>NC_134221.1:12602857-13947500 GCF_965140235.1 Caretta caretta
GCAGTGACCGTCCTCAAGCCAACAGAAGCCACTCTGGGCCGGGAACTCCATCGGTTCAGCTTTGTCTACAGCCTGGCTGGGGGAGGGCCCTTTCCTCCTTGCGCCATCCTGTCATGCAGAGTGACCTTGCCTTTCAACGTGAGTGTGGGGGCCGTCTCCTTCGTGGGCACCCCCAGGAGGCCTGGTGGCATGACCCTGGCCCAGGACCCTTTGCCCATCTGTCGAGCGAGGGGGCTGTTCCCACTGCCCTAGCAGGGGGGCAGGGAGGCACCGATGGGAGGTTTGAGGGATTCCATTCCCGTGTCCCGCTGGCTGGCTGGTGACGTGCAGCCCGAGACCAGACGACACACACATAAGGCTGGGTGGAAGTTAATGGGGCCTAGCTCTCGCTGCACCGCCCTGCTGAGCTGAGAGGGGTTTGCACTGGATTGCAGGGCCCAGACTAGCCCCACTGCCACAGCCTTCGCACGGGGCACAAGCCGGGTGTGACGTCGCCTCCCTGTTCCCAAGAGCAGTGGAGCTGCGGCCAGGGGCACGTAGTGCACCTACTGGCCAAGAGCCCCAATGTACGTTAGAAACAGGAACGAATCAGGCTTCACACCAGTCCTGGGGATCAGTATCCCCATTTACAGTGGGAGAAACTGAGCCACAAGGAGGGGAATGAACCCCTGCCCCCCGGTCACCTGGGCACTGGTCCTGTGGCAGAGGCAGGGATAGAATCAAGGTCTCCTGCCTCCCTGGCCTGCACCTTAGCCACAAGGCCAGGGGTCTCTTCCCAGGGTGTCGCCAGGTGCTCATCCCTCCTGCTGTAGCCTTGTGACCGGCTGCTGGGGGATCCATGGGGTACTCAGGGCTCTCTCGCTGGGCGGGGCAGAGATGTGCGCAGCTCATCTTAACCCTCTTGGTTTTCTTCTCAAAATCACAGGACAGCACCGTCGAGAGAAAATTAGAGGTGACGCTGCAGGACACCAGACCTCCACCTTCCAGTGAGTTCACAATCTCCTTGTCACGTCACGTCACGTCGGGTCAGAGCTGAGAGCTGGAGCCGAGCTACCCAGTGAGGGTGGATCAGCACGGAGCCCAGCCTGGACTGCCGTTAGATTGTCCCTGGTGCGAGGTGCAGGCAGACGGGTGGGAGCAGAGAGTGTCCCATAGTCCTTGCCGAGTTTCAGTCTGGTGAGGATCTTCTGGCAGGATTAGCGCCCTCCCTCGGCTGGAGAATGGGAGCTGGTTTAATGGGGACCAGGGTGACTAGACGGGAGAGAAATACCAGTTCAAAGAGAAACGTGGTTGCACCTATAGAAATGGGCTGAGTGGGGAAAGGAGTGATGGCTGATGGGACGCCTTGTAACTGGGAAGCAATGCCCAGGAGGGGATAGCAGGACCAGGGCTCAGTATGTTCCTCACCAAAAGGGGAGGCCCTTGAATGACTGTGAGACCTGGCAGGCTGGGATGAGCTGCCTTGCTAGCGGGTGAGATATGGACGAGGCTTCCGTGCGAGGAACTCCACGGGCCAGAGGCTGGCGGGAGCCATCCTGAGAACTGGCCATCTCAGGGTGCGTGGCTTGCGCAGGCCTCAGCAAGTGAGATGCCTTCATCCTGGTGGGGGGCTGGGGGGAGAGGGGCCAGGCTGGCACTGAGCCCAAGACTCAACACAGGCTTTTCCACGGCGCCGTCCCGCTGGCGCGCTTATCAAATTCCTGGCAGCTTCCTTCTGCTTTTCTTCCCCTTGTTTCTTCTTGATCTACATTCCCGCTGTGGCTGTTGTGACAGAGCCGTGCAGTGTGTCAGCCGGTCTCCCCGGAGAGGGGTTAGGGGTTGCGGCTGGGCCAGGCGCTGACCTACAGGAAGTTGTGTACAGTGACTGTGCACCAGTTGTCTGCGGAGGATAACAGGCTGCAGGGGGTGGGGAAGGGAAGCGAAGTTCTGAGGTGAGCCAGAGCCCAAGTAAACTTGTCTTGGTGTGATAGGAAACAGCCCAACTTGGAGAGGACTCAGTCAAAAGAGCCTGGGGGCAATTGGATGCAGTATCCTTTACTTCCTGAACCAAACTCTTGTGTAGCCTTCCTGTGTTGCTGTTAAACCCCAGAGGTAGCTGCATTTCACTGATGTGTGCAGTGATTCCTAAAGCTAGCATTTGTAACGTGCCTTTGGGTCATTCTGAACAAAGGCTGCTGCATGGATGTAGATGCATTATTGGTCCAGTTTGGTGTTTGCATTTAGTATCAACCACATCATTTTTATCCTCCCCACAAAATCCTGGAAATCAGAATCTCTGTGTGGGAGAAGCTCTTTGGAGGAGTTGATCTCTGATAGACAAATACAGTGTGGCCAAGCCTTGCCATTTTAATGCATGTCATGAGATGGTTAGTGTTTGTCTTCAAGCTCCAGCTCCTGGAGTCATAGGATGGAGGTGGCAGGCTCGGCTTTCGTTACAACCCAGGACGTTTCTGGCTCTGGTGGCTGCAGAGAAAAGCTAGACAGCGTGACCCCTTACATCTCAAAACCCAGCAGGCAAAGTCAAGCCCCCAGAATGTGTTATTTTTAAGATGTCCTGATTTTGGGGGGTGGGGGGGCTGGCTCAGGATTTCTGAAGCTTTGGGGTTGGCGATGCTGCACAGAGCTTTGTGCGAGGGCAGAGGTGTGGTGAGCTCGCTGGGGCAGGAGCTGTGCCTGCGTGCGAACAGCACCTGGCACGGGGCAGGTGCTCCCGAAAGACACAGACTTGGGGATGATAATGGACGGGTGACTTCAGCCCCTGGTGTCTACTGAGAAGTGGTTTCCTTGCCTGCCAGTCTCCCCCGGCTGAACCCCCTGAGCAGCCGCGAGGGGGGCGTCCTGCTGATGTCTCCCAGAGCAGTTATTCTTGCATTCGCTCCATGCGAGGGAGCGTGGCCTGTCTTCCTGCACAGCTGAATCCTTTCCAAGCAGGAATGAATCTTCAGCCCCATCCAAGAATGGATGATTTCCTGCTTTCCTCCCACCTTGGTCCCCTCTTCCTGCCTCTGTTTGCTCAGCTCCCCCAGGACGGCAGCACAACAAAGCAAGGAAAGGCTTTTGACACGCGCTAGCCCCGACTGGAATTCGCGCCGCACATCACACTCTCAAACACACACGTCTCACATCCCCGGGCGGTTTCATGAGTGCCGCGGCCCGGAGACAGACACAGGGAGGAGCTGCTGGGCTCAGCAGAGGAGAGCTGCTCCCTCTAGGGGGGTGGAACCAGTGACTGAGAGGAGTCCAGGAACCATCAGCAGACCACCCAGCCTCCACCCAGCCACCTGAGCAAGGTGGGGCTTGCAAGGAACTGGGAGACCGTAGCAAGCCCAGAATAAATAAATCAGAGCAAAGGCTTGATCGTTCCTTGACTAGGTACTGCAGGCTGTGGTGGTGTGAATCTTCTCTGAGTCCGTATTGAGCCCGTGGTGGCCGTGGGGTTTGCTATCTTTGGAGATGTAGCACTGAAGTCCTGAATACCTGTGCCCGTGAAAGATCCCAAGGGGTGCGCTCCTCCCCCCGCCACGCCGAATGTTTAGTTTCACAACATTCAGCCTCATCTGGAATCCTCCATGTGGTTTCAGCTGCTAGGCATTCCTTGTTAACCCGCCTGCAGAAAATCCACCATCAGTGTAGTGTTCCTGTGCGCTGCCAAGCAGCTGTCACACCCATGCCTAGAGGTGGCTGCTTTTCAATGCTGCACCAAGGTGGTGCTCTGTGCGCGTACAGGAACGAACGTATAAAGCATGCGGCAGTTTGCAGGACTGCATGGCCCAAAGCGCATGGTCAGTGCGGCAGGAGAGAAGCTGTGAGCCTGCTGCTTGCAGAGAAACCTGCCTCTGACAATTTCTAAAGCTCCCCTCCCTCCGTGCGGGAGAGGGGCAGAGTCAGACTGATGCAGAGGGGTTGGGGGATAAGGTCACTTAAAAGCCATATGCTTTGCTTTCTGTCTCCTTTTAACTGGTTAATTTCAAGTCACTGGCAAGCTTTGGTCCTGCCCTCACTCCTCAGTGCCTGGTGGGACTGGCACGCTCCTGCTGTCAGACCATTGCACAGCCTATGAGCTGCCGATCCTACCTGCTAAGGGCGCGGAGCCCTTACAAACCTAGCAGTCACGTCCTTCCAGCCAGATCCCCCCCACAGGGACAAACCCCTGCCCAGCTCGTCGCTCTGCTCCGTAGTTCAGTTCCCACCATGGTTTCATCTTGGCTATTTCCTGAGCTGGCCAGGTACCTGCGTGGAAAAGGGAGGCTCTGGGGCAGGAGACAGGGGCGTCTCTTGCTGGCCCATCAGCAGTGGATGGGTTTCAGTGGAGAGTCCTTACTATGGGCAGAGAGAAGGCTCCACAGTGTGTTAACCCAGCTGGAGCCTGGAGGCGGGGGGCTCTGGGCTATAGAAGAGAATGGGGGGCTCATGTCTGAGGAAATGTGCTGATTGCTTTCAATGCTCCTCTCGCCTTGTCTCCTGTGTGGCTCCAGGCCTAGGGATAGAAGCAGTCGTGGGGATCACCTTCGCAGCCTTCTTAATTGGCACGCTCCTCACCGCCGCGCTCTGGTGCATTTACTCCCATACCCGTGAGTATCAGCTGCTCTGCCTCGTCTCTGCCCCAGTCTCCCTCCCTCTGCCCCCCTCCCCTCGCATGGTGCCCAGTGCCATGGCCTTGGGGTGAGCTCGGTCTGCTCAGCAGGAGCCGGGTCTCTCCTTGGAGTGCTGCAGGGGATGGTGGGGGAATCCGTGGCTGGCAGGTGCTGATCAGCTGTTGGGCTGGTCCAGGCTCCAGGGTGTGACGCAGCCTTCGGGCCGGATCCCCAGCCGGTGCATCTGCCCCGCAGCTCCACCCCACAGCGACCCAGGGAAAATGCTGTCCTGTTGGAACAGTCCACCCGTCCCTTTTCCTGAGGCCTCCAGCTGGGAGCGAGGATGATGGTTGCTGTCAGAAGGCCCCGGCTCTGTCCGAGGCTCGGTGCTGCTCAGGGAGCCTTGCTCCTGTTCCCAAGGGCCGGAGCAGTTGTTCCCGGTTTGCCTGGAAGCTTATCTGCATAATATGCCAGTATCAATAGAGCAAGGACAACAAAACCCTGCAGCCTATCGCCTTAGCTCCCTCCTGAATAGGCTGGCCAGGCCCAGCCCGGACCAGCTGATTGGTTTATCTCTCGCCTTTTCCTTCCAGCGCCAGTGTAAACACAGGGACAATTGGCTTATCTCAGCACTGACAGGGCCGTGATTGGGCCAGGGAAGATTGAGCCACCACATGCTCTGTGTTCCCTCGTCATCACCTGATTGGCTGTGAGCAACCCCCTGGCGCCTGCCTAATGTTTTCCATTTTTTCTGACATGTAACATCCTCCAGGCCCCATGGCCAAAATGCAGCCGGTCTCCACCAACGCCCCAGCCTCCGAGAGCAGCAGCCCCAGTCACAGCGTCGGCAGCACCCAGAGCACCCCCTGCTCCAGCAGCAGCATGGCCTAGGCAGCAGGCCACCCGGACACCCCCACCCCTCGGGGAGAGAGGGGCTGTCTGGGAGCTCCCGCCCATGGACCTCATCGGAGCCGCAGGCAGCTGAGCTCCCCGACCCAGGGACAGCTGTGGGGGAGAAGCCAGTGGGGCCCGTCCCTCGTAGCCTGCTCTGCTGGACAGGCACAGCGGAGAGGAGCAACCACACCCTCACTTTTCACGCACTCCGGGAGCAACACGCCCACCAGCTCTCCACAGCCAGAACTGAACAAAGGAAGGTACCAGCAGCATGCTGAGGGCTGGGAGACCAGGCCAGGCCCATGCCAGCCACAGGCTGGGAGCGTGAGCATGAGGACTAGCAGCCAGCACGTCGGGAGAGCGGATGGCCCAGGGAGCCTTTCACTCCGAGGCCAGTCGTTCTCTGCCCAGGAGCCGGAGTGCCCGAAATCCCTCTAACTCTCTCCTGCAGCTGTTCAGTAGCCAGCCTGAGAGGGGCTGGGGGCATCTGTCCATTCCCTAATGCAGAGATGGCCCCGCTGGATCCCCCCTGTCCTGCCCCCTTTGCAGGCTGCCCCAGGAGAGGGGCCAAAGCCTGACGGGGGCGTAAGGCCTGAACTCCCCTCGCCGGGGTCCCCCAGTCAAGGAGTGGGCTCGGCTGGTGCTGCTGCTGCCTACTTCCCAGACTAGAGGGGAAAGGCCCCTGCTCCCTGCCAATCCCTCCAGCTGAAGAATCACCGTCGCCTCCCACGCAGCCCGTCTGCTGGGATACAGCCCATGAGCAGGAGCGGCCACTCGAATGCCCTGCCACTCACAGCAGAGCTTAAGTCAGCATGAGCCCAGCCCTTTGCCCCGGGCCTCAGCCTGGCAGCCAGTGGGCTCCAGAGCCAGCTGCTTAGACCCACTCCGACTGCAGCGGTTGCCAAACGCGGTCAAGGCGCTGCCGGTCTCCCAGGCCCACTGAGGCGCAGGTGAGGCAGCTGAAATCAGCAGGTCCCCTCGTGGAACCTGGGTGCTCAGACAGCAGCTGTGTGACCGCACTCCGGCCAGGCAAGGGGAGGCTCCCGGGCCAGACGGGGTTTTCCTGCTGGAGGGATTCGTTCCACCCCAGTCCGGTTCCTTGTCAGGGACCGACTCCTACAGATCTGGGCAGGCAGCAGGGAAAGATTCCTCCCCCATGCCCTGGGGCTGCTGGAAAGGCGTGCGCACCCGCACAGCAAATAGGAAGCTGGGATTCTGCTCCCCCATGACTGTGACGGGCAGGGAGGGCAGAGCTCGGGGCCCGGCCGTCGTGGCCCTTTCGGGCCGTGGCACACCCAGCGTTCCTTGCTGTACATAACCCTCTAGCCCTGCAGTCACACAGCCACGGTGCCGAGGCGGCGTGTCAGTTACTAGCAACTATGTACCTTTCCTTTTGGGGGGGGGTTAGAACTGGGAGCCGAGCTGCCTTCAGCCTGACCGAGCGGGTATTTACGTGTGCGCCAGGCACAGCCCAGGGCGAGGCGCGAGGCACAGCTGCGGGAACACGGGGGCCTGCATGGCGAAGCCACAGGGGGAGCGTTTTCTGACTGGCGACCTGGCATGACGGCGGGCGCCATGCCTCTGCCCTGGGGCGAGAGGTGGGCTCGGGTCCTGCAGAGCCCCCCCACCACACACACACTTTAAACACCCCCCCCCCGGTGCCCCCAGGGGGCTTGACCCTGACTGAAGTGTCACTGATACCGCCCTTTACTAAACGTAACCCACCGGGAGACACCCGCTCTGGCAGCTCGCTGGCCTGTTTCAGGCCCCCCAGGCTGAACGCCTGGCCCTTGGGGGACTGAGTGTAATTAAAGTCACACGTGGACCCCCCGAGCCGTAGCGCAGCTGGCTGGGAGTCGCGGGCTCTCAGCCGAGGGCCTGGCTCCACCGGCCCACAGACCAGGTTTGATGCCCCCAGGCTCAGAACCAGTCTGAATGGCGCCCACCGGCTGGGCCTTGCCCTCCCTCCCCAGCCCCGGGGTTGTGCCTCTGGTCTGTAAATATTTGTACTGACCCGTGTAACCATGATAACGTATCAATAAAAGTGGGTTGACTGGAGCCTGTGGAGAGGATTCCTGGCCCTGCCCAGCCTGCTCCCAGAAAGGCACCAAACAGCACATCCCCCTTTCCAGCTTTTCCTTGTTTATCCCGGCCCAGCCACAAACCACCTGCAAGCTGGCCTGGGGGGGCGCGGGCGAGCCAGCAACTGCCAAGACCCCACGTGACCTCCCTGTGTTTGGGTTTCCAGTGCATTGTGCACATGCAGCTGTGCAAGCGGCCGGCCAGCGCTGCCCCCAGGGCCCTGGCCGGCCCCACTTCGACAACCGGAAACCCAGAGCAGCACCCTGCTGCCGAAGCGGCAGAGCACGGCCCGAGGGGCGAGCTCCTTCCTGGCTCCCGCACGGCCTGCCGGGCTCACCCCGGCACCAGCGGCCATGGGCTGACAAACAGCTGCGGTACAGCAGCAGGGGAGGGGGTGGGGAACGTGGCCCCAGGCGGGCATCCCCCCACCCTGGAGGAACAGCCAGTGGCAGATGGAGCCATCCTATCCCACAGCCCCAGGTCTATTCTGGCCTAGAGATCCCAGCCTGCGGGTAGGGATAGCGAAGGGAAAAGCCACATCCCAGCCTGCAGAGCTGACGGGCAGAAAGGGCCAAGCTGCCCCAGACGGGTGTTGGAAGGGCTGAGCCAAAGCCAGCTCTTACTTTGAGCCCCGGGCTGGGGGCTGCCTCGGCTGGCGACGGGGGAGACGCTGCTCCTGCAGGTAGCACTGCTGATGTCAGATGCTCCAGGCTGCCCCGGCTCCCAAAGGCCTTGGGTTAGCCCTGCTCCTGCCCACAGCTCAGCTAAGCCTCCTGGCGCCAGCCCGAGCTGAGCGAGCCCAGGCCCCGCCTTGGCCAAAGCCAGCCCAGCACCCCAGTTCCTACCCCGAGCTGCCTTCCCTGGGGTGCAAAGTGAAGCAGGAAAAGCAGCTCCCTGCGCGGGCCGCCTGCTTTTACCCAGGCTGCATGGAAGGGACCAGCCAGGCTGGCCACGGTGAGAGGAAGCGTCACGTGAGCCGGGCCTAATTCCCCCGACACTGGTGCCTGGCTAGTGTCAGCAGCCCCGTCAGCAGCTGTGTCCCTCCGTCCGCCCCCCGGGAGCTGCAGTCGGCTTGCCCAGCAGATTTGACACCACCCCTGTACATATTAGCTGGGTCCTTGAGCAGCGGCACCCAGGCCAGCCCCGTGTTCACCAGCTCCACCATCGCTCCGTGCAGCAGGCCCCGGGGAAGGGGGGACCACATGCAGAATGGGGTGGTGGGGCTCTAGGGATGAACACAGCTTGACTAAGCCCTCCAGGAAAGTCCTCCACCTGTGCACGGATGGCCAGGGCCCTGGGTACGTGGAGGGGGACCCAGCCAAGATTTATTAACAGCCAAAAGCCATGGTGCTCTCAGCAGCTTCAGCCCTGCCCACGACTCCACCCGGGCAGCCCAGGCCAGGCCCCAGGCCCCCGCGGTGAATGCAATAACACAGCCAGCAGCCCCGCTGGCTGTTCTGCAGCTGTTCCCGTTCCATCATTTCACTCCATACCAGCCCAGGCCTGGCCCCTTCCCTTTGCACTGTATTGAGTTAGGCTGGAACCTGCCCCATGCCCCTTACTGCACACACCAGCCTGCAATGGGCATCAGAGCAGCCAGCAGCCTCCCAGGTAAAGCCCCCAAGGCCAGTGCCCTGGTCATGGAAACCTCCCCCCTGAGAAAGTGGAGCAGCAAGCGAGGTTTAAAAATCCAGAGCTGGGTGCAATCCAGCTGTTGCCTCTGGGCCAGGCTGGTGGCCGGCTTAGCACCAGATTCCAGTGCCGATTGGCAGGGCAGAGCTGGAGTAACCAGCAGGTGCAGCCCACCTAGGGCTCAGACACACAGAATTTCATCATCTAAACATTAACTACCGTTCGCCCGTTGGGAGCTCAGCAGAGCAGTGGGGCGCGCCCCAGCCCCTGCAACCCAGGTGAGGCCCACACCTGGAAGGTGAAGAGCCCTTTGAAATGAGCAGCCAGGGGGAATGCTGCTCTTTCAGGAGCAGGCCCTTAGCCTGCCTCAGTTTCCCCACTGGCAGAGTGAGGGTCATTTTCCAGCCCACACCAGGGCCAAGGGGATTAGGCTAGGTAAGGGGCTTCACAAACAACTCCAATGCTGCCTGGCAACACAGCTCCCAGCCTCATCCCCGCCAGGCGCCCTACGCGCCCAGGAAGGAGATGACACTGTACAACACCACGATGAGCAGGACATTTATTTCCATCAACAGGTCAATGGAGCAGACTCTCATGTAACAGCAGCACCATGGCTTCATTTTCAAACCCTAATCTCCCAGGAAGCAATCTGGAAATTGAATCAATACTCTTTTTTAAGTTGCAGAAGATTTAATAAAAACCCTATTGCTCGTTAAATTATTGGAGACTCAGTACCATTCAGCCTTTCAACATCATCTGAGGCTGGACACGGGGAGCAACTTCCAACCTTCCTTCATGCTTGAACCCAGAATGTCCAGGCTGCAATTGGAGGTGTGATGGCAGCTGGTGTAGACCCCAACACGGAGCTGGCTAGCGAGAGCAGCATGACCTGCACAAGCCTGCCCAGGAGCCTAGGGACTCACTTGAGTGGCTAGCCCATCCTGCCGCAGCCTCCTTGCTATTGGTATTTGTGTTAGCTGGATCAAAAGTAGCACAGGTCCATCTACCCACGCTGCAGTTACACCTCCCACGGCTGTGCAGACACCCCCCCCCCAGCTCCCTTCAGGCTAGTTCTGCAAAGATCTTTAAAGGAGGGGGGGGCGCGACCCATCCCTGGTTAGGACAACATAGGGGAACACTAACCAGCTAGCAGATATTCCAGCCAAGGCAAACGTAGGCAGCTCGGCCCCATCTCCCACCTGGGGAGACCAGCTGCTTCGCTCATGGCTTATGCATGGCCCCTTACTAAGGGACAGGCGACACTCCGGAGCCAGCGGCCTGGCTCCAACAATCCTCTGTATCACAGCAGGACCTGCAGGCACCAGCATGCCAAAGCACAGCTCTGTGGCAGTGCAGAGGGGCCCAGCCGGCTTCTCCCCCCATCTCCGCTGCCAGGGCCAGTGTAGTAACCCAGCCCCCGGGAGAGGGGCAGGCTGCAGCAGGCCGCGTGGGTCACTAGTCTGTTGCACGGGAGGTTCCGCAAGGAGGTCCGTGGATCAGGCAGCATTATTCTGTCACCCAGACCCGCACGTGGAGTGGCTGGGCCAGAGGCCATGGGCTGGGTTTGCTGAGAGGGGGACATGCTGGGCCCCAAGCTTTTCGCAGTTTGAGATTTACCCAGGTCAGCCCCTGAACCCTCCTGCCCCCCTCCCCCCACTGGGGAGGGGTTAGGGCATCAGGGGCTGGGTCAGGCCCCAGGCTGCCGTCAGCGTACTCAGAAACAGGCACTGTGGCAGTAAAGGGGGAGGGGAGGAGAGACACTTGCCAGCGTGCGTGCGAAGGGCTGGGCCCGTCTCCCAGGGCGAATGCAGCAGAGCACTGGGAATAGCTAGTGAGGCGGCTGCATGGCACAGCCAGCAAGGGGAGCAGGTAGGGCAGTCCATTGCAAAGCCAGGGAGGGGTTTCCTTCAGCGTGACAAGCCCCAGGGCCTGGTGCAGCCTGGCAGTGCTCCCTTACTGGAGCCGCCCATGCTGGGAATGGCACTGATCTGGCACAGCATCGTTCAGAGCTCCCCAGCCCTCGGGCGGAGACACACACGGCTAGGACCGGGCCACAATGCACTGGGCCACCTAGTCCCCCCAGCAACCCACGGCGTTCCTAGAGACCAGTAGCAGGATTTTGCACAGGCCCCACGGCAGCGAATAGCCCCACATGCTCAGTGTGTGCACACGCCCCAACGTACGATCAGCCATAACAGGGCTGGTACCGACCCTCGGCACGCACCGGCCCCATTAGCCGCCCCACTCAGCACAGGGACCAGCCAGGCAGGAGCCTGCAGAAGTGGGAGACACGCTCAGCTGCCCAGCAGCACCAGGCTGGACTTGCTGTGATCAAACACAGCTCCACAGATCCATGCTCAGGGGCTAGATGGCCCAGACCTCACACTGTCTGCCCAAGCACCCCGGCACTGCATGCGTTTGAGGATGGGGTTCAAAGCCCAAGCCCACAGCCTGGCCGATGTCCGGAGTGGGTCCAGCCAAAGCCCTCGCACTGGGGCAACAAATCTGGATACAGGGATACAGCAGACAGGTGGCTATTAGTCACTGAATCAGGTCATGGCTGGCCTGGCACAGCTGGGTACTCGTGTCAGCAGAGCCTGGCACATACTGACCGTGCCATGCATCTGGGCACTCCAGTGAGCACAGACAGGCCATGTAGTGCACCCAGTGCAACCAAGACCTTCGCAAGAGCATCTCGCTCCCCCCACCCCAAAGGCCGCCCTGCTCACAAGTGGCTTTCAAGGACCCATCTCCGGTAACATGCTTGCCCCAGCCTGGCTGTTTCTTCGAGCAGGGACAGCTAGCTCGCTGCCTGGCCTGGTGCAGCTTTCAGCGGGTTTCTGCATGGAGCACGCCCCCAGAGGGCAGCAAGAGACGCTGGCTGAGCTGTGACGACACCAGGCGGCTCGTGGCCTTGGGGCTTGGAGCCAGTTTCCACAACTCTTGCGCCAGAGGGACTCCGCTCCTGCGGACAGATGCTTCCTGAAGTCCCTGCTCAACGAGGGTCCCTGAGAGATCAGGCCGATTCCCAGCACCCGTTTGCCTGGACACTGCCGGGCGGTGAAGTTGTCATCCTAAAGCGACCTGGGTAGCAGGCCAGCCACCAGCACAAATAAGAGAACTGCATAAGGTCCAGAAAGCAGCCCGGCTCCTCAGCTACTAGGGCTTCCCGACCCCCAGACCCACATGCCCTGCCCACCAGTCATTCATAGTTACCGTCCAGCAGAGAGCGAGCCCGGCCTGCCACCTGGCCCACCCGAGTCTGGGGGGATCACCCACTTTGCAAATGGCATGCAGAGAGCCCTCACATCCCACTGCCCAGCACTGGAGAGAGGCAGGAGTCTCAGCCCCAGTGCACAGATCTCTGCACCGGGAGGAGACGGGAGGGAAAGACAGGGACAAATCCTGCACTAGGCCCCTCTGCACTCAGGGATGACCTGCCTACACAACACTGGAACTAGTGCACATGGACCCCATTGCCCCATTGTTGGCCTGGGAGAAGCTCACATAATGGGGCACCAAGACCACTGTGAGAGACTCCTTGGCACTACAGTGCATGGATCTCACCCCACGGGCTGTGTGAACATGCCCGGCAGCACCAATGGGTGGGAGTGAGCACGACTTGGAGCCCTGTGCCTGGCCCACAGCTCCCACCGCACTCCTGGCCTTCGATCACAGGCAGTTCCAACCGGATCCCAATCCAGACACACCTCAGCACTAACGGCCTCTGACGAGCACCCAGCCAGAGCTTCCGGAGCCGATTCTACACACAGGTGGCAGGACCTGGCTGCATTCACCCAGGGCAAGCCCAGTCCCAGAGGAGCCAGAACAGTCTGAAGCAGCGAGACTCAAACCCATCCCTGGATCGCACACCGCTCGGGTTGTGCGGCTCAACCGAACAGACACCAGGGCAGAGACAAAGGCACCAGGGCGGTGGGGGAGAGACTCTCGTTCTGCGGGGTGGCTGGGGCAGCTCCCAGGGAAGGCAACGCACCAGCCAAGGGAGCCTGATGCTCAGCTTGGGTCTGCCCGATGCGCACGCCTCCCTCTGAATGCCTGGCAGGGGAAAGCCTCACCCTCGCAGACGAACACTGCCCTCCTCAGCCCCCCGTGGGGCCCAGAGGCTTGGGTAGGGAGAAGGCAGCAGAAGGGCAGAGACCAGGAATTCCACTCCGGCCCACGTAAGAGCTCCCCACCTGTCTGCTTGGCTAGGCCAGGGACGGTGAGCTTCCGGGAAGGACAGCGCCACGGAACATCAAGTAAACGTATGGTGCAGCCAGTCCCTGCGGGCAGAGATCAGCTGCTGGGGTCTCACCCCAGGCTCCCCAGCCCAGGCAATAGGGACACCAGCATGAGTGCAGTGACCAAATCCTGGCACTAACGAGCGGATCCTGCTCCGGGGAGGTGGGGGTGAGGTTGAATGTGAGTCCTGGTGCCAGGGTGCGGGTGTCACCGCCGCGAGGGGCTCCGCACAAGATCCCGGTGCCGGGACGTGGACCCTGGCTGCCCCACTCCCAGTCCTAGGGGGTAGGTCCAGCTGCTGCAAAGGGCTCAGCACAAGAACCCCAGCAGCACGAGCGGTGCCCAGCCCCTGAGCCGTTTCAAGTAAACCTCAAAAAGCAGCACGGAGGCCCCCCCACCACGGGCACCCGCTACTGCGAGAGCGATTGGTCGAGCAGCTTCAAGACTCCGCCCACCAGGTGCAGGCTTCCCGTGACCAGCACACGGATGGCGGCCGCTTCCTTGAGCAAGACGGCCCCGCTGCCTGCCACGGGGTGCAGGTGGAGCCCCTTGGTGGCGGGCGCCTGGAAGTGCGGGTCCCTGCCCTGGGTGATCCACTGCAGGGCGTGAGAGATGCAGGGGAACACCAGCGAGTTGGAGTTGAGAGCGCGCTCGGAGGAGGGCACGAAAAGCAGGGGGCTGCGCAAGGGGTCTGGCTTCAGCAGGCTGCCCACGCCCTCCACCTGCATGTGGGGAGACAGCCAGAGGTCCTGCCCCACCTTCTCCTCCATCAGCTGGTTCCACTTCTTCTGGTTCTCCAGGCAGCGGGTCAGCATGTTCTCCAAGGTGACGTTGAAGTTCTGTTGGTCTGCAAAGGGGAGAAGAATGAGCTGGCATCAGAGCAGCCTTGGGACACTCCCACCCTGCCTGTTTTAATGGCCTCTCTGCCTCCAGACAGCCAGGCCCCGGGGGGACACCAGGCCACTGCACCCCACCAGCCGGCAAATCCAACCCTGCAGAGCAGGAGGGTCACAGACAAGACGGGACTCCTGGCATGGGCCGACAGAGCAGTGCTGTGGAGCCAGCCCTGGCTTTGTGGGGCCGTGAGATTGGCAGGTGGGCTGGCCCAGCCCAACACGCTGGTACATGGGGGAGCCCGCCAAGCCCCACAGCCTGCGGAAGCAGCACGTGTCTCCCCAAGAACCTTGATCAAAGCTATCTGACCAGCGCTGCAGACAGGGCCCAAGACTCTGCAAGAGATCCTGAGCCCCTGCAGAAAATTCCAGCGAGGAGGTTTCCAGGGGCAACTTGCTCCCACCCCCACCATTGAGCCAACCCGTGCCCCTGGGGCAGGAATATTCCCGGCACAGACATCCCCCAACAGGACGGGCAGGGCAGAATCCAAGCCAGTCAGGGCATGCCTGCTCTAGGGCAAGTTCATGAGCAGACTCCCAATGGAGCTCCCCTCCCTGGGTACTGACCTGCGTTCCCCACCGCAGACACCTCCGTGAAGTTGGGGCAGAAGACGGCGTAGTCAAACTGGCAAGGCTGGGGCACAAGAGACACAGCATCAGCACAATGGCCATGCCAGCATAGGGGGTTGGTGCTGCAGCCTTGGGCGGCCCACATTGGGGTGGATGGAGGGGAGGAGGATGAGCAGGGGATTCAGCTCCTCGGCTACTGGCTCAGCATCCGTCATTATTCCTGCTGGAACCATTACAAACCAACAGGGGTGCATCTGGTCTAGAGGGTAGCCAGGACGCCTGGGTTCTATTCCTGCAGAGGCTACTGGGCAAAGCAGCCAATCAATCAGTCACTGGAAACTGTCCCTTCCCCTTCTATTTTCACTTCTGCCACTATCGGGGGCAAATCCAGACCCCAAGACTCTATCCCAGGATCGCTCCCAGCCACTGCGCAGGGAGGCCGGAAGACCCCGAGAGTCCGGGCTGTTACAGGAGACAGAGGTGGACTGGACTCTAAGGGGCATGGCTGGGGGACAAGAGCGGGCCACTAGCACCACCTGGTGGCACCCTGTGGGATGTGTCAAAGCAGGCCCTGAACAACCAGGCAGGTGCAGGTCAGACACCACTAAGGGCCCCACGGCTCTGAATCCACCTGGCACGTCAGATCCATCTGCCAGCTCCTGCCCGAGGCCAGCATTACCCCATGGCACAAAAGGGGAGAACGAGGAACAGAGGGAAACGACTTAGCCAAGGGTTGGGGCAGAGCTGGGAACAGAACCCAGGAGTCCAGGCCCCCAGCCTGAGCTGGATGCTGGCAGCCTCAGATACCCAGCACCATCTGTAACCACCCTCCCTCAATTCAAATCCATTTGATCCGCTCCCCCCACATGGGCCAGGAGGCCCATCTGCTGCCAGCCCATTTTCTGCCCTTACCAACCCACCTGCCCGGCACCAGCCCCCCACCCACCAGCTTGTATCAGGCAGGGCCCCAAGGCACCGACAGTCTCACCAGTAGCAACTTGAGCAAAGCAGCTGTGTCCCGGTCCCCCGTGGCGTTGAAGAGAAGCACCCGGACCTCAGAGCCGCTGCAGACGAGAAGGGACCAGCCTGGTCAGCTTGGGGGCTCTTGCTCCCAGCCCCACTTCGGAGCTGGCTGTGCTAGCAGCTGCCACCTCACAAGGCCCAGGAAGTCCAGGAACCCCAACCCAAGGCCTGTCCCACCAGGGTCCCTTCCCCATCTGGGACCATGCAGGTTGCTGAGACAAACCTCAACCCTCCTCCCCTTCCCGGCCTACCACCTCCAAACATACCCTGCTGGGCTGGGGCCCGCCCCCCTCCAGCAGGGAAAGGCAGGTGCTGCTCGCACCCTTGGCATGGCTGATGGGCAGGCTCTCCGCCGCAATGGGCCACAGGAGCCTCATTCTCAACCCAACAGGCACTTCACTGGGAAATCCCCACATAAGCCTGCTCCCTCCAGCCGCCCTAGGTGGGGCTCAGGCAAAGTCTGTGACAGCAGAGCGACGGACCCCCCTCCCCATCCCAGTGCCTCCTTACTCCACAGGCTTCTCCTCGTTGAGGGCTGCCTGGCGGAACCAGCGCACGCAGGCCTGCACGCTGCTGGTGGTGTGCGCCCCGTCGACGTACCACGTCACCGGCCCGTGCTGCAGCACTTGGGTGCGGCCCAGCCACTCTGTGTCCCGTAAACCTGGGAGGGGAGAGGGGGCTATGAGGGGCCAGGCCCATGCAGCAGGGACTCGCAGCCCCCTACACCAGCCACAACCCCGCACACCCGCCACTGTTGTTCAAGCCAAGTTACCAGCTCCCTGGCAGGCCCGACCCAGCTAAGTTATGGCAGCACGAGGGGAGTGGGGACAAAGGGATCAGAGACCGGGGGGCGTTGGTGTCATAAAGCAGGCCTGGCTTGTTAGAAGGCTGGGGACTGGCATGGGGCCCTGCTGACAGCACTGTGACCCATCCACTCTGGGGCCTGTGCATAGGTATGTTCATCCCACCCAGAGCCATTCCTGCCATAAAACCTTCCAGGGGCATTTCACTGGGGAGACCCCAACACCACCAACAGATCCCCCCTTCCCCTTATTCTGGTACCAAGCTCCCCCAAGCCCTGCACTGTGCCAGCCCAGCCAGCTCCCTAATCCCCCAAGGCGGCCACGGCAGCCAGCCCCCCCAGTTCTAGTGCTGGCTGTGGGGGCACCGGCCCTGTGCCGCAGAGGCAAGGAGCCCGACAGTGACTCGTTACGCCCATGGCCTGCCCACCTCATAGTGTGCTAACTCCCAATGGGGCAGGTACTGATTGCAGAGACCCCACCCAGCCCAACCCTCCTGGGCTCCTGCCCTCAGGCCAGCAGCTAGGGTCATGGTGTGGGCCGGCCCAGTGCTCCCAGGGAGGTAGGATGGTGCAGTGGTGAGGGGCCAGCCTGGGACTTGGGAGACCTGATCTCAATTCCCTGCTCTGCCACAAACCGCTGTGTGACTTTGGGCCAGTCACTTGGTCTCCCTGTGCCCCGTCGGTAAAACAGGGGTATCAGCCCTGCTCTGCTTTTGGTTGCATGGATAAACCCATTATATATTGAGGCTACTGTAATATGCCCAGCTAGTGACTGCTTTGCACTGCCCAGGGACCCCACAATGGGGCACAGTACGGGGGGTAATAGCGGAGCAGAGAGAAGGCCCCTCACTCTGCAGCAAGGGGCAGAGCAGCAGGCAGCCTCCTAGGCCAGGTGGCGGAGAGACAATGACCCTTCGCCAACAAACAGGCCGGGAAATACCCAGCACGGGAGGCAGGGGGAGGTCGGGTTGGTGCTGGAGGCTGGTGATGTACAATCGCCCTCAGCACTTGCTGGCAGCCCAGGAAGCACCAAGCTCCTAAGGGTTAAAACTGAGGAACAGGAAGAGCTAAAGGGCAGCAAGTTCAAAATGTCAATGCCCGGGGTGGGCTGGGGGCAGAGTCCGGGGCCTTGGCGGTTACGGCCCACAGCGCTTTGTTATCTCCAACGAGCGGCAGCTCCGGCCTGATCCCAGTTCGCCAAAGCCAAGGGCAGGCACTAGCCAGGGACCCACAACAGAGCACCCAGGAAATGCCCAGGACACACAGGGGGCACCGGAGCAGCAGTGGGGGGGTGGAGGGGACGACACCCACGTCCTTACCCTGCACCATGGAGCCGCTGGGCCTGAAGGCAGGTGCCAGGGGCACGGGTCTCTTGCCTAGTAGCTCAGCACTTGGCTGCAAGTCCTTCAGCTCCCCAGTACCTGAAAGATGGAAGGCGGGCTGAATCACCATTCTAACAGCCCCACATGGCCGCCTGTAGCCCCCTCTCCTCACACACGATTGGACTCCAGTCAGCCTGGTAGAGCCACCCCGGGGGTATATTCCATAGAAACGAGGGTGGATTGATTTAAATCAAGGTGATTGAAATCACCGAGTGGAAAACCTCAGTTCAAATCGTGGATTTTCATCAAGGGTTCCATTTGCACTTTGGTTCTTTTCTAGAGACAGGTGCATCCTCGTGGGTTGATACAAGCATCAAGGAACTTTCACATTACATGCGGTAGCTCTTTTTGCTCCCCAGGAGAGTATACGCTAACTATACACATTTACTTAAGCAATTACGTAGCTTCAGATTCTTGTTAATTGCATATTTTTAGTATGTTAGAAAATGGTGTCTGCTGCATTGCTTCTATACTAGATAATTAGCACTTTGCTCATGATTTGTGTCAAGCTGCATTAGGACAGTACCTGGAATTGCACTACACACAAAACAGCACATCACATTTAGTTTTAAACAAAACCACCTTTGATGATTTGAATACACAAATTGCAGTGTTTTTTCGTGAGGTAGAGAGTGTTTCCAGGGTGGGTGGAGTCCTAAATACTCATAATTTGAAAACTGAGCCAATCAGAGCTCAGGACAGGAGACGCTATAAAATAGGGGCCTGAGACCTTCCAGGGGGGTCACTGGAGGTCCTGATGAGCTACACGATGGGGTCTCTTGAACTCAGAGGCTGGGTCCCAATACCTGTGATGACTTTGCCAGTCTCATGCACCCAGCAGCATAGCCCCTGGGCCCCCCCACAGGATCCAGCCCTTAACACATTACGCAACCTATCACATTGATAACACTTGTCCTCCAAAGTTAGATGTTTTTCCCCTGGTTCTTTCTTTGCATAGAAAAGCAGCCTTGAACTCTAAATCTTTATAGAGGCTCTTCTACACTGATTTTGAATTGAAATGTTTTTAAAGGGTTTAAAGACCTTAACATATTTTGTATTAAATTCACATTTCATTTTAAACAGGTTTATTTTTAAAAAGAAAAAACTTATAATTTAAATAAAATAAAAACTATCCCAAGTATCCTACACCCCTCGCCAGCAGGGCTCCCCTTAGCTTAGCCCCCAGCACGCTGGTAACTTGCTGGCTCGTATTTGCTGGGTGCAGACAGCCCTCCCTCCCAGTCTCCCATAAAGTCCCAGCCAGAGCTCCTCACCCTCGACACACACAGGGCACTTGGGAAAAGAGCAGCACCAGGCTGGATGGTCACATGCTGCGTAAGAGCGGCCCGCCTGGAGCCCTGCGAGCACACGCACTGAAGTGCAACCCAATCAGGACTTTCCCAGAATCTCCTCGGAGAGACGCCCCAACCAAGGAACTAGAAGCAAGGGCTGGAATGTGCTGTTCAGCGCAAGGAGGGGCGGCCCCAGCTCCCTAACAAGCTCCCCCCTTCCCATACGCACAAGCTCCCCCGTGCCGGGGCCTTGCTCCTTACCCTGATACCCCTGCTGCTGCAGCCAGGCCCGTGAGAGCTGCAGGGCCAGAGTGGCATTGCATCGCTGGTGCTCGCCCGCCAGCCCCAGCTGAAGTGCCTGATCATCCTCTTCGAAGGCTCCCAAGTCAGGGCACAGGTAAAGCGGGCACTGCACGGAGAGAGGGGGCAGAGGGTGAGCCCTGCCCAGCTCACCCACCTCCACGGGGCAGCTCCACCAGCTGACCGAGAGCCCCCGATGGGTTCTGCAGAGCTACAGACCAGGCAGCAGCGACTGAGGCAACCCCACCCCCGGGCCCTGGGGCTCGTATTCATGGGTCGTCACGTTTCCATCTGGCCCTGCCTCCCCAGGGATGGACCCCGAGGGGCGCTGGCACCAGCAGCACCCACACTCAGCTGCTGCACAGGAGAAACGGGGGCACCCCTGGGATCACAGGCCCGGGGCCACCCTGCAAAGGGTCCAGAGTGAGGAGGGGCCACAGGAGCCCAACCCTGCCTGGGGAGGAGAGAGGGGGTTGGGATCCCAGGCCTCTGGCCAGCACCATCCACGGGGGCAGGAGCCATCTGACGTCCCAGCCCCTGCACCGGGCGTGGGTGCAGCAGGGAGAGTCATCTCCCCGACCCAGGGACAGCAGCAGGAGGGGGCAGGGGAGGCATGTATATAACAAGAACTCACCGAGCTCTCCCTGGCTCGCACCCTCAGCACCTCCAGGGGCCGCTCAGGCTGGGGCACTGTGAACGCCGGCACACCAGGCTGAAAGCAAAGCAGATGTCGTCACAGGCAGCCACCCAGCCTGCCACCCAATGCCGAGGCCCCCCCATCCCCATGCAGACACCTGGACTCCAGTGACAGGCTGCTGGTCTGGGGCAGACCTGGACACCCAGGGGTGAGCTAGGACCCCTCACTCAGATTCAGAGATTGCCCCTCAGATGGGCCCCTACCCCCCCAGGCTGCCCTGTGCCGTCTGGCTTGGGACCAGCCTCCTGCACCAGGGGAGTTTCACTTCCCAGATGTGGGCAGAATTGGTCCTGCTGAACCAGGACCAGCCCGCTCAAGGCTGTCAGAGACCCCCTCTCCCCACAGAGCCCCATGGTCTCTACCTTGAAGATGCCCCCTTTCTGCCAGGCGATCTTCTCAATGGTGTCCCCCAGGATGCTGGTGTGGTCGATCCCCAGAGAGGAGACCCCGCACACGATCGGCTTCCTGTAGACAGAGAGAAGGTGAGAGCCCAGCGCCAGGACTCCCGAAGGGCAGGCTCCTCTCCCCAGCTCTGCAGCCAGCACCCAGGAGGCCCCAGAACTCAGGGCACTGGCTGGCTCACCGGATCGGCACAGAGCCTTTCACCTCCCGGGCTACGGCTCACAGCGAGCCCAACATGGCTGGAAGCTCTTATCACCTCAACGACAGTCAATGGCTTCCCTGGCCAGGAGTCCCCATCACAGCCACCAGGACTGGGCCCCTTTGTCAGCAGAGGGGTCAAGAACTGACCGAACTCCCCTACCGGGCCCAGCAGGGTTGAGGCCCATTGACTCACCAGCCCCTGCCCAGGCTGTCCCTGCTCTGGGGAGAGCTGGTGGCTTCCGCATGCGAGTTTCACCCGGAGGCAATAAGGAGGCGGGCACCTGGTCCCAGTGCCAGGCCCAGCCTGCTCCTACCTGATGATGTTGGTGCAGTCATAGGCACCCCCAATGCCAACTTCCACCACAGCCAGATCCACCTGGAGGGGAGACCAGAGCGTGCTAAGGGACCACCTGTGGCATCCGTGCCCAACACGCAGGAGACAGAACAGCCCCATGGCACAGCCCTGAGCAGGGACAGAGGGCTCAGCACCCTTACGCAGGGCATGCTCTACTCACAGCAGCCCTTCAGACACATGGGACCCTGGCCCAAACACACGAGGCAGGGACAGGCTCCGATCCAGACTCTCAGAGAAATGTCCCAGGAATGCACAGCTACCCAGAGAGCTGCCCGCATGCCAGACTGCAGCAGAAAGACATGCACGTAAGAGAGCATGAACCCAGGACTTTTAGCTACACACGCACAGGCCTCTGCCCTGGAGGCTAGAGGAGAAGCTCCACTCTCTCTCAGCAGTATTACAGCTTTTACCCTGTGGGCTGCAGCCACTAGGGGGCAACAGTCACACACACAGGCGGTCCCAGGGGGCAACTACAGCTGTGCAGATCCCAGGACTCTCCTACTCGGCATCCCTGGGAACGGAACCAGGAAAGGAGGAAAAAAACATGGGAGAGGAAGGGTGGGAGAGACAAAGGCCCCTGGCCCCATCCCAGCAGCAGATGGCTGGGTAAGACTGGGGCCAGGGAGTGACAGGGCCCCGGGCTCCGGTGGCCAGACCCTCACCACCCACAGCTCCCACTACAGCCTATCAGGGCTGCAGCCACTTGGCACCGTGGGGCACTGGCAGGAACTTAGCCATCCGCCCGGAGGGGAGGGAGTGCCATACCTTCTCCTGCAGGAAGACGTGGAAGGCCATGATGGTGAGGAAGCGGAAGTAGGCGGGCATGCTGGTGTGGCCGGGGTCCTGCAGGACAGACCGTTATCTCAGGGACTGCAGGGCAGCACCTCTACCCCAGCCCCTTTGCTAAGCCACAGCCACAAGCACACTCCTGCCACAAGACCAGCAAGGGACTGACCCTTCTCCCAGTGCTGCCGGCCTCCGGCCCAGCCCCCAGGGCAGGAGCAGAGACACAGCACGTCCAGGGCCCAGCTCATCTGAGAGATTTACAAGAAGAGTCAACTTCGCCACGCAGCTGGGGAACTGAGGCACAGAGCGGGGAAACTGACTTCCCAAGGACACCTAAAGGTCCTCTGCTGTAAGCACTAGATAACCCGCCCACACCCAATCCCTACAAGGAGCCAGCCTGGGGGCTGCGGTCTGACTTTGCCTGGGCCCCCTCTGGACCCAGGAGCATAGACTCTGCTACTGTACCAAAAGGGGTGACTCCCCTAGCATGGGAACTTACTGGCCTGGTCGCGGGGCACACTCCTGCCAAGGAATGGGTGTTCCAGTGCCTCGTACAGGCTCCAGGAGACAGCAGTCGCTTCTACCCACCCGGGGCAGCAGCAGCCCCCTCCCAGAGCTCCCACCACACACACCTTGGTCTCCTCCAGCCGGTTATACACCTGCCAGAAGTACTTGCTGAAGAGCTCCTTGCTGATCGGCTGCCCGTCGATGCGGATCCTCTCACGCACCTGTACCAGGTGGGGAGAGCTGGGGTGATGGGAGAACAGACTGTCAGCACCCGGGACAGCTCCCCCATTCCACCCTCCCTGGGGTGCCACTCAGCACCCTGAATCCGTCCCCCAGGAGCCACCGGGGCGCCCACCTGTAGAAGCCAGTCTTCAGGCCATAGTTGCGGAGGATGCGCTCCGTGAAGGCACACGTCGAGCCCTGGAAGAAGAAGTCGGCAGCATTAACCATGGAGCCAGCCCTCCCCAGCAGCCCCCAGCAAAAGGGAGCCCCCTGGAGTCCCCCTCATCCCCACTGTACCAGTGCCGCTGTCCTAAACCTCCAATACCCGCACCCTGAGTGTCCCATGACCCATCACACGGCCGAGTTATTTCCCCTCTCACCCTATCCTGCTGCGTGCTGGCCCATCGTTTCCCCCTCGCCCTGCGCCCCACAGAATCCCCTCACCCCAACGTGCCCTGTTCCACCCCCCACCCCCCAGCAGTGACCCACGCAACCCCACCCCAATGCCCCCGCTTACCTTGCCCTTTGTCCCAGTTACGTGGATAATGTTCAGTTGATCCAGGTCTTCGACCTGAAAGACAGAGGTTAACAAACCCATGAGAAGGGGGTCAGGGCTGGGGAGACCCCCCCGGCCCGGGCACTGTGCCAACATGGCGGGAGGGCTCACAGCCAGTCCCACCGAGCAGAGAGGCCAGTACAGCCTGGGATGCTCAGCCCCCCACCCCCCGCCCTCCAGCCATCCCTCGCCACAGAGCGGCACTGAGAGGGCTCTGCTCAGCCAGGGAAGGGGACATGACAGCTCTCACCTTTAACCCACTTCGCTCCAAGAAGCCTTTCATGGCCTCCAGCTGCACCTGGGGGTCTCCTCTCTCCCGCTTCACCTGGTCCAGGTAACTGGCATTGGTCTGGAGGGTGTTCAGGGTCCGGATGGCATCCTGGAATGAGACTCACAAGATGAGGCACAGATCAGCTCTCCGCTCGTAGGAGGGGATGGTGGCCAAGAGCCAATGCTCCAGCCCCCTGTGCGTGCTGGAAGGGGGTCTCCTGCTCACCCACAGAGGAGCCCCCGGACCTACATACTAAGCTCAGGGGCTGCCAGGCAGCTCAAGCCCACACTGCTCCCACCCATCACTGGCTCCCAACACACAGCTGCCAGCCTTTGCTCTTCTGGGGGAGGGCGACCTTACCGACCAGGCTTCCCCGCCGTCAGAGCCCTCATCTCAGGTGGGAAGATAGCCACCTCCAACCCCAGTGCCACCCACCCAGCCCATCTCCACACCAGGGCCCTCCCAGGTGAAGGGCTCATCAGTCACCTCCTGTGCCAAGAGCCTCGTCTGCCCTGCACCAAGAGCAGTGCTGAAGCGTGACAAAGGGAAGCAGTAGGATCTCCCTCCTCTCCCTGCCAGGTGAGCGCTGATCAGAGCACGCCAACCCCAGCTTTCGCTTCCAGCCAGAGCAAACAAAGGCTGAGCTCAGGGCCCAGAGGGGGTGCATCACTCCAGGCAATACGCTGCACCACTGTTTACTCACACGCTGGAGGGTGAAACATAGTGGCCAGGCCAGAACCAGCCACTAGCTCCGTCTGCTCCACAGTGGCCCTTGGATGCATGGGCTGCATTCAGAACAGCAGGACTTGCACACAGCTAGCTTGTCTTGCCCCGCTATCGTTATGGGACTGCAATTACACAGTCCCAGGTACAGTGCTTAGAGCAGAGGGAACTGAAATCCAGTGGCCTTTAGAGTTTTCCCCACTAGCTAGGTGACTGGCAATGCATCTCCCTGCCCTGTCTGCTCAGACCAGACTCGGGGGCCAGGGGAAGAGACACGACTGATAACTCTTTAAAAATACACAAGATGAAGGACCACAAAAATAAGGGGCACAAGTGACACCCCAGATGAGCGATCCCCACAGAGGAAGCGTCTCAGCAGTAATTCAGAAAACATGACAGGCAGCTGCCAGAGGAGGCAAGAGAGGGGGAAGGTGCGCAAAATCAGCTCTGATAACTATGTCCAAGGCACGGAGAGTGGGGACAGAGCATACCCCGATCACGAGATGAGCCCCAGGAACGCAAGCTGGAGCACTGGTGTAACAGAGCCCCAGGGTGCGTTGGGTGGGTCCAAGGGCAGTACAATCCGCCCACAGTCTGCACCAGAACACTTTAAGGGCAATATATTTTCACCCATTGCCATGACTAACATTAGTTGTATTGCAGTCGTGCCTAGAAAGCCCAACAGAGACTGGGGTCCCATTGTGCTAGGCATGCCAAACATGCATGGGAGAGACCCTCTGCACCAAAGAGTTTACAGTCTAAACAGACAAGACAGTCAGTGTGAGAAGGGAAACTGAGGCACAAAGAGTGCCTCATCATGGCAGAATCAGTACCCAGGGTTCCTGACTTCCAGTCCTGTGCCCCAACCATGGGACCACAGCAATAGTATCTGGAGCAGAGCATTTAAGGGCTATATAATCTCACTCGCTTTGATCACAGCACTGTCTGAGTCAGAGTGTTTTAAGGTCCTGGTTTTCCAAGGCCCAGAATAGCCTCTTTAAATGCTGATTAATACATTTCCCAGGGTTGGCTTTAGTTCCAGTATGCCTTGTGCAGAGTAGCAATTTATTGGGGTTTCTTAAATTATCTCTGGGGGTAGACTGTGCAGCTCTGGCAGGGGCTGGACGGTAACCAGATCTACTCCCCACAATTCACCTCTATAAAAAGCACTAGCCATGCTCCTCCAGATACATGTGGCTATTTATACTGGGTGGGATAGTGTATCTCCCAGGGAGCAAAGACACCAAACGCCCCGTCCGCTTCTTGCCTTCTCTCAGCTGAGCCAGACGGAATCAGGTCTTCCCCACACTGCACCAGAACTCCTGCTCTCCCCACATCATGCACTGCTCCCCTTCTCCAACCAGGACAGGAAGCCAGCCCACGACCTGTGGTGACCCCAAGAACTTCCCAGCTAGACCCAGGCACACGGTAGCTCATGCAGATTATTATTAGGCACTATCACGATACCCGGGACTCCCGTCATAGACCAGGCCCTGCTGTGCTAGGTGCAGTACAAACACTTAATGAAGAGACTGTCCCTGCCCCAGGGACCGAAACCCACCTCCATCCTTCATCACTATTACTGGTGACTACTGACATCGGGACACCCAAACCTGACACGACTCAGAACTCAGCCAGGTGTTAAGGCTGTGAATCCCATGTGATCCTGACTCACTTCCTGCCCAAACATCATTTAATTAGACACAAAGACCCCTCCACATTATGTTCATGATGGAGCTGCCCGGTCAAAGTTGGTTCTAAGGGTAGAAATCACAGTTTCCACATGAATGTTGAACATGGCTACGTCCCAGACCCTTCTGACTTTACAGGAGGAGCCGAGTAAGCAACACAGCAAGCGCCAGAAAAAGCGAGCGAAGACATTAGCCGGGTGCAGCCAGCCACGTTAATGGTGCTTTGGAACATGATTGTTTGCGTCATCGGACATTCTGATTCCAATTCAGCTACCTTCATGTTGCTTTAGCTGTGCTTCACGCATTTCACTCCTCTAAGACCATCCAGCATCTATTAACAGTCCCTGATTTCCATATATTCAAAGCCCCTTCGTCTGAAGAGAACACGCACATACAGCTCTGCAGCTCACATAGAAGAGCGCTCCGATGTAGAGACCTTTTCTACAGGGCATTCTCAGGATGCAGTTTTCAAATGTACTAAGTGATAGTTGACAAATCAGTTTTTCCCCCCCAAACTGAAGTCCAATCAACCAGTGGCAACCATTTTCGATGTTAAGATTCAAATGTAAGCTGTTGTGATGAGAAAAAAAAGTGATATTGTTATTTGTACAGAAGTGATTTCATTTAATTTGACAAAATGCAGGAAGTGCAGCTGTACTGGTTTGGATGCAGGCAGAGGATGAAGGAAGGGCACCTGGTGAAAGCAGCAGAGCAGAAGAGGGTGATAGGAAAGAGATGCTGAGGATGCAATGGATGGATTGCAGCAAAGAAGATGGTAAGCAAGTGGACCTCAGCGCTGCCTTGGACAAAGACGGTGGATGCTTGCATGACAATCCAACCCAAGTTGATGGGATAAGGGTGATTTCATTTATTCACAAAAATGAAAGGAGGACTTGTGGCACCTTAGAGACTAACCCATTTATTTGAGCATAAGTTTTCGTGAGCTACAGCTCACTTCATCGGGAATGCATCCGATGAAGTGAGCTGTAGCTCACGAAAACTTATGCTCAAATAAATGGGTTAGTCTCTAAGGTGCCACAAGTCCTCCTTTTCTTTTTGCAAATACAGACTCACAGGAGTGCTCTGAAACCTTTCATTTATTCAGAGGTTTCCCCCACAAATCCGAAGTTGGCTGAATGATTTTCCCCCACTTACTTCCTGACCTTTGTTTGAAGTATGGTGCCTGTTGCTGAAAGCCCACTGAAATCAAGGGAGTCTTTCCCCTGAGTTCAATCAATGGGAAGAAAGTTGACGGAAGACAGGGAGTTGTAAGTAGAAACCATTAGGCAAGCTGGGCTATTAGGACCTATGAGGAAGAGAGCCCGACCCCAGTCACCCTGTAATGCATTTTAAGCCCATCGAGCCCTACACAATGTCAGTATGAGGCACATCCCCGAAAATAAAAACCAGAAGGGGCGAGGGGGCGGGGGTCACCCACTGAGGTTTTGGCCTGAGGGGCTGCTCTGCATCCGAACGGTGCCGAGGGCCAAGTCCCCCAGGCAGCGTCAACAGCCATTTATAATCAGCACCGACCCCCAGCACAGCACCCCGCCTCCACGTGTGCCAGATGCCCCCCCAAAGCCCTCAAGCCCCCCCCCCACAGAAACCCTGCATATAAACCGCGATGTGCCCACACCAGCCTCCCCTCCACCCCCACCCCAGCTAAAGACACGTGCCCATGGACCATGCAGCGCTGCCCTGCCCCCCCGCCGGGCCCCACGTGTCCCGGCTGATGTAACCGGGCCGGCCCCACGCCGGTACCTGGTACTCCATCCTGGGCACGCGGGCCGGCCGGGTGCTGAAGCAGCGCGCGCCGCCGGCCGCCACCAGCCGCAGCGCGGAGTGCAGCGCGCGGAGCCCGCGAAAGCCCATCCCGCCTCCCGCTGACAGGCGGCCGCCGCCGCCACCGACGGGCGCAGCTCCCCACCCCTCCCACTTCCCTGGGGGGTGCGCCCGCCCCGCGAGCCACCGCCAGCGCGCAGGCGCGGCAGCGTGAGCCCCGCCATCTTTGTGAGGGGCACTACAGGGCGGGAGAGAGCCCGGGCAGGGCGACGGCCGCCATCATTGTGAGGGGCACCGCATTCTCTTAAAGGGCAACGCGGTCTCCCATTTACTCATTAGGGCTACCATGTCCCCTACAGCAAAGGGGAGGGGGGGGACACAATGCTGATCTCATAGCGATGCAGCAGCCTCCCCCCCCCCACACACAGCACTTTCCCAAGTGCTACACACAGTGATCAATTCCCTCCCACCCCCACCCCCCAATAGCCGCATTAGAGAAGACAGGTCAGGTCCCGCCTTGGAGAGGCCCCATGTCCCCATAGTGTCTACAGGGGAACATCCCCAGATAAAACCATGTTTGCACATTCGCTGCTTAGTATCTAAAGCCTTCCAGGGCACATGGCAAGGAAAACCCGCCACTACACAGGGGGCACTCTGCGCGTTGCGGCTTTCAAGGTCAGCCGGCACAGAGGGGCAGCGCAAAGTCCAAGCAATCCTGCTAGTTCAATAAAGCGGTTTTTATTACAAAATGGAATGTTATGGCGGTGCCTATCTATGAAAAACACAACACACCCCTCTGAAGGAAACGACCAACTACAGCCAGGGTATTTCAGGGGCCTAACCCACCCCCACAAAAATACACAGCAGATGCTCCACTTTTCATGCACTGTTTTCTCCTCATGTTGCAAATACATGGGCAAGCTGTCATTCCATCCCGTTTAACTAGACACATGCGGAGGTCTTTTAAAAAAGGATTTTGGCAAGGACCGAAACGATAATTTAATAGCAAGCTTTAAACACACCCCAAGCCAGATACGCCATAGTTGGCACATTCCAACGAAAACCTCCATTAAAACCTCCATTAACCAACAGCTGGAGGTGCAGCCAGCTCTACCTCCCGCTCACCATTCCCAACTCTTAACTGCATTTATAGCTTTAGCAGTGAAGTTAGTAACCCAGCCCCGAATTTAAAACAAAATTAAATTACCATCTCAATTCTTCGAGTGTAGGGGCAGCTCCACCACATTCAGCCAGTCTCTCTCCTACAGTTTGCAGGGCTGTTGCTAAGTGTGGAGATTCAGCCAGAGATTACAACTGTAGCAAAGACCAGTTTTTAGTATAGGAGCCATTTGTTCCCGTTCAGGATTATCATCTACTGCCTGTATCGTGGTAGCACCTAGGACCCCCACGTCACGGAGCAGGGTCCCACTGTGCTAGGCACTGTTCAAACACATAACAAAGACAGTCCCCCTGCCCCAAAGTGCCTCAGTGGAAAAAATGCAGGGAACGAGTAGGAATCATTACTCTAACGTGGCCATCTTCTAAGATTCCAACACTGCTCTGGAGAGAAAGGATTCAGCAGTTCAGCCAGATTTTGTTCTTGCTCAGGTCTTGATGCAGGAGCTAACTTGTTAACACTGTTCAGCATTACAGCTGACAGCTCCATCCTAGCCGCTAAGGGGGACATCACCAACTGAATTACAGGTATGTGAACCGTTACCTACTTGCTCATAGAGCACATTGAAGAGCTGCAGCTCCATTTTCCCTATTTTTGAAAAAATTCACACAGGGGAGAGAAATCATTTAAAAACAGAACATATGATTGTTTCTTCACAACAACTGGCATAGGGCACCAGGCCAATGTATCACCTGCAGCTAATTTAATTCATGGCCCTTTAGCACCAAAAGCTTCCCACAACTCCCCATTGTTTCCGAACCCCATCCCAGAGAAGAGATTTACCTTATACATGTCCTTTATCATCCTTACTTTCTGCTCTGAAGCAAGTTTGATCTCTGCTGCCTGCTGTTTACAGACCTCACACTGGCTGCTGGCGGGTGTTGCTACTAGCCTAGTTGAAGGACAAAGGTTATCACCAGCTGCATTCTGCACACATTTCTCTCATTTCAAAGGCTCAGGGTTTACTCTGGTTTGCCAGCACCACTGCTGCACCCTCTCAAACAAATTCACAAGAGCTGCTGCAGCCCAAGGAAAGAGAGAATTTCCTTTCCGCACAGGAATCCATTAAGATCTCCATAGAGAGTTTCTATTAGGTGCATATCAGGTTTAATAAGCTCTGTTGGCAGGAAAAGGTATTTACGGGATACACGTTGCCGAAGTTAAGTGCATTGAATGTGCAGTGCATTTGCTCTGTTCACTTGGAGAGTTACTGCTCTTAATCTAGACCCATGTAAGCAAAGCCAGATAAAGCGACAGACACAGGAATGCTTGTAAGAATATAGCCAGGTGTCTAGCTGGGCCAGGTTTCGCAGTAGTAATAGCTCATTGGGCATTGCTGCTCTGTCACTATGGTCAGCACCCTGGGGAGTTGGACAGACCCCTGCCATCCTCCAGTCACATCCACCTTCAGACTACGAGCAGAATGTGTCCAGCTCCCTTCACGTCTGAACTGGTGCTGTTGCCGCACTGGTTAGTGAGTCAGTCAGAGGAATACACAGCAGACCAGGGGTCTAAGAAAGGGAATTTTAATTGCAGTTTACAACCAAAAGTGGCAGTAGGCTGAACACAAAGCATGATGAACTTGTGTTGAAAGCAACGACTCAGACGGATCCTCCTGGTCAGAGCAACAGTAATGAGCACCCCTGCTTCCTCCTGATTAGTCGCTGCGACCCTTTGTTTCTCATAGGCTCTGACCCTGTCTGAACCAGAAGGACTTGCTAGTCTTGAACATGGTGTGAGCTAGTTCTTGAATTTGGAGGCGTTTTGTCTGTACCAATCCCACTGGCTCCACACAAGGAAGACACGCACAAAGAGCTCAGTGGCACTCAGCAATGCGACCCCCACCCTACACACAACAAGGGAAGCTCCCTGCAGAAGGAAGGACCACATGGGGAACTGTAGCCACACATGAGCAATTCAGAAGAGATCTGAGGCAGTTCCCAAAGTGAGCCGATCTATCCTGCCAGCTGCAGCAGCAGTTCAATTACTGAGTCACCCAGTCATGTTCTCCAGTGCTGTAAAGCTTGGGCAGTGACAAAATCTTCTCCAACAGTGGCTCCCCAACAGAAATGACCCATTAGATCCAGCTACTGGTAAAGAGATGCTATTTCTGGGGGCTGAGGCAGAAACTCTGGACCAGATAGGCTGAGAGATGATCCCAGGCCCTTGGAAACAGCTCCCAAGGACATCTAGGGACAGCCCCCTTCCTTTATGCCCACAATTGTTCCAGACAGTTCGTCCAGCCCAATATCTCAGACCAGGCCCTGCAGCTCCTTTCCATCAGAGCTGCTGCTACAAGAGACTGAAGAACGTAAGGGTATTTCAAAGAAAACTCAGCCTGCTCCCTACTCACTTTTCCGGGCCCCCACCAGTCAAAACACTCTGTCAAACTCTGTCTGATTGGTTGCAGCTGGATTCCTGCCCTGATTAGCTGGCTGCTGCGGCATGTGTCCACCTCTTCTCCTGGGTGGAGCCAGGTACTCAAACATTGATTGATTGTGGGTGGAGAGCATGTTCTTGAGATCAGAGGGCATCGGGTCCGACCAGAAGAAGTCATGATTCAATGCATCGTCACTGTCTATTCTTTGGGCAGGATCCAGAACGAGCAGTTTGTCTATAAGATCCAGAGCGTATGGGTCTTTGACATAGGCTTTCAGGCGATCTTTAACCTTGCGCTTTTGGCCCTTGGGCAGGTCCAGTTTCTGGTACAGCTCATACTTATCCACATTTAGCCAAACCTAGAGGGAGCATAAGGGAGATCAGCCTTAGAGAGAAGACAGCTAAACCGTTTTAGAGCCTGATGTTAGTGCCCTAATTAAACCCCACATGCATTCAGCTGTAGTGGAGAAACAAACAAACCAGTTCTTTCACTACACACCCTCTAGGGCCCCATGACATCCATTAGGAATTTTACTGTTGCAGTCGAAAGCGGAATGCATACAATTGCTACAGAGATGAGCAGCAGTACAAACCCGTAAGGCAGATACTGCACTTGGAGATACACGCGGGGGGGGGGGGGGGGGGGGGGGGGGGGGGGGGGGAGAGAGAAGAAGAATCAGTGGGAAAAATCTAGCAGTGTACGTTTAAGCTGCTCTTTGATACTCTAATTCTCTTAGACATCAGACAGCAGCTGCACAGTAACATGGGCTAGACAATTATGAGAATACACAAAAGAAAAAGCCAACCGAGTAACTTAAATTTATACAGCACCTTTCATCCCAGCAGAGCCCAGAGCCCTTTGCAAATGCACCCCCTCCCCAACAGTCCAGGTCTGCGTGGAACGTGGCAAGCTTTTGTTTATTTTAAAGGGGTAATACATTCATCTATACCAGTGAAGGTTACAGCCTGACAGACCTGGAGATCAGCCTCCTATTTATCCATAGCACAGGTATAATCAGGCAGCAGCAGCGTAAGTCTATCTATCATGCCCCACTGTGCCACAATCCTGACTTGAAGGGACCATCGCTAGGGGTTCAGACGCAATGACTAATTCAAGACATTTGCCTCTCTCCTGAAAAAACTAGAGCCAAAAACGGTGGTTGTCTGAGAAAGAATGGTCAACTAGCAACTAGGCTGGCACCAAATTCATTTCACACAGACCTCTCAATAGCCGCAAGATGGTGGCAAGTTTACCAATGGGTTTGGTGCCACGTATCAGACAGATTCAGACCCACAACCTAGAAATGAAAAGCACCCCCCCCCCTCGCTGTAATAGTAAGTAATAGCCTATTACCAACTCTCTAATGTGATAGCGGTTGAGGATTATCTTGTGGCTAAAGCGCAGGACTGGAAGCTGAGAGACCTGGGTTCAATTCTCAGTTCTCTCACTGACTTGTTGAGAAACTCTGAGCAAATAACTTCAGCTCCGTGCCTCAATTTCCCCAGCTGTAAAATGGGGGTGTGACGTGTCATTCCATATTCTTTAGGAAAATGCTTGATATGAATATGACATAACTGAGATATACTTTACGCAAGATGGCTCATGTGATACCATTGGAAAGGTTATGATTTACTGAAAGTGGTTATCCAATTTGTATGCATGTGTCATTTCTGTATCTGAAATTAGGAATAGTGACTATGTATCTGTATTTCAACTGTTACTTTGGGTGATGCCCACTGCTAACACTTCAGGTACAACAGGCCCATCAGCAAGAGACAATGGACTGTAAAAGAGCTTAGTCTTCCCGTGAGTCAGCCTCTGAAGAATGGCTACAGGGGCCCTACAGGGTCAGGTGGTCTTGTCACCTGATACTAAAACATTACCTGGGACTTCTTGTAACTTTCCACTGTAAGGGAAGAGGAGTCAAACTAGGAAACAAAGGATTCCCACCTTATGTAAATCCTATTTAATGGTGGGGAGTGAGGTACTCCAGGTCATCAGTTCTCCCCTGCTACCCCACCCAAGATGACTGCTAGAAACAACTAAGACTGAACTGGGGGGAAAAGAACTGGACCCAGGCTGGAAGGGTGTCTGGTCTGTGAAGAAGATTATTAGAACCACATTTAGGGTGAGAACTTACATGTACCCAGTTTCTTTAGTGCATTAAGCTTAATTTGCACGCTGTTTTATTTTCTTAGTAATCTGTCTTGTTCTGTCTGCTACCTCCTTAGCTACTTAAAATACACCTGTTACAGTTAATACCTTTATTTCTGGTTTATAATACAACCCAGTTGATGTGATTTCTAACTGGGGGGCAAGAAGTTGTGCATACCCTCCTCCACCTTGAGGGAAGAGGCAAATTTCATGTAATTTTGGGTCTGTACTCCAAGGGGGGGGGGGGGGGGGGTTGACGTCAGGATGCTGTGGCAAGCCCCTTAAGCTGAGCCTTCTCAGAGCAGATCTCTGTCTCTCTGCGCAGCTGGGTGCGGCCCTGCCTGTGCGCTTGGCTGAAAAAGGCTGGGGAGCCCAGCCCAGTAAGACCAGGTAAAAGGGCGCCAAGGCTGGCAGAATACTCTGACTCAGAGGCATCCCAGCACCCCAAGTGACATCCCGGGGGTCCATCCCATCCCAGGGGGTGATACTCACCTCACATGGGGAGAGGCTAAATTCACTGTTTATCTTTGGTAGAGGTGCTAGAACAGGGCAGTGTATCATTCTGGATACAGTAAACATGTTTGATCTCTTCATGGAGCAACGCAGCCCTTGAGCACAGCTCTCACCACTCTTGAGATGTAAGGATGCCCCCTTTAAATGCAGCCGATAGATCTATTACTTGCTTAAGGTCACCCAGCAGGTCAGTCTCAGAGGCAGGATTAGATTGCAGGGTTCCAGGTTTCTAAACCCATGCCCATTCAGTTTCATTGCAGTTTCCCCACAGGTGCTGCATTCCCGTGCTTTGGGGTCCCTACCTCTGGAGTAATGGATCCACAGAGCTGGCTGATGAGAGTGAGCTGGTGTTGTTCCGTGTTCCCCTGCATGATGGGGCTGCGAGTCCACATCTCTGCCATGATGCAGCCTGCACCCCAGAGATCAATGGGGGGGCCATAGTCCCGTTCCCCTAAAGACAGCAGCACTAGATTAACCACTTAGACTCTAATATTAAAAGCTTTGCATGCACCAGACTGAGAGAACAAAATAGTAAAGGGGACAGGGGAAAGAGAAAACAAACAAAAGATGGGTTTCAGAGTAGCAGCCATGTTAGTCTATATTCGCAAAAAGAAAAGGAGGACTTGTGGCACCTTAGAGACTAACAAATTTAAGCTTTCGTGAGCTACAGCTCACTTCATCGGGAATGCATCCGATGAAGTGAGCTGTAGCTCACGAAAGCTTATGCTCAAATAAATTTGTTCGTCTTAAGGTGCCACAAGTCCTCCTTTTCTTCAAACAGAAGATGGGAGAATTCCCTGTGCAATTTCTCCTCTAGCCAAGCCTCCCACCTACCTAAGAGAAGCTCCGGAGGCCGATACCACAGAGTCACCACCCGGTTGGTGTAGCGGTTGGGCTGACTGTTTTTTGCCAGGCTGAAGGCTCGAGCCAAACCAAAGTCTGCCAGTTTCAGGACCCCATCTCGGGTGATCAGTACATTTGCAGCTTTCATATCCCGGTGCAAGATCTGCACAAAGGAGGGAAATTGAAAGGTTAAGCCATTAAGTCATCTTCCGCTGGATCCAGCTCTATCTTCATCACAAAGATCCCCACCACCAGGAAGGTGAATGGGGCATTCCGACCCTGGAAAAGAAACACTGGAAAGGCTAGGATTGAACATGGATGAACACAACAGAAAATAAACCCATTGGGAGCATCTCACTGAGCATGGAGTTGGCTGGAGGGGAAAGTTACAGCTGAGGATCTAGAACTGGTGAGAGGTACTGCAACCATAACCCTCGGTCTCCCACAGGACAGACAGAGCACAGGCGGTAGTATGACAAGCATCCCCACAGCAGCTAATGTGCCTCACCCCTGCCCTGGGAGAGCCAGGGTGAGTGCAGATGACATGGCCCAGTCAGTCCTGGCCCTCATGTTAGCAATCACAGCACAACTATGCATTAGCTCCTGAACTTAGAACACAGGTCACGCTTAAATTTGGTTTTCAGGTGTATCACTTCTTTGGATGCTCTATTCTGCAGTGTTACAAACACCATGGTGGGTTGGGAGGACTTCATAAGGATCCTCCAGAGCATCCTTCTCCCCCTTTGAAAATACATTCTAAGTTTTTACTTGGCCATCACTGGCTCTGCTAACACTTCCCACTCCCCCGGCCTATAAAAAAGCCTCCCAGCATCAAACCCTGAGACTGAGAATAATCGTTACTGATTCCGTGCTAAGCCACCCTGAAAAGCACACACATCCCAGAGTGTGAGTGTGCAGAACTAGCAGCCCCGCTAGAGACACTGGCCTGTGCTCACATGCCTGTATCTCAGAAGGGCACACACAAGGCCACTGCAATCTCAGCCCTCAAGCCATGCAGCAAGGGAATACAGATCCCGCCCTTTACCTTATTCCTGTGGATGTAGTAAAGTCCATTCAGCAACATCTGCATCACTTTCTTGATCTCAGACAGCGTGAACTTCACATGGGCGTTGCTGAGGAGGCCTGCGAGATCGTGCTCACAGAAATCGAACACCAGATAGATGCTGCCCTTGCAGCGATTGTATGGGGAGGCTACGAGAGAAGCGATGTGTGGTTGTTAAGGAGGTCTATCAACCCAAACAGTTCTCTCCCCCACACTGATGGCTAGCTTTCCCTGTGTCAACTTCTAGCACCGGATGCTGACCAGCCTTTGCCACATGACTAAGAAATAGAAAACATGACATAACTCTATGTTAAGGTCACAATCGAGCGTCAGGGTGAACACACAACTTCCACCTCGCCTGCCCCCTTTCACCGCGTACCCCCAGAGTCTTCAATTACACAGCCATAGCTATACAGAGAAATGGGGACATCCCTGGCCACCAAGAACCTCAGCATCTAGATACCCATAAGGCTATCCAAAGGAGAAATAGGGAGAATGGAGGAGGAGGGTTACAGCAGTGACGATCACGGCATGTGTACATTACATACGGCACATTTCAGAGTGGTGAGCTCCTAGGGTGACCTGTCTTCTCAGAGGGAAAGTTTAACCTAGCAAAGTGAAGACTGAGAGGGAATGACTGCTCTCTAGAAATACACCAAGGAGGAAGAAGAGCTACTGAAGTTAAAGGACAATGTTGTACAAAAACAAATGGAAATAAACTGGCCACAAGTAAACTTGGTCTGGAGATTAGAAGGTCTATAACCATCAGAGGAATGAGGTTCTGGAACAGCCTCTCAACAATAGTAGTGAGGGCAAGACACCCATCTGGCTTTAAGATGGAGCTTGATAAGTTTACAAGTAAGATTATGAGACAGGGCTGCCTGCTCATAGCAGAGGACTGTACTTGATGACCCAGAAAGACCCTTCCAGTCACATTCTTATGTTTTTTAAGATTTAGTATACTGGGGGGAGGTGGGGGATCCAAAATGAAGCCCAGGAGGATGAACAACCGAAGACTGAGCAAAACCAAGGAATCTTCTATTTCTCAAATGCTGTAATACACAACAGAAGGTTTTATGCAGCCTCAGATTATATTATTTGCTTCCAGGAGCGCAGATGTTAGCACTATATAAACACAAAGGAGGCACACTCACTGCCCCAAAGAAACAAAACTTGCAATGCAGTGGGAGGACAACCAGGCATTCAAGTGACTGCACCATGGAACCAGAAAGCCTTTGAATCCATTGACCAAAGTGCTTACAGTTACCAGCCACAGTAGGGGAGCTCTGAGCAAATCAGCTACAGAGCATGTCATGAATACAAAGTTTATAAAAAGAGCCAGCCTGTGTTAAACAATGTTTTTAAACAAGAAGAGGGAGCGCTCCTGCTATTAATGGGATATTAGCACCATTGGGGTTTTTGGTTTGTTCGTTTTTTTAAAGAAAGGACAAATGTAAAAAACCAACCACTTTCAGGATGAGAAACTTGTACGTCAAGTTTCTCTCCAGTGTTTTTTTGTTGTTGTTAAAAAACCCCAGAAACATGAGTTTTATAATCTCACACACACGCCTTCAACTGTAGCAACACAGTATTTCGAAGAAGCTTACAAAGGCATCTTCTAGTCGAGCTGTGACACAGTCAGAGCTATGCTAACTGAGGTGTTAACGCTCATATAACACACTACCACCATGTAGCTCTTTTCACCCAAAGACCTCAAAGCACTTCACAAAGCAGGTCAGTATCATTTATCCCAGTTTTACAGATGGGAAAACTGAGGCACAGGGAGGGGCAGTGACCTGCCCAAGGGCATTCAGCAGGCCACTGTTATCCAAAGGAGACAGGTATCCAACAAAATCTTTGGACAAACCAGGCTATTTTGTATTGGGCAAGTGCATCTCACTGAAAGAAAAAAAAAGGGTACACTGGAGATCAACTGATGTTAGTGAACAAAACAAAAAGAGGGAACTAAAACATGCTACCTTTGGTCCTGCAGATTTCTATGAGGTTCACCACATTCTCATGCTTGAGCAGCTGAAGGATTTTGATCTCACGTAGGGCTGTGATGGGGAACTAACAAGGAGATAGAGAGCCACAAGTCAGAATTGCAAGAGAATATCCCAATCTAGTCTAAAGCAGGTTGCGGGTAAGGCGGGGGAGCAGTGGAGGAGGGAAGAGAGAAAATTATGGCAGAAATCTCGAAGAGGAGATGTATTCAAGCAGACTTAAAAGTGCAGGACAAAGTGCAGCTAGGGTCAGAACAGAGGCTAAAACCAACATTGTGGAGTTCCAGTTTTATTCACTGTGACTTCCAGTTCCAGTCTGCTCAGTTTACAACTCTTAGCACCTAGTAACTTAAGTAGAAGTTGAGTGTCCTGAACCCCACACAGGATCAGGCCCTTAGGGTGTAGCACCAACTACTAAAAAAACCCAAGTGAGATGTGGAAGAGAATCCAGTCTGGTTTTGCTTCTTATGAGGTCACCAGCAATACAGATGTTTGTCATCGGAATATGGACACATTTTGTTCATGTGTGATCCTGATTAGAATTCAGCTCCCCATCTCTTCAGTGTATCAACACTACCATGTTAACAGAAGTAAAACCTTATTTGAATCAACAGAGATGTGACTCAGACACACAAAAAGGCAATATGGAAAGAGGTTTTTTAACCAAATCACTTTCCTGATACATAGGGAAGCACACCACTTTCAGTCTTGTATATTACTTTATCCATTTCCATACTGGTTTTTACTGCAGAAGGTCCTGCAAAGTTACACACACAATGAATTTCCTTGTCACATCCCAGACAAAGATTCTGATTTGTCTACTAAAGACATATGCCCAGCTCTCAAACTCCCATCCTCCCACACCATACACAATATAGGCCCATGCCCATCTATCTTACCCCCTCCTTCTCATTTTCCATCAACACTTTCTTCAGAGCCACCTTCTTGCCAGTCTGTCGATGTTTTGCTTTGAACACTTCCCTGCAGAGAGGACGGAAATACATGAGCATTCCCGGAGGAGTTGAAGTGGCCAAGTAGAGCAGGCACAGCCAGGCAAGACCAAACAAGACATTTCTACACTTTCACACAGGCAGCTCTGTGCGGACCCTCTGCCTAACCCAGGTCCTCCCCCTTCATGCCAAGAAAGGCCATGATCTCCTGCAGAGAGCAGGCTCTCAGATTCCAGGGTATGTGAGAGAATGGCAATGGGGTAGGGCTCTCACAGATCCCCAGGAGAGTTTTGGAGGCAGGCCTCACAGATTCCAAGAGGTGGCGGGAAGGGTACAGGAGGAATCTCAGATGTGGAGGCATTCAGGAAAGAGTCTCTCTCAGATCCCAGGGCACTAGGGGGGGGAGGGGGAGGGCGGGGAGAGGAGGAGGGGGGGAAGTCTCTCACAGGTCGGGGGGGGGGGGGGGGGGGGGAGAGAAGAGGGGGAGGGGGAGAGAGGGAGTCTCTCACAGGTCCCGGGGCACCGGGGGGAGAGGGGGGGAGAGAGGGAGTCTCTCACATGTCCCGGGGCACCGGGGGGAGGGGGAGGGAGAGAGGGAGTCTCTCACAGGTCCCGGGGCACCGGGGGGAGGGGGGAAGAGAGGGAGTCTCTCACAGGTCCCGGGGCACCGGGGGAGGGGGGGGAAGAGAGGGAGTCTCTCACAGGTCCCGGGGCACCGGGGGAGGGGGGGGAAGAGAGGGAGTCTCTCACAGGTCCCGGGGCACCGGGGGGAGGGGGGGGGGAGAGAGGGAGTCTCTCACAGGTCCCGGGGCACCGGGGGGAGGGGGGGGGAGAGAGGGAGTCTCTCACAGGTCCCGGGGCACCGGGGGGAGGGGGGGGGAGAGAGGGAGTCTCTCACAGGTCCCGGGGCACCGGGGGGAGGGGGGGGGAGAGAGGGAGTCTCTCACAGGTCCCGGGGCACCGGGGGGAGGGGGGGAAGAGAGGGAGTCTCTCACAGGTCCCGGGGCACCGGGGGGAGGGGGGGGAGAGAGGGAGTCTCTCACAGGTCCCGGGGCACCGGGGGGAGGGGGGGGGGAGAGAGGGAGTCTCTCACAGGTCCCGGGGCACCGGGGGGAGGGGGGGGGAGAGAGGGAGTCTCTCACAGGTCCCGGGGCACCGGGGGGGGGGGAGAGAGGGAGTCTCTCACAGGTCCCGGGGCACCGGGGGGAGGGGGGGGAGAGAGGGAGTCTCTCACAGGTCCCGGGGCACCGGGGGGAGGGGGGGGAGAGAGGGAGTCTCTCACAGGTCCCGGGGCACCGGGGGGAGGGGGGGGAGAGAGGGAGTCTCTCACAGGTCCCGGGGCACCGGGGGGAGGGGGGGGAGAGAGGGAGTCTCTCACAGGTCCCGGGGCACCGGGGGGAGGGGGGGGGAGAGAGGGAGTCTCTCACAGGTCCCGGGGCACCGGGGGGAGGGGGGGGGAGAGAGGGAGTCTCTCACAGGTCCCGGGGCACCGGGGGGAGGGGGGGGGGAGAGAGGGAGTCTCTCACAGGTCCCGGGGCACCGGGGGGAGGGGGGGGGGAGAGAGGGAGTCTCTCACAGGTCCCGGGGCACCGGGGGGAGGGGGGGGGAGAGAGGGAGTCTCTCACAGGTCCCGGGGCACCGGGGGGAGGGGGGGGGAGAGAGGGAGTCTCTCACAGGTCCCGGGGCACCGGGGGGAGGGGGGGGGAGAGAGGGAGTCTCTCACAGGTCCCGGGGCACCGGGGGGAGGGGGGGGGAGAGGGAGTCTCTCACAGGTCCCGGGGCACCGGGGGGAGGGGGGGGGGAGAGAGGGAGTCTCTCACAGGTCCCGGGGCACCGGGGGGAGGGGGGGGAGAGAGGGAGTCTCTCACAGATCCCGGGGCACCGGGGCGGGGGGGAGTATCTGTGTCTCTCTCTCTCAGATCCCGGGTAGCAGGAAGGAGGGTATCCGGGGCGCTGGGGGGCTCGGCCCGCAGACCCCAGGGTAGGCGGGGGGGTGGCTGGGCCCCTCTAACCCCGTGCGGGGGCAGACCCGGGAGGCTGGGGAGGGTCCGGCTCTCACCCGAACGTGCCCTGCCCAATCTTCGCCAGCTTCTCGTACTTGGACACCTCGTCGCAGAAGGGACAGTCCACCGTGTCGTACTGCTTCGCCATGGCGGGGCCCCCGAGCCCAACGGCGCCAAACGGCCACCGTCCCCGCCCTCGCGGCTCCTCTGTCGCCCCCAGCGACGGCGCGTTTGGTGACGCGAGATCCCGGGAGCTTCCGGTCTCGCCAGCCATGCCCCGCCCCTTCCTGCGCCGCGGTGGCGCCTGGGAGTTGCAGTTCTGGAACGGCGGGGAAAAGTCACGTTTGAGTTCGGAGGCCCCGCGCCTCTTCTCCGGGGGCCGCCCCGCCAAGGGTCCCCCAGGTCTTCCCCAGCGGGGAGCCCCGTGCAGTGCCTGTGGACCCAGTGCGCCCACCCTGCCCTTCCTCCCCATGTCACGCAGATGAGAGATGATGTCATCACCCTGCATCACTGCTCCATGCCCGGTGTCACCCAGCTGAGAGATGACATCATCACATTGCATCACTGCTCCATGTCATAGAATCATAGAATCATAGAATATAAGGGTTGGAAGGGACCCCAGAAGGTCATCTAGTCCAACCCCCTGCTCAAAGCAGGACCAATTCCCAGTTAAATCATCCCAGCCAGGGCTTTGTCAAGCCTGACCTTAAAAACCTCTAAGGAAGGAGATTCTACCACCTCCCTAGGTAACGCATTCCAGTGTTTCACCACCCTCATAGTGAAAAAGTTTTTCCTAATATCCAATCTAAACCTCCCCCACTGTAACTTGAGACCATTACTCCTCGTTCTGTCATCTGATACCATTGAGAACAGTCTAGAGCCATCCTCTTTGGAACCCCCTTTCAGGTAGTTGAAAACAGCTATCAAATCCCCCCTCATTCTTCTCTTCTGCAGGCTAAACAATCCCAGCTCCCTCAGCCTCTCCTCATAACTCATATGTTCCAGACCCCTAATCATGTCACCCAGCTGAGAGATGACATCATCACACTGCATCCCCTCTCCATGCCCAGTGTCAGCCAGCTGAGAGATGACATCATCACACTGCATCACTGCTCCATGTCACCCAGCTGAGAGATGACATCATCACACTGCATCCCCTCTCCATGCCCAGTGTCAGCCAGCTGAGAGATGACATCATCACACTGCATCACTGCACCATGCCCTGTCACCCAGCTGAGACATTGCATCATTGCATGGCATCCCTGCATTATCACACTTGGCTCGTGTCAACCCACTGTAACATTACAGCATCAGGCAGCATCAGTACAGTACTGTCTTGTCATAGCCCTCTGTCATCATATCCCCTCTGAATTTTCTTCTATGGCACCTCTGTGACATCACATTGCTTCTTGACATGCTGGTACCACATCACGTCAAAATATGCACATATCACGTATGTCATTCCTCAGTCTGTGTCTTCAGGTCATCTCTGTGTGTCCTTACACCACCTCAGCTTCATCTCCCCATGTGTCTACATTGGCCAAGTGCTTAAAACAAACTCCCATCTACCTCTAGAGCGTTGTGGAGTATTTCTACATCAACCTAGCACAGTTATTCTCAAACTTTTGTACTGGTGACCCCTTTCACATAGCAAACCTCTGAGTGCGACCCCCCCTTATAAATTAAAAACACTTTTAAATATATTTAACACCATTAGAAATGGTGGATGCAAAGCAGGGTCTCGGGTGGGGGCTGACAGCTTGCGACCGCCCATGTAATAACCTCACGACCCCCTGTCTTTCATTCCCCCACCCCCTACACACACTCTCTCTTCATGCATATGAATCAGATGCACATTGTCTATCTTCTCAGCACCTTTCCATCACTGGGGCTTTATCCCCCCACCCCAACCCACACTTCCTATCATATCTGCCTGATGCAACAATTATTCACAATTCAGCAGCATTCTCAGATGCAGTTGTCTGCAGATGCATATGAGTGCAGAATGCCAGCAGGGGGGGCTTTGAGACAAGCTGACGGTATTAGTAGCCAGGCAGAGGCAGAGAGGGAGAGATTTAGCACTCTCAGGAGTCCTGAGATAAAGTCAAGCCAAGATTTCAGGCAATAGAAATGGGCCTGCTGAGAGAGCAGAGACATCTGATAGTACAGTGGGGCGCCACTAATCCCGTCGTTGGGAAAGGAGAGAGACTAGATCATTGGAGTAGTTAGGACGGGCAATTGGGAGGCAGGCCTGACTTTGCCACTGTCTGCTGGTGTGGCCTTAGGTAAGTCATTTATCCTCTCAGAGCCTCAGCTGTATGATTAAGATTAAAAGGGGAGCCTAGAGAACCAGTGTCAAAAGCCGGTCCCACTGACAGTGATACACAGTATTCACTTACAGGCTGGGATGCAGGAGAACCAGCAACAAGGGACGATTTGCATGGCCCCTGAGAGAGAGCAAAACACACCAATCAGTTTTCACAGAATGTTTGCATTTTGCCCTGACTGACATGCTGTGGCGTCCTGGCTACTCTTTGAGCCCTCGCATACTGCATCCAACACATCCCCTAGCTGCTGTCTGATCCCTTAGACACTGGGCCCCATATCTGTTCTCTGATCCATTGGAGGCTGGGTCAAATGCATTCCTGCGTACATCTGGGGCCAGGTCCTCAGTGGGTATAAAGTGGCATTGCTCTGTTGACTTCATGGACCTTTGTCAGTTACACCATCTGAAGATCTGTCCCTGACAGTTTTGACGGCTTTGTGTTTCGGTGCCAGTAGGCTAGGTCGCTCACAGATGGGGCAGCGTGCTCATTTCCTGCCCTCTAGGGGTGGCATGAGCTGAAGGGGAAACAATTTTAGTCCCTATTCAGGGCAATACAAAGGGTATCTCCATCTCTAGGTAGCAGCACTGGCCCCAGTGCACCGAACTCTCCACCAGGCTCTACCAACACAGGCGATGCTAATGTCCATTAGCACCAGGCACACAGAAGGTCTGGGGGATGAGTTCTGAGCTGGTCTGGAGGTTCGTCTGTCAGTGCTTCTGGGAGCTGTTGTTATGGGAGGAGGTTAGTTTTTCCCAAGACCAGAAATGAAGGTGGCTGATCCCCTCTCCTCCCAACCCCAAGCAGAAGTCCCTGAATAATAATTCCAAGGAGAATTCTGAGTGGATTCCATCAGCCCCTGATATTTCCCATTGCCTCTTCCCAGCCCTCCATCACTGGCCTTTCCTCAGGGAGACAGGCTCTGTGCTTGCCTGACCCTTGAGCAGGCTGTGTCCTGTGATGCAGTTTGCCTGCTTGAGTGGTTCCTTTTAATTCTGGACACCATCTGCTGATATATACTAATTTCCAAGTCAGGTGCTGCCCATCTTTCACCAGGCAAGCTGCATAACAGTGGAGTGATTTGTATTAGGGATGGAGGGAAGTCTGCAGTTCCCTCAGCCCACTAGCAAGGCAGCATGATTTTCATAGAATCATAGGACTGGAAGGGATCTTGAGAGGTCATCTAGTCCAGTCCCCTGCACTCATGGCAGGACTAAGCATTATCTAGACCATCCCTGACAGGTGTGTGTCTAACCTGCTCTTAAAAATCTCCAAGGATGGATATTCCACAACCGCCCTAGGCAATTTATTCCAGTGCTTAACCACCCTGACAGTTAGGAAGTTTCTCCTAATTTCCAACCTAAACTTCCCTTGCTGCAATTTAAGTCCATTGCTTTTTGTCCTATCCTCAGAGGTTAAGAAGAACAATTTTTCTCCCTTCTTCTTGTAACAACCTTTTATGTACTTGAAAACTGTTATCATGTCCCCCCTCAGTCTTCTCTTTTCCAAACTAAACAAACCCAATTTTTGGATCAACTTTACCCAGTTGCACCATGGGCACTGTCCCTGCAGGGGAGCAGGCAATTTGTAGGGTTCGTTACAGCTCTCCACCAGATCCATCCAGCCTCCCGAGTGACCCAGGCATTAGGAAAGGCGAGTGAGATAATCAGCAGGCCTGATGAGCCTCTTGACAGCGCTAAGGAATAAAATAACTTTACACCTTCCTTGAGGAAACTCCCCACCCAGGTCAGTTCACATACCCTGCAGAATAGCTTCTCCAGTCTTCTCTTCCTGTCAAAGCACAACATGTGCAATACACATTGTGGGGAACAGTCCTGCACTGGCCCAGGGGATGGATGAGATGTGACCTTGTTCTTATGACTCCATGGTCCTTGCTCTCCCAGCCGGGGAGAAATGTTCCTGCAATAAACAAAGATTTCACATTGCTATGCTGAGCAGAAATACTCTTTGCATGTGCAAAAGCCCTCCCGCTCCTCTGCCCACCAGGCTGACTCCTACTTGCGGGATGATTTGCAGATTCTGCAGTGGATCCTCTCCACGGAAATCTTTAGTAAAAGGAGAAAGATTTATGCGATCTGGTGCAAAATCCAATCTCATCTTCAAGGTGTGAGGTGGTGAAATCATTCATGTTATTTAGGAAGTGTGGGCTAGTGGGAAGACCAGAGGCCTGAGCGTCCAGACTCCTGTTCTATAGTGGCTCGGCCACTGAGCCGTAATGTAACTTAGGGGGAAATTTTCAAAAGTGGCCTCTGGCTTTGTGTGCCTGGAGCCTGGGTTTTGGAGGTGCTGAGCAACCACAGCTCCAGGTGATGCCAGTGGAAGCCCTGGGTGCTCGACTCCTCTTAAAATCAACCCTAACTTATCTTAACGCTGGTCATCCAAAAATCAAGGCCCCTCCCCACCCAAAAGTAGCAGCAACTCTTGCAAATGCTGGCCTTCTGAGTGCCTCAGCTTCCCCTCACTGTCAGATGGGGAGAAGAACGCTGCCCTGCCTTCGCTGAGTCCTTTGAGATCTGTGAGTGAACTGGGAGCGGGAGAGGGACAGTGTACGGATACATCAGAGAGAGTCCTGCAAAGGACACCAGTGACTGACATCCCATTGTGACCCAAGCTTGTTATTTGGCTTGGCAGTTCACTCCCCAGAACCGTCCCAGCAATATCTGGGCTTCCCATATCTCTGTAGAGACAAAGAACTTTGCAGACACAGAGCAACAAGTCGGCTGATAAGGCTGCTTGTTTATGAACAATACTCCGTGGGGAGAGCGCTCACATCGGGAACACGGTGTGCCAACTCCCCTGGCATACACACTCGAGCTGCTGCCAGTGAATCATCTGCTCTACTGGCTCGGGAGCATGTTGGGCCCCCCTCATTTAATGTAATCAACGCCAGGAGAAGAGCAGGCGTGGGTGTTTCATTGAGATGCAGGAGTGAGCCGTCCGCTCTCCATCCTGTTGTATCATTTTCCTGCCAGGGGCCGGTGAGTGGATTTCTTTCATTGCCTCTGGGGACTTGGGCAGGAAAAGCCACAATAAACAGGAGCAGAGAGTGAGCTCAGCTCGTGGGGGAGGCGACTCCTCAGATGCACGTCCAGAAACAGAGAGAGGAAAATGGAAGCACCTTGTGCTAATGTCGCGCTGGGGAGAAGTGCCAGGTTGCCAGGGCCTGGGCTCTGATGTTATCTGTTTAACCAGGCAGTAGATCCAGCCCAGGTACAAGCAGTGCAGGTAGGAGTTCTGTGACCCCCCCTGCCACTGCGTGCTCCGACATGCACCTGGCCCAGAAGAACCAGACTGGTTGGCACAGGATCCATCACAGCCACAGAGGCAGGTGTGAGCCTAGATCTAACCCGCGGGCTCGGGATCAAGGCTGAGGAGCAGGACACCCTGCCACCCTGATCCCAGAGGGCCCCGCGAGCACCTGCTCATTTGCAGCTCAGGAGACCTGCAGCGAACAATGACAACTGCCCCCTTGCGCTTTGCTTTGCTTTCAGACCCAACCATGGGTCATCGCATGTAGGGCACAATGGGTCCCCAAGCCGCCAAGTGCAAACGTTCAGGTCAGGGAGGTGGAGAGGATTGGTTGACAAACGTGGATATTGCCCATCAAAATCCAATCTGCCCTTGGGCTGCGCGGCACTCAGCCGAACGACCTGCCTTTCATTGTCCTGGTGCTTTCAGCAGCGTTGTAGGTTTAGGTGCCACAGACTGAGAGGCCATCGATCGCCCTGCAAATGGAAAGCACTGTACTACCTCCTCTTTTACTCACCTCACCTGATTTATGCCCCCCAGAGCTGTGACATATACAGATTGCAGTCTGAGTCCTGGGCAAGAGGCTGTTTGAAAGTACCACATACGCCAAGACTTTCATACCATGACACCAAAACTGTGTACACAGGAAGTGGCATGGAGAGCCTTGTGTTCAAAGCATTGATTTGAGACTCAGGCACTCTGGGTTCAAGTCCCAATCCTGCCACAAATTCCCTGCATGGCCTTGGGTAAGTCACTTATCCTCTCTGTGCCCCAGTTTAGCCATTTATTAGCTCTCTCAAGAGGAGCATAGCAAGAATTAATTCCTGGTTTTGTAAATCACACAGACAGCCTCCGATCAAAGGCGGTGGAGAACGGCAAAGTCTTGTTGTCATTTACTACATATAGTTGCCTCTTTTTGCTCGTCCAAGTTTGGCGCCCAGGGGATGCCCAAGCTGGGAACAGAAATTGCTTCTGGAGTCTGGCTTTGCTTTGACGCAATCCTGCTTATTTACAAGAATAAACAAAGTCCTGCTGCTCCGAATGCAGGAGGAACCAAAGGCAAAAGTCCTTAGGCAGGGCCGGCTCTACCGTTTTGGCTGCCCCAAGCCGTGAAAAAAAAACTGTCACTGCCGAATTGCCGCGGCGGACGGCAGAAGAGAGAAGCTGCCGTCCGATTGCTGCCGCGGCGGAAACACCACTGCCCCTTTCTGCCTGCCACCCCACGCACCTGCTTGGAACACTGGGGCCTGGGGCTGGCCCTGGATGTATGTGTAGACGTTTTATCTCAGGGTCAAACCATGCTCACAGGCTTCTGCTGCTTCTTCAGGCTGTCTCTGTCTCTCTCTGGTTCTGGGTTCACCTTTTCCTCCCATTCCCCCTCCCATCCCCTGATGCAAAACAATACTCTGCAGCAAAACCCGCTCTGGACACACAGTCCAAATCTCCTGGGTGGGTTCATGTAACCCTTTTCTCTTTGGTGAGGGACTGTGACTAATTATCCTTATAGTTATGTTAATTGAAGGGGTTTGTTCACACCCATCACTCTTAATGAGGCTTTAATTCAGCCCATACCCAGGTTTCGCCCAGCACATAGCAGTATTTTGGACCCTGAAGGGTTGGCAGGTGAGGAGGACAATCTAATCCAAGTCCAATAAAAGAATCCCACAGAGCTCCAGGGCCTCCCCAGATTCAGCCTAGAACCTAGTGTGATGGAAGCATCTTCCACACCTCAGGTGTCCCACGGGTAGCAGTGAACTACTGCAACTTGTCTGCTGTGGTGAAAGCCCTGGTATGACCAGCAATAGCTCTGCCCAGCCCAGCCAGCCCCCTTCCTGGGTGCCACACTCTGCTCTCTAACAGGTCGGCTTGGCAGATATCCTAGCCCACAACAGCTGCTTTGTCCTCCGGTCTCAGTAACACATTCCCTAGCGTTTGGCCTGTGGGTTTAGCCCTGCCAGGCTCTGACCCAGCGTGGGAAATGCCGATCGGGTTACACGCCCTTTCAAGCCCGGCCAGCCCAGCTGCTGCTCGGCAGCTGTGTGCGCAGGCCAGGCCGGGCTCTGAGAGGCAAGGAGCGCACAGGCCACTTTCCCAGCAAGGGGAAGGGGAGCAGGCGGATGACGTTCAGTGTCTCAGGGAGCATGTGCAGCCATCAGGACAGAGCGGGTGACTGTGGTGTCCAGGGTGGAACAAACCCTGCGCCGGTGACGCCCACCTCTTGGCGTGCTCAATAACGAGCGAGCGCTCTCGGGCAACGGCAATTCTGCCCGTCTGCCACAACACCGTGCTACCGAAAGGGGTGGTGGGAGCCGCAGGGTGGCTCCCTCTGCCCAGCCCTCTCACGGGCTACACCAGCGCCCTAGTGCTCCAAACACCACACCAGCCCCCTCCCATACACCACCCCCACCCCCTTCCCCTGCCTCCTAGCCCTCCCGTACACCCCACCCACACACAGCCCCTCCACCCACCACATGGGCCCTGTCTTTTCAGCACCATCCTCCCACAGGCCCCGTCTAGGTACCTGTCTTGTCCCCAGCTGCATTAACACGCCTTCCCCCGCCCCGCCCCAAAGTGTTCTCCTCACCCACCGCACAAGAGGGGCCCCAGCTGCCAAAGAAAACCTGGAGGCTGGTTCCCAGACACTGACCTTTTCCCTACAGTCTCTGACCAGGGTGTCCTGTGAATAATTCTGTGGCCCTAACGTCCAGAGGAGTTTGCGTCCCCCCTCTGACCTGCCATCGCGCCCGGTACAAAGCTTCCCCCATTCCCCAGGCCCAGAAATGCTCTGGTGTTGAGCCTGGCTCTGACCTACGCTACCCGGGCCGGGTTTGCAGCGAGCAGGCGCCTAATCCCACCAGCTTGGACCTTTGGACCAGAAGGGGCTGGTCTCCTTTTCCCCCATGCAGAGCCTCACTGTCCAGGTGGGTCTTTCCAGGGCTACTGCTGCCATTGGGATGGGTGTAAAGCACTCGGCATGCTGGAAGGCCACGCTCTCTTTCCACCCAGCGCTGCTGTTGCTGCAGCCGGATGCTGTTTAAACTGCACAGAAAGGATGAGCCGCCCCAGCTGTGGGGCACACAGCCCCCTCGTTTGGCCCCCGGAGATGGCGCAAAACGCTCCTCCAATTACAGTCCTGTTGGACCGATTCCTGCATAACCAACCTTGCCACTGGCCACCCTTCGCTGCCGCCCAGGAAGCCCCATTTTTGATCTCTGCTGAGCTGGCCACTCATGTAAAACTTGATTCCATTTGGATGCACAGAGATCCGGCTGTGAGACAGCATCTCCTGGGACCATAATTGGGCTCAATGGTTCACACCTATTTCTATTATAGGAACTCACTGACTGAACCAACGAAGCGAGATCAGATTCACCATCTGGTTCCACTGAATGGGCTAAATACTGGCCTTCAGTTATACCCGTGCAAGCCACTCCACTGTGGGCATCTGGGTGGGTAGAATGTGGCTCTTTGCATGGGATCTGGGCGTGCATGTGTGTGTCTCTCTGTGTGCGTGCACGCACAGTGAGGGGGCTTTTCTCTGATGCTCATTCCTTTCTACTCATAGTGACATAGAATCGGCTTTATCAGACCTTTGATCCATCCGGCCCAGTTTCCTGCCTCTAACAATGGCCAATGTCTAATGCTTCAGAGGATGCAACTAAAAAATACCATTCAGCATCTATGTTTAGACTGTCCATTTGATGTAGTTGTTGCTGATTAACCGATTGCCCCTTTTGTGGGTATCTCACACACGACACCTGTCCCAAGGGTAAAAAGAGGGTAAAATCCCAATTTGCACAGCACAGGAAATGTGTCAGTGGGCTGCACTGGAGATGAATCTCCTTCCTTAGAAGTTTTTAAGGTCAGGCTTGACAAAGCCCTGGCTGGGATGATTTAATTGGGGATCGGTCCTGCTTTGAGCAGGGGGTTGGACTAGATGACCTCCTGAGATCCCTTCCAATCCTGATATTCTATGATTCTATGATTCTATGATGAGTTCTGTAAACCTCGTTTTAGCAAAAGAAAGGCATTGTTGTCTAGTAGTTAGAGCAGAGGAGTCCGGTCGAGACCCAGGTGCTGTTCCCAACCCTGATACTGAATCTCTGTGTGCCCTTCAGCATGCCATGGACTCCCCGTGCATGTAAAACAGAGATAATGCTACTCACCCACCTCAGTAAAGTGCTTCGAGATCTTGGATGAAAGGTGCTATATAAGTACAATGTATTTATTATTCAATAAAAATAATTAATTGATTTATTATTATTCATTATGATTCCTACTACTATTATTATTCCTTCCACCCTCCAGGATTCTTCTTCACATCTTATCAAAAATCATTGTGTAGAATTAAACAGCCGTCACATTTCATCGCAGTGGTGGCTGTGTTTCAGGTTGGGCAGATTGATTCCTATACATAGGCCTAAACTCCAATCTCACGAACACTGATCAAAATCCATGGCAGTCAGAGGAGCCATAAGAAAATAAGAATGGCCCTACTGGGTCAGACCAAGGGTCCATCTAGCCCAGTATCCTGTCTTCCGACAGCGACCAGTGTCAGGTGCCCCAGGGGGAATGAACAGAACAGGGAGTCATCAAGTGATCCATCCCCTGTCGCTCATTCCCAGCTTCTGGCAAACAGAGGCTAGGAACACCATTCCTGCCTATCCTGGCTAATAGCCATTGAGAGACTGATCGTCCATGAATTTATTTAGTTCTCTTTTGAACCCTGTTATGGTCTTGGCCTTCACCACATCCTCTGGCAAGGAGTTCCACAGGTTGACTGTGCATTGTGGGAAGAAATACTTCCTTTTATTTGTTTTAAACCTGCTGCCTATTAATTTCATTTGGTGACCCCCTAGTCCTTGTGTTTTGAGAAGTAGTAAACAACACTTTGTTATCTACTTTCTCTACACCAGTCATGAGTTTATAGACTTCTATCATATCTCCCCTTAGCTGTCTCTTTTCCAAGCTGAAAAGTCCCAGTCTTATTAATCTCTCCTCATACAGAAGCCATTCCATACCCCTAATAATTTTTGTTGCCCTTTTCTGAACCTGTTCCAGTTCTAATATATCTTTTTTGAGATGGGGTGACCACAGCTACACATAGTATTCAAGATGTAGGCGAACCATGGATTTATATAGAGGCAACATGATATTTTCTGTCCTATTATCTATCCCTTTCTTAATTATTCTCAGCATTCTGTTCACTTTTTTGACTGCCGCTGCACATTGAGTAGATGTTTTCAGAGAACTATCCACAATGACTCCAAGATCTCCTTCTTGAGTGGTAACAGCTAATTTAGACCCTATCATTTTATATGTATAGTTGGGATTATACTTTCCAATGTGCATTACTTTGCATTTATCAACATAAAATTTCATCTGCCATTTTGTTGCCCAGTCACCCAGTTTTGAGAGATCCTTTTGTAGCTCTTCGCAGTCTGCCTGGGTCTAACTATCTTTAGTAATTTTGTATCATCTGCAAATTTTGCCACATCACTGTTTATCTCTTTTTCCAGATCATTTATGAATATGTTGAATAGCACTGGTCCCAGAACAGACCCCTGACAGATACCACTATTTACCTCTCTCCATTCTGAAAACTGACCATTTATACCTATCCTTTGTTTCCTATCTTTTAACCCGTTACCAATCCATGAGAGCACCTTCCCTCTTATCCTATGGCAGCTTACTTTGCATAAGAGCCTTTGGTGAGGGACCTTGTCAAAGGCTTTCTGAAAATCTAAATACACTATATCCACTGGATCCCCTTTGTCCACATGCTTGTTGACCCCCTCAAAAAATTCTAGTAGATTGGTGAAGCATGATTTCCCTTTACTAAAACCATGTTGACTCTTCCTCAACAAATTATGTTCATCTATATGGCTGACAATATTGTTCTTTATTATAGTTTCAACCTGTTTGCCCGGTACCAAAGTCAGGCTTATAGTCCTGTAATTGCCGGGATCATCTCTGAAGCCCTTTTTAAAAATTGGCTTCACATTAGCTATCCTCCAGTCATCTGGTACAGAAGCTGATTTAAATGCTAGGTTACAGACTACAGTTAGTAGTTCTGCAATTTCACATTTGAGTTCCTTCAGAACTCTTGGGTGAATACCATCTGGTCCTGGTGACTTATTACTGTTTAATTTATCAATTTGTTCCAAAACCTCCTCTAATGATACCTCAATCTGGAACAGTTCCTCAGATCTGTCACCTAAAAAGAATGGCTCAGGTTTGGGAATCTCCCTCACATCCTCAGCTGTGAAGACCGATGCAAAGAATTCATTTAGTTTCTCTGCAATGGCCTTTTTGTCCTTGGGTGCTCCTTTAGCACCTCGATCGTCCAGTGGCCCCACTGGTTGTTTAGCAGGCTTCCTGCTTCTGTTGTTCTTACAAAAAATTTTGCTTTTACTTTTTTAGTCTTTGGCTTACTGTTCGTTCCTCAGATTCTTTTTTGGCCTTCCTAATTGTATTTCTACACTTCATTTGCCAATGTTTATGCTCCTTTGTATTTTCCTCACTATGATTTAACTTCCACTTTTTGCCTCTCACTGTTTCTTTTACTTTGTTGTTTAGCCACAGTGGCTCTTTTTGAGTTCTCTTACTATGTTTTTTACTTTGGGGTATACATTTAAGTTGAGCCTCTATTACAGTGCCTTTAAGTTTCCATGCAGTTTACAGAGATTTCACTTTTGGCGCTGTGCCCTTTAATTTCTGTTTCACTAACCTCCTTATTTTTGTATCGTTCCCCTTTCTGAAATTAAATGCGACAGTGTTGGGCTGCTGTGGTGTTTTTCCTGCCACAGGGATATTAAATTTAATTATATTATGGTCACTATTACCAAGCGGTCCAGGTATATTCACCTCTTGGACCAGATCCTGTGCTCCACTTAGGACTAAATCAAGAATTGCCTCTCCCCTGGTGGGTTCCAGGACCAGCTGCTCCAAGAAGCAGTCATTTAAGGTGTCAAGAAACTTTATCTCTGCCTCCCGTCCTGAGGTGACATGTACCCAGTCAATATGGGTACCCAGTCACTCCAGATGTACTCCAGTGTAAAGAAGCAGGGAGCTGGTCCCATTGTTTGCAAGGTGCAATCAGTAAGTAAAGCTATAAAAGCATTAAGGGACCCACTGAGAATGTGCATTTTTATTACACTGTCATTACCAGCATTGTCACCCAGTCTTGTTTCGCAACTCAGACCACAATGACAGGGCCAGATGGCTTAATCCCTGGGCTCAGAAGGGTCATATCAACCTGACAAATGTCAACACGAGCTGAGAACCACCTCCTCTGCCCAGCCAACAACAATCTCCTCCCAAGCAGCAACCCTCCACTGTGCAGGGTCAAGCACAGTGGGAGTGGATCAGGCCCTAAAAGGAGCTGTCAGGATTGCCCATTGTCCAGTGTCACTAGCTAGACAATACATTCTCTCCACAGAAACCCCTCTTGTGCCCTGGTGGACAGAGCAATCGAGGGTAGGGAGGAGTTAGGCGGGAGGGATAGCTCAGTGGTTTGAGCATTAGCCTGCTAAACCCAGGGCTGTGAGTTCAATCCTTGAGGGGGCCATTTAGGGATCTGGGGCAAAAATTGGGGATTGGTCCTGCTTTGAGCAGGGGGGTTGGACTAGATGAGCTCCTGAGGTCCCTTCCAACCCTGAGATTCTACGATCTCACTACCTGCGCAGCAGCCTGCAATCCAGCTAGCTGGATCCTTGAGGGCAGGGGATCTCACTTTGCAGCATAGCGTAGGGTTGGGGTTAAGAAGCCCAGGTGGGGGACAGGGAGAAGGTTATCATGGAATCACCTAAGCCTGGAAGACCCTGCTTTGATTCCTGGCCAATGCAAGAGCAGATATTACCATTAGATCGTGGGGCCTGGACCCTGTCTTCCTATGTGTTTATATGGGGCTCTAGTCCTGATCAGGTGCCAGCAAAATACAGATCGTTCGAATCCAGCCATGGAAGGCAGGGCAGCTGGTGACAACAGGGGGCATTATCCCCCTGTGGTGACAGCAGCGGGAGGGGGTAGGGGCTGTGAAGTAGGTGATGGTATTTTTTAAAGATAGAGGAAATGCTGAGTGAAAGAGAAAGAGGGGGCGGGGGAAGAGGAAGGGAGGGGAGGGCTTAGGGAAAGTTATAAACTTAGACCTGGTTCATTTTGGTGGCTCCATCAGAAGCTGAAAATGGCAGAGAGCCCGAAGAGAGGGGCCTTCAAAAAATTCAGTAAGTTGCTCCGGGGAACGTGTCGCCGGTCTCTTGTGCATGCGCCTGTCTGAGCCTGGCAGCCAGAGCTTTAAAGCAGGGTGAGGCAGAACGGAGGGGCTGTGGGGGGAGAGCGCTGCATGTGGTGAGCCCGTGTGCGTGTGTGTCTCAGCAGCCGCCGTGGGGCTGTGCATCGGTCCTGTGGGAGCTGGCCCAGGGGCTGCTCACGACAGCGGCGGACGCAAATTGCCCATGTAGTCAGTGGGTTCGTGGCTGCCAGGTTCCCGCGGGCCTTTCAGACCACAAGCCAATTTTGTTTTGCTCTCGGTTGGGCTGATCGGGACGGGGCTGGATTTGCTTTGATCGGGCCGAGCGGGTGTCTCGTCCCACCTCTCGCAGATTGAGGTATACAAAATAATCCAGTTGATCAGCCCCTAACTGAACTGAACTGAACTGAACTGAACTGGTGAGCTGGGACCAGTTTAGTTTAATCCAGTGTGAAATTGGGTGCGGAGAAAAGTACAGGACAGGTGTCTCTCCTCCCCCCGCCCGCCGCCCTGAGCACCATGGGGGCTCCTGAACCACCCTTAATCCTGCACCTGGACGGAGCACATCGAACACAGGGGGCAGCATATGGGACAGTGTGGAACAAGGGAGCGAATCCAGACTGACTCCAGTGGGACGAGGCTATGGCTGAAATCCTGGCCCCATTACAATGGGAGTTTTCCCACCGACTTCACTGGGGCCAGGATCTCACCCTATGTGTGCACAGCGCTAATAAACTCTTTGGAGCTGGTCTCAGAGGAAACTAATCAGCAGCAGCTGTGGGTTGAATTCTCTTCTTTCCCAAAGACCTGGGGTTTTCCCCAAAGCCCTGAAAGGTAGCTACCCCGGCATAATTTCATTTGCTGCCCCCTCACACACTTCCTTCCCAGCAAGCCTCCCTCACATGTAAGTTGGCCTGAGATGATGACGCTAGAATTTAAATTTGCATTTTCCCCATTTCCGAACGCTTGGTGCCCACTCTGAGGCTTTGCATGGAATCGTCCTTCCCCCACAGGATCACTCAGTGCTTTGCAAACATGTACTAATCCAGCCTCACAGCACCCTCGTCAAGTCAGGATTATCCCTGATTTAGAGACGAGGGAAACTGAGGCACAGTGGCATGACGTGATGTCTGTGGCAGAGCTGCATTTACCACTCGACCATCCTGGGGTACAGCGGTTTTTGGATGGCCCCTGTCAACAAATCCATCGATTCCCCATCAATAGGGCTCCCACCCCAGCCGACAGAGGAGAAGTATGGTCTGGAGGTTCAGGTATTGCACTGGGACTCAGGAGATCTAGGTTCCATTCTCAGCTCTGCTACAGGCTTCCTGCATGACCCTTGGCAAGTCACTTAGGGGGAGATTCCAAAGGCAAAAATGACAGTTAGCTGCCCTGCTCCCTTTGACTTGCAGCCTTCCCCTTTCTCTCTGTGCTTCAGTGTCCCAATTTTTGTCTGTTCAGATTGGACGGTGTCAGGGCAGGGACCATCCCACTAAGTGTTTGTCCAGCCCCAGCAGAATTTCAGTGGGGGCCTCTAACTGCTACCATAATGCAAATAAACCAGAAAAGTGAGTTAAATCCCTTCTCCGAAATGGACTAAGAGATTGTAGGTGGCTTGATCTAGGAGTGAAATTCAAGCCTGGGAGTCAGGGCAACTGGTGTCACTCGCAGTTGTGCCACTAATTTACTGCCTGACCTTGGGCACATCACTTCCTCTCTTTGTACCTGAGTTTTCCTGCTGGGTTTTTGCAAGTCTTGTTTGCCAAATGCTCTGAGATCCCGTAGAGAAGGACAAAGCTTTGCATTAATAATGCTACAGCCAGTGCTCCATAGACTCTGAGGCCAGAAAGAACCATCAGGTAGTCTGATTTCCTGCTAAACCGGGCCAGAGACTTTCACCCAGTGATTCCTGCCTCGTGTCCTGGCCCCAAACCCTGTAACAGCTATGTACAGTGAAGCTATTCTGCACTGGGACAGCGCTGCAGCCTCCTAGAAGGGAAACAGCAATCCCAGCGGGCTGCCCAGTTACCTGCTCCCTGAACCATGCGTGTGGCATGCAGAGACAGTAATGCCACAGGAAGAGCACAACCCTGGCACTGGGGGTACATCGGCGAGATTGTGTTCCGCCCTCATTTGTGGGATGCACAAGCAGAAAGGGGGGGTGATTGTCTGACCCTGGGCTGCGCTACCGTACAGAGCAGAGCTGGGGGAAAAGGGCTGGGGTGTGAAACGCAAACCCATCCTGTGAGGGTTACAAATATGACTTCGGTTAACGCTCTGCACTCAGCAGTAGCAGGTGGCAGCTGGGAGATGAAAACAGTGATCTAGAGGGTCTAGTTGCTCGCTTGCTTCGCTTAGCTTAGGAAGTGGGTAGATGATATCCTTCCCGCAGTACACGCTTCTCGCTTCAGGCTGATCTGCTAGCTCTGGCGTGCAAAGGGGCCCTGAACTAGTTCGGAGGAAAACTCTCATAGACATGGGCACCCACACAGCAACCCGGACCCACATGTACCAACATACACATGCATGGTCACATGGTCCCATCCACACAGGATCCCAGCCGCACACATACCGACATGCACACACATAGTCACATGGTCTCATCCACACAGGAACCCAGCCCCACACGTACCCACATACACACTCATGGTCACATGATCTCATCCACAAAGCAACCCGGCCCCACACATACATACTCACAGTCATATGTTCCCACCCACATTAACATACACTCATCATCATACACACACAGACATACGCACAAGCACAGGGTCCCCCACACACTGACATACGCACATGCTATCACACTGGGGTGACCAGATGTCCCGAACTTATAGGGACAGTCCCGATTTTTGGGTCTTTTTCTTATATAGGCTCCTATTACCCCGCACCCCCTGTCCCAAATTTTTCACATTTGCTGTCTGGTCACCCTATATCACAGGCACACAGCTACACTGTCTCACTCGCGCTGATATATGGAATCATGGTGCACCATGTACCAAAGACAGTCACACATACACTCCCCTCCACCCTTCGGAAATATATACACACTCATGGACTCCTGCTGCCACATACCTACATACCCAGGGGTATTATATCATCAGGAGTCACCGGGTATTACAGAGAGCTTTTCAGGTTCTGGCTGGCTGAATGTATAGGCAGCTAGATCTTGGAGAAATGTGGTGCTGTTCTGTTTGGAAGCTGAGCACATCACAAGGCTGCGTCACTCTCCGACTGACAGAGTCTCTTAGCTGCAGGGTGACTGAAATGCAAAATGGGTGTAAAATGCTACCAGATTGGAGCTGTTACATTTGACACCGTGGCGGGGTTGACTCACCACTAGTGCCTCCTCATGGCCAAGCGTGGTGTAGCAGCTCACTCCCTGTCGGGCACCTCCTGCCGACGGTCGCTCCAACACTGTGGTAGTCTCCCTCTTCCTGTGCCTTGGCCCTCTGGCCAGGTCACTTTAAAATCTCTCCCTGTCCAGGGCAGCCAATGAACAGAAACAAGGGAATTACAAATCATTCATCCCATAATTGAGCTAAGGCTCTCGTCCAGCAGAAGGGGCTCATTGGGCTCTGGCCCTAAACAGGAGTTCACAGATGGTAGTGGTGGCCAGTGTGGGGTTGGTATACCTGATCACAGGCACCTTCTGAGTATGGGCATACCAATGACACAGGGGACAAGGCAGAGGAGAATCAGGCCCTTAGTAGGGCCCCAATCCCACCCCCAGTTACACACGTGTTGTGCCACTGATGGGGGGGGTGCTGCCCCAATGTCAGTGAGGGCAGGATTGGGGCCCTATGGAATTTGGGGCAGGGGGGGAGCGAGTGCCAGCACCCTGCAATTGACACCCATGATGTCCCTGCTGGAGCTGGTCCAGCCCCCCCCACAGAAGATGCGTCCACTCACAGGCTGCGTCCCCCTGCACGGACTCCAGTTTAACTAATGTGCACAGGCTCCGAGCTGAGCAGTTCTGGATTATTACACACTGTGCCGAGCACACGCAAAACCACAATGGTGCAGAGCAGCCCTGGGACCCACAACTGTTCCCACGGGGGGGGGGGGGGGGGGGCAGGCGCAGAAGAAACCTCGCTGAGAAAGGCAACCAGGGGAGGACTAAAAAGAACCGGGTTCTGCCAGCGGGCATGAGAGGCTGTTCTAACCAGGCTAATGGAGATTTCCAAAAGGTGGTTCCTGGGCACTCTATTTATTGATAGCATCTCTCCTGGCTTGTTTCCTGCCTTTTGTCTTGAGGCAAAGGGACCAAAGCCTCTGGCACAGAACGGGGATGGGGCCAGGAGGGTGGGGAGGGCATGTCATCAGTTTGTTCAGCAGCCAGACAAATGCAGCCTCTTCCCCTGCAGCTGTCAGTGTTTTGCTGAGGCTGGAAGCGAGAGCAGGGCTGCCAGGTGCCCTGTTCACATTCCTGTGGCTGGTTGGGAATTTCTTTCATTTCACTGATGGAGAAAGGGAGGCACAAGGCGATGACGTGATTAGCCCAAGGCCACTCAGCAAAGAAGTGGCAGGCTCAGAAACTGAGCTGAGTTCTCCTGAGCCCCAGCCCAGCGACCTAGCCATTAGGCCATGCTACCTCACTGACACCCCAAGGTGCAGGCCAGAGGGGTGTCAGGCTGGCTGGGTCTGATTCTTCTCTCTCAGGGTGCAACTCCATTGAGCTACACCCACATCAGAGGGCACAATCCCACTGCAGAGACTGCCGTCATCACCATCTCAGCCCCATACCAAGAGCCGGCCCAGACCCTGCCACCCGCCTCCTCCCCGGGAGTAATCCCAGCTCACGTTTCCTTTTCTTTTCCAGAGTTCTTTAAGTTCAAAGGCTTCGGGAGCCTAAGCAACATCCCTCGAGCCTTCACCCTTCGGCGAGTGACCGCCTCCTCCAGCCCCACAGAGAGCTTGCGGGCGGGGAGCCTGCATGCCAACAGCTTGCTGGAGGACACCCTGGAAAGCACTCAGGATGACTTGAACACCATGCCCAAGAGCCCATCCCCCTACGCCAGGTCCTGCGACATGTACAGCCACATGGGGACGATGCCCAGGACCACCCCCAGAGGGGCGGGGAAACAGACCAAGAGCTCCCAAAGCTCCCATGACAGAGGGACCACAGGTGGCAGAGCTCCTGGCACGTCCCCACCCCCCATCCCAGAGTCAGTGGCTCCCGCTGACCCTGCCCCAACAGCAGATGCTTTCTCGGGGACTTTGCCATCGACTAACAGCCCCAGCCTGGGTGAGTCAATCACAACAGAGCCCAGGGTGAGATCTGATGCCTCAGGGAACAACCCTCCGCCTGGGCAAGCACCTGGGGGCGTGGGAGAGAGACACACTGCCAGCCCACCCCAGGAGCCTTTCCGAGCTCCTAGCGCTGGTTGTACCAAAGCAGAGCAGTTGCAAGAGCCTGTCCCGTGGGAAGGACAAGAAGCAGCAAAGGAGGAATTGCCACCTGCCTCCTGGGAGATCCAGCAAGGGAGGTAAGCCACAGCATGAGCGTGCTCAGCTACTCCAGTGCCCCCTTGCTCTGCTGCTGAATGAGGGCTCAAGCCTGCAGGGTGCGGACGACTCTGGCCCCAACCCAGCAAAGCATTTAAGCACCTGAATGGTCCTGGACTAAGCACATGCTCAAAATTGAGTGCATGGTGAAGTGCTCAGCTGGATCAGGGCCAGAGTGCTCAGCACCTTGCAGATTCGAGCCCCTCCAAGGCATCCCCTTGGGTCAACTCCCTTTGTATCTAGTGATGGATTTTCTCCAGAGGTAATAATGATGGTGTATTCTGCCCACCCCAGCACCTGTCAGCCGGGGCATGCTATTTCCCAACCTCCACCTTTCACACATCCCTGAGGGCAGGGGGCTATTATCTTCATTTTACCAACAAGGGAAACTGAGCCACAAAGAGGCAAAGTGACTTGCCCCAGGTCACGAAGCGAGCCAGAACCCAGGAGGCTGGTCTCCCAGTGCTGAGTGCTAGCCTCTAGGCAACAATCCCTTACACAAACACCGGGGAAAGTGTGGCTGCTTATTACAACCTTTCGCATCTGCAGCCTGGGGTTGGCGGCTTCATGAGAACAAGCTTCCCGTGGGATTTCTGGTCTTTCCTGCTTCCGGTCGGGACGGAAACGGTTCAGGCAGCCTGGTTTAGTCCAGCCTTCGCATTGCCTTGTTCTCAGTTTAGTTTCAAGTCGTGGCTTTCATCCACGAGAGAAATACACCAGGAGTTGGGGGCGCTGTATGTGGGAGCAGAGTGGGATTTGGAGAACTTCATTCCTGATCTCTTTCCTTATCCTTCCTTTCTCTCTCCCCCTCCATCTCCTCCTGGGAGGGAAGTGTCACCAGCTGGGGGGGGACATGAACGTGCAGCCGCTGAGGGGTTTCTCAGACTCCAGCTGCCCGTGACTCCCAGAGGACAGCGCTGCCCCTGGGCCTCACCCGAGTGCCTCTCGGCTCCACCACTGACTCGGAGCCCATGTGGAATCTGTAAAGGAGGGCTCTGCTTGGGAACGGGCTGGGAATGCGGGGAGGGGATGAGTGGGGCCGGGTGGGCGGCTGCTGGGAGTTACAGCTGGCACTGGCTGGCCCCCGCCATGCTTGTGTGAGGACTGCAGGATCTTGTCAGCCTGGGCCCCAAAGGACAGCAACCCCCTGCCCTCCCTGATTTCAGCCCCTGCCTGGGAAGCCTCCCGCACCTTTAACTCAGCCAAAGGAGGTGACCTCATGGGCGCTCCCTATGCCTTGTCTTCTCCACTTCGAGGGCTGGCTGCACTGAGGCCAGCTGATCCCACTACACGTCCGTGAACACGCATGCACACACGCACACGCTCGTGAACACACACATGCACACGCCCGTGAACACATATGCATGCACCACAGCCTACGTGTGTGAGCCAGAACCCTTCTCCCTGGGAACTGGGCTCTCTTGCCTTGCTGGGCTCTGGCTGCTCCCCCATCCCCCAACTCCCTGCAGCCCAGGCAGGGCACAGCGTGCAGGGGAGAACACCACCCGGCCCAGCGCTGTGCAGGATCCATCGCCTTAGCCAACGCCACCCTCTCAGTGCCGCCGCTCAGCGTTGCCGTGTCTACGGCAGAGCAAGAGGCCACCGGATTCGGGTGCGAGGGAGGCCTGGGTGGGCGTCACACGAGGGGCACTGCCCTTGGTTTAGGGGATTCAGCCCCATTGCTTGTATCTACCTCGGACGCCCTCTCCCTGGCACTGGGTTTGCTTGTTCAGAGGGGTCTGAGCTCCCAAGCTGAGGGGTTTGCCCTGCCGCCCACCTGCCCCCGCGGTATCTGGAGGCTCCCTGGTGTCAAGTCAGTGGAGAGGCACTAGTTTACACCAGCTCCTTCTCCAGCCCATTCCTTGAGCCAGGCCTGATTCTGTTGTCCCGGTTTTACACCAGCGTGGCACCAGCGGAGTCACTCCTGATTCCCAGGGAGCTTAGCCCAGGCCCCTGCCTGCCCCCCACCGCCGGGGCCGGTCGGTTCCCAGGGCTCTGGGGTTTGTTTGCTCAGGCGGTTTGCGGTAGGGAAGGGGCTGCTGTGCCTGCCAGGAGCCTGGGAACGGAGAGGAATTTCTCCCAGCTGTGGGAGCCGGGACCCGGCGAGGGGAGGGAGGCAGGGCCAGAGGCAGCTGGGCGGAGGGGCGGGCCTGGCCGGGCTCAGCCCTCCCCAAGTTCAGTGCTCGCAGGGGGCAGCGCTCAAACTTGCTCTCCGGCTGGCCGGGTGCGTGCGGGGGGCTCGGAGCGCAGGCAGCCGGCACCGATGACCGAGGTGGGCAGGAGGCCCCACGGGCTGGGCCACGGCAGGTGAGCGTGTCCCGTGGGCAGGGGCGGCGGAGGGGGCTGCAAACCACAGCGCAAAGCTGCCCCGCCGGGGGGATCCGTCCTGAGGGGGGCCCCGGTCTACTGCGGGGGCTCTGCCTGTCCCCACCCCACGGGGCAGGAGGGTCGCTCGTGGGAAGCGCAGACACGTCGGGGGACAAAGCGCAGGCAGGAGGGCAGCCCCTGGGGGGCCGGGCTGGGGTGAGGTCACCCTGGCACCAACCCCTGCCCGGCTCTCTGCACCCTGCCCTGGGCTTGGGCGCTTGGCAAAGCCCCGTGTGGATCTGAGTGGGGTGGGGGTTGCCCTGCAGAACCCCCCCACCCACACACTTCCTCGGCGGCCAGCCAGAAAGGGGAACTTAAGACCTTTCCGGCTGCAGCCCCCTCCCTTCGCCTGCCAGGGTTTGCTGCGGCCCTGGCCCAGCCCAGCTAAGGAGGCAGGGCAGGGCCTGCACAGCTGGGAGTGGAGCAGGGAAGGGGGCTACTAGCCTGGTGATTTGGGCTAGGAATGGATTAGAGCGGGCGGAAGGGAAAGTTCCCCAGCACTAGTCCCTGACATGGCCAGCCAGGGGCCCAGGCGGTTCCCTTTGACATCAAAGGCAAAATTCCCTTTAACTTAAACAGGAGCAGGATCATGCCACTAGCCCCCATTGCCAGGGCAGGGAGAGGGGTGAGCCAGTGTGACAGGCGGAAGGTGCTGGGCTCCCTGGGTTGCTGTCAGTGTGAGGAATACGGGAGAGCAGGATGATGGGCAGGCGGAAGCGTCTCGCTCTCTCCGGAGCTGGGCATGTGCAGGGCTGGTCAGTACCAGTCATGGAAACAGCGGACTCTTCCGTGCCTCCCAGGAGCGCACAAAGCCCGGTGCTATCCCCAAGGCCACCGGCGCCGCGCTGGAGCTGGGCCCGGGCTGAGGAGGGAGAGGAAGATGTTCCATAGACAACTGCAGCCGGAGCTCTCTCCCCATCCTCATAGACCAGCCTGTCGTTCTGGAATGTCTCACTTCCCCATTGAAGGGGAGAGGAGGCCAGGGATACGTGGCTGTGACTGGCTGTCCCTGTCCTGGGCACCTTTCCCCTGCACTGCCTGATGCTAACTAGGAGTTCAGCTGGAAGGCCCGTGGTGCCTGAGTATTGCACCATATAGTCCATGATTTCATGCACTGATCTGAGCTCACTGCAGCATCTAAGCTCCAGGATTTGAGCAACGGTGGACAGTGCAGGAAGGGACGTACCTGCTACCTACCCACAGCGCTGCACTAGAGCTTAAAACTGCCCCATCCCTGGTTCATGAAGGTGCGATCACACCTAGCTTTAGCACTGGACCCTGATCTTGACCTGCTGTTCCACTCTGGGGCCATGCACTGCTCTGCCAATGCACCTCCATTCTGCCCTGCAGCAGCCCCTGCTGTTCCGATCCGGGTCCCCTCAGGAGTGGTGTCAGACTGTGGCATGGTTCTGTGATGTGGACAAATGTTCACCAAGCATTAGGCTGCGACCATCATTCTTGTGTGACCAGTGATCAGATCAGAGGAGAAAGGTTGGTGCTTTCAGCAGGTGTGCCAAGTGGAATGAAGTTTCCAGACAGGTCCTCCTGTAGTTCCATAGCTAGGAATAGTGATGCTCTCCTCTAAGCCCATATGTCCAAAGGTCCTGCTTCCCGAGTGTCATCGTGAAGCACCCACGTGACATGGGGCAGCTCCCTATTTCGGATCCATCTCTGCTCCCAATACACTGATTTATGCTGGGTTCTGGAGCTCACCTTGAAGCATTCCCACCGGAGGGAAGCCCAGGAAGGCTGCTGATCAGGAATATCCTCCATCCTACATAGATCATCTCCACTCTTCACTCTTGCACCAGGGGCAGGACGCCATCTGGGGAATAATCCACCTAAAGAAATATAGACCAGCACTCGCTCGTGCACATACACACACACCCACACACTCTCTCTCTTCCCAGGGATAATCCTCAGGCGCATGTCCTGTAACAGTAGCCACCAGCATCAGTGGATCCTGTCATGGGCTTTTAATCTTTGGAACTCTGACCATTGTCGGGTGAGTGGGGCCAGAAAAGTTCAGCCTCTCCCCAGCATGCTTGTGGGCCCTGCTTTAGTACGCTGTGGGAAGCTGAAGCATCCACAAGAATGGAGCAAATGCAGCAGCTTCCTGAACTGGGGGAGTGAGTCCACCTTCTTCTTGGAGCAAGTGGTGCCGAAAGAGGAATCAGAGGGTGAAATCCTCCGGGCTGCTACCTGTGGCATTGGAGAGCCACAGTCCATTCCTCTGGGAGCACGAAGGGGACTGCAAACTGCTCGGCAAAGCCTTTCAGAAATTTCCAGAAGACTGATCCAGGCATGAATGTGACTGGGGCGAGCATGTTTTCTTTACAAGAAACCAGCTGCCAGGCGAGACCATTGACTGGTGTGTTACAGACACACGTAACACCACCCTGAATGTGAACTGTGACCAGATGAATGAATCCGAGACCGAATTATTCATGGTGTAATTGACAAGCAGCAAAAAAGGAGGTCCCTGGAAGAAATGGACTTGACTTTTCTGAGAACAATGGATATGCACAGGACTAGTGAAAACTGCTCCCCAGAGGAAAGTGATAGCACACAGTTAGCTAGCCCCCTGCAGAAGCTGTACTGCAATGCAAAATCCCTGGTACAAATACATGGCACTTTTCATCAATGGATCTTAAAGTGCATTATAAAGGAGGCAACGCGCGTTATTCCTATTTTATAGATGGGGAAACTGAGGCACTCAATAGTAAAGTGACTTGGCCAAGGTCACCCAGCCGGCCAACAGCAGAGAGTCCCCAGTGTTCCAGTCCAGTGCCCTGTCCATTGGAGCATGCCGCAGAGCGGAAGAGGAACACACAACGTTAAGAATACTCTTTGGCTGTGAAATGCAGGTGAGGCAAGGAGCGGCTTGGAGCTGGAGCACCTGGACGTGGTGAAAAGCCAGGAGCTGCAGCAGGAGCCGTTGGAAGTAAATATGAATCAATTTCAAAACCAACGGCGACATGCTGAGGGGCTGAACCCAACGTGCCCTAGCCTTCCACTCCCTGGCATCCCTGCCAGCATTGGGGCAGTGCCTCTGAGCCTGCCCCTCCCCCCGCGAGGCATCTCAGGCCAGTCGGAAGGGGCTCCCGGGCAGCAGGGACTCATTCCAAAGGGAGCGCTGGAATTTCTCCCAGGCGCTGTGACGGGCTTCAAGAATGTTTGAGTCTCATTCCAGAATGCTCTGGCCATTCAGTCGCACAGCCCCCTGCATATTGCGGCCGCTAGCGTCCCTCTGCCTCTCCCAGGGCCAAGGCGCAGGCTCTGCATCTGCTTACAGTTAGGAGAAGGGGTTATTTATAGCCGTTTCGTTCTTCCCCAGCACCGAGTGGAAGTCGGGGCTCTCTGGCACTGGATGCTGGGATGTGAGTGTTGCAGTTCATTAGCCACAGACCCTGATGGCTTTGCAGAGCACTGGAGGAGCCTGCAAGACCCTCCTAAATTCCACTTCCCAGCTGCTCTCATGCTCCCAATTTCCTGCCTGGAGTCTCCCTTCCCCCTCCTTTTGTTTTTTCTCACAGATTCCCAAACCCCAGCCGGTCTCTCTCTGACCCGGTGCCTCTGGAGGCCAGCTTGCAGCTGGTGTAGGGAGGGAGCAGATTTTTAGGAACCCCACCAGCCCAGGCCCATCTTTGCCCTGACATCCTGTAATCACCTGGAAAATAATCTGGCAGCAAGACGGGAAACATCCTCTCCTGCTTGCAGCTGTCTCTTCTTCCAGGAGCGTTATCCATGGCTTGCTCCTGCTCCAGCTTCTGAGAGAAACCAGCCGGTGAACTGAGGTTTGCTCTAGCTCACTGTGGCAAGCTGGGTGGATGGCGCTAATCCCCCACAACCTGCTAGGGTGCTGCTGCGGGATCAGTAGCTCAGTCACGGGCATGGGCTTTGGAACAGGCCTGTCAGGGAGATCCTGTGGCCCAGGGGTCGGTGCAGTATGGGATCCTATTGAGCACCAACTCATGCTTTGTACAGTCTAGCTTTGTTCCAAGCACCAGGGCTTCCTTCACACCCCCTGGGAGATGGGTCCCCAATCCAGTAGATCTCCCTGTCAGGAAGGTTTGTTGCTGATATTCAGCCTAATGTTTAACATGAATGAAATTCAGTCTTTGTGGTCATCTAGAGCCAGGAGATAAACATATGGATGAGGTGTAATTAGATTCCGTGCCAGGCCCCTTGCAATGGTCCCTGGCGCATAAAATAGATGCCATGCCTGGCTCTCACAGGCTGCAGAGATTCCTGGGAGAACATCCATTGTCTCCTAACAGCTGCAGTACAGAATAGCAGGTACCTGGCCCTAAGTATATGCCACAACTGCTGCAAAGCAGCGTGGTCTAGTGGAATGAGCACAGGACGGGGAGCCAGGAACTCCAGCAGGCTAATACAGGCTCTGCCCCAGACTCTCTGTGGCTTTGGGCAAGTCATTTCACTTCTAAGACTCAGTCTCCCATCTGTAAAAGAGGGTAATAATCCTCATCTACCTCCCATTGGGGTCAGGGACTCTGATTAGCTTATTAATTAGACGTAGTAGTGTTGGGGTAGCACATAGGAGACTGGATATTATGTTTCGCACATACAAAGAACAAACCTTTGCTTTTAGCCTGAAGGGATTAGGGAAAATAATACAGGAAAAAACACAAACCTAAAGTCTCCCTGAGAGAGTGCAACATGCGTGTCTTGTCTCTAACAGTCTGCGTCATCTCTGCCTCACAAAATAGCCACTGCAGAGAGGCAGACTCCCTGCAAAATGAAAGGTGCAGCATAGACAAAGTCCCAGCAATTCCCTGCTGTCACTCCACACGCCACAAATGCTCCTACGGCATGTGGAAAATGGAACACCCAAGCATTTACACCATTAAAAGTTTATAAAGCAATGTAACATATGGGGCCTGACACCCCCCCCCTCACCATGTGACTCCATTGATTTTAAGGGTTCCCCCTTGGTACGGGTGTGTGTGTGAGAGCTGAATAGCAAACGAATAGCAAAAATCCTGCTTGTTCTCCTCCCACTCTCAGCTCCAGGAGATGGGCAGTTTGTCTGCTATGACAGGCTCTGTTTGCCACTGGCCTGTGAGGATACCGCTCCGGTGACTGGAAAGTGCTTAGGGCTTGCTTGAATTTAAGTTTGTGACTGATTTCACTGGGGTTACTCACATGCTTAAAGTTAAGCACGTGCTTTGCTGGATCAGGATGGCCCCACTACACATGCGGTTTGTAGTGGTGTAAGGGGAGGAAGCATTTCTCAGCCTGTGGAAAAACAGCCCAGGGGGGCGGGGGCGGGGGAAGATAGCATTAAGCGCCCTCTAGATCAGTGATGGGCAAACTACAGCCCAGGGGCCACATCTGGCCCTCCAGACTGGAAGTGTGGTCTGGGGCTTTCCCTGCTCTGGCACTCCAGCCGGGGAGCGGAGTCAAGTTCTTGCCCCACTCCACCCGGTTCCTGTAAGCAGGGGCATGTCCCCCCTTCCGGCTCCTACACAAAGGGGCAGCCAGGGGGCTCTGCACGCTGCCCCTGCCCCAAGTGCTGCCCCTGCAGCTCCCATTGGCCAGGAATCACAGCCTGCGGGAGCTGCAGGGGCAGCACCTGCGGACAGGGCAGTGCACAAAGCTGCCTGGCTGCACCTCCTTATAGGAGCCAGAGGGGGGACATGCTGCTGTTTCTGGGAGCTGTTTGAGGCAAGCGTGGCCGGAGCCTGCCCCCCTGAACCTCTCTTTGTGCCCCAGCCATGATCCCCCTCCCACCCTCTGAACCCTTCAGTCCCAGCCCGGCGCACCCTCCTGCACCCCCAACCCCTCATCCCCAGCCCCACCCTAGAGCCCACACCCCCAGTTGAAGCCCTCCTGCCCTCCAACTCCCAATTTTGTGAGCAGTCATGGCCCGCCATACAATTCCCATACCCAGATGCGGCCCTCGGGCCAAAAACTTTGCCCGCCCCTGCTCTAGATTCTAGGCTGCTGCAGGAGCTAAAATGCCAGGCTCTGGGGCTGCTCTAACTTACGGCAGGCTCCTGCGGGCAGCATCGCAGCCCGGAACCCTGCTACGTTTCATGCCAGGTGCGCCCATCTGCTCTGGTGGGCCCTGTGCGGGGAGGCCATGTAGGGCCCTGGGTTGCTCTTTCACCCATAGAATTCTTCCCAGCCCTTGCAGCTCCTATACAACCCCTTGTACACCTTTCAAGCAGCACAGAGGGGCAGGGGCTAGAACTGGCCCCTTGCTCTCTGCTTGGAAAGCCAGCTTCTACAATGGGCACTTCCCAGCCGATTGCAGGGGTGGGTCTCTACGGCACGCGTGTCTGGGTTTGCTTTCTGTCTGCACATACATTTAAGGAGCCCGGTGTCCCAGAGGGAGGCTCTGGCACTGTGGATGCCGAATGCAGGACGTCACCCATGATTTTTCCAGGTCGAGTTATTGTTCTGACACTCAGAAGATGCTACTCTTTATAAATTAAACTGTGAGGTTTCAATATGGAATGCCCCGGTGCTTCTCCTGGTTACTGGTCCCGACTGCAGGAAGAGGGGGAGCCGACTTCTCCTGCAGCCGTGGTGCAAAGAGTGTCACCATTTCTTTTTTAAAGATTAAAATGCCTACCCACCCCCCCGTGCCCGGCTCAGTGAGTCTAATTGGGATTAAACGCTCTGGCCTTTCAGATCACTCCTTAGTTTGCTGGAGGTGGGAGGGGATCTGGAGCTGCAGTTTACAGACTAACAGCAGTGTGGCCCCATGCATGGTCTTTGCCTGTATGAATCATGTCAAGATGCAAGGTCATGCATGGACTGTGCCCTTAACTAGTTGTTCTCCTCCCTTAGACCTCTGATAACTGGTCTTGCTGTGCCTTGCACCTGCCACTTGGGCAGCTAAAACCAAGTCTGTCTGTTCCCAGAACTTCTAAGCAACAAGGATCATACTCAGAACCACTGACAGTGGTAGAGCAGCAGATCAGTATGCCCTGGGGGCCACGTAGCCACCTTCCAAGGTAACTCCCAGCCGCACACTTCAGATCTGTCAGGCTGCTGCCCTTGACCAGCTGGGATTCTTAATAAACGGCTGTTTCCCAATTGATCACTAGTTGGCGCCTGACAGTGATTTCCAGAGGAAAATTAAACTGGAAGCAGCTGGGAGTCCCAGGCTATGGCTGCGCTCCTAGAGATGCGGGAGGAGTTTTTCTGCGGATATAGGACCACCACCTCCGCAAACACCGTTAGCGACATCCACAGAAGCACGTGTCTGTCAGCACAGCTACATTGGTCAGGAGGGTGCGTTTTCATGCCCCAACCACCATAGCTACACTGATAAGTTTTCAGGGTAGGCCAAGCCAGAGAGTTTATATGGCATGTCCCATGCCTTGCAGCTGTGTTACCTTGTGCTGTGACCCTGTCAGTTCTGACAAGCTAAGGCCAGTTGCAATAGCTCAGGACTTGGATGGGAGACCTCTAAAGAGACCCCCAGAAGAGTGGGGTTGGGGGTGTTCTTTGTTACCTACCCAGTGCTCCAGCATGATGTTAGGAGTTGCTGGAGGTGCTGTCTTTTGGGTAAGAAACTAAACTGAAGTTCTGATTTTATTTTATTTTTTTACGGTGATAAGCCCCTGCTGCTGCTGGTAAGAATTGGGGTGCTAACTCCAATGTCCTGGCCAAACTCCCGCTCAGGTCAGCGTATTCCGTGCCCCTAAGCTACCCCTGCAGTTTCACTTGGACACAGCGTTCTGCTCCACTGAGCCTCAGCTTGTAGGCTGTTGCCAGGAGCTGTTAAACAGCAGCAATGGTACACTCCAACGAGGGACGCCCGTTAGTAGGGGGTGATGTAAATCTCCGTTACGCAAGAATGACGGATTCCCACATGCTGCAGTTACATCGTTACCAATGTGGAGGTTTTGGGTGCAGAGGTTTAAGATTCAATGGGGTAACTTCCTCATGTGTTGAAGGGGCTGGTGCTTTTCTCTGATTGCAACCTCGCCCAGACAGAAGGGCACTGAGTCACAGCCAGAATGGTTTCTTTTTGCAGCCATAAGGGCAAGGAACTTCAGTGAATGTTTAAGTTCCGCAGGATGACATGGGGGCAAGTAAAGAAGTGTTAATTATGGGGTGTTAGCCAGCAGGGCTCAGTGCCCATCCTGCTCACTGATTAACACTCCCTCCCAGGGTGACTCTTTGGTCAAGGGTCCGGTTACAGATAGGATACTCCTTCCCTCCCATCTCTCTAGCCAGCACAGAGCCTGATCCTGTACCACTGATGTCAAGGGGAGCAGGATCTAGCCCTTGCTGTATGCTCATCACAGAGCCCATGAATACCCATCTCTGCGCCCCTCTCCTGTCAGCAGTCCCGTCAGGCCAAACAGAAACAGGAGGCTGTAGCCGAGAAAGCATATTGGCTTGTGGGGCTGAATCCTTGCAGGGCACGGTGTAGAAAGAGGGAGGGGGGCCGTTTCCTGACCAACCTTCCCAGGGTGGGTGGAGGTACCACTGTCTGTCTGGCTCCTGACCCCTGATCCTGCAAGTTATTCTGGGCCTGCCATCCCACCCCTTTCCGCCCTTCAGAGCTCCCCTATGCTCCAGCTGGAAGCAGCTGGGGCCTAAGCAGGGCAGGAAGGTGCACAGGAAACACTGGTGTGAGTCTGTGTCCCAGTGACTCCCTGTTCCCAGAACAGGATGGAAATCCAGGCCTGAATAACGGGAAAATCAGCAATGAGCATCCCCCTCCAGCTAAGGAGGGGGGGGGGATCAGTGATTACAAGAACATCCCCCCCCCAGGAAACACAGAGAGCCCCCACACCTGGTCTGCCTGCTCCTCTCCCCCTCAGTCCTAGCCCTTATGGGTCTGGAAGGATTCCACCCAATAGCATCACCTCCCCAAGGTTCTGGCTCAACTGCCATGAACTCCAGAGACCCCACTGAGCCCAGACAACGTATGAAGCCTGGCCCGGCTCACGCTGCCCAAGCCGATTTGAGGAGAGATCCTGCAAGAAAGACCTCATTCTTCTCCAGTTGCATTAGGGATGCTAAGCCCCACGCCAGGAGCTCAGGGATGGGGCAGGGGGGAGGGGATGCCAGGGCTCTAGGAACTTCACATGAAAAACACGTTGGTTCTCTTAGCTGTTTAACAAGGACTTCTGGTGCCTGTCCACATCAGGTCATTCCCCCAACTGGGAAAAGCCCTGTAGCCTTGAGTGACCCAGGGCTTCCCCCTCCTCCTTCAGGCAGTACATGGCCTCTGGCAGGAACAGCTCTGTTGGTCTTCAGTGTTACAGGAAACTGAGGGAATACACATGCGTGCAGCCCCTATAGTGCAACCGTTAGGACTTTCTGTTGTCCTTACGGCCCCACCAGTCTATAGCATGTACCATATAACGAACCCTCCCTCTGTTCGCCTTCTATAAGTAGCCATCCTTGAGGGAAGTCCCAGCTGGGATTACCCTGTAACCATGCTTTAGGCTGCTCAGGCAGATAGCTGCTGCTGGAGCATTGCCAAGGAAGTGGCCTGACTGGGGATGAGTCGGGAAGAATGTCCTGGGCTCACCCTAAGCCCTGAGGATGGTCTGTCACTGGGTGACCAAAGGACTTGCCTGGGGGCATACTGACCATGTTTGACTGCTGTCACTCTCTGATAGTCATTAACTCCTTTTCGTTTCTTCTAGTCCCGCCGATGGCCCGGAATCCTGCAGTGAATATGTTAAGGTAAGAAACCCTCCCCTTTCTACTGGGTGTCTTTTCACAGCTGTCCTGACCGTGCGAGTGTGGATGCTTATAAGCCCTACTTCTCCTTTAAAGATCAGCTGCATCCGCATTTCAGATCCAGCAGCAGGGCGGAGCACACAGCCTGCTCTCAAGAGCCCCTAGAGTGGAGCATCTTTACGTTCTGTCGAAATCCATCAGAGCTGCAGGAAGTTGGTTGTTTCTCCTATTCCATTTGCTCCAGTAGGTGCATTAATATCCGAGAGCGAGAGATGCTGAGGTACCAGCCTGTGGATGCTGTCTCATTGCATGCAGGGCATGGGAACCTCATTTGCTATTTATGCTCCTCCATCCTCCTCGTCTATGTAGGGCTGCGTTTCCCCAGTGGGAGCTTCCTGCTGCTCCCTTTTGGAGCCTGGTGATAAGCACCCTGCAGCTGCCAGCAGGCCTTTTCATGGCTAGAGAAGAGCCTAAGCCATTGCTCGTGAATCCAGAGCTGCAGGTCACCCCTGTTCCCAACCCACTTTCAGCCCATTCAGAGATGGAGTAGGGCTGGGCAGCACGATTGCAGCATGTGTAGATGTACCCAGGCTCACTCGGGTACCAGCAGCAGTGAAGCCGCAGCAGCATTTAGCGTGGACTAGCTGCCCGAGTAAGTATCCAGGGGCCCGGGTTGGCTTGTACAGGCCATGCTGAGGCCCATACTGCTGCAGCTTCACTGTGGTGGGTACCCACACTAGCTAGATTAAAGCTAGCTCAGGTAGGTCTGCAATCACCCCTCTGGTTACAGTGTGAACATACCCTCAAATGCACCCCAGGCCTGGATCCAATGCTTTGGTTCAGACCAATCTCTGATGTGAGAATTAACCTTGCTGCCACACGAGGCCTTTGAGGTTGGTAGGTGGGCGCACCAAAGAGAGACAGTGGAGGGCATCCCCTCCCTCCTCACAAGCAGCCCTCAGAGTGGAAGCTGCCTTCGTTTCATGCTCTGGGCAATGGGAGGGGTGTCTGCTCTCTTGGGGACACAGCCAGTGTGGGCCGTGGCAGGTGCCATCTCCTCGCTCAGCCTTAATAGGGGAAAAGCAGCATTTAGCCACTCTGGAGCTGTCACGTGAAAGTTGGTGCAAATCTTTCCAAATCCTCTGCAAAGACCCTGCTTATCCTCCAGCAAACTAGTCACATTCCTGAGGGCTCTTTGCGTAGTGCCAGGAATTCACTTGGGAGATGGCTGGCTTTATGGAAGAGCGAGCCTCTTTCAGCAGACTTCCTGTGGAGTTATTCGAAGAGGCAGGGGTGGAAATGCCTGGCTCAGGGGATGCAGAGTTTTTCCATGGGACAGAGAGTTTCACCTCTACACTAGCAGTTCAAATCCAACCCAGCTCAGTAGTGAATGAAGTTGCCCCCCCCGCCGCTGTCTGTTTGATGGGCTATGTTATATGAGCTGGTGTCTCAGGCCGGTTCCCAGTGGGTCAGTGTTCCCAGCCACAGGCCCAGAGTTCCAAACTGGCTAGTGATTTTGGCTGCCCAGCTGGAGACACCGTAGTGGAGTTTCTCTAAGAATCAGGCCCCTTGGCACCCAACTGGCCACCCCTCCAAAGTCAGGAGCTGCTCTTGAAAGTCTTGACAGTGGCACGAGGTGGCAAGGCCGAGGTGATGGAGTCTGAGTTACGCGCCTGCTCTTAGAGGTGGTCCCCCCCCCACAGTCAGGCGGAGGCAGCGAGGGGGGACGGTAGCATTACCATTGTTCATCACGAAGGGGAAGACTCCAGGTCATAGGTTCTGGACTGATGGTCCTTTCACCAGCACTGAACAATTTTTGAAGGCAGTTGTTCTTGTCTTTCTCCATAGCGAGACCCCACTCCCAGCTAGAAATGTGGGAAAGGCAGGGTGGCTGCATGCCATTAGGGCAGTCGAGACCACTAACAGCCCCCAGGTTAGACATCTACACGGCCAGAAGCAGGAAGTCCTTGGCTCTAGAATTGGCTGCTCATGTTAGCGTCCATGTTTGTTCAGCATCAGGGTGAGGCTCCTCTGTTCACACAGGCATTGTCCCGAGTGTGGGGATGATGGAAGGGCGGTGGGGGAGGAGGAAGTGGCAATGAAGGGATTTGCTTTAGCTGACGTTGAATATTGTTGTTCTTGTTCTATTTGTTCGTGCATCCAGAGCCTTGGCAATGGGAGCATTTTATAAATCATGAACTAACTAAAAGAGAGAGAGAGAGAGAGATGGGTATAAGCTATGGAGGGCTTTCAGCTTGGTGAGCCAACAGAACCCCCAGCTGCCAGAGTTCCTGTCCGGATTGAGCTTGTTCACCATTTGGGTCAGTTGTTCTTGGTGTGGCGTTGAACGGGGCTGGTTTGTATTTTGTCTGGCACTGGGCCGACCGCAATTCGCTTTGAATGGTTAGTGTGCGAGGTCACAGAGAGCCAGCGTAGGTATGTCACCCCCAGCTCCATGCATGGACATCTCCTAACAGCTGTGGTGATAGGAACTGGTGGAGTCAGCTACACACAGACAGAGCCATTGTGGAAATTTACATGCCCAGACTGGTAACTTGCTACTGTGCACCTTACATCCTCACCAGGGTGTGTCCACCCCAGACAGAGGGCTAGGTTGAGGCCTATGCCCCCATTTAAACCCTAGCTTGAGGCCTTAAGTGGGACAAAAGTGATGCAAAGGCTTTGTGCTGGGCCTCACACAGGGGTGACTTTCCCTCACACCTGTCACCTTTTTTTGGTGCATTTAACCAAAGAGACCCGTCTGATGTGGTTATTCATACAGTGGCCCAGGTATATATGGTGCTTTACAGGCAAATAAGACAAGCTCCCTGTGCCCGGAACCTTCTCAGCTAGATGAAAGTCAGTTGCATGCCCAGATTGCCTGATCCTCAGCCACGCACCCAGCAGCCTTGAGTTCCACAATGGGAATTTCACTACCCCCAGGTGGGAAGCATTTGCTGCTGCCATTAGTCCTTTCTGCCTGCAATACTCTTCCCCCCCACTCCTGGGAGTCAGTGCCCCCCTGATGGCAGCGAGTGCTTGGTCCCTTTCAGGAGCTTGTGCTGCCCATATCCAGGTATAATGCGTGCTCCTGGCTGGCGTGTTACCAGCTGGGACAACTGGTGTTCTCTCATTCAAGAAAGAGAGCAGCATCAGTTCCAGGCAGAGGGGGATTCCTTTCTGCAGAGGAGATTCCCCTTCCTAGCTGTTAGAGGTTAAAGGCGTTGCCAGTCCAAATGACTGTAATAAACCTAACTGCACAGCCGTGTTTTCTCCACCAGTGAGGGACATTGGTCTGCCTCCAGTGCAGGCTCCACGGAACCCAGACACGCTGACCACCTTTTGCTTGCTCTCCTGTTTCCCCATCATCACTCCCCCACCTCCTCTGACCAGATCAGATCCTTCAGTCCCAGCTTCTCCCTGCAGGTGTCACTGCAAGCAATGGTGCACTAGGACTGCCAGCTAATCTGGGTCCCCAGCAGGAGTCGCTGTAGGGAATGGTGGCACTGCAGTAGTTGTGGGAGAGCTCCCAGTTCCCCCAGCTCCAGCCTCTCTCAGAAAGAGGTATGATTGGGAACAGGGTAGCAGCACTGGCCTGTTGGGAATCTGCATTGGTACAACTCCGATTCTCAGCCATTGACTCATTTCTGTATGTGGTGCAAGTAAAGTGATAAGCAAATAGAATTAGCCAGCCCAGCTGTTCTGCAGCAACCAAGCAAAGAAAGATAGAGAGAAAGAGGCAGAGAAGAGAGCACGAACACCTCCCTGCTTACACACAGTTCAGTGCTAGCAAGGCCTAGAGTTCCTAAGAGAATCGACCAAGCTTGGCACTCATGGACTACAAGACCTGGCTAGGGAGGACTTTTCATCAGCTCTTAACCCCCAGTGGGTTTGCTCCTGCTACCACCAGAGCTGTTCTCACAGCCATTCACCAGCACCATGAAGAGCATCTGGACTGGGAAATGAAGCCCCAACAGGTCCCCCCTGCAGCCAAGCAGAGCAAGGATGGAGCATGTAGACTGCAGCCCAGAACCCAGGTCTGCTTAGTGACTCTATTTAGAGCCCAGGTTGCTGAAGTGAAAGAGAAGGCAGGCTGGGCAGTGTCCCTTGGGGAGCCGTGAGCAAACAGAAGTGAGCGTGCCCGCGTCCCCGAGGGAGCTGAGTGCTATTTGCTGGCCCCGTTTGCTCATTCACAGTTTCGTTCTGCTGTGGGAGCAGCTGCTGCCACTGGCTGATGCGCTCCTGTGTGCGGCAGCGCAGAGCTGACAGTCAAGTAGAAAACCACACACCACCTGAGCTACTGTAAATGCCGGACAGCAGGGGACCAGTGGAACACGGGGTGACTGGCATCTCATTGGACAGGCTGGGCCCAAATCTCCATTGCTTACACCCTGTGTAGTCATTAACACATGTGCAAAGTGCTGCTATCCTGATCTGGCCCAGTTTGAGCCCTGACTACTCCCCTTCCCATCCTGGGGAAGAGACAGGCCCCCCAAGGCCCTGGGGAATGGCTGCTATTGTGAAAAGAGTGAGTGATAAAGGCCAGAATTGCAGGACAATCCAAATTTCACTCTGTATGCAATCCCAGGCTCTTCAGAGAGCTGCATTGTGGCACAGATCAGGTCTGGCCCTAGAAAGGCAGGCAGATAAGAGATGGGAGATTGGGTACATAGCCTATGTACCCATCAGCATAGGAGCTCAGTGCTGTATCAACCAGCGCTGCTTCTCCAGAGAGGAGCTGAGTCCTGCCAAAGCTCCAGCTCTGTCTAAGGAAAGCAACAAAATCCTTCAAGGAGGAACAGGCTTTTCAGGAAGACGAATCACAATCAGATTCTTTCAGTTCAGCATCTCCCTGTAAACCACCATCTGTTCTGTCCCTCGATCTCATTCAGGATGAAAGAGGAGCCTGTGCTCTCCCCTTCCAGCAGTGAAGGGCTGGAGATGCCTATGGGAATGCATGTGTGTCACTGTCTCCATTATCAAACAAAGGCAAGAAGGGAATTAAACTCCAGGTTCACGTGGCAGATTTCAAACACACACACACACACACACAGCACTCCACCATCAATGGCATTTTCACAAGCACATTGCATTGTGCGCTATACTCTAGTCTGCTGAGACCTGGATCACCATGGCCAACCATTCACTCATAGCCCCTAGGATTCCAGGACTCTGCCCTGTGCTGCACTTCCTGCCCCAATTACCTCTTACGTGAAAGGTGCACAATATGGACATGCCATGTCCCATGCTGGGGAGGAAGGACAGCCTGGCGGGTAGGGCACTGGCCTGGGATGCGGAAGACCCAGATTCAATTCTCTGCTCCACCATGGACTTCCTGTCTTACCTCAGGCAAATCACTGAGCCTCTGTGCCTCAGTTTCTCTTCTGAGAAATGGGATGATAAAGCTTCCCTACCTTACAGGAGTCCCGGAGAGGAGGCGGCAGCACTGGGATAAAAGCACTGACCCTTGAAATGTCACAGAACAAAGCCCCTATGACCGAATCAGCCACAGGTCCCATATTGTATTTGTGTTTCCTTTCTGATCTTCCCATGCATGGTTCTGTGTGGAGCTGCCACTCTGGAGAAGTGTCTCTCTTCAGGAGCATTTGCTTTGTCCTTTCCTCAGGATGTGAGGGACTTGTTTGAATTAATTACATCAGAAAATGTACTGTTCATGTGTTAACTGCAACAGAAATACCTTTGTGTGTTAGCAGTTACCTAGCTCCTTCAAGGCAGCAATTAACACCTACTGTTAAATACCAAGCACTTCTGCACCACGGTTGCCCAGGTGCATATGCTTCCTGGGCCTTTGGGGATGGGGGTATGGTTGGCAATTGCATGGGTGAGTATTACTATATCTCCCTGCAGTATTTGGCGCTTCAAACGTTCGTAAGTAGCTTGCAGGCTCATCCTTCTCCCCCATCCCCTCCCACACACCTGCCTTGTTTCACCCCCAAAGTTTTGATCAATCTGGGCCTCTAATCCTCCTCTGGTCCATCTAGTCTAATACTGGCAGCGGCCAAAACATAATCACTCAGGAGAAAGTGGAGAACCTCCTAGGATGCCCCACCTGCTGGGTTATGGGATGGGCAGAGAATTCCTTCCATCCCTTGTGAGTGACCTTGCAACCTAAGATTAGATTTCCCTTGGATAACCAAGCAGGCAGGACTCAATACAGGGCAGCTGACACTGATGGCAGCTGTGCAGAGTGGTGGCTTCCTGCTGGCTGGGATGCGCGCCTCTCCCAGGGCCAGGGCCACTTTTCTCCGGACAAAGCTAAGAAACCTCCCAGTAAAGAGTGAAGGGAAAAACAAAGGTCAGCCTAGTTTGGAGAGAACCAAAAGAAAGTGCAAAAAGAAAAGGAGGACTTGTGGCACCTTAGAGACTAACCAATACAGCTCACTTCATCGGATGCATACTGTAGCTCACGAAAGCTTATGCTCAAATAAATTGGTTAGTCTCTAAGGTGCCACAAGTCCTCCTTTTCTTTTTGCGAATACAGACTAACACGGCTGTTACTCTGAAACCTGTCAAAAGAAAGTGCAGGGCTAGACCTGGTCTATGGGGCTAGGGGAGAAAAAACAATGGTACCAAATGGACCCTGAAGGCTGAAAGCATTCCTGATGTTACTCCATGGAAGCCACTGGCATGACACCAGGGATGAACTTGGCCCCCAGCACACAGGCCTATTATCACTTGTGAGCCCTTGCTGTGGCCAGAGATTGGCTGGACAGTTTCACTTTGGTCGCAGGCAACTCCCTTGACCCCCCAGTGGAGTTTGTTGAATTGAAGAGGATTGTGCTGGGTGGGGGCAGGGCCTTTGGAATGCAGGGAAGCCTGAATGGGCCTGGGTGCCGGGGTGCTTGGGCTGGGGGGAGTTAAACGAGGCGTGAACCCGAGTTCCCTTCCTTCCCCCTGGGTTTAGTTACTCCTTTGATTAGAGAGTGTAAATGTGAGAAAACAGAGCTGGTGCCAATTAAAGCTGGCTCCCTTCTCAGAGCTTGTCCCCTGTGAACCACCCGCTTCTTGAAGGCTTGTTAGCACAGCCAGTGTGGGAGAATATCCTGCATGGGGCAGCTGGGCCTCCTGGCTGTAATAGTGGGGCTGGCAGATCAGGATGAGGTGCCCTGTGGAGAGTCAAAGATGCCCTGCAATGTGTTTGGCTAGGAGATTGGGGTGGGCTAGCCGGGTGGGAAGATGCCTGGAGGCAGGGATGGGCTGGCAGGCTGTCAAAATGGCAGGGGGGGGGGGGGGCTGGCAGGGTCTGGGGGTGGCAGGGCACCCCGCCACCCCTGAAGCCTGCCTGCCTGCCCCCGCCATGGGGCACCCCCCCATCCCTGGAGCCAGCCAGCCTGCCTGCCTGCCCCCCCAGGGGGCACCCCCCACCCCTGTAGTGGGGGGGCTGGCAGGCTCCCGGGGGGCCCAGGCGCCCCGTGGGGCGGGCGGGGATTCCCAGCCGGGGTTGGCAGGGCCAGGGCCCCGCCGTGCCACGCTCCCCGCGGGCTCCGGGCTGGGTGGGGGGCGGGGCCGGGGGCGGGGCCTAGCCCGAGCCCGCCCCCAGCCTGACAAGGGATGAGGTAATCCGGGAAGCGGCTGAAATTGAAGCCCGGCCGCGGCAGTGGCGGCAGGAGGGAGCCGGGAGCGGCAGGTGCAGCGAGGGGCCGGTCCCGGCTGCAGCGCTGGGCCCCGGGGAGGCGCCATGACCGAGCGGTGCAGCCTCTGGAGCGCCCTGTCGGCGGCCGCCTGCTGCTTCTACCGGGGATCCTTCATGCAAGTGCAGGTGAGGGGCTGGCTGCTGTGGGGCACGGGGCCGGGCACGGCCACGGGGGGCACCGGCTGGCTGCTGTGGGGCACGGGGCCGGGCACGGCCACGGGGGGCACCGGCTGGCTGCTGTGGGGCACGGGGCCGGGCACGGCCACGGGGGGCACCGGCTGGCTGCTGTGGGGCACGGGGCCGGGCACGGCCACGGGGCATGGTGATGGAGACGGGCACCCTCTGATGCAGACCCTAGCATGCTAGGGGGCAGAGGTCAATTCCACCAGCCACTCCAGACTGGGGACTGCTCCTGGGGTGGGGGGAGGGGGGTCCCCCTCCCCGGCTCTGACTCATTGAGCAGGAGAGGTAGCACAGGTGTGCAGGGAGCATTTTGACTCGAGGTTTGGGAGGCAAATCACCCCCATGTTTGGCTGGGTCTCTGGGGTGCCCTGGGGGGGGCGAAGGTGGCAAGGAGCATCCCATGACTCAGGGCTAGGGGGGCAAAGGCAGCCCCCGGGGCTGGACTTGGCAGCATGGGAAGATGCAGGTGCAAGCAGGGATATGGGGAGGGGCACTGAGCTGCTGTCCACTGCAAGGTGAGGGAAAGTGGGTCAGAGTTACCCCCCACTACCTGGCTGAACCTTGCTAGGCTGCTGCTTTGGGGAACATAGCTCTTGGGGCTTGGTGGTCAACTCTGCCCCCTCCTCCCCAGCCGTGTGTCAGCAGCAGGGTGCCAGCTAGGTCCGTTCCCAACTGGAGATGCCCCCGGACCCAGATCTGCCCCTGGCTTCAGCCCTTGTTGGCCATACTTGGCTCTGGAGAGCGACTGAGTCAGGCTAGTGCTAACCCGGTTGCAGCCACTTGCTCTGCAGAGCCCTGAGGAGCAATCAAGAAGGGCAGAGGGGGCTGCAAAGGCTCACCTGGCACAACAAAGTCAGGCTGGAGACTGGGAGCTAAATCTAGCCCCCTCTCCTGCTGCAGTTGCTGCCTTGTATGTGCTGCCCACACCCCGGCTGGGGGAGCGGTGAGGATTCCCCCTGCTTTCAGACACAGCCAGTCTGCTTTGCAGGCTCAGCAGCAGCTGCCTGCCACAGGGATGCAGCAGGGAAAGTAGCCAGGTCCTAATAACATGCGTGTGCCACTTGCTGGGTACCCGCACTGGCAGCGGGGTTGGTGTTGGAGGGCTCCAGAGCCCTGAGAAAGCCTGGAGGGAGACTGCAGGGACGGGTGGAGGGATGCTCCCTTTTGTCTGACAGGGGCTTTTTAAACACAATTTAATGAAAATTGAATCCGTCTGGTTGGGACTCAAAAACCAAAATCCCTTCGCAATAGCAAGGGTCCAGGTTTTTGGCAGTTTTTCATTGTGGGTTGACAACAGCTGTAAGATTGGAATAATCATCCCTCCTTTCTCCCCCCTCCCCTTTGCCTTGTCTAGTTAGACTGGATTATGAACTCTCTGGAGCAGGGGCAGTCTCCCACTAGGTGCATGTACAGCACCTAGCACAAACAGGGCCCTGACCTCAGCTGGACTACAAACACTACTGAGGAATACTCCACACTTGGTCCTGTTTTCAAGCAACCTTTCCCCTCTACCGTCCTCCCCCTTCCCCCGGGCTTTCACCAAACTGGATTAGCCGAATACAATCTAAACTGAGCACAGAACCCCCAGTTTCTAGGCTTTTGCAGTGAATATTTTTCACGCAGCCCAAAAAAGCAACATGGAGTCTCAGCCTCATAAGAAAAGCCTCTTTGGCCCCTGCCTTTGTCACTTCCTTTCTGAAGGACTTGCTGCCCGACCCAACCGGGACCTTTACACCTGTCTGACCAGGAGACCATGGACAGACAGCAACGTAGGAAGAGCAAAGTTGACCTGTAGTTACAGCAGTGTCGTCAATGTGCTGTGTTGAGGTTGGCGGGTGAGCAGATACAATCCACAACCTAAGACACCCAAATCAGACACAGAGGATGCTTCTACCAGTGCTCCACTACCACCACTGGCCCTCTCCCCTGCAGCTCACTGTGTGCAAGGGGGCATTTAAATCCTTTCTTAAAAAACATACGCTTCTTCCAGAAAGTCTTCTGGCGAGAACCCACCCAACGTCAGCTCCAGACTTACCCCAAAAAACCGTCTGTGGTTTGAAGTTCACCTGCTCGGGCTGTACTACAGCATTGGCTGGGCCTGATTTCAGCTAAAGGACAGCTGGGGTCAAGGAGCAAGGGCCTGGTTCTTGCCACCTTACACCTGGTGTCACCACTTACACTTGTGCAGAGCAGGTGTGAAAGGCTACCTGTACTGGGGCAGTAGCAAGCAATGGAGAAGCAGGTCCCTTCAGTATCTGTTTCCTATCACACCAAGCGTACAGCAGGTGTCTGGCAAATGACAGGAGTTGAACAGAGCATTAGAAGAGTCCAGCTGCATTTGACTGGAAATTCAGAGGAGAGTAATCTAGTACAGTATGGGTTTAAAAACACCACTTTGTGGAAGGGATGACTTACCGCTGACACGCCCCCTCCTGGCTGGGCACAGTGTAGCAGTATCTTCGGCTGTAGCAGCCCCTGTTAACAGCCAGTCTGGCCCTGTAGTGGTCTACTTCTCAGGATTCAGCCCTCCCGCTGAGTCACATGTAGTCTCACCCCTTCCAGGGTAATAGAGTAACAAACCAGTGTCCAATCCCTCTACCTGGTCTGCCACCCTTGAGTCTGAGCCCAGTAGGTTATACACCCCTTTTCTTGGGCTTTGTACCACCTTACCAGGGGCTGGCAGTGGAATGCAGGCCCACCCTCCATACTAGGCTCCAGTCCAGGGCCCTAGGAAGGCAGTGAAAGGTCATTCCAACAGACTCTCTGATACTGCCTCCCTGGATGTATTCCTACCAAGCCTTTCTTCTCATCCTCCAGGAGCTTTTTCTTATAGGTCTGGTCCCTCCCTAGTAACAAAAGATTAGTTGCAGAGTTCCTCCCTGCACCCCCTCCATTATATGCTACACTTCCTCTCTTTATAGCATCACCTAGTCCCTCCCCAGCTAGGTTTCATCATTCATTAGGCCTAGCCAACCCTCCAGGTGCAACCAGGTGGGTTAATTGTGTGGACTCTCCGGTCCACTTTAGTCCTTTCATCAGCTGTGTGGGGTAGGCACCATATCACAAGTCCACGGCTTATGTCCCAGGTAACTTGGAGCTCCTTAAATCGTGAGGACTCTCCAGAACTGGGAGGTATAGCCCTCTGAGCTTCAGTGATCCTGTCTGCACTGTGTGAGTGTAGGCAGAGACCAGTCTAAATCCCAAAAGCCGTGTCACTGCAAGCACTGGTCTCAGTGTAAAACCTGGGCAGGATTTTCTGGGGACAGCTTCTCTTCTGATTGTTCCAGACCTTTGCTGAGGAATCTGGAAGGAACATCCACAGGACATACAGCTCTGGCTCATCAGTGCATGGGTTAAAGAAAGGTGCTTTAGCCACTCTGACCCAGCACTGCATGAGTTAAACCAGCTACGGTCTCTCTTGCTGGGACACTGCAGGGAATGTGGTGTTATGTCCCAGCAATGCAGGGTTAAAAGTGAGCCCCAAGCGCTCACCTGGCTCTGCCAGATCTTTATCTCCATCTATGTGTCCAAGCCCACAGAGTGAACATGCCCTGAACTCCACATGAATGACTGGAGCCTTTCCAGCTGACAACAGCATCTCTGCCCCTCCACCAATAGCAATGCACCGCCACCCAGCACTGGAAGCAATGACATCATTTCTGACCAATGACAGCTCGGCAAAGGGATGCAGCTGCAGCCTTGGAGTGAGATAACTAATATCTAGATAGATGGATGTGCATACGCACGGCCTGGCTGGGTCTACACTAGAGACTGAACCAGTAGCATAGCGCCCAACCTAAGTACCAACACTGCAACATCTCCGCCATAGCCGTGCTGTCTTGGCTTCAGCTTTGCCCCACAGCTCCAGGACTATCTGCTATTGTACTAACTGCTATTCCATAGTACAACTGCTATTCCCCCTAACATTTCAGAGTCCCCCCACCACACACACACATCCCACAGTCATGTCTCATTGTTCCAATGGAACGCAGCTGCTGTGAGAGGTCATGGTCATGGAGAGAGCTGACTTGTTGTGTAGCTATGAGCAATTCCAAAAGAGGGCTTTGAATATCAGGACAGCGACCTTGAACTGGAGTCTGAGGCAGTGCAGAGAGTGGTGTACTTGAGTGATGTGTTCAGTGACCTATGTTACTTAACATACGGGGTGGCGTGTTCCGTACCAGTGGGTGCTCTTTCGGGATGCGTGGCTGCGTTCCTAGAGAGAATGGAGGAGTGAACTGTTGTTGTTTTTGGTATTAAAGACCAGCATGATTGATTGTGCTCATTACACAGACTTTCCCCAGATTCTGCTTTATTATACACCAACAAAAATTCAGGCCAGCTGCAATGGCAAAGCAGAGTAACACAGTTACACGAACAATGGTAACTGAATATTTTACAGGTGCATCTTGCCCATCTAACTGGGGATTCTAGTCCTCTTAGGTGACTGTGGCAGAGGGGTTCAGTACCTGGAGTGAGGGCTATGAAGGAGCTGGAGAGTAGGAGGTGCTCCAAAGAGCACTATTAACCTATATCTGGCAGGTGCCAGGGCCAGTTATTAGGTTCAATGTGATGCCTGAGTCCTTGAAAAGCTCTCATTAGAATTGCCTGGTCTCAGGTCTCCTTCCCCTCTCATTCCACATCTGCCTGGACCTGTCCAGTCTCTTAAAAGCGGGCGTCATTTTTACCTCCTTCCATCATTCACTCCAAGACCCTTCTCAGGTCCCTCTACATGTCTCAAGTATTAGTTTTCCTTGCTTTTCCTGGTCCTTGGGCTTCTTAGCTGTTCCACCATGGATCGCGTCCTCCAGCCCCACATCTGTAGCAGGTGCTACAAAGAAAAAGAAGAGATGGAGTTGACAGCATCCCTGTGCAGAGGGTCCCAGCAAGGGACTGTCAGGCAATTCTTGAGTTCATGAGGAAATTGGGGTTACTCACATGGATCATATCAAAGGAACCACTCCCTGGATGGAGAGGCTAAAAAGTTCTGTGGGATTTGATGGAAACATGCATTACTCCTGCAACTGACTTGCATTTTCAGACACCACTGCCGAGGATCTGGGGGTGAGGGGGAAATAAGGGCTAAGATTAATTCTCTCTGCTAGACTGATAAAAGGTATCTTGTGCCTGACAGCAGGAGGATATGTGGCATAAGCTAACTCTCATGGCCTGTACTAGTTGTACATAGAAAATAAGCCCAGGACTGTCTTTTGTGCATTAGGTAGAAAGAAAAAAAAATGGGACTGTAGGTGGGTAAGAGAAACGTGTCTCTTATTGCCATGTCTGGCCTAGGGTAGAAAGAGAAAATGGAGTGTAAATGTCTTAGCTATAGGGACCCCATATAATTTTTTTCAATAAAATTCTCTGATTCTCAGCCTCTCTCTGTCCCTTCTAGTCCAGCCGAATGGCATGGCTCAGCCAGGGCATTCTCACCCCGGCTGGAAGCTGATCTACTACTGCAGGGGGATGCCAACCCTGGGGAACTAACCCGCCCATCTGGCTGATGGCATTTGGTGCTGTGCTGCACAGGGACGGGGGGTAGGGAAGCAGGGAGAGGAGGACCCCCCTGCCTTCTTCCAAGCAGTAATGGCAGCATTCCCAGGAACTTGGAAGACTGTCTCAGCTCCCATATAGCTTGGGCAGAAGGTTCTCTTCTCCTGCTGGGCCAGCATGGCTGCTGTGTTGGACTCCCTGAGCAGATCCTGGTAATGTCTGTAGCAGCTCCTAGTATTGTCTAGTTCTTCTGGCGTGACCGTTTCACCACCCCTTTCCTCCCCACTGTGCTGTGAGCTGTCTCCATGCTCTCTGGTAGCATACTGTGTGGCATAGAAGGGCAAGTGCCAAGCACCTGGTCCAGCTACTTATGGAACAGGCATGATCTCTACCCTGCACCAGATGTTCTGTTATTGTCCTGGTCCTTGTGCTGGACCGTAACTCTCTTGATCTCTTGGCATTGCTAACTGCTCTGGGTGATGCCCTTCTCAGCTAGTCAACCAGAATGCCCGGTTACACACCAGAGTGTTCCTATGACAGCATTCAGCTGGCCTTGGATCTCATCTTGCCAGCGCCTGCTTGTCGGCTCCTGGCCAGCTGGCAGCATGCTCATGGGAAGGCCTCCTCTGAGACGCGCTTGTGACTGAAGCGGAATCAAGCTGATTGCTGCTGAAGGAGTTGATTGCTGGGATAATGGCGCGTAACTCCACGGCGTGGACAGGGCTGGTTGTGCACATGGCTTCTGGCACACATGACCCCTGTGCAGAAGGCAGACCAGACAAGCAATTTAAGCAGTGACAGGTGCACTGTGGGAGAAGGAGGGCTGCATGCATGAACGATGCTCTCACACCAGCAATCCCCGTCCTTGCTGGCACTGCACACTGGAGGACCACGCGGCCTTATTCCAAGCATGTCTAATGCACATGGTACACTGCTAGCACGCCTGCATGTGAATGTGCAGTGCGTCACAGGCGTGCGAAGGGGACTAAGTGGTGGCTAATGCAGCACACTCTAGTGTAGGCAAGGCCATCCAGGGACAGCTAGGGAATAAACAGTGCACAGCACAGGGCTGGAAAGCATGGCAGAGCCCCTGCAATGGTGAGGATCTCTCCTTCCAATCAGCAGGGTAGCTCAGGGTGCTCTGTGCTCACAAACATCCCCCCCCCCCATCTGTAACGCAAGAGTCTCCTGCTCATTCAACACATTCCCTTTTTTCTGCTAGTTTAGCACCTGGCCATCAGCACTAATGCTGTCCTGGCCCCTGGCCAAATCCAGTCTTGGGGACAGTGGGTGCTGCTTGGCTGGGCTTGTTTGGTTTTGTTATCCTGCATATTTGCATATGTGGATGGTGAGGATTTGGGGAAAGCCCAGATGTACGATATTGGCTGGAACCGTCACTAATCGGGGGGGGGGGGAACAAGTACAAGACTAATCTGTTTATTGCGGGCGTAACATTGGAGGTCTTCAGGCTGACTAAGGCCAGTTTCTTATAAAACAGACTGAAATAGACCAGACTTACTCCTCTCATTCCTTGCTTTTTAAAAAAATAGACTATTTCCGGATGATTGCTATTGAACATTGATATTGTGGTAGCGGCGGGTGGGGCACATGAAGGGGTTGACGGGGAGATGGCTGTAGGGGGAACTGATGCACTGAGAAGTGAGATTCCATGCTCCCACTCTATATGGGATGAGCTGACTCTAGAAGCTTAACATACTGCGGTGCAGGACCCGCTGTATTCCCAGGAGGGAGGGCAGGGGGGAAGCTTTCAGTGCATGGATGGAGTTGTGATGGGATCTTGGGGGCTCGGCTGCATGTGCCCACAGTCTATTGATTGTCTATTTAGATTAGTGGCAAAGGTTAAAGATCCTCCTAGAGTCTCTCTGGCGAGAATGAGGTGTGTGCCTGAGGGGGTTGGAGAGAGATCTCTGGAGCAAGCTACTGGGGAGAGGGAAGGGCCAGTCTCCCAGCTAAATGATGCAATGACTAATTCTAGGCAGCAAACAGCTTTGAAAAAGCTCTTGCGGGCACTTTCTGACCCTCAGCCCTCTTGTTCCTCTGTGCATACCCCCCCCCATCTGGATTGCCCCCACTTCTCAATATATCTCCCTGTTATTTTCCAAGGTACCCCTGGGAAAGGGGGGGAAACTAAAGCAGGAATGAAACCGCCAGGAGAGCTGTTTTCCCCCACTTTGGGCAGCTCTGAGAGCAGCTGCATCAGCAGAGAAAAGAGGGGATGGATATGGCAGAATCACCAATTCCATCCCCACCCCCCCCAAGCCCTCGCACTCTCAAGCACTAGTGACTTCAATAGGATCCCCCCACTGTGGGGAGTCCCACCCCAAACCCCCACCGCTCCACCCCCTCTGTGTGGATCATGTACTGCCAGGTGGGCCCTGCAGGCTACATCCTTCCGCTCCCTGCTTCCCCTTCAGCCCTAGAGGCTAGTTTGGGAGGTGTTTTATTGGGAGCTTTTGCTGCAGGGGAGGGAGCTGCCGTGAACAAGCTGCTGCCGCCACTCACACGGAGAGATGCGGGCTTCTCCGTGTCAGAGGATGGGGTTGTCATGGCAACAGTATCTGCTCAGGCCTAGGCCCCCTGGGAGGGAGCTGGACTTTGGCTGCATCCCCTGGCTACCATTGGTTGTTAAGAAAGTTCAGCCGGGTTGAATGGGTTTGCCTGTGTGTTTAAGGACTTGAGGGCAGGAGCTTGCAGGAAACCTGCTGCTCCCCCTCAAGTCAGTGGGAGTTCTGAGTGCTCTGAACCTCACAGGACTGGGCCCCAGTGCCGTCAGAGGAATTCACACCCAGCGCTCCAGTCCAGTGGTAGAGACATAGGGTGCCAGGGCTCGAGGGCTCCAGAAGAGTGCAGGGCTCACCCCAGCACTCTGCTGCAGGTTCGCAAGAGCCACCAGCAGGTGAAAGAAGAAAGGGTCTGGTGTGTGGGATCTGGTTGGAGCCCATGCCAATGTAGCCAGTGCAAAGGATTCTGGGATATGTCAGGAGCAAGGTAGCCAACCCCCTCTCTGCCTAGTATGCCACTGGGCAGTCCAGTACAGCTTCACAGAGCACACAGCAGAGAGCTGAATGTGGAGCTGCTGTGAGCAGTCCAGATCCCTTGAAATCAATGGAGTTTCACCTGCTGGTGACAGATCTGGAGTTGGCCCCTTCTGGTCTTAGGCTGTATCTACTTGGTCACTGTTGTTCGAGTCCAGAGAGTTCAAATAAAATGTCAGACAGAGGAAAGGGAGAAGAGAGACTTTAAAACGGGAGGAAGGCTGGATGGAGCGAGAGAGAAGGCAGCCGTCCAGAAGGCCATGGCTGCAGAGCAGAAGGCGGTTGCACCTCAAGCACCTAGTGCATGCGGAGGTGGGCGTGGGGACAGAAAGAAAGCAAGTTTCTGTTGAGCACGGAGGGGGAAGGTCTGTGGGTTAGCTAGGGCAAGTCCAGGGAGGAGTTAAAAACAGAAGGGCAGTTTTCCGGTTCCAGGACAAATGAACATGGTGCCAGCAGACCAGAGGATAGGAGGGTATAATCATGCGTCTGCGTACTTTCCCCAGCTACCTCAAGCCATAGAGAATGGGGTTGTAAGAGGAGATAAAAGCTTGGCTCGGGACTTCAGCAGAGGTGGCATACTGTACACGCAGGGAATGCCTGGGAGGTGATGACAGGCAGATTTGCAGATGGAAAGCTTGTGGTTTAGGATGATGCCTAGGTGGAAGGCACATGGGAGGTCTGATTGCCCAAGACAGAATAATCTGCTTTAGACAATTAGCTGAAGGAAGCTGGGAGGAAACCACAAGTTTACTTGGTCAAGAGTGATGGGGAGGAATCATTAAAAGTGTCAAGAGATGGAGAGCCAAGTATCATCAGGGTAGAAATGGTTCAGGTTAAAAACAGAAAAAGGATTGAGGTGGTAGAGAGCAGGAGGAGGAAAGGAACCTTCTGGGACTCTGCAGAGAAGGGATCTCCACCAGTGGAAGAGTTTAATAGGCAGGAGCAGATCCATGACCACAGAGCACTTGATAGGGACTCAGGAGAAGGAGTCCTCGATGGTGACAAAGGCTTCCCTGTGGTCCAGGATAGTGAGGCAGGAGAAAGCTCCATGAGCAGAAGAGAAGCCTCACTCACTGTAATGTGGCTTCCAGGCTCTGGCCAGAGTGAGAACAGCCCACCAGAGAGGTGGTTGGAGAGCTGAGACAGAGCCACGCTCTCTAGCGTCCTGCTAAGAAAGGAGAGGGTAGATGGTGACAGATGTAAAAGAACAGGGGCAGAAACGGATAAAGGAGCTAACTGCAGAGAAGGTCTGGAGAGCACATAGACCTGTGGCAACAGGAATACTGGAAGGGGAGCAGACAGGAAGGTGTTGGGCATGGAGGCAACGTTCTAACGAACCAAGGCCAGCTGTCATGCAAGTGCATGTCTGAAGCACTTGCCTGTGGATGTGTGTGTGTGACCCTTTAATATCCTGCCAGCTGGACCATGGCTAGTGGTTTACTTCCAACTTCAGCCACCAAAGGCCTCAGTGAACTCTGCCGGTGCTGGGGCAGGGCAGCCCTTCTACCTTGTATCCAGATCAGAGACATGGGGGGGGAATAGAACCACAATTATTCCAAATCCCTATTAGTTTTAATGGGAATTCTGGCAGAGTAGGAATGCAAGAGCCTAGCCATAAATGGATGTGGCGATCACAGTTATTCGGTGTATTAGCAATTAGCATCACATAATCAAAACGGGTGACAAGGGGCTTCAAACCTCTAACCGATGGAGTGAGCCAAACTTTGCTGTCAGTTACACCCTGGATTGCAGTGCACTTGCATCATTGTACCTGGGAATATGGGCCAGTAGGTATAATAAAGAGGAGGAAAAGGTGGAAATTAAGCTAAGGAAACTTTAATAGTGAGATGCTTGTATCTGCATTACAGATGAGGAAACTGAGGAGGCATGATTTGCCTGACGCGGTAATATGAGAATGGAACCCAGGAGTTGTAACGCCCAGGCCCCACTGCACTAGATCAGCACCCTTCTTTGGAAGGCAGTGCTAACGTGTGTTACTGCCAAAGCCTTTGGCACCAATAGTTCAGCACTGGCCCAGAACGTGGGACTAACACGAAGCTGCAGGACTGTGGGTCATGCCTGTATTAAGTGGTGCTCCAGGATTCTTTCTATCCAAGAGAAGCCTGCATGAGTGTGTGTTGTGCGAAATAATGCAATGGGAGGGCCCCGTGGCACTGCAGCTGCACAGGTGTAAATCCAGAGCGGCTCCTTTGAGATGCTGCGCTGGTTTATTGGAGAGCCTAGCCTGTCCCTTGCAGGAAACAGGCTCCGAGGTCTGGGCTTGTGTACGTGAGTGCATGTCCGGCTGTGGAGCTCCACTGTGCGTTTGTGACTGGGCATCCTCTGGGAATCCTGTCATCTCTCCAGGACGCGGAGTCTGAGGAGGGTGGTCTTGGGCCTGAGTCCCAGCTTCAGCTGATCCGAGACATTACATCATTCCCTTGTCTCTCTAGGGGGCGGGGGAGGGGAGGATTGGATGTTTTAGGCTCAGGTGCATGAGTGTTAGTAAAAAGCTCATTTTTATGCAAAAGATTTCCTTTAAATCTGTCATTATTATTCATGATACTAGCAGGCTAACAGAGTGGAGTTAACCCTTTGGTGGATGGGTCTCTTGTGTTACTCCTACATGATCCATCCTTAACCACAGGGTGAGCTTTCCCCAACAGTGCACTGATTACAAATCAAAGTGGCTTTTTTAAATTTTAGTTGCCCTGGTCCAGACTCAACCCCTGCCTGCATTTCAAATCCTGACCACAATGCCGCTCACTTCTCTGGCCTCCCGCTGGGAGGTATCATCCAAATATGCTGATTATTCCAACCTCACAGTTGTGTGCATGGGGGGTGGGGGACAGCTGAAATGCTGAATAGCTTTGCAAGGAAAAAGCATCTGTTTACATCTAGAGAAAGGTTCTAATACTATCCTACACATGAGCCTGCAGAAACTACAATCTACACACAGCGTGGGGAGTAGGGGGATGGCTGGGGGAACAGGGCAGACTCGACCCAGTAACAGGCAGTGCTTTTTTAATGGAAAGCTGGTTGCAACCTAGCATCTTGGTGGCAGTCAAACTACTTTCCAGTATAAATTACAAGATAAGCTGCTCCAACCAGGGAAGAAGGATGGTCCGCCAAAGACCTGCCTTGAAGTCCTGGTTCCGACCCAGACACTTGAAGTGACTTGGCCCAAGCCACACATCTGTGAGGACCTGCGTTTTTAGTATTTACCCATTTTTGTCTGAAAAGTTCCCAGATTTTGGTGGAGGTGGGAAAATCAGTATTGGGGATTTACCAATTTTCACCTGAATTTTGGGTAAGCCAGGACCAAGCTTCCCCCTTGCAGAGTTCCCACAGCTGCTGTGAAGCGGGGGAGCCAGATGGGCAAAGAGCCAGCTCCTAGTAGCCCAGACCTCCCGACTGCTGCAGCAAAAGGGAGCACTCTCCTGCTAACTCGTGAGCACGAGGCATGCGCCCCCCCCCCTTTTTTTTTAAATCAATTTTCACTCAATTTAAGTTTTGGAATAAACACTGAGAAAGCTCCAGGAAGTATTTTACAAAATCAAAACAAAAAGCCAAGGGCCTTACACAGCTGCTCTGTGCCTTGATTCCCCATCTATACATGGGGATAATACCTCTGTGACAAGGCAACCCCACCCCAGGGCACCCTCCAAAGTCATGCGCCTGCCTCAGTTTCCCCATGGTCCAACCATAAAAAGGAACACAGTCTCCCGCTGTCCAATACAAAGTCCCATCTTTGGGCATAATTGATGTAGATGTACAATAGTCCACAGAACTGCTATGGTAAAACTGTTCTCCCACTTCCCACAGTAAAACATACAAAGGTAGTGAGATTTTTCCATTCCTAGGGATCTCACTTCCAGGTCACCCAGCAGCACTTGGTTCCCTCCCAGTCCCTTTCTGCCCTTGTTCCAGAGCTCCACTCTCTAGCCCATCCACATGAAAATCACCGTCTCTTGACTTTGACCCAAACACCAGCCAGCAATTCAGCCCTTTTCAGCCACCCCTCATTGGCTCTCCAGCTCAGGAAGGTCGGCAGGCTAGCCCCTTTCCTGACATGCTTAGGTAGATCTCACCTGCCCCTTTCACTTTGTGCTCACAGGCAGCTGGGGGACTCTCCAGATCTCTCTCCTCCCCTCTAGGTCCCAGCCAGACATCCTCTTAAGCCCAGTTGGGGATTGGCTTATCAGTCACAGGTGAGCTGGCCTCTTCCTTCTGAAAGGACCAGTGTCACCCTGCGACAGCCGCTTTATTTCCCAGGGACAACATCCATTAATGTGTGAAGAGCTCAGATACTATGGTGAAGACGGCCAGATAGATAACACTGAATACTTACTTCTGCAACAGCAATACGGATAGACAGAGCACTATGAAGAATGGGAAGTGAATTCTGCTACATAAATATCTCAGGGCACAATAGCCCTGTGCAGCCACATTAACTGTAAGCATGACCGACATATTGCGAGGAGATGTCACCCCATTAGAAACAGAGGGAAGCTTTGTACCATTTTGGTTGTTATCCCTCGGACGAGAAAAAAATCAAAGCCATCCCTCTTGCCTCTCGACAGCTGTCTTACGTAGCCATCTCCATATTGTTCATGGCAACATGCGAGTGCCAGGGGTGCGGAGATAGTAAGTGTGCACGTCTCCCATGTGTGCAGCCCAGAAAAATTAGTACTGAACAAGCCAGAAGAGTAAGGGTTTGACCCGGTCCAAAACCTTCTGGCGGATCAAATTCCCAGCCCCCCCCTTAGAAATAAAGGCTCATTCACCCGATCAGCCATGACTGAGCTGGCAAATATTGTAGGAGTGAGTGCAGTAGCCCAGTTCAGGCGTAGGGTATAGAATTGCATTGTGAGGGGATCCTGCAGTGATGATGCACTGGAAACAGAGGGAGCGCACTGTACACACAGCCTGATTCAACAGGCATTGAGGACTGTGCCGTAGTCACCTGCAGCTTGCTGCAGGCAGGATTGCTAGCTCTGACTTTTCTTCCTCCAGCAGCTCTGCCTTCAGTTGCACTGGTGTCATTAGCTCCTGGCCTGCTGGGACTCTGACAGACAAATAACCCAGTGATGTCATACAGTTTGGTGGCAGAGTAGGGAGGGCAGAGAGGAGGCTGTGTCCAGTGGGACCGCTCATTCACTGCAGGGGAGTTGCAGGTGCTTTGATTCAGAGAAGCATATGCTGCCAGAGTGGAGGAACGGGGGCATCAATGCATCTCTCCTCCCTGAAGCGCATGTGTGAACAAAACACACACGCAATCAATCCAAGAAGAAAAGCAGTGAAGCAGCACAGCCGGCCCCAGGGGATGTGCAGATTGAAGGGCTCCTCACAAGAGCCTTCTCGTGAAACCAGCTGTCATCTCGGGATCCACTACAGACAGCACATCCATGCACCTCCCTGTGCACCCGGTGACGGGATCATTTTGCAGCTCATGTTAGCTGACAGTTCTCTTTACGCATCATCCCTCTTCCCCTACCACAAGCCCCGATCCTCTGTTGGTGACAGGCCATCCAAACCATCCTTACGCTGCTGCTATCTGTAACTCGGTGTTGGTGGATCTCTGCTGTGTGGTGGCAGCTCTGTATTTGAGGGGATCCTTCTACAGCTGGTGGGGCTTGTATCTCCTTGGGGTGTCTTGTGTGTCTAGGATAGGCCCTCTCCTCAGGCCAAGGGCAACTCCTTGGGTGCTGGTTGTGTTCTCTGGGCTCCTGGCACGTCTAAAGGAACAGAGCAGTGGCTGATGTGCACTTGTGCTCTTTCCAGTTCTCCAAGGAGAAGTACATCCTTGACTCTTCGCCGGAGAAGCTTCATAAGGAGCTGGAGGACGAGCTGAAACTGAGCAGCACGGACCTGCGCAGCCATGTGTGGTACCATGGGCGCATCCCCCGAGAGGTGAGGGGGAACTGAGCTGCTGCTGGAAGCCCCTAGCCTTGGCTGCCTGCCCTGGAGAATCCAGGCTGGCCTCAAGGGCAGCAAGAGACACCCTAAGGCCCATCTTTGCAGGGGGGCTTTGAACTCAACACCTTGCCCAGTCTGCCACTCTGCTAGCAGAACTGGAAGGAGAGGGCAGGACGCTCTTGCCCCCTGCACTGGGACACCTCATGGCTTGATTTCCCCTTCAGGCAGCCTTCCCGCTCCACCGGGAAAGGGTCACTGGCCAGTCTGCATTGCCTCTGTGGATCTGTGCTGCAGGGAACACTGCCTGGCCATGTGGTCATGGGACCATTCTGAGCAGCACTTGGGGGGCACAAGCAGTTCCCTTGAACCCGGATGATACAAATACCCCCACCCCCTTTAAGTGTCCCCTCAGCTCCTGTCTCTCCACTCACTCGAGCGGACATGGAACCAGCCTCTCTCCCTTTCCCTGCCCCTCCCCTATAGTCTTTAGATCCAGCTTGGGGCAGGCGGGGAGATAAATGCTTGGAGGAGGAACTCAAGTTAGAACAACCGCACAGGTGCCCTACAAGACAATCCTGCTCTGTTCTGGGGTGGGCACAAAGGGATGTGGGTGTTGCAACACTCAGCATTGGCATAACTTTTAGGCGCCTAGAAAAAAATATTACAGAAAGGACCCTGTGATCCACAAGTTTGGCGCCTAGGCTCCCTATGCAGTAACAAGGGGAGGGACACCTTACGAGGCCATCCATAAAAGCCAGCATGCTAGGCAGGGAGTCATCTGAGCTTGCCAATGGGAGATCCCAACCAGAGGGCTGTGTGCTAAGCCCCGCCCCTCTGTTGGAGATCGGGACTGCAGGGAGCACCTATCCATGCTGGTGATCCACGAATGGGAACCCATCGCCTGGAGCCGGATGGCTTCAGCACCTAAGTGGTTTCTTGCAGGAATGAATTAGGTGCCTTCCTTGCTCCACACGCAAATGGCTGGAGGAGGAGGAGCCACCACCCACCTTATAACTTTTAGCCTAGAGCAAAGAGTGATTGGAGCAGGGAGATTAGCCCTTGGGTCTCCCACCTCCCAGGTCCGTGCCTGGGCTATAGGCAGCCTCTCTCTGGCCCAAAGACTGTTTCAGTCATTATCCACAGTAGAACGGTCATTAGGCGAGAGAGAGAGTGAGTGACTCTGCAGCCCAGTGGTTAGGGTGATGGGGTCCAGCCCCCCTGCTCTGATCACTCTTCATTATTTATCCCCCATGGAACAGCTTCAACAGGAGATACTGAGAGTGCCCCACATCAGAATATCCACTAGCTCACTGTTAGAGTGATTGCCTGAGAGGGGGGAGACCCCTGTTCAGAACCTGCCTCCCTCTCACCTAGGTGGCAGGGGAGAAATTGAACTACTCAGGTGAGTGATCGAACCACTGGACTAAAAATTAGAAGGTAGGCACCACCCCCATCCCCTCATCTGGACAGATTTTGAATGGAACCTGATTCAGTAGGCATGCCGAGAGGCCACCTACTGGATCGGGCCCTGCACACGACTTAGGCAGACAGATGCCTGTCTTCCACTGGTTTGGGATTCCCTCTGGACTTAGGGGGCAGATGGGTGTCTAGAGGTCTAGAGGGAGGCAGCAGTGCACATGTCCAGAGGCAGAAACCAGGTGCCAAGGGAACTTTTACCCTGAAAACGTAGGCACTGAGGGAGTTTAGGCTCCTACAGGTTTCAGTGAGTTTTGTGGATCTCAGCAGAGCCTAAAACTGGGGCATAGGTCCCATCTCAGGACCCACCACGAATCTGGCCCCAGTTCTGTGTCCTGGAGGGTCTCTTCCCACCCCAAAGTTTCAGGGGATGGGACAGAGATTCCAGCTCATGTGACAAGGAACATTTTGAGAAGGAAGTTAGCAGAGCTCCCCAAGCTCCGTGCAGCCATGTGAGAGGCCTGGATCAGGGGCCTAATTCACCACTGCCGTACACCTGGTGGAATCACCTACCCCAGTGCAACATGGTGCAAAACACGACCCAGTCGGAGCTACAGCACTTCACACCAACTCTGCACTGGTGTAAATAACTGTATAAGGTGCAGGGCAGGGGAGAATTGGGAGCCAGGGTTGGGCCTAGGCTAGTGCCATCTCCCTCTCTCTCACCATGCACTTAAGTCTTCTCCATTCCCTCCAGAATGAATTTATTTCGTGATCCAAACACCACCTGCCACTCCCCCCGCCCCGCCCTCCTCCCCAAGTCCCTGGATCCCTCTCCCTGGCTGACACCGGTCCCCCACCCAGGTTCTGGAAAGTTGCTTGTGGTGGTGCCCACACAATATCTCACTTGGTACAAAGCCCTGCTGACCGCAGGGCTGGCCCCACCCAGAGCAGGGGAGGTCTGATAGTCTCCACCTTACGCCCCCAGGTGTCGGAGAGCCTGGTCCAGAGGAACGGGGACTTCCTGATCCGTGACTCGCTCACCAGCCTTGGGGACTACGTGCTGACGTGCCGCTGGAGGAATGAGCCGCTGCACTTCAAGATCAACAAGGTGATGGTGAAGTCCAGCAACGGCCGCACACACATCCAGTACCTGTTCGAGCAGGAGAGCTTCGACAACGTGCCCGCCCTGGTGCGCTTCTACGTGGGGAACCGCAAAGCGGTCTCCGAGCAGAGCGGCGCCATCATCTACTGCCCCATCAACCGCACCTTTCCGCTGCGCTACCTGGAAGCCAGCTACGGACTAGCCAATGGGAAGCACAGCGGGCCCCACAGCCCTGCCAGCCAGAAAGGGGGGCACATAAAGAGGCGGAGCATTACCATGACAGACGGATTAACGGCCGACAAGATCACCAGGGGCGATGGGTGCCCAACCAGGTAATGAGATAAGTGAAAGGCAGAACAGTAAGGGTCTCAGAGGGCCTTGGCATCTCACCACATCCCTGGGATTATCTCCATTTGGGGAGACTGGCACCAAGAGGGGAAATGACTAGCCACCGATCACACAGCAAATCAATGGCAGAGCTTAGACTAGAACCCAGGAATCTCGACTCGTAGTCCCCAGCCCGCAACTCACTGGACAACACACCAGCAACAATCAGCAACCAGCTGCATTCCTCACTAAGAGCCACAGAGCACTTTGCAATAACACCCCTTGGCGTCACCAGTGAGTCAGATCAGTTAAAGCTGCAGCAAGCGTGTACAAGACACCCGATCAGCTTGATGGGGTTATACATTCCTCCAATTTCATTTTATTGGATCTTAAAAAAAAAAAATACCCCGGCCTTGCCGAGCATGCCAGAGATGGGAAATGGAAAGAATTGTCAAACTCTCACTTACTCTTCACTGCCCATTTCTGCCATCTGTTCAGCTTAGGCAGTGACACCAAAACGAGTCAATTTCTCCTGCACTGTCCCCATGGTATGGGGTTTGGGTTACCAGCCCTCTATGGGGAGGTTGGGGACAGGCTAGGGAGAGGAGAATGTTTAAATCCAAACAAACTGCTGTCACTGACAGTTAATACACCAATTGCGCAAACATTTCTCTTCTTACTTTGGGCCTACAAAACCTAAGCGCTAGGCCTGAATTAGCTGACTACGATCCTTCAAATACTGAAGTGTCCTGAGCATTTCCTAGAGAATCAAGGCCTGGTTTCCAGAGGTGCTGAACAGCTGCAGCTCCCATTGACTTCAGCTAGAGCCGCATGTGCTCAGCACTCTTGAAAAACCCATCCCCACAGACTGGACTTTTCAGCAGAGCTTCCCCACCCACATACTTCTGAAAGTCTGGCTACTTGTGCTGGTGTGTAAATGGGAGCTGAGCTCTCCTGAAAATCAAGTCATAGGTGCCCTCTCCTGGGGTGTGGGTATACTACTCCAGCCACCCTTGAAGCCTGGGGACCAAATTCACTGCCGGCGCAAACAGACACAAGTTCACTGACTTTCATACAGTTGCACGCATTTACACTGTGAATTTGTCCCTTGGCATCTACCCTGGAGCATCTACAGGAGCCGTGTGTTTTAGAGGAATCAGTGACTTGACCTATTTTTACCCCACCCCCAGCGTATCCTTACTGCATCACCGAGACGTCATCCGGAATTGTGCAGTCAGCGTGGACCAAATCCAAGATCTCCATTCCCCAATGTCTCCCATCTCCGAGAGCCCACTGTCTCCGGCCTACAGCACTGGTAGGAATCCCTCAGCCCCCTAGAAAGCAGTCGTACACAGAGACTCAGATGTACATTATCCATAGTATGGACAGAGGAATTGGGGAAAGAGGGCAGGGATTTAGCATGGGGTGACACCAGAGGCTCAGGTATGCCAACTGGGCCGGGCTGCTGCTAGATAGACACTGGCCCTGTGGCACATAACGCTGGCCTCTACATGCTTAGTACGGATCTTGTCAATGAGTCAGGATTCACCCCTTCCTCAGCCCTAGTGGCCAGGTGCCACACTACAGATACAAACTCAAGGTGTGGAAACTGAGGCAATAAGTCCAAAACAATCTTGTATCAAAGAATGACTAATCAACAGAAAACATGTCCCAAATAAACTTCCAATTTGGGTCTCAGATGCCACTCCTAGCTCTGTTGTTGGGGTGCCCTTTCTTGCAGTCTCTGGATCTTCCCTAGATAAAAGTTTCCTGGAAGCTGGGGTACTGTTCTCACCAGTCCTTCAAGTTCTCTTTACATAAATAACCCTCAGTCCTCCACTCTGGAGCTCAGGGTACTGCTATCATCAGGACTTTTTCCCATCTCTCCTACCTGGCACTGGGGTTCAGTTCTCAACAGTCCTTCCCATAACTGGTTTAGGAAGCACTCCCCTTGTGCATTGTTGGGATCTCCTCTCTCCAAAAGCTCTCTGTCCCCAACTGATCACCATACTGATTCCTCTCCAACTGAGTTCTGCTGACCTTTTTATTAAAGTCAGGTACTTACCTATCAGATAAGCACTAACCAGCCAGCTGGATGATCAGTTAGCCCCTGGGCAATCAATTAGCCCTAAGGCTGGCTCACCAGCTTTAGTCCCAGGTAAACTGCCCCCAATTCCCTCCAAAAGGCCTGTCACCCCATGACGGATCTCTTTCCTACAACTCTACTTGCCTGCTGCATCACATATTGCTAATGAAACACCAACTATCTATAATAACCCCTCTTCAGATTAAGGGAAAACATTGAGAGAGAATGAAAGTCCAGTCAGAGAGAACATAGTGTAAGAATCTCCTATGTAACAGGCTGCAGCCACTCGAACACAATGGCTGCTGTCTTTGCACAGAGGCAGATCTTAGAAACTTAAAGGAATAGTACACAGAAAACAAGGGCCTCAATCTTTCCTAACCCCCCCACCCCACACACACACCACCATTTAAAAAGAATCAGCTAGTCTGGAATGAGAGTGGGGAACTAAACTCTAGAGTTGTACAACTGTTAAAAACTACTCTAATTTCTGCCAGTCCTTGGCAACCTCAAATATAACATGGGCTCAAAGTCCTGCCCTCTGACTGGCTAGAAGTTCTTATGATCATGGCAAAGAGATTGTAACTTCATAGGTCCCGATCCAGATTGTGTGTTCTATCTGAGAGCTGGGTCTCTTGCATTTCTCGGTTTGGCATGCAGCATGCGTGTTTATGGGTGTGCCTGGGATGCATGTCTCTCCTCTGACTACAGTAACGGGGTCTCCTCTTCCCTCTGCAGTGACACGGCTAAAGCCCCAAGAGGGTCAAGCTGGTGGCATACCCCCAGCCTCTCCAGTCATAAGAAGATCCAGCGAGCCACAGCTGTGTCCAGGAAACAAACCCCTGACAGACCTGGCTGATAGCACCCACTCCACTCCCTGCTATGGGTACTCCAGGGCCTCTCCTTCCCCCTCCGTTAACAGCTATAGTGACCCGGACACAGGGCATTACTGCCAGCTCCACCCCACCTCCCCTGTCGGCCAGGAGAGGCCAACTCCTGACACCAAGCTGCTCCCCACTAAGAGCTATGTGGAGAGGTTGAAGGTGGAGGGGGCTCAGAGGGTGACTGCGGAGAACAGCTCCAGTGAGGCAGGGCAGAGGATGAAAGGGGAGCAGGACATTGTGGGCTTTGTCTCACCCACTGTGGAGATGGGCTCGTCTTTCAACCCCGTGGCATTCCAGTCCCTGCTGATCCCTCTGGAAAACAAGCCTCTGGAAATGGCCGTGCTTAAGAAGGTGAAGGAGCTCCTGGCAGAGGTGGATGCCAAGGCTCTTGCCAGACACATCACCAAAGTGGACTGCCTGGTATGACTGGTGATTTGCAGGGTGGGGAGGGCGATGTCATTCCCATGACCTGCTGCTTTGAACTAACCCCACCCTTGCTGGGCTTGTTGGAAGAGCTGACGTTTAACTAAAGAATTTAGCATCTCAAAGGGACCTATCTTGTGCCAGCTGAGCAGATGAGTGGGGTCTGGTGGACTGAGCACAGAGCTGGGAGTGACCAGCTTTGAGTTTTAATCCCAGATCCACCAGTGACTCTGTGTAACCTGAGGCAAGTCACTTCAGTGCTCCTTGCCTCAGTTTCCCCAATATGTAAAATGCATGTGTATGGCTGACCTCACAGGGTATTGTGAGGGCAAATTAGTATTACCAGTGCTCTAGAGGCATGAGGGGAGTTGAGTCTCTCCTGATCCCACTCAGTCCTCGGCCTCTCTGAGACAGCTGACAAGGGGACAATCAATGCCAATTATGTGAGAGCTTATTGCGAGGTGAGGACTTGTGCACCCGGAATTGGACTGAGACAATCCACCTCATTTCACACAGGGCACGTACTGGGGATCAGCTGGGCCCACCCTGGTCACCAGCACCCCTGGGCTGGATAGGAGCCAGCTTCCTAGGGCTGGGTTGTAATCAAAGAGCACTGTCCATTCTCAAAGCCATTACATTCCTCACGGGACCCTGTGCACAAGGTAGGGCAGGATTATCGGGGGACCAGGGAGGAGAAGTGTCTTGCCCAAAGCCAGGCGGTCATTGGCAGAGCCAAGACTAGAAGCCAGATCTCCTGACTCTCAGACCAGTGCCTCAAGAGGCTCCATACTAGCCATCCCCTGCCAAGGACACTGCTGAGGCTGTGTCCTCAAACACCTGCCACCTGCCTGCCCCGTCCATGCCATTTGCCTTTCAGAGTTTGTTTCCATCTAGGGTCTGGACGCTGGTTCTTGACACCAGGGGATCTTGGGCTTTAGGGCCAAACTCATCCCTTGGGGTAAATGGGTGCATCTCCATTTGCTCACAGTGTTTAGTACCTTCACACACACATCCAGTACCGTCCATCTCTTGGTGTGCCCTGTGTGTGTCAACCCCGCGCTGGCAGCAGCTTAGGGAGTCCCCAGCATCGGTGCTTCTTTGGCTGAGCCATGCCAGCCCTGCCCACGCTGAGGCTGGTGTGTGGTGAGGCAGGGGGAAGACCTAAGCTTATGGCTGCCGCACAATGGAGCCTGTCCAGAGCAAAAACTTTCGCTGCACCTAGCCAAGCCCCCTCCCCTCAATTAGAGGAGCTTCAGCTGCTTTCCCCTCTTCGTTGCAGGTTGCTAGGATACTGGGTGTTACCAAGGAGATGCAGAGGCTCATGGGAGTGAGCTCGGGCATGGAGCTGCTCACCCTGCCCCACGGCCATCAACTTCGGCTCGACCTCCTGGAACGGTAGGCTGGGAAGCAAGGGGGCAGGGGGCCTGTGGGGCTTGGCTCCTGTCCCAGGCAGCCCAGCCTGACTCCAGCAGAGCCGTGGAGCTCAGCCCCACTCGGTTAGGTGTCTCGCTCTGGATCTTGGAGACTAGCTGTTGGCGCCAGATTTGGAAAGTTTGGCCTGTGGTTCCGAATGCAGCTTCCCTCGCCGTACACTGCTCTGCCCCGAATCTGCTTTTGGGGGGTTATTGAAACGACAGCGACAGGCCCCAGAGCAATAGCCCCGGAAACTGAAATCCTCAGTTTAGCCCCGCACTCCAGGCGGCAGCAGAGCAAGCACCACACCCAGTGCTGGCCTCCCGCTGGGCCTCAAAACTGACCTTGATGGGCCACCTCTAGGGGGAGCCCAGGCTCCATGGCACCATTCAGTCCTCAGCCTCTCTGCTGAGCCGGCCGATGAGGCCTCCAGTTGTGTCCCCCTGGACCGAGGCAGCCAGGGCATTGCACATGGGGAACCACAGAGCCATCATGATGGGGACATCTTCTGGCCACTCTTCACTTGGGTCAGATTTGAACCAGTGGCCAAGAGGCTCCATACCCCCTTGCCACCTCCTAACTCCCTTGCCTGTGCTTCCTGCATGGTCCTTGCTGACTTCCTCATCTAACATCTCAGCCTCTCTGTCTCCTCCCACGTCAGGTTCCACACCATGTCCGTAATGATCGCGGTGGACATCCTGGGCTGCACAGGCAGCATGGAAGAGCGGGCAGCCCTGCTGCACAAGACCATCCAGCTGGCTGCCGAGCTGAAAAGCACCCTGGGGAACATGTTCAGTTTTGCCGCTGTGATGAATGCGCTGGAAATGACCCAGGTACCAAAACCCCTCTCCGGCGAGTGCTCGGCTCAGCTGGGCCCCTTCTCCCACCCCCCTCCCCAAATCACACACACCTCACTGCATCCTTCAGGCTCTTGGAGCCCCAAACGCCAGCACGTTGGGGTGGGGGGGAAGAGCGGAGAGAGAATATTGTGGGGTCACGGGGTCCAGTTCAACCTGGGTGTAACTCAGAACAATGCTCGAAGCAGAGCAGAAAAGAGCTATAGGGAAATGGCGAGGATGGGAACATCCCCACCCCCAAAAAATGACCCGGTCCCATACGGCCATGATTTGGTATTCTTTGCTGGGCTGTATTATTTGGAGGAAATGAAGTCGCCGTCCAATAGGATACAATCACTGCTTTAAGGCCCCAGCATCTCACAGTCCAAGCTGCTCCCTTCAGAAGATGAAAGGAGATTAGAATTCAACTTTACATCAAGCCCAGCTGGGAACTCACTTTCCCCTAGTACAAAGGAGCTGGAGCTGCTCCCTGCCCTCCCCATCTCTCGCTGTCCATCACCAGCCACGCAGGAAGGAAAAAAATACCAGCAAAGCAAAAATTCTTTTGATGAGCTCTCAAGTTTCTCACCACTGCAGCACGGTCAAGCTTAGAGATGCCCAGAGAGCTGGCGCAACCAAGGGAGCCCGCAGAGGGGACCGGCAGGGGAGGCTGCAAGTTGGGGCTGAGGTTTATAGGCAAAGCTGCGGGGGATCCTAGATTGGCACAGCAGGAAGTGTTGCAGGTTAGGAGCGAGGTGTGATAGCTGAGCTGCCGGGGTGTCCTTGGATTGGAACAGCAGGGGGGCTGCAGATCAGGTCTGAGGTGCTTTGGCAGATCCACCCACGATTAGCCTGTCCCCAGCTCTAGCTGGTGCTGCTGGTCCCTCATGAGCGCCAGAATCCGAGTGCATTGGTGGGACAGTCCCTGTAGAGCTGAGAGCCTGCTGCCGACGGTCCCATGGTCAGACCCCTCCTTTCTGCTGCTTCCAGATCTCACGGCTAGAGCAGACCTGGATGGCACTGCGCCAGCGACACACCGAGGGGGCCATCCTCTATGAGAAGAAGCTAAAGCCCTTCCTGAAGGGCCTGAATGAAGGAAAAGGTAACGGGGAGGAAGAGTCGTTCGCCTGGCATTTCTCTTTCCCCTTTGCTCTGCAGCTCCCTTGCAAAGGTCCATACGATTCTCCCCCTCCATCCATGGAACTGTGGATGGGCTGGCCCCATCCCATTTTCCCATATCATCCCACTGAATGAGTGAGGGGAAACGGACGTGTCCAGTTACCTCCCCCTGGCTTCCTGCCAGACTCTTCATCATCGTGATGGGTATTTCCATAGCAAGAGCCCCCTGGAAAGGGGCAGCCTCCAAAATCATGGCCTCTCTGCCAGTCACCCAAAACGTCCCTCCTACCCCACTCAACCCTCCCCTTGCCCCCTCTTCCCCATTCTAGTCCCCGGTGGCTCTACCCCTCCCCTCGGAGCCTACTGCACCCTATGGCAGCAGCAGCTCCTCCCAAGGCCTCTGAAGTTATGGGCCACCAAACCGCACTGGGGCTGCTGGGGTGGGATTGCTGCCTATGATCTGTCCATCCTTCCTCCCCCATGAGCTTCCCCCCCTCCTAGCAATGCCAAGGGCGTTACGGTCAGCGTTTGTACACTGCTGCTGGGATGCAGAAGGTGCAAGACCCTGCAGAAGCTGCAACCCCAAGCTAATGGAGTCCAGCTGTTCAGTTGTCCACAGCCCCTGTGCTCTGGAATGCCTACCACCCCCTTCCAACCAGTCCTGCCTCTTTGCTTTCCAAATAGCCCCTCAAAACAAACAAAAGCAGTGGCTGGGCATAAACATTGCTTCCTAGAGCCAGTCCCAGGTGACTTGAGTAAGCAGCTGTGTGTTCCACCATAAGGAGACAGGGTGACATTAAGAGGGAAACAGTTGGGAAGACAGACAAATTTTCCGAAGGGCTCAGAGCAGCGTTGGATACTGAGCTCTCTTGGAAAATCTGATCCCAAGTGCTGAGTGCTTGGGAATCTGACTCTACCCTCCTGACAATCTGGACCAGATGGGATTGGAGCGTTCCCCTCTAGGTCCCTAGTTCATGTCCAGGGCAGGGCTTGTAGTGGACTGATCATCTGATGGCTATTTAGTGACCTAGGTGAAATGAGTTGACTGGCCCAGACCTGTCTGTAGAGGAGAGGTGTCCACATTGGTACTAACTGACCCCCTTGTTGGTAGTGAGAGGCCAAGGACTGGAGTGCCCTCTTGCTCCTGGGAGGGTCTCCCTCCTCTGTGGGGTAAGGACTGGGGCATGTTGGGAAGTGCCTGTTTGGGGGAATCTTGCCCAGACTGTACCTGTTCTGTAGCTATCTGGAGGGCATCGGTCCACATGGCTCTCAGTCTTGCACCTCTCACCATGACAAACTTTGAGGGTGAGCGTATGAAGTGGCCCCTTTGGCTCTTGAAACATCAGGCAGTAGCCAGGGAATTCAGGGTGTGGGTGTGTTCTTGCTCTTTCACAGAAGGCCCTCCACTGACCAACACCACCTTCCCTCATATCGTGCCCCTTATTACACTCCTGGAGCGGGATGCCGCACTCCTGGACAGCCCTGAGCCCTGGGAAAACACAGACAATGGTGTGGAGGTTGTCATGGCCCATCTGGAAGCAGCGCGGATGGTGGCGCATCATGGGGGACTGTACCATACCAACGCAGAGGTGAAGCTTCAGGGTAAGGAAGCATTGAGTCTGATCTGTGATATCCAACTCACTTTGGGCTAAAAAGCCCCTCCAGGCTGCACTAGATACCCCACTGGCAAGGGGAAGGTCCATACAACACTAGATCTTCCTCTTCCCATCCCCGTGGAGCTGGTTCCACATCACAGAGGGTGCCCCGCTGTCAGAACTGGGGCCGTTCTCCTGTACGGAAGGGGGGATGGAATCAGGGGATACCATGCCACTGGCAGTAAATAAGCACCCCAGGGTGCTTTTCAGCTCGGCAGCCAGCTGGATGGTCTTGTGCAGCATTTACCCCTGTGGAAAAGGGGACTCCCCACTGGAGCACGTGGCTGGGTCTGGCGTAGAAAGTTCTCATCAGCACCACCTGCAGTGATCCACCTCTTCTCCCAACTTAGAGCTCTGGACAGTTTCTCCCCACCCAGCATAACAGAAAGTTCAACAACAGTCCAGCATCCTGACAAAAGCTCTTCAGTCCCATGCCCTTCTCTTAGGGCTCTCCATTGTCCTTATCCCCATCTAATGGGCCTCACACCACCTTCCCCAGAGGCTGGTAGGGAATCCAGGCCCTCCCTCTAGTCTGGGTTCCAGTCCAAGAGACTCTATAACCAGCAGCCAAGGTCTGTTCTGTCAGACTCCTAGCTGCTGCCTCCCTTCCTACTGTATCCTATCAGCTGGCCTTTCCCACAGCCTCTCCAGGTTTACCCTTCTCTCAGGACCAGACCATACAGGACTCCCACTGGAATCCCCTAACAAAATCTCAAACAAAGGACAAATGGAAACCCACTTCTGCTGTCCCTGGGCTTGACATTTCATCCTTCTCTGCACCTCAGTATAACACCTCCCTGGGCTCTCTCCTTAGAAGTCCATATTCTGCCCTATCTTCAGAGCTACTCACCACCAGAGCCTGCTCCATCCCCAGTGGCCGTTCTGTGTAACTCCTGGCTTCCTGCTAGACTTCTCTACTCAGAAAAAGATCCCAGGGCCAACTCTGCCCCTGGGTTCCTCCTTGACTCTCCCACACTTTCTGGTCCCAGAGAGTGACTGTAGAGTTCTTCACTCTCTCTTCCTACAGTACCTTCTGCTGCAGACTTCCTGTCTTTGTTGTACCGCCCAGCTGGGCTTCATCATCAGATACGCCTGGCCCACCCTCCAGGTGCAACCAGATAGCATAATTGGCCTCTCCAAGCCACATTAACTTTAATTGCCTCCATGGGGCACACACCCATCACACCCCCACTGCTTCCCTCTAGATTCTCCAAAGCTGGGTTACATAGCAGTTCCCAGCAATCATGAGTTGCAAGTAGGGTGACCAGATAGAAAGTGTGAAAAATCGGGGTAGGGGGCAATAGGCACCTGCATAAGAAAAAGCCCCCAATATCAGTACTGTCCCTATAAAATCGGCATATCTGGTCACCCTAGTTCCAAGTCAGGGCAGAATCTGGCCCATTGTGTTTGAAGGGACTTTGAACAGAGCATCATTAAGGCCTTGGACTGGATGTGGGGTAACTCGTACTTTATCGCAGGACTATTAGTAAGAAGGTCCATGTGTCGGCCAATCTCTCTCCAGGCTAGAGACAGGCATTGTGTGGCTGAACCATGAGCCTCCCAACCCTGCTCCTGGAATAACCTGTTTTACCATGTGCTCTCTTGATCTCATGGCCCCAGGCCAGTTTGCTTCTCCAGGACAGCTGGAAGGGCAGAGGAATCCCTGCTGCTTCCTGCTGCTCCGTTTAGGCTAGGGTGGTTCAGAGCATGCATGTGATGAGCTTGTCCCCTGGTGGGCTGGCTTCTCTCTGACGCTCTTGGGTCTTGTATCCTTTGCAGGATTCCAGGGCAAGGCTGAGCTCCTTGAGATCTTCAGCACTGAGTTCCAGATGCGTCTCCTTTGGGGCAGCCGCGGTGCTGAGAGCAGCCAGCGGGAACGCTATGAGAAATTCGACAAGGTCCTCACTGCACTGTCCCACAAGCTGGAGCCCTCTGTGCGGTTCAGTGAACTGTAACCAACGTGGGACTCGGAGTTAAACTCACAGGGGGAGGGTGGCACCAATCAGTCCTTCAAGAGGCCAAGTAACCAGGTCCCCAGTCTGCAAGCCAGCCCACTCCTCCTCATGCAGCCATGGGGGCTAGGCAACTGTGGGTACCACAGACCCAGAAGGGGAGCCAGCCAGGCATGGATGGAGGGCGTGAGGAAGAAAGTTGGCATTTAACATCTGCAAAGGAAAGAACTAACCAGGATTGAAATCGCGGCATTGGGATGGGTACAGCTGTAGCTCTCTGGAGAAGAGAAACCTCCTGAAAAGTTCCAGCATGCCCAGACTGGTGGGGGAGAGGGAGGGGTCCCAGAACAGCTATTATGATATAGGTCCATCCATGCTCCACACATGCAAACGACAGGAGGCTGCATTTTAATTTCCACCCAAAGCAGTGACCTCCCCTCCTCGACCACCAATACAAATCAATAGTGGAATCTCACTAACGGACCCTCCCCACTAACATCCTATCGAAATTCCGTGGGCAGTCCTGATGCAAATGTTTTGAGCTGCACGTTTGTGGAGGAAGGAGAGCGCTGATCACTCCCAGCCATAGGACCTCCTGCTCATTCTAAGCTGTAGTTTAGGCCAGTGTGTGCATCCCAGCTGATCTACACAAAGATGCCTGTGAAGCCAGAAATCCACCTCCTCTGGCCTTGCACAAGGTATCTCATTACCGTTGTGTTCTTCATTCAGCTTTGCTGGTTCTCAGCCACGTGGGGTCCAGTTGCTATGATCACCCAATGCCGCCTCCACTCGTACAGCCTGTTGGCCTCAGATATTTTATCTTTTCTCTGTCTTGTCTGAGGCCTCTTAATTCTGACTGTAAATAAATTTCACATTTACTTCTTGATGTACAGACTTGTGAGGGCGTTCTTGTAAATAATTATGCTCACGTCATTTTGTCTTGTAAATAAATGTACATATATCAGGTGGGGGGGCTTTGTTGTTGTTTTTGGTTCTTACATACAATAAACTTTTATGCTCTTCCTCAATGGACTCATGTCTTTGGAGGACATTTTAAAATACTTTTCTATAGTGACACAAGCTCTTACCATTCAAGGTGCGTTTGTACTGATGCCCAAGTTTCAGGGGTGTCTATTGTGCCCCAAGCATTGATGGTGTTTCTTCTTTTGTTGGCATTACTTTAGAAATTTAATGCACCTGCGGCATACAAATAGAACAGTTGCAGTGGGAATAGCTTGAGGACATATCAAGTAATAGTAATTTCACCTGCTGGAGGCAGGAACGTAGTGAAGCTGACCTTGTTCCTGCTGTTCCCTCCTGGTGTAACTCCAGTTGACTCAGTGGAGTTAAGTTGATCCATTAAGTCCTAATTTGGTTAATGCAGTCCTAACAGACAAGCCAACTATAGAGGGAAAATGATAAACCAGTTCTTAAGCCCTGGTTGTAAAGAGTCTGCTTGCAACCTAAAATGTCTACATACTATGTAGAGTCAAAACCTCACCCCAATGCGTAACAGAGTTCACGTTAAGCCTTCTCACTGCACTTAGCTGCTCCTAGGGTTCCTCCTTCAGAACTGTTCAGCCCACTCCCTTGATCCTTTCTCCCCAAAGGGTCACTCCCACCTCCCTTATCCAAATGGGGCAATGAGCCACCTGCAACACTGAGTCAGCAGAGCCCACTTAATCCTTTCCCAGCAGGAGGAGCACCAAGATCGAGGGTTAGATGTTTCAGGCCAGACTTGCAAAAGTCCCACATGTGCTCCCTCTCCCTCTCTCTCTGCCATGCTCTATACCAGTGGAGCAGTGCTTCTGTACTTCTACAAAGAAAGATACAAAGTCTCAAATTTCATCAAATTAATTCAGGTCTTGTTTCAAGCGTGCTGTCAGGTACTCTTGTCTGATTGCCTCCTAAAGCTGGTACTACCACAGTTCAGACTAGGGGCTTTCTGTACTCATGGCCGTACCTGGCTATTGGATGACTGTGAAGTGCTACTCCTTGAGCATCCTTAAAGGCTGCAGAGCTGTTTGGGAAGCCTTTCACATGCCTTTCAAAGACCATGGGGGAAATGATCTGCGATGTACCCTAGGCACAGCAGAGGTCCTTCTGAGGACAGTGCATTCACATACCTTCAAAAGATCAGCGGGCTTCTTCTGATAATGTGTTTGTTGCCTAGTGGGGACGACTCATCGCTTATGTTCAAAATCAGATGGTCCCCAGAGTCTGAGGTCCACTAAGGGCTCTTCACAACATTATCAAACAGTAGCCCAGTCTGTAGGGCTGGGACTAACCCACTCAGTCTTGAATGCAACATGTAGCATGTAACAGACACCTGAGGGTGTCTGGTGAAATAGAGAGAGGGTGTCATCAGCACCTAGCTCTAAAAATCTCTCCACCTTTTCATCTTCTTTGCTTTACACCAGAACAAGCCATCTACCCATCCATTCATAAATGATGATTGCTGGTTATCACTCAGCTATCCTCTGGGTCTGGCATTTTCAGCCCACTGCAGGGTAAAAACCTCTCCAGAATTTCTCTTGGTCATTAGAACTCCTGATTGGATTGTACATTTTTTTGCTTTGCTGTAATTCTGGTGACCAGAACAGCGTGTTCTGGCAGATGGTTGGATTATGGGCTCCAAAGCCAACTTAAAAATAAACCACTCAAAACCTAGGGTTTGGGGAATTCTGTTGATCCCATTGGAATTGCTGTGGCTGCTGCTGGAATGCTGCTGCTGTGATTGCGAAAGGAATAGAAGAAGATCCATGAGGCTGTGCAGGGAGAGGAGGAAGCCAAGTAACAATATGTGCTGCACCTTCTGGAAAAAATTGGAGTGTTGGATTTAGTGAGAAGGTGCCACCTGGTGGTGCTTTTAGAGTTGCATAACTTACCACTACAGCCTATGTTGGTATAATTTATGTCACTCAGCGATGTGAATAAACTACCGCCCTGAGCAACATAAGTTAAACCAACATACATGCTTGTGTGCACAGCGCTCAGGTGAGGTAATAGGATCTTTTACATCACCTACCTTGTCTCTCTCATGTCCACATTACCACTTATGTCGGCAAAACTGATATCGTGTGAACAAGTACTGCTGAGCCGCTGTAAGGTCTCTAGTGTAGACATACCCTGGGACCAACATGGCTACAACAACACTGCAAACAACTGTCAAAGTATCTTGGGGGGGGGGGGGGGGGAAGCAGGGCAAGGGGGTAATTTACCAGTAAAAGCTGGCTGCTAAAAAGGCAACAGCCTGACACTGCCAGCCATCCGCCTGAGCTCAGGTCCCTAGAGCGCTCTCATGCCCCAAACCAACAGGCTTGCACCCGCTGAGGAGTTACTGTGCTCGGTCCTAAGTCAAGAGGGGCATGCTCAGCGATCCTTTCCAGCAACCTCCTCTCTTCAGTGCTGGGAGGCAAGGGGATGGACAGGCCCCAGAGGGTGCTGCTTCAAATGCTTTTTTGTTAAAAGGAGCCTGTTTGCAATGCCAAGGCCCCCAGGTGTACAGGGCAAAATGAGGGTGTGAAAGTGCCCAGAAGCACTCCCATATCCCAAAATAGCAAACATACCTGTGTACTAATCAGCAGTCAAGAGTCTAAGTGAGATCCTCGATTGAGCCATGCAGAATGCATGTCTTGGAAGACGCTGTTAGCTGCACCCATCCATGAGTGCAGCAGCTGCTGGTTCCCCGTCCTGCTCCTACCATGTGGAGAAGCTTCCCTCTAGCTGGCCCCCTCATCGCTGCTCCATCTCATTTCAAATCTCAAATGAAAACCTCTCTCCTCACCCTTGGCTTAGGATTCCCACAAATGCAAGTTTGTCTGGTGGGGCAAACACATGCATCCCGACACTGACTAAAGGGGACAACAACGTAACCTGGGCTCCTAGTTATTTGGAGACCCCATGATCCAGGCCTGAGACATTTGGACGACTCCAAAATCAGGATGATCCCAGAAATGCCCAGGTCTGGTACCAACCCGCCCTGCTGCAATGCTCTCCCTCGGTTGCTGTTTCCACTTTAGACGCACTTGTGACCCCCCCCGGGAAGCCAGTGGGAATTGAAGATGCTCAGGCTGAGGCAGTAGCTGTGCAGAGCCTTTGGGATGCCGCGTGGATGACAGACGCGAAACCAGGGGCTCCCAAACTGGGCGTCACGACCCCTCCGGGGATCGCAAGGTTACTAGGTGGGTGTCACGAGCTGTCTGTCAGCCCGAGCCCCTGTTCAGTTAACCCCCCCCCCGTTTGCAAGTGATAAGGGGGGGGGTCACACTTGCTGCGGGACAGGGCTCGCCAATACGAAGTTTGAGACCCACTGCACTAAAACCGGCTGCGCACCGCGCAGCCCCACAGGAGGAGTCTCCCCCCTGGGCCCTGTACCCCGAGGACCCTGGGCACAGCCCCGCCCCCCGCATTTAGGCCCCACCCCGCCCGCTTTGGCTCCTCCCCCGCCCGCTTTGGCTCCTCCGCCCCCGAGCGCTGAGGCAGCCGCGGCTCTGGCCGTTGCTTCCCGCCCTGCCGGGAGCCGGGCCCCGCGCGGGGCAGCCTGGGAGCTGTGGTCCGGGCCGCGAGGCGGGGATGGGGGGCCGCGAGGCGGGGATGGGGGGCGGCTCCGGGCCGCTGCGGTTCCTGCTGCTGCTGGGGGCCGCGGGCTCGGCCACCCCCTGGGACCTGCGCTCCCTGCGCTGCAGCTTCTCGGCCGCCTGCGAGTGCGACTTCCGGCCCGACGTGCGCGGTGAGCGGGGGGGGCCGGGACTCGGGCGGCGGGGGGGTCTCTGCGGGGGCTCCTGAGCAGCTAGGGAAGGGGGTGGACCGGGGGAGCTGTGGAGCGGGTCATCCCGGACTGAGGGGCCACCCTTGGAGGGGCCAGGGGAGGACGGTTCCTCCCGGGGCGGGGTGTTGGCTCCCCTGGGGTGCCCCCCCCCGCCGCCCCCCGGTGCTGTCTATTTAAGGAGCGGGTACGAAGAGTATCGTGCATTTGGTTGCTGCCCCGTGAGCCCCCGTTACGGGGTGACTCGCACCCTGGGGAGACACCAGGTCCGCCGGCCCCCAGCACAGGTGCAGAGGGCGAGATCTCAGGGGCGAGGGGGGGCCAGATGTGGCTAGTGGATGGTTGGGAAGGGCTGCGCCTTTTGAGAGCATCCTTGGAGAGGAGGTGGAAGGATGCCCCTTCTCTGAGTCCCACACTAAAACCAGTTCCTTCAGGGCTGCCGCCATAGGATGTTCAGGAAGAGTTACCGTTTTGTGTTGACTAGAGCCTGATCCGAAGCCCGTTTTCTGCACCAGGCATTGAATAGCGACCCTGCTCCCTGGACAGTCCCTTCCCGTCTGTTCAGTGTTTCTGTTCACTCTTAGTTCAAATGTCTAAAGTAATGGAGCTTCCCTCTGGAGACGGACCTTTCCTCCACCCCATATCCCCTGAAATTCATCATAGTATTTCCTTCTTAACTGCATCCCATTACTCCCATTGTGACGCCTGGCCTACCTACACTTAAAACTTTTATCAGTATGTATGTAACTTTTTGCTTAAACTAGTTATACCAGTAAAAGCTGTAGTGTGAATGCAATTACACTTCTATTAAAGTGCCTTAATGCCAGTATAGCTTTTCAGTTCCCTGAGCACTTTTATGCCGATAAAAATGCATCCACGCTATTTTTACTATACTGGTAAAGTAAAAGAAGTATACATTTAAGCATAGACAGGCCCTGAGCCAACTGAAGTTATCCCAAAGGAAGAAATATCCCCCAACCCAGCGTCTGAGGGGAGAGGGCAGAGATGGCTTCAAACAACAGCCCAAATAACATCCATCTCTTAACCCCAACACATTCTAAATCTTGGTTTGGATTCATTCCAGGTCTGGAGTGTGACTTGGCCCTGAACCTGGTTGGGCAGCACCTGGTGAGGCAACTGGTGGTGAAAGGAGTGAGGGAGTTTTTACAAAATCATGATCCTGTCAAACCTCTGGTGATGTCCTTCCATGGTTGGACTGGCACAGGGAAAACCTTCGTGAGCTCCATGCTGGTCCGCAACTTGTTCCGAGATGGGCTGCGCAGTCCATATGTCCATCAGTTCTCCCCAATAGTGCACTTTCCCCACCCTGAACAGATCAAGCAGTACAAGGTAAGAATGGAGGCTGCCTCTGAAAGCTAAACTACAAGACTGATTTCCTCTTATGATTATCTAGTCAGCCATTGGATAAATATTGAGACTCTTCTCCCACCTTCCAGCACATACGGGAAAGTGCAATAGAAGCACTTGTTATAGCACCTCTTATCTGAAACTGTTCTGGTGCTTTCCAAACACTAATTAAGCCTATGGGATATTATCTCAGCTATGCAGATGGGAAAACTGAGATATAGCTAGGGCAAGTGACTTGCCCAAGGTTACACAGCAAGTCAGTGGAAGAAGTGGCCATACAACCCAGTCTCCTGATTACCAGCCCTCTGCTCTACTTGATTGTACTCCCATTAACCTTGGCATTGCCCAGAATCTAAAGAAATTATGCAAGAAGGTTAGCTGACAAATACTGAATGGAGCAGGAGAACTAATGGCATTTTGGGTTTTCATTACACTGTATTTGGAGAAAAATGCATAGCTCTCTTGCTTCCTCAGAAGAAAGAAACTTGAGTTAAAATCCTCTGTTGGAAAAAGCGCTTCAGTGAAGACTAACACATTTCACCAGAAAGTCTGTACATTAAAATATGGAATGGTATAAATATTGGACCAGCTGTAGCCTTTGTGGTGTAAGCATGTGCAACTGCCACCGGAAGGGTCTCACATGCTTACACGAGAACTCAATTTGGGTAAAGTATATCTTCCTAAGCGTCCATACTAATGGCTGGTCTCAGCACAGAGTGAAGGGAGAGAGAGTACATGTTCAATAATTTTTGGGGTCTGACTATTAAACTTGTGGAGCTCTTGAATTTCCCTTTGATCCACTCCATATTCTTCTTTATATGGATTTGTATTAGTAAGACTATATTAAATTAGGCAAAATTCACCACGTTGAATTAAGAGCAAAACAGTTTACCAGGGAACCTTCACAAATGGAAGTCAGTCTTGCACTGTACAAAGTTAATCCTTCTTTCCAGACAGAGCATCACAAGTGCTGTTCTAAGGAACAACAGCTTTTGGAGGTTGCTATTTCTGGCATTATTAGCCCAGGCTGAGTTTTCATGTAAGCTTAGCTCTTTGGTAGCTCAAGCTCTTCAAACAAGTTTGTGGTCCTAACTGGTTTGGTTTGGTTTTCCAGGAAAATCTGAAGAGTTGGATCCAGGGGAATTTGACAAACTGTGGCCGATCAGTGTTTCTCTTTGATGAAATGGATAAGATGCACCCAGGTCTGATCGATGTGATTATACCATTCCTTGGACCCTCCTGGGTTGTGTATGGAACCAACTACAGAAAAGCTATCTTCATTTTCATAAGGTAAGAGAACTCCCTCTGCGGCAAGTATAACTGGGTTGGGGATAATTCTAATGCAATGCTACTAATTTGGTCAAATGTTAGTAAGTTCCTCCCTATTTTAATCACCCAGAGCAGGTATTTTCTGTCAGATCCATGAGATCTGAATTCATTTTAGTCTGCAAAGGTACATGGTCTCATAGTGCTTTGCCTTTTCCGCTATCTGGCAACCTCTGTAGCAGTCTTCATAGGCCAACTAAGACTGCTTCCATACTCACTGCAGAATGAGGCACTGCCCCTGCAGTACAGTACTGATGTCATGGGATAACTTTCTGGTAATTTCTTGTCTTGGTCTTGCTCAGCAACGGAGGAGGTGAGCAAATTAATCAAATGACGCTGGATCTCTGGTATGCCCGCAAGGACCGGGAAGAGATCAGCCTGCAAGATCTGGAATCTGCAGTTTCAGAAGCTGTGTTTGAAAATCCCAATAGTAAGTCTTTCCATCAACTGGGAAATGCTTTTCAGCGAGCATGTTCACCAGCCGTGGGAGCCATACCCTATTTCACATAAGCCAATGATATTTATACAGTGTTTTACAGATATGTGTCAAGCTATTACCAGTTTTCAGGGAGAAGCCTGAGGTGGAGTTAGGACCTGGATGAATTGCTTCGGCAGATGATAGGAGGGTTCTGCTGTTCAAGCCTACAGAAACATTACCATGCTTAAAAGAGCTCCATTGGGAGAAGGGGCACACACGACTGAATAGTAGGCAGATAGGGTAGTGGGGCCCAGTAAGAAGCTAATTATTAAGGGCCTGATCCTGAGAGGTACTGAGTATGTAGAGATTTCCTTTATTTCCATGCTCAGCAATTCTTGGGATTGGGCCTAACATACGTTGGTGGGTCTGAAGTATCAGTACAGCTGTTAGGAACCATGTGCTTGGAGACCACTGGATTTGATTACTTAGTGGACAACAGATGGACCCAGCTCCCTCAGTTGAATCTGGAGCAGAAGCAGATCTGTTGTCTCTTCTAGGTGCTATGACTAGAGCCCGGCAAATCTGTGGATATCCACTTTATATCCACAGATATCTGCATTTCCAACTACGGTTGTATTGTTGACCATCTTTGTGGCTCCTGGATTGGATGCAAATCCAAATGTTTGTATCCACACAGGGCTCTGACTATGACTTCTTGGAAACCAGCTCTGGTGGTGCTGGCTTTGACATCTGATTCCTCCTAGAGGGTGGGGGCATCTCCTATGCTAACAGGGTTGAATTCCAAAGAATTGAGAGAGACTCTGAAGGTAAAACTCTTTGCCTCCCCTTTTTCTCCTGCAGATGGGTTTTGGAAGTCTGGAATCATCGAGGAGCACCTCATTGATCTCCTTGTGCCCTTTCTCCCACTGAAGCAACACCACGTGAAGCAGTGTGTGGTGAATGAACTCATCCAGCAAGGCTTAACGGTACGACAGGACATCATTCAGGCAGTTGCTGACAGCATCCCCTACTTCCCAGAGGAGGAGAGAGCGTTCTCGTCGACAGGCTGCAAAACGGTAGCCTCTCGCGTCACCTTCTTCTCCTAACCTGAGAGAAGGAATCTTTCTCCAAAGCAGTGCACAGTTGAGGAGCTGGTAAGCAGCCCTTGGAGGATAAGTTTACCCATGTACTTGCTCAGATTCAGAGGAGCAGAATTTAAGCATTCTTAAAGCTGCTGTGCCCATTAAAACAGGGATGACCATTAAGAGCAACAGTTTGTGGAACTCTGATAGAACAAGTGCTGCCTCCATGCTAGTCCCACTGCTCTTCAGCCCTAAGACTGCCAGATGCAATCCTGGGAACAAAGGGCAAACTGACCTGATTCTAAGCACTTTATCAATCTGTTCTTTGCCCTGGGGGAGGGTGAACACAGAACAGCCAAGAATACTACTGTGATGTGTAAGTGGAGTTCAAAGGGGAAGAGGCTGGGATGTATCCCAGTGGCTGGGAAGGGTTCTTGGCTACTGCCACCTCCCTTTGATCGCTGGAGCTGAGCGGATCTTCCCTGTTACTCTCTGGGCAGCTGTCAAGAACTGAGCAGTCAAGATTCTCTGGCCTAGCTCCAATAAATGATCTTCCCTGGGCTGCTGACAAGGGAGTCTCACCCTCTAGTGCTTTTTTAATGGCATTTTTAAACATGTATTTTAATGTGAATCTCAGTATGAAGGCCCCAATGTCCTAGAGCCTGCCATACTGCCCTGTGAACATTCTAAACAGATGGACCAGAGTCTCATCTTAAATCTCTGGGGTAAATGTTAAGAGCCAACTTTTCTCAGGTTTTCTTTCACTGTGAATAGGAGCTAGTAGGTAAGATTCCAACTGCAGTATCCCTGAGTGCATTAGCATAAGGGAGAAAAGGATGTGTGATTTCTGTTACCAGCTCTCCCCACGACTTGGGGTGTGACCTTGAGCCAGGCCCTTAACCTCCCTGGACATTTCTTCCACCACAGAATACCAGGTCGCTCCCTTTGAGTCAGTGGCAATTATTTGCATCTTGCCAGGGAAGAATTGGGAGCCACCCATATCAGTCTTTCCAGATATAAAAATAGTGATTCCTACCTCGCAGGGAGACTAGACATTAACTAATGGTTTTAAGTACCAGGTATTAGTCTTGTGCTGTATTACATTGCTGGGATGAGTGTGTCTCATCTGAGTTGTGTTGAACTGCTGAACCTCTTGCATATTATATATTAGAGGTTGTCGTTCTGATAGGACACTGCTGAGAACCTGTTGTCCCTGGCAGAGCCAGTTTCCATTCCAATTCAGTGCCTCAGATGCAGCTTACTGTATCACAATTAAATGCTGCTGGGGGTAGGAAATAATTCATAGGAATCTACTTCCCCAAGCTCTGCTATCACTGACCAGCACAGCACTCTGCCCTTTCACCGTGTAGCAGCTGGCTACCCAGCATACAGTAAGAGGAAACCATGTAAGCTCTATCTGAGCAAACAGATTTGGGGCTAGGCAGAAAGTGCTCCAGGAACTCTCATGCCAGTTGCCGCAAGAAGGTCTCTTCAGTACAGCACTAGAGCAACCTGCACTCTGGTTGAGAAGGAGCCGGTGCTATTACACTCTGTTCAGATCCTGCCCAGGATACAGCTGGACCAAGATACAGATTTACAGTCAAACATTCTGCCTTTTCCAAAATGTTCATTGTTTTTAATTTAAAATAAATCTGTTGAAAAAACATGCATGAGAAGCAGTCACTTACCTCCTTTCTAAACTCCCAGTTATCTATGAGCCTGCATAATGCATTGGAACAGCTGCCTGACCTGACAAAACGAACTCAAGTAGGGACATGGAGAAATATCTACTGTCTAATGATGGAAAACAAAAGCAGTGGTCTTCCTCTGGTGTAAAAGACCAGTGAAAGGGCCATACTCAACTATAAGAAGTACCATGCATCCTCAGTGGGGGTAGCTGGAGTAGGGAATGGTGACGTCTCAGCTGCTCTCTGTCAAAGTTAAACACCAAGAGAGCACTGGCATCTGTTTTCTCTGCCACGTATGTCCCTTTGTTTAAAAACCCAAGGAGTTGCTCAGGAGACCATTAAAACTGCAACAGAGATATTAGAGCAGAACAAATGTTATCTTCCACTTCATCCTACAACCAGAGTTAGCAGTGATATTTTCATCTGAAGGGGGAGACCCAGTTGCTATGGTTGTTTTTTCCCTCAAGTTTTCATGGTCAACCTCCTCACTTGTTTTAACACTAATTGAAACTGAAACCTTTTTGTTGTTTTGGAAACCAGGTTTAGCACTCTCCTTTCCACCCAAGTCAGAGCAATTGAGGTGAGAGTTTGGGGTAGACGGGACAGGTATAACTTCACAAAACTTTCAATACATGGCATATGTATGTCAGCCACCCAGCGTGACTAGCATTAGATTAACACACCTGGTTTAAGAGTTTATCCTAATCAAAGCATTGCTCCTGCTCAGCCTGCATTCAGATTAATGCAGTGCACAGAGATGGTTCACAGCTAGTCTGCTTTCCTGTCCAAATCTTATCACTATGTAGGTAACTTAACACTAGCCCCCTTAGACGTTCACCTCTAAAGCAGCAGTATTACAAGTTTCTTGTTAATTCAGCACCCTTCTGTGGCAGTAGCTTGCAGTACAGCAAAGCCTGTAAATATAGTGACTTCCTGGAAAATAGCCTAAAATTCTTGGCAGAGCTGGCTTTCCTGCTTTGGGAAGACAGCTCCTAGGCTACCTGGACAATGGCTGGGTCCACACCTTGCAGGAGGAAAGGAGGTCTGTGCAGATACCAAAAAAAAATAAAGATGAGAAACAGGAGGGGGCTACAGAGGAAGTGAAGTGAGAGAAGCAATATATTTATTAGAGCTGAGATAGCAGGACAGGAGTCTAAATGCACCTACTTTCCATTGAAAAACAGCTTGGTGTCTGTAACCCAGGCAGCTCAGGTGCTGTCTCCAACATGAAGCTGGAGCGGTTTTTGTACTCTGACTTTTCCTGCCTTCTCACTTTTTCTTCTCCACGACAGCTTCACTTACTTTATTCACTCTCCTTCTGGAGATAGCTATCTGCTTGTACAGTTCTTGTTCCGTGGCACAAGGGCTGATGATGCTCTCTGAATCCTTCAGGGCTCTCTCGGGCTCTTCCCTCTGAGCACCTGGTTTCTTTGGTTCATCCTCTATAGCTCCGGGTGGCCTGTAGGGGCACATGAAAGGCAGAGACCTTACTTTTTGCAGCTGCTCTGCAAAGTGATGCATGAACAGATCCCCTCAGAGAGCATGTGATCTAGTCCTTGTGACAAGATTCACAGTCTATAGAAAGATGGCAAGCTACTGTCCTTTTAGGATCACAAAAGGACAAAAAACTATCTGGAATAAATCTGTCACTCCTGCTCCCATTGAAATCCTTGCAGATTTTGTGGTTGACTTGGGTTCCGGTTGTCCTACATAACCCAAGAATAACGATACAGTACTTCTAGATCCAGGAAGTGATCAGGCTTAAAAGATTTGTATTTTGTAATCAGCAATTATTAGATCTTCAAAACAACTTTAGCAGACCTGTCCCCAGTGCCTACTCCGTACCATTGGAGTTTAGCTGGGCTGTTGGAGTAGGGGCAGGCTTGAAGCTTTCTTTCCAAGATTGTTCTGGCAACCTCCGCAATCTTGCTGCTTATAATATCCTGGATGGGCTGTCCTGGAAAGAGGCTGGTTACAACAGGTAGGACCTGCTGAGGGAATGAGATCAGTTGAATGGCCAGATGTGTGCTGAAGGAAAGAGTTCTTCCTCCTTCCATCATCAGATAGGGTTGCAAGGATTAAGCTGTGCAGTTCCCATTAGAGCAGCCAAACACTTGCATAAGTTACATTAAAAATATATTCTAGCATTTATGGCCAGAAGGGACAATCAGATCATCTAGTTTAACCTACATTGCCCAGGCCAATAGCCACCCTACCCCAAATCCAACCACCAGAATTAGACCAGCGTATTACAGCCTTGAGGCATAAGCCTCAGCGTTAATTTTTTTTTTAATCCAAATGAAATCTTGCTAGTTTAGGGATTCTGGTTTTAAATTTAAAGAAATATTTAATCCATCAAAACCTTTCAGGGAGGGTGGGGGAGAATGCAATTCCTGGGAAATGAAGGACTAGTTTATACTCAAGGGCACATAGTACTTTGTTTAGCTAGCATGGTAGGTGGATGTGGGGTTTTATTTTTCCACTCAAGCCCTGGTCTCGTTTCCTGATCGCTCTTAGTCACAGGGGGTTGCATGCTCTGAAGCCAGATGCATCATGAGCAGCTTGAAAACACAAGAAACAAGTTCTTGGTTTATAGGCAGCAGAAAAAAAGCCTCCTTAGGTTTTTAATTTTAGCAAATAAATGCTGCAACCCCCAAGCCCTAATCATTATTATCTGTATTACCGTAGTGTGAGGGGGAACCTTGGTCCTGGACCAGGACCTCACTGGGCAAGGCACTGTTCAGACACAGAACAAAGACTCTCTCTGCTCTAAGGAGCTTGCAGTCTAAGTGTGTGTGTCCAGGATACGGCACAAGGACTACGGGCCCAGATGAATAGGGTGTCACAGATTTTCACTACTTGGTCAGTGTCTGGCACAGGGAGTGGTGTCAGTGAGGTACCGCCTCATTTTCAGGGTCCAGCAACAGAGTTATGATCACATCCTCCTTAGCACTCATCACATCCTGCAGGAACAGGCGGCTCTTGGCCCGGTGCAGGTAATAGTGCGGCAGGCGAGGGTTGCTCTCGATAGCACCAGAGAAACAGTATACTGCCTGCTGGTACTTTCTGGGAAAAAAGATACAGGGAAACAGAAGAGTCAGGTGTGCAGACTCCCTAGGCAGCATGAGCTAGGGGGATAAGAACTCTGTCAACTGGATGTAAGGTGGCAGTGAGCCATTCCAACATACCCCTGCTTGTGCTCCTGCAATCCTAGTTCATCCAGCAACATACCAACGCGTCTTCGCAAACTAAAGTCCATCGGACTCAATTCCAGCGCCTGCTGATAATCCGCCAAGGCAAAGGTGAGCTCTCCCAGCCGGAAGAGGCAGTCTGAAGTGGAGCACACAGATTACTTTAGCAAACAGCAAGCTGAGGTCAGTATTTGTAGCAGCTATAACATCCCAAGACACTCAAAGTCCAGTAATTGATGCGCAGCCTGTTTACTCTCTCTAGATATCTCCAAGCATATATAAAATGCAACAATAACATGTCTCTACAGTGCCTCCCATCGCAAAGGCTCCAAAAGCTCTGTACAAAGCGTAGACACACGGAAGCAACTGGAGGAACAGTGCTGTAGGAGAGCTAGATATTATTCACTGAAATGCAGCCACCTGTAGGGTGGAATGCAACAGCAGTTCAACAGTGCTTAGAAACACCATGTAGCAATCAGCACACTATAGTGGGATTTTAGGGAGGCAGAATGTAGTTTCCAGTTTGGAATTAACAAGGTGACAACCTCGACTGTTGCAAAAAGTTCCATGGGATCTTTCCTGGTGATAAATTGGATGAGATGGGAATGTGAGGGCGCAACCAAAGAAGGTGCTTCCAGTAGCACAGATGGGGAATGAGTCCGTAATAATCATTAACAGTTAGTAGTTATGCAGCACTTTCCATTTTCAAAGGGCTTTGCAAGCATTGACTAATTAATCTTCACAACCCCCCATGCAATAGGTATTAGTTACGTTTAAAAGAGGAGGAAACCAGGGTGCAGAGAAGTTAAGCAACTGACTGTGCATCCCGGAATGAATCAGTTACAGAATTAGAGATAGAAGCCCAGAGATCTAGCTTCCAGTCCCTTACTCAGACTCCACTGCCTCCCTGGTACGGAGAATGGGAGGAAAGAATGCCACCTGCAGCACCCTTCAAGGTCTCCCATTTGAACACTGACTATGCTTTACTTATGAAATCCAACATGATTGCATCCTGGGCAGGGTAGCTATAGGCATTGTATCTCCCCCCTCACGTGTGCACCCGTACATACACAACCACATGGTTCCACCGCTGTCAGCACACTCACTCATGCACTCCCTTATCCCAAGGAACATTTCTGGTTGTTTCTAAACATATGTGAGAGTTAAACAGCTAAGCTGTGTCAGAGAGAGAGGCTACCCCAATGGGATACCCTCACGCAAACTCCATCACCACCCAGGAAGAGCCTTGCTACCTCCTCTGTTGACATAGAGTCCCTTCTCGTTCTTCTCCCCTTTCAGGGCTTTGTTGAGGAGCAGCAGCGCCTCTTCGAAGAAGCCCTGAGTATAGCAGTGCACTGCAAAGTCGTTGTACGTGAGCAGGAGCTGCCGTTGCGCCTCCATGGCCACAGCTCCCTCTTCTTCACAGAGCTCTGTGGCCTTGATGTAATCATCAATGGCTGAGTTGAAGTCTTTGAGCCTTCTGTGTAGAGTCCCTCTGCCATGAAGGGAGGGAGACAGGATTAGAGCCCACTGGTTAAGGAGAAATTAAAATGATAGGGGCGTTCAGACCCTGGAGCCAGCACGCACTCACTAGTGCGGACTCCCACTCCCCTTAGTGGGTCACAGAGAGCCACCTCAGTAAGGACTGGATACAATGGGGTCTCTACCTGAAGATTAAGTATCCTGCATCAAAGGGGCTGTTCTCTATGGCAAAGGTGATTTTGAGCAGGGCATCCTTCAAGTTTCCCTTCAAGGCCTTATTCATAGCCTGGTTCTTGGCTTTCTGTGCTCGTTTCAGCAGCCTCTGCATTTGAACCTGAGCTTCTTTGTGCTGCGGCTCCAGCGCAATGGCCTCCTGGATGTCCTGGTAACACAAGACAGCCTGGGAACAGAGGTTAGGAGAATACTAAGAACTTGCACTCTCCTCCCTCTGTTACCGAACACTTTACAAAGGGGAACTCAGGATCATTATCCCCATTTTGCAGACAGGGAGTTTGAGACACAGATTTGCCCAAGGCCACACACTGCATCAATGGCAGAGCCAACACTAGAAACCCAAATCTCCTGGCTCCCAATCTGGTGCTTGTCCACTAGGTCATACTGGGCAAGAGGCAGTTTCTCTGACCTGTCTCATTCTGTCTATGCATTTGCCACACCGCTGTGAGCGGCTGATAAAACAGGAAAACAGGTGGCTCAATGGATTCTCCAGAATCCTGTCATTCAGACCCTGATTTCTAACCAAGGGCACCAGTTGTTCCTGCAGGTGCAGGGCAAGAGGAGTCCCGTTTCTAACAGGAAATACAAAACAGAAATAAGATCTCCAGTTACTATCTCTGATCTCCTCACGGTTGAGGGCACCACACTTCTGCTGAGCCAAGAAACGTGTGATCTCCCATCAAAGAAAAGTACACTACCCACAGAGTGAGGCTCTGCTTCCATCTCTCTGCCTGCTTTCTATAGACCAAGGAGGGAGAAGGCTCTGAAATGGTGTAGGATTCCATGGCCAAACAGGAGGGGAAGGTAAGAGCCCTGCCCCAGAGGTGCGGAATCCCACAGCCCAGGAGGCTGTTATCTAGAAGAGATAGAAACCATCAGTTTCTCAAAAGGAGTGAGAGCAGCTGGAAAGGTTTAGAATCATGTCTCTTGAAACCAATTTGATGCTTTATGCTAACTTATTAACCACAGAGCAACTTAGCTCTTCTCTGTCCTTAGGAAGCAATTCCATATGAAATCCATATCCAGCCTTGCACATATGCTGTTGCTTCCCATTACTTAGGTAACTATCAATTCACCCAGCAAAGGGTTAATCCTGGAGCTGGAAGTGTTGACCCATTGTCCGGCAGATTGAGAACGGTAGCTATAGGCCACATTGGGACAGGAATGACTGTTCTGTGAAAATTTCCTGCAGCCAGCACACCCTGGGCAGAGTAGGTGCCCCTACCCGACTGAAGTGCTCATTCAGCTTGGCTCTCAGGATGTACAGATCTGGGTTCTTTGAGTCCTGATCTAGCTCTTCATTGACGAGCCGAAAACAGTCATGGTATCTGTTCAGGGCAGCAAGACAGGAAATGCTAGAAAGAAAAAGAAAGGGCATCATAAAGTACCAATGGAGAATACAGTTGTTAGAGAGGCTAGGATAAAGACATTCCCTATCCCAGTTTACCTCCTCCTGCGATAGACTGAGTTGTCAGGCTGCAGTTCTGAGGCTCGAGTGAAGGACTCTAAAGCATCCCCATAGACCTCTTGGTCAAACAGAGACTGGCCCTGCGGATTCAAATCCCACAGCACAGAATCAGTCTGACTCAGGCCACCTGCCCATTGCTCCAGGTTAACGAGAGAGACAGAGCATTCTCTCTCTCTCTCTCTCCAACTAATCCAGGAACGGAAGAGGAGATGCAGCTGCACTAAATACCATTCCCTCCTAGCTGGAAAGCACTGAGCATGCATGAACCCCAAATGGGACTTTTGGCTCTTCCTGTGCTGCAAATAAATTAGCATGTGGAGAGGAGGCCCCAGCAGACTAGGCATGAATATGAACAGTAGAAACATGAAAACTTTCAGAGAGGAAGGATTGGAGAGAATCCCCTATCCCCAAATATAAGTATGCTCAAAGGACTCTCTCTTGGAAATCCAAGATCATGTTGACTTCCACTTCAAGTAGCATCTTCAGATTTCCCTCAAGATCAGAGGTCAGACACTAGACCCAGTATGCTAATGCTGATAGTGAAAGATCAAGGAAAGGCACGTGGCGGGGATAGGGAAGGCTGGTGCCAGCTGGTAGGGGCTATTCTGTACCCTTCACCTGCAGGTAAAGAATGAAGGCCATGCGCTCTACATATTCTTCCTTTGCAGAGGACAAGGAATATGCCTTTCTGAGGTTCAGCACAGCAGACTGGAAATCACAGAGCTTGAGAAAGGCTTCTGCCTTCTGTACATAGAACTCCACCTGCAAATGCACCCACAGACATTCCTCAGTCCTGGAGGATAACTTTCTTCCTTATCCTGTTTATCCTTTATCTGGACACATTGAAACTAACCCTTTGAGACTCATCACTGCAATCCTGCCCAGACAGATTTTAATATACGCCAATGACATTCTTCATTTGATAATCTTGGAAACGCAAGAACATTACAGGCTTTGTCCTTCCCGCTGAAGGACTCCATATCCCCATGCCATGCAAGGTGGGCTTGTAACTTCACCTAACTATGCCTGTTCTGCATTCCCCCTTGCCTAATCACGTTCCTCTTACCTGTTGGGGGTTCAGGTTAATGGCTTTGGAATAACAAATGACAGCTTTCTCCCACTCGCCTTGGGAGAAGAATGCCTTCCCTCTCTGACAGCTGTGATGAGAAGACAGCATTATGAGCTAATGCAGAAGTACATTTCCCCTCCCTGCAGCACAGCCTTTGTGACAGTCACAGACCCATGGGAGCGCTGACTCAGTTTCCCTACCTGTAAACTGGAGATAATAATTGTATCTGCAAGGGTGTTACGAGGCTTAATTCATTATTCGTTAAGCACATGGAGAGCTTTGGGTGGAAGGTAGTAGAAAAGAGGACAACTGTCTCTACAAGCACACTAGCCAGTGTTCTGAGCCTTCTCAAGATCAAAAAGGGGAACTTGCAGGACCACAGCTCTGCTAATTGACCAGCACTGCCCACCTATTGATTCTGCAGCAGACTCTGGTGACCCCACTGCTCATATGCTTAGGGAGAACAGATTCTGAAATGCAGGAACTGGGGACTACCGGTAGACACTAGTAATGGGATAAAGATGCTATCATCTCTAGGTCACTCGGTCATAAGCTCCTCAGCTTGGTAGTCACTGAAGCCATCTGACGGTTGTTTGGTGGCCTCACCATATTTATAGAGTCTGTCATGGAGGTTAGAGGACCTATGATTTTCCTAGGTTTTATCCTAAAATGGGCTATGGGTGAGTGTCTCTGTTCTGCCTGTTCTGATGTGAGGAAATCAAGGGGCAGTCAGCACAGTGAAACATCAGACAGTCTTCCAGATGGCAGTTCAACTGCAGATAATCTGCCCTCACTTTTAGAAAATTACCTAGCATGGCAGCCATTTCTGGTGAAAATTCCCAGCTTAAGTTACTAGGTCTCAGTTCAGTTCCTAGAGGACAGGTTACACCATCACAGTATGCTCTTATTGGGTCCTGGCTGGCAATCTCAACAGAGAGACCAAGGACCAAGCAGGCTGTACAGCCTGACCTCCCTCTTGCCCATAGAAGGGAACCCACCAGAGCAGGCTTAGGGCACAGTGGCTGGGCAGGGGAAACTGCAGCCCATGCTGTACCTGTTCTGTGGATAAATCAGACACCAGTCCCCCAGGACTGTCATTCCTCGAACCAGTACTAAGTAAGGTTTTTTAAAAGTTTGATTCCGGCCTCCTTGCAGGACGTGGACAAGAAACCAGGTGTTTGTAACAGTGAAAATGTATGAAGTGTCTGCTGGGCACTCACTGCTCCTGTATCTTTTTCTGCACAATCGCTGTCGGGGACTTCACTCCGCTGGGGTCCTTGATGTCTCGCAGAGTCTGGCTGGACCCAAAGATCTGTTGCAGGGATCTCTCCCGGAGATCCTCTTTGGACACAGCAGTCGGGAACAGCCCTTTAGTCTCTGTCTTCATCTCCAGTCGCACCTGCAGGGAGAGAGGCTGATGGTCACTCTTCCTCCCCACCCCCCTGCTGGGGTCTCTGCCCTTGGCCACCACCCCACAGCTCTAGTCCCCGGTGACCTCTGACCCCTGGTTACATCTGACCTGTCTCAGCTCCCTCTGATCCCACCCCAGCTCTGCACCTGGCACTCTCCACACCCCCTCGCCCAGCTCCCTCTGCCCCCACTGCTCTGTGCTCTCTGCCCACCCGCTCTGTGTCAGTCGCCCTCTTCCCCCTCTGCCCCCACCCCTCTCAGCTCCCTCTCCCCCCCAGCTCTGTGCCCTGTGCCCCCACCCACTCAGCTCCCTCTGCCCCCCCAGCTCTGTGCCCTGTGTCCCCCGCAGCTCCCTCTGCCCCCCTGCGCAGGCAGCGGTGCTCACTTTGCTCTGCCCCGGCTCCTCCTGCGGTGCCACCGCCGTCGCCATCCCAGCGGCTGCGTCCCTCGTTGCTAGGCAGGCGGTATCCAGGCAGCTGGGGGCGGGCCCGGAGTGAGAAGGTTCCATGGCCAGGGCAGGATCCCCGCTGCGCTCGCATGGGCCCCTGTGAGCCCGGCCTGGGAGGGAGGGGCAGGGCTCGCAACAGCCCCTCCCACGCCGAGGTCATTAACCTGGGTGATGGGCAAAATCCTGGTGTCCCATCGAACTGCAGCCAGCTAGGTAGGAAGGGGCACGAACCTGCCCCTGAGCAGGTGGGCTTGTCTGATCGGGGTCAGGACGCCTGGGTTCCATTCCCAGGTCTGCCGCTGACTCGCCATGGGCGTGTGGGCAGGGCACTGGTTTTCCACCAGAGCTGCTCCACTGGTGTCTGGAGCAGGCCAGACTTTTGCAGTCACCCATGTTCTCTACCCTAGGGTGACCAGTCATCCCATTATTAGGGGCTTTGTCTTAGATATGGAATTGTAAACATCCCCACCCCCCCAGAAAAAAGTGTCCTGATTTTTCACACCTACTGTCTGGGTCACCCTACTCTACCCCGTGGGATTCTGAGCCGGACTAGAGGACATGGTGTTAAACATACTGATCGCCGTCAGGAGTCTGGTTCCATTGCCAATGCAAACATTGAAAAATCACAAGACAGTCCCCAAATTATGAAACTGGTTTAAAAATTAGGAGATTTTAACACTAATATATTTGGGATTCTTTGCACTTGCCTTCTGGTTTGGGGACATTTAGAGGTCGAGTTTTCAAGCTTTTCTCCCCAACCCTGAGGGCTATAAAGTTACTCCTTTTTCAATGAAATTCTCAAGTAATAACAGGTTTCAGAGTAACAGCCGTGTTAGTCTGTATTCGCAAAAAGAAAAGGAGTACTTGTGGCACCTTAGAGACTAACCAATTTATTTGAGCATAAGCTTTCGTGAGCTACAGCTCACTTCATCGGATGCAACCGGATGTAGCTCACGAAAGCTTATGCTCAAATAAATTGGTTAGTCTCTAAGGTGCCACAAGTACTCCTTTTCTTTTTTCAGGTAATAACCTGAGTCTGGCACTTGGGGCTTTAAGATAAACACCACAAATCATAGCACAATAAAATCACAAGAGTTGCCAACTCTGAATCTTGTCTACACTAATGCTTCCACCAACTGTGGAACTATTGTAATGGTGGCTGTATAAGTACCTTAGATAAATAGATGGCAGCTGATGGGCCATTTAGACTAGTTCTATGTCTACAGAAACCTGTTATCGCTATCATTTTCCTCCATTGCTACCACCAGAGCAGCTGTTACCAGTGGTAATAGTACATAGCAATAGTTGTAAGGGATTTCCAGGGTAGCTTTGTTAGTAACATACTGATCAGAGTTCAAGGATTTTTATCCTCTAATAATACTTTGTGTTTCTCTAGCACCTTCCATCCAAGGATCTCAAAATGGGTTGCAGATGTGGTTATGGCATACAACTGAGATTCCTAGGTTCTAGTCCTGGTTTTGCTACAGACTTTTGGTGTGACCTTGGACAAGTCATTTAATCTCTCTGTGCCTCATTTTACCAGCTGAAGCAGGAGAATAATTTCCTACAACAGTAGGTTTGGGAGTTAATTTCTTAAATGTATGTGGAGTATTTTGAGATGCTTGGTTGAAAAGAAGGGAGGTTCAATTAAAAAAAAATAGTAATGGGAATTAAGCCTCATTTTACTCCTTTACATCTGGATTAACCCCATGTTACAGAAACCAAAACACAAAGGAATGTTACCAAAACAATAGAACCCAGCAGTCCTGACGCCTAGATTCCAGCTCCATACTACCTCTGTATGTTCAACAGCTGTGTGGACCTGGGTTTAAAGCTGCCATTTACATCTATGATCCAAATGGGTAAAATAATTTGAGATGGGGAATCCCATCCTGTGGATCATTACAACGTGATGTTCATCCCATAGTAGTGATGGAACTTTTTTTCTTGCCCAAATGTCAACTGAGGGAGACTTTTCTGAAGCATCCTTGTCCAGTACTAGTGCCATGCAGAGTGACTGATATTCTGATACAGGGCCTTCATCCGCTATAAATGTATTAAAGCTGATTACATCATGTGACAGACAGATCGAGGAGGGTTGGTCTGACCTGCCAGCTTTGATGCAGCCTGCAGGCATGAATCCTGTGCCTGGTAGCTCTGCCAACAAGCAAGCAGTTGAAGACCCTTGTTGCGTTACATAAGTCACCAGCTCTTCCACTCTGATAAAGGGACCAACAAAGATTAAACGAAAGGGTCCCTCATAAAGGAAACCAAGGGCAGCCGGCCTACAGTGGCTGAACACTTCCGCCCACAAGAAAGATGGCCACATCTGCAGACCACGTGGCCTACGCCCTTCCTGCACCATAATCAAAATGGTCTCACCCACCAAACCACGTGGTGTGAATCCCTTCTGCCCGCAAACAAGATGGCACTGCCACGTGGTAGGGTGCGGCCTTTGTGATTGGTCGCCGTGGGCGTGACGCTTAAGAAGCAGAGCGGCTGCTCCTCAGGGGTGCTTGTGCCCTGAGGTCTCGGCGGCGCCGAGGCGGCGGCCGCTCAGCTGGGGAAAGAGAGGGATGCTGCGGCCGCCACCCAAGCGCCTCGGGAAGTTACTGAGCCGCACCATGAACCACTGCGAGGCCGATCCGCGCGCCGTCGGGAAGCGGGTCCTGGTAGAGAGTGGGCGGAGGGAACACTTCCGGGGCACAGGGGAGAGACGGCGCGGGAGGAGGGATCACTTCCTGGTCACGGGGCGATGGGGTCGAGAGAAGGCGGCAGGGCCAGTGGGGGAGCTGGGGGCGCCAGGGCGACGAGGCGTAGGCCCTTGGGTACCACCCTGCCTGGGCTCAGCGCTGACCTGGCTATGCTGGAGCCGGGGTCCGCAGCCGCCTTCTTTCTGAGCCCCCCGCTATAAACACGCCACAGCCCACCCGTGCCAGGACGATTGCTTTTCTCCATGTAAAATCTACGCCTGGCATTAAGGGGTAGGAAGCAGGGCAGTTGCCCGGGGGCCCACGCCACAAAGGGCACCGTGAAATGAAGTTGTCAGGCCTCAGGCTGCAGTTCTGCATGGTGAGAATTCAGCTTTCTGCCCTGTGCCCTAGCGAATCTAATGCCAGCCATGCTCGGCGGACCCCCTGAAACCAGTTCGCAGCCCCCCAAGGGGCCCCAGATCCCTGCTTGGGAGCTACTGTGTGGAGGATGTCAGCACGACCCATGGATCAGACCAGCCCCTTAAGTTCCCCAACCTGCAGGAGCAATAGCTCTGGGCATCACTAGCCCATAGGCATGCTGGCTGCTTGCTGGAAGGCTGGTTTTCTGTTCCACATACTGTTCCGTGTTGAAATGGAGAAAGTACACTCAGATCTGAAGTGTCGCAAAGCACCCAGTAGGGTCTGTGCTTGGGGGGAGGAAGAGGGGAAAAGCGTCAGTTCACAGGTCCCAAGATTGTACCGATTTGCAGACAGCAGTTTCACATGCATGCTAGATGTGTGACCCCCATGTGCCAACTCACTGCATCTGTTTGCATATAGACACACACCTTTAACTTTAAAACCATGATTCAGAACTGTATTTGAGTGGAACAAAATAGAAGTTAACAAATAGCATAATCCAGTCATAAGTTCCCCAGCCTCTTTGTGACTTTGTAGACCAGGGGTCAGCAACCTTTCAGAAGTGGTGTGCCAAGTCTTCATTCATTCACTCTAATTTAAGGTTCCGCGGGCCAGTAATACATTTTAACGTTTTTAGAAGGTCTCTTTCTATAAGTCTATAATATATAACTAAACTATTGTTGTATGTAAAGTAAATAAGGTTTTTAAAATGTTTAAGAAGCTTCATTTAAAATTAAATTAAAATACAGAGCCCCCCGGACCAGTGGTCAGGACCCGGACAGTGTGAGTGCCACTGAAAATCAGCTCGCGTGCTGCCTTTGGCACATGTGCCATAGGTTGCCTACCCCTGCTGTAGACTACATGCTTCATAGGAGCAATCCCATCTCTTGAACCTTCCTCCCTTTGACGCTTACGTGGCTAATGAGAACATTCACAGTGACAGTGGATAAGATAAAATATGCAAGGGGAGTGACAATTCAAGGCCAAAGCCAATGTTTGACAGGTTAAGAAGAGATTTCCCCCATGATGGGGTTATTTTCTAGTTGCTCACTATTACAAAGACCTTGATGTCGTATTACGAAGTATGGGGTATGAGCTGCATAAGCAGCACTATACTGATCAAGAGGGACCACAGGTCTGATCTGCTTTGTCAATTTTTATGTTCCCTCCCAGCTATCCCACAACACACACGCTACTTGGTTCCCAAAATAATTCATTTTGCTGCCCACCACAAAGCGTTCCATGGATGATAGATTCACAACCAGTGTTCTAATAAACTAATAATGAACAGAAAACAAACAAGACTCAGGTCTGCTACCCCACACTTCCATCTATATCTCCTGGTAATCTTTATACCTCTCCCTTTCACAACTGCATTAACCTTTGCAAATGTTTCATAGTCAAATGTGATAGTGTCACTATCCAATGTCATATTGTATGGAAGTGCACCATACTTGTTCCTCCAACTACCACCCCTTCTTTCATCTCTCAGTGCATTGAATGCGCTGTTTACAATCACTGTCTGGAGTTCCTCCCCTCCAATCCCATCCCAGACCCTCTCCGATCCAGCTTCTGTACCTTGCACTCCACTGCAACTACTCTCACCAAAGTCTTTAATCATAGAATCATAGAATATCAGGGTTAGAAGGGACCTCAGGAGGTCATCTAGTCCAACCCCCTCCTCAAAGCAGGACCAATACCCAACTAAATCATCCCAGCCAGGGCTTTGTCAAGCCTGACCTTAAAAACTTCTAAGGAAGGAGATTCCACCACCTCCCTAGGTAACACATTCCAGTGTTTCACCACCCTCCTAGTGAAAAAGTTTTTCCTAATATCCAACCTAGACCTCCCCCACTGCAACTTGAGACTATTACTCCTTGTTCTGTCATCTGGTACTGCTGAGAACAGTCAAGGTCCATCCTCTTTGGAACCCCCTTTCAGGTAGTTGAAAGCAGCTATCAAATCCCCCTTCATTCTTCTCTTCCGCAGACTAAACAATCCCAGTTCCCTCAGCCTCTCCTCATAAGTCATGTGTTCCAGTCCCCTAATCATTTTTGTTGCCCTCCACTGGACGTTTTCCAATTTTTCACATCCTTCTTGAAGTGTGGGGCCCAAAACTGGACAGAGTACTCCAGATGAGGCCTCACCAATGTCGAATAGAGGGGAACGATCACGTCCCTCGATCTGCTGGCAATGCCCCTACTTATATAGCCCAAAATGCCATTGGTCTTCTTGGCAACAACAGCACACTGTTGACTCATATCCACCTTCTCGTCCACTGTAACGTCTAGGTCCTTTTCTGCAGAACTGCTGCCGAGCCATTCGGTCCCTAGTCTGTAGCGGTGCATGGGATTCTTCCGTCCTAAGTGCAGGACTCCGCACTTGTCCTTGTTGAACCTCATCAGATTTCTTTTGGCCCAATCCTCTAATTTGTCTAGGTCCCTCTGTATCCTATCCCTACCCTCCAGCGTATCTACCTCTCTTCCCAGTTTAGTGTCATCTGCAAACTTGCTGAGGGTGCAATCCATACCATCCTCCAGATCATTTATGAAGATATTGAACAAAACCAGCCCCAGGACTGATCCTTGGGGCACTCCACTTGATACCGGCAGCCAACTAGACATGGAGCCATTGATCACTACCCATTGAGCCCGACAATCTAGCTAACTTTCTATCCACCTTATAGTCCATTCATCCAGCCCATACTTCTTTAACTTGCTGGCAAGAATACTGTGGGAGACCGTGTCAAAAGCCAAAGCTCAGAACCAGTACTACAACCTCATTGACCTGTCATCTGCTTGTCAGCCAGGATGTTGGAATCTTCTCCTCCCTTGGCTTGTCTGACTCCATCCTCTCCTGGTTCTCCTCTAGATCTATAATTACTCCTTCAGCATGTCCTTTGGAGGATCTCCCTCAACGATCACTCTTTCTGTGGGTGTCCTTGGTCCGCTTCTCATCTCTGCGTAATCTCATCTGTGAACACAAATTCAGCTACCATCTCTATGCTGAGGACTCCCATATCTACTTTTCTACTCCAGACCCGTCTTCTTCTGTCCAAACTAAAATCTCAGCCTGACTCTGTCATCTGGTGGATATCTAGCTCAAGCTCAACACGGCTAAACAGAGCTCTGAATCTTTCCCCACAAGCCCTCCCCGCTACCTCCTTTCTTGATCACTGTGGACACCACCACCATCCTGACCGTCACTTAGGTCCATAACTCTGGTGCCATCTTTGACTCTGACCTCTCAGTCCTCACATCCAGGCTGTCTAAGTCTTGCCAATTCTTTCTGCATAACATCTCTCAGACATAGCCTTTCCTATCCATCCACACACATAAAACTGTTGTCCAGGCTTTCATCATTGCATTTCAATTACTGCAATATCCTTCTGTCTGGCTTTGACAAATGCAGTCTTGCCCCGCTCATAACTGTTCAGAATGCTGCTGCAAAGATCATTTTTTTAGTCTGTCACTTTGACTACGTCACCTCTTTCTTTGAAACTTCCCGTTCTCTCTCTCTCTTCAAACATAAGCTGCTTCTCTTCACTTTCAAGGCCCTTCATGGCCTATCCCCACCCTACCTATCCTCTCTCTTTCACTGTGGAGACGTTGACTCCCACCTCTGATCAGCCCATGGTGCCAGCCTATCTCCCGCTTTCTCCTGTGCTGTGCCACATGTTTAGGAGACACTCCCCATAAACATCCACAAAGCTACCTCATTATCCACATTCAAATCCATCCTTAAATCTTTCCTTTTCCTTGATGCCTAAAAAATACTTGATATCATCTCATTGTTTTCTTGTACTCGACCCTCATCTGTTTGTTTTATACTTAGATTGTGAACTCTTTGGGATAGGGACTTTTTGTTTTATGTTTGCACAGCACCTAGCACAATGGGATCTTGGTCCTTCCCTAGGGCCCCTAGGCACTAGAGTCATACAATAAATGTTCCCATTTCTCCTTGTAAATGACCTTATGATGCCATGTCAGTGTACTGTGATTTCACAGATGGAACTCACCGTCTTTGGATTATGCTCTTTGCTCACGTAGGGATAAGAAATCGCAGGACAGATACGGCTCTTAGTCACCCTATGGCTTCTCATTCCTGGAGATGGGAGGTACAGCTGGAATGAGTGGGGGGACAGGGATCACCTAGGTTGCTAAGCTCATTTGAGCATCTTACTCAATCTCAGCCCATCTCAGTTCTGTTTAACAAGAGAGGGACAGGCCCTTGTAGCTACAGAGTCTGGCCCTACAGTAATCAACAATGGACATGGTGATTGTCTTGCTGCTTCTGAAGGGAAGCAGCTGGTTTTGCTGGGTGAATTTCTTGCCGGGGTGGTGAAAGGAGCCCGGCTGCAGGGAGGGCAAATTTGATCCTCACTACACCACAAGGGCTGACTCTAGTGAATCCGTTTGGTTGGATGCTGATATATAGAGAGTCCTGGTAACACCTGTTGCTGGTCCTCTTTGCAGGTGGCAGGGCTAGGGAATTATGGGCTGCAAGGAACCCGTCATAACGTGGGCATGGCGGTGCTCAATCAGCTGGCCCAGAAGTTGAACATCGCTGACCAGTGGAAAGCAGACAGACGCTGCTGCGCAGATGTGACCATCACCAATGTGGAGGAAGCAGAGCTGGTGCTGATGAAACCTCGGCGGCTCATGAACATCAATGGACTCAGTGTAGCAAGCGCTGGTGAGTGACTCCGAACACCTCCAATAGCCAGCTGAGGAATGTACACAACTGTAGCCTTCCAGGGACCCTTGTGCTTCACCTTTCATCTTCTTAGCCAGAGGGGACCACTCAGGGCTGTAAGCAACAAGTCTGAAATACCTGCCCTGGAACTACAGGGCCCACTCCTGCCAGGGTCAGTCTCCTTTTTCTTTTCTATGGAGCCAACGATGTAACAACTCTTAGGACTTCCTGGTTGTTCCATGGCCATTCAGGCAGAAAGACAGTAAAAGTAGACCAAGCTCAAGAACCTATCACTTGAGCTAAAGGAGAATATCCATTTCCAGTATAGGGCTTATGACACACAGTTGACCATAGCCAGTTCTGTCCAGTAGAGGGCGGTGCACACACACACACACACACACACAATCTCCTAAACCCATTACTAATTTTTCACACCACCCTTGGGAGATGGAGAAGATTAACTGAGTTCCATGCAGTTTGCCATTTTGGCATCTCTAGGAAAAAACAGATGGCAAGGTTCGGAACCAAGGTCCTGAGGGCTCTGCACAGACATCAGAAATCCCAGGGCAGTTTTCAGAACAGTCAGGCTTTTCCCTGGCATGCTGGGCTATGAGTTCCGCTCCTCACACTGTTGCATAGCCTGCAGCAAGCTAGTTGGCTACGACCGTCCAGCCCGCTGTGTTTCAGGGGTGTGGACTGTAAAGTACTTTTGGCCAAAAGACAATAGCGGTGCAGAGCAGTATCACGTGGTGCAGACATCAGGCAGCTCCAGTGACAGCGTGTGCAGCTAGTTTGCCAGCATGGCTGATAGTGCATTCCTGAGGTTAGAAGTTCTCTTCGCCCTGCTATGCACTTCCTGCCCTCCACGTCCCCTGTCATTTTTTATCACTGTTGCCTGCAGTGTCCTTCTTTAGGTCCCCGAGGCTGTGGGATGGTGAGAGATGGATTTAATTTTTCCTCACTTCTTGTGCGTTGTTTCTTTCTCAAGCTGAAACTTACAACCTCGGGGTAGAAGACATTTACCTCGTTCACGACGACCTGGAGAAGCCGCTGGGGAAGATGGCGATAAAGTTGGGAGGCAGCGCAAGGTACGAAGGGAAAGCCCCTGTGGAAAATGACCTTGAAAGATTTGCTTGAGCTGCATCTTACTGTGTGCTTTTTAAAATGGGCCTTTGGGGCTGTGACTGTCCCATCTCCCCCACCCCCAGGACTGCAGAGATGGCAGCAGATTGGTGGCAGAATCTTTCTGCAGCGCTTTACAAGCTTTACCTGACAGTGGTTTACTCTGCTGTCTGCCCAACCTCCTGCAGGTTCCAGTTCAAAGCACCAGCTAAACCAGAGATATTTCAATAAATTGGGATGGCCTCAAATAATGGGCTCTGGCACTAGGTGTGCAGGAAACAATTGGTGCCAAGGCTGCTGCAATAAAATACAGCAGTGACTGCCCAGAGCCCTGTTAGGCAACCTCCCCGAGTCACACGTATCCTAGCTTGATCGACACTTGAGACCGAACAGAACCTAGACCTGTGCTTGTGGTGACAGTGACGTTTGACTGAAGAGTGACCTTTCTGAATCAGTTACATTAGCCACACACTGTTCCCTGGGGTCTCTCCTCTTATTACCACGTGGTCCATACCTGGCTGTGTTCAGGCCTGCCCAATGCAGGCAGCGTGTGCAGTGTGTACTCCCTTCTCCAGCAGTTGAAAGCACTGGGTGCCAGAGCCCCGGCTGGGGAGTTCAATGCAGGGCACGGGACATTCTGGATCTGCACAGCCATATCCCTAGCCAAGTACCCTCTTTGGCAATACCTCGTGGCAGTGGGTCACCCAGGGGGTTTGGCCCAGCTCAGAGGCTGCTGCATGTAAGTGAGGCCTGCTCTGAGTATAGGACTGGGAATCATGAGCTCCTCTCTGACGCGGATAGCCCCTCGGGCCATGGGCATGCCACTTAGGGTCTGATTTTTCAGAAGCGCTGAGCACCCAGAACTCCAGGTGCAGTCTGCAAGACAAGGCAAGCCTGCCTGGGGCTTCCTCTGCACAACTTTGCATCAGTTTCCCAGTGTGGATACTCAGATGTTGCTTTGAGTGACTTGTGCTTTAGTCTAAGCCTGAATAAGCTTAATCGTCCTAGGCTGCTCTTACACTGAAATCCAAGTGTCCGCATGGACTTTGCGCCAGCTTAACTAAATTGGGGTAATGTCACACCTCTCGTTAAATCAGTAGAACTCTCTGTGTAAACAAGCCCAGTGCCTAGGTCTTCTGTAAAGGGGGATAACGGGGCCTGTTTGTACAGAGCAAAGAGGAGGGAAGAGTTTAGTGTGAATCCCATGGATGATCCCTCTGAGGTTCTCATCTACTCTCTGACAGCTGGTTTCTCTTGCTTTCTTTAGGGGGCATAACGGGGTCCGTTCCTGTATCAGCTCCCTGCACTCAGATGTAAGTCGGCCTTGCAGGGTAAAGAGCTCTATCCTGCACACATCTTAGCAGTGCATATGTAAAGCACCATCTCTCCCCAGCCCCAGAGCCCCCTATGAGCCACCCCCAAGGCCTTAGCCTCCCCTTGTGTTTGTGTTAGCAGATTTGGACCTTCATCCCCTGCTCCCAGCCCAGCCCTTCTCACACGTGAGTTGTTTCTGACTCGTCCATGAGCCAGGATGTGGAAGCAATTAGCTAAAGTGGAACCACATGGCCTGGCTGGGAGCTCAGCCCACCAACTTAACTGCGTTTGTTGGACGAAACTCTTTCCAAGCTCATGTTTACTGGAGCCCAGCCCAAACCCAGCTACAGCAGAGGGAGACAAAGGAACAGAGCAGGACACAAGCTCAGCTTGCCATGTGGGGCTCAAGTGAGGCACTTAGGATTCCCTTTCACTCCACAGGCTCCCCCTTTGACTGGTCCCTGGCTAACCAGGGTCTCAAGGCTCCCCTGCCCTCCAGCTCCACCTCAGAGCCCCCAGTATCTGCTTTGGCTCCAGGCCGTGCCAAGCATGTTTAGCACTTTGGAGCAACTGCCATGCTGTACCGAGATCCCAGCTCGGGTGAATGCAGGCCCCAGGAACAGGTGGCGATGGGAAGAGGACACACAGCACATGCTGCATCCCCTTTTCTCCCTGCAGTGCATGGTGCGGCTCAGGGTTGGCATCGGCCGGCCAGTGGGGGAAGCCATGGTGGATCACTACGTGCTGGGCCGGTTCGCCAGCGCTGAGCACGAGGTCCTGCAGCGTGTCCTGGAGCAGGCGGCCGACCTGCTGCTGGAACACATCCTGCAGAGGAGCAGTGGCAAGGACCGCACGCCCCCTGGCAACAAGGGGGACAGGACCCCTCATTAACCCTTTGAGCTGGGGGAGTTTTTATGAATATGGTGCCGACGGAAAGCAGTGGTCCTGGACTCCTTCATGGGCCTCTGGGCACAGCTGCCAGGGTGGGCTGGGGGAGCTAAGCAAAGAGCACTGACCCCACAAGTTGTGCTGTGTGGGGGTAGGTGCCAAGGGAAGCTCCTGGCAATGAAACTGGTAGGGGAGGTGGCGGACTGCCAGGCAGGTGCTATTCCTGCACCCCCCATGTCAGGTGACAGGCTTCTCCTCCCAACTCCATTAGCGCTGGCAAAGGCAGCCCGGTAGATGGCCTGGCTCCGCATGGCCAAGTGCCCATGCCTGGCACTTCAGCACCCTGCAATGTGGGGAGTAAGGAGGACCCCAAGAGAGACTCCAAGCCCCAGCCAGGCTCCACCCTAGACCCCAGCTAGGCTTGTCATGTTCAGGGGCGCCTGCCTCCTTGCCCAGCGTGGGACCACTCAGTCCCAGCAGCACCTTGTCCCTGCCCCTGCAGAACAGGTCTGGGACTTGGTGGTTGTGCCCAGTCTCAGCTTTGCCTTGTTTGTCCTTGGTTCCCAGCCAGACATCTCAGTAACTCCAGACGTTTTATAGGGCAGTTCTGCATAGACTGTACAATAAACCCAGACACCCAGTCTGCACACACTTTGCCATCTATGCTCAGTCCCTCTCCTTTGTGCAGGTGTCCTGGTGGCAGGGGAGGGAGCAATCGGCTGGCAGAAAGGGGTGCTCACTCACTCCCCCCCCCACCATTTCCCTATTTGGTCAGCAGGCCCTGCAAGGAGCGTCTGGCTGCTATCTCTGGCAGGGGCAGAATCGGCTGCTGCTTCACCGGTTTCTCCTCCGACCAGGAAGTCATCCGTGGCTGTTGGGAAATTGGCAGTGATTCAAACACTGCCACACCAGTCACTACATCCCTCTATGGGGGCGGGGCAGGGCAGGCCAATGCCAATGGTGCTTGGATAAGCTTTCCTGACCCTGTGGGTCCGTGGAGGGAACCATTAGGAGCAGGGACAAGGGGCTGGGAGTCAGTCTTGGTGCTCACCTCAATCCTCAGCCTCTCTGCTGAGCCTGCCCAGCCCTCCCTGTGTGACTCCCTTTTTAACCTCCCAGGATACCCCTGCCCTGCAGCCATCTATGCCCAGTTGGCCCAAGCCCCCCTCACCTCTGCGGCAGTGGTGTAGGTGCGGACGGTCCCGATGCGGGTGGTCTTGGACAGCAGACCCATCTTGCTCATGCTGTGGAAGAGCGGCACCCCCTGCCCCTGGTGAGCCAGCAAGTGGTGCGAGATGACGGGAGAGATCTTGAGGCACGGGGCTGGGTGCAGCTGGCTGGAGCAGAGGAGAAAGGGGATGGGTTAGACCACGTGACATGGGGGAGGCAGGGGTCACTGAAGGCAGAGACTAGAACGGCATTGGCAGGAAGATACTGCAGGCTCTTCAAGGTGGGAAGTACAGTAAGGGCAGGGTGCCTCTTAGGGTGAGCCTCCCCAGCTCAGGCTTAGCCAGGACAGGCTCTGGAGGCAACTGTGAACAGCAGTCACTGGAGAGGATCAGCCAGCTTTGGAGGTGCGGGGGAGCAAGCAGACAATCAGAGACCAGAGTGGAGAACTGCACGCTCAAGGGATCAGCAAGGGGAGCAAGATGGAGCCAGTGCAGGTCGGTGTGGGTGGGAGGTCGCTGCCGTCAGCTTGCTGGTGGGAGGCCTGTGGGGAATGAGCTAAAGGTGACCTATGAAGGTCTCATCTGCCGTGCTTCCCCTAGAGGGCTCTAGGAGAAGTCGGGGGAGATGGGAGTCGTGACATCACAGGAGCAGGGAGGCAGGGTTTTATGACAGCACAGAGTTGGAAGGCAGAAACGCAACCACATGTCACACAGGGCTATAGAGATAATAGGTACAACCCCATTTCTCTCCCCTTTGCCCCTGGGTGTCTGGCCTGGCCTCCAACTGGGACCTGCCTCTCTTGGGTGCAAAGAGATGCTGGGGCAGGGGCTGTATGGGGAGTGGGGCTATTCCCTGCATTTCCTACTCACCTCTCTGCTGTGGATTCCAGTCCATGTTCCCTGTTGGCCATTTTCTGGGGCCCAAAGACCTGCTCCTGAGGCGCGGGCCCAGCCGTGCTCGCCCGCCTCAGCAGCCCCAGCAGGCTCCGCAGCATCTCCTGGTGACGCAGCTGGAACGTTATGTCGAAGTCGCCATCCTCCTCATCAGACGGCCTGTCCTGCAGGGCGATGAGGCGGGGGAGGTGAACCGAGGGGAGAGAAGCCGGCACTGCAGCTCCTGCTCTCCCCCCTCCCCCCATGACTTCAAAGCACAGGGGTTGGACCCCCACTGTGGGCAGAGGAAGCCCCACAGCTCAGTCTCCACTACCATCGCCCTGGCTCCTGCATTCTGAGGGCACCCAGAACCCGGCAGCTCCCGTAGGCGAGGGAGGTGCCCATCTAACAAAGGCTCAGGCCCCACGGCCGTTCAGAACTGCTGGGACAGCCAGTCGGGAGCTGGAGCTGCTGGGGGTTGGGCTGCTTGTAGTTCGAAGCCAGACTTCAGTGGGGTTCCCTGGAACAGCACCCCAGCATCTCTTGGCTCTTCCCCACCGACTCCACCTCCCCACAGCTGGAGGCTTCCCGTCCCCAGCACAGGACATGTCGTCGGATCCTCACTCAGATGCAGCCAGGGGTTCAGTAAGAGACTCCGCACTTGGCGTGATGGGAGGATTTCTAGTACCACATGCAATAAACACCATGTATGTGCTGGATTAGGGCATCTGCCCCAGCAGCCTGCAGCATGGACCCAACCTCCCCCATGACTACCCTCCAACAACTGGACTCTACCGTCTAGCACCCCCTATAGGGGACAAGGGAAATTACAGTGAGTCAAGCCAATGTAGCCCTGACACATTCTGGTTTGGTGCAAAATAAAGAGCCGGAAACAGCTGCCACAGAAGATATAGTGCCAAGGTCCAAGGTGGGTGTTTGTACAGAGCAAGATGCTGGTGGCTCTGATCTGAAAGAGTCCAGGGCTCTGGGTGTGGCCAGGGCAGACCCCTTACAAGGCACGGCACATGTGCCAGGACATCTCAGCACAATGTTTGCTTGGAGGTACACCACCAACATGAGGCCATTGTGCCCTCCCAGACTATCACAGCATCCACCTTAAGTGACACAGCATCCCCGGGATTGGATACAAAATCCATTCCTATTAATTTCAAATCTTCCCTAATTGACACAACATCCTCATTGCCTGATGCAAAATCAGTTCCGGGTAAGTCAACACAGCACTATGATGTGAAACCCCAGATAGTGCAGGACTCTGGCATTGTCCCAGGAGCCAGCCTCTCAAGATAGGGACAGAGCCAAGGACAAGGGCAGTAGATGGTCCAGTGGTTAGGGGGCCAGCCTAGGTCTCCAGAGGCCTGGGTTCAATTCCCAGCTCCACCGTGTTGTGGGGGGATACTACCCAGATCCTACTAATGGGGGCCATACATAAGTACCCAAGATAAATGGATACAGCTCAAGAGCTCTCAGTCAGGGGCCTCTAACTCTTAGCAGGATTTTGGGCAACCTCTTTTATGTTACAAGAGCTCATGAGTTTCCCAACAGTTTGCTGCCCCACAGCCTGCACCTGTGTTACCCTGTTCTTAATGGAACCGCTTTGCTCTCCACAGCCTCTCCTTGGAAAGAGCTCAGAGATCCTCTACACACTAACAGACCAAGCCTCACAGTTGCCCATGGGGTAGGTCAGAATAATCATCTCCATTTCACACATGGGGAAACTGAGGCACGGTGCAGCGATGTGCCTTGCACAGTGTCCCACAGCAACATTGTGGTAGAGGTGGGAATAGAATCCAGGAGTTTTGGTTCCCAGGCTCCTGCAGACGATATTGCTCCCTTTCTAGTTCTCAAGTCTTTCCTAACCTTTGACCTCTGTGATCCTGGTGGTGGCTCATGTCCACTGATGCGTCTGTTCTGTTCTAGCTTTTGGGAGCAAACCAAGGAAATGTCGCCATCTCAGAAACATGCTGGGCTCTGGCCTGTTTAATGTCAAGCAGCCACCAGAACACGTCCACCCCAATCCCCGAAACTGTGTGAGTCTCACCTGCAGCAGGTCCTTAAGGGCTTGGACAGCCTGGTTCAGGGTCCTCTCTGCATTCCTCCTGAGCTTCTGCTCTTCCTTTAGGAGCTTGGCCTGACTCTGCCCTTCGTCCATCTTCCTCCTCACCTCCTCCTTCAGCTCCTTCAGCTCTTGTCTGCAGGGAGGGAGCCAGACAAGAACAGCCAGGGGTGAGGTAGCAAACAGCCACTTCACCTCAGGGTGCTTGGAGTACAGGGAAGTGTGCATCATCTCCAGCAGGCCCCAGACAACTGTGTGTGTGTTCGCATGCACTTGTCTAAATCAGGTTCCCCAGGGAGGTCTGTCTGTCTGTTCATCCAAGTCAGGTCCCCAGGCATATATGTGTCGTTTGTCTGTCTGTCCAAGTCAGGTCCACAGGGAGATGTGTGCATGTGTCTGTCTAGTCATCCAAGCCAAGATCCCAGGGAGAAGTATGTATATGTCTCTGTCCGCCTGCCCGCCTGTCTAAGTCAGCCGACCAGGGAGATATGTGAGCACAGGAGGTGGGTCTAAATCTGGTCTCCATGGAGATGTGTGTCTAAGTCAGGTCCGCAGGGGGGCTGAGGTGGGCTAAGCCCCCTCTGCACATCTGTGGAAGTGAGGTCTCCTAGAGAGATTACTTTCCAAGAGTTACACCCACGGAAGGTGCCTGGGAACACCAGCCTCCCCTTCCCCATGGTAACGCCCACCCCATGTGGGGTTCCTGAATGTCCAGGACAAGCACCAGGCTGCAGCTGGCTGAGCAGAGTGGCCCTTGTTGGGCAGGGTGCGCTCAGAGACCAGGCACTGACAGAGCATCAGTCAACATGGCTCCGGGTCAGGCCTTTGGGGAACCGGTATGTAGCACCAGGCGCAGCAGCTCTCGTGGGGGGCCGTGACAGAGCCTTGCTGAGTCTGTCAGAGGGTTGAGCAGGTTGAGGTGACACAGACACAGTCAGGGGAAGCATAATCCAATAATACTCGGTCCTTTCCTAGTCCCTCCCATCCAAAGAGCTCCAAGCGCTGTTAGACACTGCTTAGTGAAATGTCACAAGGGCCCTGTGAAGCCAGTGAATGGCTACACAGGGACCACTTCCCTCAGCTCTTAAATGCAGCCACCTCTAGGGTGGAAAGTGGCAATTATTTAAAAACACAGCACAACACTGCATGGCAGTTTAAGTCAAGAAGTGAAGACTCCCAGGTCAATCGCAGAGGGCACTGAGCCAGGACACCTGGGTTAACACCGCAACTCTTCCAAGTTCCCACTCTGTGGGGTTAATGGGCACAAGGGGTCAGGACTAGACCTGGTCAAAACATTTCCCACAGCACAATTCTCCATGGAAAAAAGCACTTTCGTCAAAATCAAAATGTGTCGATTTCAACATTTTCAATGGGAAAAAGTCCAGATGAATCCCATTGACTTTCCTATTGCATTTTGAAAAAGCAAAACGTTTCCTTTTGGCTTCCTCATTTTGATTCATTTCATTTAGACATACTAAAACGTTAACTATCTACTCAATTCTATACTGTGTTAAATGCCTAATACTAAACACTAATATTTTAACATAATATTAAAGTTTAAATTCAGTGAATCAAAATGAGAAAGTCAAAACTGAAATGTTTGACCTTATTGAAGCAAAATGATTCAACATTATCAGAATGAAATATGTTCACAGCGCCAAGTAGACACCGATTGGAATTTTTGCTTTGTTACAAATTTCAAATTTTTTTTTCAGAACAAAAAGGGGTTTTGAAATGTTGGATTTTCCGGTGGAACTGAACTTCCAGCCCCCGCCCGCTGGAGTCCGGCTCTGCATTGTGCGTCTCATGGAAGAGTTAGCAGTACAGCACCACACTGAGCTTGCCGTTCCAGAGGCAGTGTGCCATTTTCTGAACCACTGACCCCAGTTCCTGTAATACCTGGGTTTTCCTTGAAGGTCTCCCATTCAACCTGGCCTGGCCACACTTAGCCTGGGAAATGTGATGGGATCACAGCACAAGGACTCTCCTTTGCCTCTACATGGCCTTGCAACAAGACCCGGCTGCAGCACGGGAATGAGATCTGCCGCTGGACCACAACGGCTTGCTGTCGCCTCCACTCTGCTCTACGTACCTTAGTGCCTGGTTCTCCTTCTGCAGCATCTCATGGGCTGCCTTCAGCTGCTGCATGGTCTCCTTCTGCTGCCTGTACTCATCCACCAGCACCTGCTGCTCCTTGCATTTATTGGTGAGCATCCAAATCATCTGAAATGAGCAGCAGGGACACAGCTTCGGGATCAGGAGACAAGAGGGACGTCTCAGGCACCAGCCTCAGCCCAGGCTCCCTATCCCCCTCACTGCCGCCCACACTCAGGCTGCAAGTTGCCCATGCCCACTGTCAGGTCCCTACTGCCAAGATGATGAGCCACATGCACTTACATGGGGTCTGAGCAAACTCTAGGGCAATAGTGCTGTCAGGGAATGGGGAGACCAGGCCCCTGAAAGCCACCACATGGTCCCTAGGGGCAGACAAGCTGGAGCAGTAACAGGACCAGAGCCTGGCTTCAGCACCCCGCATCCCTCTGTGCATTGGTTGAGCTCTGACCTTCTGGTTGCTGAGGCTTTTCTTGGTCATCTGCTTCTCATTGTGCTCCAGCATCCCCAGCTGCTTCTGCATCTCAGCCTGGGCCTCCTTCAGCATGTCATTCTCCTGGATGAGGTCATAGCTGCGATCAGACATCTTGGCCAGCTGGACGTTGATGGCGACATTCTCGCGGATGGTGCGCTTGGTGGTCTCGGCCATCTGGCTGTTGGAGACCTTGCGGAACTCGGCTGCCACCACATTAACACGCTGCATCATCTCCTTCTTCAGCCTGTAGGAGTGGGGCGTGTGCGTACGCACACAGGACACACAGAGAAGGTCATCACTCCTGGGGCAGGGCCCACTGCAGCTGCAAACGCCTTAGCCCCGGCAAATCGGACCCCAGTCCAAAGGATTAGCTCCTGTCCAAGGTCCCACAGCAAGTCAGTGGCAAAGCCAGGAAGTGAAACCAAGGCTTCCAAGTCCCACACTTGGCACTAACCATGAGACCACACTCCCACCTTCAGACTCCAGTGGGGAATGACACACAGTCAGTCTCTGTCTGGCACTGACCTGTCTTTGTCCAGCACAGCTTTCCTCTCCAGGTTATAGATATACTCCTTGTGATTTTCCTCTTGTTTCTTCAGCTGCTCCTCTAGGGCTGCAAACTTGCCCATGAGATCCTCCTTCTGGATCCTGAACTCCTCCAGCGCAGCCAGCTTCCCACCTGCCAAAACAGATCACTTAGGACCCCAGAAGGACCATTGGGGGCTTCCATGCTTAGCCATGGGGGGTTGGGAGGAGGGCAAAGTGCTTCGCCAAGCTGGCAAACCCCACTGTGAGATTCTCCCCAACTGCTCTTCACACCACATACCTGTTCTGCATCTTCTTAACCACCCTGATCACAAACTCTATGGGGCCAAGACTGTTTCTTTAGTACATTTGTACAGCACCTAGCACAATGGTGCTGCTGTAATATCAATAATACAGGGCCAGCATATGGGGAAAGCTTGCCCTGAGGCTGCCCAGGCTGTACCTGCTATGGGGACCAGCAATAGACAGCAGCCTCCAGCACTAGAAAGGAGCCTTCCACAACCCACATTGTGGTGGAAAGAGAGGGAGGCTCAAATGTGTACACATAGTTACCAGATAGCAACTGTGAAAAAACGGGATGGGGGTGGGGGGTAATAGGTGCCTATATAAGAAAAAGTCCCAAAAACCAGAACTGTCCCTTTAAAAACGGGACATCTGGTCACCCTATGTATACACCACCTCTGTCTCCACACCCCCATGTGTCCTCCCCCACACGCAGCTGGAATTAGGGCTGGTCAGAAATTTTCTACTGAAACTCTTCTGCGGAAAATCAGGTATTTGACTAAATGAAAATTTAAGATTTTTCATCAGAAAACTCAAAAACCTTCTGCCAAAGGCCCAACACTGTTTTGGTTTTCAGCAGCTTTGGGCCAAAAAACCATTTTGCAAACCCTTTTTATTATTACTAGAAGTGTAATAATAGAGCGTTCTGTTGAAAACAAAAAAAACTTTTCATCAAAAAAAATGTCTGGGGGTGGAGGTACAAATTCCCACCCACTCCAGCCAGAATATTTCCACTGACCGTTCTCCCACCAGCCTGTGGCCACAGCCCCAGGCAGGAACTGTTCAACCCTCAGAATTCCAGGCTCTGTCCCTGCACGGCGGCACCAGCAGCCCCCTGCCCCAGGAAAAGGGACCATGGGGCAAGGGGGAAAAGGAAGGGTCCAGTCTGAGCCAGGGCACATTACTTAGCAGCATGTTCTCCGAAGTGAGCTGGTCCTTGGTCTCCTGAAACTCGTGTCGAACCTGGGCCAGCTGGGCCTCGAAGGCGTCCTTCTCGGATTCTTTGGCCTGCTGCAGGCTGAGCAGCTGGTCATTGACTTCAGCGATCTCATCAACCCGCTGGTTCAGGGTCTTCTTGAGAAAGGCCACGATCTCTTTGTTGTCATTGGCCATCTGATCGTACTCCACCCTGAAGAGGGTCTCGTTCACCTGCAGCTCGTCCCATTTCCGCTGGTACCTGCCAGGGGGAAGCAGCGCCGAACAGACAGTCAGACAGCAGTCTCCAGGATGGGCTGATTCCCTGCCCCTCACCTATTTATAAGTTGGTCCAGTCTCTCCCATTGCCTGGGCACAGGCCCAGGGCATGCACGGGAGCACAGCTCACAGCTGATTGCAGTGGGACTGGAGAGGGGGACTATTCATGGCTATGGCCCTACCAAATTCACGGTCCATTTTGGTCACTTTCATGGTCACAGGATTTTAAAAATCAGAAATTTCATGTTTTCAGGTATTTAAATCTGAAATTTCACGGTGTTGTAATTGTAGGGGCCCTGACCCAAAAAGGAGTTGTGGGGGGGGTCACAAGGTGATTGTAGGGGGGGTTGCGGTACTGCTACCCTTACTTCTGCGCTGCTCCTGGCGGCGGCCCTGCCTTCAGAGCTGGGCAGCTGGAGAGCGGTGGCTGCTGGCTGGGAGCCCAGCTGTGAACGCAGAGCCGCCGCCAGCAGCAGCGCAGATGTAAGCCTGGCCTGGTCTGGTGTTGCCACCCTTCCTTCTGCGCTGCTGCCTGCAGAGCTGGGCCCTCTGTCAGCAGCCGCCGCTCTCCAGCTGCCCAGCTCCGAAGGCAGCAGCGCAGAAGGAAGGGTGGCCTGGTCTGGTATCGCCACCCTTCCTTCTATGCTGCTGCTGGCAGGGCACTGCCTTCAGCGCTGGGTGGCTGGCCAACAGTCACCGCTATCCAGCCACCCAGATCTGAACGCAGTGCAGACGTAAGGGTGGCAATACTGTGACACCCCCCCCCCAAATAACCTTGTGACCACCCTGCAACTCCCTTTTGGATCAGGACCCCCAATTTGAGAAACGCTGGTCTCCCCTGTGAAATCTGTATAGTATAGGGTAAAAGCACACAAAAGACCAGATTTCATGCGGGGGAGACCATATTCCACGGTCCGAGATGCATTTTTCATGGTCATGAATTTGGTAGGGCCCTACTCATGGTCCATTCCCCTGCACTCCCATCCAGCAGCTGGGGACCCCCCAGCCCTGTCCCAGGATGGGAAGGAGATGAGAGGTGGACACCAGAATGGAAGTGGACAGATCTCTCTGCCCAGCCCTGCCATTCTAATTCCAACACAGGTGGCCAAAGTGAGTCCTGCTGCAACCAGGTAAGGTGTCTTGATTTCTGTGGGAGCTGCACCTGCTTACACAAGGACTGAATTTGGCCCATGGGCTCAATCCAAAGTGTCTGGGAGCAGAAGAAAGAGAAGCTGCACCTTTGACCCAGGGCTTCACCTCACCCTCACTATAACTGGCTTCTGCAGCATCAGTGGTAAAGGGCTATCATGAACCTCGATAGCAATCATCGTAAAACCTACACTCCTGAAACACCTGGCCCCAGAGCATGTTGCAAGCCGTATTTACAAGAATCGTTTCACCCTGCATGGAAACGCGGCCATCTCCAGGGAGGGGCACGGGCAGCTCCGTATACAGGCCCCTTCACCCCGCACTGAAACGCGGCCGTCTCTGGGGAGGGACAGGAGCAGCTCCGTATACGGGCACCCTTCACCCCGCATGGAAACGCGGCCGTCTCTGAGGAGGAGGGACACGGGCAGCCCCGTATACGGGCACCCTTCACCCCGCACGGAAATGCGGCCGTCTCCGGGGAGGGACACGGGCAGCTCCGTATACGGGCACCCTCCACCCCGCATGGAAACGCGGCCGTCTCCGGGGACGGACAGGGGCATCTCCGTATACGGGCACCCTTCACCCCGCACTGAAACACGGCCGTCTCCGGGGAGGGACAGGAGCAGCTCCGTATACGGGCACCCTTCACCCCGCACGGAAACGCGGCCGTCTCTGAGGAGGAGGGACACGGGCAGCCCCGTATACGGGCACCCTTCACCCCGCACGGAAACGCGGCCGTCTCCGGGGAGGGACAGGGGCAGCTCCGTATACGGGCACCCTTCACCCCGCACGGAAACGCGGCCGTCTCCGGGGAGGGACAGGGGCAGCTCCGTATACGGGCACCCTTCACCCCGCACGGAAACGCGGCCGTCTCCGGGGAGGGACAGGGGCAGCTCCGTATACGGGCACCCTTCACCCCGCACGGAAACGCGGCCGTCTCCGGGGAGGGACAGGGGCAGCTCCGTATACGGGCACCCTTCACCCCGCACGGAAACGCGGCCGTCTCCGGGGAGGGACACGGGCAGCTCCGTATACGGGCACCCTCCACCCCGCACGGAAACGCGGCCGTCTCCGGGGAGGGACAGGGGCAGCTCCGTATACGGGCACCCTTCACCCCGCACGGAAACGCGGCCGTCTCCGGGGAGGGACAGGGGCAGCTCCGTATACGGGCACCCTTCACCCCGCACGGAAACGCGGCCGTCTCCGGGGAGGGACAGGGGCAGCTCCGTATACGGGCACCCTTCACCCCGCACGGAAACGCGGCCGTCTCCGGGGAGGGACAGGGGCAGCTCCGTATACGGGCACCCTTCACCCCGCACGGAAACGCGGCCGTCTCCGGGGAGGGACAGGGGCAGCTCCGTATACGGGCACCCTTCACCCCGCACGGAAACGCGGCCGTCTCTGAGGAGGAGGGACACGGGCAGCCCCGTATACGGGCACCCTCCACCCCGCACGGAAACGCGGCCGTCTCCAGGGAGGGACACGGGCAGCTCCGTATATGGGCACCCTCCACCCCGCACGGAAACGCGGCCGTCTCCGGGGAGGGACAGGGGCAGCTCCGTATACGGGCACCCTTCACCCCGCACGGAAACGCGGCCGTCTCCGGGGAGGGCCACGGGCAGCTGTTCAACCCCAACAGAGCTGGGCTTTGCGGGGGCTGCCGACCGGGCCCCCCCCCGGTGTATGCGGCGAGGAACAGGGGCCCCGCCCTGAAAGGGCACCGACGGTCACTTGAGGAGGCTGCGAGGAGGGGCTGCCGGCCGGGGGGCCGCCCCGCGGGCAGCGGCATTTGGCCCCGCCGGTGGGCGCAGACCCCGGGGCGGGGATCCCGCAGCTCGCCCGGGCCCGGCTCCCCACGTGAGCCCCCCTGGAGCCCAGCCCAGCCCCCCGCGGGAGGGGACCCCGCACCGGGCCAGCCGCTCCTCCAGGTCCCGGATCTGGAGCAGGTAGAAGTCCCGGCTGTGCTCGGCCAGGGGCTGCTCCGCCTTCCCCTCCGGCCGCGGCTCCTTGCCCGCGTCTTCCTTCTTGCCGCCGCCCTTCTTCTTGGGGGCCATGGCCGCGGCGGGCAGCGGGGGGAGCCCGGCGGCCGCTGGAAGAGCCTCGCGGGACCCCGCGTCCCCGGGGCAACGCGCTGTACATAGCAACGGGGGCGCGGGGCTTAAAGGGCCAGGCGCCCGCGAGGGAGGGGGGGGGACAGCCTCTAGCCCCCCCCGCGGGACCCCGCAGGGCCGCCTGCCTGGGGATCCCTGGGCTGTGCCCTTCGCCCAGCGGGGTCCCCTGGGCTGGGGCACCCCCAAACTGGGGATTCCTGGCCTGGGCCCTCCATCCAGCGGGGTCCCCTGGGCTGGGCCACCCCCAAACTGGGGATTCCTGGGCTGGGCCCCCCCCAAACTGGGGACCCCTGGTCTGCGCTCCCAGACTTTGCTGCCCTCCATTCCTCCCCCAAGGGCGCTCCCTGTACTGTGCACCCTCTGACCCTCCTTAAAAATCAAAGAGCTCTTAAAGTGCCCCCTGTGGGTTGCTCCCTGGATCCCCCAGTCTCTGACATTCCCCCCTCCAACATCTTCCCCCCTGGTGAAACCCCTTTAACATGGGAATGAGCATGCAAAAGCCCCCCACCGCCATCATGAATGTTACCCTTTGCGCTAGATTAGAATAGTGCGGAGCTGCAGTGAAGACACCGTCCCCTGCTCAGCTTGGTTTAAAGCAGCAGCAGCTGGGACTTTGGTTATACACGCCAAGGGAAATACCACTGCTATGGATGTAAAAAGGTGGGACAGAGGAAGGCTGGTGCAGTGGTTAAGGCTCCAGTCAAAGTCTTAGATGATGTGGGTTTAAATCCCTGCTCTGCCACACGTTCCCCATGTGACCATGGGCAAGGCACTTAGTGTCTCTTGGCCTCAGTTCCCTCCCTGCAATTGAGGGATAATAGCCCTGCCCTACTTCACAGGGGGCACATGAAGATAAATACATTAAAAGGACTAGGAGGTGCTCAGATGTTCCAGCTTCATATAAATAGCTAAGATAGACAGGGGCTGCTTAGAGAAGTCACACAGGCATAGATGCCTTGGGATATAGCCAAGGATTTGTTCCCTATACAAAATCTAGCATGATTTGGCCACTAAAGTATCATAGAATCATAGAATATCAGGGTTGGAAGGGACCTCAGGAGGTCATCTAATCCAACCCCCTGCTCAAAGCAGGACTGATCCCCAATTAAATCATCCCAGCCAGGGCTTTGTCAAGCCTGACCTTAAAAACTTCTAAGGAAGGAGATTCCACCACCTCCCTAGGTAACACATTCCAGTGTTTCATCACCCTCTTAGTGAAAAAGTTTTTCCTAATATCCAACCTAAACCTCCCCCACTGCAACTGGAGACCATTACTCCTTGTTCTGTCATCAGCTACCACTGAGAACAGTCTAGGTCCATCCTCTTTGGAACCCCCTTTCAGGTAGTTGAAAGCAGCTATCAAATCCCCCCTCATTCTTCTCTTCCGCAGACTAAACATCCCCAGTTCCCTCAGCCTCTCCTCATAAGTCATGTGTTCCAGTCCCCTAATCATTTTTGTTGCCTCCACTGGGCTCTTTCCAATTTTTCCACATCCTTCTTGTAGTATGGGGCCCAAAACTGGACACAGTACTCCAAATGAGGCCTCACCAGTGTCGAATAGAGGGGAACGATCACATCCCTCGATCTGCTGGCAATGCCCCTACTTATACATCCCAAATGCCATTGGCCTTCTTGGCAACAAGGGCACACTGTTGACTCATATCCACCTTCTCGTCCACTGTAACCCCTAGGTCCTTTTCTGCAGAACTGCTGCCGAGCCATTCAGTCCCTAGTCTGTAGCGATGCATTGGATTCTTCCATCCTACGTGCAGGACTCTGCACTTGTCCTTGTTGAACCTCATCAGATTTCTTTTGGCCCAATCCTCCAATTTGTCTAGGTCCCTCTGTATCCTATCCCTACCCTCCAGCGTATCTACCTCTCCTCCCAGTTTAGTGTCATCTGCAAACTTGCTGAGGGTGCAATCCACACCATCCTCCAGATCATTTATGAAGATATTGAACAAAACTGGCCCCAGGACCGACCCTTGGGGCACTCCACTTGATACCGGATGCCAACTAGACATGGAGCCATTGATCACTACCCGTTGAGCCCGACAATCTAGCCAACTTTCTATCCACCTTATAGTCCGTTCATCCAGCCCATACTTCTTTAACTTGCTGGCAAGAATACTGTGGGAGACCGTGTCAAAAGCTTTGCTAAAGTCAAGGAACAACACATCCACTGCTTTCCCTTCATCCACAGAGCCAGTTATCTCGTCATAGAAGGCAAGTAGATTAGTCAAGCCTGACTTGCCCTTGGTGAATCCATGCTGACTGTTCCTGATCACTTTCCTCTCCTCTAAGTGCTTCAGAATGGATTCCTTGAGGACCTGCTCCACGATTTTTCCAGGGACTGAGGTGAGGCTGACTGGCCTGTAGTTCCCAGGATCCTCCTTCTTCCCTTTTTTAAAGATGGGCACGACATTAGCCTTTTTCCAGTCGTCCGGGACTTCCCCCGATCGCCCATGAGTTTTCAAAGATAATGGCCATGGCTCTGCAATCACATCCGCCAACTCCTTTAGCACTCTCGGATGCAACGCATCCAGCCCCATGGACTTGTGCACGTCCAGCTTTTCTAAATAGTCCTGAACCGCTTCTTTCTCCACAGAGGGCTGGTCACCTCCTCCCCATGCTGTGCTGCCCAGTGCAGTAGTCTGGGAGCTGACCTTGTTCGTGAAGACAGAGGCAAAAAAAGCATTGCGTACATTAGCTTTTTCCACATCCTCTGTCACTAGGTTGCCTCCCTCGTTCAGTAAGGGGCCCACACTTTCCTTGACTTTCTTCTTGTTGCTAACATACCTGAAGAAACCCTTCTTGTTACTCTTAACATCTCTTGCTAGCTGCAACTCCAGGTGTAATTTGGCCTTCCTGATTTCACTCCTGCATGCCCGAGCAATATTTTTATACTCATCCCTGGCATTTGTCCAATCTTCCACTTCTTGTAAGCTTCTTTTTTGTGTTTAAGATCAGCAAAGATTTCACTGTTAAGCCAAGCTGGTCGCCTGCCATATTTATTATTCTTTCTACACATCGGGATGGTTTGTCCCTGTAACCTCAATAAGGATTCTTTAAAATACAGCCAGCTCTCCTGGACTCCTTTCCCCCTCATGTTGTTCTCCCAGGGGATCTTGCCCATCAATTCCCTGAGAGAGTCAAAGTCTGCTTTTCTGAAGTCCAGGGTCTGTATTCTGCTGCTTTCCTTTCTTCCTTGTGTCAGGATCCTGAACTCGACCATCTCATGGTCACTGCCTCCCAGGTTCCCATCCACTTTTCTTCCCCTACTAATTCTTCCTGGTTTATGAGAAGCAGGTCAAGAAGAGCTCTTCCCCTAGTTGGTTCCTCCAGCACTTGCACCAGGAAATTGTCCCCTACACTTTCCAAAAACTTCCTGGATCGTCTGTGCACCGCTGTATTGCTCTCCCAGCAGATATCAGGGTGATTGAAGTCTCCCATGAGAACCAGGGCATGTGATCTAGTAACTTCTGCGAGTTGCCGGAAGAAAGCCTCGGCCACCTCATCGCCCTGGTCCAGTGGTCTATAGTAGACTCCCACCACGACATCACCCTTGTTGCTCACACTTCTAAACTTAATCCAGAGACTCTCAGGTTTTTCTGCAGTTTCATACTTGGGCTCTGAGCAGTCAAACTGCTTTCTTACATACAGTGCTACTCCCCCACCTTTTCTGCCCTGCCTGTCCTTCCTGAACAGCTTATATCCATCCATGACAGTACTCCAGTCATGTGAGTTATCCCACCAAGTCTCTGTTATTCCAATCACATCATAATTCCTTGACTTTGCCAGGACTTCCAGTTCTCCTTGCTTGTTTCCCAGGCTTCGTGCATTTGTGTATAGGCACTTGAGATAACCCGCTGATCGCCCCTCTTTCTCAGGATGAGGCAGGAGCCCTCCCCTCTCATGTGCTCCTGTTCATGCTTCCTCCCGGTATCCCACTTCCCACTTACCTCAGGGCTTTGGTCTCCTTCCCCCAGTGAACCTAGTTTAAAGCCCTCCTCACTAGGTTAGCCAGCCTGCTTGCGAAGATGCTCTTCCCTCTCTTCGTTAGGTGAAGCCCATCTCTGCCTAGCACTCCTCCTTCTTGGAACACCATCCCATGGTCAAAGAATCCAAAGCCTTCTCTCTGACACCACCTGCGTAGCCATTCGTTGATGTCCATGATTCGATGGTCTCTACCCAGGCCTTTTCCTTCCACGGGGAGGATGGACGACAACACCACTTGCACCTCAAACTCTTTCATCCTTCTTCCCAGAGCAACGTAGTCTGCAGTGATCCGCTCAAGGTCATTCTTGGCAGTATCATTGGTGCCCACATGGAGATGCAGGAAAGGGTAGCGATCCGAGGGCTTGATGAGTCTCTCTCGGCAGTCTCTCCATCACATCACAAATCTTAGCTCCTGGCAAGCAGCAGACTTCTCGGTTTTCCCAGTGAGGGCGGCAGATAGATGACTCAGTCCCCCTGAGGAGAGAGTCCCCGACCACCACCACCCACCTCCTTCTCTTGGGAGCGGTGGTCATGGAACCCCCAACCCTAGGAGAGTGCATCTCATGCCTTCCAATCGGCGGAGTCTCGTTCTGCTCCCTTCCTTCAGACGTATCATCTGGTCCACTCTCTGCATTAGTACCTGTGGAGAGAACATGAAAACGGTTACTTACCTGTATCTGCGTTGCTGGTACATGGACGTTCCCCTTTTTTCTTCTGGAGGTCACATGATGCCAAATTTCTTCACCATCCTCCTGTCCCCGGTGTGCAGCCTGCTCTGAATCTTCAGAACCTTGTGCCCTTGTGTATGGAACTGGGCAGCAGGACACCAAGTCTGCCAGTGGCTCAGGGGCACCTGGGCTATGCCTTGATCTTCCCATCTGTGAGATGGGTACAGTGATACTAATTCACCTTCGTAAAGGACTTTGACACCTACAATTAAACGCATCTGAGTTGATACAAGCAGAGTGACAGTTCTAGGCATGGTGCATTTGGTCCATAACTTCTTGTGCCCTTACTGAAGGCCACATGGAGACCAGTTAGGTTGCACCCTGTGATTGCTCTGGGCCCTGGCACAGTCCAAAGTGAGTAAGAACAAATAGTTTTGCATCACTGAACAAGAAACTTTATGGGCCATTTGATGTAACCCAAAGGCCTGGCATTAAATTCTTCTCTTGTTTTCTGGGCAACAAAGCGGGTGCTAGTCAAATGTGGCAGGGTCAGCAGGTGGTAGATTAAAGTGACTAGAGGAACTCTAGTGCCAAGTATATAATGAGAGTGGAGGGGTAGGAATATCACTTCAAAGATCTAACTGGGAAGGAAGGAGATGATTTGACAGAGACACTCCATTTGGGCAGGGGGTGCGTTTTCTTACTCCACTGACCTGCTTTGCCAGTCTACCGAGAAGGCAGGTTCTAGGCTTCTATAAACGGAGGTAAGTCTGGGCTCATTTCTAATGGCTAGAAGCAGATCTTCCCCAGTTACCGGGGGAGTGATTGGTTTCTGTACAGGAATGCTCAGGCTGCAGGGTCACTTAGAACAGCTCTTCTGAAGCCAAGAGTCTTACCCTCTGCATCTTGCACCCGGGGTCATTCACACCTGTGCAAAGCAGCTGTGAAATGTCACCTAGTTAGAAGGTTTTAGACTAGCAGCCATGTTAGTCTGTATTCGCAAAAAGAAAAGGAGTATTTGTGGCACCTTAGAGACTAACCAATTTATTTGAGCATAAGCTTTCGTGAGCTACAGCTCACTTCCGATGAAGTGAGCTGTAGCTCACGAAAGCTTATGCTCAAATAAATTTAGTCTCTAAGGTGCCACAAGTCCTCCTTTTCTAGTTAGAAGGGGAGTTTTACACCCAATCTGCTCCCATTTCAGTGACTACACAGGGGAAGGTGGGGATGAGCCAGGCCCCAGCTCTGTAACAGCATGGTCAGCATGGGGCAGGCCAGCATGGTCTCCACTCCCTGACAGTGATGCACGGAGAAGGACATTCCACACAGATCTTCACAAGCCAACGTGCACATTCCACAAGGTCTTCACAAGCCCACATGTGAGAATCCCTCCCTGTGCAGCTAAAACTAAGATTCAACCATCCGGAAGGCACAGAATAAGTTCTAGGGTACACATCACTGGGGCAGGCAGAACTCCCTCCTCCCCGGGTATCTTCAAAGCCCTTGACAGACATTAAACTAATTACCCCGGCCAGTGCTGGAGGAGGGAAGGCTCACGTCCCTCATTCAACAGCTGAGGACAGTGAGGCACAGACAAGTGCAACATATTGCACAATGTCAGCTTATAGTAGTTCCACATCTAGTGTTTATTTCTTTTTGGGTTTCTTTGTTTAAAGGGTAATTGGTCCATGAACAGTGACCATTCTAAAGATCAGCCCTTAGTGTTAAATTCTGTTGTGCAGTTCTGTACTGGTGCTTGGTGGCAGGGGGGAAACCTTTACTTCTGCTATCAAAGGGTTTCATTTTCCAGGGGGCCCAGAGCTAGTGTGGCTTGAACTAAACCCTTCATTTTCTTCTCAGATCTTTGGATGGTGACACCATTCTGCCGCTTTCGGTGGGGAGCACAAATGGAACTACAGTTGATGTGGCATTTTGTCTCTAGGGCTTTGTTTGGGAGTTCTAGTGGTATCTTGTAAGAGGTATGTGTGGAGGGGATGTAGCAGTTAGAGAAAGGGACGTGGACAGTCCCTCTTATGTAGAATCTTTATTTCTCAACATCAGATTCATGCTTGCAGGCATTGAGGAGGACTAAGGAAGAATTTAATCTTAAACATTCCTCCTGTGCTCTGGTAAGACTTAATATTTTTCTTAGCCTAGATTTATACACATTCATGGGGAACAGTCAACATGCACCTTCATGTCTCTTCCTCCACAGAAGTGGCAAAGAAACTTCTAAGCAGCCTCTAATTCACCAAGCAATGGAAGGAGGCTTAGTGTGAAATCTCCATACTTGCCCTGTGGCAAACTGGTCACTCCAGAGTCTTTAGATTCCTTGACAGGTACTGGCCTGAACTATCCTTTCCGTAGTGGTCACTGTAGCAGTCAGATGGCATGTAAGGCCCAATCTTATTGCAGCCAGTGTTAAAATCCTCTTATAGTGAAATGTCTTTCCTTGGAGCTCCACAGAGAGGCTATATCCTGACCACACTGCAGTGGTTTGCTCATGTCCCCCTCTTTGAAGAAATGTGGTTTGTAGCACAGCTTCATTTCAAGCTTCATCACTAATGGCAACACCTGTCACATGTGTTGCATTGATAGCACCAAGGACTCCTACCCTAGTAATCAGTTGTCATTATGGATTGGAAGTGTGTGTGATCAGTGGTAATCGGACTTCTTTGGCTTCCATTCATTTATTTGTGCTGTTTGTGCTCATGTCCTGTGAGTGATCTGCCCAAGGTCACCTGGCCAGTGGCAGAGCTAGGCAGTGCCTGCCTTTCAGACACCTGTTTGAGACACAAAGCCAGGCTTCATTTTCTAGCAATAATCAGCGATGGACGCTCCAACGCACGGGGTAGATTCACAGAGCGGAAGGCAGGCAGCACCCTCCCTCCAGACACGGAGAGCCCACACCCAGGGTGCTCTTCCACTCAAATCTTGAGCTTTAGTGTTGTGTGTGCTACAGGTTTCTCACACAGTGACATCCCAGACCGTATCTCATAGATCCTGTATCCCACACTGAGTCCACCCCGCAGAGGGTGCTCCCACTGCGGCCCAGTTCACACATGGATTTGGGGCCACTATAACTAGTCAGTTAAGGGTGTGATTTTTCTATGCCAGGTACCAATATAACGGGTAAAGGTGTCCTATACTGGTGTAGCTTATTCCCCTTCCCATGTGGCATTCAGAGGTGATCTCTGGGCACTGTCAGTGCATTGCACATGGAGGAAAGGAGGCCATCTGGGCATTGCAGACTATTGTACACATGCTAGTGGCCCAGAGCAGGAGCAAACAAATGCAACACATACTCGAGAACACTAGAGGGGGCTATAGAGAACAAGAAGATAGTGACAAAATATGGGTGAGTTGTCTTAAATAGAGTCCAGTTTAATCCTCCTGATGGCTTGCTTATTTCAGTTAAACCATACTACATGGGAGGGAAAACCCAGCAGACAGCCTGGCATAATGCAGAGAGAACCCTAATCTGCAGGCAGCTGGGGGGGATTTTTGCATTACTTCTGCCCTGTACTGGATTCTCCCCCTACAGCTCTGGAAGTCTGTCTGGGGCATTTCTTAGGCACCCGTCACCTCATGTCTAGATCCCATCCCCTTTTCACCAAGACACACAGGGTGGTCATCGGCTCCAACTTTGGGTGAAGAAGAGAAAGAATTTTGATTCCATTGGATTAGAAGGATGAGCTGATCAAATAATCCAAACAAGTATTACAAAAGAATCAACACACACCCTGGGCCCTATGGCCTGGCAGATCTCAGCTGAGTGGGCTCCTGCATCCCTACAGGAATGAGCTCAGCCTGAAAATACTGAGCAAGAAACTCTCTGGAAGGTTACCGAGTCTTGTACATTTCCAAACGCTTCTGTCCTTTCAGGGAGAGGCACCACCAGAGGTGGGGAAGGAGAAGTAGTAGGTTGCAAAGGACTAGACCAAAAGCTCCACCACCTAGCAGAGGTGTCCAGATAGTCAAGCATGGTCCTTGGTGCAACCCTTGCATACAGTCTATTTCAGTGAGCGAAGATTACAGGCCCAGATTAAACACCCCCCTTTGGTCAAGCAAACACAGCTGCATCTCTCAGTCAGGAACCAGTCAAATCTGCAGGTGGGCAGAGGAGCCCACGGTGTTCCTCCTTTGTCACACTTGAGGAATGGGAAGCACCCCTGGAAAAGGAAGTGAGAGGCCAGTGTTACTGGTGCAAGCAGGGGTTGGTTGCTGTGCCACTGTGGGGAGCTAGGCTCCCTGTGCGGATGTGATACCAGCCTGCAAAACTAAACTGTTTGCTGCCCCAAATGCCCCCCTCCTGGGCACTGAGTTTCCCTGTGTCCCACTGGAAGATTGTCCCACTATTGTTTGCAAGAGGGCCTGGCTGTATTGCTGTGCATCTCAGTGGAGACAGCCAACAAAAGGGACAAGGTGCGAATGGGCCATGCAGACCGCCAGGTTCTACTCTGCCCCCAAAAAGGGTCCCTCGTGGTCGGGACTGAGGTTCAGTGGTGGGGATCTGCATCAGGGAAGTTTGCCCTGTTGTTACGCCTGCAGCATGTGGTCTGAGGATGGAGAGGAGACTTCAGTGTGCGGGGCTGGATCCAGCTCAGAATCCCCAACACACACTCACCGTCTTCAGCCAGCTTAAACCAACATGAGAACCAGAGAGCAAAGGAGGAAAGTTGCCCACTCTTTGGGACCCAACCCTCCCCAGATGTAGCAGCCCAACGCAGCACATTCAGGCTGGAGTCTCAGCAGTTACTCTGAAGTTCCTGCTCTGTTTGGCTGATTTAAGATTCAGCCAGGGTCACCTAACAAGTCAGTGTGAAAAATAATCTCTTCCATTTCTGTGGCGCCTGCCAGCCCCAACTCTGTGCAGCCACCTCTGGGGAGGAGGGTGCCAGTTGGCTCAGAGCAGAGCAGGGGGAAAAGAGGATACATGCTGGCACGCTAAATCCCAGACCGTCCACCTGACCCACCAAGGGCTTACCACGGAAATAAGGCACAGTTATTTTTGTTTTCAAACCTTGCCCAGTTCATTTGCTCCCAGCCTGAGGCCTTCAATTCTAGATTCCTGCCCAGAGATCATTTTCCTGCTAGCACTAAAAATGCCAGACAGTGGGACTTTGTCATGGAAATGCTGATGAGGATTAACAATTGCTGGGCTAGGTTTGGGGCAGACAAAGCATAGGGCTGCTCTGCTGTCTGGCGTCATGCACTGTCTCATTTTCCAATTACAGTGCAAGCCCTGTGAAATAAGCCACGCACCCACCCTCCCTAGCTAGCAGGAAGCAGATTGAGCCGTGAATGTGAAGGGAACCTTTGGGGTGCCAGGAGCAATATATTCTCCCCCTGCCACCTCCGCCCGAGGGAGTTCAAAGCACTTTACAAACAATAGCTAAACGTGGCCTCTCCCCCACTCTGGGAAGTAGAGGAACATCACCCCCATCTTACACATAGCGGTAAAGTGACTTGCCCACAGTCACGCAGAAAATCAGTGGCAGTCAGGAATAGAACCCAGGAATCCAGACCCACAGTCCCCTCTGCTAGCCAGTAGACAACACTGCCTCCCAAATGGACACAGCTTGTTCTGACATGACCTTCCACCTTCAGCTTTGTATCTCCCATCCCAAGTCCTCAACCCTTGGGATGTAGAATAGGCAGCGTCTTGCTAATTCATACCCAACATCGCAGCTGGTCACATATCAGAACCCTGGGGAAGGATGGGCATTAGCCTCCTGGATACTCCTGCATACCATCTCAGGAGAGCACCTGGTACTGACGGTAGTAGTGGGACATCACAGCTACTCCCCCAATGACAGCTCAAACAAGCTGAAGTCTTGTAATCAAAGCACAGCCTGGGAGTCAGGAATGCTGGGTTCTGTTCACCTGCCACTGACTTACTGCCCAGTTGTGGGCAAATCCAGTTCAGTGCTTTGGTTTCCTCATTTATAAGATGATACTGACCTATCCCAGAGGAAGGGGATTGGGACACTAATTCCCGGGTGTCCACCAGGTGCTTTGAGATCAGCAGGGAAAGAAGGTAGGGAAGGGGAAAGTTGCTATTGGACACTGAAGCTGAAAGGGAGATTTCAGACGTGTTTGCAGGGCAGCATTTCCTGGCAGCCAACTTCCATCCGCACAAACACGTGAATCTGGAGGTTTACACACGTGTTCTGCAGCTGTTCCCGGGCCTGGCTTACCAGCCCAATGCTAGAGCTCATCCCGGGCGGTCGAGCGGAAGGAATGGCCAGCGTTGCTTCGGGAACCCTTCAGTGTTTTCTGAGAGCCGCTCCAGTCCGTCTTCTTGGAGTCGTCATCCCAGATGGTGGACGTCTCCGTGTCGCTGAGCCACTTGGAGTCCCCAGTGTAGTGAGTGGGGTAAACCAGCAGGGGGTGCACCGAATACACCAGCAGGTCCCGGTTAGCAAAATGCTGCTTGTAATCCTTGCTAGAAAAGGGAGAGTGGAAAAATCAGTGACGCTGGGTAGGAAGGAACGCAAAAGGGGGTGGAGAACAAAATCTGCACCCCTAGGGGGATGCCAGGGTGTGCCCGCAGCCTGGAGCCCCATCCCCTCTAACGCTGTGTTCCTGGGCCTCGGACACCAAAGAGGTGGGACACAGCACCTGGATGGATCATCCAGAGCATTTCCTGCAGGGTATGGGAGCCAAGAACTCCAGGCAGGCTCCTAGTTCAGCGAGAGTCTGCAGGTGAGAGGAGGCCACCCATCCCCCGGCCCTGCTGGAGCAACTCAAACGGCAGCCAACGCACTTTGTTTGGCTCGGGCCGGCTGCCTAGAAACATGTTTCTCAACATCCACGGCAGAGCTAGGCTGTTCCCAGGCTCCTCGTTGAACTACAGCAAACAAGGAATCCCGCGATGAGCTCACCCTGCAGGCTGCCAGGTCTGCAGGACTCCGAGAGGGGCAGGAATGGGACACTGGGCCGCGGCAGCCAGCAGCCTCCTTGTAGGGCTGATACCTCCTCTCTACTTGGGAGGCTCCCAGCAACCCCCCCCCCTCCGCTCAACATCCTGAATCCCAGCACATGGTTCCTGACAACCCTTAGGGTCACTCTGAACTGATCCATGGTGCCCCCCGCTACACCCAGGGACGATTCCTGTCACATCCACCTTCACTGCTCGCCCAAGCCCTGCCTTGTGCCACTCAGATCGAACTGGGGTCTCCGGCAGAGCAGGGCGCTCCACCGGTCCCAGTTAGGCCACGGGCTGGCCCAGAGCCAGCCAGCCTGTGCTGATGTTATTCTAGCTAGCCTGGGTCTTGGAATGGTTCCTGGTTCACACCCAGGGCTTTAGTCTGTCCACCTTCCTCCTCCACCCCTTCCTTTACTCTTTTAATCCCTCTGTTTTTCCATCTCTCTCTCAACCCTTTCCATCCCCCCACACTTCTTCCCCCAGCCCCCCACCAGAGGTCTGCAGGAGGGGCAGGAAGTCAGCATTGGAAAACCAGGGCTCCCAGCCATTGCAACAGTCTGCCTGGAATCTGAGAGCACCTAAGACAGCTGCAGAGGATGCAAGCCACATGGCCATCCTGGAGTGGCTGGGAGACGTCTGGGAGGGCGGGGGGGTTATGGCCGAGTATCCGTGGGGCTGCACGTTACGTGGGGATGAACGGGGGACACAGTGCAGAGGGGGGAGTCAGTGACCTTGTCCACATGCTGTATTTAGAGCCTGGTGTCTGTGCAAAGGGGCTCTGTGATCCCCAGATGAGCATCCACGTACGCCCTCAGACATGCATGAACAGACTCCTTGGCTGTGAAAACTGCACTCTCCGGGTTTTCAGTGATCTTTGTTCTCCCGCCTCACACTCCATGTGGGATTTCACTGCTGCTGAACAGCGTCGGGTCAAGAGCCCTGGAGCCCTCTGCCTACCATGGAACACGGGCAGCGGTAGAGCAAGTGGCCCCTAGGCTGGCCTCAGCCCTGACCTGCGGGGGATGATCCATGGATGTCAGGGGGAGCTGAGTCTCCATGGCCCAGTCAGTCAGGAAGGGGCAGTGGGGGGGAGGAGCTCAGCCATGATGGTCAGACATGGGGATGTGGCTGATCCACTAGAAATGGAGCTGAAATCCTCCAAACGCATTTCACACCAGCCCTTGCTCGGCCAGCAATGACTCTGTTCTCTCAGCGCTGCACTCCCCTCCCCCACAGCTCACTGACGACCGTTTTCCACAGACCAGAGCGCAGGGGCGGCTGAGGGGAATGAGCTCATGGTAACAGATGTTTTATTTCAGCACACAAATAACGCTGGGGGGCGGGGGCGGAGACACACACGCTTGTTTCTTCACTTACACGGCCAAGCTGCTAATGGAGTCTGGGCTGCAAACCAGACTAGCAAACGGGTGTCACACCTGACTGGGTAGGAAAACAGAACCAAAACCCCTTCCTGGGGGCAGGGGGGAGGGAGAGGGGTTGTGCATGGACTGGAGACCCCCAGCACTGGGCTCTGCCCCTTCTCAGCCAGCACTGTGCCAGTCCCACCCCGGGATGGAGCAGCAGCCGGAGCCTATCCTTACTTTGGGTGCCTGTCATACATGATGGGCAGGAACTCGTCCACCGGCAGCATTTTGGACAGGGGTTCGGCCGCGATCAGCTTCTGGGCCCCGCGCTGGGAGATGATGTAGGCCAGGGTCCAGTAGGAATATTCAGCCACCACCAGGTTCCGCACGTCCTCCACCGGCTCCTCGTCCTCCGAGTTCACCTGCTTCCTGCCCAGGTAGCTGCGAAGGCAAAAGCAGTCCATCAGCTAAGGGAAGGAGCCAGGCCTGCAGCAATCCCAGGCAGCAGACACGCTGCAGGGGACTGGATGGCTCGAGGGGCTGGGAATGGGATAGAGACTTGTCTCCAGGCGACTGGCTCCAATCAGCCATTGGGGCGGAAAACAACGGTGCTCGGGGCTTTCGCTATCTGAAAACAGTAGCCAGCGTCAGAGGGCACTAACCCATGGGGAAGCAGGGGAGGGGCCCCCAGACCAAGGCAGGATTCAACCAGTGACAGCACCGGAAGGCAAGCTCGGGATGGGGCCAGCCCCGTCCCTTCCCCCTCCCCTGCCCCTCACTGTGGGCTAGTCCAACGTACATCAGGTCCCAGTCCAGCTGTGCCCACTCCAGCTCCTCCATCAGCCGCGTCAGCCGCACCTTGAAATAGGCCTCGAAGCGCACGTCATCCTCAAACACCACCGACTTCTCCAGCCCCCGTGCCACGATCTGCGGGGAGAGTCCGAGTGGCTGTTATTAGAGGCCCTACTGCTCCCTCCTGGACCCCCTTCCCCAGGATAGCGGCACCAGTCTGGAAACTAAGTCTGGACCGGGGTTTGTTGTGAAGAACGGCCTCACAGAACAGAGGAGTGGGGCAGGGGAGACACCCCCATCCAGGGGCTGCTGCCAAGGGCACCGTGCCAGCCAGGAAGGTTGCTCGACGTGCTCCAGCAGGTAGGGCACTGGACAGGGACTCAGGAGAGTCCCAGCTCCAACAATGGTGACCTTGGGCAAGTTGTTTCCCTTCCCTGCTTTGTCCGTTTAGACTGTAAGCTCTTTGGGGCAGGGTCTGTCTCTCACTCTGAACAATGCCCAGTGCCACGGGCCCCCTCGGTGTTAGCGTAATCTCCCCCTTCCCATTTATTTTCTTCCTTTACCTCAGGTCTTTACCTCTCTCCAGATGTAATAATGGCTGAGGAAGCAACCAACCTCCCCCTTGGTGAGCGTCCTGCCAGAGAACGGGTCATAATATCCTGGGAGCAGATCCACACCCAGGATCTTAATGTCACTGCTGTTCAGGGCACTGGAGGGTGAGAGGCCGTGGTTAGAGAAGTGCTGCGCTGGAGAACAGGCTGTAGGGAACAATCCTGCACTGGCCAGGGGGATAGATGAGGTGGGCATGATAGATCCTTCCCATCTCTAACTCCCACTATTCTGCACCAGTCAGATCTAGTCACTTCCACTTCCCAGCACCACCCCCCTGAGGGGAGCTCTCCCACCAAGATGGGCTAGTTCCAATCTGGGGCAGGTTATTCCCTGCCTTGGGCCACTGACACTTCCTCCAACAGGGGAGTCCCTAGTGAAGGTGAGCCCTCCCCACCCCATAAGCACCTCACAGGAGGGGCCTGGCTACACCTGGTGGAGGTGGGGCTCTCCAGCCCGGCTACCTGTGCCAAGGTGCGGAGGATGCAGAGGATTTGGTGGGCTGAGCTGTGAGAAGATGGCAGGCTGAGCTTGTGTGACACTGACAGCCAGGGGCTCATGTGTAACTTTGGCTGCTGACTCTTCTTACCATGCCTGACATCTGCCTTTTGATTCCCTTGCTCAGGAGACAATCCAGCTGAGAATACACAGTGTGGTTCCGTCTCTCCACCACCAACTAGCAGAATTTCCCCTCCCCGTTCGATGTGCGGTGTCATAACGCATCCCCGACCCCAACCCAAAGCAGCAGCAAGAGCACGGAGCTTCAGCTGCAAGAAACGTGCCTGCGCCCAGCATCCAAAACCCATTCCCCCGCCATCCCCCATGAGGTACTGGCATCCCACCTGAGCTGTTGCAAAGCACTGTAAAGAGCACAGAGCACTCACCTCCCATCCACAGCATCCACCACCAGGGGGTCTATCTCCAGCTCATACAGAGAACTCAGCATCCGCTGGCGCCGGTCTGGCCTCCGCCTCAGGTTAATCAGGAAAATCTAAAGAAGAATCAAATATTAAAGGGGACAGGATTAAAATTCAGAATGATTTGGACAAACTGGAGAAATGGTCTGAAGTCTAAGGGATGAAATTCAATAAGAACAAATTCAAAGTACTCCACTCAGCAAGAAAAATCAGTTGCACACATACAAAATGGGAAATGACTGCTTAGGAAGGAGTACTGCAGAAAGGGATCTGGGGATCATAGTAGACAAGCTAAATATGAGTCAGTGTAACGCTGTTGCAAAAAAAGCAAACATCCTTCTGCGATGTATTAGCAGGAGTGTTGAAAGCAAGACATGAGAAGTAATTCTTCCACCTACTCTGCGCTGATTAGGCCCCAGCTAGAGTATTGTGTCCAGTTCTGGGTGCCACATTTCAGGAAAGATGTGGACAAAGCAGAGAAAGTCCAACGAAGAGCAACAAAAATGATTAAAGGTCTAGAAAACATGAGCTATGAGGGAAGATTGAAAAAAATCTGGGTTTGTTTAGTCTGGAGAAGAGAAGACAGAGGGGACATGGTAACAGTTTTCAAGTACATAAAAGGTTGTTACAAGAAGAAGGGAGAAAAATCGTTCTCCTTAACCTCTGAGTATAGGATAAGAATCAATGGATTTAAATTGCAACAAGGGTGGGTTAGGTTGGACATTAGGGAAAAACTTCCTAACTGTCAGGGTGGTTAAGCACTGGAATAAATTGCGTAGGGAGGTTGTGGAACCTCCATCACTGGAGACTTTTAAGAGCAGGTTAGACACACACCTGTCAGGGATGGTCTAGACAATACTTAGTCCTGCCATGAGTGCAGGGGACTGGACTAGATGACCTCTCGAGTTCCCTTCCAGTCTTATGATTCCAGCCTGGGAAAGATCGGGCTAGAGACTCAGGAAAGGGGCAGGGTCTCACGCTCACCAAGGAGAGCTGCCAAGAGAAGGGGACACAGTCTATATGGGGTTCCTCCATCCAGCAGTGGGCAGGCCATTGTGCCTGAAGGGAATGGGATACCCTGGGACACAGAGGACTGACAAAGCTCTATCCCAGCTGGGCACACGGAGGGTAACAAGCTCTGCTCCATGGCAATGAGTGTGATGAAGGAAGGGCCCTAGCAGCTCTCTCCTCTTTGAAGCAATAGCAGAATCTTTCCCCAAGATGGGAGCTCAGGGGGGTCTCTGCTCATGAGACACGGCTCCTGCCAGACCTCCCTCTCCAGCCAGCCATCCTCTCCCATGAGCCAGCTCTGCACTGGGCCCCAAAGTGCTGTTCCCTGGTGTCCCAGCATGGGGGTTTAAATGGTGCAGCCACAGGCTACCAGACAAGGGATATAGATTGAAGAGTGTCCTTCATGCAGCAGGGGTTATGCAGGCAGCCTGCTTAGCCAAGCGGGGGGATTTCACCTCACTCTGCAGCGTCTCCACTGGCCAGCCCAGCAGGAGCAGGCTCCAGAGGGTGGGGAGGTGGAGGGACAATAGGTGCCATGAGGAAGCTGTGTTGGACAGGGAGGGGAAACATGCTCTCACTTCCGGCCAGGTGCTCACCTCATCAAAGCCCATTTTACCGAGGTGCTTGGGGCTGAGGGAAACGTGCTCAGAGGGGTACATCGGGGGGCCGTCCACTGCAAGAGACAGAGCACTTGGCTAAGATGGAGTCACTGTGCCCACAGCCCTCACTCCAAGGGCCTAGACAGAAGCAAACACCCTCAGCTGCGTCACTGCCTCACCGAATACAGCTGGGCGTGTGGGCTGGGAGCTTCCTCCCCATCCCCAGGATTTGCTTCAGGATGATAGGCCAGCCCCAGCCCACACTGACAGCTCAGAAGGCTCAAGTGCTCTGAGCCCGCCAGAATGGTACAGGCTGCCTCCCCACACACACCCTGCCACAGCACCTCATAGCTGAGCTGGGGTCTTCCCCTTTCCATGGCCCGTTCAATCCTTAGGCTTTGCTGCTGTGACTCCCAGCAAGAAAGCCAGCGAGCCCCCTTATGGCGCGGACCCCGACCCGAGACCCAGCATACTTCCCTCACGTCAGCTAAGGGCGTTTGCCAAAGAGGGACCGGAAACGCTTACGCTTTGTCTGTCAACTCCTCAGACAAACAGTGTAAGCGGGTGAAACTCCACTGACTTCAGGGGAGCTGCATCTGCTGATCTGCACCCCAGGGCTAGGACCCCAGCCTGAAGCTCCCTGTCATTCCCCCAGTGCCGGCGGCTGGGCCTGAGCCCTTACCCATGGCTTCCAGGATGAGGTGCACGAAGTTGATGTGTTCGTCCTCTAGCGTCTGATGGGACTTCACCGGGACATTGATGTAACCAAACCGCTCCTGGTTACACACGTAGATCTGGACTCCTGCAAGGCAGCGGCAGCCAGAGTAACCCCAGGCCGCCAGCCCCTGCTCCCAACCCCTTCGCTGAGAGCTCTGCACACCAGCCTTCCCCGTGTTGTTCCATCCCAAAGCACAAGCCCTTGGCTCTTCCTAATGTGCCAACCAGCTCCCCCCTCCACCTGCCACCCTGCCTTGGGCAAAGGGGCTGTTTAGGGCCAGCACGGGGCAAGAGACAGCTCCTCAGGAAATGCATTGCTCTTTTACGTCCTTCAGTTCCACATCTACGTGGGGATGGATTCAGATTTCACAGTCCTCTGGCCTCGATCCCCAGACATGGGATGCCTTGAGGAGCTCCTTTCTGGGGGACCGAGTACAGCTCACTCCACGCGTCCCTCTCCCACTCTGCCCCTTCCCTCTGGCCCTCACCCGCGGCTTGGCAGGAGTAGGCGAAGACGATGATGTCGTCAAAGGGCCAGGTGTAGTTGGGGTGGGGTGGGTGGAAGGCGAGCTCGGAGGTCCCCTCTCTTCGCAGATCAAGCAGGAAGGTGGCGTACACCATGGGGACGGCGAAGCAGCCCATGAGCTGGCGGTTCTTGGTGGGGAAATAGTCTGCCGTCCTGCGGTAGTAACCCTGGGAAATACAGGGGTGAGGTAATTCCCACTGACGGGAACCAGGAGGAGCCAAAGCAGCGCATCTCCCCCACCCACCACGAGCAGGCAGGGCTCCAGCATGGAGAGCTCCCTCACAGCCATGCCCTGACAGCAGCAGGCCGGGCTCCATGCCACTCTCAGACACTTCAGAGTTTCCCTCCATCCTCATCATCCAGCCTCTGCCCCAAGGAGAGACACTGGGGGGGATATTTTCCTCCCTGGCGAATCCCAGCACCCCGCAGATCACACATGTCCAGCTGAACGCAGACAGGTGGGGCTTCTAGGTTTCCTCCCAAGTCTTAAACGGGGCTTGCAGCAGAGCCCAGTCCGCATACAGCAGAGAGGGGGCGACATTAGAGCCCACTCGGGTTTTAGGAGACAGCAGAGCTCACATGAAGGAAGGGTGATGGGCAGGTTGGCACACGGCCGGGAAGGCACCAGTGGAATTTCTCGGAGGAAGCTGCAGCCCAAACTGACTGGGTGACTTAGCTACGAGACCTTAGGAGCGACTCTGGGCTGGCAGGGGTGCCCAGAAGGGCAGAGGTCGTGCTTCAAGGAAGGTTCCTCATGCAGGAACTTTACAGTTAGGCCCCTGGGCTGGAGATGTTTTCTGGCTGTGATTAAGGGAGTTTTCCCATACCCACCCCAGGTCCATCAGGAACTGCAGAACAAGGGTAACACACCCCACTGCTTGGCAGCAGCACCCAGGCTGAGTGACAGCAAACAGGACATCCTCCAGCACAGGGGATTCCCCCTGCCCACCCCAGGCAGCTTACCTGAGGGGTTATCCCACACCAGAAGTTGGAGTAATATGTCTGGGAGTCCAGCATGGGGGCGATCACCGACTTGTTCTGCGAGATCAGGAACGTCAGGGTCTGATTGTTGGTCAGGATGCTGTCTGTATCGGTGAGCTAGTGGTGGAAACATGTGAGGCTGCCGCTGCTCATCACAACACGTCTAAGTAGGTGAGCTAGTAGGGAGAGCGCCTGCCCAGCAACGGCCAGCCCGGGGCAGGCACGGCTCCATGCCACTCTGGGAAGCGCCAGGGTTCTCCTGCACTCTCAATCTCCAGCCACTCAGCCAGGGCGAGAAACCCTTGGAGGATGCTTTCCTAGCAGGGGGCTCTCTCAGACAGCCCTGGACGTTATCTGTGGGCGATGGCCCTGGAGCATCCACCACAAAACAGAGAGGAACCAGGGCCATAAAGCTTAAATTAGGAAGATGACAGGCTTCCACAGTGGGGTCATTTCAGAGTAGGCTGCATACACCCCCGGAGAATCTGACACAAGGAACTATCCTGCTCTGGGCCCCTGTGGGTGGGCAGAGTGACGCAACGGAACTTTCCCGTCTCCGCTTTCAGTGCATCTGAAAGCTGGTCATGTTCCCCGAGGTTGGGCCTTGCGGGAGGGCTGAAACCCTTCCTGTGCTAAAGGAGGGAAGCAGGCCCAGTTAGAGTTCTCTTACCAGGAGATAATCAGCCCCCTCGGCCCGGGCAAAGCTCAGAGCTTCCTGCTTGAGCTTCATGACATGTTCATAGCGTTCGTCTGTCCAGTGCTTGGGGCCAAGTTCATCGGGGTAAGAGCTGCATCAGGCAAACAAAGAGTTAATAACCTGCCCTTGGCTGTGAACTTACAAACTCACTGGTCCTGTGCGCCTGACAGCTGAGTAGCTTGGACAGGGCAGGATCAGCTCAGTCCTGACTAAGGGCTCATCTTGACTGGGTTTGCTTAGCATGGAGTCCCACTGGGGCAGCAGGGGGAGGGATCCCTTAGTGAGGAGCCATTTAGCTTGCACCGCCCTATGTCTGTCCAGCCTGTTCATCCCACAAGCAGCCCAAGCACGTGTGGTGCGGATCAGTGCTGCCTGAACAGCCCCATGCTGGGAGGGAAGAAACATGAAACTGATTCACTAACGCAGGCTCAGGATTGGGTCAGGCCACAGTCAGCTACCCCGGCACACACATTCCCAGCGAGGAGACTGTATGGAAACAGACTCTCCCTGTCTCCCATCTGTGCGCAGGGCCTCTCGCTCCATCTGTGCATGGGGGCCTCTCGCTCCTGGAGGATCTCTCTGTGCAGTCAGCTCCAGACAGGCAAGAGCAGGACAAGACTGGAGAGAACCGAACTGGGCATGGCAGGTTTGGGTGGATCAGAACAGGATGGGCACAGACAGCAGCCAACCTGCCACGCAGTAGGCAGACCACCACAATGAAAATGGGTAGGTAACCTCAGACGCCTTCTTCAGGGTGCCACCAAAGGGCTGACAGCAGTGAAGGTGCTGGGAGAAAGCCATCCCCATTCCACCTGGAGGAGAATATCCAGGCACCCTGACCTAAACTGGATCAGAATCACCACAGGTTAGAAGAGGATGCTAGACCCACTTCCATGCAAATACTTTTATGCCCCAAATTCAGAGCGGCAAACCACAAAGCTGCATGTAAGAAAAATGCAATGATGAGGTCTGGCAGGCTGAGTGCAGGGATAGGAGCCAGAAACTTCTGGTTCTGTTCCATCTCCAACTAACTCTCTTGTAGCCTTGGGCAAATCACTCAGCCCCTTTGTGCCTAGGTTTCTCTATACATGAAATGGACAAAACACTCTCTGGTAGGACGCATTGCTACAGCAAGGCCTCAGGTGATCATACACCTTACCTGGGCTCCTCCACTGACTTCCACTCAATGTAGCGATAGTGTTTTTCCATGGCCGTAAGCCATTCCCACAGGATCTTGGTCGTGTTGTCGATATTGTGGTCCGTTGCACACCTGAAAAATCAGAACGCAGAGGAGACATTAGCTCTCCCCCTTCTCCCAGCCCCGTTTCCTTCAGCACATGCCTTCCAGTCTCCAGCCCCAAACCCAGCAACACAATCCTATGAAACTGAAATGGAAACCACAGTAGCAGCTCTCAGGGAGATCCCGCTCCCCAAATGCCTCCCGACCTCCAAAGCCCACATATCTGGACATCAGCGGAGAGCTACTGTACAAACAAGGATGCCAGGGAGTTGAGAAGACTCATGACCCCAGAGGGGCACAGGGTGCATGAATGAAGAAGTTGAGGGTCTCAAGCACAGGGCTGGCCTTACAGGCAGAACTGGGGAAGAAGCCTCTGACAGTGCATAGGAGCTACCAGACTGGATCAGACCAATGGTCTATCTCAGTGGTTCTCAATCAGGGGTATATGCACCCTTGTGGGTATGCAGAGGTCTTTCAGGGGGTATGTCAACTCATCTAGATTGTTGTTCTCAACCTGGGGGTCATGAGCCTCAGGGGGAGTCACAAGTGCAGGGCCGGTATTAGGGAGTGGCAAGCATGGCAATTTCCTGGGGCCCCATGCCACAGGGGGCCCTGTGAAGTGAAGTTACATGCTTCAGCCCTGGACAGGGGGGCTCAGGCTTCAGCCCCAGGCAGCGGGGCTTGAGCTTCAGGGGTACAGTAGTCTAGAAAGGCTGAGAACCATTGGTCTATGCAATCCAAAGTCCTGTTTCCAACAGTGGCAAGTGCTTGATGCTTCAGGAGAAGGTGCAGGAAAGCCCATGGTGGACAATTATGGAATAACCTACCTGCAGGGGAAGTTTCTTCCTAACCCCATCAGAGTGTAGTTGATTCATGCCCTGCAGCATGAGGGTTTAAATCCAATTTTTAAATTTCATCTGATATACGTGGATAAGAACATAAGAACGGCCAGACTGGGTCAGATCAAAGGTCCATCTAGCTCAGTATCCTGTCTGCTGACAATGGCCAATGCCAGGTGCCCCAAAGGGAATGAACAGAACAGGGAATCATCAAGTGGTCCATCCCATCACCCATTCCCAGCTTGGATGTTCTTATCCATAGAAAAGCAGGTTCTTCCCAAAGGGCTCTCAGCTGAGTGGGAGAATTCCATGGAACTGGCTAGGATCACCACCTGTATTCATGGGCAGCGGCAACATGAGACTGACTGGGACTGCGGAATATTAAGGGGCAGGGCTCCGCCTAACAGCATGCCAACAATGCTCTGCAAAGGAATTTTGAATGTGAAACTGGTTCCCTGCTTTCCTTTGTCATAAATATACCAGAGCCACTTGTCCAAAAACACCCTGTTTCTGCATGGAGTGTTGTCTAATGGCTAGTGCAGGGAAGTAAGGATCAGAACTCCTGGGTTCTAATCCCAGCTCTGCAGACAAGTCATTTACCCTCTGCGTGCCTCAGTCTCCCCACCTGTCAGTCTCCCCACCTGAATTTTGCCACCTCTGTAAGCGCAAGGCAATAGATTGATTTACCAGTTTTCTAATATGGACCAGATGGGTCAAATTCATCACCGGTGTAACTGTATGGGCCTCAGGAATAAATTTAGCCCAGGATGTTCCTATCCAGGCATAGACGAGCTTAAACCCCCTTGTGAACTCTGCTTTCACCCTGGAGGCACGGCGATCCCTTTAAAAGGAGACACACGAGCAACCCTGGCACAAACACTGGCTGCTGCGCTATAAATATCTCCCGGGTATGCTGGCACCAGCAAAGACAGCAAGCGGAAATCTTTTGGAGAATTAACATGTAATTTTAAGCACTCTGCTATTGGGAAAGGGAACGTGAAGGGATAATTCCTTCCAAACTGCAGACTCCCTGACTAGCACTAAAGAGGCACACACACTGCCCTGCCTGGGCCAGGGCAGCCACCAAACACAAAGGCTCATTTGTCTTCAGACCAGGCTCTTCCTAACTTGTAATTAGCCGTTCTCCTCCTTTACTTTTTCCCGTTGCTCTGTGCAGGGCTGGGGGATGCACACACTGCCTACGGCCGCCTTTCCCAGCTTTGTTTTCAGCCCCGCCTTAGTGCCATGCTCACGACAACACCCCTAGGACGTGGCCTGGATTCAGTGGGGAGGCCTGTTCCAACCGAGATGGGGGAAAGCGACGAATGTCATGTATCGCGGCCTAGCACAGGTTGGGGCTGGACAGGCAAGGCATAGACGTAATGTAAGTCAGCAGGGCAGGGCAGAGCGGAGCAGACCAGCCAATTACTCACCATCCCCCTCCCGCTCTTCTCACCCATGCTGCCCTCCTCTAGCCTTTCCTCTCACATACTTTCTGGTGCAAGTGAAACAGTGAGAAATTAAAAAAAAAAAAAAAGCTTTTTGGAAATGCCAGCCTCAGGCCCTGCCAGCAACGCCGGGCAGAGAGGAGTCTTTGCCCCCATGGTCCCGATCACAGCTAAAGGACAACGCTCCCCTCCACCCCCACCCAATGTCTGACACTGCACAAGGACGGAGACCCCATTCATCGAGATTCAAGCACAAGGCAGTGACTTGTAAAGGGCGACCTCAGCTCCCCCAGGACCAATGTGCTTGCACCCACTCTGCAGCACCTCCTACTTGGAGAGGCCGGGACTGGAGTCTCCTCTCATCCCCTCTGTTATTCTGTGCTGGGAATTCCAAACACACGAGTCAAACCACAGGGAAAACTGTAAGTCTCGGAGATGGAAAAAGGTAAGGAGAGACGTCTCGCCCAGCTCCCGCTGCAGCCTGGATTGCTGGCTAGCAGACTCCTCATCTGGATCTCTAGCAGGGCATGTCCGCTGCCAACAGACGTGCACATATGGTAAAGATGCTCTTTACCATGATTAGACTCCGGAGGTAATAGTTCCGACAAGCTCATGTGAGAGGCTGTCAGACACGTCTGCGGGGGCTGCGAGGGGCAGTGCGAGCAGATGGGATGCGGTGCCCAGCTGCAGACACCCGTATCTCACAGTATGCACAGGAGGGTGAGGGGGCTTTTAACCTCCAAGCGCAGGGGGAGAACATCCCCCTCGGGTAGTATGGAAGAGTGTCCTGCCCCACTGCCCAGCGTCCCTTTACGTCGGGGAGGGAGGGGTTCTCCCGTCTGGCAGTGCCCTTGACTAAGGGGACAGCCACGAGATGGCACCCATCCTGCAAAGGCATATCCCCCTCCACCCCCTGTCCCGGCTGCCCCTGCAGCACCAGGCTGCCCTTCCTCGCCCTGGCACTAACCCCTTTAGGGTCTGGGGGGGCACCCCCGGAATCTTGCCCTCCCCGGGGAGGCCCGGCGCCCCCTGAGCCGAGCAGCCCTTACCAGATAGAGATGCGCTCCTTGGGGTAGTCCAGGCGCTCCAAGGCCCCCAGGTAATGGGGCAGCGAGTGCTCCGAGTTGCGGGCCAGGATGGCGATCACCACGGTGGGCAGCTCCTGCTGCTGCCCGGCTGGGCTCCCCCCTTCCCCCTCCAGCCCGGGGCAGCCCCTCAGCAGCAGGAGCAGGGCGCAGCGCAGCAGAGCAGCGTGGGGGCGCATGTCCGGAGGCAGCGGCTGCAACAGTGGGGAGCGGCAGGGGAGCGGGGCTGGGAGCGGGGCGGAGAAGGGGGCGGGGGGAGAGAGGGGCCGGGCTGGGAATCAGCGACGGGAGGGCGGGGAGGGGAGAGGGGGTTGCCCACAGTGGGGAAGGGACGGTGCCTGGTAGCTCTGGGGCTCTGCCCTGCAGATCAAATCCTGGTGCCACCCAGCTCATCTCCAGAATTGCCCCCCCCCCTTGCTCTGGGCGTGCTCCACCCCACCCCCCTTGCTCTGGGCGTGCACCCGTGTGCTGGCGCTTCGTGCTCCAGCTGGGCCTCCTGTATCAGTTCAGATCTCCAGCAAGGGCTGGCTGACAGCCAAGGGGCAGGAATTACTGTGTGTTGATACTGACATAGGGCCCCCGAGTGGTAGCCAGGGAGCACGACTCCAATGCACAGACCACCCCGCTCTCCTCCCAAGAGCACCCCACTATGCCCCCTGTGCTGGGATGTGAGGGAGGGCTGGCTCCCCGACCCTTTCCCTGCTGGGGACTCCCCTGCCTTGGGTGGATCCCCAGGGTAGGGCCCTCACAGTCCCTTTAGTTCTGCAAATCGGCATGAAGGGGCCCATGGAGCACCAGGCTTTGACCCCTCGAGTACCAGGCTTCACCCCCTGGGAGCAGGGGCAGCTTTAGTAGGAAAATTATGACCTTGGCATTTTAAAAACTAGACCAGTCAAGACATTTTGAAAATGCCCCTTAGGGCACAATACTTGGTTAGCTGAGGGTGGGCTGGCTGGGATCTGACTTTTCTTCTCTCACAGCTATGACTCTTGTGACTCCAGAAGTTTTGCCTGCAAGAAAGCCCAGATTTCACAGAAAGCTGGGGCGGTGGAATGTGCCTTTTCTTCCCTTTAGTCTGGTGTTGCAGATGCAGCAGACTTGCATCTTTCTCTAGCGACAGCGGCCAACGCAAACACCCCTCTTGTCTCCTGAGAACTGGGCAAGTAGCAGGAGCAATGAGTCACATCTGCTTCTGAGAATCCAGAACCACACTGTGTGAATGCGACTGAATCAAGTGTCCCCTTTTCCCTCAAGCATCCATGCAAGCCAAACTTCATTCACAGAACCAGCGTTTGCAGAGAGCAAATTCCAGGCCCATTGCCAAGAGCCGATTAATTGCAAAATAATATTGACTTCAATTCATGACAAAAACAAAATTCGTTTGGGGGCCAAACGGTTCATCCAATCATAGAACAGAAATTACCCCACATGACTCTGATGCCCAATCACACAACTCAAAGGGATGTTTGTGGTGCATACTTGGCCAATGATCCACTGGCTTTAATGTATGTGGCAAACACTTTTATATGACAAACAGATCTATAAGTAACGTGGTCTGCCCCCAGACCATTTGCAAGCTGGAAAAGGAGCTAAATCTGCCAAATAAATAACTTTTCCTAACAATTCAGTTAGTTCTACCTAGAGACCATCCCCAGTGTCATACTGCAGCCCAAAAGTAGTTACCTCTACCATACCTGCCCTACTGATCACGAGGGGTTTGAGGGACCCAGCTATCCAGAAAGATTAGGTGGATGCCTTCCATCCTTGCTCATCACAGCTGCTGCAAAACCTGCCCAGACAGCTGTGTTTGACCTTCTGGGACATCTGAAGGGGGATAAACAGAAACCAATGGGAAAGGGGAGGAAAATCTCATGACAACAGTCAAGCCAGCAAGACACAGAACCTGGAAGAAAAAACAGAGAAGGGGTGTGAGGAAATAACATTTGTGCCTTTCAGGAAATCCTGACATTCCTCAAGCATTAAAGAAAACCACATTTACATCAAGGCTAAGTATTATCTCGGAGTATGAAAGACAGCATATAAAACCTCCACCCCCAGCATGGGTCATCAGCAGTGTCTGCGAGGGTGACCAGATGGCCCGATATTAGGGACTTTGTCTTATATACAAAGCTATACCCCAACCCCAGGGCGGAAAAGGTGTTCCGATTTTTCACACTTGCTATCTGGTCACCCTAATGTCTGCACGTGGGACTTTCAGCACTGCCCCACCAACCTCTACCACTTAAGCTAAAGAAGCAAATCAGTTGGCTGGTAGCAGTAGTAAACTGTTATCTTCTAGTGGATCAGCCACAACAGAGGGACATACCACACACTCTTCCAGTCAGTCACATGTAGAAACAGCCTCTGCCTCTCTCTTCTCTACACAGCAGGCTTCAATTCTATATCCTGGCTGATGTGTGTTGGACTGGTGAGCATTTAGAGAAGGGCTGGATAGTTTATTCAGAGAGCACCAGAGTAGAGAGCGCTGTTCCTCCTACAAACCTACCCCAGTCCTCCCTAGGAACAGGAGGATAAAGAACTCTGATAAATAACCAAACTCTCTGTAGCAAGAGAGAGTATTCTGGAAGTTCCAGACCCCAGCCAGCAACTCAGAGACCCAAAGGAAGTTCTATAATCTGGGAGCATGAAATGAACGCACAATACATTTGGAACAAACAGAAAGTACAGCTTGACAGCATGAAATCAGCCTGCTAAGTTCACTGCTCCATGGAGGAAAATACAATCGCTAGTTGGTTTTTTTGTTTGGTTGGTTGGTTTTTAAACAAGGAGTTAGATTCCCTATCCTTTTTTTCTGGTATAAGGTTCTTCAAAAATCTGGCCCCACAGTATAACAGGCTGAGCCACTCCTTGGGTTAGTCAAATGACAGGACTCCAAATCAGGTAACCTGAGCTCTATCCCCACTGATGCACAGTATAAACTTGGACAAATTAATTCAGCTTTGTGCCTCAGTTTCCCTGTCTGTAACTGGAGATTAATAATTACAGGCCTCACAGGAGGATTGAGAGTCTGAGTTCACAATGTTTGCAGAGCCCTTTAAGGGCCACATGTGGAAGATGCTATAGGCAAATTAAGTATTAATTATTACATTATTATTAATTGTCCCCTAGTTCAGTGTCTATCATTGGAGTTTGGAGGTGGATGGGTTCTGCCTCCTCTTTCTATCTTGCAAATGTTGGCAGGTGTGGGACTGAAGAGGGTATAGTGGTACATGAGGGGAGAATTACAACATCTGTGCTGTGCTCAGAGTGACTTTTAGGACCACTGCCAATTTATGCCTCCTGGTGACCATGGGACCATTGCCAGACTTCAGCACAAAACACCCCAGCTCATCTCCAATCTCATAGAGACGCACCTGTCGCGGACACGTCTAGTTTGGAGTGATCTGGGGAAATGAGAGAAGACAGAGGGCTGTGTCCAAGGGATCCATCTCCTTGATGATCTAGCACAGAAGGCTTTGAGCACACCAGCTTCTGAACTGCCGAGTCGTTCTCTAAGCCTGATGCTCTGCACCTTGAACAGCAGCAGTTTCGTGGTGTATTTACACCCATGAAATCCTTCCCGGGGACCATTTCTTTTTCCATCAGCAATCTGCTGCCATCTAGTGGTAAATGAGTTTAGCTCTCATTCAAGAGGCACACAGTAGGCATTTCAGAGTGGTAGCCGTGTTAGCCTGTATCAGCAAAAACGAGGAGTCCTCGTGGCACCTTAAAGACTAACAAATTTATTTGGGCATAAGCTTTCGTGGGCTAGAACCCACTTCATCAGATGCATGGAGTGGAAAATACAGGTGCAGGTATAAATACATGAAAACATGTGAGTTGCCTTACCAAGTGTGAGGTCAGTCTAAGGAGACAATTCAGTTGACAGGCAGATACCAAATTCATCCCTGGGGCAACTCCACTGACTGGGTCAAGCATGGGGTGAACTTGGCCTGTTCTCTACAATTCAGGTCAGCAGGGGCCTCAGGCATGGCAGAGATTATGAAATGGTTCAGGGCATAATTGCTGAGTTAAGCCAAGAAGCTCTCCTTGCCTGCAGGTTTTCTTAGGCCATTTGGAGCAGGTGGGGTCTCATGTCATGCCAGGATAAGGCAGCTGTTGGGTACAGCCAAGAGCCCTCTGCATAGAAAGCAATGAGTCTGCTTTAAACCGGAGCGTAGTCAGAGGTTTGAAAGGCCTAGGTCAGAGATACTCAGACTGCAGCTCGTGAGCCACAAGTGGCTCTTGAATGTGTCTCCTGTGGCTCTTTGCAGCACATGATATTAAAATACTGTGGGATTTAATTATTAATCAGTCTAAGTTATTAACCAATCTGGATGTATTTGTTCTGTTATTAATCAAATGAAGTTGATAAAATACTTGGTCAGTCATTTTGCTGTGAGAATATACCTACACACACACAAATTCTCACAGCAAAATGACTGGCCAATCTAATCTTTAAACACACTGCCTCCCCCACTTGCTCTATTGCCTCAGAGCCCTCCCCACCTAATGTCCCATCTGCCAAGCAGAATTACAGTCACTTCCTTAGCAAAGGTTTCAGAGGAACAGCCGTGTTAGTCTGTATTCGCAAAAAGAAAAGGAGTACTTGTGGCACCTTAGAGACTAACCAATTTATTTGAGCATGAGCTTTCGTGAGCTACAGCTCACTTCATCAGATATATACGATGTATACGTATATCAGATATATCAGATGTATACGTTTCCACGGTATACATCTGATGAAGTGAGCTGTAGCTCACGAAAGCTCATGCTCAAATAAATTGGTTAGTCTCTAAGGTGCCACAAGTACTCCTTTTCTTTTTCCTTAGCAAAAGGACACGGTCTCTGCCCTTTTCCCTCTTCCACCAGCAGGTGTCACTACTGCCCACAGGATTCTCCAAAGAAGTTTGGGTTTTCTTGCAGAAAGTGGGGGGCATGCAGAGAGAAAGGATGGAATAATCAATTTGGCAGCTAATCAAGATCAATGATGTGCCATAGAACCACCTGCCTGGGAAATCCAACAGGATGGCATTAAGATGTACAGGGCAAGGGTGAGAGAATCTTCACCCTGCCTAACAGTGCAGACTTCATCAGCAATAAAGTCACCAGAAACAGCCATAGTGCAGTCCCTAACTAGCGGGGTCCTCTCCTTGTCTGACATCAGCACACTTTTTGAGCGCTATAACTGTCCACTTGAGGCAGCCCTCGAGAAACCCCAGCCCTCTCTCTGCCCAGCACTGACACTAGCTATTAGCTTTTCAGCAGAGATGCCAAACTCTTTTACAAAGGAAGGATCAGTACCCCATTTTACAGATAAGGAAACTACGGCAAGGTCACACAGCAATGGGCAGGGCTTGGAAAGAAGACAGGACTTCCACTCCCGCACCTTGTCCAGCAGCCCAGGGCACCGGTACAATGTTTGACCCCATGATTCTTATTGAAAACATTCCAAATTTTTTGTTGAAAGCAAACACAGTGGATGAAATTTGGCTGCCTGCGTGGACAGACGCACACACTTCCAGTGACTACTGTATTACGTTCTGTTCTAGCCCAGACTGCCTATAGCAGGAAGACAGCCTATCAGGTAACAAAAAAACCTTTTCCATGCCGAAAGGCACCTTAGGACTCTGATTCTATCTTCATGCAAAGTAATAGAAGCCATCTTGAAATTCCCTGAAGGGGACATTGTTGAGATAATATATACTAAAAACAGGGGTTATGACCAACAAAACAAGAGATGCCTCCTATGGAAAGAATTGTCCAAATCGAAGTCAGCTGTCACTGAGCCTGCTGCTTGCACCTATTGGTCAGTTTTACTTTCACTGCCAGTCTGCCCCACTTTCTGCTCCCGCCCCCGCCCCAGGCACTAGTACAAGGGACCAGCGTATGGTGAAATGGGAGCGCAGGGCTAGGCATCAGGAATTCCCAACTCCTAATAGTGTCTGCTACTAGCTCGCCCTGTGACCTCCCATGCTTTAAATTTTTATCTGCACAGAAGAGACCATAACACTTACCAGAGGTATCTGGCACAGCTGCTGTGAGGATTACTACACATATTTATTACAGTAGAGCCTAAGGACCAACCAAGAGTGGGCCCCGATGCACTAGGCACTATGTAAACACAGGTTTCAGAGTAGCAGCCGTGTTAGTCTGTATTCGCAAAAAGAAAAGGAGTACTTGTGGCACCTTAGAATCGAACCAATTTATTTGAGCATAAGCTTTCGTGAGCTACAGCTCACTTCGTCGAATGCATCCGATGACATGAGCTGTAGCTCACGAAAGCTCATGCTCAAATAAATTGGTTCGTCTCTAAGGTGCCATAAGTCCTCCTTTTCTTTTTTTATGTAAAGACAGTAGATGTTCCTTCCCCGATGAGCTTACTATCTAAATAGACAAGCCAAACACAGAGAGTAGGGGAAGGGGTCTAATCAGTTAATGCCTGTACAGAACTTTTAACACATTATGCACTATAGGAGCATGATTGTTATTTTTCATTTATTATTATTTTTCATATCCTATTTTATTTAAATAGACACTTTTCTATTGATCTCAGGTTCTGTAAAGTCTCCATTTAAAAAAAATTAATCTACATTTTGGGTCAGATTTGTCTTGATTCTATGTAACACACATACACAAAACACTGGTAAAAGAACATTATGAAGGCTGCAAAGTCAAGCACTCAGAAGTCAGGAAACGTCAGAAATAAGGTTGTCTGGGCAGCCTTAATTCAGTCTCCATGCGTGAATGCTCAGGTGCTCTGCCGGGATCACATGTGTGAAGCCTGGGCAGCCCTAGGAGCTGAGAGAGACTGAGCGTGTTCAGTGAGGATGAAATCTTCAGTGATTTTTGCTGCTAAGATTTAAATCTCTACTGAATGTCTGAACTGCAGTTTTTCAAAGGCTTAAAACTTGGCCAAGTTCTGGCAGATTTCCATGTGGATGGCAAAGGCATCTCCCCGACACCACCACTCTGCCAAATGTCAAGTCCCTGCTCCAAAGCATTGCGGTACTAGAGCTGTTCAAATAATAAGTTGCCAGAATTTTTAACGTGGGCAACCACCGTATTTTTCTCCAACCTCATCCTTGGAAATAGCTGAGCCATTTAAAAAAGCCTGATGCAGACACCTGGACAGTTAAATTTTGGCAACGTTATAAGCAATCAAATCTTGCAATGGGAAGTGTTAGACAAACTTAATTGGTAGTGCACTGACCCACCTGGCCTTTCTCCAAGTGTACAATCACGTATGCGCACTACCAGTTGTAGCCAGTAAATGGCAACAGTGCCCCAGGTTTAGAGTTTGAGGCGCTAGGGATATGTGTGGATGTGACACATCCGGGATATGATAGAGAGCCAGTCATACGATCAATCCCAGGAGCCAGTCACTCCATCTCTTCCCATCCCCATGTCCCACCAGGGACCGCAGAGCAGAGCTGAGAGCGTCTGTTGAAAGGCGCTCAAGGTTTTACACTTACAGATCCCATATACCTGCCCTCACATCAGTACCCCAGTTCCTCCATCATCCCTCTCTGCCGTCACTGGCCTCCTTCCCATCTCCTCTCTGCATCTCGCTCTATTTCCATAAGCCAAGTTCCCACTTCATCCATCACTTGATTAGGACATTTCAAGGTCACACACAAGATCAGCCCTAACATGTCTCCCAAACCGCCTGCCCACACCAGCCGAGGCCCAGCCAAGTTGTCAATTTCTCTCACAGCAGCACCAAACTGGCAGAAACTGCCCTCTGCCAGGACCCACATGGAATCAGCTCCAGTGACTAAACAGTCCTGAAAACTAATCCTTGTTACTGAAACAGCTTTGGCTGATTCTCGCCCTGGGCACTGGCATCAGCAGATTGGTGGCAAGGAATTCATAGTGCCCATGGGATTGGATCCAGGATTGCGGACCCACGAAGAGTGAGTGGTACTCAAGATGTGCATCTCACATATGGCTGGTGGGCACTGAGCGCTGTATTTGGGAAATGAACCCTACAAGGCAAGTTGAAAAGGTTTCATCAGCCCTTGTGCTGCAGCAGGGCTGGCCAGAAATTGTCCATCACAACTTTAAAAAAAAAAAAATACACAAAACGGCATTTTGATTAAATGGAAATTTTGGCCATTTCCAGATTTCCATTTTTCAGGCTTTTGTTGAAACACTGAAAAGCAAAACTTGTTTGGTTTGGAAAGCTCGAAAATTTTCTATATTTGGTTGCTGAAAACAAAAAAATTGGGTTGGGGGTTCCTCCCTTAACCTCCCCCCGTCCAAAAAAACACCCTAAAAATATTCACCAGGAAAAGTATCTTTTCCTCAGTAGCTCTAATCTGCAGCCTTTTGAGCCGGATCCTGCATTGTTTTGGCTCCAATGGGGATACGGGGCATTCAAGGAACTCAGAACTGGGTCCTTCATGGAAATCTAGGGGTTATTTTTATTGCAGAGATGACCTGCATGCCACTAGATACGCCAGAGGGTTTGCTTTGATTTGCCTCATTCTAATCATCAATTAATAAACACTTTTTGCCCTTCTATTGCACTTTCCATTGTAGCCTCTAAACAACCTTTATAAGCCTCGCAACCACACCTGAGGAAAGTGCGCATCATCCCCATTTTACAGATGGGGAAAACCGAGGCACAGAGCGGTGCTGTGACTTAGCCAAGGTCACACAACAAGGTTTGCAGAGCTGAAAATAGAACCCAGGAGTTGATTTTGTGCCATCACCACTAGACCCCTCCCCAGCTGTGTTTGTACCTTTGCAATTGGCATTCTGTTACCTTGATCTAAGCCTACTGAGCGGGTTCTCCTTGGCCCTGAACCTTGTGCGATCACTTAAACCCAGGCAAAGCAAGTGGAAGATTCTGAGCTGGTAGCATATCACACTCACTTTGACAGGCATAAGTGACAACACAAGGAGCAAAGCAGTGGAGAACCAGGGTCACAGCCTCTGGAAGCGGCACAGCACAGTCCCGCAGGGTAGGGGAGCCAGAATCCAGGACTCAAGCCAGGTCTTCAATCCTCGGCCAGTGGGGGCTGGCAGTGCAGCAGAGTCATTCCCGTCCCTCAGTGTCCTCATGCCCAGGCTCTCTAGCCGCTCTGGTGGCTGACACAGGAATAGTATTGACAGGCACCAGAGGGAGCAGCCCCCAGCCCTCTTTGTCTAGTAGGACAGCTGGCCTGAGAAGGGAGTTAAGGATGGAGAGAGAAAAAAATTCAAGCTGCTTTTGAAGGTCAAAGCATCCCCCCCCCGCCCCCCCCCAACAGACATACATCACCCTATTACCTAGAGAAAGGCAGGCAGCTGGGGCTGATTGTGTCTTAGTCTGTTACCTGCTCCGAAAGACATACTTATCGCCTTTTAATGCAGATTGGTCAGGTGCTTTCTTCTACCCATCTGATCCAGAGCAGAAAGGAGCATTACAATGTGAGCTATACTCACTGAACACGTGTACACACACGCACACACACAAGCTTCTACTTCTCAGACAAAAATCAGCTCCTAATCGCGGTTTCTTTTCTTCATATCATCAGAGCCTTCTCAGTACCCATCACAGGGCAGCAGCAGGCAAACGACTGGGTTTCTTTCCAGATGGGGGAGTGCATTTTCATGCAGGAGAGTCCTGCAGTCAAAGCACTGGTGTCAGACAGCTGTAGAGCGGAAGGCACCATCTCAGCTTCCCCACACAACAGCCAAAGCACCTCCATCCGGACAGGCAGCAGGCTTGTTATTCCCATACACCGTGCAAAAGCACTTTAATGCAGACCAAAATTGCCCCTCGAACTCTAGCCCTAGAACCCTGCAATAATTCTGCTATTCTAGTCTTCAACTTGTCAGCAGAAGACGGGGCCTAGCATGCCAGATTGTGAAGCAGGTTTGTCATGCGTACAGACTGACAGTATACACTCGTGTATGACATCTCCCCCCTCCACACAGACATATCACACCCATACCTCATATGTACAGGTATGTAAACTTCCTCCATACACAGAGTTATATCACACACCTCCCCAGTGCAACCGGAGCTAGGGTGACCAGACAGCAAATGTGAAAAATCGGGACGTGGGTGGGGTTGGGGGGGGCGTAAATAGGAGCCTATATAAGAAAGACCCAAAAAATCAGGACTGTCCCTACAAAATCGGGAAATCTGGTCACCTTAAACTGGACATACCTATTCATAGCTTCTGCATACGTCCCCCATGCATAGACATACATATGCAAATAACCACCTGTGCATACAGAGCTCACTCACACCATACAGACCACCCATGTACTGGGCGGGCCCAAGACCAAATGGCACCCCAGGTGAGGAGCATCTTCAGGCCCCCCCCCACCACCACCACACACACTTTTGAATATCACACAATATATTATAAACTTCACAGCATCGCAGCTGGGCTCTCACTTCACTTCAGTTCATTCTTATCTCTCATTGACTGACTGGCAACACCCCACCCCTTCCATACCCGCGAGGGCATGGCTGACAACATTCTAGGAGGTTTGAGGAAAATGCCGTTCTCAGAAAGTCTGGAAGGTTCCACAAAATTCTACAAAGGTCCGGAACATTCTAGGAGGTTAGTGAAAAATGAATCCACATATGGGGTACCTGAAACATTTTACTTCAAACATTCTATTTTCCCTTTTGTCGCTAGCAACAAAAACAGCACCCCGAGCCCAGTGCCCCCCCAAGCCCAGCACTCCAGGTGGTCACCTGCCCCTAAATCCATCCCTGTTCATGTACACACATTGGCCATAAAAATAGCCCATCATTCATCTGTATCACACAGTCTACTTGCACACTCTACACATACTACATCTCCTCCCCCAGAACACACTTTGTCATTGGAGGACTTTTGCCGTGTTTCACTCCAGGTAAGAAGTCACAGGTTCTTATACTGGGTGATGTCAAAGAACACAGCTAAAAGCTCCTGCACTTAAAGCCACTGGAAACAAAGTTTCAGGACAAGGGTCAGTTTGCTGGCAGAAGATCTAGGGTACAAGACCAGAGAGCCAAGGATCACACAACCTTCTGAAACTAACAGCCCTTCTTCTCTGAACCTCTCGCTGACTCACCATTTCATCTGGCCTGGTGCCCAGACATCACAGGAAATCCATCTATTCTCAGAGGTAGTTGATGAGATCAGGAGGAGGAGATTGTTCTGTTAGAACGGAATAGAATTGACAGCACATGGCATCTTTTACCCCAAGGAACCCTAAGATTCTTTACGGGGCAATGGGCTAGATCCTGGTAGTGCCGTGACTACAAGCCCAGGCATGAACACGGCTGGGAGTCACTCTGTAGGACTCTCCTCTTGATTCTACCACTATTTATCCTGACTGTGGTGCTGATGACAGGGCCTTGAGTTCTAGCCCCTGGAGCCTGATGGTCTTTTTCTGCACTGGTGCAAGTTGCCCCACCCACACACTATCCTGCCAGCGTGCCTCAGCTATGGATCCATTCCTCAGCTTTTCTGCCAACAAGGTTATCATTATGCAGGCGGGGCTGGAAGTTTACATGGATCCTTACAAACAAAGGTTATAGCTACACAAGAAGCATAGGATTGTAGCACCGCTAAGCTTTAATCTAGCTAGCACAGTGCCACTGGACTGGGCTGCCCCATCACACCCTCTTCTGGTCAAAGATGGCACTGCAGGTGCTTCCTACCTCAGTTTCTTCTGAGGTGGGTACCCACCTCCCCCCCACAAGATCAATGTTAGAAAATGTAGCTGGACACTCCAGACTCATCACTGAGCAAATATATCCCCATCCCAGGGAGCAACTGTCCAGTTAAGAGCCACAACAAACAGAAGATTTGTCTCCTCTTGGGCTCCTCATCTGTCTGCCTTACCAGCTCCGGCCTTTCTTTGCTCAGCTATGGAGCACTGGCTCCCAGTCTGCTTTCTCGGCAGTCCCTCTCACACTTGATCACTCCCCGGAGTCCAGGGCTTTTCACCCCTACTGCCAAGCCCTGCCAAGTTCGCTGCTCTTTCAGCAGAGCACTGCCTCCCAGAGCGTGCTCTGCCTGGAAGCCCTTTTTCCAAGCAGGTTCCCGCAGCCTCCTCTCCCACAGGACTCTAGCAGCTTCCCCCCGAAACCTGCCTGCAGACACTGCCTCCTGCATGACCCCAACCTGCTTCCTATAGCACCTCCCTCTCTCTGACTGCACCCTCAGCCCTATTTATGAGGCCCAGGTGTTCCTCGGCCTATCACCTGACCCCACTAGGCCACCCCCTCTGGCTGGGAGGCAGCAAATTACCGCATGGGTGGGGTTAATTGAACAGGCGGGCTAGCCCAAGGCCTCCTGGCCCTTAAAGGGGCAGGCCACCCTGATACTGAGAGTGACAAGAGTAGTGAAGACACGGTGGCATGGGCTTGTACTCGGCTACCTGCCCCAGCGCAAGCTGACCAGGGAGCTTGGGTATGCACTCAGATTGCTAGCTGACTCGGAAGCCCACGCCACCATGTCTTCGCTGCTGTCGTTACTCTCCTAGCCAGCTTAGCTAGCACATGTGCGGCCATCACACCTTCACTTGCAGTCCAGACCTACCCATACAGTCGCATATGCCTGCTGCCAGGAGGGCTGACAACAGAATGTTGCCAATTAGTGGCCAACGACGGTGGGGAGATTGTGTGATGTGAGAAGCTGGAGGTTGGGCTGAGACCCACCAAACACATTGCATCCAGCAGGCCACCAGATTGTCAGAGTCACCCGGGCTAGATTTGAACCACCAATGTGCAATACTCTTCATCCGGCCCACCTCGTTGTGACGTAACAACGGCTTGGCTACGTGTCCTTGGTAAGAAGACAATTAAATCCATTACATGGGAGAGCCACAAAGCTAGGCCATTGGAAAGGGAAACACAGCCCTCCCCACCATCCCTGTCCATGCAGCCATCTGTAATGCAGGAAAAGCACCCTGGGTAAGCTCCAAAGGCGTCCGCACACTGGACCTTCTTCACCAGACCATGAAGAGGGGGCTCAGCTCAGCTATGGGGCTGGATCAATCAGCCAAGAACCTCAATCAGCCAAGGACATCATTCTGATCTGGACCACTCTTCACCATTCCTAATGGAGGGTGGTGATATGGACAGAAAAGAGGGTCGCACAAAGGCCTCTCTCTCCAAAGGCAGTGTGCGGAGAAGGGCACACACAAGCTCCACTGTGACTCCGTCTAATAACTCCTGAGAAATCTGTGTCCATTCCAGCTGTTTTCTCCCATATCCAGCTGTTTCACAGATTAAAAAACCTAGCGCCAGCTAGGAGTCCCAGAACTGGGTTTTCGTTCCAGTTTTCTGCTAAATCCATCCCCTTTCGCCAGGAGTTGTTGCCTTGTGCATTTATTTTGTTCTGTCCTTCATTAGCCTATTCTCCTGGGCATGGAAGAATAATGGTGCCACGCTGTAATCAGGATATTTTTAGGTGTATTCCACTTCCCTCCACTAGGGCCTGATGGAAAGGCCCCAATTACAAGTGCAATTAAATCCTTAGGGTCCCCATAACCTGCATTTTCCACCATCTCCCAGAGATCTGCATGACTGAGATTGACTGACTGATGCTCTAGAAGGACAGTAAGTAGTGTTCTGTCTGACAGGGAGGGAGGAACTATGCCGACTGCAGCTGTGGTTAGCTAGGAGGATTGTGCCATTGTGAGCCCGCATTGAAAGTCACCTGAGACATTTGTACTCAGTTGCCAGACACATTTCCACAGCCACGCCCAATGCCCCCAGCCGCATGTCGATGTTCCACGGCAGACGTGCACATGCAAACAATGCTGTAGCAGAGTGCTGGCCAATCAGAAGACGAGCCGAGGTTGACTTCTGAGTGGAGGGAGGTTTTCCTGGCCCACCAACAGCTGAGAGAGGAAGAGTTACTTAGTGATGTTGGAACAACATAGAGACTCCCCCACACCATTGCTCCTCAAGTCTGGGCAGACGTGCCACGTCCATCCCTTTGAGTCCAGCACAGGCAGGGCTCAGGCTGAAAACTAGTAAGCAATTTCCTAGTGGTAGCAGCTAACAGTTAAAGGGAAGAACTATAGTCTTGTGACTAAGGCGCAGGATTCCTGGGTTCTGTACCCTGACACTGAGTTGTGAGTCTTTAGGCAAGACACTTAACCACCCTGTTCCTTCATTTCCCTGTCTGCCAGGTAAACATCATAACACCTGCCTCACAGGGGGGTCATGAGGCTTAACCCATCTGTAAAGTGTATCGTGCTGCTCAGACAGAAAGTGCTGTAGACACACAAGGGTGTTACAAAGATGCCTGTTTGAGCAAAGGAATCCAGAGCCAGCGCAAAAGGAACCCCATGTACAAGAGGGGCAGCTCTCCAAGAGCTGTGTGCTGGGTCATTTCTGGAGCCGACCTTGCCTCCCCTGCCTGGTCTTGCAGCTCAGCAGACCAAACACAGAAGGTCCCAGTGCAGGTGGCATAAGGGAGTAGCTAGCCAACCACATGAATCACAAAGAGGCTGTCCGTGCAGTCCCTGTCCGTAGCGGTAGGTAACACAGCAGAGGTGTCAAGGGGAGCGTGGTCGGGTGAGAAGGTGCAGCCGTTGTGCACCAGGCCTTAGACCACATAAAGAAAGAAAATAGGTGTTGTCAGGTCTGGTCTCCTTCATCCAGGGATCCAAACTGCATGAGCCTCAAGGCAGGGGCCTGCTTTTCTTCTAAACCTGTAAATCCCCAGGCACACCTGCAGCACCATGTAAATACTAACAATAGAAGTGACTGCATCTGGGGCCTTTCCCTATCACTTCTCTCCATAAGAGAGACAGTCCAGCCCAGGTGATAGAAGATCAGTAGGAGGATCCAGGATAGAACCAGGGCTCAAATGAAAGCCCTGAGAAACTAAAAAGCATGCCTAAGAAAAGAGCAATTGCCTGGGAAGACACGGGAGTCAGCTGACCAAGAGTCTGGAGGAGAGCTGCTGGAAGGCAGAGACAGAGAGTGTGTGTCTCAGCCTCTGAGCCCCGCCCCTGATCCTGGGCCAGGAGTGCACCCAACAAGCTCCTTGCCGTACATTAGAGCAGCCTGAAGGCTGCCAGTGCCTTGAAGGGGCTGGCATGGCAGTTGAGGAGGTCCCTGCCACACCCTTCCTCCCCTGCCCCCAGTCACATCCCCTCTACCAGACAAGGGGGAGGGAGGATAGGTTCTGTTACATCAGCTCCACACTACCCGGGGATCCCCTACACTGCCATGATCCTCCCGTGGCTGGCTATTTTGGCTATTGGCTGGCTATTTTGGCCACACTGCATTGGTAGTCAGGTTTGTGCGATTGCGCAAAGCGTCTGCACTGCAGCCCACAATTTGGGGCCAGTGTCACAAACACAAGAGGTTCCCCATCGCTACCAGAAAGCTCCCAGGAGCCCAGTTCTCCCAGGGGTACAATAGGAGTCCTATTGACTCCAGCAAGGGTTGCTAGCATCCTGAGACAGGAGTATCAGGCCTCCAGATTGCAAATCCGCCAGGGGCCTATTCATCTGCCAGAAAACATGAGAGCCCCAGCTCTGCTCTCAGTGGCGTTGACCAAGCTGCTAGATTGCTTTTGACTTAATCAATGTGTTACAAGTTAGAAGGCAACGAAACTGGCCCCTCTTTGAAACTGTCCCTTCCCTGGGACACGCGAGGCTTGTTCCCCGTACAAAAGGGTTAGGCCTTAACTAGGGCCCTACCGAATTCACAGTCCATTTTGGTCAATTTCACGGTCATAGGATTTTAAAAGTCATAAATTTCATGATTTCAGCTCTTTAAATCTGAAATTTCACAGTGTTGTAGTTGTAGGGATCCTGACCCAACAAGTAGCGTGTGGGGGCAAGGTGATTGTAGGGGGGGTTGTGGTACTGCTACCCTTACTTCTGCGCTGCTGCTGGCGGCAGAGCTGCCTTCAGAGCCGGGCAGCGGGAGAGCGGCAGCTGCTTGGCAGGAGCCCAGCGCCGAAGGCAGAGCCGCTGCCAGCAGCAGCGCAGATGTAAGCGTGGCCTGGTCTGGTGTGCAGAGCTGGGCCCTCAGTCAGCAGCCACCCCAATCTGGCCACCCAGCTCCGAAGGCAGCAGCGCAGAAGGAAGGGTGACAACACCAGACCAGGCCACGTTTACATCCGCACTGCTGCTGGCGGCGGCTCTGCCTTCGGCGCTGGGTGTCCGGCCAACAGCTGCTGCTCTCTGGCTGCCCAGCTTGGAAGGCGGCGCAGGAGTAAGGGTGGCAATACTGCGACCCCTCTAAAATAACCTGGTGACCCCCCTGCAACTCCCTTTTGGGTCAGGACCCCCAATTTGAGAAATGCCGGTCTCCCCCCGTGAAATCTGTATAGTATAGGGTAAAAGCACACAAAAGACCAGATTTCACGGCAGTGAGACCAGATTTCACGGTCCGGGATGCGTTTTTCATGGCCATGAATTTGGTAGGGCCCTAGCTGTAACTAGGAGTCATGAGTCTAACTTAAGAAAGGGGACACATAGGCAACATATCAGGAGAAGCTTCGTAGCAGCAAGGCCCATTCACCTGTGGAGCCATCAGCCACGGAATGAGGCAGAGGGGCTCACTGCATGGGCCAGTTAAAACACTGGCAAAGATACTATAAGGCACAATCCTGCCCTGGACGCCGGGCCATACAGGGGATGATACCAAACAGGGCTTTTCTAAATCTAATTTCTATGATTTTCTAATTCAGTCAGACCTAAAGAACCAGACCCAAAGGCCCGCTAGGCCAGCTCCTGGGATCTGAGCCCAGGCCTCAGAGACAAGCTCCCAGGACTTTCCTCAGCCCACGTGAAGTGGGCACCATATGAACCCGGGGGCATCCAATGTGTCTTCACTTTTTAAGGGGGGGCTACTTTTTCTTTTTTTTCTATAATAAATTCCCCCACTTTCTTTGGGAAAATAATCAAGGGAATTCTTCAGCCAGGCTCTAAATCTCAGCTCTAGTGGTCTTTGCCTTGGCGAGGTGGGATCTCCCTCTAGGACTCAGTGACCCATACTCTCACAATCCCTACACACCCCTCCTTTCCCTCCCTCCTCTCCCACCCACCAGGACTTTCGGTCAGTCGCAGTCCAAACCCGGGCAGCTGTGACTGAAAACAAAGCTATTTCACACACAATAACCTTCTGTCCATTCCCAGATGCTGACCGCTGCGGTGGACAGCGGCTAGGGCTGGAGCCATTGAAGGTCCGTGCCAGGCCCCTGCTGGCAGGAGACAATGTTGGCAGTGATGGAGAGTAGGTATTTCAAAAGGTTTTGTTTTCAGATGACCCGCAGAGCCAGTGTGACCCTTCACCCCCAACCCTACCCACCCATGCTCCACCGTCCCAATAGCAACTGGCCACATTCCTGACCTTGGGGGGGAAAAGTTTAAAAACTCTTAGTGAGGAAACAATAACAGTGTCATGGAATTGATTTAGGAGGGACTTTTTCCATCACAAAGGCGAAACAAAAGGGCTTGGAGCTGGGAAAGGGGCTACGGCTCTCAGCTCAGGAAGGGAACTGAATTACTGTGTGATAGGAGACATCTTCCAGTGGGGGGGGGGGGTTTGAATTCCACCTGTTAGTCCACCAAGCTGCCTCTCCGCTCACGCACACTCCTGGCACTGTCTGCCTGGGCTACATTTTAATCTAAGGCCAATCTTCGGGCTCTCTAACCTTTAACTTCCTGCAGAATTCTCTCCCCAAAGCCAGGGAAGCAGCGTGGAAATCAGGTCTGTTTCTTTCCCGTGTTCCACTGAAGGCATCCTCCTGCAGCTCGTGTTTCAGGGTAGGGAAGAGAGGGAGCCAGGCCTGCTAAGTAGAAGCCACGCAGCTGAAGCTGCGAGAGATTTCAGAGGTCTGGTCCACAGCCCACATCATTTTTTAGTGTCATGGGACCCGGAGAAGCAGTAGTCTGGCGCTCCCCAGAAGGCTAGCTTGAGGGGGAGGGCCCATAGCACCAGCTGCCAAATCTCCCTCAGGCAGAGGAAGCCTCCTCACTGGAAGACAGTTGACAGTGTCTCTCCCTCTCAGGAGGGAGGATTTTGCCACAGTCCAACGAGACATTTAAAAATCCCACTCAGGGCATTTTGGCAGATCTCGCTGGTTCAGACGGTGTCAGAGCAACAGCCCAGCCAGTAGCTGAAGCTGGGGGACTTTGTGTCCCCCTGGGCAGGGCTGAGATGAGGCCCCTTCTGAAGGACACTTACCAGCCCCGCACATTTCCCACAGGGAGCTGCACCGTTGAGGGGAGTTTGGCGTAGTTGGGTTCTTTGGGGGTCTCAACTCTGAATGTCTCACCTCTACAGTCACTATGAGGGACTCGTTCTGGATCTGCTGGAATCAATGCCATGCCTACACACCAAGGCCACAACTCAGCCTCCCCTTGCTGGCTCATGGACTTGCTCCTCATGTGAATCTGCCTCCGTTAGGGCTGATCGCCTGGGGCTACCGTCACTCTGGGGAGAGTGGGAAAGTGGGGAAGCAAGAGGGGGGCTCAGGTAAGAAAAGCGGAAGGAGAGGGCAGCAAAAAGTAGCCCTTGATGGTTCTTTTTCATGTTGTTCAAGCTGCATTTTTAAGGGACAAATCCACCCGTCCTGCTCCCCAGCCTCAGGTAGGCATGAAGGGTCCCACCTGCAGCAGGACTGGGGCCGTTCCAGCAGGTGGTGATGGGTTTGTGTAATCCATACACCACAGAGCCCAGGTCCACAATCGCTCCTGGTGTGCTGTCACACAGCCAAGGGCTGAGGGTGGGAAGCCAGAGCCACCAGCCACTCTCCCTGGCACAGGGTGGGTGCTGATGGGGTGGAGCCCACTCCAGCTCTGAGATTGGAGCTGTGGATGAGGAGCAGCTTCTCTGCTTCTTCATGGCCTGTGGAAGGGAAGGTCCCATTCCTCCTTGCACACCCTCCCCAAGGAGATCCTTACTGCCCATGTACTCAGACTGTGCCCTGCAGAAGGATTTGGAGCTTTAGCCAAAGCTACATCTTTCCTCTATCTGCCTGGTGAGAGGCAGGGCCAGTTTGAGGCCTGAACACTGAAATGGGCCCTCACGCTCTCTGTGTGCTTGTGGGAGCTTCACCCACCATAAGCCACACTCCCACTGAGGGGTGCTTCGGGTCACAGGGTCTGCAGTGCCAAGGGTCCAGCCCTGGGGAGAACACGGCACTGCTGCGCACAGGCAGGACTTGGACTGAGTGGAAATGGGAAGGAGGGAAATTGCCCATGTCACAGCGTTCGTGTGCAGTTCAATATGTGACCTAGGAAGTGACCAACATGGAAAGGGAGTTCTCTTGTGCTAAAAGCTGAGCCCTCGAGCGCCGGCTGTGGGGGCAGCAGGATGGGAGGGGAGGGCAAATGTGGTCCCTTGTTTTGGGTGGAGGGCAAGTGTGATCTGGGCAGACTTGGGGAGTGAGAATACACACTCATGAGGACACCCAAGAGGGAAACTAAGTGTGGACCATGGAGCGTGTGATAAAGACTGTGCGATCATTGGGAATGTGAGGAGAGAAATAGCCCTATGTATTGGGGCTAAGGGGCTTATGGGCCTAACGGAGCCTTAAGGGCACCTCCATTTTCTGCTTTAATGCCTGGCAGCAGTCGGAGCTCAATGGGGCGGCTGGGCGGCGGCTGCAGAGCAGTGGGAGGTGCACACTCCCATCTCCTGTTGCCACTGGAAGAACCAGCAAGCGAAGCCGAGTCTTCCACCTGGCAGAGCAGAGCGAAGGCCTTCCCACCCAGCTACCGGCTGGTCCTGCCACAACTCCCCTGGTGTCGTGCCAGTCCCTGAGTCAAAACAAGAATGCAATATGGGGGAGGGGGAAATTACTTTGATTCTAGTGTGCGTTTCCTTGACATGTCACAAACTCAGGGCTGGCGCTCTAGGCTCAGGCCACACTCCCCCTTGCCTCAGTGGGAGTTTTGGTTGAATCAGGCCTTTAGGTCGTTGGAATATCAACCACCCTGCCTGACTTTGGTACCTGCCAGTCCAGCGCAATCCATGCAGCAACCCTGTTGCGGCCAGAATTCTTTTGGAGCAGTGGCTGACAGCAGGCATTCTTGGGTAATATTCAGACCCAAGGCTCTGCATTGTGGGACGGTGTGAGAAGGGACGGTGCGAGACTGGAGAACCTGCTGCAGGCTCCTCCAGACCTGAACTAACGCCCTCATCCAGGGCCTACAGCAAATGCTGGTAAGATGCCTGGGGTGGTTGTTGCATGTGTGTGCAAGGTGCTGCATGCTCAGGTTGTTCCTTGCCAGGCTTTTCCGCTTACTGCAGAGCAGCTCACAGAGGGTGTTTGCCTTTCGCTTTGGGGAAGCTCAAGGAAATCTCAGACATATGAGGGGGGATGGAGTGTTGACCCCAACCAAGAGGAAACAAGATATTTCTATTTGCTGCAAGTCAGTAGCATGTCCTGAGAGTCAGGGGGAAGATTAAACAAAAGCAGCCTCCAAACACTGTCTGGGTCAAACCTTCATTCCCACAGGAATAGAGGGGAAAGAGGGGCTATTGCCTGAACAAAACTGGGCACAGACCGAGGCTTGGATTCAACAATGCTTCACCCAGGCAGATCCCTGTGCCCACAAGGAGCTCTTTGCAGAATCAGGGCTTCACTAAGCCACCCTGCTCTGGCCCTCTCTGGATAAATTCCTCTGATGATTCTCTCTCTGAGGCATTTTCTTGACTCATGGATACAGCCCCAGGAGGGGCAGAAACAAAAAGCACTTGATTCTCTCTCCTGGTGGGCTCATTCACAGCCCCAAAGAGGTGAACCCTCTTTTTTTCCCCCTACTGCTCAGTCACTGGGTTTTTAAAGAACAAACTGCCACTTGCCTCCTTCTGTGACCAGAGAGTCCACATGCTGGAGGAGAAAGAGTGACTCATCTGTGGGCTCCAATCAAAGGGGCTTTGTGAGATCCTTAACCCTTTGGCATGCTGTGGAGGCATTAGCTCCCAGCACCACCAGTCACATGCCAGCACTGGGACTTGGGCCATCACAATGATAGATAGATAAATAGATAGATAGATAGGATTTTAATACTGGGGCACATAAATTAAGGAAACACAGGTGCAGACAAGCAACATTAGGAGTGAAATTTAATCAAATATTGTACACATCAGAGAAGTGCTTTGACACTCTAATCCCCCTGCCCTCTCTCCAACCCCCCTCCAAAAGCCATCCTAGGCCCAATCCATCCCCTGGTTTTAAGCCCTCTGATTTACTCCAGGGGATGAATTTGGGCCTCCATCACATTTAGAAATCTTAGAAAATAGCTTCAGAAAATGTCCAACTTACTGAGAGTTCCTTAGCATTCAGAGCCTGCATCTCCCGCCACGAGGACAGCATTCCGGCGCTGACGGGCTTTAGGAATGAACGAAAGGCATTTTAACAGGAGAAATATTTTTTCTGCTTTTCTGGGTGGATCGTCAGAGGGAAAGGCTGAAAACAAGTTCACTGGCTTTTTTTTCCCCCTTGTCCTATTTTTTTTCCTGGCAGCCTCTGGGAGGAAAGCAGCTGGCAAGGTGATGCTTTTTTGGAAAGGGGCACTGCTTGTGAAAGAAGCATTCACTACTCTGTGAGCCTGGGAAGATTCAGCGTTTTATCTTATCTCCAAAACAGGAGGATCTTTGCTGAAAGGGGGGAAATAGAAGGCAGGGTTGGTGAGAAGATGTTCTGCCCATTCCTCATAGCTGGGATATTATTTTTATTTGAAACCACGAGCCTAAAGTCAAGTGCAAGGGCGACTTTCAAACCGTGCTGTGCTGTGTTTACTCAGAATCAAAACTAAAGCCAATGACATCATGTTTTTTTCCAGGATGAAATTTCATTTGCAGATGACTTCCTCTACAGACTGGAAGTATTCAGGCTCTGAAGCAAAGAGGAACAGAATAGCACTGAAAGAGACAGTACTGTCTATGCTAGCAAGAAAATAGATGTCTTTTGCTAAAATGTATTGCGTGATTTTTTTATAAGTTGCCATCTATATGACATGGGACCAGAAAGAGTGCCCCTCTCCAAGCATCTGAGAGAAAGGCAGAGCAGCTATAAATCAGACATTGGAATCTGTTATTTTGCCGTTTGAAGGCGCACATCCCAATCATTAGACTAAACCAGCTGAAGTGAAAAGTTCTCTTTAAGAGGAGCACATTTTTCCACCTTGAAAATCTGTGAGGTTTGAATTCAATGGTGCAATTCTCTCCCCACCCACCCAACCCCCAGCAGCCTGTGAGGGTCCAGAACCTGGGTTCACTTCTTTTGACTCTCCCCTGTTAATTTTGTTTAGAAACTTGTCAGGTTGGTACATAAAAGAGGTGGAAAGATCAATCCAATCTTTTCAGCAGTGTGGGAAAAAGTATTTCTCTAATCCATATTTATTGGTGTAAGAAGCTGAATGGGGAGGGGGGTTAGCCCCAGTAGTCAGGAGCAAAGGACATAAGGGACAGTTTAAGGCTGCCCTTTTCATAGAGGGGTCACATGTCACCAAAATCTTTTGCTTTGTCTTTGGATTGGTTACATTTTGTTCTCTTTTTTTCAATTGGGGTTGCCAAGCAACTACCTAAGTCCAGCCAAGATATTTTCTTTATTACAAGTGGAGCAGAAAGCAGCAAGGAGGAGAGAGAGATAAAAAAAAGAAGAAGAAGGAGAAGAAGAGAAGTTTAGACAATTAACATTTATAGGATCACATAACTTCATTAACTCAGCCAGTATTATGAGGGGGTGGGGGGGAATGGTACTTTAAGAATTAAAGAAAGTTAAAAGGAGGCTTGCAGCATCTGGGCTCTAAAACAATGCCAGGCTCCAAGCTGTAACAATGGGTGCATCCCATTGCTTTGCAGCCTTCATGGAAGAGATGGCTTTAATTTCCTAAAGACGCTCATCAGGATTCCAGAGACCATGTAAAACCATTTTAGGATTCCTGCAGGAATCTGTTAGCAAGTTGTGGGGTGGTGGTTGGAGGTTTTAATTCTGATTTTTACCTTGAAAAACAGGTTTGTTTAATATGAAAACAGATGGGAGCCAGAAGAATCATTTGGAATGTGAGACCGCTGGGGGCTTTTCCAGCTGCTGAGGAATCAGACGTCTTTTGAAAGGAAAGAGCAACGTTTTCCTTTTTTTAATTTGGCATTGAGCTTTTATTTTTCCTTTTGAACTTGTGATGCTGTTGACATGGCAGCTCCCACAAACTGAGGCAGCTTAGAAATTGCTTTCACCATTCTGTGGCTTTTAGAGGTGACTAGAGATTTCAGATGCCAAACTTGAGAAACTTTTTTAAAGCCTGATTTCCAGGAAGTGCTGAGCACCCACCCTCTGAAAATTAGCCCCCCTTTAAAGTGTCTCTGGTTTGACACTCAAAGTCACTAATCACTTCTGAAAATCTTGGCCTCTAATTTTTTGCTTAACACTAAGGTCATCACCAGTGATAATATCTGTTATCAAAGTAGGGCTCTCCTCTGGCATGCCTTACCTACCCAGAACTCCCACTGGAAGTCACTGAGAGATTGCAATGTCCAAGAATGCAGGATCAGGGCCCCTTTGGGACTGACCCTGCCACCACTGTGCCTAACTTCAGAACTGGTAACTAGGTTTCTGGCTTGCAGAGAAGTCTTTGTAATTAAAATCTAATGCCTAAAATCCTCAACACCTGGGACATTCAAAATTAGACTGGACAAAACACTGGGACTTGTTCTGTAGGGAGCAATCCTGCACTGGCAGTGGGATTCAGTGACCTCATGGCTCTTTTCCATTTCTAACTCCTATGAGTTTCTGGCTCCTGGGCCCCAACCTGCCCTAAGCCATGCACACACAACTGCTGCCTGTCTTGACTCCTTGGGGGTGATTCTGAGGCAGAATCGAGTCCCATGCTCAGAAGCCTGCCCAGTGGTTGGAGTGTTTGCAATATTCCCACTCAGTCCAGCTTGCTGAGATGCTTTGCACAAACATGTTCAAGTTTAAAGAAAAGGGGGACTTGTGGCACCTTAGAGATGAACAAATTTATTAGAGCATAAGCTTTCGTGAGCTACAGCATCCGATGAAGTGAGCTGTAGCTCACGAAAGCTTATGCTCTAATAAATGTGTTCGTCTCTAAGGTGTCACAAGTCCTCCTGTTCTTTTTACTGATACAGACTAACATGGCTGCTACTCTGAAACATGTTCAAGTTTGTGTTTCTCTCTCTGCTGATTAACTATTTACTGCTCACAGCAGTAGAAGTACAGTGCCCAGCCTTTGCTTGTGGGCTTGAACATCCATGGTCAGTATAAGGGCCTTGCTGTTCTGCAAACAGCGTGTGAGAACAGTTCTTAAAACTGGAATAAAAAAAAAAAAAGGGGAGACAAGTACAACTGTTGACTCCCTTTAGCGGAATATTTAAGGTCCAATCTTTCTCCAGCCCTGGGCTTTCTCTCTCCTTCTGTTTTATCTTATTCTTTCATCAGCCTGCAATCTACACAGCGATTATAAAAAAAAAAAAAAAATTCTTACTGGCCAGCAATGCCCTTGCCCCATGCCAGGCTTCATGCTATTAATTCATTGTCTGCAGCCTCAGAATACATGGGAGGAAAGTTATTGCAGGAGTTAAGGTTGTTGTAACCACCAGTTAAATAGTGAATTTGATATGCAAGAAAAGGTCCCCTAAACCTGGATCTAAAATGCTGCTGGACAAGATATATACAGCCCACCTTTTCTTTGTTGCTAAGGCCAAAGCTTGCGGGGAGAAGGCAGGGAAGATGACTGAAAAATATGTAGGTAGATCATAAAATTTTGGTTAGATCTTTGAAAGAAATCAGGACAGCTAATTATGTCCAAACCCCATTTCGGTGGCACTTAAAATCGCTAGCAGAAAAGTGGCAACAGCTATTCCCAAAAGAGCTGTTTTATTATTAATTAGTAGTAGTATGTTATTAATTAGTAGTGGGGTGTTATTATTATCATTTCATTGGGTCCATTTTTAAGCAGGGGACTGCTTGTGTCTGGGTGAAGTTTGCCCAGCGTTCGTTTTATTTGTGTGTTAATTCCATTTGATCAAAGGAAGGGGAGGGAACAGTATATTTAAAAGAAAAGGACCCCCAACATTTCAGAGCGTTCAGTAAGAGGGAGGGATGGGGAGAAGTCTGGCTCGAACTTTGTGGAGGCAGAAGAGGCTGTGTTCGGAGCGGGGCTGGCGGGGCTGGAGCACATTCAGCAGCTTCTCGCCTCGACGTTTAGTTGAGCGCTTTGCTCCTCTGGTTATTTGTTTGTTTCGCTTCTGCGTGTTTTTGTGGGCTGCGAGCTCTCGGCCCACCCTCCCTGAAACCCCCTTCGGCAACTTCCCGAGAGCAGCAAACGATGCCCTGTTCTCTTCCAAGGGAGGATGTTGCAGCTGCTACGCTTAAAAGTCAATAATATTCATTAGCCGAAAACAATGAGCATTATTTGTCTGATTTCATCACAACGCTCCATGGAGGGTGGAGGAGGGCGAGCGGCGGAGTGGACCGTTTTAACACTTTCACTGCAAAAAAAGGGGGGCTCAGGAATGCCAGGAAAATAAGAAACCAGAGATGCTGTCTGAGGGCGGAGGGGCGGAAGGGATGGGGACGGGGAGCTGCCTCGGGGGTCCCTTTACAAGAGCAGGGTGAATGGAAACTCTCCCACAGAGCTAACGGGATCCTTTCGGAGCTGATGATCTCGCCTGAGCTCTTTATGTCACCCATTGTCCACCATTCCTGAGACCCCAGATTTCACCAGCCCAGGAGACCTGGGGGGTGGGGGGGTGGGCGATGATTCTACTCGAAGAGCTAACCAGCAACCAACTGCTCCAAATTCCCCATTTCTCTCCGGTCAGAAGACCCACCCATCTCTCCCCGGGCTCTGAAGGGTAGCACGAGTGGGAGTGAGGGGAGGAAAGGGAGGTGTGTTTTTTAAAGAAGCAAACTGAGCTGGGGAATGTGATCAGACTTCAAAGTATCTGCAAAAAAAAAAAAAAAAACCCAAAACAAAACCCAAAACCCTAAAAAAAAAAAAAACAACCCCGCCGTCCCCCCAACCACCATGCAAGCCCACTGGTTCCGTTCGGTGTGGAGGCAGAACCAGGGCGCCCGGGGTAAAACCAAGCAGCCAGCTGCTTGGAGACGGAGAAGGATCCGAGCTCTCTGCGATTCACCGGCGCTCCTGCCCCTCGTGAACCGCAGAAGACGTCTCGGGCCCCGCGGCCGTGGTCCGCGCCCCGCCGGGAGCTGGCCGGAGGAAGCGGAAGGGGCGCCCGGCTCGGCTCGGCGCGGCTCGGCGCGGCGGCTCTGCCCCGGCGAGGGAGGCTCCGAGGGGGGCGGCTGGGCTCGGCGCGCGCGGGGCCCCGGTTCGGGCGCTGTGTCTTTAAGAGATGGCTGGCTCCAGGTTGCAGCTGCTGTGTCTGTGCTATGGAGACAGTGGAGATTCATTACTCCTAAAACACAATGGGCATTTATCACCCTGTGGTGTTATTCAAATCCAGTACCAATTGAAGGCCATCCCCATTCTTTTCTAGCCTCCTCTGCCACGCATTTATTGTTGGGGGGTTCAACTAAAAACCCTTCAGGACCCAACCGCAGCCTCCAGAGCCTTCTGCAATGTGCTCGTCGCGGCAAGCCCCTTCCAGGAGGGCAGGCTCCGCCGCTGGCACCAGCCGCCGCGGAGCCGGGAGCCTTGGCGGATTTTGGAAGCGCTTGGGGGGGAAGGATACAACATGGAGAAAGAGGGGAAAGGGCGAGCCGCAGACGGTGGACGCGAGCAGCCGGAGACTTTTTTTAAAAAATGGGAAAAGCTGAAACCTCTCTCCCCCCCCCCAGCAAAAAGGGGGGAAGAAAGTCACTTGGGGGATGTTTGTGCGGAGCTGCAGGCGCAGGTATTGGAAAGCCCGGCGTGCGGCCGTGCATGCCTCTTCTGCATGACTTTAGCAAACGGGGGTTAACAGGTGCAGAACAAATAGAGCCGGTGCTTGGGTTTCAAGCACATGCTGGAAATAGACCCTTTCCTTTGGGGGACCCGCTGCACTTCGCGTTTTGGCTGGGTTGGGGTTTTTAACCAGTTAATAAAATCATACTCATCTATAGACCTTTTCTATATTATTTCCATATAACTGTCTGTAACTATGTACAGGTAAAGCTATATAGAACTGCATATAAATGGGGTGGTTCAATATTTTTCCATTGTGTCCATATATAGATATAAATCTGTGCATGTATATATTTGATTATATAAATACTCTTTCTTTATCTATAGGGGAAATTACTGAAACATTCTCTCTCTCTCTATAATTCCATATCTTTAGATCGCTAGATTCTATCCTCTAAATCTACAATTATATATAATGTACTGTATCAATCGTTTTCCATGTAATAGATTATATTACATGGAAAGAGATATTATTTATAATCGATATCTATTGTTATATTGAATTGTGTGTGTATATACGTATGTATATGTGTGTGTGTGTATATATATATATAGCGTTTCAAATCGTTTCTCCATATAGTTAGATAGCTATTTATCGGATTATATAATCTGTCTATATATAACACACTTTAGCTTTCTGTATGGAAAAGCTAGTGAAACACACACACGTGTATGAATATGTATATGAAAATATTGAACCGCCTCAAAGATGCATGATCAATTTCCAAGTGGAATTAGAAAGCCAACAATTTAAAGACAGAAAAATGAAACCAGTTTACTCTGTTTGCACAGGTGCTGATGCTGATATTTATAAATAAGCAAACGGTACGTAAACTGAGAGGGAAACCAGAGAAGCAGATTCCTGTTCGTGTAAATGTTGGGGTTTAAGCTTGATGCGTTATTTTCTAACTAAAGAGGGAAAATGTTCTTAGTTTAGTGAAGAAGCTGCATTTGGAGGGAAGGATTGTTACCGGTGAGAATCCGATTTGGATCCCCACCCCCCCATTTGTACATCTGCAGATCTTTATGAAGAGATTTTAAAATACTCGGATTTCAAAAACGTGCTGTTGGAAATTATTTATTTTTGTAAAAAGGGGGGAATTCGATTCGATTTGATAGCTGGAATTGGGAGAAAATCGCAAGCTTGTTCTCAGATTGCCGGGTTTGTGATGAGGGTAGGGGACATCCATATACAAACTTGCCATCAAAGGCTGAGATTGGAGTTCCTTTCTTCTTATTATTACAAGTAATTCCCCTCTGCACTTCCACACACACACACCCCAAAAGAGATAAATTTACAGACAGTAACCGTTCAAATTCCTGTCTAATTTTTTTCACAAATTATTTCTAAAAACAAAAATACAAAAAAAAAAAAACCCTTTCTTGATTCAGACGATCAGGAATGTAGTACTGTATATATTCGAGGTAATTAAATAATTGGGGGTTAAAGGGTAAAATGAAATCTCTCAAATCAAAAGAGGGACTAGAAGCTTTCTAGCTATGATCAGAAACTTGTTCAGGATGAAGGGAGAGTGTTATCTCCATGTTACACCTTCCTTTCCTCGAAAGGAACTGAAATACGGGGCTGTGAAGAGCCGCTGACACGAGTGTTTTGGAGAAGGCTCGGTGTGTGGAGGTGCCCGGAGTGGGGAAGGACGACGGGGGGGTGGGGTATGTGTGTGTGTGTTTGTGTTTTCTAGGAACCAACCCGGATTTTCCTGGAAGATGCCTTGCCAAGCCTGGAATGCAGGAATCTCTGCTCCTGATTGTCCAAACGCAATTCTTGTGCAATGGAAACATACAAACCAAGAATTGTGTCTGGACATCTGTGGCAGAGATTTCACCTTCATCGTTTTGGTTTAGGGAGTTGATCTGAGGCCAAAAAAAAATCCCTTCATCCCCTGGATCCTGTGTGCAGCAAGGTAATAAATATTCCTAACTGGCAATCGCTAAAACCCCTCATCTCAGAGGGATCTTCAAAACTGTCTCTCTACACTCAGCGTTTGTAGGTTTAAATATGTTTTTTTTAAAATAACAATTCCCTACGTTTAGCTCCAACAAATATTTCAGTTCTAATGCGTCAGGTAGTTACTAGTAAAAGGCTGCCGATGTTGCTCAGAGAGATTTTGTTCTTTGAAACGAATAACACCTTTAACAGCTGGAAATATTTTGTGTGTCTATTTAATTCTAACCTAGCTCGCTGGTTTTAAATAATCGAAGATTTTAATAAAAAAAATTCAGTTTAAACTTTCCACGGGTTTTTTTTTTTATCTGCCTTAAAATCAAAACTGCTGAAGGAAAAAAAAGAGAATTTAAAAACGTTTTCCAAATATTTTCTGGCTGATTTTTTTTATACAAGCCCGTTGTAGTTATTTTACTTAGCTGAAATTGTAGAGGGGGGGAATCTACATACATAAAAACAACAGCGGTAAAAAGACGAAGGAATAAAGCGGTTTGAGAATAATCAGAATTCTGGGTAAAGTTGACTTTCCCAGGAAACCAGACGAAATAGATCTGATTCAAAGGGTGTCTAAAAAACGAACCCTCTGAGCGTTCTTCTGGAGAATTGCTTAAAAAAACCCCACTAGCCCCTGTGATCTTTAATTTCCTCCTCGCTGCCGGTAGATCGCGGGGGAACCCCCCCCCCATAACCACTAATGTGCTTGCAATAGTGTTTTGATCGGACCGAGGGAAAGCCGGCACTGTTTGGGAAGTCTCGAAAGTGGAGGGGAATCGAATGACACCAGCGTCCGGGCTGCCCTCGCTCCGGTTTTGTGCCGATGGGCTGGGAGGAGAGACAGCTCCTCTGGGGAGTTTTGCTGGGTGATTCCAGCCCCCGGGGAAAAGCCCTCTCCCTCTCTCCCAGGGGGGTCCATTCCCCACCTCCTGGAAGATCACCCTGCTGCTAGAAGGGGAGCCTAGCGCTGGCCCAGCTGGGGGGTTTCTCTCTGGTCTGCCATTCTCCGGGGCAGGGAAAGCCGGCGGCCTGCATGCAGGAAAGGTGTCGAGTGCCGCTGTGGTCTGCGCTTTCGGGCGCTGTGTCCCGGTTCCCTTGGAGCCGATGGGTCCCGATCCTCCCTAGCAGAATCGCTGCCACCCCCACCCTCTTTTTCGAAAGGAGGGGGAGAGGGTCAGTCCCCGGTGGGAAGCTTCTCCGCCACCATCGCGGGATCGGAGCCGGGGAGCCGGGATTTCTCTCCCCCCACCCTCACCCCTCCGGGGTGCAGAAGCACGTGTAGAAAAACCAGCCAACCCCGCCCCCAAAGCGCGATCTCCATTTTAGGGGGTGCCTGTGTTGTCCCCCCCCCGGTGAGCTGCGTGGGAGGGAGAGAGGTTGAGAGAGGCCAGGGCAGGAGGCGCGGCTGGCACCGCCTCTGGGGCACCTGGGGGGGGGGAACCGAGGTGGGAAGCTGCAGCGGGGGAGAGCGCCCCGAGAGATGCCAGCTCCGGGCCGAAGCAGGAGGCTCCTTTGAACCCCCCCCCCAGCGCAGTCCCCCCCCCAGCCTCCCCCCACCCGCGCAGAAGGACCCTGCCCCCCGCGCCCAGTCACCTGGCCAGGGGACATCCCCCCTCCCCCAGCCGAGGGGTTCCCAGGACCACCCCCCCTCCAGACAGTCTCCCCGGCTGCGCGACCCCGGCCCCCTCCCTGCGGCTGCAGCAAGGAGCCTGACCGGCCAGCGGCCCTCGCCTTGCTGCAGGCTGAGCCGGGGGGGTGGGGGTGTGTCGGGGGGGGGTGGGGTGGCCCAGCTCTGCCCCGCAGCCCCCCATTGCGATGGGGATGGGGGTCGGAGACCGGAGGCCAGGAAGGCCCGGGGCTGTGCTCCAAGCCCAGCAGCCCTGCGGAGAAGAGCCGCCCCAGTGGGATCATAACGCGAGCGGAGCGGAAAGCTCTGCCCCCTCCAGCCACAGAGCTGCGGCTGCAGCATCCCCGCCCCCCCGGAGGGGCATGGTCAAAGCCGAGCTCGGCCCGGCCCTGCAGCCGCCCCGATCCGCCCTTGGCTACCTGCGCCAGGGAGAGAGACCAGCCCCTAAGCAGCAGCCACCAGCTGGGGCTGGGATCCCGCGCTCCAGGACCCGGGAAAAGGGCGGGGGGCCGATTGGCGGCGGCTGCTAACAGCAGGGAGAGGGCGGGGATAGGAATAGGGCTAGTGGGGGCTAAGGACAAGCCTGCAGCCCAGGGAACAGCAGTGAATTCCTGGGCCCCTGGCCCAGGCTCTCTCCCTGCCAAGCCAAGCGGGGAGAGGGGAAGGAGGAACTGGGGCGTAGAACCGCGAGTCTGAAATCATCCATCCCAGTACACCCAAGCAGCAGCCCACAGCAAACCTCCCCGGTGTGATTTAAGGAGCAAGGCATCTGCCTCCTAAAGCTTATGACTCTGCTGGGGCAACCAAGGAACAACATATGGCAAGACAAGCAAAATTTCACCAAGAACCCAGGCAAGACAAAGCTTGAGGTAAAGAATTAAACAGGCCTGGGGCTCAGAAACTTCTGCTGTGACAGGCACTGGCCACAGCATCTCCCACTCCTTGCCTGGTATTGCTAGCTTTTCTTGCTCTGATCTGCAGTTTTTACTGCATCTCAGGCTAATCCTTCTGGGGCTGTCTGCACTTTTACTATTAAGGCAAGTAAGATTTCCCAGTGAAGAAACTCCTCCTAGGATAAGCAACCAAAAGGAAGATCCCAAGAAAATGATTCTTAAGCACAGATACAGCTTAGGGCAGGAAAGGGCACTGCTGCAGGGCTACACCCATCTCCTTCCCACCACCTAAATCTGTTTTTAAGTCTCTCACACACTTTACTGTTCTCAGCCAGTTCCTAGGGATCTAGACTCCTTTTGTTTTGTTTGTCCCCTTCCTCCCAGTTCACGCAGTGAAATTAATGACAGGTAAATTCAGAACAAATGAAAGCCTTTGGCCTGTGTAATTCACAGCAGCATGGCAGAGTCAATGGCTGCAGCTGGATTTGACAGAGGCTGATGACTAATTTTGTTACCCATAATGCTCAGCACTCTTCACCTTGAAAGCACTTCGGAAACATTAACAAGTTAATCATCATAATTCATAGTGGTTTTAGTTATACGTGCTAGGACATGGTAAACATCTCTTGGCATAAACCCATCACTCGAGAGGTCAAACAGGAGAGCGTCTCCCCACTCCCTTCCCACCATACAGAATGCAAATTTGTTAGGTGCAGCATACAGAAGGATTCATGTATTGGCCACATACATTGCCCGTGTCAAGATACCGCACCTGCTAGAGCAATGGTCTAGGGCAGCATGACTGTTGCTGTGTTTCTATCTCAGCTACCAAACAGCAGCTCAGGAGAGACCCAAGCTAGGAAGAGCAGGTAACAGTGTAGGTGACAAGTATTTGAAAAATTTGTGCAATACCTGGCTGTATTACATTTAGCTGTAATCAGTGCTACAGTCCTGATGGAGGTGCACTGGCAGAGAAACACATGGGACCAGGACTGGAAGAGGAGGGGTGGGGGTGTACTGGTAGGCAAAGGACCAAGGAAGATTGCTAGAGCCATGTAGATGGAGGATGCTTGCAAAACATATTCCAAACCTTGGTTCATGCTACTGGTATCAGCTCCTCAGTTTTATTTACATGAATCTCACCCTTTGCCCTCCTATACTTTGACTGTGGCCTGGTTAGCAGCACAGAGGAGGAGTCTGGGCCAATATGCATTTTCAGGGAAATTGCTGGAAGTCAAACAACCACCTCAGTTTGTTAAACACAAACCTCCATTTCAGCCACAGCAATAACAGGACTTTCTCAGTTGGTAAACGACCATGGGAAGTCTCACCTTCCTTTCAGGAATCTGGGGAAAGCGTTTACAAGATGCATACTATTTGCTTTTGCAGCATTTTCATTATTGTTTTCAGTATGTTCCAGCCCCTCTACCCTTAGATTTCTGCAGCAGTTTTTGATGCGCAAAGCCAGGATGGCTGGTGCGTACCTGCTCTGCAGCAGTTCTGGCTCCACATCTCTGATGCTGAAAACCACATTCAATGCAGTTCTTACACTTCTGCTTCCCATCTCAGAAACGTGATTCACTGCACCAGATTTTATAGGCAGAGGGCCTGCTTCTCTACTGCCTTGCATGTAGCGTAGTTATTTGCACTTGGGTGGGTGCTCCAGTCTCATCTGCCAGTGTTTTACCCTCCTTTGTACAGATTTGTAAACATTAGGAAGTTAGAATGGTGTTTCACACCCACTTTGCACAGATGTAAACAGTGACAAGATGCAGGTGAGGGGAGAGCCAGGCTCTAATAGGTGTCTACACTGCAATCAAAAACCCACAGCTGCACCGGAGCAGTTGGGTTGGGTTGGTGAGGCTCAGGCTACAGGGCTGGTTAATTGCAGACTGAGGCTGCAGCTCGAGCTCTGGGACCCTCCCACCTCACGGGAACTGGAGCCTGAACATCAATACCACAATTAAAACAGCCCCTTAACCTGGTCCAGCTGTGGGTTTTTAATTGCAGTGTAGACACACCCTCAGGGTACATTACCATCCACTCTCCACCTCATGTGAAGACACAGCTAAAAACCTCTTTTCCTTCTTTCCTGTATTTCACATTTCCACTTATCTGCTAACGTTGCAAGGCATTTTGGGATACAGTTCATATGAAAGGCACTCCACCAAATAAATGTCCCATTGAAAGAAACACAACTATTGCAGGCAAGGCAAAGTCAGCCCATCCTTGCGCTGAAGCGTAGCCACAGTTCCCCAGATCATCTTTCTCCAGGCACCCCCACACACTTAAACTAATTTTCAGCACCTAGTCCAGGAGTCCTTCCTTCATGGACCCAGGAATAAAAAGTGACCAAGTGCAACAGCAGTTTCCCATCACCTATGTACCTGGGATTGCAGACAGGAGAGGTTAAAGTAGAACCAAAGGATGGAAGTGCCTGACGTGCACGCCAGGCCAGTCACTGGCATGGGCTTTATTTGTACGCCTAATGACAGTGTAAATGATTTGCCATGGCTTGTAAGCGAGGCACAGACAGTTCAGAAGTCATGAGGGTTCTCCCCCAGTGTTTTTGTTTTATGTCCTTGTGTCTTCCAAGAGTCAACCACCATGCAACGTTGAGATGAAAACCACATTATCCTGGTCCTGGAGTTTATAATCCAGCTCGCCCTGCAGGTCAAGAAAGAATGAGAAATGGTTTAATAGGCATTTCCAAACAGAGACTGCAAAAGAAGAATGTCTTATAACAGATGCCAGAACACTAGGGACTACAGAGGGTTACTTCTAAGAAAGGCAAGGTGGAGTAGACAGGAGAGGGAGCTCTCATACATTCACTGTCATGGGGAAGTGCCACTCTCAGAATGGACTATTATATCTGCAGACTAGTTAGTGACTATTTATGGTGTGTGATGCTGGGCTGAGGGGGAAGACATTAGCCTGTTTGCCTAGGCCACATCTGCACTAAAAAGTTAATCTGACCCAGCTACGATGCTCTGGGGTGTGAAAAATCCACACTCCTGAGCAGCATAGTTAAGCCAACCTAACGCATGGTCTAGACAGCACAAGGTGGACAGAAGAATTCTTCCCCGCTTTAGACATAATCCTAGTGCAGCAAAAACTGCAAGGGCCAGCTTAGCTTGTTCTACCTCAGCATGCTTCTTTGGCTCACCTGAGCATGGTCTTCACCTCCCAAGCACTCACCTTGTTATAATCAATGGCTCTTACAATTGCCCAAGGCTGTGAAGCAATGTTGGTGCCCCGCTAAGCAAGTGATTATCTCAAGCATGGATGACACACCAGCTGTGGGCTTCACTCCTCTGGGAACTGAGTTGAAGGTCAGGGAGTGTGGGTGATCTTCTGGGGGACTGAATGGCGGTTGAGCCTCAGCAGGTTAGATAAAGGCTCCAGGCTTTAGAACAGCCACAGCCAGTACAACACATGGAGGAACTCCTCCCTCCCATTGCCCACTACTAGATGCTTAGCTTGGGGTAAGAATCTAGAATAGCTTCCCAAGAACATCCACAAATCAGGCAGAGCAACATAACAAAGAAAATAAAACTGAAGTAGTACAGACCATTAGTTCCCAGTCTGCATCATTGATGAGCACCAAAATTCCTGGCCGCCTGCAGAACACAGAGAAGTTGTCAGGCAATAGGATTGCTAAAAGCTGCAAGGAGTTACCACCACTGGCTGTTAAAAAGCAGACCACAGGCAGTCTTGTCTGTGAAGCTGATGTGAAAAGGGAATCATAGCACAGAGGTGGAAACAGGGACAGGCAGCACCCTTTCTAGATCAAATAAAGGGGAAACTAGATTGATCCCAGAGCTCATTTGAATCAAAAGACACCATTCATGAGAAGGCTCTGAGATGACTCCATTTCAATACCACATAGAAAAGCCAGGTAATTAAAGCCCATGCACTGCAATCGAGTGCAGAGAGGTCAATTCAGAGCTAAGGAAAGCAATTGTAGTGCCCCGCTAAAGGTTGTAAACACCCAGGATCAACTCAGAGCTCCTGATTAGAGGCAAAGGGATTCCCCTTCTTTGATCTTCAGTGTCCTGCAATTGTCTCTCCTGCTACCCGGGGACCTGGCACATGCTTCAGCTCACAGAGACCTGTGAGGAATGTTAAACATCCCAACCTCCATTCTGCAGCTGGGAATTGCCTGCACAGCACATTGTGCTCCATTTCTTCTGGCCTTTTCCAATGAGATTGGCCCCATTTTAAAAATAAAATAAATTTCCCAGCAGATCTATTTGTTGGTGCTTCTCAGAGTGACTGATCCAAGCCCAGTGATGTGAACAGAGATTGCGCTGTGCAACACAGACACACAGCCGGAACAGGGGGATGATCTACTTGCTAAAACCTCAACCCTGCAATCTCCACACAATGCCAGTACTTGAGGTGACAGGGAAGGGAAGGAGGCCGTGAGTGCAGGGGGACCTCGTGCTGTGGGTCATGAGGAGACAGACATTTTGTGGAATTGGGTTGGGTTTAGGTTCAGAAGGAGCTGGAGTTCTCATAGTCAGACCTGGCAAAGAGCACAATCTGGATAATTCTCTAGAATATTAACCCATCTCCCTCTACCACTTTGCACTTGCATAGTCCCTGTCATCCAAGGAAATCAATGCCCTTTAAAAACAAAGCCTCCTATCCCTCCTTCGGGGTAGTATTTATCCCCGTTTTACAGATAGGAATGATGAGGCACAGAGAAGCTAAGTGATCTGCCTTTGGTCATACAGCAAGACAACAGCAGAATTAACCCTCTTTCCCTATTCAAGTCTGGCGTATCCTCTTCTGTGTCATTTCTTCTAGAATATGCCATATTTCAACTGATATAACTTTCTGCCTGCCACCAGCAGTAACATACATGCCCTCTGCACTAGGACTTGCAGATGGAAACATGAGCAAAGTCTTTAACATCTGTACTTACACGGTGTCCCCCTGAATAAATAATTCTGGTCTCTCTTTTAATAGATTCTGTTTGATCCACTTTAGCAGGTTTCTGATGTCCCCTGAAAGGAGAGAGGATGACAGTTTATAGACTAGCTTCCTTATCAGCACCAAATATCCACTGCTGTTTCACAGGAGTGCAAATACCAGGGTCCCAGCCCTCACTCTGCAGTTAGCAGAGATGCCATGCTCTTCCAGGGTCTTCAAGGGAATAACAGAAGGGATCCTCAAGAACCCACCCAGATCAGCATCCACCAGGAAGGGGCATCTCTTTTGTTAGGAGGCACACACCATGCACACTCACATCCCCATATACAGAGTTGGTTGGACATGCAGACCTGACCACAGAAATTGCAAAAAGCCTCTCACAGTTAATGGAACAGGAATCAAACATTTAAATTGCAAACTTTAAATGGTTAGGATTAAAACAATACAAGCGTGAAGATGAGGAATTCAGTAGTCTCAATGAGGACGACACAAGAAGCTAAGTTTGAAGCTTCTAGTGTTGGCTGTCTGAAGCAAGTACTAAAATGGATTGAACACACGTGGTAAAAGTGTCCCCCTTTCCCTCTCTTTCCCCTCCCCACACAAAATGGCGGTATAACTCAAAAGTGGCTGAATTGATTTCACTCAAGTCTCCTAAAAACATTCACCCTTGGGCTGCGACAGGCATGGATACTTGCATGGTGTGTAAGAATTTGTTTGAGAAATTGAAGAGGAAACTAACAAGTGGGTTAGAATGTGACCCTCCCTGGAACAGAGTAGCAGCCGTGTTAGTCTGTATCTGCAAAAAGAAAAGGAGGACTTGTGGCACCTTAGAGACTAACAAATTTATTTGAGCATAAGCTTTCATGAGTTATAGCTCACTTCATCAGATTTTCCACTGCATGCATCCAATGAAGCGAGCTGTAGCTCACGAAAGCTTATGCTCAAATAAATTTGTTAGTCTTAAGGTGCCACAAGTACTCCTTTTCTTTTTCCCTGGAACAGTCACTTTGATAGACACATGCAGGATACAAACAGACGACTATATTTGTAAACGTCTGCTCATTTTGGGCATCCCAATAAGAGACATCTACATCCCGGGGCTGGCTTTGTGTTTGTTAAGTTTTGAAGTGCAGAACACCCACTTTGGCAAGGGAGCTCAGTGGGAGATGTGAGCATTTGCCACCTTTGAAAGCCAGGCCCAGGATGTCTGAAGGCAGGCTGGCACTTTTGAAGGTTTATACTTTTGAAAACGTAACCCCCATAAGACATAGGCAAACATCCATGAATATACAGACACATGCATAAACAGAAATGTTAGAGGTAAGTGTAGTTCTACTCAAGCCCTTTATAATCTCCTTTGGCATCCCACCTTCAGCTTGGACCCTCTGCTCCCCCACCACATCCCCACGCACATGCTTTGTTTGATAGCTTCTTTATTAAAGCTCAGCCTTTATCTTTCTATTTCAGTAGGTGACAGGAAGGATTTGTCTTCATGTAAAAGGAGGAGGAGACACTGCTAGCAGGTTTTTATAGTAACAATTTTACTTTGTGAGGCAAAAACAATTTCTTTAGTGATAGCATCAGTTAATTTCCTATTGGAGAGGGGAGAAGCGTCAGAGGGAGAGAATAATCCATTGCAGAGTTTGGAGAAGCTGACAAATTACAACGTGGCGTTCTCCTGCATTTGCCTCTATATTTCACTGTTCCACAATCCACTTCATCATTCTGAATCTACAATCAGTTATTCTCCCAGGGCTCCTTTAAAGAGCCTTTTGAAAGCCCACAAAAAGCTTTATTTGTTTCAAAGGCACAAGGAAGTGTTCCCAGTGCACAAATCCACCTATCAGATATAAGGGCTTGAACCCCCTCTAACTGTATCAAAGGGAATAATGGGATGTATTTGCACATCTCTCTGTGGGTTATAAATGGTTCCTAGTCACTGTAAACATTTTCACAACCCTCTTTTACAGGCTGAGCTAAAATACTATTTTTGGTGCAGTTGTCACATGACTGATCCATGAAATAAATACCCTTGTAATAGGGTGACTCAGTCTTTGCACTGTGTCAGCACATTGTGTTGTGCTGTCAGGGAAGCTCCCTGGAATAGAGCTTTGTTTCTTTACAGTAAACCTACACAGAGGTAGGTGCTGTCTTTCACATTTGTGACTCTCCCCACATGAAGAGTAAACTCTACTCTGCTGTAAACAGGTGTAAGTCAGTTACAGGGAATGGAGATACACCTTCCCAGGAAAAAAATCCCCATCCGTTGCAATTTAAGTGCGTCTCCTCCAGAGGATTCCTTCCATTTTTTCCTCTTTCACACATCCTCTATGGCCCTATGTTGCTGGCTTCCTCTAAAGCACTGGGACGGATGTATTCTAGGCGGCCAGAGGGGATTGCCTAGAGAACCATGCCAAGTGATGCTGCCTCTCAAAACTGGGCAGTTTCCATCATGAAGGGAAGATAGTTTCATGGCAGCAGATTGCCCTGTACATTGGATCTTCACCAACGGTCAGAACGGGGATTTCTTTTTAATCAAATATCATTTAGAGAAGTTTAGTTTAGCAGCATGGAATATACTATCTTCCAAGGTGACCACTTCCCTGGAGACAGGGAGCAATAGATAGACGGCATACGGGGCAGGTCAGCCAGCCACCAGAACAAGAGCGAACGAATGATGTCAACCTTCCACTGAAAAATGAGGCTGCAACGTACAGCCCCCAGGAGCTCACCCCCAAACTGCTTTCACTCTCCATCACTATGAAATGCCAGCCAGGGAATGAGAATGAGAAACATTCCCACAGGAGGAGTGCAAAAGGGAAAACCATACCCACCACAGCCACACTATGAAGGGCCTTATACTTGTAAGCAATGCACTTGCATGAGGGCACAAAACAATGAGGTAGATGATAGAGTAAACAGCCTCCTTCTCCGGGGCCCTTCAGGACAGATCGTTTAAACACAAGCACAGTGCATCAGGAAACATGAGTTTAAGACAGGGCACTGGTCTGAATACCAGCTGAAACCCAGTTTAAAACGGGAAACGGAGAAAAATAATTGCATCAGCATCCAGCAAGTCCAGCAAGCACAGAATGAATCTTTTCGTCCTTTGGATACAGCTATTCAAAACTGAGGAATAAGCTTGGTGTATCCACTACTACATCACAGCTGGTCTTCTGCTACAGAATGCTGCATGGCCAAAGGGGTTGGTAATCTGCAACTCTGCAGGTCTTCGACTGCCTAATGCTTCAAGCCTACAACTCTGCATATTGTTGTTTTCATCTCATACATTTTTTGAGATGTATTTATAGAATATTGAAAACTGAAATATCAAGCATGACATGTATAACTTCCTTGAGAAAATACCAAACCAAAAAGGTACAGACATTCTGATGTTCAGTATTGGAATTACATATTATGTCCACTGCAGTTTTACTTTATTTGTACGACCTAAATTAATCTACGAATCTACTACCTTTTGGAACCACAATTCGAATATGCAACTAAACCTAATTGTAATGTAGTGTACATTAATTAGTTTTTAAAATAGAAAATGCCTTAAACCGGAACTAATTAGTTTTTCCCAGGGCAGGAAAAAAAACCCAAGATTTTACCAGGTAAAAGCCACACCATCCCTGCACTCCGCCAGCTGGACAGAGGATAGCCACCCAGAAGAAGCTTGCAATGTGGTGTGGCTGGCTTATTTCAAGACTGTACTGGAAGATTCCCCCCCACCCTTCCACAATAAATACATTATTTTCAGCCCCATCTGTGCCTTCAGTTACAGAGCCCAGACAGCTTGCACCCACACACAGAAGAACACTCACACCAACACCCCCCCAGAAGTCTCACACATGTGCATAGGAGAACTATACAATCTGGAGAAATTAATGCAACCCCATGCTCCGAGTGTCCATAGCCTCTGTTTGCCAGAAGCTGGGAGAGTGCGACAGGGATGGATCACTTGATTATCTGTTCTGTTCATTCCCTCTGAAGCACTTGGCATTGGCTACTGTTGGAAGATAGGATACTGAGATGGACCATTGGTCTGACCCACTATGGCCGTTGTTATGTAAGCTTTCCCTCCCCATTTATTTTTTGGCTATCCCCTCAGATCCGAAGGGCAATGTAACTCTCACTCCTTCTCCAAATCCTATCTCAAGACTCACTTCTTTCAGCTGTTCTTCCAGCACTGAATTCTGCTCCTGCCCTCGTATTTATCTTTGCTCCTCAAAACTACCAATAATATAATTTAAAGAATGAAAAATGACAGATCCAAGAAGCATGCACAGACAAAATACAAAAACTGAATAAGAATACTTAGATTGCAAGGTCTTTTGGTTGTTCTGCATTTGTACAGGGCCTGGCACAATGGGGTCCTGGTCTGTGATTGGAGCTCCTGGACTCCCAGAAAAAATAGTATGCACATCTAAAGCACAAGTCCTGCTCTTTTATTATCACAACCCTTATCTTTCCTACAGCAACCCCCGCTTTTTGTTACACCAGCTGTGCTATGTATAATTTGGTTTGTAAGCTCCTCGGGCTAAGGTCCTGTTTGTCTGTAAATCACCATGCAAGTGTATGGATCTGCAGAAATAATCAATTGGAAGGAAAGCCAGTTAAACTGACCACCCCCTCCTGTCCACCGCCAAGCTGAATCCTCACCACTGGGACACCAATTTTATACTTTATCTAAACTGCTTATGAAAGTGGACCCACATCATCAGAACAGGAGTATTTAATATTTACAGAAGGGCAATTTCACAATGTATGCTGCCCCTTGGAGGTGACAGATCACGTATTTTGTGCAATGGAAACTCTGTGTTGCTTATTGAACATTATACAATAAAAATAATGTTAAGACATAGGAAACTGGATGGCTCAGAGGATTGATAACAGGATCTTGAGCTGTTTTCCTTTAGTTCACCACTTTAAACCCAGCCCACTTAATAATGGCCAAGATTTGTTAACATCATATGGCCTCAGTGAAATTACTTTAGTAGTTTCAGTCCAGTTCCCAGCAGACAAATATCCAGACCATAAAACCCACCATAACTGCCAACAATGGGGCCAATTAGTGCTAATCTCAACAGAGGTGCCAAGGGCAGAATGGGCCACAGCAGCTGAACTACCCTCTGACCTCAGAGGACGTCTCTGCAATTTGGGGTTGAAGAACAATGGTGGGGAACCCTGTTTCTGTTCTGTGGACAGAGAGAACTCCGTCTTCAGGGCTATCAACCCAGTGCCTTTCACCAGCACAATATTCACAGGAACATTCTGAAGTTCATAGAAAAGCCAAGACAAAATAGCAAATGTGAGTGAACTGACCGTTCAAGTGCCTCGTGGGGGCTGAAAGCCGTAGGGCCACTGTATACGCACAAAACAAACAGCCCAATGGGAAAGAACAGATCCACGAAAATGAGCATATTTTCAGTGACACAAAGCCACTTGCTTGTCATGCAAGTGGACAGGATGTGAGAGCTGCAGTGAGCATATACCCAAATCCCAGGCTTGTTTTTAACCCACACAAGCTGCATTATAAATATCCCTGAATGTGGTTGAAAGATCTGCATAGTCTCCAGCTTGGTCTCCTCCAAAGTCTGATCTGCCATATCTAACTTTTCTGTCAGGAAGAATCAGCTGAATGTCCTCTTAGAGAAAGTAATGTGGGACTCCATCTGCGTGCTGCCTTGTACAAACACCTGGGCTCATTTGCACCCTCAGAACCATAGCTGAAACCTATAGATCCTTCCCTGCTCAATAAAACCTCCTGGGCCTGACGGATTCATCAGTGATAACTCAGCATAGAACGCACTTGCTGTAAGCAGAGAGAAACCAGTCATGGCAGGCAGGTGCCTGGAATAAGAAACACAGGGCCAGCTTTTCGCTGCAAAAGCTCACCAACCAGGTAAACATGCAGGAACCCAAACGTTGCCTGAAACACATACTCGCTGATCTTGCACTAACGTAATATCAGTGAATGTGAAAACACAGCCCTCCACTAACAAAGAAGCTGTACAAACACACAGAGGGCTGTGTGTGTGTGTCACTGGCAGATTTACACACACAAATACAACATACGCATATCGGCACCTCCCTCATACATTAACAAGCAGATGCACGATCCAACCCTCCTGCTAGGGCTTCCAGAGGGTGTATTTTCAGTAATATCCTTATTTTAGGTGCAGAACAGGAAGCCTATTTCAGAAAAACAGGGGACTCTTAAGGCCTAGATACTGGTCAGTTCTTTTCTGGTTTGTAATAAATAAGATGTATGCAGACCTGCTCACCAAGAGGTCAGTGTTGCAACAGCACAGCCGGTTTTCTCGGGCTGCCTTGCAGACACCCCCCCAAGGGGTACCATTTCTCTGACCCAGAATAAGATCATTTATCATACTGACCACGGCTGAGCTCCAATTTGTTGAGGTCACTAAATCTGGCCAAGCTCCATCCCACCCACATTCTCAGCCACTGGCCTGTAACCATGACAAAGTCCCCTCTTTGCGTGCCTCTTCTATCATTCCCTCTGGGAAGAGAATTTGTAACCCCTTTGCCAGGTTAGGTGGCTTATTTTTCAAAATATAAAAAAAAACCCAAAATACACCACTCAGGCAGGTGAGTGCCTTGTCCATTTTACTGAATTCTAATTAGCACAAGGGCCACATGTTATGAAAGGGCCCATTGTAAAAATGGACAAGGGGTTTCTCAGGCTAGTTAACGTGCAAAGTGAACCCCCAAAGCAGATGGCAGGGTACCATAAGCTGCAGCAGAAGGCCTGGAATGGCTTATATAAGCAGAATCAGAGGACAAGGGTTAAACTCTGGCTACATCTACACTCAAAGCGCTACAGAGACACAGCTGCACCGATGCAGCTGGCCTCTGTAGCGCTTCTGGTGAAGATACTCTAAGCCAATACTCTCCAGTCTGCTTAATTACTCCACCTCCCACAAGCAGCGGTAGCTATGCTGGCAGGAGAGACTCTCCTGCCGACAGAGTGCTGTCTACACCAGCACTTAGGTCGGCTCAACTGACATCACTCCAGGGTGTACCGAAGTAAGTTCTAGTGTAGACAAAGTCTCAGACTCAAGGCATGGTAACTCTGCATGGTGACCACAGCAAGGCCGAGAGACATTTTGAATCTGTTTTCACTGACATCTTCCAAGCCATTTCTGACATTTATAGGAGAATAAAAAAAAAGACTCCAATTTGGATTCTATTAACAGGGAGCTTTTAGTGACTTTGGTCAAAGAGAGAATCCAGATACTGGAACCATCAGCTTCTGTCTGTTAGAAGATAATGCCTGGGTCCTGGGTTTTTCTTACAATCACCTGGCAGAGAGATAACTCTCCCTCCCTCCTTGCCACCGCTTTTAACTGGAAGGGAGGGTCCATATTAGTGCTTCCTCCATTCCCTCTTATCCACAGCACAGGAAGAGACCAGATGCTGTGTTCTTCCATAACCCTTCTGTTAGCTAGGATGGAGGACCTCTGTCCTGGGCCCTGCATTTGGATGAGTCCTGGGCCCTGTCGGTCATCAGGAACATGTGGATCATGGGATTTTCTGTCAGCTCTTGTAAACTAGAAGGGAGCACTCAGATCCCGGATCTCACATTCCCTCCAGTTAGCTGGTAGGGAGATCACAAGTTCAAGGCCTCTTCAATCCCATTTGCCAGCCAGCAGCAAATTGTCAGATCCAAAGTGCTTCCATCAGTTCCTCTCATCTCTAAAGGGACCCTGATCTGATCCTCTGCGTAAAGCTAATCCCGCCACACTGCCGAAATCGGAGTTTCTAATCTTACAACACCCAATGCTATGGTCACTTAAGGCTTCTGAATAAATGCCAGTGCACTAAACTGTCTCTTTTTATTAGGATCATGGATCACTAGTAGTGGTACATGGTCCAGTCTCTTGTTCAAAATTATCTAAGGAAGGAGTTAAGGAGAATCTTACTAAAAGAAGGGACAATAGTTGGTGATTGTATTCAACAGGCAGTGAAGGCTGGATTAGGAATCAGAGAAGTTAGAAATGATGACCAGGGCTCTTCTAGTTTCTCTCTACTAGTCCAGGATTATTTCCTATGGAAGATTGTTTAGGGCTTTGTCCAGTCTAGTTTTAAAGGGCACAGGGAATGTGGTGCTTCCTCCACATCCCATGGGGGATTGTGCCATAGCACGCAAAGTTAGGAATTTTTTACCAATAGCCTAAATTCTCATTTTCTTAATTGCATCCTATCAACCCTAGTTATACAATACTGCATCACCCTAACTATAACCTCTTCCTGACATAAAGAAGTTGGTGTTCCCACCTAGCCACAGATACCCCATCTATTTCTCCACTCATCTATTCTGCATAACCTGGAATTGTTGATGATTAATGTGTGTAAGCCACTCAGGCAAATTCCCTGACAATTCAAAGAAAGCATTACTAAATGCAGACAGAGTCCATTTTAAATCCACTGTGGAAATGAACTTTCCTCTTACACACATTTCCCTACTGTGTTGGGAAAGAAACAGCTGAAAGAGAGGAAACCTAACCACTAACACCACAGACTATGTGGAATTATACATCCAAGACTCACTGCCCATGGAGGAATGTAACTATTCATACAGAAAGACTGCAGAGGGATCCCTCTGGTTCACACTTGCCCTGGCAGCATCTATTTATACAGAAACCTGTAGAGGGACTCCCCTGGTACAGGCTCAGTCTGGCACTGCCAGTTGAGCAAGACAGTTTCTTGCCCTGACTCCTCAGCCTCTTCCCATCACCTTTAAGAACTAGTGATTTGTTTATGGCTTGAACAGGATTAGTGGGGGAAAATAATTGATGTCCCATCCAATTGCTATTATGACTTTATTCCTCTGCAATACAAAAGCCACACAATTATCTGTGCCAGTCCTCGCCTCTCATTTTCAGCAGTTACTTTGCTAACGTTATATTTTCATATACAGCAAGGACCATTAAACCAATCCCCACCCCCCCCCACCCGAAACACCAACCTCCTAGGCCTTCCTTGAAAGGGGAAAAGAAAGAGCGCGAATGGGGGAAGGGGAGGAAGATTTACAATTGAATGGAGATAAGAATGGAGCAGTTTGTGGGATAAAGGGGCTGCAGAAAGAGCTTTACAGATGTGCAGAGGGACTGCGTCTCATTGTTTAATTAAGCAGAAAGTGGCTCTTTTGAAAAGCAATTTTGCACAGGAGCTCTGAGCTCAGCAAAGAGCTCCTGTGAGTGAGGGCAGGAGGAGAAAGGAACAGCTGGCACCCTGAACCGTGTGAAACGCATGCTAAGCAGTTTAAAGGGCCAGGAACCTCCTCATCAGCCTATGCTCTGCTGCCATCCTTTAAACAGTGGTGTCATGACAGCAAATACCACCAAGAGAAAAGCAGTGAGGGGTGGGGGTTGGGTGGTAGGGGATCGAAAGGTTATCCTAATAGGTGCCTGTGCAGGAGCACACTGGCTGGGAAGGACAGAAAAGCAAGGCTTTGTTATCAGAGGGATTTGGTCACACAGAAGAGAGATGGGCTTCTCAGTGCCTGGGAAGTTCCTTCTACAATGAGTCTGGATTAATCTGATCCATGGCAGAGGGTTAACGCAACTCCCATTACATTAAGCCTAGTAGGAAAGCACTGAGGTGACTCCCACAAGAGAATTTTAATTTTTCAATCTTTCCTTCTAACAAAAAAGACCTACAAATGAATCCGCTCAATCGGCTCCCTTAAAAATGACACACCCACTTCACTGGGACAACTGCCAGGACATACTGCATACCAGTGATTCAATGGGGGAGATGGCACAACTAGGCAGAACAGATTAAAGGACCCATCCACACAGTCCAAACTACCCTGGCAGGGACATATTAATGAGGCTTGGTAAGCCAGTCAACTGACTAGTCAAATTATGTCAATTGGCTGCCTATTACTTGACCATGGTCAAATATTGCCAAACATTCCAACAAGAAAGTCCTGATACAGACAGTGGCCTACCTTTTTATTGCATCTTGGCGTTCTTTCATTTTTTACAACATTTCATTTAATTTTTCGGAGTTAAAATAACTCCAGTAACTCGTTTTTTGTAATTAGGCAAACGTATCGAAGCCTAAGCCTAAACCTATTGGAGACCACAAAGTCTTACTCTTTTTTGTGACTGTTAGTACTATTCTAATAAGCCATTGCTTTAAAATATTTGACTGGTCAATTGACCAACTATTTCTGAAAAAAGAAAAGGAGTACTTGTGGCACCTTAAAGACTAACCAATTTATTTGAGCATAAGCTTTCGTGAGCTACAGCTCACTTCATCGGATGCAGTAGCTCACGAAAGCTTATGCTCAAATTGGTTAGTCTCTAAGGTGCCACAAGTACTCATTTTCTTTTTGCGAATACAGACTAACACGGCTGTTACTCTGAAACCTGACAACTATTTCTAGACTCGTCAAATGCCCAAACTGAATACTAATGGCACAGTGCCCTGATAGTGTCCTAATATGGATCTCCCCTGACATAGGAGATTTGGCTGTGCAGACTGGCCTTGTGAAAGAGGGGTCTGGGAGTCAGGACTCCCAAATTCTAATTCTACCTCTATACGAACAGGAGATGCTCTCTCTAGTAAGTCACATTACCTCTGCACTTCAGTTTTCCCCATCAGTAAATATATACTTAACTAGCCCATTGGGGTGTTGCAAGGAAGAGAATATTCACATAGTCCTTTGAAGATGGAAAATGACATGTCAGGTGGTTTGGAAGGATTAGTTTTTATTTATTTTAATGTCTGTGGATTAAGTCAACAATTATTTATTTTTTAATTTGACAAAAACTTTACTCTACCAGAAATATTTTAAACATTAATTTCAAAAAATTGAAAGAGAAGTTAGGAGTAATCAACTCAGCAATAAAATCATTCCAAAATACTGATTTCTTATTGACAGCCAAATGTTATCACCACTATTATTTTGTGCTTCTAGACAACTGGTGCCATCTTGTACGCTCAATTCTAGCTATCTTCCTGGCACTCAGGTACCACATTTGGGTCTGACTATCCCCTAGCCTACTCTATCTGAACGATTCTGTTCATACATTGGGGAGTGAGTGGGGGAGTGAGTGAGTGTATGTCCCCGTCCCTCTTTTGAGGTGCTGAGACTAATGCCGACTGATTTCAACAGCAGTGAAGAGCACTCAGCACCTTGCAGGATCAGGTGCTTGGACTGTAAATCCCTCGTATCATTTCCTGTGTCTCAGATAGCACCATGCACAGTCAAACTCAACAAATACGTTATTTTAATTCCCCCCCCCTCAAAATTGTGATGAACAATGGATTTTTCCCCTGTGAGATTTTGAGTAAATGGGGAAAATATACATATGATTATTGAAACTTATGGATTAAAATTTTATCCTTCCAAACCTGTGAATGCCAAGTACTTTAACACATCTAGAAGCTTCAGATTGGTCATTACTGCACACAATTGACACTTGGAACTTCTGCTCCAAAAGTAGACTCCTGCCACTTAAAGGAAAAATTCTCATGATCGTTAGCAGTGCAGGGCCTATGATACAGAGTTGAGCAGCTCCTTGCACAACATCCAGAGCCTCTTTAATCAGTGCTCTCACCTGAGCATACAAGATCCAGTAGTAAAAACGCTGCAGTGAGTTTTTCTAGTTACTCTTAGCCAACCTAACATCATGGATTTGAACCTGTGACTCTGCTGCAGGGGTTAAACGATGCTCGTTATTTTCCCATCCTTCCAACAGAGGAAATTAAATTCTCATGACCATAGACAAATCCAGCACTGTAAACCCAAGTGGGATGGAGGAAGGACCTCAGACATCACTAGCAGCAGCATTCATACAATGCTCTATTTGATTGTCGAAGCACGTGGTTAAATACATTACTGTGGTTTGTTTCAGGGGGATACTGCCAAATACATTTTCATAGTTTTTATTTAGGGTTTCTTTTCTTTATGCTTCATTGTTTCTAATAGCGCCTTTGATGCTTGAAATTAAGGTTTACTTTCTGAGCCAATTTAATCCTCTCTCCATGTGACATATCTCCTTCGCTGTCCTCTCCCACCTAGCAATGTTTTTATGCAGAATAAGTCAAAAGAGCGAGCTCCTTTAGTTTCTCTTTATCAGCATGATCAATGAGTTTATCAAAATTGTCAGCAAAATTCTGGGACAAATGTTCTTATTTAACTTGTGCTCTTCTTTCTGCATGGATCTGCAGCACCTGAGAAAAATACGATATGGTCTCACATAAAGTATGGTGATATGTGTACACGTACACACATACACCCAACACACAACCCCCTTTTTTGGGGGGGGAATATGTTCCTCAGGGGCAACATGATAAAAATCTCTACAAACCCCAGATAGCAAAGACAGCTGCTGCCAGGTGGCTCCATACATGGCCTGCGGTAGTCCCATTTGCAGCTCCCTCCCATCTGCCCTCTTTAACCTCCTCCAGACCCTCTTCCCTCTGGCCACTTAACACAAGAGGAGAAAGGGAGAAAAATCTTCATGTGTACATTAGCCAGGTTTAGAATCCAACCACATTTTCACCTCATGCCTAGAATCAGGAGATTAGCGTGTAGTAATCTCACTAATTAAATATAAAACCAATTTTTATAATGCAGAGAGCACTATCCAGGGCAAATTTGGAGCACAGACTATTTTATTCGTTTATACGTTCTTACGTATTTGTTCACCTAGCTCCCCATCCCCCTGCATCTGGGTGTTATACAAAATGTATACACAAACAATTAAATATAGTTGGGCCCAACGTCCCAGAGAGAAGCAGTTGCTCTGCAAAAAGAGGGACAAAAAATAACAACAACCCAAGAGGAAAGGAAGAGCAAGGGATGCCAAAATGGCCAAAAATAAACTTTACTAATAAAAAACAGTTAAAATGGGATGATCCTAGTATTCATGAGATCTGTATTGTTTTTCTTCAGTACACTACGACATGAACATATGGTGCAAAGTAAGTGACTAGACAAGAAACATGGTGAGTTTGTTAATTCTTTAAATACACAAGGCCCAGTGATGCAGTCCTTACTCAATCTGGAATATACCGGTTGCTAAAAATCGCACTGCAAATGAAGTGTGGGCAAGTCTAGAGGGGAGGAAAATCGTAATCAGAATGATGTTGATATCCCGAATCACTAAGGAAATACATTAATGTTGTATAATCACTGGAACAGTCACTGGTCACTCAGTCTAGCAGTGTTTTGTTTTTTATTATATGCAGGACTGAAAAGAGGATGTCCTGCACATAAGGCGAGCATAATTTTCAAGCCCTAGCTTTGTCATGCTTGTCTGCATGGTTTAAGTATATTCAGTTGTTTTAAATTAAAATCAAGAGAGCGATATGCCTATATAAGCACAGAGAAAACTGGCTAACAGGCAGCTTCATGGACAGACCAAGGAGAATACACTTCATGAAAATATTTAGAGGCTGCTGGGTATTAACAGCATTCAGAGGAGAGGGCAAAATTTTTGAAGAAAGGAACTCACTTTGTGGTTGCCTGGAGGATGGGAAAGGTGCTCAGTCTATTTATGTTTTGTATTTACTTTGAGGGTTAACTATTGTCTGCCAAGCTAGCCAATCAATAGCAGCATGGCTGAAACTGCCCTAAACCACATTGATTCCAGTTGTAAACTGAACAACTGCTGTACAAACTTACTTTCCTTTTCACACACATTTCATTTGCTGTCATGCTTTCAACTTATTTGAAAAGCTCTAATACTCACAAGGCTCTGGTTGACAGGGCAGGGTCACCTGATGTTTTTTAATGCCATCAAACAAGAGCTCTGCTCCACCTCTGAAATAAAAAGAGAATGCACAACTCATTCTTTGTTTTATTGTCCAGAAGTTATAAATGGGGTAGTTTACAATGCAAAAAATTCAGAACAAACACAAAATGGAACTGATTGTATTTCAAGTAGGACCATTGTCTGTCTGTTTTTGTCTATTTGGACTGTAAGCACTTTGGGGCAGCAACTGTCTCTTACTATTAGTTATCTGTATGGCTAGCTATGGACCAGGACCCATTGTGCTAGGCACTGTACAAAACAGAGGACAGAAAGATGATCCCTACATCAAAGAGCTGACAATCTGCTTGTTTAGTGCCTAGCATAACAGGGCCTCAAACTCAGTTGGGCCTCTAGACAGTAGTGTAATACAATTATATTAAAAACTCACAGACTCTAATACCTTGCCCTTCTATAACACTTTTCTAAGGATCTCAAAGTACTTTACTAACCTCAAACCTCATAACACCCTGTGGAATAAGTATTATCCCCAGTTTACAGATGGGAAGAAACAACTCATACAAGGTCACACAGCAAGTCAGAGGCAGAGCCAAGAGGATAATCCTGGAGTCCCAGCAGTTCCCTCTTGGTCTATCAACTACATAAATCGCTCTCCCAAGCATTACAGCAGAAACATATGCGCAGTGTGAGTAGCAAGCAAAACAAGGGACTTTACATGCAAGTTGCACAAAATATCACTCACCACATGCTCCACCCTCTGTACTTCCTCCCTGTTGAAGAGGCCAGTTCAAAGTCTCTGTCCTGATATTTAAACACTCCCAGAGATATCGCCTCTCCTTCTGCGACCATTATATTACAATCCGCCAGCACAATTAAAATGCTGACCAATAAACAGAGCCTTGTGAGCTTAGGAGGCAGAACTTTATCAGGAGTTGATCCCAGACTATAACAATTTTGGGATTTCAATGGGATTTGGGTACCTAACTCCCTTAGGCCTATGAAAATCCCAGGCTAAATGCAAAAAACTCATTTCTGTGGCTTAGACTTCCCTCAAACTCTCCTGTGAAGAAAGTATGATTCTACTTTACAGCCCCGATCAATTAATTTCTTGAGAATACAGGATTGTAAGAACCCTCTGTACGAAGAGGGTTACTGAACTGGACCAGGAATCCGGGCCTTATTCCTGAATCTGCCACTAACTTCTTGTGTGTCACCAATTTCCCCATTTATAAAATAGCGGGCAATTAACCATCTCAGTAAAGTGTTTGAGGCTTTATTGTTTATGAAGTGCTCTGTGCTGAGGAGGACTCTAAGACAGACCTGTGGGACTGATTTGATGACTCATTGTCATAGTGGCACCTCACTCGAAAGCACTGATATATATTTGAAGGGGCAACCCATCTGAAAAGGCAGAGATTTTGACTTTGCTGCAAAGGCACCAAGAGGTATTTTCCAGCAGGCCAGGACTGACTCACGAAATGGCCCATGAGAACAACATTGAAGGACCTCAGCATGCACCCAGCAGAGCACACCAGACAACTGGTAAAATGCAGGAGAAATTTTGTAAGGAAATAGCAGGCATGCTGAAAATGGGAAGAACAACAGAGTCTAACAGTCCCTGGCTTCTCTAGTTACGGTCCCTGAAAAGGAGGAGAACAAAAGGGTTGTGTGTTGAGTACAGAAAGCTTAAGGATGTCTTGGTTCCTGATGCATACCATTTACCCAGGATCAACACCACACTAGACACCATAGGCAGGGCAAGGTTCCTGAGCCTCCTAAATTTAACAAAGAGGTATTGTCAAATTCCTTAAACACTGAAGTGCAGGGGGGAAGAAAAAAAAAATCTGCCTGTGTTACTGATTGAGGACTTTTTGAGCTCACAGCGTTACCTTTTGGGTTAATCAATGAAGGAGCCACATTTCAAAGGCTGGTGAATCACGCATTAGCTGGGTTACAGGAGCTTGCTTGACCCTGCAGAGATGACATTGCCATCTTCAGCAATTCGTGGTCAGATCATAAAAACCCAGTTGGGAATTGTGCTGAAGAAATTCAAAGACGCTAGTGTCATGGCAAAAATGTCCAAGTATAAAATGGATGCAGCCAAAGTCCCTTATCTAGGAGGACATTTGGAAGAGGGGGCCAGATTTGCCCAGATCTATTGAAAGTAGAATTCACTATTAACTGGCCTGTACCAGAAACCAAAACATAAGTTCAGACATTTATAGGCTTGAAGAACTATTACCACCAGTTTATGGAAGGATTTAGCAACAGGGTGTCTGCTATCACAGACCTGTGCAAAAGAGAAAACCTAACATGATGCTGTGCACAACAGCCTGTCAGAAAGGATTTTCTTTGCCTTATCACAGCCTAAAACCTATTCTGGCCAAACCAGATTTTGACAAGGAGTTTGAACTGTGCACCACCACTTCCGACACAGGCCTGGGAGTGGTCCTGACGCAAGCAGGTGAAAACAATAAAAAGCATCCTGTTGCTTTCCTAAGTAAAAACCCTGATCCCTGGCAAACAGAACTCCTCTGTCATAGAAACCAAATGTTATGCAATTGTGTGGGCGGTCAAGCAGTTAAGGCCTTACTTATTTAACAGGAAGTTTAGGGTCCTAACAGCCCACTCTCCGTTGATACAGCTACACAAAACAAAAGGTATCAACTCCAGACTGAGACACTGGGGCTTAGCAATACAGCAATATGAGATGAAAACTGTACATATTAAAGGCAAAGAAAACATGGTGGCAGTTGCACTGTCCAGGCTAAAGGGCTCCAAGCTGATGCATATGGATTAGCCAGGGCTGATCCTACTGCAGTAGTGTAAGAAGGGAGGTGTGACCCAGGGACCTCGATGTCAACTGACAGAGGGGATGCATGTGGTTTTACAGGGATCTACTGAATCTGGTACATACATAATAATTTACCAACGGGTGACATGTAAGGTGTCTACCACAAACCAGTAGCTTACTGGTCATCACAGTCATTGCATGTATGGACAGGTAATATTTAAGATGTTGTATATCTATACTGGAAATTATGTTCTTAAAGCCTTGAAGTTAAAAGTAAGCCACCAGCTGGTGACAGGCCTTGAACAGATTTTGTTCAGACAGGTAGCTGGCAGGATATACTTTTCTCTCTGTCTGGTCAAGTGTATTGTGCACTGTATTTATTACAATGGAGGCTTATTTGCATTACTGAGCCGGATATTAGTCAAGAGATTGCAAAATACAAGAGCAGAGAGCTGTAGGAAAAAACTAAAACAGCAGTGGGGTATCCTGTTTATGAGTAAAGACAATAATTTGGGGGTATAACTGGGGTCCTGAGTTACACCCTAGATCCTTCACTGAGGAAATGAACTGTCATTGTGTTTGGTCTTATGAAAGGAGGTCACAACGAACCCAGCTGGAAAACACTGCAAAGACTCTGGGTGAGCTAAACTTCACTAAAAAGGAAATTAACTTGTTAAAGAAGTCTAGGCTCTAGAATGCATATTACGATTTTATTTTACATGTAACTTTGTTTTCAATACTTTTACTTGCTACTTCTCTAACCTCTATTTTTGTTAAATAAACTTTTGCTTATTTTCACTATAAACATATCTAAGTGCTATGCCATTTTAATAGTGGCGCTGTGATCTAATGTGTAACTAGTAAGCGGAGGGATGCTGTTCCTTTGTGAGCAGTGAATGTCCACTGGAACAGGGGCTGGACACTCCAGGTTGGAGAGTACCTAGTGCTAACCTGCAGAAGGACAGCAGAGTCTGCGTAGGCCAAGAAGGGAGTGCTCATGTTGCCAGTGGAGTCAGGGAGCTGACTCTAGGCAGACGCAGACAAGGCTTTCTCATGCTAAGGGCAGGTGGTAGTGAGCTGCCTCACAACCGTGGGTATGTCTGGGAAGTGTCACAACATTATATAACAAGGAGTCTGGTGACACCTTAAAGACTAACAGATTTATTTGGGCATAAGCTTTTGTGGGAAAAAAAAACACTTACCCATGAAAGCTTGGGCCCAAATAAATCTGTTAGTCTTTAAAGTGCCACCGTACTCCTCGTTGTTTTTGTGGATACCGACTAACATGGCTATCCCCTGATACTTAACATTATACAAGTGCAACATTGGACAATATATGCTACTGACTCAGTTCTGCTTTGTGAGGCCAAGAATTTAAGAACTACGTGCCTAAATAAAGATTCAGACACCTAAGTATGAGGTTTCAGAGTAGCAGCTGTGTTAGTCTGTATCTGTAAAAAGAAAAGGAGAACTTGTGGCACCTTAGAGACTAACAAATTTATTAGAGTATAAGCTTTCGTGAGCTATAGCTCACTTCATATGAGGCTTGATTTTCAGAAATGGTGAGCAAGCAGCAGCTCCCATGGAACTCAAGGGAAGCTAGCCAGTTCATCACTTTTGAAAAATCAAGTAATTTAAACCCCTAAATCCTTAAACTTTAACACAATTTTTAAAATCTTGGCATGAGTCATTCTGCCTGAAGTACAGGCGCTGCTAGAGGCTCATGCCCTACCAGTATTGAATTTGGAAGATATTTGATAATGGATTCATAAAAACTACCAAACTCTGTGCAGACACCATTTAATCCTTGGAAAGATTCTCAGTCTTAAAACGCAGAAAATATTTTATAACTTTTTTACAACTGAGATGTACAAGTATGAGTCAGATACCTTGTATGTCTCACAACAATGTAGATTGAAAATGGTCTCAAAAACATATTTTAAAAGCAAACAGGTGAATAACATGGAAAATATTGAATCTACATGTGACTGAGTCCCTTTAAATCCAATATCTAAAAATATCACAGTAGGAGTTTTTCTTGGCTCTGCTATGGAAGAGCACAACAGAACCTGTGTTATGCTCTCAGCAGTGCTACTTATAGGCAGCGACACTCCTAAAGACTGCTCTGTTGGTGTTCTTCCACCAGTTCACAAAAAAATGGAAGCAGCAATTATTAACCTTAGCTGAGATTCTTGGACGAGAACAAGTCACAGTAATTGTATGAAAAACATTTTTTTTATGTAACGAAAACAAGGTCACACTGTTACTGTAGAAATGTAGATGGAGAGATAAGGTCCTTCTGTAATGCGCTAACTGTGGAGAACTCAGCTGTGATTTACACATAGAGAGCTCATTTATGCATTTCCAAGGGAAGCAAAAATGCTTCTTACTCTTCTGAGAACTAGGAGAGTTACTGCAGCTGGAAGTGGGGAAAGATTGAGGAAGGACCACTTACAGAAATGAGCATTTAAAGGGTTATGAAGATTGCGTATGTGTATAGGGATGGGGAAACCAAGCAAAGCCTTTTAGCTTTTGTAAGAAAAGACTTAACAAAATGTAAGACCAAGACAAATGTTTTCACAAATGTTGAAAACTGACCTTACTGGTTTACTTTGTCTGAGCTAAAAGAACTGCAAAAAGCAAACAGTATAAACATTGAAAAATATATATAAAAATTATTTCAATTTTAATCAATTTACTATCCCAAAGGAAAAGGAAATGATTTATAATCTATTTTTGACATTCACAATGGGATAATCCATCAGTAAAAACAACCTCCCTCCCATTGTTCAGCGAGTGAAGAACAGGAGTTTTCTCTAGGGTAAGGCCATCTCAGTAATCCTGCCTGTTAACTGTGGTATCAAATAAAACAAACAAAAACATTTTGGGGCAACTGTACTAGTCTACTGAACTAAGACCTCACTTGTACCCAACACCTCCCGCTAAATTGTGCATGCTCTAATTTGATGTAGTCCTTGGGCAATTACAAGACTGAGGACTTTAACAGTGAAAGACAGTAATTGGTACACAAGAGCCTACAAAACTAAATGGGAGGTAGAAAGCAGTGACCAACAGAGAGGCTTGTCATTAACATAGGAAGGAGGAACAGAGTAAATGTTACAAAACCCTGAAATATCAGACCTGGTACTTATTGAATCTTGTTTTAAAATAAATTGTAAATGCCTCTGAACAAGTTGTGTGTCTTCCTGTGTTTTTACAGCACCTAGATCAAAGGGTGCCTTGTGTGCTACAGTACAAAATGAAACTACAGCAAAGCTTCAGAACTGTTTTTGTAAAACATGTTGCCTTATCTCTGTAAATGTGTTGATTGTTTAACATAATTTGTCCTTTTGCCAACAATGAATGATGACAGAAGTCCTAAATTTTCTGAAAACTCTGGATAGTCACATGTTAATTACAACCCACTCAACCCATTCCTGAAACCCCAGTGCCTCTCTCACATCTGCTTTCCTCATTGATTAGTGCAGACCAGCTCCCATCCTAGCTAGTCCCTCATTGTGGATCCCTTTAAGGCACATTTTAAAGCCTCTCCTTCTTGTGATGGCCCCCCATATGTGTTTCAATAGGATATTTAAAATCCTCCTGATGAAAGTTGTCCCACCTAGAAAGCATTCCCTGAAACTAAGTTTCTGAGAGACAAAAAATGCTAGGTCTAGAACGACACCTTGCTCCTAAACAGCAGGACAGACGATCCCTATTTTTCTTCTCATTCCCATTGTGAAAAGCATTCTAGTCTGTGCTCCAAAGCAGTGACCACACACCCAACCATAGTCCTTATCCCTCCAAAACCCAGTAACCCCCTAAACTCCTACCCAATCAGCATTATCGACTCTAGTGCCAGCCTCGTTCCCCAGCCCTGCACTATAATCACCCTAGATGTTGGGCCCCCTGCACCACCTCCAGAGTCCCACCCCCACCCGGTGCCGTGTTTTGTGCCCCAAATCCTCACGCTTCCTCCACTCTTCCCCCACGACCCTATGCCAGCCCCCTAACCCCAGGGCCCGCCTGGTCCCCCGGACCTGCTTGCCGCAGCCTCTAGTACATTGGTCTCGCCACCTGCCTGCACCAGTCCCCCCCACAGCTCCAGACCCACCAGGCTCTATCTCCGTGGCCAGTCAGCGTGTCCGCGGACCTCCTGGCCCACCCCACGGCCAAACACCCACAGAAGCGGCTCCCACTGCCGCGAGCCCCAAACGCCCGCAAGGCACGGCCGCTCTAAGGACCCCTGCTCCAGCCTCCAGGCCCCTCGCTGCAGCCCCTCACTCACCCAAACTCCACCAGCAGGGACATGGGCGCCGCCATCTTGGCGGAGGGGAAGCACGAAGCTCAACCCGGAAGTTCCTCCTCACTTCCGGCTACCTGGGGTTGCGTAGCAGGCGCGGCGGCCTTTGAGGGAGGGGATCCGGGTGGGAGGGCGGAGCCAGCGCCGGCCTTGAGAGGGCGGGGATCGCGAGTTTAAACCAATCAAAGGGCGGGCGCCGGAGCTGAGCCCCGCCCCTGGGGCTGGAGCCTGCGGCCTGTCATGTGGCCGGGGGGCCTTTGCGATCCTGAGGCTCCAGGAGCTGGGGCTTTGGGGAGGCACAGAAACTCAGTGGTACCATCACTGTGCACGCTCACGGGGCGCTGATACGGGGCTGTCCAGCGCCAAAGGCAGAGCTGGGGCACATGGCCCCCTGGTACTCAAAGGCAGAACCCCTGGGGGTGAGGGCACGTGGCCCCTGGTACCCAAAGGCAGAGCCCCTGGGGGTGAGGGCACATGGCCCCCTGGTACCCAAAGGCAGAGCCCCTGGGGGTGAGGGCACATGGCCCCCTGGTACCCAAAGGCAGAGCCCCTGGGGGTGAGGGCACGTGGCCCCTGGTACCCAAAGGCAGAGCCCCTGGGCGTGAGGGCACATGGCCCCCTGGTACCCAAAGGCAGAGCCCCTGGGGGTGAGGGCACGTGGCCCCTGATACCCAAAGGCAGAGCCCTGCAGGGAGGTGAGGGCCGAGGGCTCCCAAAGGCAGGGCCCCTGAGATGAGGGCGTGGGCCCCCAGCACCTGAAGGCAGAGCCCCAGGGGGTGACAGTATGCGGTCCCATGGCATCCAAAAGCTGTCTGCCAGTGTAGCATACCAAGCCTAGTTCAACTGGGTCCTGCTCCCTGATGGGGGCTTCTAGGTGCTACTCGAATGCAAATAATAATAATAACCTGGCTCTGTCCTGTTCTGACAGTCTCTCTGGAGGTTTTTTTCCTCCTGTTTAAAATATTTTATTGCAAAAATGGCATTGTCCCCACTCACTAGCTCAGTGTCCCACCTGCCTTGAAGCCGCTGGTTGAACACTTTCTATGTCCTCCCATTGCTTTAAAAGTTGTAGTAAACCAAAACATTCACCTGATGTCAAGCAGACAAATACAAGGAATATGATCACTATTATTCAATCGGTAAAAATGCGACATGTATGTGGTCTGAGTGGTCCACCCAAGAAGCAGCCCCCCCATATTGTGAGTTAGACCAGGAAAGGCCACTCCTAGAGTCTTGTGCTGCGGGAGTCACGTTATGACTAAGTATCCTAAAGACTTGTCATATTGAGGGCTGAACTGAAAATCTAGGGTTAAGCTACGTGCAGTTTGCTCAAATACACCCTGGTTGTTATAACTTTGTAGATGCAGGAACCAGACTAAAGCTTTGTCATGTGAGGGGAGAATCCAAAAGCAAAAGAGGTGTAGATTAGTGCCAGGACTGGGCTTGAGATGGAAAAGGCTTAGGGCATGGCGCTGGAAGAGTAGGGGATGGTTCCTGACAGGTGGGGTAATCAGGAAGGAGACAGCAGTGGGGAACCTATTTTAATTACACTTTCATTAACATTCACGTACCTAGTGAAGATGCAGCCACCAAAGGAGAAACACCATAGCAATGGCTTGGCTGGCCCAAGCACTGCTCCTTGGATGAAAGGGACAGAGAACGTGTTGGCATGGAGAACTGTAAACAAAGAGCATCCAGGATCAGAGAATAAGCACAGTTCACAACCAAACCCCAAGATACTTAAGTGGAAAAAGGCATTTGATTGGCAGATGAAAGTTTAAAGCTTCCAAGATGCCATGATCCAAAATGCCGCTGCTAAAATCCTCCCTCCTGCTGCTGCAACCAGGTCATCCCTCCTCTTTCCCCAGATCTTTTCACTGGCTTCCTATCTCCTTCTACAGTAAGTGGGCCTTATTCGCCTTTCAGGGCCTCTGCTTTTGGCTATATCCTCTGCTCTCATTTAATTTTAGAAGTCAGCTAACAAATGCCACTACTGTCAACCCTGAGCACACATAATCCTTCTGCAGCAAAGCTCCTAGCGAAACCAATGTTCAGTACAAAACCTGGATAGTTTGCAGAGTGCTTAGAAATTTTTCTGAATGGAGATGGGCCAGGACAAAACCTGAGATCCAAACAAGCCCTTGTAATATCTCTTCAACAACTCTCTGCTTCTTAGTAACACAATGGAAAAGAACCATGTCAGATATTTTCCAGTGGTGAACTCAGATTGACCATCATGTACCATCCATCTATCTAGTTATATGGTCATTTTTAACAGGAAAATAGGAAAGGCCAGAATGGATCAGACTAGTCCAGTCTCCTGTCACCAACAGTGGCCAGATGCTCCGAAAGAAGGTATGATTTTGCATATAATAAAGGTCTTTGTAAATCAGCCTTCTATTCTATATAGGTTTTTAATAGCTCATTCATCACCATAATATCTGAGCGCCTTCTAGTGATGCGTTAAGGAACTTGTCTAACATCTGTTGTGTTTGTTCTCTCTCACACACACACAGCTCTATGTTTATGTTACAGAAGGCAAGGTCAAAGAAATGTGCCTTGCACTTGGAGCAGAAGGTGGTGAGGTTTATGATGATGGTCCTTAGTTCCTGGGAGAGTCCATTCCACAGTCTGGACCAGCCCTCCCCCCAAAAAAAAGTTCTGTCTCCTGCACAGACAACCTTCATCCTTATGGTAGAGAGTTCCATTGTGCCAGAGGAGTGTAATTGTTGACCATGGTATTTATCCCAAAGTGTTAGTTGATCTTTTAGATACCCTGGGCCCAGGCTTTGAGTGCCTTAAAGATAAAGATCGAGATGTTAAACTTGAGTCAATATGCTATGCAAAGCCAGCGTAGGGAGCAGAGGACGGGTCAGGTGTGTTTGCGGTAACCAGCGTTGCTCAGCAGATGTGATGCAGCCTTAAACTATGTCGTACTGCACTGTACTACAGAAAGTATCAGGGATATGTGCAGGGTCTGGTGTTTTGTATTCCAAGTATTTGTTTATTTGTAGTTGTGTTTGTCTTTCATTGGCTATTCTTTTTGGTTTCCAGAAGTAATATATGAGGCCAAACTAACAGGAGATCTGGTTTACTAATGGCATTTCAGTTCCTGGATTATAGGAATCTCACAAGAAGAACAGATTTGTGGGTTAATATCTCTTCATGGCCAAAAATAAATAAATCAGTAAAAACATAACTACAGCGTTATTCAGATTTGTTCAAGTATCCAACTGCACAGTCCTAGAAACTGCCCTGGTACAACAGTCACTGAATACTTCAGACACTAGAGATTCATTTTTAAGGTCATTGTGTGTTTTGGGACATGGCAAAGCCTCATCTTAGACCACATTGCTGAAATCAGAGCTGTCTGTGTCTCAAAATTCTCTTAGGAGAAAATTACCTGTCTTAATGAAATTGATATTGATCTGATTATTTATAGAGTGCTGTAAACATACATGATCCTCATGAACATGTGAATAGGACGAGGTTCCCTGGCTTGAGGAACTTACATACAAACTCAGAAGAACGCAATCCACTGGGTTGTGGTTCAAGCTGAGGAATGTGTATTTGCCATACCATGAATTGTTTAATCAAAGCTCAGGTTGCTCAAAAATCTAAAGGCAAAATCTTCTGTTCTGTTACAAAGGTGCATCTTCCATTGATTTAACTGGGATTGCACAGGGATACCAACAGCAGCATCTGGCCCACAAGTGTCCCATTAGCATTCATAGCCATGTAAGTGTTATTGTAGGAGTGGATACCCCAAGCTGATGTGCTTCTGCTTGTAACAGGAAACAGTCCAGACTTGCCTTGCTACAATCTCACTGATGCTCATCTCAGTTCCCCACCCACAGATTCAACAGCACCAAACAAAAGATAAGGTCACAAATTTGTTCTCAGTTGGAAAATTTAACCACATAATAAAAAGGGTTTCAATTCTTTCCTCCGACCTCTTTTCTTGTTTGTTTCTTCTCTCTCCTCTGGAGCATGGAAGGGAAAGGCCCCCTCCCCTTGACGACGGTGTATTCAAGAAGAAACGGTTTGGGTTTGTTATGGCATTTTACAGGGAAATGAAGTTTATAAATAAAGGATTTACAATGAGGCCCAGTGCTACGAGGAAGCATTTTAACAGGAAGCCTTGTAGTGGGGATTCAATTATTTTTCCACAAAGCATCAGGGGAATCCACAAACAGCTGTTTGCATCCCTCCACACAGCTAGTCAAACTTCAAGGCGAACAATAGATGGGAAAACTGGAGCCATCTCTGCAGCAGTGACAATGGGTTTCCTTACTCTGGCCTTTGTTTGATTTCCCAGTCTCAGTTTTGAACTCCCTCTGCATCAGAGAAAGGAGAGGGGGCTTGGGGTGGAGGGAGGGGGAACAGTGAGAGGGGAGGGAGGGTCAGTGGGAGTTAAAGCCTTTTGCAGCCTTTCTCTCCCATTCATGTGGTAATTGGGTGTCAAGCAGAGATCAGTAAGATGGAGCCCGGCCTCTGTGCCCGGGTTAAACTGCAGCAAAAAGAAAGCAGGAGCTGAACCGATGGAGCACTGAATGTCATTACAGCTCAGAGGAAGCTGCCTGCCTCCCCCAGGAGGCACTTCTGTTCCGGCTGGGGTGTTGTGCTGTGGGGAGTGCAATGCTTTTTAATTCACGGGATCGCTGAAAGCAGCTAAACAAAGCCGGAGGGCATTAAACAATACCGCACCCCCGTCTCTACCTTCAATAGGGGGCTCTAAACAGGCATTTAACCTTCAGAATAGCTGAAAGTGATACTCAAAGCTGAGAACATAGCTAACCCTCTGCTGCTTAGCCCCTTATTATTGCTGAGCCGGAGGCCACTTGGATGGCTAGGGGCTCCTGCGCAGGGGAAGGCTGCTCCTCCAGCCTTGACTTCCTGGTCCCTTTAGGTTATTCCTAACAATTATTTCTCGAGCAGGATGACAAGCGTGCATGGCCCTTTACTATAACCTGCTTGTGCCATGCAAAGGACAGGATCTCTAGCCAGCACACACCAAAGTCCCGTGAGGGGCGGGGTTGTACCTCCCTGGGCTTGGTCTTCTCAGGGCTTCAGCACATCCCAGAACTAATGCCAGGGAAAGACTGAATCATGCTGCAAGGAGAAGGCCATGGCAGTAGCACAGGTTCCACTTCACAGGCCTTCAGAACCAGGGATGAGCTGGAAGGGGGTCCTGGGAGAACCATGCTGAAATCCCACCTGCAGGCCACAGCAAGGGTTGGGGTAATCTTTCTGCTTCTGAAAGGGTTGGGGTAATCTTTCTGCTTCTTTCTGCTCCCCTCTCTGAATGCTGCCAAACCAGGCCTGACCGAGTTGAATTATTCCTGTACTCTTCATGGCCTTGATCCCACACCATTAGTCAATAGGATCAGGATCAAGCTCCAAATTATTCTGGAAAGGCAAATCATCTGCCTTTGGAATGGGCCAGGTTGTGCAAAGTGTACAGTATTTTTAAAAAAAATGTCTCCCCCTAGGCTTCCTGAGTTTGCTGACCAGTGGGGCTGCCTCCTTCTTTGGTTATGAGCAATGCTTTTGATTTCAATCAGAACATACCCCTCCCTCAGTGCACCTCTCTGCAGCACCCCCGGACACGTGGGCTTTATCACAGAGTAAGGAGTGTTCGGCATGTATTTACATTTCTAAGGAATGCATCAAAAGACAGCCCATCCTTGTAGCCCTGCACACTTCCTTTTGTACTTTCAAAAACTTAAAGGCAATGATAGTCTGCAAGGTGCATTAAACAAGTACCTACATTTCATTGTGTGTAAAGACTTAACATGTTAAGAGATGTCAGGAATAGGCCCAATTATAAGGGGTTTAAAAAAGTTTTACAGCCTTTCAAAGGAGTAAAAATGTTTCATAATTTTCCTTTAACATTTCAAAGACTTGATCCTGCAATTGCTGAGCATTTTTCAGGATTGGGTCCTTCATCTATATTGTAATATTCCCCTGCACTCTTTGCAAACCAAACATGGCTGCAGCAGACTAGTGCATGTTTGCCAGAGGCTGGGAATGGGCGACAGGGATGGATCACTCAATGATTACCTGTTCTGTTCTTTCCCTCTGGGGCACCTGGCATTGGCCACTGTCAGAAGACAGGACACTGGGCTAGATGGACCTTTGGTCTGACCTAGTATGGCCGTTCTTATGTTTTGAACAGTGTTGTGATGCATCAGGTGATCCGTCCCTGTTGCCCATTCCCAGCCTCTGGCAAACAGACCTTTGGTTGGTCCCAAAAGATTAGAAAGACATGGTGGGTGAGGTAATATCTTTTATTGGACCAACTTCTGTGGGTGAGAGAAGCTTTAAAGCTCATCTCTCTCACCCACAGAAGCTGGTCCAATAAAAGATATTCCCTCACCCACCTTGTCTCTCTAATGGGTAAATAGTAATTGAGAAAGGGATTCATTTTTAAAGTAAGATGTTTAACCTTATGCAATCACCTGTACTAATGTTTCATTCAAAAAGAGAATAATATGTCACACTCTTAAAGCACTTTTCATCTACTCAGGGGTGTACAGACATTAACTAATTGATCAGAAAAGAGAAGCAAGTCCCATGCAGTGCCCTTCAGAATGGAGATGGGATGAAATTAGTTTATTTCCTTTTTTGAAAAAAGCACATGCATCAGGTTTCATTACGACTAGCCACTGGCTGCTTCTTGCCAACCACTGCCTTCATTGGAACTGTTTCATCTATGCATTTAAACCCTGATTCCGCAAAGCACTTAGGCACCTACTCAAGGACCAATGACTTCAATGTGCTTAAGTGCTTTGCAGAATCAGGACGTTAAAAAAGACACCATGGGCCTGATCCAAAACCCATTGAAGTCAATGGATTTTGCATCAAGCCCCATTACATCATCTGTAGCAACACATCAACCTTTATTAAGTGCAGAACTAGCCCAAGTTGCATGTGATCTGGCTTGTGCCACCAGATTTACCATAGGGGAAAAAAGTGCTACAATAGTCTATAGTAATGGCTCCAAACAGCTGAGTAACACTAGCGTGAACTATAGTGGTGTAACCATTACAGGAGAGTACGACAGTGACAGCTGTCTACATAGACAGGTGAGGCCAGATTTTCAAATGCTCAGCACCCACAGTGGGAGTCCGGGATTGAAAAGAGCTCTGTTCCCATGTTGGTACCTAAATCATGTCAACCCAACTCTCTAAGTTCTTTTGAAAATCTCATCACTTATTTAAGTCCCTAGATGGGAGCTGAGCTGCTCTGAGACTCAGACGCCGGTTATGGGGAGGTGGGGGGGGGGGAATCCTAGGAAAGTTCCAGCCATACAGGTGGCATACATAGCTAGATTAGACTTACATCTTTTTGAACCAAGGTCTGCTGATTGCTTTTTTCTTGGCACGCAATTGGCCACGGTGTTTCCCGTTTGTTAAACACTCTTAGTCTCCCCAATACAAGAGCTCGCTGCTTGACCCTCTGCTTCAGGTCCCAAACCTCCCATCCAAACAGCCACACCCTCCCAGATGCCCCAATCATTCTCAACCTCATAACTTCCGTCAGACATATGTCGCCACAGGTGAAGCCCGGCCAAGCTCTCCACAGGAGCAGAGCTCCTCATGCTCCAGATGGACCTCATGTCTCCAGCCACACACCAGGACAAGCTTGTTTTCATTTTTGATTAGATTAATTAAAAAAACAAAACCTGATCACTAGCAGTATCTCTGAGGCAACAGTCCCCTAGGCATCTGGGCTCTGTTACATACAAGAAAAGCACATCACTTCCCCCAAGGGAAAGGTAAAGTGCTCCCACCCCCTCCTGCACAGATTAAAAATGTGCATCTCTAGGTGCTCTGTTCCATAGTGCCCACAGCAGAGGCAGTTTTGCCCTTCAGCTCTTAGTTTTTGCCATTGACTTCAATCAAACTATGATTTCACCTGTTATTTTTAGAGATGGCCTCAGGAGACCCTCTTTGGAATGAATCCAGTTCGAGCTGGGGTTCCGAATCAAACCAGGACTAGGGCTCCATGGTGCCGGAATCTTGCAGGCAGATAGCACCAGATTTCAGCCCCCTGTGGTGTAAACGTTACGAGACTGAGGGATCACAGGGGATTTCTGCCATTTTGAATCTGGCAAGAGCATCAGAACTTGCAAGATGTCTACCCTCTTGGGTGGCATCTGAGCTTGTCCTTTGGCTGCCCAGGTTGTACCTGTTCTGTAGTTCAACAGAAGGCATCGGGCTTCAGGGCTATTACCCTGGCGCCTTTCACCAGCTCTAAATTAACTTAAAACTGTGTGTCCCCATCAATCTCCCTTCACATCTGGCTCTAGAGGAGCCTGAGTCTCTCACAGATTTTTAATTGTACCGTACAGCACCCAGCTATTTCTGTGATGGGTGCACTAGAGAAGCTGCACCACCACCTTAGGCCCTGAGGTAACAGAGGCGAGGATGGAGCCCCAGCTCTCCCTCACCTCCCTTAGGCTGACGCAAAAGGAGGACTGCGCGTGAAGCAGGAGCATGGGCAGCTTATGTATGGTCACTCAGCGTGACACACACTTGCCTCACTCCCGTGCTTTTAGGAATGCCACTTGCTGGCCCTGCTGGCACAAAAGCCCTTCTGACCATCTAACTGCAGGGTGACCTTTTACAGACAGCCCAGAGGTTGGCATTCCAGTACCCCCGTGGCCACAGGCCTCTGTTTGCCCGTGTCAGGACGCCAGCTGCTGTGGCAAGGTCCTTACAAGAGGCGTGGGCCTCCTCCTTGTGCTGGGGCTCCATCTGTCTTGGGAAAGGGGAGTCGGTGGGAGCAGCTGTCGACAACCTGATCTGCGAGGGCCATGCATGGTAAAGGAGGTCGTGGGGGACACAAGACAGAGCCGCAGTTTTGGAGATCTCATTTCTCCTGACACTCTCAGGGCCTGACCCCTGGGCAGTTTATTGCAGCCGCTTTACACACCGGCTAGATCTCCCTCGCCACCGTTTATCCACCTTCCCTTGGTCCATGTCAGCTTGAAGCTCTGAGCCATGCCCCACGCCCGCACCCCTCTGTTCTGCTCCCACGGGCTGAGTGTGAAATCCCAGCAGAGCACACACAAACCAGTGCCCAGCACCCCCTCCACTGGCAGCTGCAGGAGCTGCACTGTGCTCGTGCTTCTCACGGCACCAGCCCAAGGAGACGCAGCGGTTGAAAGGACCCCCCAGGTGGCCTGGTCTCCGCACACATCCTGCTGTGGGACAATGGCCTCCCTAGTACGCACAGCAGCCGCTATAAGGGAAGAGGAAGCTTAAGGGGAAACAACAGGCCCCCCGTTTGCTCCCTCCTCTTTGGTGTGTAAAATTCTTCCAGCCTCAACTCCTGCTGCCACCATAGAACGGAGGTGCCAGGCTGCGCCCTGGGGAGTTCATTGACAAACATGGGATGGGGCAGAGTTGCCCCCTGGCCAGTTTTTCACCAGCCTGGCCGGTACTGCCTTTCATTTGCCAGAGGAAATTGTGCCACATGCTGGGGGGGTTCGCTTGGGAGCAACATGTCCTGTGTAAGCTGCACACGACATTTGGGTAACGATCACGCACACACGCAGCACATGACAGGGAGGTGGGAACACGGCCAGCGCCACGGGCGCCCCCCAGGTCCCACTCAATGTACTGGGGCTCCAATCAGCCTGTCAAAACTGTGCAGGGCCAGAGACCTGCAATCGGGACAAACCCATGGTGTGCAAGCAGGGAGGGGTAGGGAGCAAGGTGGGAGGGGAAAGGCCTCCTGGCAGGGGAAGGTGGAGGGGCTTCCATCTCTCGAGGACTGTTTCCCCTCATTGGGGGGCGGGGGGTCCACTGGCCAGGTTTCTTTTGCATTGTGGATGTGGCAACTCTCGAATGAGGACTTTCTCCACTCAGCCCCCCTTGGTTGTCTCCGGGCTCGAGCACCTGCACTACTCCCGCCCCGGAGAGGAAGAGGTGGTGGAGCTGGTCAGTGGCAGATCCAGCTGCTTCACTCCTTCCCCTCCCCAAAATCCCATCCACTCACCCCACACAGACTCCCAAATCCAGCCCCACATGCTGTTCCACAGGGCTCGGATTACCTGGGGGGAAGGGTTTGCCCCCGTAATTGGGGAGGAGGGAGAGAGAGATAGCTCAGTGGCTTGAGCATTGACTTGCTAAACCCAGGGTTGTGAGTTCAATCCTTGAGGGGGCCATTTTACGGATCTGGGGCAAAAATTGGGGATTGGTCCTGCTCCTTTGAGCAGGGGGTTGGACTCGATGACCTCCTGAGGTCCCTTCCAGCCCTGATAGTCTATGATTCAGCACAGGAAGAAGTGTCAACAGTAAATTGGCAACCCTACAGTAACAAACCAAGTGCTGAAAGGAAAACAGCTCGACAGGAGACCCGATTTCAGTTTCATGTGGCCTGATGAAAACCCTAAATAGCAAAACAGCACATGGAAGATTGAAAAGTGATGGGGAAACAACAAATGGGGATTGCGAGGGTTTGACTCCTGACAGAAACCAGATTTTCTCAAGGGCCATTATTATACGTAGGGCTCATAGAACTGCCCAACACTTCCCATGGCAAATCCATTTTGAGTTGTTTAACCAGCAGGTCTGACATTTTCCAGTCCGACATTTACTTCCGGCTCAGTTATGATTATTTTGGAAAATTTCAGCCAAAACAGTTCAGACCTTTCCAAGATCAAGGCTGGGGGAACGTCTGGCTTTGCCCATGTTAAAAAACGCTGGTGACTTTCTTTCAGATGCTGTAGCAACACCACGCTTAGCAGGAACTTGAAATTCAGGGGGTGGCAGGGAAGGGGTTGGGGAGAAGGAGGTACAAGGGAGCTGCCATGTACTGTCCTTGTGAAAAGTCTACGCACCTATGGCCAAGTCCTACACCTTTGAAAATTAGTAGTTTGTACATGCTTAGTAGAGAGCGCTTTGATTTTAGCAGCTACATTCCCCAAAGATTCCACACTGCCGTGTTCCAGCACAGTACTGCTAAGCTCGTTTTCCAGCTGGAGAAACTGAGGCAGAGCAAGTGGCAGGGACTTGCCCAAGGTCGCTCACTGAATTATCAGCAGAGCTACGCCTAGAAGCTATGACCCTCGACTACCAGAACCCTAATCTAACCATCAGACCCTTCCTTGTGTCGGCTGCAACAGCTCTAATATAATCAGAGGATAGCTGGGAGTTCCTTCCTCCTTTTGCAGGTGGATAGGGTAAATCTTAGTGATTGCGAACATAGACTTGAACTTCAATTTCAGGTTTCCAGGACTGCAGTCAGAGCACAAGAGAATTTGAAATCCACTAGTGGCCATAATGATCCCACAATTTTATTTCACATCAGGATTTACGAACTCGGCTTAGGTTTGACATGTGGAAACAGATGAGGGTCGTGTGACAAGGGTCAGAGGAGGACATGAAAGCGAAGTCCCATCCCACTCTTCCTCCAGGCTGATGGTAGAGATGGTCCTGTGGGTTGCCACCTCCCACCACTGTCCCACACCGCCCTTCCCCAGCTCCTTCCTGAGTGTCAGTATTTCAACATCTCATCAGTGCAGGGAAAACAAACGTTTGGCTGCTGGACGGACTTGCTGGGACATGCGAGAGGGAGGAACCAGATGCACTTACAGAGAAACATTCCGGTGTGGTGAGACAGGGGAAGGGGTGGGTTGTAGAGCGGAGGAGAAAGGGAGCCCAGTGCTGAGGACACAAAAACACCTGGCAGCATATGTGGGGAACTGCTCCCCTGAAAGAAATGGTAATGGGCTCAGCAAGGCTTCTGCTCTGAATGGCAACCTACTATGAGTTTCCTTCCCAGCAGGGTGTGTTCAATCCCCAAGCCTGCCCCCCTATAACAACTGGTCACATGGGGTACTCCTTTATTAGGCAACAGTGTGCTCTGAAGGCTGGTCTTCTGGCTGCGGCCCTGCCCAAAGCTATGCTGAAGTCAGAGTCCCATTGAGGGGTGTGGGCATCGCATGTGGAGGGAGCCTGGGCAGGCGGCTGCCAAGCCCCTTGCCACCAGCTGTTTCATTCATCTTCACAGTCAGCTCCTCCCCAGCCAGACGGGGCCTAGTGCCAGAGGATGTGGCCCCTTTTCAAAGCTCTGCAAAGCAACAGCTTCTATCCCTCCACTTACATTGTCCTCCTCAGCATAACATCCAAGGGATATTCATGATATTCTGAGCCAGCAGGGCTCCCTTTGGTTACACTGCGCTGCTAGGGATGGGGCTTGATAGTAGTCCGTCCGTCCCCCCCCCCGCCTTTGCTCTTCTCCCCCAGGCAGAGGGATAAACATGGAGATAGCTCTGGCAATAGGGAGGGGGTGCAGATTGTGAGCCTGTCTCCCGCCACTCCTTTTCCCCACTGATCTCAGGCACCATTTACTCTCAGGGTGATGGGCTGAATTACAGAATAATTTTAACAAAAGCTCTCGCACTAAGAGAGGGGTCTTTGAATGATAGTGAAACAGAATAAAGCCACCAGACTGAGATCGCTCACCCACCCATGCTCTGCGGCTGATCCCGTTTGTAGATCAGAGTCATTTGGTCTGGAGAGCCCTCACATTGCATTGGCTAGGGCCTACAGCTACACCAGCCTGGAGAGCGCTGCAGAACTGGTTAGCGACCCGCTGTTGTCCTTAAAACAATGCACTGCAAATGCTGAGGGCTGACTCAAGGGCCCTGACTGCACTAGGAAAAAAGGGGTTTTCCCCCCACATTAGCTAGTCTTAGGCACCCCCAGGCATTTTCCTGGACTTACTAATGTGAAAGTTACAAACTACTTTGTCCACACAGTTAATTTAGGCTCTAGCCCAAGCCCTCTTACCATGCACACACAAAGCCCTCTAACCTGTTGTTGCAGGTGCTTTAAGCCCAGGCTATCTGAGGGGACGGGGGAGGACAGGGGAGGTGAGAACCAAGGCTCTGCTTTAACTCAAGCTGGAACCCACTGACTTTACAGTAAGGAGAGAGAACAAAAACAACTCCAGTGCTGGTAGCCCTCCACGGCCTTCCCACAGTGCCCCCTGCAGGACAGACGTTCTCCCACAATTGATTGAGAGGAAAAAACAACATCCTAGGGCATCTCAGAACAAAGAACACACACACACGGGAACACAAACATACACACTAATGGGGACAGGGCTTTGTTGTCACACCCAAGCTAGGCTAATCTGAGTGCCCAGACCTAGGTGCTAATCACCCAGGTTAGCTATACAGTGAAGACAGACCGACCCTAGGATTCTACCACAGAATGTTGTCGAACACCCGTCTTCTTCTGCAGCAGGGTCACCCCCACTAGGCCTCCTTGTGGTGCCTGCACTGTCTGCAAACCCATCTCTCCTCACGCTACAGTGGGGTATTGCCACTGCCCCATATCTGCTGGCTGGAGGCCACAGCTATATGCCCTAATAATACAACTACCACTGATGGAGAATCTCCTTTAGCTCACATCACAGAGACCTGTGGCTTTGGAGCAGTGGAGCCCAAATTCTAGCTTGGCCAGGGAACACACTGGATGACTAGGGAGCCAGCCACAGGAGTATGCGCGCGAGACTCAAGCCTGCATGTCATGAATGCAAACATGCCCATTTGGCAGCTGGTCTCTTCACATCCAGCCCCAAGTAAGAATCGGCTCCCTCTTCCCAAGGACATTTCTGACAAGGGGAGGGATGTGAAAATTCTCCTCCTGTCACATGAAATAGCTTCCGTGTGCCAGTTTCCAACCCAGACCCCCCGCTACAGCACGGACAACCAAACAAGAGAGCAGCATCTGGGAAAATCCAAATCACTCATGCTCAGATTTAACCATGAGGGTAGAACAGATTCAGGGTGCTGGGTCTTGGACCTCCACAAGCAGACCAAAGAAAGCAGATGCCTACCCTACCGTGCTGACAGACAGATGGACATACAGAGACACTGTTCTCAGGACTCATCCCGCTACAGTGTAAACACTACGTGCTTTTCCCTGAATAGATCTTTCCTGCTCTCTCATCCAGCCCCCCATGGGATCACACAGAATCAAATGCGGCTAAGGATGCTACACTCTGAACGTGAACAAATGGATTTTCTGAGATGGCGAGCACTGGCCCCCAACAAGGTTTGCAGGTGCTCAACCCCTCAGCAAGAAAATAAAAGACATGCAATTAATGGCCTGGTCTTTACAATGGTGAGGCGCATGACACACAGCCAGGGTGGCAAGTGCCACAACACCAGATCAGCAGCGTCATACCCCTCACCCAGGGCATAAACTCCAACTGAAAGCAGCCCCAAGGAGGCGCAATTCCACAAGGTCACAGCTCCAGTCCCCTCCTGCTCCTGGACAGGTAGGTCTGGGAACAGATTGCCTGTGGACTTTGTGCCCTAACCTCTGGAAGAGAAGGATCAGGCCCAGATGAAGGGGGATGTATTCGTGTGAGAAAAAAAGAGAAAGAAGGATATTCTAGCAACAGGATGCCCCCACCACCCAGTGCACAAACCTGGGGCAGGTTAAAAAAAATACAATAAATTAAGACCAAAAAAAGTATGATAATGAAAATAGAAAAATCATCCCCTGGAAAGAATGAAGCATGGTAGAGACACTTGCCCTTCCCTCCTCTGAGCCCCACAACATGCCCCCACCCCCGTATGTTCGCCCCCACCCCAACAAAGTTGCAATGCTTCAACAGTGAACTACAAAGAGGGCAATGTTTTTTGCCTTGCATGATGGCCCCCAGCCAGCAGGTTGGTTCAGTGCAGAGTGCAAAGCTCACCTCAGCTTAGCTGCTTTGTGGGAGGGCCAGCACCCCATCGCCCTTGAGGTGGGGGGGTCTGTGAGAGGCACTACTGCCATCAGCCCTTTTTTGGCTCTGCAGTGTGAGCAGGACAGCAAAGGAGAGAAATAAACAAAGGCAGGGAAATGGAGGCCTGTGGAATGTGGGCGCCCCCCATCTCTGCCATCTTGGCATGGTGAAGTTCCCATGCCCCTGATCTTTGCCATCTTGGCCTGGCAAAAGTTCCATGTCCCTGGCCATAGATGAATAGAAGACCCCATGCTCACAGCCCAGGGGGCCACCCTTGTATGAAGTAGAAAATAAAGCCATAATGATTCTGTACTTTGGTACGTAACCCACCCCACCCAACACACTCATATGTGTCTGTAAAACTTGTTAAATAAAGCCCACGTGTGCCCTTCACATCATCCTTTAACCCTTTCCTTCCCCAGGCCCGCCCCATCCTGACACAGCAAAGGGATCCAAGAGGAGACTTGCAGAGCCTCGCCCATTACAGCTTCTGTTGTCCTGACTGGATCCTCCTGAAGGCCTCCATGTCCAGTGGGAGGTAGCAGCCTTGCCTGGAGTCCAGGAAGTATAGCCTGTCCTTCACCACAGCAGGGTCAAATCCGTCCCTGCGCAGCTCCATCTTCTGGAACTTGTAGGTGCCTGGGATGGAAGCAGCAAGGGGTTAGGGGCAGCGGTGGGGAAGGAAGATGGCCTGTGGACATCATGGTAGCTCCCTGTGCCTCCATTCCACCTCCTCAACAGATGCCTCCTCTTTGGAAATCAAGCCTGCCACCCTCCACTGCCACTAGGAACACCCACAAGGAGGGAATCAGCCCATCACCCCTTGTAGGATCCTGCCCACAGCATGGCTGACATGGGACTAGCAGACAAAACCCTTGCTAGCCAGATTCTGGGGCTATGCCTCACCTTTGGGTGAGCCATTTGCAGCAGGGATTGAATTTAGGGCATCTCCATCTCAAAGTGAGAGTCTCTATTAACTGAGCTCCCTCTGCTATGAGGCCCAGCCACCCCTAGAGGAGGACAGAGCACCACACAGAGAGCGTGCGTTCCACCCACACCGTTCTCCTGCAGCACCGTTCTCTCACTGTGCGCTGCAGACCATGGCCCCTTGGAAAGCTCAGTGCAGTCCTCAGCCATCACCCCCTATCTTCCCTGCTCGGGCTAGAGGGCCACTACTGACAGCCGTGTTTAAAGGCACGGTCAGTCAACCAGTAGGGCCAGGACATCCCAGAGCCAGGGCCTGGCACCCCACAGCTTTGCAAGGCGTGTGGTCACCAGTGTACGCGCGTGTCAAATGCCCAGGCACCATCCCAGAGCATGTGGAGGGAACGAAAAAGAAAAATGGACTTGCTAATGAGCCAGACTTTCCAGTCCCTTTGCATGCTGAGAATTAAGCCGCCCCGACCCGCCTGCCGTAGGTCAGTACACCCCCATTTTACAGAGGGGGAAGCTGCGGCATGGATGGGGAAGTGACCCACCTAAGGTCACACAGTGAATCAGTGACAGTCAGGAATAGAACACTGACTTCAAGTTTCCCCTATTCCAGGCAGGTCCTTCTGGAAGCCAGGAGAACACTCCTGGCTTTTTGTCAATTCAAAAGGAAAGTGCCCCCAGCAGGGCGGGCTCACTTGTCTTGTGCACTTCTGGCAGCACTCGCAAGAAGACGGGCCGTGCGTACAACGGCAGGGCCTTCTTCAGCTCATTGGCAAAGCTCTCCAGGTTGCAGGAATTCTTGGGGTCAGCAATGGCTGCCATCCCTGCCTTCCCCTCGATGCCTGGAACATAGGAGAGAAGGTGATGCACACAGTAGGAGGGGGCTGGTGCAATCACTCACATACCTCCCGCCCCCCAGCTGGGGAGCAGCTTCAGCAAGCTCGGTGCACCAGTTGGCCCTGGACAGAGCTGGCCAGGCCTGCAGCAATATGCCTAAGACTAGACACAACATACAAAGGGATCTCCACAGAAGCCCACCACAAGACAGATAATCCAGAGGGCTCTGGAATGCCAGGCCATTAGCAACGTGCTTAAGAGGCAGAGGCAACACACACGCACAACCCCAAGGCTCACCTTAAATAATATATCAGTGACAGAGTCTCCATCCTTCAGCACCCATACATACACCTCACCCCCCGACAGTGACCCCCTTGCCAGCGTCACCAGCATCAGCCCCTGGTTTGAACACATCCAGGAAAGCTCCAATCTCTCTGCACTGCTCCCCTACCACTGGGGATGGCTTTGGCTGGACGCTGTTGCCCTATAAACCAAGATACCAGTGATACCCAGTGGCCACCTCATGCTATTAGAGCTGCCTTTGGCCGAGATAAGTCCCAAGATCAGCGAGAATGGGGTTGGCTCTGCCCTGCACCTTGTGTTGTCATTTACACAAAGGCAAACCAGATCGACTGGAAACTCTCATCTAAAGTGTTTCGTGCACCCACAGCCGAGGGATGGGAGGTTCTGCACCCCAATCCTGACCTTTCCCCCTCCCTCTTCCATGCAGCGGGATAAACAATGAGACTCACAGGATGGAGACCAGGGCCCAGGCAGCGAGTGCCAAAGGGCCATCACTCCCAAACTTAGGACAAAGAAAGCAGAGAGACGCTCCCCTCAGCCCTGGTTACCTGGCACCTCCACCCCGTAGACGACAACGTCTGTCATGTGGAGGATGCGGCTCAGAGTCCCCTCCACCTCCGTCGTGGAGACGTTCTCGCCCTTCCAACGGAAGGTATCCCCAGTGCGGTCCCGGAAGTACATGTAGCCGTATTCGTCCATCATCAGCACGTCTCCTGTGGGAGCCAGAGGAAGTCAGAGGAGCCTACAGGCTCCCAGGGTGGGAGTCACCATAACACTCTGCTCTTCTAGAGTGCCCTCCATCCAGGGCTCTCCAAGCACTTCATGAACATCAGCCTCACTATCCCCCAGCCTTAGGCAGATCATGATTGTTAGTGCCATTCAACAGCTGGGGACTGGGGCCACAGAGAGGGGAAGTGACCAGCCCGCCAGGAGTCAAGGGCAGAGCTGGGATTAGAACCCAGGAGTCCTAGCTCTTGGGCCACGCGGAGCAGTGGAAGGAAGCGTGATCAAGTAGTTACTGCAACAACCTGAGCTTAACAATATACCAAGAACCTGCCACTGGATTCGTTGGGTGACCTTGGACAAATCACTTTCCCTCAGGGCTTCAAAAGAATAAACTATCCTGACTCAGTTCTTGGGTCAGGGAGTGCGTTTGGGAGTCTTAATTCCTGTTTGCAAAGTGGTTAAAGAGGGCAGATGGGAGGCTCTGGAAGGGTAAGTGTGATTGAGCGAGATTTGCCAGGTATGGATGGGGACAGCAAGCAGAGGATTAACCAAAGGCCTTGCTGGGGGTAGCGTGGGGACCCTGGAAACCAAGTGCACCTGTCAGCGTCAATCCCCTGCTCTCAGAGCGCACCCTCTGCAGCTAGGGGATAAGGGCCCTCACCAGTAAGATACGTCGAGTCCCCCTTGGCGAACACATCATGGGCGATCTTCTTGCTGGTGGCCGACTGGTTCAGGTACCCGTCGAAGTGCAGCAGAGGATTGCTCTGGATGATGCGTCCTACCAGCTGTCCCGGCTCCCCTGTGGGCAGAGAGGGTGAGGGATATGCTCAGACCCAGCCATTCTGCTGTCTCAGAGACAAGAGTACGCAGAGATCGCCGGCTCCGCATGGCGTGCACGCTTCCTGTCTCCGTGGGAGGAGGAGACGCTTTAGGGAGAACACTGGGGCTCTACTGTGCAAACCTCTCTTAGTGCACCGGTGTCCAGTTTACCTCAGCAAACTTCCCCCAGGCTGCCCTCCCAACCTAGCTCAACCCTGACCCGCAGGAACCTCCAACTGAGCTCCTCCCTCCGCCCTGTCTCCATGGCCCGTTCAGTCCCTGAGCTCTCTGCTGAAACTGCCCCCGGGATGGCCAGGGAGTGCCAGCTGTGGTAGTGATTGCAGCAATGTGGGAACTGGGCTGAGAACTATCACACTCACTTCACACCCAACAGCTGTCATTGGTGACCATGTCCAGTCGCTACTGAACCGGAGCCCCGGAGGTGCACAGAGTCACCAAAAGGGGGAACGGTTTCTAATCACAGCAGAGGATGCTTCTGGATGCTTGTCAGAACAGAGACTCCTGCACAGCTAATCACAAATCAGGGCTCTAGTTCAGGCCTCATGCAACGTAGGACACAGGGACGTAGCAATAGACAGAAGCTGCTCCCCGCATCGCCCCATCCCCCTTTACCTGGTTTACAAGGGATGCAGAGTCCATCCGGCCCACGGATCAGCTCCATGGTGTCTTCGTTCACCCTCACCAAGGTGACGGGGTAAATCCCAGGCAGGATCCTGCTGTTGAAGCCACAGGAACCAACCTGGAATCGAGAGAAAGCAGAGAGAGCCCAATGGCAGCTGGAAGTCTCTCTGTCCCGACCCTGGCTTCCCTCCTATTGCCCCAGCTGCCAGCCCAAGTGATTGCCCAGGACATGCGGGAGCTACCCCACCCCAGAGACCAGATACAATCTGCTACCTTCTCAAGGTCACTCAGGGCTCCCTGCCAACATCAGCGGAGGGGCCTTGCACCTGCCCCGTGGAGGGATGCTTACTCAGGATCAGAAGGGGTGTCTCCCGACATTCCCTCCCCTGTCTGCTCCCATCCTAGGCCCTTGCCATGGCCTGCTCTGCCAGCTCTCTGGGCACGGAGCGCATGAACCATCCCACCAGGAGCACCGAAGGCACGTGTCTGCACGAGACATCACGGTCGCCCTCGGCAGCCGGGGGTGGGGAGATGCAGCAGTGGCCAGCAGAAGGACACAGACAGGGCCGTACGTTATTGTCGAAGTTGCCCAGGCTGCAGTTGCACTCAGTGGCACCGTAGAACTCAGCGACTTGGGGGATCCCGAAGCGGGAGATGAATTCCTTCCAGATGGACATCCGCAGCCCATTTCCAAGCGCCATGCGCACGCGGTGCTGCCGCTCCACCTCCTGGGACGGCTGGTTCAGGAGGTAGCGGCAGATCTCCCCGATGTACTGGACAATCTGCGGAGGGGAAGGGAGACATGGCACACCGTGCCCTTCCACAGCACCCTCCACCCAGGGACCGCAGAGTATCTGAGCAGCATCAACTCTGAAAAGCCCCCAGGAGCCAGGTGGGTGTTAACAGCCCTGTTATACAGATAGGGAGGGACAGTCAGAGGAAGAGACTTGCCCAAGGTCACCCAGTAAGTCAGTAGCAGAGCCAGAATGGAACCCAGGAGTCCTGCTTGCCAATTCTGTGCCTCCCACCTAGCTGGCTGCCTCCTCGTAAATTGGAATAACCGGTCTGGCATTCCCTGTTTTGCTTGCAGGAGGCAACACCCTGACTGCCCTCCGGAGCACGATACAATAAAGAGCAGGATCAAGGAAAGGACGTGGAACTACTTGGATTGTAAACTCCTTGCAGCAGGGACCAGCTTTTGTTCTGTGTTTGTACAGCGCCTAGCACAGCAGGTGCCTGGTCCATGACTGGGGAGAAAGCTATTGCCCTCATCAGACCCAGCTGCAGTTACAGTCATCTCCCCAGGGAACAGCCAGCCAAAGCCTCGGTTTAAAGACATCCAAGGGCCCCACTGCCAACTGCCAGGATTCTCAGCAAGTTGCTGATTCTCAGGGTTCCTCAGCCAACCCCCCACCGCGAGGCCCCTGCGCCCCCACTGCCTCACCGTACAGTTGTACTTCACGCAGTCGTCCCAGAAGTGAGAGGCTGAGAACTTCTTGCGGATCACCACAGTCATCCCCTGGAGGAGGCACTGGCCAATCCCGACAATGTTACCTGGGTGAGAGGGGAGCGCAGGGGAAACCATTAACCTCCCGCCTCTCGGGAGAGGGTGGCTGATCCCAAAAATGGGACAGGCTGGCTTGGGGACATGGAGCCTTTCACCTTGAGGCATCTGGTTTGAATCCAGCCCAGGATCCAATAGGGACCAGAAGGTGTCTCCATCCCAGGGCTGTTGGATGGAGCTGGAGGGACTCAGGTAGGTTCTTAGTGCGTGGTGCCCAATTCCCAAAGTCACCATCAGGAGTGGTGCTAATGGGCCCCCTCTATACCCTCACTTAGGTCTCTAAGCACCTTTACCCCCATTTTATATATGGGGAAACTGAGGCACAGTGACAAGCCAGAAACAGGTCCCAGGGGTCCGTACTACCAGTTTCCCGATCTAACAACTAGCTGCCTTGTCCTGGGCTCCCAGTACTGCTAGGTGGCTACCACGGACCTTGTGAAGACCCCAGTCCTTCACACTGATCCAGTGGGGACAGATGGGCAAGCCCCTCCTCAGCACACAGGAGCTGGCGGTTATGTTACGACAGTCACTGCAGCAGCCCCTGGACTGTGAGTCTGATGACATCACGAGCAAGTAGACAGGCTACAGAGGCTTGGGCAGAGAGACATGCGAGCAGGGGCTCAGTGTGTACACAGCACTCAGATACCTGCCGCATGGTAGAGAGGGAGGCAGTCGTACATCACATCATCTGGCCTCATGCAGAATCCGTAATACACCAGGGATGCCATGCGGTAGTACCTGGGGCAGGAGAAATGGGTGCATCAGTAGCCATACCAGAGCAACAGCCCAGCAGAGCCCTCCATTGCTAGCAGGGTCCAGATCCCACCCCCATTCCCCTCGTACCCACCACAGGCCTGCCCCTGCACAGCCCCCCCTGACCTGCAATTGACCACGATGGCTGCCTTGGGCATCCCCGTCGTGCCGGAGGTGTAGATGTAGAAGAGTTTATCTGGAGGGCAGGTGGGGAAGGCAGAGAGAGGATTCAGTATCACAGCAGCATCTCACGACCCCCAGTGGCCTCACACCCTCTTTCCCGAGGAGCCAGAAGGGCCAGCGTGCTGGATCAAGCCAAGCTCCTGAATATGCACGCGCTCCCTGCGCTGGCTGTGGTCACCCCACCTCGGGCTGCCATCGAGTCAGCTCGCCCAAGCCGGCCTCATCATTTGTACAGCACCAACTGCAAGCCGGGCTCTTCGCTAAGCGAAGCGGGTTCGGACCTGGTAAATACTCCGATGGGAGACCTCCAGAGAGCTCAGTGGACTGGCACTCAGCATCAGTCTCCGAGCCTGGCTTGCACAACAGCAGGCCAGCGTAAAGCAACAGCTTCCCAGAGCTTGGTGCAGAAGAGTCACACGTCAGCAGACTGGGGAGTTACACTCGCTCCATCTCTCTGCTGCTTACATGGACGTGGCTGGATTTGTTTCACCTCAGGTGACGTGGCAGCAGATGAGCTGTTAGCACCCCGGGATTATCCATTGCTGGAGGACACATGGGAACAGCACAAAGTCCCTCCCTTCATTTGCCAGAGGCACAATAACCCACACTCCCCCTCCACACCTCGTCACAAGGGACATACCTAGGAAACCCTTCTTTGGGGGGCTTGGCAGGTGCCGAGGAGCCATCTCCAGGAGGGGGTCCAGGTGTTCTGTGCCTGGGGGTGCGGATTCTGGATTCCAGTCTCCGGAGCAGAAGAGACGAACAGATTTCCCCAGGGAGGGCTGTACCTCCTGCATGGCTGGAAGGGAAGGAGAGCACGAAACAGGAGCTCTGAGAAAAGACGCCTACGAGACACTGAGATCCAGCAGCACGGAGAGGGGGGTGGCAAGGTTTACAAAGCTAAGCCTCCCCACCCCACGCTTGTCCAAGCTGATGTTATGCCTGTAGCCTGCCCCAGCCCCGGTCTGCCTTCGCCCCAGACTAAGAGGGCAACTGGCTCAGGAACTTGCTTCACCCAGGTGGCTGCAGGCTAGGGCCTAGAGCAGCGACACTTGGACTCTTCAGAGCACTTTCGGGCCGGCCGTGAAACTGCAGCCAGCACAACAGGAAGGCCCCTGTCAGCCTCCAAGCCTGGACAGTCCGTGCTGGCCACAGCCCAGGGCCATTTTAGGCTCGATTAAAAAAAGAAAATCAGAAACTCCCATTCCCTTCTCTGCCCCCAGCCAGGTGCCTCTCAGGTGTGAACTCAACACTGATGAGGTCTGCGGACAACACTGGACCGGGCGTTAGTGGACAAAGGCCAGGAGTGCTGGAACTAGGGATGTTGGGGGTGTGGCAACACCCCCTGGCTTGGAGCAACAGTAGACGAATGCTGGCTTCCCTCATACACAGGCTTTACAGTTCTGAGCAATGGCTTTCAGCACCCCCGCCTTAAAATTGTTCCAGCACCCTGGCAAAGGCACAAGAAGATGGGGCCGAACTGCAGAGTGACCTGAAGAGATCTGGGCATGGGGGCCGCAGGTGATCGGGGAAAATCACTCCTAACAAATGTAAAGTCCTGCCCCGGGAGAAGAGAGAGACTGCACCGACATGTGATGGGGGAGGTCACCCAGCAGCCACAGCTATCCCCATAACGGGAGCTTGCCTTCATCTGGTCCCCTGATTTGACTCACTCGTGTGACCAAACGCCAGAGCTGTGATGGTGAAGCCATCACACGACAGGGAAACGTTCACAAGAGGAACTCAGCAGAAGTCGTGGACCTCTGTTTATCCACAAGGGCGAGCTTCCTCCACACCACCCTGCCAACGTGCCTCATCCCTATGCCAGAGGGACCAACTGTCAGGACAAGAGAAGTCAGTCTCTATTGCCTATTTGGTATTGGGTCCCTCTAAGGGACAACCAATAAGGACCAGCTGCGGTGATGGTTTAGGTGACACTTGTCCATTGGGGACAGGGCTGAGACCCGGCCAACCCATTTCACAAGGTGGCCAAACAGCTCTCAGGGCCTGCTTTACACTGGCATAACTTCATTATAGAGGTGAACACGGCCCTCAGTAACTATTGACCAGGACTGGATTTGAACCAGCAGCCTGAAGCGACAGCGACCCTTCTCCTGAACCAACTACTGTATTTTCTGAGGTTTGTTTTAAATATCCCCATGGTGGGAGCATCCCTCTGGAGACTGCTCCACAACCTGACAGTGGTCCCCCAGCTCCTGATAGTCAGGCTAAGTTTTCCCACCTGCCTTAGTTGTTCTATTCTAGCCCTTTGGCTCATTCTAGACAATGACTCTCCTTCCTGGGCATTTACACAGCTTGGATCTTGGCAGGAGTTTCCCCAATCCTATGGAGTCATCACAAAGGCGTTACCATCTGGTGCAAAACCTCAGCCATAGCCACAGCAGATTGGGGGGCTGCCAGAAAGGTGCCTATTCTCATGGCCACAAACCGCCCCCAACTGATACCCTGGCATTAGAGACCCTGGCTTAGCAGATTTCACAGCAGTGTCCCATTACAATTCTGGACTCCCTACCTACCTCACTGGGTGGCCCCTGGTGACACCCACCCCCCACACAGCCTCTTGAAGCCCCACCTCTCGTGCATGGTCCTCAAGGGCCAGCTCTGTCTCACCCTCCAGCAACAAAGCCAGAGAGTCTCATGTCAGCAGCCCTCCTGGAATCACCCCACTCACCCCCCCTACAACAGTTCAGGGACCCACCCATGGCTACTCTTACCACCGAGCCAGACTAGCCAGCAAAGATGCGGGGGGGAAAAAGAAGGAGCCCAATGCTGGGAGACCCAACTACTTTGCAGGCATGCGCCTGGGGACACAACCGACTGACTCCTCTCACCTTCCATCATCTCGGCCCCGAACACCACAGCCTTGGAGTTGGAGATGTTGATGCAGTGCAGCAGGGCCTCCATACGCAAGTGGGAGTTCACGAGCGCTGCCTCCACCCCAATCTTGGCCATCCCCAGCCAGAGGCCCACGTACTGGTTGCAGGACTCCATGAACAAGGCCACAACGTCGCCGGAGCGGAAGCCCTGCTCATACAGGTAGTTGGCCACCTGGCTGGAGTACTCATCCAGCTGGCGGAAGGTCCAGCTCTCACCCGTTCCCTGGAAGATCAGCGCCGTCTTCTCCGGATGCTTGCGGACTGTCTCCTGAAAGATCTTGGGGATGGTGTTCTTCCCCCTCAAGTGCCGCCACACCTGCCACTTCACCCTCAGCAAGACTAGCCCAGTGCTGCCAACCAAACCGGACAGAAGATTCTCTGCACTGATCCACATGGAGCTCATGTAACCAGATCCAGCCTAGACTGTGGGTCTCCCTCCCATTGCTCAGGGGAAGCAGGGGATCTGCGTGTGGAGCTTTCCAGAGAGACCCTTTACAACCAGAAATGGATTACACCCAAGAAGCAGGGAAGGGGTTAGAACCCAGCCCTTTCCCCTCAAAGTGGATTACAAATGCTCCTCCCCAACCCCCAAATGAGCTAAAGGAACTGCCCTGCCACCTCAGGGCAGCAGATATTGTGCAACAGGCCAAGGGGCACCTGTTCCCTCCAAGCCACGCCCCCAGGACTCCTCACTAGAAGGCAGATTGTCCTTGATCACGGTACATTCTTTGAGTCTCCTTGGCCCCGGGCTCAGAGAGCCAGGTCCAAGGTGCAGAACATGACTGCCAAATCAGTGTTTTTAGGGACTGAGGGAAGTCCGAGGTCAGAGACAGTCGCCAGCCTCGGGATCTCCGCTGCCATTATATCTCAGAGAGACCTGGCCAGAGATTTCAGGAAGATCTCAGGTCCCAAGAGCAACTCCCCCTGCCCTCGCCTGGCAGGGACTGCATTCCTCACTGAGCTGTCTGAGTAACCTCAGCAGGGGGCTGAGGTGTAGGCAAGATGCTGGTATTCAGAGCTCTCCACTCTCATCCCTGCATTGCCCCGGCCACAGCAGGAGGCTTTCCCCACCTTGGCTGCCCCAGCTCCCCCAACCCGGTTCCAAGCTGGGGGTCACCTTAATGCAAACGGGACAGAGAGAGGGAGGTTTCCAGTTAGGACACTTACGTGAAGTCCCTCCTTATTGTCTTGAAGACGATGCGCAGGAATTTCCATCCCCCGGAGCCCAAGTAGAATATGAAGAGGGCAGGGATCACCTGAACCCAGGAGAGCTTCAGGAGCAGCCTGAAGAGCACAAAGAGCGCGGTGAGGGAAGCCAGCCGCAACATCTTGACCTGTGGAGGGAGAGAGAGTGGAGATCAGTTGCTGGTTTTAACTTTGACCCTTCCCAAGGCAGACACCAACCTGAAGTAGGAGTGACAAAGAAACTGAAATTTCCCTGCCTTGGGAGGTGTCAAGGTGGGAATGGGGATAGCAACATGGGCTAAATCCTGCTCCCCTTAGCAGGCCATGCATAACAGTAAGGCAAGCAGGATTGAAGCCCTGCACGGCACCCCGTTGGGCTTCCCTGTAAAAACTGACTGGTAGCAGTGGATGCTACCAATAGGCACCGTCTGAAACTACAACTGCCAGTGTGTCATGGCCTCTGGCTGGGCCTCTACTTAGCCGTGTACCCCTGAGCACAGCTCACCAAGGTGGTGTAGATGAGGCTCCATCTGCTGGTTTGATAAGAACCAATAGTGTCTAACCCTGCTCAAAACAGGTTGATCACAAGAAGGTGTCTCCCTGGACTGAGACCATAACTTCAGGAAACTACAACATGCATGAACTAGAATCGTAATGAAATTCCTGGGGGCAGAATGGGACACAGGGTGGAACTCGGAGAAGGTAAAATGGCAGGATAAGAACCAGGGAACGAGTCAGGCAGATTTCTGTTCCACAGCACTGTACGTTAAACCCAGTGGGCCAATCCCCCCATTGGTGTAAATCGATGTAGCTCCATTCATGTCACAGAGACACCCTGCAGTCAAGCCAGTGGAACTATGCTGATTTACACCTGCATGAGATATGGCCCTTCACATTTGGGGAGCTGAACATAGGGACATAATCTGACAGATACTGAGATAGCGGAGAGGCGTGTGCCAGTAGCTGGAGCATGAACTTAGAAAGAGAGGTCTACTCCCAGTTCTGACACAGACTCTCTCTGTTGCCTTGGACAAGTTATGCCACCTCCTTGCCTCAGTTTCCCCATGTGTAAAATGGGGATAATACACAAGGGACCATTGTGTAGCTGTCAGATAGTGGCTGGAAAGCAATGCATCAGTGACAAGGATGATGTCTCAGACCTATAGACCCGCATCACCTAAAGAGCCGCATCACCCTCCAATTTATACCGAGGCGCCTCCTTTCATTTTACTCCAATTCTGCCATGACCAAAGCGGATTCGACTCTCTGGCTGTGCCCTGGCAAGTTGGTGGCTCAATGGGGCTAGCTCTTCCAGCACCCTACGCTCTGGCTTGAAGTGCTAGACCACATGGCCAACTAAGCATTTCAGCTTTACATGCTCCTTTGACAGGACTTAAAAAATAACAACCCACACACGCACATAAACAGGAACTAGGACAGAAAAGAGGACCTAAGTCCTTTGAGCTCTATAAGGCTTTGCAGGTTCTTGTATGACAGGGGTTCTCAAACTGGGGGTCGTGACCACAAGGTTATTATATGGGGGGGTCGCGAGCTGTCAGCCTCCATCCCCAAACCCCGCTTTGCCTCCAGCATTTATATTAGTGTTAAATACAAAAAAAGTGTTTTTAATGGATAAGTTGGGGGTTGCACTCAAAGGTTTGCTGTGTGAAAAGGGGTCACCAATACAAAAGCTGGAGAAACACTGTCATATGATCATGCCACTTCCTTGCTGAGCCTACCGAGGTGCAGCCAGAGCTGATCTAGAATGGTCACAGATGGGCTCCTGGAACAGATCAGACCTGTGTACCAGATGCACGCCACAGGGGGGCAGCAGAGCAGGGACCAGGGCTGGGGGGCCTGTGTAAGCATAGCCTTCATGCCTTCCTTCCAAGGGGCACAGGGCAATGCCAGTGATCAGCCTCAAGCACACACTGCTAGACACTCCCCCCATACAGACTCGCAGGTCAGCTGTGACTTTCCGCCTGCATTTCCACCTTCCCACCCCCACGCCGGCAGCCAGACCAGATGGGGATGTGGGCTGACACGTTCGCTGGCAGTGGCACAGAAGGGCAGCAACCTATGGAGGAATCCTTCCATGCGCCTCAAGCGGGAAAGGCAACCACAGGCTAATCTCCCACGCTGGGAGCTCAAGGCCCCACAGATAAGGCTGGTCCTTCCTGAAACAGGGTGAAAGGGAAGGAAATTAACACACTTCCTATTCATTCTTGCAAACCGATTTAACATCCCTGGACTGGCAAACTCCTTGGTCGCACAGCGATCGGAGCAGCAGGGATCCCCTCACAATTACAAGCTCTGGCCAGGAACCTTTCAGTTCTCTGGTCCCAGGATGAAGTCTGGGGGGAGATAGGATGCTCTGTGCAGTCATCCCCTGGGATTCACTCTCCCCAGACAAACATGGGAGCGTGGCTGCTTTTGAGCTCACTGAAGGAACCATCTCTTTGGCATCACATACTTCTCCCTGTCCACCGAGGTTAGCTACTGCAGTGCTGAGGGCCGCAGAGAATATCCTGCTTATTGCAGACAGGCTGTTAATGCAGGAACCTAACCCAGGGGATGTATGCCCTGATGCACATCTGAGGAGCCAATAAAATGATGCTGCACAGGGCGGCCCTGGTTGCTGACTGGATCCCCTAGGCATTTCTATAACACCCGTACATGATCATGGACCCAGATTTCCTGGGAATGTTGTGTGCAATCCCTCCCCCAGTTCAAGGATTCCAGACTCTCCCAAACTTCCAGCCCTGCCTGCTCCATATTAACATCCATCAAGCTCTCTCCTTACCCTCTTCCTCCTGAAACTCCCATGACCTCTCCAGCATATCCCGTCCTCTCGTGCCTTTCACCCGGGCAGGGACCTGCTCTTTGTTTGGCACATTGTGTTGTGATTCAGTGGTTCTGTCAGGGCAAGGGCTGGGGAAGCAGAGCAGGGCTCTGTTCCTGGTTCTTCCACTGAACCTCCCTTTTGTTCCCTGATCTGTAAAATGGGTATAATGGGGAGCATAACAGATAGCTAAGATAATAAGGTAGGTGGATATTTGTATTGCAGAAGTTCTGAGAGGTCCCAGTCAGGGTCAGGGCCCTATCATGCTTGGTGCTGTACAAACATATTTGAAGAGACGGGGGGTGCTTATCCGTCGGGGGGAAGGGGGAAGCATTATTCATTGCAGCGCATCTAAGCGCCACTTCTGCAAGCTGCTCCATCTGTGGGCAAAGTCCTGTACGCACAAGGGGCCCTATGGACTTCAGAGGAAGTCCACACAGGGGTCTGACCATGTAGATTTGATTGGGGCCTTTTCCTGAGCAACAGTTAGCCTCTTTCCATGGGTATCAGACTCACAAACACCAGCATTTAATGCAGATCACAATGCTGATATGGGCACCCTGTTCAAAGCGCCAAGTCTGTCTTTCCCTCTCCAGCCAGTTCCACATGTTTTCTGAGGCATTTGGCATTCCACCCCCAAGCGGGCTGTGTGCCAAGCACTCCCAAGCATTCACAGGGGAGACGGAGCTGGACACACACTTAACCAAGTCACTCCATATGCCTGCAGAAGGAAGAGTCAGATCATTAGATACAGAAGTGCTGGGATTGCAAGCAGCACTCAGCCAGGAGCAGAAAAACCCTGAGTCCCACCCCCTGGAACCTCCCCAGGGCATCCCAGCAATTTCACAAACATCAAGGTGCAGGAGCTGCTCCCAAGAAGACAGGCTTTGATGTTGGGCTTGTGCCCATTTCTGCTCCTTCCTGACATAAAGCGGGGGCCTGGGAGGCTTTGCTCAATCCAGGTTTATCTCCCGCTTGATTTTTACATTTGGAATTTAAGGCTTGTCTGGCTGCACCGGCACAAGGAAAATTAGGGCCCGTAACTCACTCGCTGCAGGGGGCAGTTCTCTGATGGCGATTTACTGCTCCTAGTTTTCCTAGTGCAGATGAGACCGTGGATACTGGAGAGCCAGTGAAATATCAGCCCAGGAGCCAAATGAGGCAAGCAGCCAGAAGAGGAGGGTACTTCGCCAAGCAGATTCCAACTTTTTCCTGCTAGCTTGCTTTTGTGAATACTTATTTAGCTGCAGCGCCCCATGAGAGACCTATCCCCCATCATCAGGGGGTGAGAGCCTGCAACTGCCTCCTTTTGGAGGGACAACCAGGGAGCCACCAATGCCCCAAAAGTGAGCAGAGCTGATTAGGGTGGAGACACACCTAGGATGGCTGTGGGGTGCCTGGATTCAACATAGGACATCCCTGGAGGACCTGCCCTCCAGGGTAAGGAGGTGATGCAAACAGCTCCTCCCTTCCCCAGCGATGCACATGTGTGTCAGTGAAACCTCACTATTCTGGAGTGACTCCAGCTTCTGTACCTTTCATGGGCTGTCTTGCCTAGCACAGAAACAATGTTCCAACGTCAAAGGAGATTTGAGCACGATCTTGTATCCTGCTGGACTTCATTTCAGCACCCAGCCAGAAGTGGCACGATCCAACTGTCTGCGATGGTGTGGCCAGGTTTCTAGGAGAGCCCACAACCCAGCCCACCTCATAGTTCTCATCCACGGTTGTACCAATCTTTCCCTTCCAAACTCTTCTGTCACACAGTGGTCCCCTGAAAGTTTTTTCCAGTCTCAGTAACAGACCACCACCACTTCAGGTATTCTGAACCACCACCAGGCTTGATTATAGCCCGTCAGCAAGCTAACTCCTGGAGTGTTATTTACATGCTATTTACGATGAGTAGCCAGCACCTGCTTCTGAGGACAAGTACAGCCCACTCACCTGCCTTCAAGTTCCCTACTCTCTTCCCTGGCACATCCTTCCTGTCTGTTTATATAGTCCCAGCTGCTGGGGTTACTTCCATTGGCCTGCCAACTACCTGTCTTTCAATCAGGTCTCAAGTAATGTATACCGGTGGGGATCTGAGTGACAGTACTGAGTCAACAGCTGACTCCACACATCCTGTTGCACCGTCCTTCTCTGCCCTTATCCCATCAGCATCAGCCATGCCAGCACTCTTCCCATCACTCCAGCTTGCATCAGTGCCGGCTTGTTCTGGTTTCTCTTTTTCCTCCTCTCCTGGCACCTAAACCCTCATCAAATCCTGCTGCCTCTTTCTTTGCAATAGCTCCAAAAATCCATCCCTTCCTCTCTACCCAGAGGACAGCCCATCCTCAGGGAATTTCAGTTGCAAGCACTTCCTATGCCATGCCTTTTCCCCACCACATCAGCTAAAGTACAGCTGCTAAGCCTACTGCTCTGGCCAGGTCTTCCCCATTCTTTAACCTCTCCACTGACTTCCATTCTTTTACTGCATTTTACTACTTCTCTTCATTTCCGTAGCTCTGTATGATTCCACCCAATGCCCATATTTCATTCCATCTCCTCCAGCATTCCCTCCTGTTTTCTCTCCTACACCTACAGCAGGTATCATGGGTCCTATTAAACCCTCCAACAGGAGCAACAGGCTCACAAATAAATTTTATTAGGATGATGTTTAAAAAAAAAAAAGTGAACCGTACAGAGTTTAAGCGTAGAAGTACAGATTATCAAGGCATGCGAAATGCAGTTTAAGATCAGATAGTGTAAGGAATAAATAATCTGCAATATCCCTGATTGGGGGTAAAAGGTTAATGGGTCAAAATACAAACACTGAGATATGAGGGTATGTTATTCATATGATGGCTATGTTCAGGTGTGGAGTATAATGAGTGGATACGATGATGAGGATGGATTGACCCTCATTTGTTGAGATTTAACATTCACCGAGCTTATGGTTCCAGTTCATATGGTCCAATGGAAAAAGGCTCTCGGTCCCTTTCTTGTAGTCTAATATACACGTGCAGAGACCCTTTCAACTGAGGATCTCCAAGTTCTTTCCAGGTCCAATAAACCCTCACAGTCCCACTACTCCCTATGAGACAGACATTATCCTCCAAAGCAGGCTGAGCAAGGCCCAGGAACACACAAACCCTCCACCTGCAAGCTTCAGAGAACTGGAGAAAGTTTGGGCAAGACTCAGCACTGATGTCAACAGGAGCAACTCCAGAGACTGCAACGAATGCTGGTGTGGCCAGTGTATTTGGATGGCTCTCTCTACTGAATCTACATTAATTAAAGGGGCCAGTTTCCAGATATGTTTCAGAGTAGCAGCCATGCTAGTCTGTATTCGCAAAAAGAAAAGGAGTACTTGTGGCACCTTAGAGACTAACCAATTTATTTGAGCATGAGCTTTCGTGAGCTACAGCTCACTTCATAGCTCACGAAAGCTTATGCTCAAATAAATTTGTTAGTCTCTACGGTGCCACAAATACTCCTTTTCTCTTTCCAGATGTGTTACCAGCTCTCAGTTGAGCCACCTGTTTTTACCTACGTTGTTTAATCTCCTTTGAGATAATGGTATCAATCAAATCTCTTACTTTGCCCAACCAAGGGCAAGGGTCACTAGCAGAGTCATAAAAAGAGATGACTGACCTCAACCAGCAGATGCACTATGTTAAAGAAAGATGCAGAGGGTCAGCGATTCACTCTTCTCTGAGACGAAGAACTTAAGTGGGAGGGAGTGGAAATCAGTGGCAGTGTACAAGGAAGCCCTTCATGGCCTACCAGATAGGGACAGGATGTGACCCATGAGCATCAGAGAGCTACAACAATCACAAAGCTCAAGAGAGATTTTTTTTGCAACTAATTGTAGATGCTTCCAGGCAAAGAGCTTGCCTTTCCAATTGGATCACAGAGAGCCCGGCACACTTTTGGGTGCTCTGTTAACAACACCAGTATACACCAGGCCCCTTTTCATACTACCAAGAAAGCATCTCTTGTGTTTAGGTGACATAGAGGTTGAACTAAGAACACAATGCACGACCCAGGCTTTTGTCCCCTTGTTGGTCACTGCACTGTTCGGAGACTCCAAACAGGGTTTGCCACCCAACCCTGCACCTCCCCCTAGTTTCTTTCAGAAAGGGGACCCAGCTGGGATACACACGCAGGGCTCACCGCAAGGAAACGAGAGCTCCACAGTTTGCTGGGCTGTCACATTAGGAACCCTCACACCGCCACCTGACTCGGGTCTAAACGGTCATTGCAGCAGGCTGATCTTCTAGCCAAGGGCAAGCCTGCCGCCTGAGAGGGAAGGAAAGCCAGTGTCTCTCTTTTTCAACTATTGACACTGGGGGCTAAAAGCAAGAGGGGGACCACAGTCGTGTAGCCAAAGAGAGGGGACAGCGATTTCCCAGTCCCCACCCGGCACCACCCATAAGCCAATCCTGCTCAGTCATGGCAGGGAGCCTGAACCCCCTTTTCTGGGGGTGATCGCCCCGCCCCCAGCAAACAATGGCTCACCCCGCGCCCTTCCCAGCAGCCTCTCCCCAGAGAAAGACAGACCCACAGGAGGACAGCAGTGGGTTTCCCAGCCAACAGCAGCCCACCTGGGGCCGGGCAGGGGATCGCTGTACCTGGCCCAGCCGGCGGACACACCCCACCCCGCCAGCAAGGGGAGGAAAAGGTCACCGTAGCCGCAACAAGCCTCCCTCCCTCTCGCCCCACACCGCCGGCGGGGGCTTCCCACGCCCCAGGCCGGGGACGAGCCAGCCCGGGGGGACCCACTGGGATGAGGCGCGGTCGCTGCAGGGGGGGCGCCTGACCCACGGCTCCCCCCCCAACACCCCACACTTACCCCTTGGCCCCACAGGCCTCTCCGCGCCCCGCCTCGGGCGGGACCGTCCCGCAGCGGACCCCGCGCGGCTGGTGCGGCGGCGGCGGCTGTCAGCTGCGCATCGCCCCGCGGGCTCGGCGCCCGGCTCTCAGAGGCGCGCAGCGGGCTGCGCCTCCCGCATGGCGGCGGCAGGGGCCGAGCTGAGAGCCGGGCGGCGGGCGGCTTCCTGCTGCTCCTGCTGCTGCTGCTCCCCCCGGCGCCGCTGCCGCTGCCCAGAGCAACCTGCCGCCGCTGCAGCAATGCGGGCGGGGATCAGCCGGGCGGGAGGGAGGGGAGGGGGCGGGGCCTGGGCCTGTGGGAGCCGCGCGGCATGCTGGGAGCTGTAGTTCTTTTGTTCACCTCCTACACGTGGTCTCCTGCCGAGAGCAGAGGGCGCGTCACTCCCCCTCTTCCTACTTCCCGGGCATTGTTCTCCTCCCCCCGCCATCACACATGCCCCCCCTCCCCCCGGGGCAGATCTGAGTGAATTGTACCCCCCTCCCCTCCCCCGTCCCCCCGTCCCCCCCACATCTCTGTCCGGTCTGTCAGCGCCGCCGCCCGGCCCCGTCTGGCATCAGCCGCAGCGTGCGCGGGGCTGCAAAAGTGTCTGGAAGGAGTCAGGAGGCGGCGCGCGACGGGGGAAGTTTGGCAAACTCTGCGCCGTGGGGCGCCTGGCGCTGGGGGCAGGGTGCGCTGGGGGGGGCGGGCGGCGCTGGGGAGCGGAGCGGCTCATTAAACGCAGGCGCCGGACGCTGGAGCCGAGCGGTGCCTTGCAAAGGTCAAGGAGGGGATGTGGAGGAGGCGAGGTTTATCCGGCAGGCTCTGTGGCGCAATGGATAGCGCATTGGACTTCTAGATCGATGACAGACGAAGTCATTCAAAGGTTGTGGGTTCGAGTCCCACCAGAGTCGCATTTTGCACCCTCCCAAAGTAATCGTGGGCAAGCGCGGCTGCTGGAGGGTAACAGCGGGTCGCCGAATCGGTTCGTTTTTGTAGGACGTCAGTTTCCGACCCGCGCGCTTTGCTGTGGCATTTTTAAACATCAGTTAGGTACTTGGAAGGTTGGTGTCGCTACGAAACCGATGTGTTTTTGAAGGATCTTACTAGAAATCCAGGGGACCACTTATGAAGCTTTACCTCGAAATGTGTTTTAATTTTGGCCAATGTTATTTTAAAACTCCCCGGCTTTGTGGTGAAGTATTTTTAGCTGGTTAGTTGTGAAGTTATTTTTAAATTGGTTCTTTTTTAGGACGCTGTTTAAAACACACAAAACCTGATTAAACAGGGAAACATAAAAATTACTCTGATATTTTTCCTTCAACGGCTGTTTGGTTTTGTTTCTTTGATGTTATTTCAAGGGCAAGATTTGTTAGGGGAAGAAAGGGTTAGGAGTAAAAAATATAGGTTTTTAACCCCATTGAAACGATCCTTTGTTTAAATCAGTTTATTTTGAGGATGTTTTTTAAGGCCCAGGTCCTGCAAACACTTAAGCATGTGGGTAACTTCAGTCAAAAGAGTAGCCCCACACCTAAATGTCAAAGTTATTCAGCTGCTAAAGCTCCAGCCCTGCACCTAGGTGAACTGCTGAGCTGGCATAGAGACTATTAAGGATGAATTGCAGAATTGAGTGCAGGATCAGGGACTAAAATGTTATTTTAGTGGCAGATGTGGGGGGTTGCATATTCTTACTTTCATCTGCCCCTGACATTTCTCCATACTCAGAGGAGATTACAAGTTTGATTTAAAACCCATTGAAGAAAATAGGAGTCTTTCCCCTGAGTGTACTGGATTTTTAAGCCAGTCCCTAGATCCCTTTGAGGCTAATCTGAAGATATTCCATGGCTGAAAATTAATTTTAATCAAGGGGACATTTTTTTTTTTACCCTACAAGGGTTTCTGAAACCATCCACAACACTGCTAAATAAAATAAAACCCAATACCTTGGACTGAGATGTAGCAACTTTGAGCCAAGACACGATATTTCTAACATATTGATGGCCAAGTTATGAATCCCTGAAAACACCAATTTATGGTTAAATGATGAGCAATAATAATGTAACAAACCTAGGCTGGCTCTACCAAAAGTTCACCCAGTTCATCAGGGAGCAGCACAAACACACAAGAGCAGCAGACTCATTAATGTCAGTATTGAGCTAACTCCCTGTCTAGGAATCTGCCCTTATTGTTTCAGTTGTGAACCTTTTGAATGGTGGGAGGAATACTTCAGGACATCTCTATTTTCCCTGACTTTATCGGCACACATTGATCTTAAAGGGTCTGTGTCCATTTTCCTTCCAGCCAAGGAGTGATTTTTTTCTATCCTTCATTATAATGGGCATGTCACTTCACTGATCTCTGCCTCAGTTTCCCCATCTGTAAAATGAGAATAATGATACTGACCTCCTTTGTAAAGTGTTGCAATCTACTGATGAAAAGTGCTATATAAAAGTTAGGTATTAATTATTATTATTATAGAGGCACTAACACACTTGCAGTTAAAGTTGTATTGAAAAATGCATTTAAAGCGTGGATTATGGGTCCGATCCAACTCCTGTTCAACTCAAATGAAAGACTCTCATCAATCACAATAGAAGCGGGATTAGGCTTTTATTTTCATGGATGTATAGAAAAACATTCAATATTTCCAAACTCATCCCACTTACTGATGGGCCCCAGGTTAAGTTCTTGTGAAAGTTGTGGGGCAGCTGTAAATGTGAAATTTAATATTATGATTGAACTTTTATATTGCAGTAGCACCTAAAGACCAAACAGCTCAGGGTCTTATGGTGCTTGCTGCTGTAGAAACAGGGTAAATATCAGGCCCTGTCCCAAAGAGCTGGCAATCTATCAGACTCCTTCCTGAAAGTCAGCACCAGTTTTATAGCATTTCTTTGTGTTCTTCTAGATTAATACTGTCAAAATTCAGACACCTCAAAAGGTAACCCATTGATAGAGACAGACCTTAGGCCAAATTCTCTTTTCACTTACACCAGTTTTACACTGTAACTTATCTGGGGCTTCTCCTGATTTACACCAATAGGAAAGGAGAATCCTGATTCTACATGTACTTTGATTACAAGTGAGTTTATTGAACTGTCATTTATGAAAGATGCAGTGGTTATGTCATAACATTTAACAAAGAACCTTAAGCTCAGGATTTCCTATGGAGTTCAGAAATATAGCCCTAACTCTGTTAATGCAGTTTTGTTTGTATAGATGAGATAATAGATATACACACCCTCCATGTAGGGCAGTGAGATCCATGCAGAGCTATGTGATAAATGGACTTACCATGTCTCTTGACAGGTACCAAGCGGATAACAGGGCTCTCACTTTAGAGCTTATGATCAAGGCTAGGGCCACAAGATTATACCAGTTGAGACCCAGATCGGGGCCTGGCCATTAGAACTGGAGCACTTTTGGGGGACTTCACAGAAGCAGGGACGGGCTCAGCCTTTCCACTGATTTGGGAGGCAGCTCCAGTGTGACATTTGACACAGTTTTAGAAGTGAGTGAAACCGCAAAGGGAGGGATCAAGGGAAGAGGTTTGGAAGGAGGGTGAAGAGTGGAGGAAGAGGAGAGGCAGGGCTGGAGTTACAGAGTCCTCTGTAGATGAAGAGATGACACTTCCCCCACAGGCCCTGTGGGAAGGTACAGGTACCCGGCCAGACCCCTCCAGTCTAGCTCCCCCCACCCCAATGACTCTTTGAAGTGCATTCCCTCCCACACACAGCTCCCCAAGCAGGACAGGAGAGTTGCACTCCCTGCTCAGCCTGTCCGTGCACATTCTGGGCTCTGGGCCATCTTCTCATCCCCCTGTTCTAACTTCCTCTGCAGAATAGACCCACCAGCCCCTCTGCTGTTTCCTGGCATGAGAACAGAAGTGGGGAGGGTGAGAGGCTGGGCTAGGCCAAGCTCGCTGCAAGCGTTGTCTTCCCTTGCCCCTTCCGACCCCTCCAGCCTCTCTGAGAAGCACCTGACCATGAGTCAGCGTCCGGGGACAGCCCAGTTTCCAAAAGGAAAAGGGAGCCAGAGCTGCAGTCAGTGCCATGATTCAAGTAGCAGGAAGGCTCGGGCAGTGCTCCAGGAAAGCGGGATGCATTTTGGAGGGACAGAGATGAGAGGAGGAGGTTGCAATACACAAGAGGGAGCATGAAGAGAACAGACTGTGGCCTCAGAAGGGACAAGTGCCAGGTGCAGGTGTTTACGAGCCTCCCCAGGCCGCTGGAGGGAGTTCGACAAGTCTGTCTGGCTCTCACCACTGGTAGCTGAGCACTGCAGCAAAGACCGTGAGACTGTGAGCAAGACCTCACAAACGCCTGCAGTGGCTTCCAGACACCGTTCACAGAACAGGAAGCCTTAGACCACAGTGCACTGGTCCTCTGTGCAGAAGGTACACGTACCTCAGTGCTCTGAGAACGTGTGGGGAGGCGGATGCTGTGCTGGGTCTGTCGCTGGAGGGACACGTCCAATGTTTTTGGAAGCTCTTTGCATCCCATTGTGGAAAGCCAAAATGCTGTCTGCACGGTGTGTGCTCTGTGCGGAGGGAGTGCGGTCTAATTGGTAGGGCATGGGGGCTGGAAATCTAGACTCCCAGGTGCTAGCCCTGGCTCTGCTTCTAATCCACTGGGGGACCTTAGCAAAGTCACTTGTCCTCTTTGTCACACAGTTCCCACTGGTAAATTGGGGATGATAAGATCCGTCTCTCAGAGGGTTGTGAAGATTAAACTGATGTTTGCAAAGGCACCCTGTGCTCCATAGGCACTGTGTCCCATCCCACCTGTGGCAAAGTACTACAAATGCAGGGAGAAGCGATTAATCCCAACAACTGGCTGTGAACACTGGCTGAAAAGAGCTGATCCAGGACCAAACCCCAGGTTATCAACAGTCTGCAGTGTGTATGCTGGCGACAAGGTCTGGCTCCCAATTGCACCAATGCTGCCCTATCAGAGAGCAGGTAATTCTGCCAGCACAGCCACTATGGAAGATGCACATACAAAGCCTGCTTTGTGTCTGCATTCCACTTGGGGGACATGTTGCACACACACACACTGGTGACCTGTTTCTGGCTGCAGCAAACGTACAAAGAACAGACCCCTCCAAAGGATGAGGTTACATGTCAGATCGTCTGATCTGTATGCTGGGGGGAGACAAATCTGCAAGTGTCACCAGGGATTTTATTCATGAACAAGGACCGTCAGCCTCAAAACGCCACATTAAAATACATCCTGCTTTGGTGCGTCCCAGCCCAGCAACAAGAACTATTCAATCTGGGCTTTGTTATTTGCCTTATAAGTATAGAACCCAACTTAGTTACACCGCACAGAAATCAGTTTATAAACACTGACCCAGCACAAACAGCATGTGGAATCTGAGAGTTCCACTCCCTGTGGGATTCATCACCTCATTCTCACTCACTCTGTTCTGCAGATATACAGCCTCACGGCCCTGGAGTGCACAGAGAGCTAGTTCACTGTTTAAAACAAAGATAAAATCATGTGGAATTAGTGGGGACCGAAATCTTCTCTCCTTGGAGCAGGCAGAGACTGGACAGGGTCGGTAAGTGCTTCCCCCCTGGCGAGCCTGTCACTGTGCCTCTATTATAAACTGGAAGGGACACAATTGGGGACGAGAGGGGAACTCCGGGCCCGTGGCCCATTCAATCCTTGGCCTGTCTGCTGAGACAGTCAGCGAGGGGGATGCCAGTGGTGTACTTTGTTTTAAATTGTATGCAGCAATTGACACACTGTGGCACACGTGCCCTCCCAACTCAGTGGGGTTTGGTTTCGCTGTGACTGAACAAGAGCCTAACTCCTTCCCAGCTGCCAAGGCAGGTATACGACTGATCGATCGAGCTGTACTAGAGATACGAAATACATTCCTACATCTACCATCAGTGCAAGCCGGTTCAACTGGGGGCAGAGCAGAGCACTAGTGCTGATCAGCTGCCACTTTGTCATAGGCAATGAGTCTGTCCAGGCGCTGTTTGGTAAATCAACTGGCTTTAACTGGGGTAGAATGATCCCCGAGGGCAGTGCTACTCAAAGTGGTGGTCCGCGGACCGGTGCCGGTCTGCGAGCCATCGGCGGTCGGTCTGCGCGCATATTGGGAAAAAAAATTGCCAGTCCCCCACCCATCAGATAGCTTGAGAAGCGCTGCCCTTGGGAATTAAGTCTCACAGCTCCCCAGTGGGGTAGGTATTCAGCTAGGGAAAGTTATAGCAATCAGAAGCCAAAAGTTACTAGATAGGTCCAGAGCTACTTTCACCCAGCTCTGCTTCCCCTTTTCCCCGCTCCAGTATTACAGGATAACTGAATGCAGACCACGGGGCCCTACCATGGGGTCTTGTGAAGAAACGCAGCGCATGGATACTCCATGGCCCAGCCTCTATTGGGATCTAGCTGGCACACTGCATGGTGGAACTTAGCTCCAAGGGCCATATCTCTACGCTGAAGACTAAGACAGCCACAGGGTTCAAATTCACCTTTGGTGTGAGAAAGTGCAAATTCACTGACATCAGCAGAGCTGCAGCGGCTTACAACAGCAATGAATCTGGCCCTAGGTGCAGCCCTTATATTCTTGGCAACCCAGCATCTCATTTGGGCAGACTGATGTCCTCCACTGCTGTAGGAGAATTCCCAGGAGGAGTCTCGAACCTGCAAAGGGTTTAGTCATTGCTCCTCATGCATGGTGCCCAGTGAGGCTCCACCCCGTCGGTGTGAAGCCCAGTATGCCCCCCGGCCCCCACAGACTTTCACACTCAAATAGCAGGGGGATGTAAGATTCCAATCTCCTCCCTCAGAGACTCCACCGTCTGCTCCCAGCGGTTCTCGTAGTAGAAATTCAGGACACAGCTGGCATTGCGGCCACTCTGAACAGCCCAGGGAATGAGCTCCATGGTCAGGATCTGCAGCTTCCTGCAATAAAGGTATGGAAATGGTTTTACTTTCTTCCCTGGGAACACAATCCAATAGCCAAACACATTACTGTACACAGCAGCACACAAGACTACTATACACTCTATCTGAGGGCCTTAAAGCACTTTAGCAGCATTAATTGACCCCCACCATGAGCAGGTCAAGCTCATTCTCCCCATTTAATTTATGAAGCAGTTATGGTCCAGAGAGGGGAAGTGTCTAACCCACGATCACACACTGAGTCAGTGACAGATCCAGAACAAGACCCACATCTCCCGACTGTCTCACGCTTGAACCACAAAACGATGCTGCTTCCCAGAAGCCAGTATGTGGGGTGCCTAGAGACAGCCCCAGGAAGAATCCCCAGGCCTCTGGGCTGAGTGGTGCCACTCATTGCTGTGATCCATTTTCTGAGTACATAATAATGTAATAACACTTCCATAGCACAGAGACTGGCAAATCTTGTTATCCCATTTTACAGTGGGGGAGATGGACAACCAGAGAAGAGAAGTGCTAAGGACGCACTGCGAAGTCAGAGGTGGACATGGGAATAGATCCCACGAGGCCTGACTCGTAGTCTTTAGCTTTAACTACTAGATAAAACGGTGCTTTCTGTTGCATGAAGACATTTCACTGGGTAGTGTTGGTAGGAACAGTGGTTCCAGACTGGAGGCCCTATTAGGATTCATGGCATAAATCAGACCTAGACAAGCAGGTTAATTCCCTTTAGGGATGTTGGACAGGTGCCATGAGACCTTTAATATTCTTGGGTGGGATAATCTCCTTCCACACCAAGCCCTCTTTGCCTATAAATATCTACGGAACATGAGTCCCCTCTGTCATGCCCACCTGCTACCATTTTATCTGGGATCTTGAAGACACACGTTATGGGAAAGAAAACCTCTCATTAATCAGACTTTTAAACCAGGCATAGGGTCTACAGAAGCCTGCAGGCTGATCAACCTACCGGGCATTGAGACGAACTGGGCCAAACACCGCTCCCAGAATGCACATGGGCAGGCCAGTCTGAATGGCTTCGAACCACTTCACCACAACCTCCCCTGGAAGAAAGCCAGAGAAGACCCAGGAGAATGAGAGCTCCCTATCTAGACGCATGTCAAAAACAAAGTAATTGAGTCATTTTTTCACCCTCTTCTTCCTAGTGAATTTTTTCCTCAGCTGCCTGTCTGGGCCACCATTCAGAGTGTACTAAGATTGTATGCGTTTCCTCTGGGCTCTAGAAATAATCAGACCCTAGCTTCCCAGGTAGGGTGACCAGATGTCCGATATTATCGACTGTCTTATATAGGCAATTATATTACCCCTCTCCCCACCATGTGTCCCAATTTTTCACACTTGCTATTTGGTCACCCTATTTCTAGCTAAGGAGGGGCCTCCTCCTATTGGCATTTGGTGATGGCATGGAGAACCACTGTCAACAGCTCAGTGCGCCGCTCTGGATATGATGCAGGAATGGCTGGGTTTGGCTCTGTGACACCTGTGGAGATGCTCTACAATAATTTATGAATATTGTGTGTTGACCTGGTTATGGGGCTGGTTATCGTACAAATAGATTGGTTTAGTTTAATGGGATGGAATGCTGGGAAACACAAACGGGAAGGAAAAAGAACGGCACCAAAGTAAGCAACTTTCCAGCACTGGAGGGTTGTTAAGGGACAGTGGGTGAGGCTGTCTAGGGGGCTACCGGAGGGGGGTGGTAAGCCATTAGGTAAGAGGAGGTGTATGCAGACTGTCGGTTTACAATCCTTTTTCTTTAAATGCTTTGGTCCTATTGTTAAATAAACAATCCTCTGATTTAGAAGACCATCTGATCACTCTATTCACCATTGGTCACAGACTCCCACACAGGTGTCTGATCCCTGTCAGACCTGCTCAACAAGAATGGTTGTTCCACAAGGTGCTGTAGCCCAGAGCCTGATTGGGAGAATTGCAGATTTCCACCCTGGGACAGGTAAAGGCATGAGGCTGACACCTGCGGGGTACCCTTAGAGCAGTGGTTCTCATCCTATTTATAGTTGTATGTCACCTGGGCCGCAGGTTGAGAACCACAGTGCCCCCCCAAACCCCGACCCAGATCCCTATGCCCAACGCCTCCCGCCCAGAGACCCCTCCACAGAGTGGGGCCAGGAGCAGAGCCCAGGGCTGGGTGACAGGGACACTGGACCCCCAACCAGCGAGCTGACAGCCCCGACCCTGGAACCCTGGATCCCGTGGGGCCAGGCGGGGAGCCCCAACCCAAGATCCCGCTAGGCCAACCGGGCAATAGCTCTGACCCAGACCCCGCTGCACAGCTGGGCCACAGCTGTGTGCTAATTGGGCCGCATGCATCCCGCAGGCTGAGAACCACTGTCTTAGAGAGACCAGAAAGGGGACAGAGGTGCGGCTGGCCCTGTAACTGTAACATGCACAATGGATCAGATTCTCAACTGGAGTCAACGGGTTTGAGAATCTGGCTCTCTGTTTTCACTCTGACAGTTTGTGTATAGTCAGTTTTGCTGTTTTCCTTGTATAATCCGGTAGAAGCTGATCCAAAGCCCATTAGAATCAATAGAAAGGCTGCTACTGACTTCAGTGGATACTGGATCAAGTCCTTAGTTAAACTGACTTGTTTGTGAGGATCTCGCACCCAGCCTATGGGAAAAGGGAAGGAAAACTTGACTGTAAAAGGATAAAAACTGATCAGGGAACTCAGGGGCTTGAAATCACTATTCCAAGTGGCCCTCTAATTTACACTGTAAACCCAGGGTAGTAAGTATCTGGCCTGCTCGATGTTTTTCTGCTGCCCACTTGGCATATTTAGATTCTCCAGAATCTAAGATTTCTTTCCTTTTTTTTGGTAAAGCATGTTCCTATGTGAAGAAAGCCTTCAAAATGTGACCGGAGTGCAACCACTGCTCTGTTCTAATGCCCCAGTCCATGGCCCATAATTAAACTACACCATCTGGCCCTCTCCGCAGAATGAGCATGACACTGCTGATGCAAATATCCTTGCTCTTTTCAGACAATGCTGCAAATGGGAGTTTTGCTCTTGACTTCAACAAGAGCAGAATCAGGACCCTAAGCTCTCAAGCCAACTTAACTTATTCTGAGGCACTGCAGAAGGATGAGAGCACGCCAGGCCATGCGCTGGTGTGAGACAGACGCACCCGTTGAAGGTAATCAAATAAATAAGCACCCATACTGCAGACCTAACATTCAGGTCCTATACAACAGTTAAAAAGTTCAACCTAAAAACGAAGGCTCTGATTTTCAAAGGTGTCTAAGGGAGTTAGCTGCCGAAATCACATCATCATAGGTATTACTGTATTGTTGTCAGGCTGTTCAGGAACACTGAGCTACTTGCACAGGTTTGTTATTGTAGGGTTGCTCGGGATCCCCGAGCTGCTGGCATTCAAGCATATCAGAATATTAATAATACCTAGCTCTTTTATAGCACTTTTCATCGGTAGATCTCAAAGCACTTTGCAAAGGCGGTTACAATCACTATCCCCATTAAACAGATGGGGAAACTGAGACACAGAGCAGTGAAGTGACTTGCCCAAGGTCACTCAGAAGGTTGGTGGCAGAGCCAGGAACAGACCCCAGGTCTCCTGAATCCCAATCCAGTGCTCTATTTAACAGCAAGATTCGCAGCTTGGTAATCTTCATAATGTGACAAAAATAGATGGGGCTGGAAGGGTGGAGTAGGTCAAATGTCAAGCCTCTCAGCAGGCACCATGCCGTCTTAAAATAAACATCCAAACACTGGGAAGCCCAGGCTCCTGCAGGGTCCTAAAGGCTTGTTCAGCTAACGGCAGGTCAGCAATTTCAGCCTGCCACTTGCTATTAAGTTTATTCAGAAGACTAGACAGAGCTGATCTGCGGATAAGAGCTCAACTAAAAGAACTTTTCTCCTCCCATTCCCTTCTCGTGAATCCAGCCCACAATTGCTCAAAGCTCGTTTTGGCTTACGAAACTGTCCACTCATGCAGTCGTTTTCCCTGCACTGCAGGTTTCATCATCGGCCCTTCAGGGCAATCCCCACCCAACCTCTTCCTATTCAGCAATGCCAGTGACTCAATAAGCATCTCTCTCATGTAGGTGAAGGGTGATTGTTCCTGGAGGCTGAGGTTCTCTTTTTACCCACAGAGCAGATGGAATGCTGACAGCGGCAAAGCAAACGTGCCCCACGCCCTGCCTCATCAGTGGCCTCCAGCCCCAACCTGAAGGAGTTCAGCCTCCATGGCTCATTCAGTCCTTGGCCTCTCTGATAAGGCAGCCGACAAGGTGGCCACGCTGCAGGGACAGGTTTTGTGATGTGGACATCTGGTCACTGGCAGCCTAGCTGAGACCTCCCCAATTCATTTCACACAGCTGCATGCTAGACGGTAATGACTCTGGGTCGCACCCAGTCTGGACTCACCAAGCATGTTGGTGGGCATGCCGAGGAGAGTATGCATCAGGTCATGGACTTCACGGTACCGCTGGATCACATAGGCCAGCTCCTCATCATCAACAAACTTGACCGGCATCCTGGTGTCCGGAGAAACCCTCTGCAAAATCAGAGCATCCCAGGTTCAGCCCCTGCTACCTGCCAGGAATTCATGTTTCACAATGATTCTTTAATAATAATAACCCTAGCTCTTACATAGCACTGTTCATCAGGAGATCTTAAGGCATTTTGCAAAGGAGGTCAGAATCATTATCTCCATTTTATAGAAAGGGAAACTGAGGCACAGAGCAGTGAAGTGACTTGTCCCAGATCACCCAGCAGGCCACTGGCAGAGCCAGGGACAGAACCCAGGTGTCCTGAGTCCAAGTCTAGTACTCTATCCACTAGGCCCATTTAATTTCACTGGAGGCTCTCTTTAGGCTCCCCTGTCTGCTTTCTCCCTGTACTCCCAGATGGCTCAGACCCCCCTCTGGAGCCCATTCACGCTCTTCTCACCAGACAGATCAGCTAACGCCATCCACAGCTCCCAAACGCCCTGCTGCCTCCCAAGGGCTGCTAGGTCTGATACTCACATTACTGTCCAAAAACCGGACATATTCTCGGCCAAACGTTCCATCCGACAGACCCCGGAGCCCAGTCACGTCCAGGGTGGAGAGCCGGATCCGAGGCCGCTCTCTGCAAATAAAAAAACAGAGTGGCTGAGTCAACCCACGAAACACAGCAACTCCCAAGGGAAGCTGAGAAAACCAGGGCCAGCTGCCCAGACAGCTGTATTGCTGGAATTCACATCCTTGGCACGAGGGTTTTGCTGATGCCTTTCCCCATTGGCTCTTAAAGTCGGGCACAAACACTTTCTTGCCTATTATTTCACACCAGTGGGAATAAGGGCACAGAGAACTTAACGGGGACATAGCAGCAGTAAAGCTGTTATCTCACATTTCTGCAGCACCACTCATCTCTGAGGATGCCAAATTCTCTATGCACAGCACCTCTGAAATGCAGCCACCTCTAAGGCAACAGAGACAGGTACATAGCACCGTGCACACCAGTGGAGGCAGGGAGGGGTAAATTTCGCCAAAGGGCTTCACAGCAAAAGTACCATGGCTTCACGAAGCAAGCAGCACTTCAGTGGAGGGAAAAGTCTGTCCCAAAGGCAGACTGAATGCCCCCTCCTGCGGAGCTGTTGGTGCTTCAATAGCTTCAGGACCTATCACAGAGCACAGCTGGGAACAAGACCCACAGACAGAAGGCACCTTTTTCCGGGATGTTTCTGATTTTCAGTAAAGAAATTTAACGGAGGAGCCAATTCAAAGCACTGAAAGGCCAATAACATACTACCTTTGGTTCCGGGCTGAAACTCCCCATGTACACAGGCTAGACCTAGGCACTCTTAAGTCCTCCAAATAAGGATTAAGGGGGATTTAAGTTGTGCCTTGGACTTACCCTGCCTGTGCATCTGACGATTCTGTTTCTCTTGGTTGACACTAAGCTGCACTTCCTATCTCATGCACTATTATTATGTAGTATTTCATTGCAGTAGCACCCTGAGGCCCCATCAGGGTCAGAGCTGCAACGTATCAGGCGCGCTACAAACACAGAGCAAAAGGCAGCTTCTGCCCCGAAGAATTTACAGTGTCATTAAGACATGAGAAGTAGGTGTAACGAGCAAACAGAAGATACAGAAAAAGGGGGACAAAGGAAACAGTAAGAATAATGTGCACTTGCACAGACCCCGTACCAGCTGGCAGTTTCCTGTAGGGATGAGGCAGAAGTGTGTCTTAAGGAGGGATCAGAAGGACAGGATTAGTGTCTTTCCAAACCAGCGTGGGGAAGGGGTTTCGAGTGTAGGAAGTGGCATGGAACAAAGTGAACAGGTTGTTGTGGGAGAAGCGGACAAACCGGTGATGGAGGCTACAGTCGTTGGCGGGCTGATGCAATGAGATCCAGCAGCAGGCACACAGGGTGGAAGTTGCCATCGCCCTCATGAACTGCTGTGGGGGGAGCTCACATACACACAGTTTCCCACATCTTGAAAGAGCACATTCACCAGTAACAGCAGCAGCAAGGCTGAAACCGAAGAGGAAGTGGGCAGGCCTGCACACCTGAAGGAGGAGCGTGCCTAAGTAGGTTTACTGCTGTTCTTGGACTTGCCAAAAAGACCATTCTAAACATCAGCAGGGGAGCAGAAAATCTCTTGGGAATTAAACAATAATCCTCCTGTCCCTGTAAGTACAATGATTCCAGAGGCCTCCCCGTGTAGACATGAGCCTGCACTACGTGCCCAGAAGCGTGCGGTATAGATACAATTGCTCCAGCCAGAGAGCTGCCTCATAAGCTTGTCTCCTTCCCTGCCACAGGCCAAGCATGATGGACAATAACGCACTGTAGGATCTGATAACCTTCAGGGTCGTGCCTCATTTTATCCCTCAGGCTCCGCAGGGCCGAAGAGCCAGTTGTCTCACCAAGGACTGCCACCATATCTGAAAAAAAGGGGGGGGGGGGAGAGAGAATGGATAGGAAACTGATTGACAATAAAAGAGCAACAGACAAACAGCGGTTCTGGTTAAGAATGAAAATCCTGAGGACACAAGATAGGGCTAATACATTTTAGGTACTTATGTGGCCTTCAACACTGCAATATCTGAGCACCTCCAAGTCATTAATGCACTTCTGTATGGTAGAGAAGACCTATTATCCCCATTTCACACATGGAGAACTGAGGCATAAAGAGACTACGTGACTTGCTGGGGTCACTCAGGAAGTCTGTGGTGAAGCACCCTAACCACTAGACCATCCTCCAACCTCTGGGGTTTAAATTGCCATGCGACTAGTCACAAGTGCTGCACAGAGAGGGTTCTGAAGATCAGGAGTGAGGTGTGGTGGCAGAGCTATGTATGGGGCCTGGGACTGGAACAACAGGGAGTATTGCAGATTGGGAGTGAGGTTAGCAGAACGGGGAGGTTTGGAATAATAAGGAATGAGATGCTTTAGCAGAGATGTACAGGAGAATCTCTCTCACTAACTGTCTGCATTAACAGCTTCTCTACGTGCCAGCCTCAATCTCTCAGTTTCTTAAATACAAATTCTTTCCCACAATGCAGAGATGAGGAAATAAAAGAATTAAAATCCCCAGGGAAACTCCCAATAGAACACAGATCTGGCTCCTAGGTGGGAGAGAAATACAGTCTGTATGAATGCAGAGACCACAGCTGGACAAAAGCTGCAAGATTCAGCTTACCATGCCGGTAGGGGTTGTAGAGAGCCATAAATGCTGAGCCAGCAGACAGCAGTGCTTTCTGCAGAGGGCTGGTGGGGATGTGCCCTGGGTACAGCTGGTAATACCTCTCTTCATCCTCATGCTCCTCTGGAGTCACTGTCAGGTCAGTGTGGGGCAGTTGATACCCCCTACCTGCAAAACATAGCCACACCAGGGCAGTGAGTTAACCAGAAAATACAGCTCAATTCAAAGACTCAGACAGTGTGTATCTGCCAATTTGGCTTCCTTTGTCCTTTTCCTGACACAGTCTGTACGCAAGGCCCGTTGGTGATCAGAGGTAACTACATGTCACTGGTTTCAGAGTAGCAGCCGTGTTAGTCTGTATTCGCAAAAAGAAAAGGAGTACTTGTGGCACCTTAGAGACATGTCACTGGTGTCTATAGTATCACCATAGCCCACGCGTTGCAACTATGCTCCATTATAAGCCCATACGCTTGGGTGTTCTAGCCAAGTGGGAGCTGTGGCTAGGACCTCTCTGGCTTGAACAACAAAGCTAATGCATGGTCCCTGTTACTGTTTGGATAACCAGGAATACACTTAATATAAGAACAAAAAACAAGACACCGCAACAAAAACAGAAAGACAGAATACCAGAGGTGCAGTGGCAGAGTTTGGGGCAGGTGGGACAAAGTAGCATAGCAAAGGATGTTGCCGGGATTGCTGTGCCTTTGCAAAACCGGGAGAACTAGGAAGCAGAAGACACCGCCAATCAGGCGACAGGTGCACTGCTGGGGAGCAGCACGGACAGGGGGTGCTGTAATTCAGGACTCAGGGACATCGGCAGAGTAGGTGGGGTGCAGACAGGCCTGCAATGGTAAGGGGGAGGAGGGGGGGGCTGCACACCAGGTCTGAGGTGCACTGGCAGAGCTGGGAGGGGGCCCAGGACTGGGATAGCAGGGGGCGCATCAGGTCGGGGACGCTGCCAGCGCCTCATTTCCCATGAGCCCTAAAACGGAGCCGGATTCGCTTCTCCGTCCCACCGACACGGAGTCTCGCCGGCCGCCCGCCCCGCGTCCCGGACCCACCAGCCCCGCATGCGGCCCCCCGGCTCGGCGCAGCCACTTGCCTGCGGAGGCCGGCGAACCTAGGGCGAGGTGCCGCAGGCCGCGCAGCGAGCCCGGAGCCCGCCGCAGCCAGCCCCCCATGCGCGCCCGGCCCAGCGCAGCCAGCATCGGCAGCACCCGCTCAGCGGCGACTAGGCCAGAACTCGGCCCCCCGCCGTCCCGCGCCGCAGCCCCGGTGCATCATGGGCCGGGGCGGGATCCAGCCCCGTTGCTAGCCGGCGGGTCCCTCGCCGGGCCCGGGCGGCGCAGCAAGTCCCACCGGCTGCCCCGGGGCGGGACAGGGCCGCCGAGCGGCGGGGGCCGGGGCTGGCGAGACGGGGAGCGCCGGGGGCCGGCCGCTCAGCGGCTGGCCATGGGGCAGGGGCAGGCTGCTGATGAAATCCGGGCGCGGGTGGCGTCCCTCGCCAGGTCTCCTGCCGGGGCAGGGCTGAGGGGCGTGGGCCGGGATGAGGCTTCTTCCCCCCGCCATCCTGCCACCGGAGGCGGGGACCCTGGCGATCCCCGCCTGTGCCATCCCGCAGCAGGAGTGGGTCGGGGGAATACGGGGCTCCCCAAGGAGCAGACTCCCCCCACCAGGGCCCAAGTCGTCACTTCTGTAGCTGCTGCCCAAAGCGTGGTCCTGGCCTGAGATCTCACCTGCTAATGCATGGCACATCTTGGCTACTGTACCCAGCGAGGATCAGAGCAGCCTCCCCTTCCCGAGATCTCCCCGGAACGGGGGCGCCTCCTAGCGCGTGCTCCCGGGGGGGAGCGCTTTCATCAACGCACCCAGTTGGCGGAAGCGCATGGCGGGGCCCACTGGGGGAGCGGAGTAGTTGATGAACCCGTACGGCGGCGATTTCCTGCCGCCATAGGCATGGCCGCCCGCAGGGTAGCTAGGACCGGGCTAAACGGGCTCTTCGCTGTGTACAAACCCCCCGGGGTAGCTTCGATTAGGGTGCGGGATATCGTGGAGACCCTGCTCCTGAAAGGTGAGGCCAGGTCCTTTATCCATACGCTGGAGTCCCTCCTCCCCACCCCCCTGGGGACTCCCCCCCCACACACACACACTCCGTGGGGATGGGGGGCGATAGGGAGGGATTTCCGCCCAAGTGGAGGGGGGGTGAGGGAGGAGACTTCCAACTTGCCCCTCAGAAGATTTAGGGCAGTGGTTCTCACCGGGGTGTGCCGAGGTCTTCGGGTGGGTACATCAACTCATCTAGATATTTGCCTAGTTTTACAACAAGCTACATTAAAAAGCACCAGCGAAGTCAGCACAAACTACGTTTCATACAGACAATGACCTGTTTCTATTGCTCAGTATACTGTACACTGAAATGGAGGTGCCATATTTATATTCCAATTGATTCATTTTATAATCCTATGGTAAAAATGAAGAAGCAAGCAATTTTTCAGTAATAGTGTGTCTGTGACACTGGCATTTTTATGTCTGCTTTTGAAACTTGGGGGTATGCAAGACAAATCAGACTCCTGAAAGGGATACAGTAGTCTGGAAAGGTTCAGACCCATGGATTTTGGGGATTCTGAGACAGCCAAGTGCCCCCACTGTTTTCCTTCATCTCCAAACTCCCTTCCCACCAACGTGCTGCAACCGCAATTCAGAGACATTGGCACTTGAAGAAGCATGTTGGGTCAACAAAGGAGCCAAACGGGAGAGCATAAAGTTCCTAACATTATCTGATGCAGCATCCCTAGCAGCATTACTAGTTGCAGGATGGATGTGCATTTGGAGAGGGGCTACCCCTGTCAATTGACAATGCCCTCCTCTCTACACCTTTAGGCAACTTGGCCTGGTGTTAATGGTTCAGGCCATGGTGAGCTTGTGCTAGTGCATATAATCCTGGCCTTTCTAAAAGCCTGAGAGAACCCTTCGGACCTACTTATGCTGGTTTGCTGCCAGGAATGGTTGTGATGACCAACATTCAGAAGACCTAGTCCAAGCCTTGCATGAGTTCATTTGACAACTGAGTCCTCATCATAGAGAGGATAAAGCAAAGGGCACATCTCGTAGTTTGGTAAAATGATGAAGACCAGTCATTGTATGACACACATGCAGGCTAAGACAAGTGTTGTTAGAGAAAGCCATTGTAGAGGCCAATCTCCATCTCAGACCTAGCAGCTGTTAGGCTGGCAATCCCTTAAGACTTTTTGTTTAAAATGAGGTATCCCTCTTCCTTGCTGAAGATGATATACCTATGTCTACTCATCAACGCGGTATCTGCATTGCAGCCACCAGGAGAACTTAGATTCCTTTCAAACGCAAAAGAGATGGTCTCTTGTCCCACTCACCTCCCTTCAGGGACTGTAAAGATGCTGCTTACTAAAATGGAACTCATACTTGGCTTTGAAGGACTCTAACCGTGAGCCAAAGACACTTGACCTTGTCTGCACACACAAGTGGTGCCACTTTAATTATATGGTAATATTCGTTCCCCTACGGGAAGGGGAATAAGTTGTACCGGTATAATGCACCTTTATACTGGTATAATTGCATCCACACAAGATGTTGTAATGGTAACTATTTCTGTTTAAAAAAAAAAAAAAAAAAAAATCACATTCCTAACCAAAATAGTGATACCATTACTGAGTCTGTGTCTGTAGACCAGGCTTTGAAGAGAAACTATGTATGTTTATCACTCCCTTCGCTGTATTTTCTTTTCAGACTGTGCCCCATTGTTTTCCAGGAAGACCATCAGTGGGGGTCTTAACTGGACTTATTTGCAAGATAAGACACTTTAAAAATATCAACAGGGGCTTTCTTTACCATTTGCTGTAGAACTGAACTCTCTGGAACAGCCAGCTGTGCAGCAGCAAGTACGCTTCCTGCCCACTACTATAGAAGGAAATGCTGGGAAAGAGCTGACCCTCGCTGTTACCCAGTTGCCTGTCCTGGCTGCCCACCCACTAGGTAAGAGGCTGGAGAAGAATCTTGATTTCTGTGGAAAAGCTGGTGTATACCATTACTATCATTTATAGATTTGACTTGCCCAGTGAGAGAAAACAGTCAGAGTAAAAGAGGAATAAGAATTGTTAATTCCCTTAGATTTCAGCAGCTAATGATTATCTGTTAGCTGGTAATCACTGCATTCAAAGGGGATAATCACAGTGCAACCTGCTTGTAGTGAAGAAAAGAGTGAGAATCCATAGGAGAGATTGAGGACTTCCATTCTATTTTAGGCAGTGATTTATTAGAAGTGGTTTCACTATGTGCATGTTGTTTCATAAGATTTTTAACGCCTTGGAATCAGCAAGATTAAATTGCATTGGGACCACATATACTGCCTGTTACCATCATATTGTTGTTCAGAAAAGCTTGGTATATTTCTTTCTTTATAGTGAAATTAAATTTTGTGCATGCCACAAACCATACACTATATTTCTTTCTCTTGTAGTTAGAGGACCAGAGCTCACTCACTTGAAAATCGGAGCAGGTCACCGTCTGGATACAAAGTCATCTGGAGTGTTTGGTATGTTTTGTTTTGAAAAAGATAAGAATATAGCTTCATCATGAAAATTACCTGGTACAGGATAGAGGGGGTATTAACAGACGATAGGCTCACAAAACACTGTGCTGGCTACTAGCAGCATCTGAGGATTTTGTAGGGCAGGGGCAAAGGTAGAAATGGTAAGTTGCAGTAGAAACACACAAATCAGATACGATTGTTCTGAGAGGGTCCTGAATCATAAGCCAGGGAGACAAGAATAACTAGTTATTCTGAGAGGCAGTATGGTCCAGTGGAAAGCACTGAATTGGGAGACTTGGCTCTGTCATGTGTGAACCTGACTGCTCAAGTGTCTCTGTTTCCCTATCTGTAAAATGGGGATAATGATACTGCCCTTCTTTTGTAAGGTGCTTTGGGATCTACAGATGAAAAGCACAAGATGACACCAGCACTTAGCTCTTTTTAGTTCTGGCTTTAGAGGCAGTCAGAGGTTTGGGTGTGTGGTGGCAACTCTCAGCAACAAAGAGAGAGGCAGAAACAGTTAGACTATAAATTCTGGGAACATAGATATTGCTTTTTCTGTGTCTGAACAGTGCCGGGGAGACTGTGGTGCTATATAAAAATGTTTATGCCCAAATAGCTTTTTATGTGACTGATTAATGGCCTCCTGTTGTTTTTTGTATTTCAGTGCTTGGAGTGGGCCATGGGAACAAGCTGCTCACTGATATGTACAACGCCCATCTTACTAGGGTATGCACTGGCATTGAACCCTGTTTGGGTACTTCTGTGTGTAACACCCATTCTCACTAGAAATCAAGGTCCCATTAGAAATTACATCAAGAAAGAAGAGGCAAATGTGGCCTACTCTTATTAAATCATATGAGAAGTAATAACACACACAACTGTGAACCGGGACAAATCACTGAGATTAAGCAATATTAAGTAATCCTTTGGGAGAGGAGGGAAACCATATGAATGGCCTGGGAATTGGTAATGGGATGTGGAGCTTTTTACCTGTAGGTCATCTGTCTGAATCTTGCCTGGGCAGGACCAAGCAAAAGTCATTGCTATCTGGAGGCTTCTGTAAAACAAACTGGGTCTCAGTCTATTTCTAGTGGGGAGGGAGGTATCCACACTACACAAACCACATTTGTCCTGTTTGTTGGCAGTCCTGGCAGAGAAGCCAAAGGTAGAATGAGCTCTGGAAATGACACCCCCCACCCCCCCCAGTGTGTGTGGGGTGCACTCTGCCTCATTCCCATTTGTGTGTTTATCCAGCTGTTGTACCATTTTATAGGCCTAGATTGAGAGATGTCTAGGGCAGATCTCTAGGACTGTTGTACTCATTTGTACAGTGCTTAGTACAATGGGGCTCTGATCCCTGATTGGAGCCTCTAGGCACCAGAGCTGTATAAGTATTAATGATAATCTTCATCGACATTGCCATGAAATCATCATTCTAGTGGTTTGAGCCTGCAGATTGTAAACAAATGGGAGTCATAAAAGTGTGTTCATATGAGACCATATGAGCTTTAAGAAAGCTGTAACCATTCCAAATCAGAAACTAGTTCAGGAGCCTATGAGGACCTGGGGAGGTTGAACTTCTCTCACAAAGCATAATGCCTGCTTCTATATTGAGGCAGCTGCCAGCAGGAGTGGTTGTCATGCTACATTTGAGTATCAAACAAATCACCAATGATCCCAAAGCCATTAGCAGGTCATATGAGATAAGAGGCACCACTCACTGTGCAGAGACTGCAGCTTTCCTTTAGAGAAACTTTCCTGTCCTGTGATGCCCCATAGTTGCTGCATAGCAGGATATTGCTTTGCTGCTGTTTGCAAACTGCTCCATAAATTGCACTTTTCCGTTTTGAAGGCTTATACTGTTCGTGGACTGTTTGGCAAAGCCACAGATGACTTCTCAGACACAGGCAAGCTAATAGAGAAGACCACATTTGGTAAGAGTAATGGTCGATGTGTAAACAAAGATTTCTAATTAGAAAGTAAAGTGTTACACCTGTCCAGATTGAGCAACATTTAGCGCACCTTTAAGAGCTCTCTAATCTTGGTTTATGAGGATTCTCCCATGCAGTCTCACAACAGTAAACATGTTACCCTGCCTGTAATATGCTAAATACAGCCACAATATGTAGCTCACTGATATAAAGTCCTGATCATACCTATTCCTAAAGTTAGGTGTACCCCATCACCTTGTACCTTAGGAGACATATTATCCTCACCCACAAGGGAGTGATCCGAGACTTTCATAAAGGTTCTGAGGTTACACAAAGTCTTGAAATATCTGAGATTAATTGTGGTCTCCATCATGAAACCAATGCAAACTCTATTCCCTTTGCCCCAGGGATTGCTTTGCTTTAAGAACTGGCATGGTATATACGTAGACTGCGTCAGTTTCCTGTGCTGTTGTATTCTGTTACACTAAAGCCATCTTTCATGGGTTTCCCACCAGCCCATTTAGATATGACAACTTGGCCAGGAGATGGCAACATCTTGATTTCAGACTAAGACTCTTTGCAGGTGCTGGGTGTATCAAGGAAGATTTATGTCCCTCTTTTGCCTTCTCAACATTTACAGATCATGTCACGAGGGACAAGCTGGAGCGGATTCTTGCTGTCATTCAGGGAACCAATCATAAAGCTCTGCTGATGTATGTATCCAGTCAGAAATCCTGAATGACCTCCATGCTGCTATTTGCTAATCATTGGAACCCATGAGATTAGTCTGTTGCTTGCTGTAATGAATTATAAAGGTTTGAGCCTCAGAGAGGACAATTAGCTACTTTGTCTGTGGGAGTCGAGCTCTAATGAGGCTATCTTTGGCTTCTGAACTCCCATGTTACTTTAGGACCTACACATGACACCTTGGTAAAATTAAAGTTCTTCTGCTGAGTATGATAGTGTGCCTTTCCTCCCAGTTGTACCACCTTATTGACAGTACCTATGTTTGTAGCATTTATAGGACAATGAGTGCATCAGACACAGTTATAAGATTAAAAAGTGTGTGTCGGGGAGATTAACTTAGAAACTACAGAGACTGAACAAATCTTTAGTTTGAAGTGTGAATGTTGCATCTGTTTTATAACAAAACAGAGGGTCTTTGAACATGTGCTTCCAGTGCAACATGGTGGCCAATGGGGCTAATGTGATCCCTGGATGCATAAACAGGGGACTCTCAAGTAGGAGTAAAGAGGTTATTTTACTGCTGTATTTGGCAGTGGTGTGACAGCTACTGGAATACTGTGTCCAGTTCTGGTGTCCACATTTCAAGAAGGATGTCAAAAAATTGGAGTGGGTTCAGAGAAGAGCCATGAGAATGATTAAAGGATTAAAAAGGTTGCATTATAGTGGTAGACTCAAGGAGCTCAATCTATTTAGCTTAACAAAGAGAAGGATAAGGGGTAATTTGATTACAGTGTATAAGTACCTACGTGGGAAACATTTAATAAGGGGCTCTTCAGTCTAGCAGAGAAAAGTATAACGCTGGCTGAAAATTGAAGCTAGATAAATTGAGACTAAATAAGGTGTACCTTTTTAATAGTGTAATTAACTATTGGAACAATTTACCAAGTGTCATGGTGGGTTCTCCATCACTGACTATTGTTAAATCAAGATTAGATGTTTTTCTAAAAGATATGCTTTAGGAATTATTTTGGGGAAGTTTTATGACCTATTTTATGCAGGAAGTCAGACTAGATTTGTCATGACAGTCCCTTCTGCTTCAGAATCTATGAATTCATTGGGATGGAAGTGCAAATTCACTGCTCTGTTCCTTTCTCCAGGTACTCTAACATTGACCTGAAAACTCAAGAGGCCTACGAGCTGGCTATTGAAGGTTTAATTCGCCCGATGGAAAAAACCCCTCCATTAATCACAGCAATTCGATGCCTCCAATTTGCACCTCCAGAATTCCAACTAGGTAGGGTCTAACTAGAGCTGGAGTTTGGGAGTATGTTGGAAGTATGTATGAAGATAGTAGCAAAAGTCACGATCATCTAGCTGTTATGTGCTCTGTGTGAAATGAGTTTGTGAGCTCAATCCAGTTCCTAGTGGACAGGTGACAGCCTCAGCAAACACCCAGAGATTAAATTTGCCATAGAGATGGATGGATCCTCTAGATTAAGATTGAGCAGCATGGGGAAATTTGTGCAATTATCTGCCTGGTAGGAACATAACTACTATACTGGATCAGACTAATCGTCCACCTAGTCCAGTATTCTGTTTCTGATAGTGCTTCAAAGGACAGTTAAATTCCCTAGCAGGTAGCTATGGACTAATTTGCCCGTAGGGCACAATTCTTCTTGTGCAGTGTCTTCCAAATTTTTGAAAGCCGAGCCCTCCTTCAGGAAAACAAACCAATCTCACCCCCTTTATTCTGGTCATGTGTTTTTCAAGGCCCTCTCTTACTCCCACTTTAGGGGATACAGAAGATGTATACATTGACTAGTCATTTGATGCAGCCTCCCCCCCTTAAGGAAGCAATGAGTTAGTGGTCAGTTTATGCCCTGAAGCTTGAGAGTTTATAATCCCCATTAAACTATTTTTTATCCTAGATAATGTAACTGAACATAAATTCCTTTTTCAAATCCTACTGAACTTCTGGCCTCAGTGATATCTTGTGGACAAGAATTCTACAGGTGATCTGTGAATAAAGGATTCCAGTCTCCATGGCTGTTAATCTGTCACCTCTGTGATTCAAATTCAGGATTGAAAGACAACTTCTGCATTCTAATCCTGGCACTAATATGGACTTCTGTGGTATGGTGGAAGTCATATACCCTTGCTGCTTCATTTCCCCACAGCTAATGTGAGGATGATAATTTTCTTACCTGTCTCACAGGAATATTGCAAGGATTATTTCCATACACCTTGATTCTGCAATTGACTTTGTGCAGGCAGATCCTTGTGCCCATATAGAGCCCCACTGAAGTTAACAGAGCTCAACATAAGCCCAGGGGTCCATGCACATAGCCATTTACAGGATTGGGGCTTTAGTTTGAAGACAAAGCATCTATTAAACATTGTTAAAAGTATTTAATCTGTACAGATATTAAGAATTTGGGACCCTAAACAGTCTGTTTATAAAAGCTTTGTAGTTCACCTTTAATAGCCTTTCTGGTCCTAATGAATTATTCTGACAAACTCAGATACAGCTAAACTGACCTTTGCCTACCCAAATATCTAACTCTTATTATATGACCTTGTATTTGAAACTTGTTTTTATAAAACTGACTTTTTTGAAGGCTTGGGACATCATGCAAGACCTCTGTATAATCATGATTATACAGTCACGTACTTAAAAAAAACAGAGTATCTTTCCTGTTGAACTAACTCTTCTTTTTGTACTTTAATCCCAGTAACTGGTGTTTGAATTTACAGGTACGGTGTCTTGTTGCATATATTAGCTGGTCCTTCTAATGCAGTCTTTCTGCCTCCTCCAGAAATCCAGTGTTTGCATGAGACCCAGCAGTACCTCCGAAAAATAGTTCACGAGATTGGCTTGGAGCTGAAATCAACTGCTGTGTGCACCCAGGTCCGGCGGACACGGGATGGCTTTTTCACTCTAGACAACGCTCTCCTGCGAATGCATTGGAACCTGCAGAATATCCGGAATTCAATTCAAGACTCTAAGATCAAAGTGAAACTGGAGCTTCAGAGAAGCTTGGGCCACCAAGCTAGGAGTGGTAAAAGACACACCGATATGGATCAGGTTGCAGCGAGTGAACTGCACAGTACAGAGGGAACGTCTGCAAGCGATCTGACTCATAAAATGAGATAACCACATGCTGACTGAAAAGTGGAGAGTAATAGGAAGGGAAAATGGTGGTTGCAGTCCACAACTAGCCGTTCCTTGGGGTAGTCCTTGATTTAGCAAGGGTTGCTTATGTTTTCATTCAGGCAAGGCATTTCTCCATTGATAGGCAGAATAATTTTTGTAAGTATTGCACAACACTGCAGCAAAACTGTTGACATCTGAGATGAGCGTACATTTCCTTGCAAAGCCAAAACTGCTACTGACTTCAGTGGGAATGTCAAGTTTGGTGAAGGATGTAAGAGTGGGCCCTTAAATTAGTTTAGAAGTGGGAATACAACCAGTGTGTTGCAGGCTTTACTACTTTTATTCTCTTTATGCGCCTTGTGACAGAGTATGACCTAAGTGGTTCTTTTCCCAATTAACTAATTTTTTTTATTATGACACTTTCTATAGATCAGCCCCATTTTCAAATACATGAAAGGGGTAAAGATTAATTGTTCAAACCAAGAAAGGGTTCTGCTTAGGGGAAACTGCAATGTAAGCAACTAAGACTAAAGTGGTGAGGTAATACTATTTCTCATGCAGGGTAACTAATATCTGGAGCAGGTTAGTCAGAAAGCCAGTTAAAACAAGAGGAGGGAGAGGTAGGCTTATAATAGAGGACTGGAGTAGGATGTAAAAACAATAAGTTGGAATGGGGTGAATTTAAAATCCTAGGTAATATATTTTATGGGGAAAGATGCTGTTATTTGATACTCAAACTTAAGTCAACAGGGCCAAAAGCCCCTGCATTTTGTTTGCATGCATCTGTAGTCATCCGTGATGTATTTTTTCCTGCAGCAAAATTATACATTACCTTCAAAGAGAAACAGTAAGGAAGTACAGCTTTAGAATTCACTGAGATTCCATTAGTGCTCATTTAAAGCTACAAATCATTATTTTACATAAACGATGACAGTTACATTAGCAATCAGCTAATATATTTCTAAAATGTATAGGGCTTAAAGTGTGATGCCAAGATGTACTAAAGGATTGCAATCTAAGATTTTGATGGAGTGCCACTCATTAATATCTAGGTTATGCTTTGCAGTGAGAACTCTCCTCTCACGTGAGGGCTCAAAATTAGGGGTAACACCCCTCATTTTAGAATCTAAAAATATTTTAAATATAAAAGTGATGTTGCATTGGTTATTACCATAGTGAAGATTACCTTCTCCCCCACGCTTCATTAGAAATATCTTGCAGACAAATGTGTATTTTATTGACTGAGCTTGCTAGGCCTTTCAAACAAAAGTGCCCGCCCGTTGAGTGTATGTGCGGTGATACCTTTAGAACACTACATCTGACTAATTGCAAAATTTCCAGGAATGTTCTAGGCATCAATTGGCAGAACCCTATTGTTTTTTGGGAAAAATTAGAAAACCAGAAGGAAAAATGAGACAGACTGAGCATCTGCCATCCATCATGACACCTTGAATGACTTACCTCCCAGACAGAAGAGATATAATGGAGCGGGAAAAGGGGTCACAATGGGGAAGGGAGGGCATGAGAGGGGGTGCAGAGAATCCTGGCAATAGTAGGGGATACGATGGCAGCACACACTATACATGTGGGGGAGATGGAAGGAGCCTCTAATATGTGTAATGAGCTCAGCCTTTAGAGGCAACAAAGTATGCAACCACCACCACCACCGAATTTCTACTACCAAAAGAGATTCTACCTCTTCCAGGCTTGTACAAAGAGGCACATGTAGGCACTGTTTCTCCTTTGAAAATGTACCTGGACAGCTCTTAAAAGGTGAGAAGTAACTCTGTGACATCTGCAATTGTAATCGTGGCAGGGAAGGAAGTATTTAAGGACTTGTTTACACAGGGCACTCAGGTCTGCTCTACACTAGAAAATTAAGTACTGTAGGTTTAACTACAGCAGTCAACATGTGAAAAATCCACAACCCTGAGTGGCATTGTTAAACTGACCTAAGTCCCCACATGGCATGAAACTGATAGAAGAATTCTGTTGACCTAGCTACCACTTCTCAGAGAGATGGATTACCTACCCCGGGAAAATCCTTCCTGTCAGTGTAGGCAGTGTCTACAATGAAGCACTACAGTTGTGCTGCTGTAGCATTTTAAGTGTAGACAAGCCCTCAGAACATTAATCCAAATTAACTAAAAGTGTGGATTTATTCTGAATGAGATTTTCCACACAGTTTAATGCAGTTTAACTAATCCACTTTACATTCACACCTTTTAGTTAATTTGAATTAATTTCCCCGAGTTTCCCTGTATGTACAATAGTGACTGTCTCATCTCTTGTCCTTGAGGGTTTACAAAAAAAAAAAAACAATTGCTATAGCTTTAATTTAATTCATGGATTTTTTTCTGCTGCCTCCAAGTTCCTCTGCACAATGATGTAAAGTGAAGGTAAAGCAGTAATGGAGCACTGTTGCCACCTTATGGCTAAAGATTATACTCCCCCCCTACAGTGCAGTGTGTTAACTCTTTAAAGACAGACCTTGCATCTTATGTGCTCTAGTTTTCTTTTGGTATAGAACACTCATAGAAGCAGATATATTCAACTACACAAGCCTCTGTACCAACTCTTATGCATTAGTGACACACCCCACACAGACAGTTGTCTACCCAGAGAAATTTATAGAAAGTTTCACTAATGTGGAGTTAAGGTTGTGGGTGCACAAGAGTGCCCTATGTAATGAATACAAGTTTCAATCCCTAAAATGCTACTGAGGAAAGCCAGGAACTGCATGGGAACCATTACCTTAATTCTACAGCCATAACCCTCCTCCCTTTAGGATGTCAGCACCTTCTCTATTAGTTGAGGAGTGAGGTATATTTTGTCTTCTGTGACCTATGTTGAATACAGGAAAATTGTTTGAGGAAGCCCTTCACTATATTACTGATTTCTTTGAGACTGTATCTGGAAACAAAGAGGGAGAGGTAACCCTGTGTCCAGTCCGATATGCAACCATCAGCAATGGTGCCTCACTGACCCTGTTGAGGGTCCTTGGGAAGTGTCTGAATAGGAGTTCTGATCTGGAGTTATAGTGGCACACTGAAAATAGTAGCCTAAGGAGAGTACAGTTATGTTCTGTTTTTCTTAGCCTCTCTATAGGCCAGGGGTGGCCAAACTGTGGCTCGCGAGCCGCATGCAGCTCTTTTACAGTTAAAGTGAGGCTTGCAGGGTACCCTCCCCCCCATTCTCCACCTACCAGACTGGGGCGGGGGGGAGCTCAGGGCTTCTGTCCTGCAGCAGGGTGGTAGGCTGGTGGCTTCTGCCCTGCAGGGAGACAGGTCTCAGGGCTCCAGCCCTGCATGAGGTGCTCTCTGGGGCTCAGAGCTTCAGCAGATGTGGGGCTGAAGCCCTGAGCCCCAGCAAGTGCGCCCCCAGGGCTGAAGCCCTGAGGCCTGGCAGGCATGCCAGCTCTCGAACTTCCGAAGATCATCATCTGCGGCTTGCAGGGTCAGTAAGTCTGGCCACCCCCGCTATAGCCTATCACAGTGAGTTGCTAGGGAACATCAGAGTTAATCATTTATTCAGAGTGGACAATTCAGCACCACAAGTTAATGCTTTTCCATTTATTTACTACTATACACATGCAATGTCAACCAACTTCCAGAACTCAATTCAGTGAGGCACTAGGATATTGAGCGCCCACAACTTTTTCAGCACGAAGCATACAAACACCTTGCTCTTAGCAGTTTTCCTTTCCAACTTCTGAGGTTTTAAATAAACAAAAAACACAGCTCTGCATATTTGCCCATCTCCACTGCTGCCTCCTCCATCCATTTACTGATCCCTAACAATTGCTTCCCCATGTAAGACTTCTTTAAAGGTGCCCATAGAACATCAACATGTCAAAGAATCCCCATCACATAGTGCAACAGTGAAGGGGTTAACTATTAATTTTGAATTATAACCTTTTAGTTTTTAAAATAATGAACAGTGAGAGGAGCCTAATGCTCCTGGCACTTCAACTGAACCGCCTCTCATTGCCAAAGAGTAGAATGCCACTTTTCCTGAAACAGGGAACATGGGATGGGTTCAATAGCTTTCCATTCTAGAAGTTAGATATTCTTAGAAATGAAGCAGCCAAGTAACACTTCCTTGAAAGTCTCTGCATTTTTACTGTCCTTGTGTGTAAGTTCTCAAGGTGTACAGTACCAACACGCAGTGCCCCAGTAATGGTGATCTCTGCAGGAGATTGTAGTCTTCAGTTTCAATGCTAGTCAGTAAGTTCCAGATCAAATTTGGGGTACAGCTCCTTTGTGGTGACCCCTCTAATCGTGGCTAGAAAGGAAACAATACCTCAGCTTCCATTACAGATAGAGAAGCAGATTAGTTAGCAAGAGTTTTTGCTGTATGGTTTCTATGACTTGAGTTTAGGCAGTAGAATAAAAGACTTGACTCTCCCCGAGCCTAGTTGTTCTAAAGCTTTCCATTAGCTAAGGGATGAGTCCAAATGTCTTATCTTACACACTCACCCCACTCCACTCCTAACTGCAGGATTTTTTTCCAAGTCTTGTGCAGTGCAGAATACACAACTCTCAGGGTTATCTATCAATTACAGAAGAATCATCTTTGATAATCCATAGAAAAAAAACTAGCAGTCATTAAGTGACAAGTTCACATCCCACTGAGAGGATCAGGAAGAGACACTGAATAGCCCCCTGGTTCTGCCATTCTGTTGAGAAGATCCCAATGGGCTCATGACAGATGTATCTGTGCTTGAATATGGGATTTTAACTATAGAATCTTATAATTCAAGAATTAAGATAAGCCCTAGGACTGTAGCTTTCCCTCTTCTGTAATGAAACACATGGAAACATTTACTGAGAAAAGTTGCATATTAGTCCTGCTCTTCTTACCCAGCTTGCCCAGCAGCATCTGTCCAGTGTCTTTAATATCATTGTACTCATGGAGCAGAGAGATGTGTTTCTCCAATTCCTCCAGGCTGTAACCTCTGTAATAGCAAACCCAGAAAGGTCACAATGACACAGAGCAAGTACTCCTACTTCACCACAATTGTTTAGCAGAGACAAGATACTTGTGAGCGATAGCAGAACCTGCCAAAACCACACCACTTGCCCTGCTGCCTACAGGACTCTGAAGGCAAGAGCTCAGTCTTTAAAAACCATCAGCAGGGAGTACAGTCTCCATTCCAAGGGCTGTTCCAGATCAATCCTTCTCCCCACAACAAAATAAAGCTAAAAGTAGTTCTCAGAGTTAGGTATGAATAATAATAAATCTTAATAAATAAATAAAAAATAATAAATCTTGTGGCAAATATGAAGAATAGGTCTGATCGGTTGGCAAAAGGAAGAGTTAAGGAATTAGGCTGCTTATCGAAGATAGCAGGAAACAGCACATCTTTGGATCAACTTCATTTTGTTCCTTTTATTTTTACCTGCCTAATCTATCCTATGCACTATACGTGTTATCTGTAGAAGATAGCACTCAGGTTTCACAGTTTATAACCCACAAAAGGCACAGCTTCCAATAGTTAAACTGCAGTCCTTCCTCAAGAATCTTGCTGGTAGGCAAAACCCAGGATAACTTCCACCAATGCTGCATCATCGGGAGCCATGCCAGGGGCTTCAATATCTTTTAGATAGCACCCTTCATTTCAAGTTGTTTTACAGACCACTTGCCCACCATGGAAATACAGCTGTTTCTAGGGTGCAAGATGTGAAATGATGTTAAGACAGCTCACATCAAGCATAGGACAAGAAATGAATACTTCCCCTTGAAGTTTCACTTGGAATTTAGGAAGGCAGACTGTAGTTTAATCCAAAATGAAACTGACCAGGACAGAGTGATCAGGATCTCAGTTTCACATCCCATCTGAATGACAATTCTAGAAACACCATGCCCTTGAGCAGCACCACAATGTGGAACAGCACCACCTATTGAATCACAATTTTCACTCCCTGCAACCTCCAGGTTTTCCTTAAATCCAAGTACTGATTCAATCTAGCCTTGCTTTGCAAAAAACAAACAAGGTACTTGGTTCAATTTTGTATCTGAAGTGCCCTGTAATTCAAACAATGCTGAAATTAACACTATTCCTACCGAAACAGATTTTGGTCACAGTGCAATATCAGCACCACCAACAGGAGGTGGCAGTTTCCAACTCTGATACTCGGGCTTTGTTTTGTTTTAAAAAAAAAAACCACCCCAAGCCTCATGCTGAACATCAAACTATCCAAGAACATACTCAGCCAACAACTGTGCAATTTCCTGATCCAGAGCAAGATCTTTCTGTTTCAGTTCTTCAACTTCACGCTGTAGGGCTTCCTTATTGACTCCATCTGATTGGCAGGACCTTGGAGACTGGATCTGTAGAGCAGACAGTGCTTTTAACATTCCACTAACTCAGCACTGTGTGAAATGCCACTGTCCCAGAGGGGACTGATCAGAAGAGATATTAAGTATTTGTTAGTTTATTCCTGACTTAGGTGAAAAGGGAAAATAAGACTTCACAGTGAAAACCCGAGTAAACAAACTTATCACGCTATTTATTGCCAATCAGTGCCATGTAGTTTGAGAGTTCTTCAAAGCAGAAGGATGTATCTTACTCTGTAAACCTTTTAAAAAAATTTTTCAGGAAGCCAGTATCTAGCCCAGATAGTAGTGGGCAACTACAGCCCGCGGGCCACATCTGGCCTGCAGAATCGTCCTGCCTGGCCCCTGAGCTCCCAGCAGGGGAGGCTAGCCCCCGGCCCCTCCCCTGCTGTACCTGCTCCCCTGCAGGTACACCACTGTGTGGGCAGCACGGCTTGCGCTTGCCCACCTCCCAGGTTTTCCAATAAGCCTGTCCTGCCGCTCCGAGCAGCATGGTAAGGGGGTGGAGAGGGGGAAGAGAGGGGGTTGAATAAGGGGCAGGAGGTCCTGGGGGGCAGTCAGGGGACAGGAAGTGGTTGGATGGGGCAGAGGTTCGGGGGGAGGTAGGGGGGATGGGGGTAGGGTCCCAGAGGGGCGGTTAGGGACAGGGGGTCCCGGGAGAGGGCGGTCACGGGACAAGGCGCAGAGGGGGTTGGATGGGTCGGGAGTTCTGAGGGGGGCAGTCAGGGGATAGGAAGTGGGAGGGGGTGGAGGCCTGGCTGTTTGGGGAGGCACAGCCTTCCCTACCTGGCCCTCCATTCCATTTTGCAACCCCGATGTGGCCCTCGGGCCAAAATGTTTGCCCACCCCTGAGCTAGCCCCAGAAGTGTATGTATATGTAGTATGTATATGTCAGAGCACTAAAGTAACTAGCAATATTTTTCCACAGGGAAAGTATTTATTGCTGAACCACCACAAATATTAGGATCAACTGCTATTTCAGCCAAAAGAGAAAAGATTAAATAAGCCATGAAGACTAAACTATCCTTATCACTTGAAGCCAACTCTCCAGGATAGATGTGAACCCATTTACCTTGGGATACATCCTCAGAAATCCTAGACCAAATGTGACACTGCAGTGCTGTGTGGACTTGGCTACATGGGTATGGGTCACATGCAGCTCTGCAGCGTGGATACCTGTAGCTGGACCTGGCATGCACAGGTTCGCAAGCATGGGAGCCCGGGTATGAGTATGCTCTACAGCAGTGGTTCTTAACCTTTCCAGATTACTGTACCTCTTTCAGGAGTCGGATTTATCTTGCGTATCCCCAAGTTTCACCTCACTTAAAAATTACTTGCTTACAAAATCGGATATAAAAACACAAAAGTGTCACAACACACTATTACTGTTGTCTGTATGAAATTTTAGTTTGTACTGACTTCACTAGTGCTTTTTATGTAGCCTGTTGTAAAGCTAGGCAAATATTGAGATGAGATGATGTAACCCCTGGAAGATCTCTGTGTACCCGCAGGGGTACACGTACTCCTAGTTGAGAACCACTGCTCTGCAGTATAGACATGCCTCTAAACATAATAGTTAGCAGGGATCTTGTTCTGCTGCTAACTTTGCTGTGCCTGCTCTGTGAATACACAACTGCAATACTGATGGCTGAACATGACAGAGTGACACTCACACTAAATTCATATGGCTGTAACAAATGATGTGAAGTTTAGTTTTTCTCTGTGTACCAGGAGGGATAGAAGAATTGAAGATGAAGGATATCACTGCCCTGTATCTACACATTAACTGGCAGAACATCTAAATTCTACTCTGTTCATCACCATGTTATCTACCATGAAAGAAAGCTGATCCATGTAACCAACTGCCTTAGCTGCTGTTCATCTCTAGAAGAGAGAGGCAGCCACAGAGCAGGCAAGGGTACCCAACTGCGACATTGCCGTGGATGAGAAGGGTAGCAATCCACCACATCCCCTTGCTGTAGTCCAGGGCAGCACTGACTCTGGAGGTAAAACCATTCTCTTCCAAAGGGGGTGGAGAAATATATAAAAACACTTACTGGAGATTTGAAACCTGCATTGCAATTTCTCAGGAGTCCAGTTGGTGTCCTGGATTAAAACAAAAAGAAATTACCATTTTAAAAGGCATGAGCATAGCCTGACAGAATGAGACAGCCCTAGCCTGCATGCACCTTTGAGGAATGGCAACCCCAGAATATCCACAGCAGGGTAACAGCAAAGACCCAATATCTCTGACGTCTTCAAGCTGTGATGTGCCCTGGGCTTGGCAATTGGGGGCATCCCATCCTCATCAAGAGGCTCCCTGAGGCTTAAGAAAGTCAGTCCCACAAAGTCCCTTGGGAAGCGAGGAGCATAGCATGTCATCCCTAGGCAGCTGCAAGTCAGGACAGGAAGCTTTCAACTCCAGATGGCTGGGGAAAGGGTGGCTCCCCTTACTCTGTAGGCTGGTGAGAGCATCTTTATGGGCTGGAAAAGGAAAGTCCCATCCCTGAAAAGGGCTCCATATGAGATGGTCAGGAGGGAAGTCACAATTCCTTAAGAGCTGGAGGGAGGGAGGGAAGGTCCAATGCCACCTGAAGAGCAGCACCCTAGGAGCTAAGGAGGGAGATACATCCCTTGAAGACAGGCCTAGAGAGTTATATTGAACTTGCTCCTACCTCCTCAGGAAAGGCCTAGGTGACGGCCCGCTCCTCCCTCGCAGCCCTGGGCTCTGTTCCCACTCCCCGCCGAGTGGGGGTCCCTGCTCGTGGTGATCCAGCGCTGCCTGCGGGCCAGAGGGCCTGGAATCAACACCGGCCTCGTTACCACCTTGCATGCTGGGAGTTGTAGTCTCAATGCAGGGAGTTTCCGTCCCTCCCACACTGCCTGTTGGGATTTGTAGTCTCTGAGGACTTCACAAGTGCTCTACCTGCTGGGATTTGTAGTCTATGAAGGTTTAAACACTACATTGCACGCTGGGATGTGTAGTTTCTGAAGGCCTTAGCTCTGCCCTTGAAGACAGGCTATCAAAAATATTTTCTCCTATTATTTGTAAAAAATTTGTCACTGCACCACAACTTTATTTATTATTTTTTATCTTTGATAAATATATTTGATTGCTAAATAGTTGTTAGAGCTGAAGACTGGGATGAGCGGGGAAGGTGGGTTCTATTCCCAGTTCTGTCACTAACATGCTGTATGACCTAGGACAAGTCACTTTCCCTGACTGAGACTTACTTTCTTAGACCTAATATTAGTTATGTGACTTCAGCAACTTGAGTAATACTTGTTTATTATTTGTTAAGTGCAGAAATTGTGGTCAGTGGCACACAAAATGAAGAATAAGAGTTAAGGTTTCAACAGTACAACCTACAAGAACAATCTGCTACAACACTCAAAATCCTACCTGCTGCTATTACAATTCACTTTTGAAGTCTAAACATGAGGAAGAATATACTCAGGGTTATGTAGGAGGGACTTGTTATACTGCTCTGTACACACTCCTCCCTTCACAGTCCATTTAAAGAGCACTTCTTCATCCTTTGACATACTACTGGGAAAGACAGCCCGGCAGCAACAATTTCCATTAATTCTCCAAAGTCATATGATCTATAAGGAGTAAACACTGTCAGGGTCCATGAAATTGCTGTCTTCCTTTTTGTGTTGATAGTGCTGGCATAGCCATGAAAATAGACAATGGGGAATCACATAGTAGTAGAACAGCTGCATGTTTATCAGGCATTTTTCACTACACTTGAAGCCTTTGTGTCAAGCTTTTATCCTTACTTTTAGGGTCTTTGAATATTTGATGTTACTAATACTTAACACTTACGTAGCATTCACTATCATCTTCAAAATGCTTTATAAACAAACTAATCAGTCTCCACAACAGACAAGTGAAACAGGATAAATATGACTGAACGGGCATACCACTCCATTGACACAGGTAATGCTCACCCAATTAAAGTCCAACCTTACCGGGTGCCTCCTCAAACTAAAACTGCTATAGAACGGGAGATCCAGGATATGTTACAGATGAGTGTAATCCGCCCCTCTGGCAGTGCATGGGCATCTCCAGTGGTTCTAGTTCCCAAACCAGATGGGGAGATACGTTTTTGCATGGACTACCGTAAGCTAAATGCTGTAACTCACCCAGACAACTATCCAATGCCACGCACAGATGAGCTATTAGAGAAACTGGGACAGGCCCAGTTCATCTCTACCTTGGACTTAACCAAGGGGTACTGTCAGGTACCGCTAGATGAATCCGCCAAGGAAAGGTCAGCCTTCATCACCCATGTTGGGCTGTATGAATTTAATGTACTCCCTTTCGGGCTGCGGAATGTATCCGCCACCTTCCAAAGACTTGTAGATGGTCTCCTAGCGGGATTAGGAGAATATGCAGTTGCCTACCTTGACAATGTGGCCATATTTTCGGATTCCTGGGCAGAACACCTGGAACATCTACAAAAAGTCTTCGAGCGCATAAGGGAGGCAGGACTAACTGTTAAGGCTAAGAAGTGTCAAATAGGCCTAAACAGAGTGACTTACCTTGGACACCAGGTGGGTCAAGGAACTATCAACCCTCTACAGGCCAAAGTGGATGCTATCCAAAAGTGGCCTGTCCCAAAGTCAAAGAAACAGGTTCAATCCTTCTTAGGTTTGGCCGGTTATTTCAGGCGATTTGTACCGCAATACAGCCAAATCGCCGCCCCACTGACAGACCTAACCAAAAAGAAACAGCCAAATGCCGTTCGGTGGACCAAAGCGTGTCAGAAGGCCTTTAACCAGCTTAAAGCGACACTCATGTCTGACCCTGTACTAAGGGCCCCAGACTTTGACAAACCTTTCCTAGTAACCACAGATGTGTCCGAGCATGGTGTGCGAGCAGTTTTAATGCAGGAAGGATCAGATCAAGAATTCCACCCTGTAGTGTTTCTCAACAAGAAGCTGTCTGAGAGGGAAAGCAACTGGTCAGTCAGTGAAAAAGAATGTTATGCCATTGTCTACGCTCTGAAAAGCTACACCCATATGTTTGGGGAAGGCATTTCCATCTTCAAACCGACCATGCTGCGCTACGGTGGCTTCATACCGCCACGGGAAATAACAAAAATCTTATTTGGTGGAGTTTAGCTCTCCAAGATTTTGATTTCGATATCCAACACATTTCAGGAGCTTCTAACAACGTGGTTGATGCACTCTCCCGTGAAAGTTTCCCAGAATCAACTGGTTAAAATCATCCTTGAGATGTGGAAAATATTGTTAGTCTTTATATACTTGGTAGTATATTTATAGGTGCATGTGTCTTATTAACTCTGTTTTCTCCTAGAGCTCCAGGAAGAAATCACAGCCAGCATTTCACCCTATCTGTGATTTGGGGGGCATGTCATAAATATAAAGGGAAGGGTAAACACCTTTAAAATCCCTCCTGGCCAGAGGAAAAACCCTGTCATCTGTAAAGGGTTAAGAAGCTAGGATAACCTTGCTGGCACCTGACCAAAATGATCAATGAGGAGACAAGAGACTTTCAAAAGCTGGGGGAGGGAGAAACAAAGCCTCTCTCTCTCTGTCTGTGTGATGCTTTTGCCAGGAACAGAATAGGAATGGAGTCTTAGAACTTAGTAAGTAATCTAGCTAGATATGCGTTAGATTCTGTTTTCTTTAAATGGCTGAGAAAATAAGCTGTGCTGAATGGAATGTAGATTCCTGTTTTTGTGTCTTTTTGTAACTTAAGGTTTTGCCTAGAGGGATTCTCTATGTTTTGAATCTGATTACCCTGTAAGGTATTTACCATCCTGATTTTACAGAGGTGATTCTTTTTACTTTTTCTTCTATTAAAATTCTTCTTTTAAGAACCTGATTGTTTTTTCATTGTTCTTAAAATCTAATGGTTTGGGTCTGTGTTCGCCTATGCAAATTGGTGAGGATTTTTATCAAACCTTCCCCAGGAAAGGGGGTGTAGGGTTTGGGAGGATTTTGTGGGGAAAGACGTTTCCAAATGGGCTCTTTCCCAGTTATATATCTGTTAGACATTTGGTGGTGGCAGTGATAAAGTACAAGGGCAAAAGGTAAAATAGTTTGTACCTTGGGGAAGTTTAACCTAAGCTGGTAAAAGTAAGCTTAGGAGGTTTTCATGCAGGTTCCCACATCTGTACCCTAGAGTTCAGAGTGGGGAAGGAACCTTGACAGAGGCCAGTGCACCATTTGCCAGGTTTCTCAACTAATTTGGAAAAAAAAAATCTATAAATTGATCTGTGCTGTCATTCCTATTCCATGATTAATTTTCTCAAGGCTTAGAAAATCTCCTCAGTGTCCGTGTTCTTAGTTCTTAAGAAAATTAATTTTCTAATAACTCATTTTAACAATATATTCCTATATAGTGACTTTTCCAGAAGGATATCAGAGTACTGATATATGAACTACACACAGAACATTTTACCCACCATTGAAATGCAGCCATTTATGGGTTGAAATGCAACAGCTGTTTAATAGCACATAACAACACTCCCCAACAGTTAAGAATACAAAGAATATATTTTTCCATTTAAAATGGCAGGTGCAGTTTTGGGTGGGGGAAGAATATAATCAGAATTAACCAAATAATTTTAAGAATATCTCCTGGACACCTATGTTAATGCCCCAACTCTTACAAAAAGTGCCATAGGAATTCTAAGGTTCACAAGTAGCCAGAACCTTGATTTTACATTTAAGCCAAAAGACAGTATCTCTTTAAGCACAACATCCCTTAAGTCTTTTGGGGAACTGTCTCAGTACTGGCTCAGAGGGAAAAGAGTGCCATCATTACCACTTCTTATACCAGCAGTTTTCAACCAGGAGTCCGGGTCCCCCTAGGGGTCTGCGAGCAGGTTTCAAGGGGTCTGCCAAGCAGGGCCAGCATTAGATTCACTGAGGCTCAGGGTGGAAAGCTGAAATCCCACTGCATGGGCTGAAGCCAAAGCCTGAGCAATGTAGCTTCTTGGGGGCCGCTCTGGCATGGGGCCCCAGGCAATTGCCCTGCTTGCTATCCCCTAATACCAGCCCTGGCTTTTATATGCAGAAAACCAGTTATTGTGGCACAGGTGGGCCATGGAGCTTTTATAGCATGTTGTGGGGGGACTCAGAAAGAAAAAGGTTGAGAACCCTGTCCCATACCACACACACCATGTCTGACTTGGTCCAGTACTGACTTAGTAGAAAAGGCAACACCTGCAAAAATACCAGCACCACTTCTTGGAGCCCTTGAGTTTTCCTTTGAAATCTCTTATCCAAGTATAGCCCTAGCTGGACATTCCTCTCAACATCCCAACTGGACAAAACCTGGGATAAATGTTCAAATCACATGACATCAAAAAACAGCTGCTGGTTAGAGTAGAATCTGAAAAAAGAAAAGGAGGACTTGTGGCACCTTAGAGACTAACCAATTTATTTGAGCATAAGCTTTCGTGAGCTACAGCTCACTTCATCGGATGCTACTCCTTTTCTTTTTGCGACTACAGACTAACACGGCTGTTACTCTGAAACCAGTAGAATCTGAGTTAAAAATGGGTCACATTTCACAGCACTTGAAAACCTGAACCACATCCAACTGTCAGCTGTTTCACCTACATTCCTCTCCTTACTGGTGCTTTACAGTCATGTCTCCCTATGGGAGTCTTAATGAAGCATGCCGAGGGTAAGGTAAAAGGACTGTTTGTATTTCCTCTTTTGGAAAAGGATGCATGCAGGGTAGAAAGAGATTTCTGTCTATATCTCCCCTATCTGAACAGCTCCATTAGTATACATGGTGGTAGTGTTGATATCCCATATCAATGATAGGCCAAAATCGTAGGCAATATACTAGACTCAGTGGACCAATGGTCTGACCCAGTGTACCAAATGCTGCATATGCTCCCTTTAAAGAAAATGAGCCAAAGTGGGAAGGTGCATGAATTTTAATTTCATGTTGAGGACCAGAAAAAAGCAAAACCCTTCATGTGTCATGAGCTCCACAGGCAGGACAGTGATGAACACAGTATTAAAACCTAGACAGATTTGGTAGGACTGGGATAAACACCAGAGTACTGCAGAATAGTGGTGGGAGGATATTTGCACCATTTGTATATTACACTAGCAGTCTCTGCCCATACTGGCATTAATACACTGCCGATTGACAGAGTAATTTGCTCTGCTGGATGCAAAACTAAGCCACACAGTGGCATGATCACCTGCACCCCTTTGGGAATGCATTTATGTGTTGAGTGAGATGTTTTATGGGCTTTCTAGAGGGACCAGTGATAACCACTGCAAACTTCTCTAGTGTAAATGAGGTCCCGAAGAGAAAAATAAAATGAAATCTTGGGGGCTCACCAAAAACAGCCTGGGATGCTTGGCTAGGTTTCTAATCAAAGGTCCAAGAAAAGAGTGGATGGCTGGTATCTGGAGAGCAGTCTGTGCATGGAGGCGATAACACACCATCATCCTCTCGCCCATTTGTAATCCTGGAAAACTTGTTGGGAGGAGTTAAGGCTGAGAGACCACAGTGGTAACGTGTGGGAAGAAACCCCTGCCCTTCGGTCCACACAGGCCCCCAAGCTCCAGTCACACGTGCTTGTCAGCACCCATGCGGGCACAGGCAACTATGGAGGGAACATTGAGTGACATGGAGGTGAGGGGGGGGTGCCCGTGGTGCGGGGCAGCATCACGGTGGGATAGCAAGGGGGAGCACCAGGGAAGGGGGACGGAGCAATGCCCGAGGGGCAGTGAGGGGACAGTGGTGGGGCAGGAGTGTGTGTGGGGAGGCTGGGTGCTAAGGCAGGGGACAGCACCCATAGGGGAGGAAGGGAAGCTGGGTCAATGCTGGGGGTGGGGGAGTGGTGGGGCCGGTATTGGAGAGGATGCTGAAGCAGGGAGGTGGGGGGTGACTAGGCCGGAAGACACACAGCGGGGAGGCCGAGGCATGGGCAAGGCGCCTTCTGACTGGAAGGCCGAGGCGGGCGCGCGCCTCCTTCCTCTCCTCAGCGGGCTCGGAGGCGGGAGCGCGCCCGCCTTCGCGGGCCACGCGCAGCAGGGCGCGGCCTCCCTCTCTCTCTTCCTCCTCCCCTCCGCCGAGCGTGGGGTCGGCCGGGCGGAGTCTCCCTGGCTCCCCCTAGCCCCGCCGGGCTGACGTGGCCCGGCTCGGACATGGCGGACGGCAGCAGGCAGATCAAACTGGCTGCGGCCAAGAAGAAGGTAACGATCCCGGGGAGCCGGAGCCGGGCCCGGGCCCGGGCCTTCCCTGAACCCGGGGCCGAGCGGGGAAGGTGGCGCCGATCCCTTCCCCCTCAGGCCTGGTTCCCCCTCCCCCCCCAGCCCAGCTTCCCCGGAGCTGCCGCCCGGGCCCCCCCGCTCGGTCGGGGGAGAGGCCTAGTCGCTGCCTGCCCCCCGAGGCCTGGAAGGGACAGCAGGCCCCAGCCCCGTAGGGATCCTCCTCGCCTTCCCCCGCCGGGAAGCGAGGGCCCCAGCGGCCTGTGCGGGAGGGGGCCCCCAGGGCTCTCCGGAGGCGGCGGCGGCGGCGGCCCCCCTTTAGCTTTATAAGGGAGGCTACGTTCCCCACCGCGCCCTGTAGGGACAGTCCAGGTCTGCCCCCGTGCCCCCGGGCAGAGTCACGGCAGCAGCATTGGGGAGTTTCCAGGTGCTCACAAGTCGGTGATCCATCCTAACGTGCCTGTAGACATTTGGTTTCTGTGATGTTGTGAGAAGGGTTGGACCTTGTGTGATCTTGGCCATGGGGATTGTTCCCCCAGACCCTTCTTTCGCAGCCTGCCCAGAGCAATGGGGAGCTGACCCCTCTAGAGGATTCAGTGCTTGCTATAGATGCATTGGGGCCCCCCTGTTGAAGAGCCTCGTGTGTGCATAACATTTCAGAGGTATTCTTCTGATAGCAGTGACATCTTCACTGTAAACCCTGTAGGGTGAATCTGGTTTTAGAGCATATTTTCAGAAACCCAGACATGAGGGCTTTTTAAGATATAATATGGCCTGAATTCACTGTTGGTTTGTTCTCTTTTATTGATACAGTAATTACAAACATAACTTATCACTGATCTGTCACAGTGAGCTGCATCTGTGTGTTAGGCCTTCAGATTCTTCCTCCTTTTTCTCAGCTGAAGGAATATCAGCAGAAGAATAGCCCTGGAGCAACAGCAGCAGCCAAGAAGAAACGAAAAAGTAAAGATGGAAGTAGACCTGAGACTCCGACAAATGATGACAGAAAGTCTCCAGAGAATGTCAGTAGCTTGTTCTTTTTTTATTCCAAATTAATTGCCACCTTTACCTGTCTGCCAACCAGTTTGTTTCTGCATCTGAAGGAGAATTTTGACAGTAGTATGTGAAGGAGGGGGTACATTTTGTATACTAGTGTTTAGAACAGAAAGTAGCTAAAATTATTGAATGTTGCATGATGGGGTCAGGTAATACGGTGTAGCAATATGCGGCCCTATGAGCATATGCTGGAAATGGCTAGTGTTGATGTGTTGAGACTTCTTTTGGTAAAGAGATAGTTAACGTGAATTCCTTTGGCTACAGCAATCCTTTGATCAGTATTCTCACTCTGTCCTTTTCTGAGCCATTTCTCTTTCCCCTTTTCTTTCACCTCCTTTAGATTCAGAACATTCTGAAGGTGCTGGTGTCAGACCTTAACCGATCCAATGGGGTAGCCATACCCTCATTGGACAAGAGGAAGGTGAGACAGTGTTCAGAATCCATCTGACTAGCTTGCTGTCCATACTGCATGCTTCAGAGTCTATTTAAACTGGCTTTGATTTTTGGATGGAACCTCATTCTGACATGCTTGTTGTCAGTTGCTTGAGTTTTGTTACTGTTCTCCTTAACATTGAGCTATTTTTAATGTGCTTTTTTGTGCTTATTATGTGTCCCTTGGATTTGTGTCATATTTAAAATGTGAAGTGAGAAGTGCCAAGGACTGACTTTCCCTTATGATAAGACTGCGAGATCAGCTGCTTTGGGATTATGTCAGGAATCTTGGGTGAGGTTGTGTGCAATAGACTGACTGTAGAGACACCCCACTGTTCCCCTTCCCACTCAGTGTGTTTCCAGGGAGATATAGCATGGGGGCATAAAACCATTGTTTAAACTGGAATACAAGCTGGGTTTGTTAGTTTCTTAGCCGATAATCTTTTTGTTTGCATGTCATTGTTTTATTTATAAGTACCACGTCTCTGAAGGGCATGTTCTTGTTTATCTTTAATCAACCAGTTGCCCTGAGAAGCTGTGTAGTTATTCCAACCAACTCATTTTGTGACAGGTGATGAAACTAGTCTGGCAAGTAATATGGCTTTAAATATATCTAGGCAAGGAAGTCAGACATATTTTATATCAAGTGTTTACATGCTGTAGAGCAGGGGAAGTCAATAGGTGGACTGCAGGCTGCCAGACACTTTTGAACGGACTGCAAAATCTTTTTATTTACTACTACTTATCATTATTCTTGTGGTGTGAAAAATGTTTCTCTGGACCTTGATTATACCTTGACCAAGAAATTTGGATGTTGACAAAAAATAATTGACTATCCCTGCTGTAGCGTCTTTGTATTCCCTCTGTTCTTGAGACTGAAGGGAAAAGGAAGATTTCAACTAGCAATAAGAGACAAGTGTACAGGAACAAACTTATAACAGCCTGTCATTTTCAGTGTATTTTATTACCAAAAATTCCATTTAATTTAAGTTAAAGTTGTGATAAAACTCAGAGAACTCAACATAAAACCTTATTTGCCTTTTAACTTTATGCCATTGTGTCTGCAAAGGGCTCCACCCTCACTTTTGAATTCAGCTTCTCAACAAATAAACCATTATGATACTTGTATCTTTTTTTTTCTTTTTTTTTGTTCCAGCCATAGAAATAGTCGTGTTAATTACTGGGGGACTTAAAATGGCTTCTGTGCAATGAAACCTGCATGCTGTGATAGATGAAATAAGTCTTTCACTAGTCTTCTGTGCATAATAATGATGCAACTGACCTCAAAGACATACAGTGCACATAGAGGGCTCTTGCACTTATGTTGTTTGTATATTTATGGACAAGGGTGAGAATGACAGGAAAATTTATGCAAGGTCCTTCTCTGTGGGATTGGATGTGCCATGATAGCATCAGATTGTGCATACTATGACTGGAGTTTTCCTTTTGTATGGGGTCTATTTTCCATGTACTAAACATGGGTATAATTTAAATTTAGGTTAATAGGTGTGCATATCAGAGAAAGCAACTAGTTGTCTGTTACATTGATGGTGTTCTGTCTCAAATGAAGGCTGGACCTATACTTGGGCTTTTAGGGCTGTTGTGAAAGCGGAGAAGTTACTCTCTCATTTGTCTTGATGTCCTGAGTGTTTCTCTTATCTTCCTTTGCATGGAAAGAGATGTTTTGGTCTGCATAGCTATTTAGATTTTCATCTTGGAGGCTGTGGATTGTTATGCCCAGGGTCTTCAACAGCAACTTGAAAATTAACCTTTAACTGTAGTCTCTAATGAAAGAGAGAATTTCGGTTCCTAGTTGTCTTGCTGATAGAACTCCTGAGTCAGGGAAATGCTGCTCTGAACACTCACTTGATGCTAATAGGCAGAAAAGCTGAATGCTGGCAGCTGAGCAAATGCTGTCATTGGTGTGTCAACACAGCCAGGCAGATCCCTCCCACCTCACCCACTGTAGCTTTCTGGTTGTGTGGCAGGGAGAAGCTGACAGAACAGGAGCCCTTGAGAAAAAGCAAATGGATCCTCATATATATGAGTCTGGGTGGCGTTACTAGCTTTTTATTGAGAGTTGCTAGAATTTCACAACACAACATTAATTTTTTGAATGAGTATTTTGGTATTTTTAACATGCCCCTCAGCAAATTAGCTCTCTATGCCGCTTTCTTCTCAAAGCGCCTTTTCTGAGAATGACTTTTGTCACTATTACTGTTACCTTATATTGATTACATCTCTGAGCCTGGTGCACTAGATATGTAAAAAGACATGGTCCTACCCTGAGAAACTAACACATACAATTTAAAATCAAATACTGCATTGGGGTGGAGAGGGATTCCTTCTGTCCACTTTGTAGTCTGTGTTGGTGATTTCCTAAACCAATATCAGGGCAAAATAACCTGAGATTGGAAGCACTGGGGAGGGGGAGGGATACATTAAGTGTTGTTACGAATATTAAGTATATTGAACTCTGACAGCACAAATCAATCCTGCTAAAAAGACTTTAAAAAATTGGTATTGGCTTTCCCCATTCATCTAGCTCAGTGATCTTGTTAGTTTCATCAAGTCTGTGTCCTATACCTTGGTGTTTGTAGTATTTGGGAGAAGTTCTGATCAAGGAGAAAACAGGAGGCAGCAAAATCCCTCTGCACCTTCAAGTAGTCATGAAGGGGGAAGAGAAGAGAGAAATGTTTCATCTTCTCTCTGAGCAGCCAGGAAGGAGGTGGCTGGAGTAAGAGAGGAGAAGATCAAATGGAGTTGCAGAGAGCCACAGAGTGCTTGTGGGGCTTGTCTTGATGTTGCGCTATGGCATTTGCTTTGTAGCCTCTGTACATGATGACTGATCGCAGTTTGGCAATGTAATGAAACAAATTGCAACAGAATGCCAGACTGTTGCACTGGGACTTTGTGGCTCTCCAGGACTACTTGTTCTGCAGGGTTGAAGATAGATATATGAGGGATTCTCCAGTTGCTCTGTGGTTTGGTAGGGGTAGTTGGTGTTAAATTATGCCCCCCCAAAAATACCAATTTTATTTCTGCACAGAGATACAAAATGCATTTCTTGACCCTCTTCCTCACTTAAGGCAAATTCAGCTCTAGCAGATGAAAGTGTCACTCCTCTGGATTCCCACAGGAGTTGCATTTGCTTACACCAGGGCTGAGTTTGGTCTTTTGATTTATAATGCCCTCTGTCTTAGGCCTGGTCTACACCTAAAATTTAGATTGACCTAGCTGCATCGCTCAGGGGTGTGAAAAATTCTCACCCCTCAGAGATGTAGTTAAGCTGACCTAAGCCCTGGTGTAAACACCACTTAGTCAGTGGATGCTTTCTTCTATCAAGCTAGCTACCGCCTCTTGAGTGAGTGGATGTACTGTAGCAATGGAAAAACCCCTTCTGTCGCTGTAGTAAGTGTCTACATGGGTGTGCTATGGCAGCATAGCTGCAGCTGTGCCACTGTAGCCACCTTGTAGTGTAGTTACACCCATAGTGTCAAACTCTTCAGTTGATCGCATTCCACAGATTTCAGGAAAGGGTGTAGGGGAGTAACACTTGAGTCAAACTAACCCAGTTCTTGAGTGGTCGCTAACCCATTCTGTTCCATCTCCACTTGTACTCATTGACCAGTTTTCTCTCCAGAGACAGTCTGAACGTGGCGCTTTGCAAAGCAGAGACAATAGATCTGGCATTGCCCTTGTTCAGTCTGCTATAGTTCCCTTGCAGTAAACTAGCAGCTCTGACATTTCCACATGCAGGTTTACAGTCTGGCAAAATGACTGCCCCTTGTTAAAGAAGTGAGCTGGATTGCCAGACACTAATTCTGGATAAAGCGCCCCCATCCAAGCTGGAGACTGGGACAATAGGCGACAGTGTTTATTATTCAGTGAAGAAAAACAGGTTGATGGATTGACCTGGTTTGCTCTGGGGAGAACACAGTTTTTTGCCAATACATGTCTGTAGTTGACCACAGTGTTCACTTGGCATGTTTTGTGCATGGAGATCACATGGGTATTGTATTCACATGTTTATCTGTGTCCCTTCCTCCTGCATGTAGGTTGTAATCCTTGTGCTATATTTTGTGACAGGCATACTTTGACAGTGATGTTACCGCGCATAATGCTGAACAGCTTGCTGCTGATGTCCCCGTGTTATCTAACAGCAACAGTCTACCTAGCTGTGGCTCTGTCATGCCTGGTCCTGGTAGCATGCCGCTGTCACAGGTTTGTGAGCATTTGTATCCTGAATACCACCAGTGCACTAATGATGCCTGTCTTATGCTAAGCTGAAATGTTTGACTAGCACATGTTTTCCAAACAAGTGTGAAATTCTCTCCTCTCCACTCAGTCTTGGTCCAGCTGTGAGCAAAATGAGTTTCACACCATGTAAAGTGCTGTAGGATGCACGTGCCCATCCATCCTATGTTGCTCATTTCCCTTCCTCTCCCCCCAAGGAGCATCCTCAAGAAAAGAAGGGTCTTCTCCAACTGGAGTAACCCTCCTTTCTTTACAAAATGTTTAAGAATTAAATTGAAACTTTCCAGCAAGGCAAATAATTTGTGATATTGAGGAACTATTCAAGGCTTTGACTGACCTACTGTAATGTTCATCTGTTAAATACTACCTAAGTCCTTTCAACTTGTGACATGAGGAGTCCCAAAATTAGCAAAAATTATCCATAATCTAGGCCTGACTTGGGTTGTGCTTTCAGTGTTAAATTCCCCTTTGGACGGATTGTGGTAGTGACAAATGCTATGTAATGCGAGTCCTAGGGTGGTTTGTGTGTGTCTGTCTCTCTCTGTTTCTCTGGTATAGTCATGTGATTCTTGTGTTTTACCTCACAGATACAGGATGCCGATGATCCTAAAAATGCCTTGGATGAAAATAGGTGAGTGTCTTTGTTTAATAAAAAGAGCTTGTAACAGGGTCGTAAAGAGCCAATAAGTTGACTTTGCTTGTAGAAGTTACCCTCAGTGCTGTCCAGGCCTGGGCAGTGCCATGAATGGACCCGCTCCTAAAGGAATGCATTGTGTTTCTCCATTCTCAGGTCTCTCTCATCGACAGAGAGTCTCCGCCAGTTGTCTGAGCAGCTCAATGGCTTGGTCTCTCAGGTACCATTTCATTCCATTTGTCCTGTTAACTTTTTTTAAAACTCAACACTGGGGGAGGGGAAGGAGGAGTTGTTAAGTAGCCAGCACAGTAATGTTCTCTTTAATCCCAGAGTTCTTCGCAGCCAGCCCACTAAACAATAAGGCATTTGAACACTGAAAAGCAGAAACCATTGTTTTAGGAATGTGAAACTTGGTCAGTGGGAAGAAAACCAGAGTGGGATGTGGAGGACAGCATATATTCATGGAAACATGCTCTCTCAATTCAGTGGCAGTAAATCTGTGATACATGGTCTGTATATTTCACCTAAGACCATTTCTGTAGATGCTATGGGCAAAGGTCAACATAATTAGCATATCTTTAACCAGACCAGTATGTATGGTCATATTACATACCTACCTTTGTATGGGGCCTTGATAAACTTAAAGTGAAAGGCACTAGATATGTATTGTGCTATTGGGGATATGTTTGTACACCCCCCTCCTATTTATATTGAGCTTGTGCCCTTGGGATATTAAATTCAGTTACTTCTTTCTGACTTGTAGTCCACATCCTATGTGAATGGTGAAAGTGCTGTGTCTTCCACAAATATGAAGGAGATGGAGGTAAGAACTCAGTTTCTGATTCCATCATTTACTTGGATAATATCACTACTGATCACCCAATGGGACAGTCCGTGATTGTTGTATTGAACCTGCTCAGTAAAGACAGTGTGGTTTATAACCCTGCTGTGCCCAACATTTGGAGCCAGGCATCGGTGGCAGCTCCACCGTGGGATGCTGGAGCTATTAAGGACTCGTCCTGAGTGCAGCCACTACTCCCAGTTAGTGTCTTTAAATGGGAGTGAGGCCTTTAGCGGAATGGATAGAACATCTTCCCATCTAACATATACTTATTAAAACGGAAATGTATTTGTGGGGACTCAAATTAGATCAAAACTGTGATACTGAGTTATTTTCTGTCCTAATTATTGCCTTTTTTCCCCTTCTCCTCTGCCCCCTTCCTTCTCTTCCTTCTGTCTGCATGCGCCCATCAGACACGTTACCAGGAGCTGGCAGTAGCCCTAGATTCCAGCAATCTAACTAACAAACAGCTCAGTACAAAACTAGAGGAATTGGTAAGAAACAATCCAGCCAACCATTGTCCTTGCTGCTTCTCCATGCTCTCTGGATGTCTGCGAGATTATGGGTTCTTTTACAGTGCCACAAGGGAACTGTTCTCACAGCACTGTATGGAGAACAAAGTGGATTTTATGGAAATGCCCATTCAGAGGGTAAAAAGTCAAATTAAAAGATGACTCCTGAATTTACTGGCTTGTCTGAGGCATATGAAATATAGTCATGGGGTTTTAGGTAACCGTACTTTGCCCTGGGTGATTAGCCTCATGATAAAGCAACTAATACTGGGCCTGATCGGTATCCACTGAATTCAGTGGGAGCAGGAGCCAGTCCCAGTGGGAGCAACATTCAAATCTGTGTTTTCTCCAGTTGAACTTGCTGTTCCAACTTTGTCTGCAGAGTGTGAGTAATGGGGCTAGGAGTGAGCACAGGGACTGGTGTCTGATCATCTTGTCTGCATCTGTGGCACTATGAATGAACCACTTTGTCCTATAGCCTGCATGGATGTTGCTGCTGCTTTTCAGCCTGTTGCTTTAACACAGCAAGAAACAACTGCAAAGGATTGGTTTCAGTCTGAAAAGAGCCTTGCTTGGTTTGAAATGCTTTTCTCCCTGATTCATTTCCCCCCGCTTTCCTCCCTGCAGTTTAGGACTCTTCCCCAGTGCATCCCATGGCCCTTTTGTTTTGCTGCATTGTTTTCCCCTTGTATCCCTTTTTCTCTTGTAGTATTGAGGCTGGGCGGCAGTGGCACCTGGTATCAGATCAGTTCCCACCAGCGACTCTCGCTGTTTGCCTGCTTCCACACAGGCATATGAAGTGATCTCTTGCCTGGAATTACACAAGGCCTATGCTGCACTCCTGGGTTTGCACTTGTCCACTGGTTCTGTTAGGATCAGAGCCTCCAATATACTATCCTTCCACAGACAATCACCTTCCTAAAATGCATCTTGAGTAGGATTACACAAACAGTTTAGCCAAAGTTGATGTCTGTAGCTCCTGTGGAAAAGGCAGTAGCTAGCTATTGATAGCAAATAGGAACATTGCTCAACATATCACAGTTTTATGGCTCTCCTGTGGCTGCTAGTATAGCGTGGTGCAGAATCTCTGTTCAGTTTGTCTCCATCCTGTGTGTGCCCGTGCGCACACACACACCTAGCACATTTTTTTTCATTAAACCTCCAACCACCTCTCCAGTGAGATTAGAACAGGTTGGGACAGTATTGTGTATATGCTGGCGCTTTCTCCATATTTTACCCTTAGTCCTCTCATCTGATCCACATGGACAGGGGATGCCATGCTGACTTAAATGGGGCTCCACATGATATAAAAGTCTATCTTTATGCAGGCTCAGGGCTTTAACATATTGTCAGTGTAGTGTCTAAGAACATATCTGAGGGAAGGGAGGAGAGAATGTGGTTCCCTTTATAGGATCCTGATGTATCATTAATGTGATACAACATCAAGTACTACAATGATAAACACCTTAAAATGTAGGATGTGAATTTAAAAGGGATGGTGCTGAGATCAAATATAAGCATTTTGGGTTTTATTACCTCAGCAATGCTAGTGTGGAATGGGGATGTTCTGTTGAAGACGAAAGAACATACCCTGAGCTGGCTAATACACTTCTCAAGATCCACATGCCATGACCCTAGAATCTATTGTTTTAATAGTTGAAACATCCTGTCTTTGTAGAAAATGCCTAAAAGATTTAACAGAACTTCTGTTTGCAATAGCTAGCCATGTGTGTCCCATGTCTTGGTTAAGATTGAAGACAAATTTACTGATCTCATCAGTAAGAAAGTGATTTGTTAGTACTGATGTATCAATTTTGCTCCTTCTGCAGAAACAGCAAAACCAAGAGGCTATGAATCAGCTGGAGAAGGTAAAATGCCTCCCATAAGCCCTCGTCTTAGGAGAGGTACAGTAGATGTTCTTCTCCCCAAGAGGAGCAGATATTTGTGGTGTACTGTGGCACAGACATACATGACCCAGCCTTAGGTTGGGTAAAGTGTGTGAAGATGGCATTATATAATGTATAGAGGGCGCTGGGAAATCCTTCTGAACTCCATCCTAGTTTGGTTTAAAAAACATCAAGCACTACAACATCAAGTACTACTAAAAAAACACAAACACATAGTTAGAATGCTTACATATAGCTTTCCTGAGACCAACATAATTAGCTGGCATAGCTGACATACTGGCAAAACCAAAGGAAAAGTGTCTGTTCCAATCCACTGTGACAAGTGCCGAGTGTGAGAGTATGTACATGTGTGAGTGTGGGATTAAAAAACCCTGAAATGGAAAACATTTAATATTTTGTGAAGTTTCTCCTTACTGTTATCATCATAAAATCATAGGGTTAGAAGGGACCACAAGGGTCATCTAATCTAACCCCCTGCTAACATATTTTAAAGGAGATACAACCCTTACCTTGAATAAGTGTCTTTTTTATATTAAAAGTTACCAACCTCCACTAGTAACTTATGCTCTGTCTATAATTTGCACCTTATTTTTCCTTTTCCAAGATAACGTTAACAAAAGATCACATTTCATTCATAACTAAAGTTCTTGTTACTTAGAAACATTGTCAGGTAGCTTAGGCCCAAAATGGAGATTTTTGTACTTTGACTTTTTTTTTAAACAAAACCTTATGTTAAAATGAATTTTTATTGCATTTCAAAGCAATTAAGTGGAAATGGTTAAGTTTAGATTTAAACATTTCCCTGTAATTTGCAGTCCAGACACTGCAACATTGTGCTACTGTGTGAGAACCTCAAAGTAAAAGAGGTTTTTATCTATTTTTATCTAATCTATTTTTATTGCCCATGCTGAGCAAAGTGCAAAACGTAAATACAAAGTTTAAATGGTGAACTGCAAATTAGGTCTTAATAATATCCAATCGACACAGAATTTTAATTATTACCACAAGAAACCTAGGTTACAATTGTTGGTTTTTTTTTAAAAAAAGATCCCTTTAAAAAAAATTGTGTTTAATCTGCATGGTTTCTTTACATAGGAAAAGAAGGGGTTTGAACAGAAGTTTGCCAAGGAGCAAGGAGCATTGAGGGAACAGCTACAGGTAAGAAAGAACTTTTCCATTTCAGTCATATCATCTGGTCTTCACTTGGCTTTTTATGGACTTCCTAACACTGGGATGTTCTTCCTTCTGAAATCCAGCTATTCAGGAAAGGCATTTGGTCAGCCAGACTGTAGACTCATCCAGTGGATTTATGTTAATCTTTCTGCCTTTAGTGAATTATTTTTTTGTGACTGCTGTGGAGATGTAGTTCCAAGAACAGGTGTCTTACAACTGAGCTCTTGTTTTCTTTTCCCAAAGGTTCATATCCAGACGATTGGAATCCTAGTCTCGGAGAAATCTGAATTGCAGACAGCACTAGCCCATACACAACAAGCTGCCCGGCAGAAATCAGGTATATCGACTTTGAGCATTCAACTGAGGTTGTTGGAACAAACCAAGGGTCTTGAGTCATGGGTACTGTATTCACTGGCAGGCTGCCCATAACACTCAGTGACTTCTTAATGATAAACACTTGGCACAATCATTGTTTCTGTCATCCAAGCTATTCCCAAAATCAGAGCACATTGATTCCAGAAGAATCAAGGTTCTTTTGTATATTGCTAAAGCCCTGTTATGACTGTTAAATACTGGTGATTATCCAGGCTGTTACTTTCTTACTGTCCTGTTGACTGCTTCTCAGCTGAACACTACAGCTGTCATGGTAAGATAAGCTTTCATTCTCAGCTGAACTCCAGCAAATTTCTATATTATAAAAGTAATAATAAGCACCTAGTGCTTTTTCATCTGCAGACAAAGGGGGTATCATCTCCATTTCACAGATGAGGAAGCTGAGGCACAGAGAGGTTAACTTGCCCAAGGTCACATGAGAGTCAGTGGCAGAGCCAGAATAGAAGAACCCAGCTCTGTTGACTTCCAGACTTCTATGCACTGCGCCATGCTACCTTCCTTAAAGTGTGGGAGAGTTTAAGAATTTGTGGGCTGATTAGAAAGTGTAGTTCAGCCAGTTCTGAAGAACTGTTTGCAGCTTAGCCCCACCTGAATCTGTTTTGACTTGTTCAGGAGAAGCTGAAGACCTTGCTGCACGGTTGCAGTCATCTCGCCAGAGGGTATCTGAGCTGGAACGCACTCTGTCCTCCATCTCTACGCAGCAGAAACAGTTGGAGAAAGTAAGAGTTACCTCCATTTATACTTTAACAGTTGTGCTCTTTCCTGTGTATCTTTCATTAAACTGCTACATGCTTAGTGGTCCCATCTTTGAGAAGAGGGAGGCACAAGTCCCGTAAACAAAGTTCTGTACCCTTCATGATCACGGCAGACTTTTTTTCACTTTCTGCAACCACTAATCTTTGGTCAAAGCTTCTGTCTTCAGATCTGGCACCTCACTTTATCTGTCTTGCCAAATCCAAACAATGAAAGCCCAGCCATGTCCGCTGTCCAGGAGCTTGTCTATCAAAGAGACACTGTAGTATTGGTGCTAATCCAGACCTTTGAAGCATAACCTCATGGCTAGTTAATGGTGTCGGTTTGAAAAGACTGAGTAGATGAATTCTTGGCACATTTGTGAGAAATTTAATGTGGTGACAGGCTTAGCTCCAATGCTGGCCAGCTGTAGCCTGATGCGAAGTTCCAGGCAAATCCATTCTGAGGTTCCAGCCATAATAGTTCTGTGAATTCGAGTCCTTGACCTTCTTAGTTCCACATTAGCTGATCTGTAGAAGGCTGACAATAGTTGATTTTAAGCTTTCCTTGTTGGTCAGAATCTGAGGTTGATTCATGTATGTTTTCCTCTTTCTCTAGCATAACAGAGAGGTAGTGAAGGAGCGAGACAGCCTGAAACTGGATCTGTACAAACAAAGGTCAGTTCTACTCTGTATGTTACTGCAGGTTCAGTAATGTTTAACCCTGTGAGAGCTGCCCTCTCATGCCTAGAATACAAGGTGCCTCTTCCAGTGCACAGCCTATCCTTCTTCCAGCCACCAGAAAGGACCAGTTTGTAAACTTACCTCATGAGTAACAAAGAACCAGTGGCAAAAGTAAGGATTATTGCTAATTTATTTCTGTCGCTCAGCAAAGGCAGTGAGGAACTCAAGCAGCAGAACTCAGAACTGTCGGAAAAGCTTCACTCCCTGGTCTCTGAGAACTCCGCCATGAAACTGGATTTGGAGGATTTGCATAAGAAACTGGAAATGGCTGAACTGATGATTCAACAGGTGATTGCAGTGTTATTGGGAGGTGGATATAAGGGTAAGACCTTGCTCTGAATGTGGGAAAAGGGATCGTAGGTCAAAAGAGAATTGACCACTGGGTGGCTTTTACTCACTACCATTTACCAAGCAGCATACAATGCTTCACAGAGACAACTTCTGAATGAAGAGGTCTTCTTCAAGGTTTATGGAGAATGGGAGCCCGTTGTCTGAGGAGTTTGGAGTGGTGGACCGTAGACACCATGACATCCCAAGGATTGGACTAGTGTCTCTGTTTCATAGTGTGTGGGTTTGTTTTTGTTTTTTTTAAAGGCCAGAAGGGGCCATTCAATCATATAGTCTGACATCCAGTATAACATAGGCCAGAGAACATCATCTGGTTACTCTTGGATTGGATTGTTTGACTGATGTATATCTTTCAGAGATGTGGGAAAGATTGGAGCTGCCCCAATAAGATACTAGCTGTTGCTATCTCCTTCATACAATAGATAGATCTGTTGCATAGGGCAGAACCCCCATGTCATCCTGTTTCTAAACAGCCACTCATCTCAACCCATACTTTTTAAATTTAAACTTGTATTGAACTAGAACCAAAGAGGAATATACAGAACCACAGAAATTACCACATGGATCATGTCACAGGTTGCAATCAAAAGGAAGAGGTGTAAAAGAATACAAGGAATGTAGGAATTTGCCATAATTTATTTGATTTTCCTGGCAGTTTTCAAGTCAGTCTGGGATTCTGGATGCAAACCAGCAGTTGCAGATGGCATTGGAAGAGCGGGCAAACCTGGAAACACAGATTACTCAGGTAAGAGATCATATGGAATATGTTGAGGATCCATATTGCAGCCTTTGTAGGGGAACTTGTCTAGCAGGGCAAAAGAGTGTGAGACTCTGCACTAATACTGGTCTTCTCCAGCTGTACTCTTTGAGCAGTAATGCTCCAGTTTCCTCTGTCGTCCTGAGCAGCAGTCAGAGTCACTTCGCCAGCTCCAGGCTGAAAGGGATCAGTATGTAGAGAAGCTGAAGGAGGAGGGCAGTATCTGGCAGCAGCGGGTACAGCAGCTCTCTGAGCAGGTAAAAACAGCAGTATCTTCTCTGGTGTACGTGGAGGCATTATTTTTATTGACACTGGGGAGGCTGACTCTACTGGTTTGACACCTCCCTTTCTGGGACCATATAGGTCCATATGCTGATGGAGGAAAAAGAGAGGAATGTGACCCAGATTCAGGAGCTGGAAGCCAGTGTTGCTGAGATGCTAAGCAAATCAGGTAGGTTCAATCAGAGCTTAGCATTGTGGAGTGCTAGCAGGCTAAAGGAAGGCTTCCCATCCCTATTATGTAGAACTTCTGTACAGAGAAGGGGCACTAGGTTTGATATGCTCAAACCAGAAGGACAGCTAGGAAGGACTAGTAAGAAACTTACCGGCCTAGTGCCTGTCAAACAAGACCTTTCGAACCATCACCGAGCCATGTCTGCCTATTCTTATCCACCTGACCAAACCTCCAGCTCCTATGGTCCAGTGAAGAGGAAAGAGAACTCTGTGGGCTGTCCCTAACACCCAGCTGGGTAGAGGAAAGCTTCTTAGTGGGACTGAGGGAGCTAGCAGCACATAGCAGCAAGCTGTGGTCTTTCTCCTCTCCTTCTTCTTCTCTTCCTAGGAACCATCTGCTCCCAGAGGGAGGGTTGGATAGTGCTGTCAGTGACACACCCTTAGATAGAGGGGTTGAATGTTGTGTTGGCTGAGGGAAGGCCTATTCACATTAAAGGGTTCTGTGCTTCTAACCTATTGTGAATGGGTTAGAAGCACAGAACTTAGCTGATTGTAACCCATTTCGTCAACAGCTAAGCCTAAGGACAGTGAGCCTGCCCTGCCAGGAGGGCCCACAGAAGCTGAGCTGAACCTGTGGTCAGAGGTCCAGCGGTTGCAGCAAGAGAAGGAGGAGCTTCATGGGCAGTACCAGGCCCAGGTGCGGGATAACGAGCAGCTGAGCCACCTCAACCAGGAGCAGGAGGAGCGGCTGCAGGAGCTCGAGAAGACTGTGCAGCGCTATAGCGAGGAGTCTGTGGACAGACAGCAGATCCTGGAAAACATGCAGAGCGACAAGGCCACCATCAGCCGAGCTCTCAGCCAAAACCGGGAGCTGAAGGAGCAGCTGGCCGAGCTGCAGAATGGCTTTGTCAAACTGGTACGTCTCTCCTGGACATGCAGCCCTTTGAATTACAGGGTACAATCACAGTGCAGCATGAACAGCGACACTAACCTCCTGGCAGAAGCATTGTCCTTACCTTGCCCTCTGGCACTTCGGTTGTTACAGTTCTAGCGTTAGACCTTGGTGTGATGGCACTATGCAATCTCTCCAACTCCCTAGTGAGCTTCAGGGGGATCACCCAATATCTCTGCTTGTCTCAACGGGGTTTTCTTCTTTCTTTCCTTTGTGCCCTCCACCCCCAACTCGACTACTTTTCTTGACTTTGGGTATTTCTCCTGGCTCTGTGTCCTCGAGGGCCCTGTTGTCTGTCCCCATATTTGCATGCCTGTCACCCATGAGGAGGTTCTTCCCAGCTTTTTTCACCTCTTCCACTGCTGTCAGTATTACTCCTCGTGCCCCTGAATCCTATTACTGGCTTCGTGCAGTAGCATAAAGCTCCCCAGTGTCCTCTTCAGAGCTCTGTGCAGTCTTGCTCCCTATGTCTTTGCCCTCCTGTCCTTGCATTCTCCCTCTAGCTACCTGCTCTCTTCAGTCCTCTATGATCTCCTCCTTTTATCTCCTCACCCTCTTCACTTTGCCTTTTTTTTTTTTTATGCCACCCCTGTGCTTGGCGAGTTAGAGGCTGTGCTGTGTGCCAAAACCCTTTTCTCTTATGGCACCTTCCCTGTTTTGATCCCCATGCTATCGTCCCCTCGCTGTCTTGGTCAAGCTCTTATCCCTGTTTTGTGTTTCTCTGTCTGAACTAGAATGACTGTTCAGGGCAAGGACCTTGGGCCAAATACAGCTATTTACATGCCAGGATTGCAATACCCATCCATTTCAAGAGGAATTGCATCATGTTATGCTAGCACTGAGTACAGCCCATTGACTTGGTTTGTAAAGTGCTATGTACATTTATTGTACTTGATGATTTGGGGCAGTTTCCTGATATGGTGGCTCTGCATCATTTCAGACAAATGAGAACATGGAGGTGACAAGCGCTCTGCAGTCGGAGCTGCATGTGAAGAAGGAATTGGCCAAGAAGATTGGGCAGCTACAGGAGAAGCTGGCTGAACGCAAAGAGACGGTAATGCACTGCGGTACAGCACCAGGGTGATAACATACCAGGTTCTGAAATAGGATAGGCTTTGATGTAAAGATGGAAATTGTTCATTTTCACACCAGTCTGGGAGCCAGTCTTCACTATGTACTTTGTCTGCACCCTGCTGTGGATGTCTGGCATTTTGGGCCAGTCGGAGTTTAGTAGGGTGAAGGGCCCGCTTCTGGCTCATTCAAGGGGTGATACTGACAATTGTCTCCTAGCTGGAGTAAGAAAAGATCTGGTGCCAACTTCCACAGTCTACAGGAGAATCAGAAACTGCCTTGTTTCCCATGATGAAAAGGAGGGTGGTGCTGTATGATTTATGCACTGTGAGGATGAGGATATGCAGGGGAACGTACCACCTTAGGGATAGTCTTCAACTGTGGGTAAAGCTGGAGCTTTCAGTGATGAGTTGATCTTGCTCTGTTTGTCAGGTGGAATTGAAAACTCAGGAGGCTCAAGGCCTGCAGGAGCAGCGGGATCAGTACTATGGCCATTTGCAACAGTATATGGTGGCATACCAGCATCTGGCCAATGAGAAGGAGGAGCTGCACAAACAGTACTTGCTTCAGACGCAGCTCATGGACCGTCTGCAGCATGAAGAAGTGCAAGGCAAAGTGACGGTGGAGTTGCACCTGAAGGAGCTGCAGCAGACCAAGGTAATGGGGATAGGCAGGTGTTGAAGGATGGTAGGCAGGATTCTGTCTATATGTTGTACTTTTTGCATTACTCTGAGTGGGTGCCGGAGCTTCCTGCATTAGACAGGATAATGGCTTGTGGTCAAAACATACCACTTTTCTGTTGCTGGTGAAAATATAGGGCATCTAGTTTAGCTGGTGCAGGTCTCAAGTGTATGGTGGCCATCCAGCCCCTCCAGTGATTTCCTGCTTCTCTTACAGGAAAGCCTGGCAGCTGTAGCCAAAGAAAACAGAGAGCTGCAGGCCCAGATCAGTCAGTTAGCAGCAGAGTTGGACGATAAAATGTTGCACCGAGTGGAAGGTAACAGCAGTCTATCTTTAGGTGGAAACTTGGGCTGAGCTAGACCGTCTAGTGTTACAGCTCCTTTGTCTATTTCCCTCATCTTGTAGGAGATGGAGTGGAGAATGAAAAGATGGTAGAAGAAACTGTGAAATCTTCACTCATGATCCCAGAGGATTTTGAAAGCCGCGAAGAAATGGTGAGTCCATAGTAGGCAGCAAAGCTTCTTTCTTCCAACTACGCATAAGTACCTGTAAAGTGGGCAGGTCACACTCCCCTAGCGGGGAGACTGCGTGCATGCGATTGTCATCTGCTGATGCAAGGAGCATGCATGCACGCACAGAGTTAAGAGGCATAGTCAAAGCCCCATGCGCACTGCAGCAGGCACCCACAATTCTGAAGCACTGTGGTGTGGCAGACTGGAATCTATTGGCAGCTTCCATTAAATGCAAAATGGAGGGTAAAAAATATATGAAAATAACCCAATCAGCTCAGTAGCTTCTGTCTTATTTTGATCCTATATTCCTTACCTTGGGAGGCGGATTGGGATTGGTGCATCTGCTGGCTATTTTTGCTAGAATGATCATTAATGAAAATAGGTACTTATTTATAAAGTGTACACATGTCATCTTGGGGTTCAGATTTAACCCACTGAGGAGAGTTGGACAGTTCATACCTCTTTGGCTATTTGCTGCTTCAGTTTACTCTCAAATTTTTCAGATTTTATCTTCACAGCTGGGAGGGCCAAGATCATAACTCTTTAAAATTAAAGCTGAGGCTTTGGAGCCCAGTTCTGCAGTAAGGAGTGGATTCCACAGTAAGCTCTGCAGCTGCAGAATTGTGGAATACACAGGACCCTGGTCAAGCTCTAATGCAGAGGACTAGGAATAAGTCCCCTCAAATTCTGATCCCAGCTAGAATGCTGACTCACTGTAGGCAGTTTTCCCCATCTGTAAAATAGGGATAATCCTTACCTACTTCCCAGGGATACTGGGAGTTGATTGGACAGTAGAGCTGGAATTGCCTTTTAGGTCACTTTCTTGACATCTGCCATGTCCCAAGTGGAGAAGGAGCGAGAGGAGATGCGGCATCAGCTGGTGGAGCAGAAACGACAATGTAGAGGTCTCCTGCAGCAAATAGCAGCTCTGAGGCAGGAGCAGCAACACAATGTCACGTCGGGTGGAGGTAAAGCTCTGCGCTGTGTGGGGGAGGGAGAGTGCACCAGAAAGAGCCACACAGGGTGGGGGTGTGCGCGAGTGCATGCATTTGCCTCTCCCAGTATGAATCAGACTTGCAGTTTTATCGCTCTTCCGCAAACCGTACACACTGAATCTGTGTCCTTTCCAGGTTATACTACAGACACTGTCCCAGTGGAGGTTCATGAGGCTTTAAAAACTGCCATGGAGAAACTACAGGTGAGCAACTGAACTCTCAGCTGGGCTCTGGAGCCCAGCATCGGTCCCCACTGTATAGCAGACCAAGACTATGTTGCAAGGGAATAAATAGCAAATCTGGTTTCTATGAGACAACTGCCTCCTTTCCTGGGTTTCCTGTGAACAGCTGATCACTTCTGTATCTAGCCTTTGGATACTCAGCATGGCCTGCAATAGTTTAAACTCAAAGGGAATGGTGTAGGGGGCTGGCATTGGTCCTTGATCTTTTTCTGAAGCCATAGTGGTGGGGCAGGCTCAATACTGGTCTCCCCTTCTCACTCTCAGCAGAGGAGTGAGAAGCTGCTGCTAGAGGCTTAGCAATCTTGAAGTCTTCAGTGCCTGGGAAGCTGTGCTATTATGGTGGGGAGAAATTTAAAGGATTCCTTATCGCTGTGATGTCACTCTCTCTAGCTGTGTTTCCTTCTCCTCCTTCATCCAGCAAATCAGCCAGGCTCTCCCACAAGAAACAAGTGGGGAGGGAAAGAACAGTATTGTTTCCTAAGCTCAGGCTGACCTGGAAGGTGTTCTGTCAGGGGACTGTTGACTCCTTTGTGTGTTCTCTGTACAAGTGTAGTTGTTCAGAAGGCTGATGCTGGTTATGTGTTCAGTCCCGCTTCACAGATCTGATGCAAGAGAAGGCTGACCTGAAGGACCGAGTGGAGGAGTTGGAGCATCGCTGCATACAGCTGTCTGGCGAAACAGATACAATTGGTAAGATTAGCCAGCATGAGAGCAAGCTAGGTAACCTCTTCACAGAGTGCCCAGGGTGTTACTTCTCAGTGAGCTGAAACTACAGGTGCCTCTCTAACTGCTAATGGAGCCTGACCATTCAGCCACCAATCGGATTTCTACTGCCCAGCCTCCAGGTGCCCTAAAATAACCCTGCTGGGTAAGAGACTTCCAGTCCGGTGTCCAGATTGGCTCTTATCTGGATTCTAAAGCCCCATAGTTCATTTACCCACTGATGTAAAGTTCAAGCAGAGGGAGCTTTATAATATTGTAATCCCTCGGTGCATTGTCTCTGCCTTATGCTTTTCTCCTGTGTTCCAGGGGAGTATATTGCATTGTACCAGAGTCAGAGGGCTATCCTAAAACAGCGGCACCGGGAGAAAGAGGAGTATATCAGCCGGCTGGCCCAGGATAAGGAAGAGATGAAGGTAAGGAATCTCTCCTATCAAAATAGTACTCACACCTTGGTTACGAGGCCAGGAAGCACAAGCGGAATGTGCGTGTGCAAAAGCTGATCTCAGCAGATGAGTGGCAGGCATCAAAGGCACATATACAGTACAAACTTTTCCATACAACTCTGCCAGTTTTCTGAATTCAGACCTGCAGCACAAGCTGCTGTTCAGTTCTTGGTCTCTCCCGAGAAGATTGTCTCGTTGTGTCAGATTCACTGCTGGTTTTGTGATGTACAGTACAGCAAACTGATTTCCAAAATGCCTGAAACTGGGACTCAGTGTGTCTGTCGGGATGACTGACCTGCCCAGTGAGGTGCAAACCTACCAATTTTAAGAAGCCACAGGGAGGACATATATGTTTCATGGGTTTTGCTTTATTTGCTAACTTGCTACAGATGAAGTTATTGGAGCTCCAAGAGTTGGTGATGCGTCTGGTTGGGGAGAGGAATGAATGGTACAGCAAGTATTTGGCAGCTGCTCAGAACCCAGACCTGCTAGTAAGTCACGGAAGTGGAAGTGCCATTGCAGTTGAGAGGCACATTGAACTAAACGCTACTGATGGAGAAGGTGAGCAATCTTCCTGCTGGCTCGCAGGGAACCAGACTGCTCGGTGTTGGGACGGGAGTAGTAACCTGCCTCGTCTTTGTTCTTTACAGGACTGCGAGAGGTGAGTTTAGCAGATGAGCCAGAACAGGAAGCTGCAGTCCTTCAATCCCACGTATCTAGTCATAGCAAAGGCCCCCAGCCCAGTCCAGAGGATCCCACTGCTAAGCAAATCATGCAGCTTCTGAGAGAAATCCAGAACCCTCAGGAGAGGGTGGGGTCCCTGTTGGAAAACCCCTGCATTCCTTTCTTCTATCGTGCTGATGAGAACGATGAGGTCAAGATCATGGTGATTTAAATGGCATGAGAAACCTGGCTTGCAGCAATTTTCTGTGAGCCTGTTAAGTACCCAAACTGTTTAAACTTACCCTGTATCTCTGTCCAGAGCCCTCAGTCTGGACAGATTTCCTGTTCCTGTGGAAAGAGGGATTGCATCAGACAGAACTCGAGCACCAGACCTCATCATCTCTCTCTTTTCTCTCTCCTCCTGTTACTTGGTGCACTCTGAGTACAGACTCTGACTTGAAGTAATCATGTGAGGCAGTCGGAAGTGCTGCCTCTGCTGACCCACATGAAAGTAGCAGGACTTCTTCATGACCTCTGACAGAGTAACTTGAACACTTATTTCCTAGCTCTCTGACAGGACTCTGCTGCTGGCAGCCAGCTTCTCAGCAGCGATTGGCTTGTGACTGTTGCACCAGCCATGATCGCTATCTGCCCATCTCCTTCCAAAAGCCTCCTAAAGTAACTTATTCTGGCAACAAACTTTGGATTCTGAATGATTATTGGTATGTTTCACACCATGTATCTTAAACTTCCCATTTTTCTCCGCAGCCTGTCCCCTGCACTGTATCTGAAACCAGCCTTGTTAGTCCCAAACAGCCAAAAGACGCAGGCTTCCTGCCTGACTAGGCAGCACAACAGAAACTTTTATTCACATTAGATGGGGGGAAGTGGCCAGGGGTTGCCTTCTGAGTCCTCTTGGGACAGATGCTCGGTTACTTGATATAAGCTTTATGTGGTTGGTTGAGGGTTGGGTAGAAATGTAACTGCACTTTGAAGGATGATGTTTCACCTTGTTTGTCTAAAAGTTTTATTTATTTAAAAAAAGGGAGAAATAAGTAAAAGCAAATCACTTAATAAACGTGCTTTGTTTTGAATTTCTGGACTCTGGGATTCTAGTTCCCCATCTCTTGGATTCCTTTTTCTCCCTACATCTCCACACGGACAAGGCTTCCACTAGCTGAGTGCATTAGGAACCTTAGTCTGCTCCCGGTAATTCCAGACACACATGCAAGAGATGGAGCTGTCACCTGGAAACACTTCAAAGTTGCAGAACTGACTGAGGAGAAAACTAGGTGACAAACATTTGAGTTGAATGTTTGTGCTTAGAGAATCAGTTCCCTGATCTAGAAGCAAAGAAAATGGATTGTGATGAATGGAGCAACTCGCTGAAAGACACTCTAACGATGGTGTGTACAGGGCTCAACCACCATGGGTTACCATCTCCATCTGCTAGGAATAACATCAGTGTCTGATAAGTACATATGGGTTTAAAATCTAGAACTTGTTGCCTGCTGTCTGTGGGCTCAGCAATCCCGGTGGCAGGTCTCAAAGGAGAACTCTCTGGAGAGTGCGTGTGTATTTTAAGGAGACCTAACTTACGTAAAGTTGTGCAATGCAAGACAAATTCCAGGTTGATGACTTAAAAGCACATGCACATGCTTGGCTCCCATTGGTGCTGTTCTGTTTGGAACAGAGAGGCTCTGGCAAACAGGCTATGCTGGTTTATGACTTTTCTTAGTTAAAATTCTGCAGGTCCTTTCTATAATCAGTTCTGCCTTATTTTGATCAAGACCTTTTTTTTAACCTGGAACAGAGAACAGTTGTTCCACAGCGAAAAGCACACGATGATTGGGATTTTTTTTTTAATTAATTTAAACTTTTATTTTAGTGGGGAAAGAGGTTCTGTGGAATAAAATCAATGCACTCCTCTGAAATTTGAACAGCTGAATTTTAGCCTATCTGGGGAGGATAGAAACTGTTTTTAAGTCCTTTCATTTGAACAGCCCTGGTATTGACTGTCAGTGTTGTGGGCAGAGTGCTCTGCTGGAGGCATCATGCAGGGCACTAGCAAGGTGGGCCTACAAGCTCCTGTTTGCATGAGTTTGTGTACATAGAGTATCTGTGTAACATTTTGTATATTCCTTGAAAAAAGAATATGGCCCTTTGCAGCATTTTTGCCTGCTGGGGTTGCTCATAACCTGTATTATAAAAAATGATTTAACTGCAGTGGAGAAAGGCTGTGATTTAATACAGAGCGTTATTATTATAAAAGGGGTAAATATTTATTGGGTGTTCTAGTCCAGGAATGTGAAGGAAATACTGTTGGAGAAATTTTTGCATTCTGCTGCAGAGGTGATTTAATCCCATTATAAATTCTTTCTTTCTGAATAAACTTATTCAGGCAAGCACTGACTGTGTGCATGTTTTCTGTTCAGATCACCTTGAAATATGGACAGGAAAACTGATAGTGGATTCTTCCTTTCAGAGAGAGATCGGATATGATCATAGGAAGCCCCAGCTGTTACACTGACTCCCTTCTTATTTAACCTCTGTGCCTCCATCCCTTCAACTACAGAAAATGGTGAAAATACCCCTCTCCATCACACTGAGTTAATATTTTATAATGCATTACATTTTCACCATGCTTACTGTTTCTGCAGTTGCTTGTACCACCTACTGCCGTCTAAAGTCTGAATTGCAGTTCACATAGAGAAATTTCATGGCTGCCAATGGACTGAGGCATATCTTGATCTCTGGACTCAAGGAGATGCAGTCTAGTTACTAGAATTCATTATGGGCTCAGTCCTGCAAACTGTTAAGAACCTCCTGAGAAGTGTAGGATGCTCTGGGCTTCAGTTGATTTCAGTGGGGGCTGTGGGTATACCATACTACTTGGAAAGTGCTAACCTTGCAGGATTGAGCCCTTTGGCTCTCAGCAGTCAAAATAACTCAGTGTTTTTAAAGTACCTCCTATTTGGAACTAGTGAGTCTACTGTTGATATGTATGTAGGGTTGTAATTGCTGCAGATCCTGTAAGCTCATAGTATAGGACCCTGTTTTGCTACGATTTGTATCAACCTTTACTACTTCAGATAGGAACAGAGACTTTGAAGTCTAATAGATAGATGGCAATGGTAGAAGGAAGAGGGGGCTGTTTTATCAAAACCTGCTTTTCAGCGAGAAACCACTAGACTTCCAAAAAACATTGTAAATCAAGCATATCAGCAATCTCAAAGTCAGGATCAAGTGGAGAATCCTACCCCAAGCTGAAGACAAAGATCCCATAATCTGGAAAGTGGTGCTAACATCAGATGTAGGATGTTTGAACCAAACGGCCGAGACCCAATCTATGGCTGTTACAACATTTTGACTGTCTCTCAACTGACCTGCAAACAGATCTGAACCAATGGAATCTGAGAGAACACACACAGAGGAATTCTGGATTTCCGTCTAAGAAAAAGGGAGTTGGGTGGGGGTGTTTGACTCTGAAGTGACCTTGCTAACTCAGCTGGCAATGGTGCGAGTTCTCCTCGGTGGTAATAGAGGCCTCATCTGCTCATACTTCATTTACACAATACGTAATGCCAGACCAAAACCTAAGTTAGACATCTGTGCTTTTGGCAGATGAGTCTCTCAAAGGAGAGAGTCTTGTAGACAAGATAAATAACTTTCAACTCCAGAATCCTAACCAAGCATCAGCCTTAACAAGGTGAATGTCCCAGTCCATCACTTAGAACTATTACTGTAGATGGTCAGGAAGGTGAAATTGGGGGTTATTTTCACCTTCTGCATCTTGAATGATCTCAGATGTAAGTGGTTCAGGAGCAAGTAACATCAATAAAGTGTGGATCCTTTGTAATCAGTCTTATGGAGACCACAGACATGGGCTAAGTAAAGGTATCACTGTTAAGGAACTTGTCTATGGACCAACGTCTGACTATAAGCACATATGTTCTGATGTCTGATATAGATGAAGCCAGGATAGCATCTCATGAATATTTGTAGCTAGTTGGACTAATAAAAGCTCCCATGAAAAAAGGTGCTGCCAATGTCACATTTACAGGTAGTAATTTGCATGTGCTGTGACTGGGAAATGGCACTACACATTGACAATTCAGAGGAATTAGTGTTCTTAATTTCGATTGGGAATCCTAGATTTAGAGATTGTTTTCTCTTTGGTCATTGTCACTGAGTAACTATTTGGCTAAGTTTAAAACAACGAGAACACTTCTGAAGCATTTGTACCTGAAGCAGATCGCCTGCAATGCCCAACTAACTATGTTAATTCAAGGTCTTGCTGGTACCACAATTGAATAGGTTCTAGAACAAACACATCATGGGAGTAGCACTAGAGGGCCCAATCTGTTTACAACTGAGACCTTCAGAGCTAAGGCAGTGTGATTCCAAGAGTGGCTAAATGCATTTACTGATTGAGATGTTGTTGTTCCCTGATAACTCAGGGGATGTTGATGTGCAATTGGTTTTACGTAGAAAGAACAAGCCTGCACATCCGGTAAGCCAGTACTGGCAGATGATAGGGGAGCAGACCCTATGAAAGCTCTTTATAGCATGACTGTAGAAGCGCAGCACTAATGCCAGTGTTTGTACCCTACGTGTCTTAAGACAATCATAGCCTTTGATGTTTTTTTAAATTGGAGCATGTACCTTTAATTAAAAGTCTCAGCTATTTTCAGCATTAATAAGTGGCATGGCATTCAATGGCAGTAAGTAGTGAGTTGTGACAATTGGTCTATATAACATTTTTCTACTTGGAAATTAACCATGAAAAATAGGTCAAGTTGTTTTCCATAATAAATTTTATAAACAGGCGCAAGAAAACCAGACAGACTAGTCCACACCAAAATGTCATGCTGATATAATTCAAGGACTGAAAAAGCTGAAATCATGCTTGGTAAAAACAGAAGATGTGGAACTGGAAATTAATAAACCACAAAGGGTGTGTGGATATTAGGCCTAATTGGTGGACAAAATAATGAGGGGATGGGCTATTCCATCCACCACTCCCTTTGTGAGTCCTTAAAGAAAGAGACTGTGGGGGGGAAATACGTATGAACAGATGCAGGCTACTGAAGCAAGTTTTCATCATCAGGGCTGCCACCCCCACCATCTCCTGAGATCCTGGACTTTCTTTGTCCTAATCCTAGGAGATGTCCTGACCTGACTGGGCCAGAGAAAGGGACCCAGATACCATCATCCCCTCTATTGGCTCAGGCTGAATTACAACCACCTCAGATGAAATGGAATCGGACTTCAACAGCAGCAGTACCGACAGCTCCAGCCCATTTCAACTAATTTATTCTCTTTTCCACAAAAGAACACTTATTACCATCTTTGATACCATTCAACAGACTGGCATCGTTGGCCTGGCACCAATGTAATCCTTACAGATTAACCTAGTTCAGTACTGAGATTCCAACATTGTGGACATCACCAGATCCATCCAGGTTGATTGAGTCCAGTCCCTATAATCCACCTTCATTGACCCTGATGAACCACTTGCTGAAAAGGTCCAGTGCCCATTGTATATGGTATTAATGTTCCCATGACAGTCTGGGGTCAGTCTGTTGCTAAGATTTCAGCACCATTAGCTGTTCAATGGCTATATAAGTAGTGTTTGGTACTTGGCTCTTTCAGTGTGGTTGGGGCAGAGGATTCTGCCCAGGTGACCCTGACAAGCCACTTGCTTCAAATGGCTCAGTGCATGGTATAAATAGCACTAGAGCTGACCCTAACTGAAGTGGTACCTGATCCAGCTCATGTTGCAATAAGCTCACTGGACCCATCTGAGCCAGCATAGTGTGGTGACAAGATCCAGCATCATTAATATGGATAAACCACTTAAAGGGGTTTGGTGCCCAATATTAACACTACATGAATCCTCATATTTGCTCAGGACAACTGGGTCCAATGGTTCACAGTCTCTGAAGTACGATTTGTTAAAGGAGCATTATACTCTCCATCAGTGTCACCAAGGTTCTCTGATTTGTCACAGATTCAGGTGAATCACATATTGTGATGCTTTATGTCTAGCATAAATTAGGTTAATCTGTAAGGATTACATTGGTGCCGGGATGTCAGTGCTGAATCAGATTAACCTACAGCAGTGATTCTCAACCTATTTAGCATTGTGGGCCACATATACAGCTCTCTGTGTTATGTGGGCTGCAGCCACACAATATATATACTACCTGTACGGCCCTGCAGATGTCACATGGGCCACAGCTGTGTGCTTCCGGGTCCGCAAGTTGAGCACTGACCTACAGGGACTTGGGAACCTTGGCATCCACTTGATGGTCTCAGAATGTCCACACAAAATTCAGCTAACCTGAGGGCCTCAGCTGGGCATTGATGGGGCCAGGGCCAAAGTGCTGAACAGGCTGACTCTGGGGACCCAGAAACCTTAGTGGGGAAGAGCCTGACGTGGAGGGATCCGGGGATTTTGATACAATATCAAGCAGACCAGGACCTTGATGCTGAATCTGTCAATCCTGAAGGATCTGGAGACGTCAGCGCCACATCTGTGACATAATGATGTGACATAAAGCATTCAGTACCAAAGAGGTCAGCCTGAAGAGATCCTGGAACCTTGGCACTACATCATCAGTGCTGGGACCTCAGTGCTGACCCAAAGAGACACAGGGACCACATTGACAGTGCGAGAATCTTGGTACCAAATTAGATTGACACAGAGGAGTCTGGGGACCTCAGCACTGCCTGGCATCAGATGCTGGCTCGCACCAGCCACCAGGACTTAATACTGGGCTTACCCAGACAAAGCCGGGGAGATGGATGTCACTTAAGAGGGGCGCATTACCACTTAAGGGCTAATTGATGTCTGCAGTCCATGCTGGCCTTACACAGTGCCAGACATAGCTGACTGGGCCTAAGAAGCCTCCTGCAGCAATAGGGGTGTGTTAGGCTCCTGCAAGTCATCCAGGATATCTGTGCCTGATGGTCCTATTTATTCTTTATTCTTTCAAACTGAAGGAACAGTCCAATCTGCTAATCTAACCTTGTAAAAAACGTCCCCAAAGGGCAGCATCAAAAGGAAAAAAAATGAGAAAAGCATCAAGAACACTGCACCTTCAGTGGTTAAAAAGGAACTGAAAGGCAGTTAGGGGGACACCCTCTTTTATGCCCTCAGAATCCTCCATGGGAGGAAGAGACAACTGGCCCCAACAGATGCTGCTCACTAGAAAAATTCTGCAGCTCAATGCCAGGCCACTATATTTCACAAGTGGGAATAGGCATAGGCCACTTTAAGAACAGGTAGTTTAGTGTGTGGTGTTCTTAAAAACATACACTCTCCATTTCTGGGCATTAAATGAATGCCTGGTGCTTTATTTTCTTGTGAAGAGGATTTGCTTCAGTGTCCCTGACCAACATTTCCTTTCTGTCTAACTCTGTGTTGCTTGGTGCCACTCCTCCTCCGCAGGTGCTAGCCTCTGAGTGATGGGGGTGTGTGTGTCGCCTGTAAAGCTCTTTGGGATGAAAGGTTAAATTATAATTAAACATAAAGCCTGTTCACACCCAGAGAGAAAGAGAGAGAGAGTTTTATTCTACTTGTGGAGTCCTTCATTATACAGAAATGATAGTTTATTTCAACCAATAAACAAGAGTGACAGGTAGATCACAAACTGCATCACAGCTATTACCAGCACTGAGATGGTTCACCCACAAGTCTGGGCCAATACAATAGCACAACTGTACACAGCAGAGAATTTAACAATCAGCTCAAAATGTCAGGATTCAGTTAATTTGTTGGGTTTGTGGGTGTGGAATATATATATTCCTACGTAAGTAATTGCTAAAATCCACATAGAAGCACAAATGGCTTAAAACACCTGACATATATATATTTTGATCTTATATATATATATATATTTATAGATATTTATATAATAGGATATGTTTCTCATTACTACAATATACTTGTTTTAATTCCTTTAAGTAACTGGGAGGAAAAAAACAGTTTCACTAGAGTCACATCTGATATGTGTATGTCACAAATTACAACAGAATAAGCCATGTGTGAGATGAGAGTCAGACCATTCCAGGACAGAACAGCTAAGAGGCAGACAAAGATTCTCAGAGGGAGCAAGGCTACATTTCAAATGGTGGTTTTGGACTCTCTGGGCGGGAGGGACTGGCCTTGCCTGGCCTGCTGGAATTTAAAGAAAGACAAAAGAAAAAGAAGAAAAAGGAAGAGAAAGGGGGAGGGGGAAAAAAGCATTAAAACAATAATTAAAACACAGAAAGGAACTGGCATCAGAACCTCAGGCAAAGTGGATCCACAACAGAAATCAAAACCAACAATACTGGAATAAGAGAACTTAAATCTGAATCAGGGCTGGGTCAAAGCCTGCAGGGTGAATGCTCCTTTTGGCTTCATCATCTGAGATGCACAAGATAAATACACTTTTTAACACTTTTCTTTCTTTCTTTTTTACACATACAACATTAAAACAAAAAGACCCAAATTGTTAAGAAGATGAGTCGTGGTCTGCAGTGGTTACAAGTTTCCTCAAACACGTACCATCCGCATGCAAGAAGAAAAGGTTACCATAATCACCATGCTATCCAAAACAACACTGAACAAGAAATGTGCTTATTTGAAGCAGAGATATTTGCAATAAAACATTACTTAGTGAACTCCCTGAAAACTTTTGCTTGTCCGTTTGCAAAGGAGGGAGTATCATATCTATTCCCCTCAGTTTCGGGGAAGTCAATTGCAGGCAGTGATGTGACACAGCTGCTAGCAAAGGCCAGCGGCTCTCCATCAGCAGTATTTCCTCAGCTACTATGGAGAGCTGAGGGCAGGTAGATTCATCTGCTCCGTGCACTCTGAGGTGTGTGTATGTGCTATCTCAGACTTCGTTCTAGAAGAATTACACCTTTTAATAAAGTTCCTCCCCGTCTTGATCTCCCTGCCTCGCTTTGAAGTGAGGTTGATTGCACTGTTCCCAACCATATATGAATTTTTGCACCTTAATTCAAACCCATAGACTGGACATTTCACCTTTGTTACCAATAATGTCACACATTTTACAGCATCACTTATTATTATTCTGAGTTGCACTTTGTCTTCTTAAATACAACGTAAGAAAATAGCTACAGAGCTACAGATTAGTTCGAAGTGCTGAGACACTGCAGCTAGCCAATACAGGCAGGACACATTGTTCAGGCTAGACCAACCAGGTGGAACACTTGGCTGGGCAGCTGCCATTTGGGCTTACAGATACCCCCGCAACTGATCACTGCAAGGAGCCTGCGTCCTTCCAGGTCCCATGTCATTGAATGAGGACTACTCTACGCTCACAAAGCAATACAGGACGCACGAGAGAAGACGAAGAAGGGCTCAATCACTAGCTTGCGTTTTACAACACACCGGGAGAGGGCAGTGGAAGGTGAAGGGGTGGGATGGATGAGAGGAGTGAATATGCCTGTGGAAGGTGGTGTGGGGCGGGGAAGCCGCGGATACGGCACTCGTCGCCAGCTGTCTACAGGCCTTGGGTTATAAATCTAAGAGGGACGGTTCAGCTGGTCGAATTATGGTGGGTCGAGTAGGTGAGGCAGGGCCCTTCCTGCTGTGAAAAAGCAGAAAACAAAAACGAGAAGAGAACACACACCGTGGTTAGCATGGCAGTCACAGTCACAATCACACATGCTTCTCCACCTCATTGGAGCCAGTGGGAGGCACCAAAGAAAGGGAACCTCAGTTTGGGGAAAAGGGTTACCCACAGCATCAGCAGGAGTCCATGGAAAAATCTTGCAATTTTAAAATCAGCTAAACATTGGCTCCTCTGGTCACTGTGGATCCCTAATAATAATGAGGAAGAATTAACTGCACAGCTATTATCGCCTTCCAGCTGGGAATCTCAAAGCACAAAGACTAATTGCCAACGACTGCACTGGCACCTGAATGAGAGTCGAGAAGCATGGACACGAGAACAGTGAAGCTACGATACCAAGCAAGTGAACGTCAATCACACAGTGTGGACAGTGCCCTCTGGGAGGCGCTGTCACAGAGGCTGCTGGCTGGTTTGGAGAAGCACCCTTCCCCTGCACCAAGGCAGGTGACAGCCTGTAGAATTCAGTTATCAACAGCTAAGAGCATCTTTGAGATTAGCTACCAAACTAAATTTGATCCTTTTATTCATATAGTCATGAGACCCAACAAACATGACTCCCATTGACTTTAATGAAGGGTATTTGGCCCTTGCTATTTGTGACCTGATTTCCTTAATATTGTTCCAGCATTTCTATGCTGCAAATGTTTTAATAAGTTGAATGGGCAGCAATTTGGTCTACGTAGAAGGGCACAAACTTCAGCATTACAGGACTGGCTTGCTGTAGGGGCCACAGTCACTTTCTCTCATCTGGCTAAATGAAGAAGACAACATCAGCTTGAAAAAAGGAAAGAAGGAAAATTGTGCATAGTCTAAATGTGGTTAGAAATGGATAGCCTTTTCTCTCTGAATGAAAACTGTTTGTATATTTTCATTTAAAACACTGCCCCCTGCAATGTCTGCAACCCAAACCCAACAGCATCCTTTTAGTGCATGAGATCTGGAAAATGAAACTGATCCACACATAGCAAGACTAGTTTCATTGTCCAAGATGAATGAAATGCAAAGAGCAAACAAATGGGATGTGGTTGAAAATAAATGAGAATGATGATATTCTGTATGTTTTAATAGTCAGTGTTTGTATTGGTAACACACACAAGGAAATTTTGTTGAATTTGCACCCTGATAGTGTTACATTGATGTGAATCTGGATTCCCTGTGATCTGTTTAAGAAACAGAAACTGGCTACTGAAACTAAGGCCCTCTCTGTACGGAGTTTTTTTGGATGCTCTAAATTGTTACAAGCCCTATTTTGCACAGGCGCAGACTGCAGTAAGTGTATATTCGGCTACATTGATGTAGTTATAGAGGTGTGAATTTCTACAGTTTAAACAAGCAGTAAGTAGAACCAGAAACTTTCATTCCTAATTAACAGACACAAGGTCAAATTCAGCCCTGGTGTAAAGAGACACATCTCCAGTGAAGCCAAGGGCATTACAACCACCTACAGCAGGGCTAAATTTGACCCTTTGTTTCCTGCCTGGGGCAATGTTCGGCCACGACTACACTACAGGGGCTGCAGCAGCATTCCTAAGGCACTGCAGCTGTGCTGCTATAAGGTAGATGCTTCCTACATCAATGGAAGGGGGTTTTCTATCAATGTAAATAATCCACCCCACTAAGAGGTGGCAGCTAAGAAGAATTCTTCCGTCAACATAGCTTTGTCTACAGTGGGGGTTAGGTTGACCTAACCATCTCTCAGGGCTTGACATTTTTCACTGCCCTGGGCAATGTAGGTTGATCTAATTTTTAGGTGTAGATCAGGCTTACTGTACCACTTAAAGCTTTTTTAAAGAAAACGCTGAACATTGTGGTTTTTCTTTGACTCCGCAAATCCATCTATAATGCGAGAGAAGCCACGACTTCCCAGGCTGTCATGCACAAGTTGCTCTTCAAGTAAAGCAATATAAATGATGGGACTGAGTTAACCTGAGAATAATTCAATACCACTGCAAGGCAGTTAAACTGATACCTTTATACAGAGGAGGAAACTGAGTCACAGAAGGGCCATCCCTTGGGGAGGTGATGGAATGGGGTACTGGCAGAGGTGAAAGTAAGCCGGTACGCCCCGGTACGGCGTACTGGCAAGAGCTGGTGCACCGTACTGGGGCAGCCCGGCTTCCCCAGGGGGCAATTTAAAGGGCCTAGGGCTCCCAGCAGTGGCTGGAGCCCCAGGCCCTTTAAATTGCCTCCAGAGCCCTGCTGCTGGAGCCCTGGGGTAGCGGCTGCAGGGCTCCAGTGGCTAGTTAAAGGGCCCGGGGCTTCCCTGCTTCTACTGCCCCAGCCCTTTAAATAGCCACCGGAGCCCCAGCGCCGCTACTCCAGGTGCTATTTAAAGGACAAGGGCGGTAGAAGCAGGGGAGCCACAGGCCCTTTAAATAGCCCCCAGAGCCCTGGGGTAGCGGGGGCTCCAGGGGCTATTTAAAGGGCCGGGGCTCCAGCTGCCTCTGCTGCCCCAGTCCTTTAAATAGCCGCCGGAGCCCCCGCTACCCCAGGGCTCTGGGGGCTATTTAAAGGACCGGGGCAGTAGAAGCAGGGGAGCCCTGGGCCCTTTAAATAGCCCCCAGAGCCCTGGGCTGCTGCTGCTACCCTGGTGGGGGGGAGGAGGAGGAGAAAGAGAAAGCGGGGGGGCACTTACCTTACAGGGTGGGCTGGGGTTGACGCTGACCCCCTCAGCCCCGCCCCTTCCACCCTAGGCCCCGCCCCTTCCAGGGGCCAGAGCTGGCCCCAGCGTACCAGTAAGTCACTCAACTTACTTTCACCCCTGGGCACTGGCCTTCTTGATGCACTGAAGACCTGTGTGTTATTTGCTATAGTTGCTTACCTAGGGCCTTACTCAGAGGCCACTGAAGTCAATGGAAAGACTCCCATTGACTTGAATGGGATCCGGAGCAAATCCTTAGCTAGGTGCTATTGCACTGTGCCACCTGTATGCTAAAAGGCATTTTTTTCAAAAGCTCAGAGGTCAATTTGCATTTCATACGCTTAGATTCTCTTACTGTTCTTACCAGAAATGGGCAGAAAAGAGGGACTGAAATAATTGGAGAGCAAATGATGCAAGACACTCTGGCACAGATGGGCCATACCACCCTAATAGAGTACACAGAATTATATGCTTGTTTTCTTATATAAATATGCTTGTTTTCTTTGCTGATTGTGTACGATATACAAAGATGGCCTCATGGAGGGTTGGGCTCTTGCTCTCTGCTTGTTTTGTTTTACTTTTTTGCAGATCTTGACTTCGCTCCTCTTTTCTAGAGAACTTTGGTGAGACATTTAAAGGATCTGGATGCTGACATCTTCAGAGGCTGAAAACTGCCTCCCAACAAGGGCCTCTGCCCATTGCCAATGTCTTCAGGGACAAGAGAGAAGTCAGGTGCTGGAGGCTGGGGGTTAGGAACAGCAGAGACCTTCATGAGCATGTCATTATACACCACTAAATTCTGCTCCCTTGGTATCCACTGACAAAATTTCCACTGACTATAATGGGAGCAAATTTAGCCCTAAAATGAGCAAGAGGGGGCATAAATCAAACAATTATTTTGTTTGCTTTGCACTTTGCCTTCCAAACCCTATTCAAGCCAAGACCCTTATCATTTCTAGGACATGAGAGGACATCACAAAGATCAGGCTGAGAGATGAAACACTTGGATTTATTCTCCTGAGCTGCAAAAAGTTGCTATCTATAGTCAGGATCAAGAGGGTTACCCCCCAACACCACCATCCTACATTAGCTCTGATTTCCTTGGTGCTCTTTATAAACCAGACCAAGGGCAGAGAAAGCCTCGTAACAGCGAGTCCCAGAACAAAGCACAGACAACACTCAACCCTCCTATCCGAGACCAACTCCAGGATGAACATTTCTATTAGGGCTTCCAAAGATGTCTGGAACAGGCGGTGACTGGGGGAAGCTGTTAGCTGCTCTGGCACCTGTGCTGAGTCATCAGTGAGGAGGGCTGAGGATAAGAGATGAAGCTCTTGAAGCAAAACATTTACCCCTGAACAGTCACTGTGTTGGTTCTCTGTGTTGCAGCGTGTTTCAGCCCTCTGCCCAGCTACATGCAGCAGTAACACAGTCACCATTCACTATGAGACACGAGCTGATCGTGAACTCTGAGGGCTTGACCCAGAAAGGCAGTGAGCACCTGCAATTCCCTTTGACTTCAGTGGTAGCTGAAGGTGCTCAGCACCTCAAGGCAGGTGCTCTGTGCCTTGCATGATCAGGCCCAATGAATTCAATAGGAGCTGCAGTTGCTCAACACCTCTCAGAATCAGGCCAATCATGTAGAAAAATAATGCACATAAGGACAAAAATGGGCCTCACCACACATATCTATCTCACCCCATAGTGTCCCAAAGCTGCTCCACTCTACCCTCTCTCCTATCAGTAAGGGCCAGTGAATCTCAGGAAGGACAGGTAGATTCAATTCAGGTCCACATCCTTCTTCAAGGTACATCCTCCCCCGTATTTACTCAGATGAAAAGTTCAGCCCGAGTGTAAGGCCAGCACAGTACACTATATACCTGCTACTGGGCCATCTTGCTAGTCTGGTGTTCAGCAAACACGCTGCTGCAAAGTGCAGGGAGAGAGCAAAAGAGAGAAAGAAAGACAGACAGAGGCCCTGGAGCACAGTGGTGAAGGTGGGACATGGATTGTGGCATACACCCCCTTCCGCATGGGAAGGAAAATGGGAAGAAAGAGGGGAAATTTGGATGGCAAAACAGGAGAACATCTAGGCTAGAGGATCAAGAGGAAAAAGGATGTTTATCTCTAACTGGGATCAGATGAAACAGGGATGAATGGGGGAGCATTTAAGGGCAGGGTTACTGCATATTTGAGAGGACAGAAGTCACTGATGGTAATGCCCCAGAACCTTGCCCTCCCTTCCATGGGCACTACATGGCGATGCAGGGACCACTTTGGGCAGACATGCTGAATGTAAAACAAGAGTCTCAATCCACAGCTCCCCATCATGGTCTCAGGAGAGGCCATTAGAGCAGATAGAGAAATGGAAAAGACCTAGAGTTCATTCAGTCTCTCTCCCTGTCAGTGCAGGATTAAACAGGTTGAGAGACATGGCTCCCACCCCATCTCCCATGCTCCCTCCTCTCTCTCTCTCCCCTCACTCTGAACCTATTCACTCAAGGGTGAGGTTTTCTTCTCTGATAATTCTTTTTTTTTTTTTTTAACAGTTCCTGAGGCTTCTCCCAGCCTTCCCTCCTCCTGCAGCTCCAAGCAGCTGCTCCTGTCCGATTGTCCAGCGTTCTGTTAAGACTCCTCCCTTCATGGGACCCTGGCAGAGAAATGGTTGTTTGGACAAGGGGATCTGGTACAAGTAAAGTATCAGGTAGGAGAGGGGAGCAGCAGAGTGATGGGAATGGAGGAGGGGAGACACACTGACTCATGCATCGCAGGGAGAGAGTGCAGAACATACCGTGGCTGCCAGTCCTCAGGGGTCACTGATAGTGATTCTGAAAGACAACATGAAATCAACATGGCAGTTCAGACAGTTCAAAGCAGAGGCCACACAGACAGTCAGGAAGGTGAAACACACATACAGAGACTAAACAGACAGTCTGTTTACAGGAGCACACCCTACACATTCACAGCCACACCTACAGAGGAAAATGCACATCACACGCTTACGGACACACCTGTCCATACAGATGCATACATGCCAACAGAATTAAACATACACACCTAAACAAGAGTGCATGCATAGATATACACACATTTCTACACATGTACATACAGATGTGCACATACCTATATAGGAGCATATGACCCTCATATGTGCACACAAAGAGGCATACAAACCCATAAGTACATTGTGATGTACGCACACACACACAGCTGCATTCACACACTCACTAGCATATTCACATGGGCATACAAAGCTGGATCCACACTCAGACTCAAGGCACGTCGGCACATGCTCACATACTGACACAAGTGTCCATGTGCATTAAAGTACACTCACATGTGCTTAAACGAACATGCCAACAGGCACAGGTCTCAGGATTGGGCTGGCTGAATGTCATGCCATATTTCCCTGGAGAGCCAGACTTTCTAGTGATCTTGCAACACTAACTAGTTTAACACATTTAATCAAAAGAAACAAAGGCCATGAGAAGTGGAAATCAGGAAGGGCTAAAGTGCAGTTCTGGGTCTTGAGTACCAGCCAGGAGAGGCGGAAACAAGGACATAGCTTAATAGATTTTAAAGCCAGAAGAGACCATTAGATCATCTAGTCTGACCTCCTATATAACTCAGGCCATAGAATTTCATCCAGTTACCTCTGTATTGATCCCAATAACTTCTGTTTGACTAATGCACATCTTCTAGAAAGGCACCTCTATTTGACAATCATTCTCCTTGACAACAACTTTTTGAAATCTGTCCATTAGCCAGTTCTTAATCCATCTAGCATGTGCTTTGTATTGATATCGTACAGTGCTAGTTTTATAATCAAAATATCATGCTGCATAAGCCAAATGTCTTACAAATATCTAAGTATATTACATCTATGCAAGTTATCTTTATCAACCAAACTTATCTCAACAAAAAATGAAATCATGTTTGTTTGACAAGACCCATTTTCCACAAATGAGAATTTTGTGCACAGATCATAGATGCTCAGAACACATGGCCTTCACTGCATGGGCAGAGGCTTATGAGGTTTTTCTAATGTACAGTACTCTGAAAAATAGTTCCCAAGGGTACATGTAGCTGGTAAGCATGGACCTATGCAGGAGACTGAAGAACCAGCTGCTGAAGCTACCTGCCCAGGGATATAACCGAAGGGAAAGGATCCTGCTTCTTTGAAGACTGCCTGTTCAAGAAAATGGTCTGTGAGGTATTTGTGTGTGACAGCATATGTATGAGTGAGTATCTGTATATGTCTGTGGGGCAGAGAACACTCCAACATCACCAACCTTGAATCCAGATGTTCATACAAACCAGATGGAGATGAACACAAACATACATAGAGAAGACATATGTACACACATCCATGCAAGCACATATACACATGTACAAATACACCCAAACATATATGTCAGATCCCATTTTCTCACTGTACCAACTCCCACAAGGCCCACTCATGCTGTAAAGATAACAAGTTCCACTTCATACTCATATGGCATCCAGTGTAATCCATCCAGTGAGGGAAAGATGGGTATTAAAAGAAAAGCAACAATGGAAATGGTACCCGTTTACCCATGGCAGAAAGACCCCAAGCCCAGGTGCCAGCGGGGAACTTTCTTATTCTATATACAGAAGAGGGAAAAAGGTTGCCGACTGAGTTCCCTGGTGAATAGAGAAACCCGAATGGCAAACAGCGTATAAGGCCATGGGAGGAGTCTATGAACAGCTGGAAGTATGGAGTAGTGGGGGAGAGAGATTGAGAGTGAGAGCGTGAGTGAGCATTGCTTCACTACATGCTTTGGAACCATCCCATTCCCATCCAAACCATGGCAATGAGTCAGCACTGAACCATTCCCCCCCACAAGGGAAAGGGAGAGTGACCTGTCTAGTTAGACATTTCAAGTCTCCTTCCTCTAGTCCAATGTTGTTGTTTTGTTCAGAACCTCTCCGCTCCACGTAGCGGGAATCATCCATAAAAGCCTGTTACAAATGGGGTAGGGGTAGCAAAGTCGGCTGGTGCAGAAGGGTAAAGAATCTCCTTAGAGGCAGGAGCTCAGCTCATTTCAGGCTGTTTGGGGGATCCTACCAGGATAGCCAGGGTATATAGAATATTTTTCATGAGTGAGGAAATGAAGCACAAGGTGTGAAAGGGAGATGGAGAAAGAGAGAGAAATGTAGGAAACACACCAAAAAATGAACAGAAAAGGAGTGTCCTGTGGGGAGGTAGCAGCACAAGAAGCAAGAGCCAAAACTACACAAGTGAAGCATGCAGATATCCACAGGCATGACCAATGGTACTGCAAGCCCCTAGGAGGGGGCAGCAAGGCGCATGTAGCCAGGTCCCTGTGGGAGCAGCATCAAGGGGCAGAGGAAGGGCCAGGGCAGAGACATTGAGAAGGTAACACCATTTTCACACTAAAGAATCAATAAAAACTGATCTGCATCCTCTTCGGACTCATCCATTCCTGTTCCTGTCCTGGGCTGGATACAGAACCTTGCAAAGAACTCTCTCTCTGAACAAGCAGCACCCAGAGAGTCAAGGCATTATCACAGGAGAAGGACCAGGCAGCCACTAACATATACCATCACCACCCATCAGAGACAAGGTGTTATCACAGGAGAGGGGGCTGGGAAGCTTTGACATACACCATGAACACCCATCAGAAACAAGGTGTTGCAACAGAAGATGCCCAGGCAGCCTCTGACATGCACGATCAGCACCCATTGGAAATGGGGCTTTATCACAGGAGAGGGACTTCCTTATACCCACAGATGGGAAGTTCCTGGTTATTATTCATTTTACCATTCCGTTTCTTTCCATTACTTCAGCTGAGATCAAGGATCCAACACTGAAATGACCTTGGTTCCAGCCCATCTTCTTCCTAAAGTTTCCTTACCAATGCACTCGTGGCTCATTCCAGAGTGTCAGAAGTATTCACAGCGTGACTATACCTGGGGGAGGACCCAGTCCTACAGAGCTTCCTTTTGGGAATGTGAAGTTGTGGGCTCTCTAGCTTGGAAAGTGCGCTTGGCACTTGGAGTTAATTGTGGGGGTGATAAGCATGCTCACAAGGGAAACCCACCTCCCAACCACTTGTTCTCATACTATACTCCTACTCAGCTGGCCACTGGTACCAGAAGCAGCAGCCATGCTGGGTATGAAAAGCATCCACATATCTTGGTTGTAGTCCCCCTCTTCCTCGCCTTGAAACCTCCTGTATCAGGGGAGTAGAAAGAGCTCACACACTGGGGCTCCCCTAACATGGTTCTTATTGCCATGAAACACATTCTCCCGCCCACCCCCTGTCCCATCTCACTCCCAGCACTTTTGTTTCCCAGTTGTGCGCACAGGTACCAGCATTGCTGCTTTGTTTGGGATTATCATGAGCAATGTTCTCCGACCCAAGGTTACTCCCAAGCCCTAAATGCACTTTTTTTGCGGGGAAAAGGATGTCCCCCTGTTTCAGACATCTGCCTCCTCACTGTCTCCCCCGATAAAATGAAATTTCAGCACTAGTAAGACAAATAAAGGAACAAATATTCCCAACTGCAGAATTGATTCAAACACACAGAGAAAGGCTTCACCCATCCCAAATGGTCCATGACTGCTCTGTAAGCTGAGAGGAAGGAGGAATTACCAAAGCTGCCACCTGAAACCCTGATCTCTCCCTCTGCACAAGTGTCTCAGGACTTACCTGGGGACACCAGGAGGAGCACGGTTTGGCCGAGATGGAACTTGAGGTGGGGGCCCAAAAGGATCAGGGGAGGCACCTGGCCTGGAGGGCACAGGAGGAGCACCACCCAGGGTGGGTCCACCAGCAGGAGGAGGTCCAGGAGCTGGACCTCGGGATCCAGGCCTGGCTGGTGGAACAGCGGGAGCTCTCCTCTGTGGTGTAGGGCTGGACGTGGGAGACCTACCAAACAACCAAAGAGAAGTTCAACTGCAGCAACAGGCACATACAGTAGCCCTCCAAACCCCGCAGTGCCTTCAGCCCCCTTCCAGCCCCCCAGTCACCTTCCATATCCCTTCAGTCCTTCTGTTTGCCTTCAAGACTCCTCCAACCACCATATAACCTTCAAGGGTCTGGCAGCCTAATTCACCTACACAAAGCCCTAGAAGCTTCTATATAATTTTTAAGGCCTCACCAACCCTCATGTTAACTTCCAATACCCCAGAATCTTCAGCACCCATTAGCCTTCATATTCTAGCCCCTAAAGAGGCATCAGGCAGGTCCGTGGGGCACTGCCCCTGAGCCTCTGGTACCTGCGTCCAGATGGTATGTTCTGCACCTGCAGCCAGGAGTCGTCCACCGGTGGGGGCATAGGGGTGCTGATGGTGGTGGTGTTAATATCCCCGATGATGTTGAGTGCCTCTTTCAGGGCATGGTACATGCGCAGCATCTCATCACGCCGCTGGGCCTGCTCTGCTGACTCTTCCATGAGGGTGTTTTGGTCTCCACAGGAGTACAGGTTTGCCAGCAATTCCGAGTGGATAAAATCCTTTGTCTGTAACCAGAGCAGAAGAAAGAGGAAATCACAGCCATCAAAGCGTCCATCTGAATAATCTTTCCTGCAAAGCCCCCCTCTCTTTCCCCATCTCATTTAGACTCTGTCTCCCATTCTCTCCTCCCCTTCTCTCTCTTTCACTTCTATCCTGCTAGTCCACCCATATTTCTCTCTCTTTCCTCTTTTTTCCTTCTCTCCATGTCTTTCTCTCTTTCTTCTCTTATCTTTCTAGTTCTCCCACAGTCCCCAATGGGCTTAGCAGGGCGATATGTACATTGTTTATCATGAGATGCATGATGGTCTTAGGCATGAGATCTCGGATGGTTTTGTTGACAATTCCCATGTAGGAGTCCACCAGGTTCCTGATTGTTTCCACTTGTCTCTCCAGTTGGGGGTCCATGGAGTGCATGAAACTGTCAGATCCATTTTCCTCTGTATCATTTGCCTACAGAGGGAGGGAAAAAGGGAGAAGCAGCAGTTGGAAAGAGACAAATCAATTATTTAATATACCATAGGGGCCAAAAGCAAATGTGAAACAGCAAGGGAGACATGGGGGAACTTCATGCAGCAACATGAGACAGAAATTAAGAGGGAGATTCTCCAACAGTAGGAAGGGCACTTGGGCAACCCCTCCCATCCACATCATGGAAAACCTTGCCCAAGGTCACACTAGAAGTCTTTGGAGGAGCTGGGAATTGAGCCCAGTTCTCTTGACTCCTAACCCAGTGCCTTAACCACAAGATACAACTTGACTTTTCTTCTGATCTGTAATTATCAATACAGTACTCAGCTTGTATAACCAGGTAATCCTTCCCCAGCTCAATTTAGAGGAAGGGCCATGAATGTGAGTTCCATGTTAGTATCATTTTGTCCTACTTCAGTTGGTTATTGGAGTAATGCAGAGAAAGTTTACTCACAAGTTGGTCTTAAGTAGCATGCTGCCCTCCTTAAATTGTTGACACCAGCTACCATGCATGTGAAGAAAGGTGTACCCAGTATGTGTGCAAGGGCATGAACATAAATGCATCAGTCTGTGTGTAGGTGTTGCTGAACTCAAATGCACCCGCATTTCTGCAGGGCTCGGTATGCACAAATGTACCAGTATGTGTGCACAAAGTGATCTCCAATGCATTAATGTGTGTGGAGAGGAATGAACACCAACATACCAGTGTTTGTGCAGGGTGAGTGAACATAAATGCACCAGTGTGTATGTAAGAGTAGGTGAATATAAAATGCACTGCAAACATAATATAATTGCATATGTGTGTGTGTGTATGCATATGTGTGTGCACATCTGTATGCATTCATGCTTACATATTATGTCTCAGAATACCTAAGTGGACTGATGCACAGTGACTAGGGTAGCAACCTTTGGGAGAAGTGTTAGATTCTGTTCTATCAGCCAGCTCAGGCTGACTCTCAAATAGCCCTCATATGCAGGACTGGGGAGTGAGGATGCAATTTATACAGCTCTTTAGCACCGCTTAGTGTCTATCTATCCATACAGGTACCTAATGTGCTCATCACTGCAGTTTCTGGGTGCTAACGGTGGTTATAGGAACAGTGATAGTTTCAAGAAAAGTGTGCTCAGTCTTGCAGTTGCTATGTGAGGGCACCATTTGCAGCTGATATGAAGAAGGAGAAAAGGAAGAGGGTAGCTGGCTTGCGGGGAGGAAGAAATGACCCCTGATGAAAATGTGAGTGAACACCCTGCTCAGACTGGGTGCTATGCCAAGTCTCTGCCTTGAGGCGTTAGACCCTATTGGCCCAGTCCCTGAATTACGATAGGTGGAGTACTCACATGTGGCAGCACAAGAAACAATCAGGCCTCCCTTGATTGGGACAGGATCTCCAGGGTGGGAAACGTTTTAAAAATTGATGTATTTGGAATGGGATTTATTAATCAAGAGGGTAATGCAAGTTCTTCATTCTCCTTGCCAAGTCATTTCCCTCAAGATTCCATACAGTGAATAGTCCATGTATTAGAACAATTGGTATTAATATTTTTAACATTAATACCTTACACATCTATAGTGGCTTTAATGTTTGAGGCTCCCAAAATGCTTTAGGAACTTCGAACCTAATCTTGCAACTCTTGGTGATGTCAGCAGTCCCTAATCACATAAGTAGTTCCATTGACTTCAGTGAGAGTACTCACATGTGCTAAAGGGGGTTCAGTGTTTGTTGCTCTGCACCTGGTGTAGATACTGTGAATGTCCTGTGAGACCACTCGGATTTGGTAGCATTTTGCACCCACTTCACATTCACTTTGCAATCATGTAAATTACTATAAAATGTGCAGGGCAATGGAGAATCAAGACCTGGGTCTACAGGATTGAGCTCTATATTATTCAATAGTTGAAGTTCTGTTGGGATATTCACTATAACCTCCTGTTTTCACATGTTTATAACTTTCAGAAAAATTCTCCATTTGGGCTAAAATGTTCCATGCCTGAGCTCAATTCAGCTCTAAGGACCAACAAACATTAATTAATCCTCACAACCTCTCTGTGAAATAAGAGAGCCCCATTCCCATTATACAGGTGGGGAAACTGAGGCCCATAGAGATAAAGTATTTTGTTTGTAACCTGTCCTTTAAATCAGCTTCTGTACCCGATGACTGGAAGATAGCTAATATAACGCCAATATTTAAAAAGGGCTCTAGAGGTGATCCCGGCAATTACAGAGCAGTAAGTCTAACGTCTGTACTGGGCAAATTAGTTGAAACAATAGTAAAGAATAAAATTGCCAGACACATAGAAGAACATAAATTGTTGGGCAAAAGTCAACATGGTTTCTGTATAGGGAAATCATGTCTTACTAATCTATCAGAGTTCTTGGCGGGGGGGGGGGGGAGGGTCAACAAACATGTGGACAAGGGGGAGCTAATGGACATTGTGTACTTAGATTTCCAGAAAGCCTTTGACAAGGTCACCAAAGACTCTTAAATTAAGTTGTCATGGGATAAGAGGGAAGATCCTTTCATGGATTGAGAACTGGTTAAAAGACAGGGAACAAAAGGCAGGAATAAATGTAAATGTTCAGAATGGAGAGAGGTAACTAGTGGTGTTCCCCAAGGGTCAGTCCTAGGACCAATCCTATTCAACTTATTCATAAATGATCTGGAGAAAGGGGTAAACAGTGAGGTGGCAAAGTTTGCAGATGATACTAAACTGCTCAAGATAGTCAAGACCAAAGCAGACTGTGAAGAACTTCAAAAAGATCTCACAAAACTAAGTGATCGGGCAACAAAATGGCAAATGAAATTTAATGTGGATAAATGTAAAGTAATGCACATTGGAAAAAATTACCCCAACTATACATACAATATGATGGGGGCTAATTTAGCTACAACTAATCAGGAAAGAGATCTTGGAGTCATCGTGGATAGTTCTCTGAAGACGTCCACACACTGTGCAGCGGCAGTCGAAAAAGCAAACAGGATGTTAGGAAACATTAAGAAAGGGATAGAGAATAAGATGGAGAATATCTTATTGCCCTTATATAAATCCATGGCACATCTAAATCTTGAATATTGCGTACAGATGTGGTCTCCCCATCTCAAAAAAGATTACTGGCATTAGAAAAGGTTCAGAGAAGGGCAACTAAAATGATTAGGGGTTTGGAACAGGTCCCATATGAGGAGAGATTAAAGAGGCTTGGACTTTTCAGCCTGGAAAAGAGGACACTAAGGGGAGATATGATAGAGGTATATAAAATCATGTGTGGTGTGGAGAAAGTGAATAAGGAAAAGTTATTTACTTGTTCCCATAATATAAGAACTAGGGGCCACCAAATGAAATTAATTGGCAGCAGGTTTAAAACAAATAAAAGGAAGTTCTTCTTCACACAGCGCACAGTCAACCTGTGGAACTCCTTGCCTGAGGAGGTTGTGAAGGCTAGGACTATAACAGGGTTTAAAACAGAACTAGATACATTCATGGAGGTTAAGTCCATTAATGGCTATTAGCCAGGATGGGTAAGGAATGGTGTCCCTAGCCTCTGTTTGTCAGAGGGTGGAGATCGATGGCAGGAGAGAGATCACTTGATCATTACCTGTTAGGTTCACTCCCTCTGGGGCACCTGGCATTGGCCACTGTCGGCAGACAGGATACTGGGCTGGATGGACCTTTGGTCTGACCCAGTATGGCCATTCTTATGTTCTTATGTTCTAAAGGTCATATAACGAGTCAGTGCAACAGCTCAGAAAAAAAAACCACACGTCTTCTAACTCCAGGTCCTGTGCCTTAAACACAGGAACCTCTTTCTCCAAATTAAATCACTTTGGAATCCAAGAAAGAAAGAAAGAAATCCTTGCACCCATAACTGAAATACAGCATACAGCTATCTCTAGAATTAAATTTGGTAACCAATAATGCACAACAACACAATAGCACACCTACCAAGACTCATCCACTTGGAATTAATTTCAAAGCATGAAAGATTTTGCTGTGTGTGTTTCCAATGTGCTATTTAAAATGTTACTCATCTTATTTTTAAATTTCCCTCACTCACACTGTCCCATTTTGATACACTTGCAGCAGTTTAGGACATGAAGTGAAGCACAGTATTGTCTCCAATTTGGGGGAAACAATTCAGCAAGAAAGGGGAAATGTTCCTTTATTTTGTCTCTGTTTCCCCTCAGGGTTTTTTGTTTGAGCTTCAGCTGGAAGGATCATATGTATCCCCAAAGGGATGGAAGGCTTCACTGTCTGAGAAACATGGGGTTAGGGAGCTGGAAGTCACACATGACGACTCAAAAAAAGAGGATAAAATGCCAAAAATAAAGTTCTGATGAGACTCAGAAATCAAATACCAAAGAGGGGGAATAAAAAGAGAAAAGGAAAACCCAAGCCAAGAACAGAAACAAACAGCAGATGATCTGACAGGAGGTGCAAAGACAGAGGGAGAATAAATGATTGCCTCCCAGGAGATGATAACAAAGGGGGGAAAAAAGGAGAAAGAAACTGAAAAACAAAATCAAGCAAATCAGAACGAGCTGATAAGAGCCCCCAAGGGGCAGTACAGGCAGAAGAGGAGTCACTTACTTTGTCCTTGTCCTGGCAGGTCAGTTTGAGCACAAAAAAACAAAAACAAAAACAAGAAAGTGACAAAAATAAAAAACAGATTTTAGTTGGTCTGAGAGGCAGGAGAAGCATCTACTATAGCATTGAATGGAAATAAGACCAAACCCAATCAAAAACACAGGTCAAAGGGACTAAGTCACCCTGGGCCACAGAGGCTGAGCGGGTTATTAACTACATTGAAATGATCAAAATGGAACCTCTGCAAAGGAAAATGGCACATTAAAGATGGATGTCATGGGAAAGTTACTTATCTGCAATGGCTGCTCCTGTTACTCTCTCCTAAGTTGTGCCTAAGTGTTGGACAGGGATCACAACAGCCCCACAGCAGCACAAAAAATTCCAAATCTTCCCATTGCCTCAACAATAGGTGAAGTCATTGGAAGTCCTTCCATTCAATGGCTTTGGATATGGCCCAATGTCCCCTTAGCCCTCAGTTCCTTTCCCACCAAATGGTTATAGGATAAAAAGTAATTAAGACAAAATAATCATCTTCAAGTCTAGCAGAGAAGGTGGATGAACCTCTACCAGAAACACAACTGTCTGAAAAAAATGACAAGTAAGTAATTTTCACTGCTGTAATAGGCAAGTATAATGACTTTTCCCACCGTCAGAGACTGAAAAGTTTCCGGGATGTCTCTTTAACTCTCAGGAGTGTACAGTATGGTATGTAATAATACTGCTGCTTTAAGGGTAATTTCTTGAGAGAACACAACACCAGTCATTAAAGGGCTGCAGGAAAATGTCAAGGAAACACAGTAGGTCATATACTACATATTTAAGACAAGGGACCTTTCTACTGTAGGGGAATAAGATATCAAACAAGCAAAATATAAGAAAACCCCGTCCTGATAGGAAAACACAGCTCTGGCAAAGCTGATGGAGCTCCGAACTTGGCCATAGAGAAAAGGTACTGATGAGTAACAAAACTGATCAACATTATGCCTCTGTTTGGGAGTCTCTTGTCATCTAGGAGTGAGGTTGTTAAACAGTTTAAAATTATTGTTTTATTGGCCATTCCCTTCTTCCTTGTGCTGAAGTACAAGTCCCAAGGGCTATGGAAATGCCTTCAGCAAGGTGTGATTGTTACATTCACCTTGCTCTTCCTATCTCCTCATCCCTCCTGAGCAGAGTTTATCACTAGAGACCTGAGCTACTTCCCCAATCTGTCTGAGAAATTTCATGTATCTAGATTTACAACCCATAGGGAGGATAGAAGCCAGAAGGGCTTATCTTTGAGGTCCACCCTTTATCCCCCACTTGATGGTTATATCCTGTGCATCCTCACCGCTGGAAGAAGTACCATGTATCAGAGGAGGCTGAGAGCAAGAAGTTCAGCTGCCTTCCAACTCTACCCCACAACAGGAGGTGATAGAGATAAGGTCCTCACAATAGCATCCTGTTTAACTCAAGGGGTGATAGTTCAGTGGTTGCTCCTAAGACACTTGTATGCCACCCTTTCTCATCCCCTGTTATTGATGATGGCCAAGCCCTCAACCTACCCCAACACGCTCTGGGTACACTCCTGCACGCAGGAAGGAAGCCTTCCAGCTGTCCACCTCCTCCTGGGTCTCACAGGCCAACTCCAGCTGCCGATAGTCTTTGTAAACATTCCTAAGAAGTGAGACATAAGACAAGTTACTTCAACCCTCTACACACGACAAAGCAACCACGTCTCCATCTCTGCCAATGTTTTAAAATCCTTAGTGTGTCTGCACATCAGTAACAAAGTAGACTACCCTCTCACAGCCTGATAACAGCCTCATGCCTCCCCTGCACTAGAGCTCCCTATGAAAAGATGAGAGGGGGAATTAACTCTCCATTATTAACCCTAGCTTTCCTCACTCTAATCCCCCAGCAGACCCCAACCCTGCCCTGAAGAGACCACTCTTGGGGTGGTGGTGGTGAGAGAAGATTGCCTTTCCAAACACATTCAATCATGCATTTCTTCACCCGATACTCTGGGCTCATGAATTCTTGGGACTAACTTTATTATTCAACTGAAAGAAACAAGAGGGGTTCAAATAGTTGCTGTCTGGCCCTGGCAGAGATCCCTGGGGATAGGCAGCTTGGCTAGTTGAAAGCTGGGATCACATGGCACCAATGCACTGCAGCAAAGAAAATAAGTGGCCTGATTATAAGAGCTTAGGGAAGGATCCCAGAGTGTTTCCTTTTAAAAAGAGTTTCTTCCTAATGACTGTCCTCTAAGGAGATGTCCATCCTATCAGGACAACATTCCTGAGAGGCCCCATCTCACTATTCCCTCTCCTCTATAACCTGCTATTCCATTCCAGGGTGTCCCCAAAATACTGTACAGGGCTGAAGTTAGAGATGTGATTTAGTTTACGTATAGGAAAGAGCTCAGCATGCTCTGGGGAAAAGACAGCACCTCTGTTCAGTGTTGAAGAGAGCAAAGATATGCTTGCTGGACATGAAGCCCTTCTCAACATCCCGCAGCTTCAGGTTATCCACTGGCAGCATGTACTTCTTCTCCTTCTCCTGAAAGAAGATCAGCAACTAGTCACTCACTTCCACTGACCAAATCCTCATCTGGTGAAGGAGTCAGTCAGCTGTGGGATCCTCAGAGCCTCACTCCCCTATTCCCTCAAGAAGTCAACCAGCAATGGGGCCCTTACTGTTCAATTTCCCTAACTCTTCCAGGAGTCCGCCAGTAAGGGGGCTCTCACAATCCAGTCCCCACAACTTGACTGCCCTATCCCTTCTAGCAGTTATTCAGCAATGGGGCCCTCACAGCCCAACTCCCCCATCCTTTTCAGAAGTCAGTCAGCAAGGAGTCCCTAACAGTCCAGCTCTATCATCGTCTCAAGGAGTCCGTCATCAACAGGATACTCAAAGCCCAATTCCCACAAACCCTCCAAGTGTCATTCAGCAACTGGGCACCTCACAGCACAATTCTTCCATGCTCTCAAGAAGTCACTCGGCAACGGACCCCTCACAACCTGATTCCTCTATCCCATAAACCAGTCAGTCAGCAAATGAGTCCTCACAGACAAAATCTCCCACGCCCTCAGGGAGCCAGTCAGTAACAGGGCCCTCATAGCTCAATTCCCCCACCCTCTCAAGAAGCCAGTCAGCAGTGGGACTCTCACATCCCACTTCCTCCATTCCCTGAACAAGTCAGTCGGCAATGAGGCCCTCACACCCTGATTCCCCCCATTTCCCTAAGATGTCAGTCAGTAACAGGACCCTCACAGCCTGATTTCCCCATCCTATAAAACAGTCACCCAGCAAATGGGCCCTCACTCACAGCCCAGTTCCCCATCCCCTCAAGAAGTCAGTCAGCAAGGGATTCCTCACAGTCTAGCCCCCAAAATTCAACTCCTGCATCTCATAAAGCAATCGGTCAGCAAGAGGGACTTCACAGCCTGACTCCCTCGTTCCTTCAAGGAGTCAGACAGCAAAGGGGTCCTCACAGTCTGGCTCCACCATTCCCTCAAGGAGTCAGTCAGCAACAGCACCACCATAGCCTAGCTACCACAACACCTCAATAAGTCAGACAGCAACTGGTAATTCATATCCCAATTCCCTATTTCCCTTAAGGAGTCAGTCAGCACAGCTGTCACAGCCCAGGTCCCCTGTCCCCTCAGGGACTCACAGTTGAATTCCTCATTCATTCAAGAAGTCAGTCAGCAAGGGCTCTCTCACACCCTACCCCCACAACTTGATTCTCCCATCCCATAAAACAGTCAGCAAAAGGAAAGGCCTTCACAGCCTGACTCCCCATCCCCTCAAGGAGTCAGTCAGCAAGAGGACCCTCACAGTCCAGCTCCTTCATTCAATGAGTCAGTCTGCAAAGGGGCCCTCACAGTCCAGATCCACCATTCCCTCAAGGAGTCAGTCAGCAACAGCACAGCCTACCTACCACTTCACCTCATTAAGTCAGACAACAACTGGGCACTCCCAGCCCAATTTCCCCATTCCCTTAAGGAGTCAGTCAGTAACAGGGCCTTCACAATCCAGCTCCCCCATCCTCTCAAGGAGTCACTAAGTAAGGGGCCCCACAGCCCAATTCCGCCATCTCCTCAAGAAATTACTCAGCAACAGGGCCTTCACAGCTCAGCTCTCCCATCGCTTCAAGGACTCAGTCAGCAAAGGTACCCACATCACTTCAAGGACTCAGTCAGCAATGGGGCATTCACAAGCCAATTTCCCATCCTCTCAAGGAGTCAGTCAGCAACTAAGGACTCACAGCCCAATTCTCCCATACCCTCAAAGGCTTGGTCAGCAATGGGGCACTCCACAGCCCTGCTCCCCTGTCACCTCAAGAGGTCAGTTAGCACCACTGTCCTCACATCCCAATTCCCTCAAGATGCCAGTCAGCAATGATGTCCTTATAGACAGACTCCCTGATCTCCTTAAGGAGTTAGTCAGCTATAGGGGCCTAACAGCTTATTCAGCAACCACATAAGGAATCAGACAGCAATGGGGCCTTCACATCCCAGTTCCCCCATCCCCTCAAGGGACTCACTTAGCAACAGGGCTAGGGTGACTACTCATCCCTTATTTTAAGGGACCCTCCCTTATTTCCTTGAACTGCCCCTTAGGGTGACCACCCATCCCTTATTTTAAGATGTATTGAAATGTATTAAAACTGAAAATAATGAGATGTGTCATTCCATATTCTTTATGAAAATATGCTTATGATATGAATATGACATCACTGAGATGTACTTTATGCAAGATGACATGGGAGATATCATTTCTGTATCTGAAGATAGGAATATTGACTATGTATCTGTATTTCAACTATGCTACTTTGGGTGATGCCCACTGATAACACTTCAGGTACAACAATGAAAAAGCCAGACAGGGCAGATGGCCAATCAGCGAGGACAATGAGCTGTGAAAAGCTTGGCCTTCCTGTGGACGCTCCATACTGCCACTGACTCATGGACACTGTGATCCTACAGGGTCAGGTGGTCTTGTCACCTGATACTAAAACATTACCTGGGACTCCTTGCAACTTTCCACTGTAAGGGAAGGGGAGGCGGGGGGGTCAAGTTTGGGAAACAAAGGATTCCCGCCTTATGTAAATCCTATTTAAGGGTGGGGAGGAAGGCAAACAGGACTCCTCCTCTCTATCGCCTGTCAGCCCAAGAAGAAAGACTGCAAAAGAGAAGGCAAGGGGGGAGTACAGACTGAGACAGGGGTCCAGTCTGAAAAGAAATATAACTGCCTGCAACAATATCTAGGGTGAGAAATACTATTTGTATCTAATTTCTTTAGTGAAACCAGTTGTTTGTGTGTTTGATTTCATTTGCTTAGTAATCTGCTTTGTTCTGTTTGTTACCCCTTTTACCACTTAAAATCTGCCTTTTATAGTTAATAAAATGTGTTTTGTTTATTATTAAACCCAGGTTCCCGTAATTTCTAACAGGGGGGCTAAGAAGCGTGCACACCTCTCTCCACATTGAGGGAGGGGGCGAATTTCATAATATATCTTTGCGTCTGCACTCCAAGGGAGGTGGACATCTGAGTCCTGGAGCAAGTCCCTTAAACTGAGTCTTCCCAGAGCTCATCTGCAGCTGGGTGTGGCCCTGCCTGTGTGTGTGTTCGAGGAGGTTTTAAGAGCCTGGCTCAGCAAGACAGGTTAAAGATGGCCCATGCTGGCAGAACTGGTAGACTCAGTGGTATCTCAGTGCATCAGGTGGCTTCCCAAGGGCTCCAACCCATCACAAATAAGTACCATTTTAAACATTAAATTGATACTTATGATAATGTGCATTTGAGAAAAAAATACATGATATGCGAAGGGAAATGGTGTTTCTTTAAAATCCCCCTCAAAATAAAGCATTGTCCCTTATTTTTCATGTTTTCCCTTATTGCCATCCAACAAAAGTGGTCACCCTAAACAGGGCCCTCACAGCCTGATTCCCCCAGTCCCTCAAGTCAGTCAGGAACTGGCACTCACAGCCCAATTCCCCCATACCTTCAAGAAGTCAGTCAACAATGGGACGCTCACAACCCACCTCTTCTACTCCTTCAGTCAGTCAGCAAGGGAGCCCACGCAGCCCTATTCCCCCATCCCTCAAGGAGTCAATTAGCACCGGGGCTAGGGTTGCCAACTGTCTAATTGCACAAACCCAAACAGCCTTGCCATGCCCCTTGCCCCGCCCTTCTCCAAGGCCCCCCTCCACTCACTCCATCCCCCCACCCTCACACACTTTCACTGGCCTGGGGCAGGGGGCTGGGGTGCAGGGGGGGTGCAGGGTGTGGGCTCTGGGAGGGAGTTTGGGTATGGGAGGGGGCTCAGGGCTGGGGCAGGGGTTGGGGTGCTGGAGGGGGTGAGGGGTGCAGGCTCCCGGCAGGTGGCTTACCTCAGGCAGCTCCCAGAAGCAATTGGCATGTCCGACTCCTACGCTCGCAGGGGCGACCAGGCAGCTTTGCGCACTGCCCCTGCCACAGGCACCACCCCTGCAGATCCCATTGGCCACAGTTCTCAGCCAATGGGAGCTGCGGAGTTGGCACTCGTGGAAGGGACAGAATGAAGAGACGCCCATGGCCACCCCTGCACCTAGGAGCCAGAGGGACATGCTGGTTGCTTCTGGGAGCTGCATGGAGCCAGTGCAGGTAGGGAGTCTGCCTTAGCCCCGCTGTGCTGCCAACTGGACAGTTAGCGGCCTATTAAAATCTCCTGGATTGGTTTCAGTAGCCACTGGGAGATCAGTTCCAATTCCGGGAGACTCCTGGCCAATCCAGGAGGGTTGGCAACCCTAACTGGGCCCCCTACCACTCGATACCTCCATCCCATAAACAAGTCAGTCTGCTCTGGCATCCTCACAGCCCAGCTTCCCCATCACCTCAGGCTGTCATTGAGGAATGGGGCCCACAAAGCCCCATATTCCATCCCTTCAAGGAGTCAGACAGCAACAGGGCTCTCAAAGCCCAATTCCTCCAACCCTAGGAGGATTCACTCAGCGACAGGGCCTTCACAGCCCAGTTCCCCCATCCCTTCAAGGAGTCAGTCAGCAATGGCACCCACACTGCCTAGCCCCCACATCACCTCAAGAAGTCAGTCAGCAATGGAGCCTCACAGTCTGATTCCCCTACCCCATAAGACAATCAGTGAGCAATGGGGCCCAGACAGCCTGATTCCCCTATCCCCTCCAGGGGCCAGTCAGCACCTCTCAGCCTGACTCCATCATCTCCTCAAATAGTGATTGAGCAGGGTGCTGACAGCTATAAACTCTCTACCTATCTAATCTGTTTAGGCATTTATATCACACTCAGTACTGTATCTGTTCTGGGCACCCTCCCTCAAGTTTGTGTATTAATCACTGAGAGCCTTTCCAGTGACCAGCCACAGTGGCTCCATCCCATTCTGCTCTCTACCATTCATGGCATGTGGCTGTTCTCACCACAGATACCTTGACTCCTGGTCTCATTATAGCATACTGCCATCTGCTTGTAAATGCCACCAGCCATCTGAGTTGGGGGGTTTATTCTTTGTTAAACCTGAGTTTAAACAAATCAAGTGAGATAAAGTGAGGTGGTCATGACTGCAGGTTAAAAAGTCTTATTTTCATTATTAACCTTATTTTCAAGTTTCTGGGAAAAAGCCAATGCTTTGACACAAAAGTTGATAATTTTTCATAAGGATTAATGGAATTTAAACCACTTTTTGTCTTAGAAAAGCTGACACACCTGGTTCATCTTGCTACTTCATCCTACACTATGAAGGGCTCACATTAATTTTTAAATAATAATAGTGACACAAAACACAAGATAGGGTTCCAATGGCTCTTCTTTGCCACCAGGAGCTCAAACAGCAACTTTGTGGTTGGAGTGGTGTGGGATATTTGCGGGCCAGTTAAGGACCTTTTATATGGAAAATGACTAACAGCCATCATTGAAAATTCAAGCCAGTGTCCTTCTGACTAATCAAAACCCCAGGTGAAATGGGTGGCTAAACAGATGGGGGAAACGTTAAAAACTGAGGCCTAAATTTTCAAAAGTGATGAATGATTTTGGATGCCTCAATTTTGGGATGTCCAGTTTGAGACACCTTTCGAGGACCTGATTTTCAGAGTGGGAGGGCTCAGAGCTTTCCGATTATCCTTTAAAGTGTCTCCAGTTAAGCAGCTAAAAACTGAGGCACCCCACATTTAGGCCCCGGTTTTTTTAGATTTAAGCTTAATTTTGAGATCTGGATTCAGAGATGGATGAGGTTAGAAATCAGGGGATTTTTTGGCTTTAACCCCAAAAACTGAAGATCAGACTCTCCTCTCTCTTACTCAGGGGAAGATATGAAGTCTTTACTGGAGTTAATCTGGATTTACATCAATGTAACTGAGAGCTGAATTTGGCCCAAGGGCCCTACTTGTAAGTGTACAGCTCTAGTCAGGTATTGCTATACCAAAAGTGATCAAAAGAGGGAACCATTATACCAAACTCCTCACCTCAAAGCAGAGTGCAGATGTCTGAGATAACTCCAATAGAAATGTATTATGTATGTAACCGTCCCCCTTGTGTAGGGGTTCTGGTGTGTACGTCATGCTTGCCTCAGCTGGAAACATGGAGAAATGTGATCCCTTACAGGGGAAAGGGGAATAGAAAAGGCAGGCAGGCTGCTAGCAGAGATCCCAAAATCTAACTGGAAAATACAAGGGCAGAGAAGCGACTGTAGATGGTGATGCTGCTGACATGTTTCATAGGCAGATGGAATCAAAGCCCAGAGAAGATGATCTGACCATTATAATGGCCCTAAAGGCCTTAGTCAGCTATCTCACTAAGTCCTATTAATTCCTAAGTATACTGGTATACTCCTCTACATGTCTCAGATCCCCAATGAAAAGGTCAAATGACATTATCTGTTACAATATAATGTAGTGCTGGGAAAGATGTCCTGGAAACAGATGTTCTCTGGGATGGACAGAACAGGGACAGCTTGGGCAGCAACAGAGCTCCCGTACCCCTTCCACCACTGATCCAAAGGGACCAAAGATAGAAATGGTATTCAGATCTTAATTCCCCTGTTCTTTCTGTTGAGACTGCCAACCAAGGTGCCAGTTAGTCGAAATTCAGGGGGGTGAGTATTTTTGTGATGCGGATGCCTATTGATTAGGAATCTGGCTGAGACCCATAAAGCTCATTTCACATTCTGAAGATCACCTAACAGCTTCCAAATTGCAATAACTTTCAGCCACTATTGCTCCAGTTTGCAGATGAACTGGTGACTTAGAGGAGATGAACACCCATTGCTAAGCCCCAGGCAAGCCAACCAGTCCTACTGCAATCTCTCCTACTGAAGCACCTTATGCATCACCCATATGCAAACTCTGTGCTACCCAAAAAAGTAACTTCAATGTAGATGGCAGCTAAAGGAATAAGACGTAGAAAATGCTCCTCACATCTTTTTACAATGTCAGAAAAGTTTGGAGCTGGATGCAAAAGAAACATCTCATAGCAAAAAAAAGCAAGAAATCTAGTGGTGAGAGCAACAGAATTCCCCAGGTCCTAGGACCTAGGTGATGGTGTATGTGCGTCTTTACCCTGTACCCTTTGTTTCCATCAAGGCCTTAGAGTTCTTCCCCTTCATCACATAGGAATTGCTTTTGTAATGCTTCTAGCCTCTGCATGCTGTTACTTCCCACACCATTGCAATAATGCCACCCAACAGAGTTTGATCTCCGTTACACCAAGGTAAATCTAGAGTGAATTCAATGGTGTTAGGACCAAAACCTGGACCCACTACAGCTAATGGGAATTTGTCGTTGACATTAATGTGACCAGGATTTGGCACTTTCTCCAGATTTACACCAGTGAAACTGAGGTCAGATTTTGGACCCTTGACTCTAATGTGCACTAGGAGCCATACACACATATAAAGATTCATATTCCCAGTCTCTAAGTGCACTGGGAGCCAATACATTAGCACCAGGCTTCACTCTCTTAAGCTGGGAAGACAGCAAATTCCATCATACAGAATGCTAGTGCCAGGTTCCCAGGTTCTGTGGGCACTGCATCTGTGCCCTGGAGCAAGATTCAAACCAACATCCTCGAGGAGCAATTAGATCCATATTGCTGCTTGCTAGTGTATGATTTTTCAGCTTTGGGGGTAATGAGAGCCATACAAGAGCTACAGCACTGGTGCCAGGAGGTAAATCCCCTGGCTCTTGATTGCAGCATGATGCACACAGACACATTCGGCCAGGGCTGCTCTGACCTGCCATCTCACCATGCCTACACCCCAGTCTCTCAAAAGTCCTTTCTCCACTCTTCACATCTTCTCAGTTTTCACCCCAGCCTGTTTTATATCAATACTCTGACTTCATTTCCTGAATGTAGAGACAGGAAAGAGTGTAACGAGCTGCTGAGGGCTGAGCCTTTTAAAGTTTTGGCTGAGCCCTCTGCCCATATGTTAGCAATCAGGCAATGTGTGTGGTGGCTGAGACATCCCAAGAGCAATGCAGCCACAAGGAGGGGGGGAAGGGGCTCTCCCTCCAGCCTGACAGACGCAGGAAAAAATCAGAGAGGGAGGACTAGGTGCCAGTACACCCTGGGCTGGGGGAGGTGGCTTTGTGGAGCATGGTTCAAAGATCCTGGCTTGATCCCAAAAGGCCTGTGTTGCTCATCAAACATCTCATTTTGGTGGCAAGGCAGAAAGAGGATCATAGCAAAGGAGAGGCTGCCCTCTCAGCAGCAAAATATCTATCCCATGAAACACATGCATAGCCAAGGAATTACAGTGAAGCCAGCAAGGGGAAGGAGGTAACATTGTGGGCTATAGGAAGCAGGAAACTAAAGTGCAAATACAGGGAGAGAAGGGGTATTGGGGTGACAGGGTCTAATCAGGCCTGGTTAGTCTCACCCCTTTTAAAGGACCATCATTCCTAACTATAATCATAATGCTTGCATGGAGGACCCTGAATGCAGCAAAACCAGTGTGGTCCATTTGCACGGTAGGAGGATAAGAAGAGTCTATGCAGGAGATCTATACCCCATGTACACAGTAAAGCACAGCTCCATAGGGGTTGTGGGGAGGCACTGCCATAGAAAAGAGACTTGTGGGCAGTGTGGCACATGGATCCCCTAGCCATTAACCCCTAGTCATGGAGGGCAAAGGATAGTGTTTGGGGGAAGGACTGAGACTACACCTGTAGCTCCGTGGCCTGAGAGGAGGCACCCTAAGGGGGTCCCCATTGTGTACCCTTGTTACTCTGGCTCTGTTCTGGGGCCAGTGTATTTTAGATGGTCGTGGTTTGCATTGTTAACTGAATGTGCATTGTTCTCCTCTGGGCCTTCATCCCCAAATACATTTTAAACAGCCAGGTAAAAATATAGCATAGCTGGATTGGAATGAGGGCTCCTGGTTTGTTCGCAGGCTATTTCCTCTGCCCAGCCAGTCACTCTGTACAAAAAGGACTGGTGTTTTATATACTGGATACACATGAAGCTGAAGCTGATGGGGAAGCTCACACATGCATTCAAAGGAGGAATTTGGCTCTTGGAGTGCTAGGAGATAACTGACAGAACTATCAGACCTCACCATAATTAAGGAGGAGGACAAACCCAAGATAAGCTGAAGCTCTTATGACAAGTAAAACTTTGTGCACAGAGAGTCCAAGTGTATGTGTTCTGATTTATGGCTCTTGTGGAATTAAAAAAATACTGACTGAACCAAATGCTACTATTAATGCTAATGTACTTTGCTTTTCTCTAGTGTCAATGATGTGCTGGAGGAGGCGTTAGAGAGACCATTGTTAAAATCCCACCACCAAACTGACAGGAGGGTTGTGGTGATCTCCCTGTCTCAGGCGGTCAGCCCCACCTTAGATGGGGTCAAATCATCCGTGAGAAAAATAAATGATTTTTTGGCCTCATCAAATTACTTTGGAACAGTAAAGTCTTCACTTTTGTAATAGATCAAATTGTACCAGGAATTCAGTATTTTCAAAAATATTTACAGTGAAGATTCCCCCAGACTGCCTACAAATTATTTGCCCCATCTACCTCCCCACGATTCCAGTTAAACCCTGTTCCCAGTCAATTTGTTCAGTAACAGTGTACAACAATGCCCAGCATAGGGCCTTTTGTTTGCTCATTGTTGTCACCTCCTTCCTGTATAATGAGATTTAAATGGGGAAATAAATTAATAGATTTCCCCCCAACCCTTAAATGTTCCTCATCACGGGTTTAACCTATTAGGGACAAAGCAGGAGCACTGGGTGTTCATGTTTTTAGCCATAGATTTAAACTCTCTCCTCTGGCTCCCCCTCCCCTGTGTGTGAGTGCTGGTGGGTTGCATATTGTACCTAAAGCACTCTTTATCCCTGCAGCACAAGAGAGGAAGTGAACCACATGGCCCGGGGAACATCTGGAATCGCTACACAGGAGCCAAGCATCAGAGAGAAAGCGGCATTCCTCAAGTTTCCATCCAAGGTATGGAACCTTCCTTTCCTCCGCGCAACCTTATCCGTCAGATGGCTCACTTCCTGTCAACCTCTGACCTCCGCAGCAGCCAACAAGCTCCTCCCTCGAGTCTAGTTAGCATTGCACTGCCACGTCAATTGAGGCAGAAAGACAGAAGGGAAGCAAGAGAAGGGAGGGAGCAAAGACTAGAAAGAGGGAGGGAGGGAGGCACAGTGAGTGCCAGACGCGATGGGGGGAGGAAAGGAGGGAACTCGGATCGCTCCCATGGTAGCCGGAGGCTAGCTGCAAAGGCAACTGGCCAACACGGGTCAAAGGACCCTTGTTATGGGCTTGGAACCGAAGGCTGGTCTTGTTTGCTCTTTGCTCCGGACCCTGGGTAGAGCGACATTCTACAGGACTGAGAGCTGGGAGGAAGGAGATCAGGATGCATCGGGCCTGAGCGTCCTCCCACCCGCTGCCACCAACTGCTGCGCCAGATGTGGGGGGTTGAATAAAGCAACGAAGTCTGCACATCTGGGCAACGGCCAAGACTTAGAAACATCTTCTCCTGGGTTTGAACAGCAGTAATTTATTTTTATTTTTTAAAGGTACGACGTGCCCGGGGGAATGGGGCATCAGCCTTTTGATGCCAACATCGGAAGAGAAAGGGGTGTGAAGGTTCGCTCAGTGCGGGGTACAGGCAGGAAGCAATCCCCCCTTCTTTCCAGTTGCCAATGGAGGAAACTTCTTCAAGCAGGACTTGGACTTTCCCTCACCCTCTCTCTGTCCCCAAAACACCAGCCCAGAGGCAGAAAGGGGGAAGGACTAACGTGCTGCTGCTAGCTGGAGAGCTGGACACAGAGGCTCCACTCCGTCTGCCCAGTGTTCAGACTACCTGTTCAGGACTACGAGATTGTACAGTAGTCTGCACATTGGTTAGGCTGTGCTGGGATACACCACACACACTGCCGGTGCCGCACAGGGATGGAAACGCCTGCATGGCAGCGGGAAATGCTGGGGTGTGAGCAACGCATGATAAATTCACCTACCTCCCCCAGTCTGCTGGGAAACTGATGCTTGGATCCTCACCTAATGCTCACCTTTATCTGTCACTATTTGCCATCCCACTTGCTGTCTGTCTGTCATTTCCTCCCTGACTCTCTTCACCCTCTCTTTGCAGCTGTTTCTGTTGGCTTCACATGCTTGTTCCAGTGAGAGCCACTCAGGATGCCTTATGTTTCTTGTGCAGACCTTTGCTATAAGTGTCTAAATCACAAGGACAGGGGCTATCCCCTGGGAGAGTTATGGCTGCATAGTGCCTTGCTAGCAGTCCCTATGAGGAGGAGGCGAAATTAAGCAGTGGGAAGTGACCAGTTGGGGAATTTTATGGTGTAACAAACTTTGTTTATTTTATTAAAAAAAAAAAAAAAGATTTCAAGTTTGGAGATTCTGGGAGGCGCTTTTCCTTTAAAGTTGGTTTCCTTTAAAGTTCTTTAGATGTGGACTGGGAGGGACAGGTAATGTGTATGTGTGTGCAAAACTACTAAATAGAACGAGTGAGTGAGAAAGAACAAAGAGAGAGTTAGAAAGAAGGAGGAGGGAGAGTGTGAGAAAAAGAAAAAGAGACTATGAATGAGAGAGAGAGAGCATGAGAGTGAATGAATGAAAGAGCAAAAGAGAGTAGGGGCAAAGAGGGAGGGAAGGAGTATGTGTGGTAGAGAGAGATCCTGAGGCTGGTATGATAACTGGGAAGGACTGAGTCTCAGAGCATACCTAGCTCTGTGGTCTCAAAGCAGAAAAATAGGTGACAAAATCTAGCTTGCAGCTGGACTGCTAAAAGCCACCCTCCCATTACAGCACCATCCTGATGGCTGGCAGGGCTTGAGCCACTGCAAAGACAACAGAGAGGGCTTCATGATGTGGCTGATCTGGGGCTAAATGCACAAGAGTGGCAGCTTGTTGTTGGAAAAGTGATCTGCTCCATGTTTCTGAAAATGGGGGTTTCAGAGGAAGATGTAATGTAATCCATCAAAGTCTGATGTATAGCAAATGGACACCTACAAGTGTGTGAATAAGGTCATGGCTTCTCCCAGATTATCCTGGCTTCTCCCAGCCAGGATAATCTGCTTGCATTCTCCAGTGATGGAAGAGAAGGGAGGTACGAAGCCAGCACAATGTGGAGTCAGGGCACAACTCTGACCCAGAAGACTCAAAATGGTGTATGAAGAATGTAAAGGATTCCCCATCATATACATGGATCTATATATACATGCAAACACCTACACACCATTTCTCATGCTCACACACACCATCTATGTGCACAGATACTTAACACATGCACATACTCAAATACTAGACACACACACACCAAACATACCCATTCACACAAGCACATAACCTCCTATTATGCACACACCCCATTCTCACTCAAACACAACATTCATACACAATCACGTAACTGCCATGTCATCCACATCCAGTCCCATGCATACACACCCACACAGGTCCAGGCCATTCATATGGACACATAACCCACACCAGTCTCAAGTACCCACAAATTCAGACACACATATGCACACCTGCACACACAATTAACATACTCAGACATTCATACATTCACATACCATGCACAAACATACACACCCATATGTCATTCTCAAACACATATCTGTGTGCATTCACACACACACACACACACACACACACACGCAATACAAATACCCACATGTATACATTCAACAACACACAGAGACACACCCACACCTCGCAATAAGAAGTGGAAGCTTCTTGGGACAGGTCTACACTTAAAAAGCTGCAGGGGTGCAGCTGCACTGCTGTAGCGCTTTAGTGAAGATGCTACTACGCTGACGGGAGAGCTTCTCCTCTCGGTGTAGTTAATCCACCTCTGTGAGAGGCATAGCTATGTCAGTGGGAGGAGCTCTCCCATTGGCATAGCACTGTCTACACTGGGGGTTAGGTCGATGTAACTACATCGCTTAGAGTGTGGATTTTTCACACTCCTGAGCAATGTACTTATACCGATGTAATATTGTAGTGTGGACCTGGCCTTAGTGTCTATACAGAACAGCAGTACTGAATTACCAGTTGCACCTTTGCTGCAGTGAAACAATTTGCTATTACTCTCATTCAACTTCCGTATAAAGGAATTTCACTCTATGCAAGGATCCTGCGAGCAGGTTCCACCAAGCATTTCAGCAGGACAGACACAAACATTTAGCTATGGAAATACACTGATGCCCTCACACAGGTATGAGCCAAGTCCTGCCTTTCTTAGACCATATTCAACCGAACCTTAGTGAGACTTTTGCATAAATAAGGACAGAAGGTCTGGGCTATGCAGTATATTCACAACCAAATTCCCACATGTACTAGAAGTAGACTGTATTCACTTGTCTGTGCAACCACTCAAGTACACACAATGACACATGTACGTAGTCATATGCATCCCAGTTTAAATTAACTCTTACATGTATCAAATGCAGGGCCCATGGGCCCATTCCAGTGCGATGTAGGCCTTGCTAATAGGAACCATGTAGCATATTGTTCATTATGCCTTAGGCTCAGGGCTTAATGCCCCCTGCCACATAGAGAACTAGAGGAAAAGCCTGGATCCTACCTGTGTAGCTGGGTTGTGTGCTGTAGATCTCTGGAGGGGATTAGGTGGAAGGACACCTTTTTCTGCTTAGGTTCTCATACCATGCTCATCACCATGGTAACTGAGTATCTAATACCAACCAGCTACAGTGCCATGGCTGCCACTCCAGTCTCGGGGGCGGGGTACTCTCCCTGGCTAGCGAGATCACCCTCTGTCTTATAGAATGGTCATTGGATCCATAACGTTGCCAATCCACCATCTTGCTGACCTACAAATGTCCTATAGGCAGAACCCAGCAGCACCCAGGAGGTGCTGACTCCCGGTGTGGGATTCCCAAATCCAGGCTGATCCCCCTTTCTGCAGCAGATCTATATTGCAGCTCTCCTTGGGTCAGGGATTTGACTCACACAAAGGAGACTGGAGGAAAAATGGAGAGAGAACCCAAAGAAAGTGCTCTTGGCAGCAGGGCAGAATAAGGAGCCAGCTTTCCACCTCCTCCCCTTCCCCCAGCATGCTCCACCAGCCTCCCGGAGCAAAGGGAGCCCTGTCCTCACTGACGCTTGATGCTGGAACCTTTAAGACACTTTTAAGTTCCAATTCCTTTCTTTGGGGGGAAGAGAAAACAAACCAGTGTTGTGGAAAGGCTGGTATTTCACTAATGGGACCCAGATGTCTCTACTCAGACTTGATGCCCAGTCCTGCCGTAACAGGGCAGGGGAGGGAAATGATGAGCTCCGTTCCACCCGCCTCAATTTTTGAGAGGTGCTAGCCTAGCCCAATGTCATCCTGCCACCCCCAGTCCACCCCTAATTCTCCCACCAGATCCCCCAAATTCTGCATCTGGCTCTTCCACCAACGCAAGGGTTTTCTTCCCTGGATTAAACACTCTCATTTCCTTTGGCTGTTTGCTACAGCGCTGTGCAGCTGGGGCAAGAGCCTAACAAGAGCATGAGAAGTCAGGGTTTTTGTCTGTCCAAAACCTAAGTGGATCGGGACTCCCAGGCTGCACTCAGGGTGACTTTGGGGCCTGAAAAGACACCATTCCTCCCTTCAAATCAGGGGGACAAGGAGGCAGACAGCCCTTTCTGGGGAAGAGAGTGGATCTGGGACTGAGACATATGGAGACAGCCATATGTGGATACCAGCCTGGTTTGGGAGTGACGGGTCTGAGAAGTCTCCTCTCAATAAGGGCTAGAGGGGCCGTGGGTGACGGAGACAGCCCTGTTGCCATGTGGGGCAGAAGGGTCCTGGAGGACAGAGTCCGCCCTGTCCCTGTGTAGGGTTAGGATGGGAACTCCAAAGCCAAGGGTTCTCCAAGTTGCCCCTGTAATGTACTGACTCTTTAAGCTGAGCCTGGCCATGGAATTCAAGTGGAAGTTACTTCCCTTTCCTTCCCCAGAGGCCGGAGAACTGGTGAGAGGGGGCAGGAGTGGGGAAAAATCAGAAATAAAAACATGTTCCCCCTTCCCCTCCACCCCTTCTCCAGTTAGAACAAAGGATCCTTTCTCCTGTGTTGCTCCTGCCTCGTCAGCACTGGGTCGCCCTGCGTTTATTTAAGGGATGCTGGCTGGCAGGGAGCTGTTTTAATTAGGCTGCTCTACCTCTCACCATGCAGAAGGGAAGCAGTGCAGACCTCCAGCTGTTATTCACCCCCAGGGTTACCCTCCTCATAGGATAAAAGGGGCGCCCCTTCCCCCTCCCATACAGCTGGAGTCTATTAATATAGATTATGCACTGCAACCACAGCCTGCCCGCTCCTTGCTGGGGCAGAGGGGTGGGGGGCTACGCGGTCATCGCTGGAATCCAGATGCAGAAGTTGTTTTTAATTTAAAACAAACGCTCAAGCCTTAAGTTATAACTGCCTGACCTGCATACATAACCATGAGGCGGTGTTACCACACCAGGCAGCTCTGTCTGAGAGTTCATGGGCCTTGAAAAAGGACTGGCTGATTTAAAATCTCCTTTGCACAATCAATTCCAGTTCCTTGCTGCTTACGGGACTGATGCATGCCCCAGCTGAACTTAGACCTGGTCTACACCTAAAAAATAGACTGATCTGGCTACTTTTTGCTCAGGGCTGTGAAAAATTTCACACCCTGTGCAACACAGTTAGGTCGACCTAGCCCACACTGTAGACGCAGCTAGGTTGACAGAGGATTCTTCTGTGGTTTTAGCTACCACCTCTCAGAGAGGCGGATTAACTACATCAACAGAAAAACCCCTTCTGTTGATGTAGAAATCATTTACACTTCAGCTGCACAGCTGCAGTGCCAAAGCTGTGCTTCTGTAGAGTAGACATACCCCCAGCTCCTGGTCAGGGAATGACATTTCAGGCCTGATTCTCTACTGTGTGGCACCTTGTGTCATCATTTCCAACTGTGCAAAGTGGCTGTTAAATGTGCCCACTGATATAACTGAGTGGAGAATTCTGGTCTGGTAGCAGTTTACAGGTATGTTGCACAGGTATAAACCATGACACAAGGTACACGGCCCTTTCTCTTCCTGACAAGTAGTTTGGAACCATTGCTTGGAAAAGCTGACTGAATCTGAATCCATTTGTAGCCATCCCCCAAAGTATTTTTATCCCTGGCAAGTTGAGTGGTATTTGAGTTTAAATTCATGTCATTCTGATTACCTTCTTGCTGTTCATTCCCACTATTCAGAGATTTAGGCCCAGGGGCCAGAGATTTTGTCTTCCTTTATGACTGGCACACTGTTGACAGTAGACAAATAAATAAATAAATAACAATAACTTCAATTTGGACATGATTCTGGCATCTGCTATCTTGCTCCCTGCTTGAGTGGAAGAGGAAGCACTGGGAAGCCATGATTCCCAACTTTCAGGAATATCTATTTTTAAGGAGGGTCTACAGAGCAGATCCATGCTACTTTCTCATTTATTTTCTGCATGTACTATTATAGTTTGTTAATAACAGTACGCAGCACTTTCACATTCAAAGCACTGTATGAACATGAATTAATTGATCTGCCCAATACCCAGATGAGGTGGATGAGTACCAATATTCCCATTCTGCACATGAGGAAACAGACAGAGAAGTAAAGTGACTTACCCAAGGTTACAGAAGGAGTCAGTGTCTGAGCTGGGATTTTAATTCCATAGCTCCTGGCTCTGCGTCCTGTACTCAGACAACTAGGTCACACCTCTCTTGAGTGACCACACAAGACTAGAGTGAAGCTTAGCCACAATTTAAATAGTCACTATAGTTACGGCTGAGAGTACCACAAAGCCCTGGGTATCAGAGCACTAACCCATCCCCTCCGTCCTGTGAGTCGGCCTGCCACAATAAGACAGAAAAGTGCCCTGCCCACTTTTTACTGACTCAGGAGCTCCAAGTACAGTCATTTCCAACTGGATTTTCTCTTCAGTGCCAGGAATGCTGCATCCAAATTAACTCCATGACCTTCACATTTAAAAGGAAATATCCTCATTCCAGCTGAAGCAATATCAAGGCCCCACTAAGAGTCAAATACAAGGCACAAGGCAGTAGATTCATGGGCTGGTGGAGGGGCTAGGCAGCAGCTGTTTGAACACTAACATATACAGGGTGTGACTAATGTGCAGGGGTCTATTTGGGCTTGCCCCTAGGGGAACACACAGTTCTATACCCAACCAACAGAATCTGTGGCATCCTGATTATGGCTCCCGATCTCCTGCATCCCTTCCTGGGAGGGGCTGAATACTGGTTTGTGGGATCACTCCAGGTCCCAGGGGTATGGGCTACTTTAAAAAAGCAGGTAATTAATACACAGAAAGTGTATTTATAATACCAAGCCACTGTAGGGAGCTAAGGGCCTTCTACAAAATGCTCAGCCCCTGAAAGTCAATGGGAGTTGAGGGTTCTCAGCACCACACAGAACTAGGTACCAAAGCCATAATTCAACCAGCCCTGAGGCTGGGCCACTCACCTCATCATCCTTATACCACGAGAGGTTCTCAGCTGTCAGGACAAACCAGTATTCCTTGGCGCCGCCCTTCATGATCCCAATGTTATTGATGGTGAGCCAGCCTTTTCGGATCACCTGTGGGGATGGAAATTGTCAGTGTCAAACATGGCACTGAGAACCTAGTCCTCCTAATGGCTGGGGAGAGAGCAGAGTGTGTCCCTACACACACAGACCAGGACAACAATGACCAGGACCACCGTGCTCTCTGCTCCTGCCAAAAAGCCCCTCACTAATTTGGAGCTCCGAGGCAATCTAGCCTGCACCTGTCTCCAAACAGGAGAAGGGTTAGGAAGGAAAGGAGTGGAAGGGAGGCAGGAGAGAACCTGGCTCTGTTGGGGGTTACACCATTTGCCAAGCACTCAAGGGGAAGAGAGAACTGTAGAGAGAATCTCAGACACTGGCCCAACCCACAGAAACCAAATCACAGCAACAATCACACCCAGAAAAGGCCAGGCCTAGAAAGAGCAAAGGAAGAAGCACACCCTGGCAGAGACAAGGAGCTCTCCCACCACTTGGGGTTGGAGCAGACTGCTTCACAGAGCTCAAGGGGATGCAATTCAAGAAGAAAAGTAGAGAGAGGTAAATGAAAAACAAATTATTTAATTTAGTAACACAAGGAGATACTGAACATCTGGGAATAATGATGCATCTGGAATTCACACCCTGAACTTAACTGTGTGAGATAAGTGGCACTGTTACTATATATATGTACATTAGCTTTAACACAGATATATATAAGCTATAGATATAAAGTCCCATATTTACATTCTGTAAGTGAGCTACGAGATTATTGATTAGCGGACTTTGTAACTTTAAATCAATGTTTGTCTATTCCTGTACATGTGAGTAAGTAGAAAGAGTATATGTATGTAATAGCTTAAATATAAGCATGATATATACATATATATATATGTGAATGTGCATTACTGCAGGTGTTCATCATTGTACATGTGTGCATGAGCCTGTGTTACTGCACATGTGAATTAGCCTATATGTGTATGTATCGCTGCATGTTTGTGCATGTTAAAAATGAGTGTGTTGTAAGCAGTATGTATGTGAACGGCTAGGTGTTTGTGCATGAATGAATACTGTTTTGTGTGACTTAATAAACATCTGCATGGTGTCTGAATCAGTGCATTCATTGTCCATATCTGTAGGCAGGGATGAGTGGATTGTCACTCCTCTCTTTCATGCTGCTGATTGTTAAAATTCACAATGGACCAATTCTCTCTGCTGGCAGAAGAGGGCACTAAAGCTGAACCCCAGATCCTGATCTCTAGATTGAATGGTCTCCCCAGCTCCTCCTGCTTACACACTTTAGAGGCAGCTAAAGAAATTCTCATCAACATGCTGCCTTTGCTCCCCACTTCCACTTCATCTGTATCTAACATCAGCAGCCACTTCCCCCCACTGCAGTAGCAGGTGGAATGGTCCATGTGCTGTTCCTGATCCTGCTTTCCCCAGATGCATCATTAATGCTCATTAGCACAGCCTGCTGAGCGGCCTTCTACTCACCAGGATCTCATCCTGCAAAGGGGAACCATAGCAACAGCAGCAGAGAAGAGAGGAGAGGAGCAGAGAGAGGAGAGATTGTTACTAGGAAAAGAAGAGTGGAAGGAGGAAAGAGCCTCAAAAATTAATCATCAGAATCTTTTACCAAATTAGCATGTCAGCTGCGAAAACATCAAAGACCCCAGGCCCCAAAATAAAATCTGCTAAAGGAAATGAAAGCTCAAGCCAGTGACAGGCAAATCCACAAATGAAACGGAAAAGGACTGGCTCCCAGAGCCATTCCACACCCAGGGCAAAGGAAAGGTACTTGCTGGTACCCTTCAGAGGATGGTCTCCCTGCAGCTGGGAGATACCCAGTAAAGACCTTCAGAAATAGCATCCAGAGAAAGCGATGATCCAGCTGAACCTGCCAACCAGCCTTCAGCAACTTTGAAGCTCTAACTGTGTTTCAGGGAAAGGTGGCCAAATATATTTTGAAGATGATTCACTCCAGATGAGCACCTGGGGTTGGAAAGGAAGAGGTTTTTCACCTACATTCTTTGCTGGGCTGCTTCTGTACCCTCCTTCTGTAGAAAGTGCCCATATCTCTCTGCAGACCTTCCAGGCCAGACAACTCTGTGGTTTTCCCCATAGCTCTAGGACAGGAAGGTCTTCTTTGCCCCTCTGGATTTCAATAGGACGTACACTCCATGCGCTTACTACAGAGAGGCAGCAGGGACTTCACATTCCTTTCACTATTCTCTCCCAGGAGAAGGCTCCCCCATGAGGATGCCCAACTCAAGCAGGGCTGATGGGTGCCAATGACATCTTCCCAAGCAGGTGGGTTTAAAACGTCCCTTTCAGGTGGGACTTGCCTCTTCCAGAAAATGTGACCCCAGAAGTTCTGCAAATTGCCCTTTGGCCCCCAGACAGTGGAGACCATTCATGTGGTCAAGAGAGGTGACTGGGAAAGAAAACTCTGGCATGGCAGTTTAGAGCTGGGGCTGGGGGAACTGGAGAGAATAGTTTGCCCCAGTTTTTGATGGACTGTAAACTTGCATCAGGACCCACCAAATCAGAGAGCATCCTCCAGCTCTTGCCTGCATAGAAAGGTCAAGCGCAGCTGGGAGAAGTGAATGATGCATCCAGGGATGTGAGCTGAATTAACACTGACATCTGCCACTATCCAGAAAGCAGTGGCTTATATGGCGAGACCCCTGATCCTCCCCCTGCACTTTCAGCTCTTTATTGGACCATTTGATAATTTAACTGTCTAGCATGTTGCTGGCCCAGTTGTAAAGCATGGTGAACCCATCAGGGAAATGAAAGGTCACCCAAAGAAATGGATGAAACTCGAGATGCTCTGGACTCTGCCCAATACCCAACGCCAGGATGATAGTAGAAGGGGACTAGGTCATCATATGCAAAGTGACATGGTTTCTAAACCAGTTCTCTACTGCAAGGATCCCAGCCTCCCCTCTTTTAGAGGGTCTTGCACCCTGCATACCTCCCTGCACTGAGGAAAGTCTGCAGCACCCATCCTTTGAGCTCTAAGCTAGGGCAGATGTTCCAAGCCTCTGTAATCACCATGTCAATCTCCCTCATGAGATTCTGCTGGGCCAGCTCCTCCATTCACTTACCCTTAAAGCCAGTGGGGTTGCACCAGAGACACTAAAGAATATGATTTGGACCTTGTATTTAAGCAGCTAATAGATATCCACAGTCCTAGTCTTACTGAGGACAATGCCAGCTCCATACATAACAATTGTTCTTTTGCAGGAGGGACAGCTCATATTCTTCCGAAATGCTTCCCCTTTGTCCTTCTCACAAGCTTCCCTAATCCCATATATTTCAGTGGGGCTAAGGTGTCTCTCTAATCTTCTTCCCATCTGCCTCTCTTTATACCTTTGAAGAGCTGCTGTGTCTGGCTCAACATCTGCTCAACTGATAGCCTGTCAAGCAAGGTATGTATCCCGCTCACAGCCTCAAGCAGGAGGGAACTTACCTGGTTGCCAGCTGTCTTCTTCTTGCTCATCTGGCTGCTCCTTTGTTGAGCACTACAAACAAGATGAGACATTCAAACCCCATCCAGCTCTCCCTTCCCTCCTGAATCCTGCTCCCTTTGCAACAGCACATTTACGCTTCTCACCCTCAAGTTCCAAACCCTGTACAGCCCCACCTCACCTACATCTTTGCTCTCAGCCTGACCTACTCAACCCCTTGCTCCCTACGCATCTTCTAAACCAACTGCTGACCACCCCCTCTGTATTCTTCCTTCACTCCTGCCTTCATTCTTTCTCCCATGCCATCCCCTAGGTTTGTAACTCCCTCCCTCTTCTCATGCAACCACTTTCTCCTCCGTCAAACCCCGCTTGTAAACAAGTCTTCCATGAAGCCTTTCAACATTAATACACTGAAGAAAGGAGCCAGACAGAGAGCTCTGCAATGTTTTTAGACTACAGCATCTGCTGGTCTCTGCAGCATTTTGGGACATATCTTGACCTCAAACTGCAAAACAACCTTTGACTGTGATGGGATCTAGGTTTGGCCCTACATGCCTAAACTGTAAGGTCTGTCTAAGTTCCAGCATCATCTTCTGGGGACAGAGATCAGGTTTTGCTCCACATTTCATAAAACACTCAGCACACTAATGACTCTCCATGAACAATTTTATAATTCCACCTGATTTTTATTCTTTGTCCTGCCTGGTTGGATATGATCATTCCCTGCCCTTCCCTAGTGTATTTCACCCAAGTTCTCACTTGTGCTTTACAAACATGAATACTTAGCCTCACAAACTCCTCTGGGGTGAGTCAATGTCATTATCTCTGTTCTATAGATGGGGAAACTCAAAATACATAGGGATTAAGGGACTTGCTCAAGGTCAAACAACAAACTAGTAGCAGAGCCAGGGATAGAATCAAGGTCTCTTGGGCCTGTCCTCTAACCACCAGTCCATCCCTCCTCTCAGTGTGGAATGACATGGTTGACATGCCAACCACAGCACTGTAGATTTTCTCTAGCTTTGGGTTTCTTTAATTTCTATCCTGACAGCTCAGTGCTCACTCTGCTATGCCACATTGGAGGCCTAGCTTTACTCCTTGCTTCCCAAGAAGCCTGGGGTTGAGGGGGAAGGGCATGAGGCGGCAACACCCGTCTCCCACCTCCCGAGGATGAGATGCCTCACAATAACCTTCCAACCAATTAAGGAGTTAGTTGGCCTTGTGTGGGGGGTGGGTGGGCTGAAGTGAGACACAATCAAGTTGGGGGGTGTCAGGACTCCACAGAGAACTGCCCTCACCCCCAGGGGAAGAGGGAAACCTATTTCTCTCTTTACCATCCTGCACATTATACCTCACTTCACCCTCCCATCAAAGCCGGTGTGGCAAACTGCTCCAAACTCTCCACCCATGGTGCTCTGCAGTCATGTCCTACAGCCCACCTACCAGAGCACACACAGAGCAAGGCTGCAGGGGAGCAGGGGGAAGGAGGCAGTTCAGGGCACTGGTGCTTACTTGGCGAAGCCAATGAAATCCTCGTGGTTTGTGTTCATGTATGCCAGTTCGATGTCTATCAGGAGCATGACCTAGGGGGCAAAGACATAAAGAAAGTGGGTGAGAGACTAGGGATAGGTGCTACTAACACAAAGGCAGGTAGCAGGAGCCACCATTGAGTTGCCTTATGGCTCTTCTCAGCCAACACCTCCTTGTGCTTTGTGGGCACTCCTCTCCAGATCCCAACTTTACAACAAGGCCCATCTCTATCCCTATAGCTCAGACTCTTTCCCTAAAGGCTTCCCCTCTGCCTCCTGCCCTCAGGCAAGACCTGCAGGCCCTACCTGATCCTTGGTCCTGCCCTCTCGCTCACGAATGTGCGTAGTAACAATCCGCTCCATCTCCTCCCGCAGGTGAGGGTACTGGCTGAGCTGCAGGAGAGAGAAAACACGTGCACGTGGGAAAGTGGGGCAGGGTCTGGGGAATAACACTCCCCTCCCAACCATAACAGGGGTCCTAGAGGGCTAAAGGCACAGGAAAGCCAGAATTGCAGACAGATTTTCCCAAGTTCCTGTGGGGCCAAAGATCTCACTCACTGTGCTTTGAGCTTCTTCAGAGAGCAGCCCTTCTCCTCAGCAGCAACCCTCCTATCCTGCAGGAGACCAGACTACTGCCAGCCCAATTTGTTTCACATAGCGAAGGGCCCATCCCCAGATCTGAACACACCCAGTCTCGGGCATGTCTGAAATCCCAGTTTTATGGCTTAAGCCCATGGCTGGTTGTATCCCAATAAGCCCAATGAGTAGTTCTCTGAAGAAGGTCAGCTTCTTATTGGCAACGTAGGAAAGCGATGCCATGGCATTGTTGCCCTGGCTTTTGGCTACACTTTTTTTAAAACCTGCAGCAGCGAGTTCTCAGAGTCCAGGTCTACAGACTTGGGCTTGTACTCTGGCGCTAAAAACAGCAGTGCAGATGTTGCAGCTTGGGCTCTTAAACTCCCTCCCTGGGCTTCAGAATCCAAGGGCCAGTCCGAGCCCAAACGTCTACATAGCTGTTTTTAGCGCTGTAGTACTAGCCCACACTGCTGTGGGCTCTAAAATGCAGTGTACTGTGTAGATATACCCCCTGACTCTAAGGGGAGCATCCTGGGTGAATGAAGACGATCAAAACTGGTCTCACATCCCATTAGCTAGATCACTAGTGGACAGTAGCCTGCCCTAACGAGCAATGCCACAGGTGGAGACGGAGGGCATGGCCAACCTCTCAGGGAACCAGCCTTCTCCCAAGGAGAAAGCAGGAACCCTGGACTTTATGGGTGCTCCGGGTGTGTGGCTATAGCATTTCACTCCCCTTCTGCACTCCCTTTGCACTGGTGCAAGGGAGTAGAAAATCAGGGCCAGCATTCGTGTCACTGGTAAGTCTACTTTACCACTAATCGCTTGTTTCACACCGTGAGAAGGGAATTCAGTTTGCAGCACACAAACAAAAGGGAGTGGAGGGACACTGTCATCTGCAGTTGTTCAAGGCGGCGAATCCATAGAGATTGTGAATGAGAAACATGACAGTGCAAGCCAGGAAGCTGAATGGGGGCCGTGGCAACCCTCTGGCATTCAGGCAGCACTTCCTTTTTAACAAAAAAGTGCCACAGTATTCTACAATAAGGGGGCAGTGGTCCCAGTGAAATCATTGGGAGTTTTACCATTGACTTCAGTGGGATCAGGCTTTTGTTCCTAAACATCACATCCCACAGTGGTGCTACTGCAGCATTTGGGCCAATCCCTGGAGAAGGGAATCATTTTGCTTTCTTCCTTTAAAAAAAAAAGTAAACTTTTTGGGGCAGGGACTGTCTTTTTCATTTGACGTGTGTACAGCACCTAGCACAATGGGGCTCTGATCCCTGATTAGGGCCTCTAGACGCTATTGTAATAATCATAATAATAATTAGGCCCCTTTATTATCCAGTTAATCATTCTCTACTTAGCACTTAACCAGCATGAATCAGCTAATTCCTGCACCATTCCTGAGAGGAACAAGTGCCACTATCCCCCACTTTACTGAGGAATAGTGAGATAAAATGACTTGCCCAAGATCACACCGTAGGGCCCAAGTGCTGCATTAACCTCAATAGGGCAGCAACCATGTAGTTCTGAGTGCAGGATCAAGGCCTACATTAGCTGAAGTCTCAACTCCAGGCCTGTAGTCAGATCACTCCTTTCTCTCCCTCCCTCCCCAGAAAGTTGTTTTTTTTCCATTTTGTTCTAATATTTTGAAATATTTCAATTTGACCATTTAACGCCAACTGGAATTTCCTGACATCATCATCATTACCTCCTCCTACTATTTTGGGCTTCATTTTTGGCCATGTCTCTCATCTGCCTTAGTACTGCACTGCCTCAGTTCTGCTGATCTGATGGGGGTTTTTAAATCTGATTTGGCTTTTGGATTCTTATAAATAAAGGACTATGACAATATGCTACAGGAATCAGCCCAGACCCTGCACAATCACCATTGGAAGCTCAAAGGCATAGGGCAATTGCCATCAAGTACTGAGGTATTTGGGTCTGCTTCACCACTGTGTCACTCCAGGTTAATTGCACCACTGCCATGCCCTTGAAATCAACACAGCTTCCCTGGCATATGGCTGGAGTAAGGGAGCAGGGGATCAGGCCCCTCTCTTTATAAATAACTCTTCTGTTCTGAATGTCACTGGCTCCAGATTGATAGGAACAGCTTTCTGCTCACACTGAAGGTGGCCCCATGTGGAAACGGGCTCCCCTTATACCTTGAGAAGGGGCATATTAAGATTTCTCTTGGATCTTTATAGTCTAGGCTGCTTGTTGCTTTAGAGGGAGAGGCAGCACTTCCTGTTTTCTTCTGAGGTTGAGGGGGTGCTTCATGTCAAAGAATCAAAAACAGGAAGTTGGAAAATCTCTAAGCAAATCTCAGCTTCTTTGACTCAAGAACAAAAAAATAAATAACATGAACAAAGGCAAGGTGAGGTGCAAAACGTTCTCAGTTTATTCAAATCAGGATCAACCAGCAAAGGTTACAAGCAAAAGAAACCAATAGCACCACGTTCACAAGACGTCATGCAGGAGGCCTCCCACCTCGGCATGCGTGGGAGAAGCAGGGGTGGGCAAGAAGGGGGACATGAAGACTGGCCACAGGATGTCATGTCCACTGGGGAACATGCAATGGAATGCAAGGGGTGGGGGTGGGGTAATGCCAGCAGTGCAAGCAGCACCCAGAAATGCCATGACTCTGAAAGACGGGAGAGCAGGTGACCCTGCCAGGGGCTCTCAGCCGGTCTGGGAGGGATTTCCACACTCAAGTAGGTTTTCACTTCTGACCTAATTGCATTTCCCTCTCCAGTCATAATGCAAGCTCAAGACTCTCTCTTAAAACAGCCTAGCCCCAGGGAAATCCTCATGACACAGCTCTAGGTCCCTGTTCTTGCTAACACTGAGTGCCCATCTCTTAGTCAGGAATCTTAAGATCTCTAACTGAAAGAATCCTGATTTGTAAGGCACCCTTTCTGCATACATAAGGCTCTGCTGTGCAGTTTGGACACAGAAAGTTCCTGCTTTTTGCAATCCATGAGAGGGGATGCTACATTCCTAGAAGCACTGGCTCCGATTCTCTGCCTCCCGAGCAACTGAACTTCGTGCAGCCTCAGTTGCACAGGGTATTCTTGACTATCTGCTCACAACTACTGCATGATGTTGCTGTGTGCGGTGAAAAACTCTCTCATTATACCCCAGAGTAGGCTGATTTCATTGGTGGATGAAGAGATCCTTGTAGGAGCAGTTTTAAAGCACTTTGAGATCATTCAGGATGGAATAAGAGATTATGATTAACAACTATAATAACTAAAGATCCGTAGAAGAGACAAAGCCATCTGTTCTTTGGCGCCTTTGTGAACATGGTTTAGCCATGTGAAGAGAGACTAGCTATTGACTGCTATCGAAGAGACAGCCAAAGTTGGGTTGGGGGAGCAATTAGCAGCAGTTCCTTACATGGCCTGATTCTGATTTTATTTACAGCAGTGAAATCGGGTGTAGCTCCCTTCAAGATAGTTTTTCATAGCACACAGCAACATCATGGAGTAGTTGTGAACAGATAGTCAAGAATACTCTATGCAACTGAGGCTGCATGAAATTCAGTTGGTAGGGAGGTAGCATATAGCTCCCCCAATGCCCAGGAAACTTGGATTAACGCTCCTCTTATGAAAAGCTTTGTGGGTCTTTAATAAACAGAGTCTCAATTTTTTGTCTCATCCCAGAGGTAGCATAGGCTCCTAACACTATGGTAGGATGGTGGGTATTCTACCATGACAATTCCTGCAGAACCTAGACTTTCCTTGGAGGTCTCTCATCCAAATATTAACTAGCCCTAACCCTGCTTAGTTGGAGATCAAGCAGGTATGCTGCCCAAGACGTATGAAATAATGGACAAGTACTACACATCAGTAAGTCCTCTACACAGTTCATCTCCATAGCTTTACATCATGAGAAAGTGTCACATGTACAGCCGACCCTACAGCTAAATCTGTCCTTCAGGCCCTCAGAATTTCCCATCTTGATTCTGCAACATCTGCCTCCATTGCCCGCTCCAATCCATACAAAATGCTGCTGCTAAAGTCATCTTCCCTGCCAAACATCTTGATCATCTCTCTCTCTCTCATACACACACTTGGAATTCTGTTCTCCCCTCTGCTCCCCCATCCAATACAAGTTTCTTGCCACTGTTTTCAGAGCCCTGTATAGCTCTGCTCCCCCTCCTTGTCAAACCTCATTTTGTTCCGCATCCTCTGCTCTTCTAATGGCGACAGCCTTGATTCTCTGTTTATCAGCTTCTTGCACCATCATCTCTGTTGCTTCTTCCACACTGCCCCCTATGCATGGAAAACCCCTTCCTGAACTCATCCACAAAGCTCCTACTTTCCTGGCATTTAAGTCCCCCTTAAAGACTCACTTCTGCTGTGCTGTCTATGAAAAATCTAGTTGACATATGTATATTAACTGCATTTTGTCAAGATGAAGGTTAGTCCCACCTAGATCATAGAATCATAGAATATCAGGATTGGAAGGGACCTCAGGAGGTCATCTAGTCCAACATCCTGCTCAAAGCAGGACCGATCCCCAATCAGATCATCCCAGCCAGGGCTTTGTCAAGCCTGACCTTAAAAACTTCTAAGGAAGGAGATTTCACCACCTCCGTAGGTAACACATTCCAGTGTTTCATCACCCTCCTAGTGAAAAAGTTTTTCCTAATATCCAACCTAAATCTCCCCCACTGAAACTTGAGACCATTACTCCTTGTTCTGTCATCTGGTACCACTGAGAACAGTCTAGATCCATCCTCTTTCAGGTAGTTGAAAGCAGCTATCAAATCTCCCCTCATTCTTCTTTTCCGCAAAGTAAACATCCCCAGTTCCCTCAGCCTCTCCTCATAACTCATGTGTTCCAGTCCCCTAATCATTTTTGTTGCCCTCCGCTGGACTCTTTCCAATTTTTCCACATCCTTCTTGTAGTGTGGGGCCCAAAACTGGACACAGTACTCCAGATGAGGCCTCACCAGTGTCAAATAGAGGGGAACGATCATGTCCCTCGATCTGCTGGCAATGCCCCTACATATACATCCCAAAATGCCATTGGCCTTCTTGGCAACAAGGGCACACTGTTGACTCATATCCAGCTTTTCGTCCACTGTAACCCCTAGGTCCTTTTCTGCAGAACTGCTGCCTAGCCATTCGGTCCCTAGTCTGTAGCAGTGCATTGGATTCTTCCGTCCTAAGTGCAGGACTCTGTACTTGTCCTTGTTGAACCTCATCAGATTTCTTTTGGCCCAATCCTCCAATTTGTCTAGGTCCCTCTGTATCCTATCCCTACCCTCCAGCGTATTTACCTCTCCTCCCAGTTTAGTGTCATCTGCAAACTTGCTGAGGGTACAATCCATACCATCCTCCAGATCATTTATGAAGATATTGAACAAAACCAGCCCCAGGACCGACCCTTGGGGCACTCCACTTGATACCGGCTGCCAACTAGACATGGAGCCATTGATCACTACCCGTTGAGCCCGACAATCTAGCCAACTTTCTATCCACCTTATAGTCCATTCATCCAGCCCATACTTCTTTAACTTGCTGGCAAGAATACTGTGGGAGACAGTGTCAAAAGGTTTGCTAAAGTCAAGGAACAGCGCGTCCACTGCTTTCCCTTCATCCATAGAACTACTCTATTTATATATTGTACCCCTCCCCCTAAACTCTATTTGAATGTATGTCTGTCCTCAGATTGTGTGCTCCTTCGGGAAGAGACTTTCTTTTTTGCTTGAAAAGCACCTCACACACAGAGGGCACTGTCACAAGCAATATTAATAAATCACTTTAATAATAGATACGCCCAATTCAAACCCAACCCAAATCTGGATTTATAGGACAAAGACACTGGGCAAACATCAACTCCTCACCTTTGGTGGGATGAAGGGCTGAGATTTGAACCTGCCACACCCGAAAGTCCAGACATTTCCATCCTGATTCTGTAGATGTCTAAGCCAATTACACAGATGGAGGGAGCAACCTTGCACTGGCCAGGCAAAAGAGCAAAGTTTTTTCCATCTCTAATTTGTAGAGACCAAATTCTGCAGTCCTTGTTCCAGCAAAGCTTCCATTGACTACAATGGGACCATCTCTAGATAAGGACTGTGAAAGGACTTCTGGATTCAGTCCAGCACTATCTTACAGCGGATTTTCTTTTCTTCCTGCCTCATCAACTCCTGGTGACAAGCTCTCTTCTGTCCCATCAGCTACATTTCCCCCTTGCTTCCTTTCCTATTTTCTGTTGCTCAGAGACCTGGACATGGAAATGTAAATCCTGACTGTACAACTCCATTATTTCATCTCCACCCTAGAAAACCTCTACCCTCCCTTTCTTCCTTCAGTGCCAAATCTGTCCATCCTACCACGCCAGAATGAGTTTCAAAATCCACAGAAGGTGGATGGGTAAGATCCCAGCCATCTGAGCAGGGTGCCACACTGTAAGAAGCTAGTGTCCACTAACACTGCAGTTTTTCTTTTTCCCCTCTACACTGATTTCTCTCCCCTGAAGATACAACTTCAATCAGAGACAGAAAAACATCAATGGAAACAAACCAAAATCACTACAAGCAAACATGGCGGGTGGAGGGGGAAGGATGGAGGAGTGTCTCCCACACTGAGCTGGAAAACAGGAGGATTTAGAGAGAGAAATCCTTTGGGATGGAGCAGCAGTGCTCGAGGGATGGCAATGAGCAAAGTGCAGTAGCTGCTGAGATCAGCCCTGCTGAATACAACGAGGTCCCTTCATCTGCCAACCTCAGCTCTTGCCATTATTCTGAGCTCTTAAATTTATACTGGATTCTCCCTTCTTTCCCACCTGTCTCTTCCTAATCCTGCCCCACAAATCTGGGATTATATATGTTGGCCAGCCCAGACCCTCCAATGCAGAAAAGGGATTGTGGGTAATTTTTATAGAGGCTTCCAACTGGAACAAGAAGTGCTGTCCCCTTTAACTCACCTGGCAGAGAAACTTGCACAGCTGGGCTGGTGGGGTGCAGGATTTTAGTCCTTCCTTGGCAAATTAACGTATTAATTAGTTAGTCTACCCTTCTATTTAAAGAGGTGTGTGGCGCCCTCTACTGCACCATACAGGCCTAGGAAACCAACCCACTTTCCCCCAGACATATACTAGCGCATGTACGATGGCCTCTACTTATTCAAATGGGTGGTACCTTTTTCCACTTTGCTGCTCTTTAAGATACCCTGGAATTTGCCTCCTTTCCTTTGCTTCGGGGCAGGGAAAAGCAGCACAAGATTCATCCTTCTCTCTTTACTAGCATAATGTGTAGAGTTAAAGATCAGCAGGAAAATGAGAGGGAGAAGACATAGAGCTCTGTCATCTGGAGGGAGGCTGGGGTTATTCTGTGGCCCAATAATCTGGCAGAGGGGCCTGGATTCTTTTTATTTTTTTAAGGCCTCTCTCTAACTTGTTTCCTTGTTCTAAGATGTTTGGATTTCCAAAGAGGCAGCAACAAAGGGACACAGAAAGGTTTTCAACGTGCAATCAGGAAGAGTAGGGTGAGGGGCTTGCAAGGGGGTTTATTCTACACCAAGCTGCATGCCAAGGGGCTGAAGTGAGGAATGGGGGCTGGCTAGCAAACAATCAGCTGTATCCAGCTGACTTCTGAATTCATAGCAAAGAGATCCATCAGCTGAGGCCTGATCCCTCTCCCCTACTTTTCACACTGCTTGGATGCCTGTGGGCTGCTTCTTTCCATCAGATGATTATTTATATAGTAGAACCTGACTTCCATGGCTGTTCTCCTTGTTCTCACCAGATTTGTTGTTGGTCCCCTGGTGTGAGCCCAGGCCCTGAAGGGTGTGAGGAAAGGGTATGTGTGTGTGTGAGAAAGAGGAGTGGTGCTTTGCCCTTTCTTTATGTTGTTGGTTTCTTTACCTTTTCGCTACACTTTCTGATGGTGGATGTGAGCTCACTCACTACCATATCCACACACTTCAGACTCGGCTCCTTCAACTTCTGCACCTGCTTTTTCACTATGGCTTCAAAAGCGAGGTCAGGCGTGAAGAGACCCGTTCTGCACAGTGAGGGGCAGGGAGGGAAGAAGCAACAAGGAAGAAAGAAGAGCAAAGCAGACGGAGGCAGAGAGAGATTGAGAGAGAGAGCAGAAAAGGAAAAGAGAGAGAGAGAGAGAGGAAAAGAAAGAAGAGAAAAACACAAGGCAAAATGAGAAGTGAGATTTTGGTTCACTCCACAGATAAATCGAAGCAGGTGAGCATTGCTGCAGGGCCCATGTGCTGCCAAGTATCAAGGGATTCTACAGATGCATGGAAATGGCACAGTGGGAAGGAACAGACAGAGTAGGTGAAACCATGAGCTACAGAGCCCAACAAAATGGATGGGTGGATGGATGCATCCAGGGATCCCTCTCCCAGAGCAAGCCTTCTCCACAGGCAATGAAGGCTGAACACACTGAGCCTCTCACTCTTTTCTTCACCTGGGTCAGTCTCATTTCTCTCTGCTGTTCCATGGGTCTCTTTTCTTGCCTTTTTACCCACCAGCTTTATCCCTTTCTCTTTCTTCTTCCCTTAAGTTCCCCCTAATCCATTCCATCTAAAGATGGACTGCATGGGGGTGGGGACTGGGGGCAGTGGCGCAAGTAGAATTTATTTCTTACCAGTATGCTGCACATACATAGGCGACTCATGGGAGGGACACAAAGGGGGGGGCACATGACCCCCCACACACATGACTCCTCCCCACCTCACCCCCAGCCTGGGGCCCCCGCACTCTCCCTGTTCTCTCCCCATCCCACATTACCGGGGGTTGGGGGGGGCAGCAGCTCTGTCCTCCCGCTGTGCCAGATGCAGACTTCTGAACTGCAGTGCTCTCTGGAACCACAGCAGCAAAAGGAGCAGCTCCTCCAGCACAGCTGTACTGCCCCCAGCCCTGTCCACTGGCACAGCTGTCCAGAGATACTTCAACCCCAGACATACACTGCTCCATTTTGATCACAGCACCCTTTCCCATGCATTATGTCACTTACAGCTAATGTGAAAGGCTGCTCTGTTCATGTTGGGATGTGTAGTTTCCAGAGTACCCATCTCCTCCCAGGTGCACTTCTCAGAGCCTGGCAGGTTGCCAGTGAAGCCCTTGATTGGGTAAAGAGCGGGTGCCCTTAAAGTTAAAATGGCCCCTGCATGTCTCAGAAAATATGTTCCAGGTCTCACTGCCTATTCAGAGATTCAACCTGCCTGCTAAGTTCAATATAGCCCCTTTAGATGTATCTGAGTCAGGCTCAGTGGATGGAGCCTGGGAAAGGGACCCTCACACAAAATGTCCCTTTAGCTATCTGAAAATTTTAGTAACATCACCACTTTGTTTCTTTAAAGTCAAAAATGTCACCACTCACACTTGCGCACACACACAACATGAACTGCAGCAAACTCAGTCTCTAGCCTCTGAACCACTATGGGACCCAAACCCGCTACACTAACAAGAAAACACCTTAAACATTCTGATTCCCCCCACACTCCCTTCAGACCATCGTCAACGGAGACGATGGTCTGACCCAGTATCTCTTGCTATAACTGACCCAGTATCTCCCCCAGCTAGATTTGTTCCTCTTTGTCCACCTCTTTCCAACATTTCCTCTTTCTTTCCTATGTGTGTGTCACCCTGTGTACCACACCTGCCCAGTCTCCCTCACTCCATTAGAGGTGGCTGTGGAATACTGAGTTCCCATCTTCTGTCCCAAGGTCTCTTTCTGTCCTCCCTGATCTTTACATTTCCCTCTCTCTTGGGTACCAGGTATCCTCATGGAAGGAAGAATCTGTCCTTCATGTCTATAATAGAGACAATTTCACTACTGGTGTAAATTCATTCCTCAAGGAAAAAGAAAGAGAAAGACAAGACAATGAAGGTGGAGATAGACAGAAATGGGAAAGAAAGAAAGAAAGAAAGAAAGAAAGAAAGAAAGAAAGAAAGAGAAAATGATTCGTAAGGGAGAAGAGGGCAGGAGTGATAAAGACTTAAATGATGCTTGATGGATGGTAAAACTAACCAAGGGAGGATTAAGGGGACTTGAAAAGTGGGCGCTTCAGATTCAGTTACTGGATGACTCTGGGTACTTGGCAGCCCAAAGGTCTTTGCTTACCTGTCACCAGCACTAAGGGCAATTTTCTGGGTGCTCCCCACAGCTACATACCTCAACAGAAGACAGCAGGATAGAAAAAGGAAGCTCCTCCCAGCATTCTAAAAACTTGAGGAATCTGTCACTGTCTGTCCACTTTGCTCTCCCAGTATGGACTGGGACAAAGCACATGTATTTGAGCCTAAGTACCTCTGCAGAGACCTCCAGCCCCAAGCAATGCAGTCTCTTGCAGAGCAAACCTGAGACTCACCACTCGCGCCCCCTCCCCCCCTGCTTTTTTTTTTTTTCTCCAAATTCGAGGTTTCAATCTCCCTTGGGAGTCTCCTGCAATGCCCTCACCTGGTTACCTGCTCCTGAATGGCCAGCAGTGATCCGACATACCAAGAGTCTCCAGTGCCCACGCTATCACACTCTGGCTGAGATGCCCTTTCACCAGGACCTGGACCTGTCTGAAGCAGCAGGCCATGGCTGAGAGGAATGGCAGGCAGTCTCCCCGTCTTTCTCACACTGCTTCTCAACATTAAATCCAAGCCCAAACTCAGACATGAAAATCGCAATATTTGCAGGATCGACAGAATTATGACTGGCTCTCTCCCACATCCCAACTGAAGTCCACAACAGTCAATCAGAACCCAGAGAATGAAACCTCCAGGGCACCCCCATCACAGCAGGAGGAAGGGAAAGGCAGGAACTCAGGAGAGAGTGGACACCTCCACTTTCCTTCTTCTCAGCCATTTACTGCTCCTTCAAAACAAGATACAAACCAAGCCAATCAGAAACCATACCAAATTCCACAAGCTTAGGAACATCTCCCTGTAGGGAAGCCCACAGCTTGATCATTCCATATTAGCAAAGCCTACTTCCCCTCTTGAATCTTGATCCTCCACATTTGAGAGTTTATGTACCCTTTTGCTCTGTGATGGTCAATCAGGGGCCAGATTGGGTGATACCAAGTCCCCAGAAGTTCCCAGGGGAAATCTATATCCCAGACTCTGACTTGGAAATTAATATCAGAAATTAAATTCAAATCAGATATAAACCATCAGCCTCTAGAGGAAGAAATAACCTTGGCTGTTATAAAGAGTTAATGTTCATGTTAGAGAGCTGGTGGAGGGGGTTGTGTTTCTGGAATGGGCATGTGGGGGGAGACCCCAATGTTCCAAAGACACCTCTCATGGAATGGGGGAGACTGGCAGCAACCCACTCCTATCAGCTGTCCCATCTGTTTCTGATTGGCTGGTTGGCTGGAATGCCCCAGGCTAGTATCACTCAGGTCTAGTCATGCTGCTGAGGAGGTGGTTAGAAACATCAAGTTTCACTGCAGGCAGCTCCTTGCCCAGATCACAGTGCTGTGCTTCAGCCAGCGAGCAGGTGGGCGGGCAGGTGTTAGCGTGTGAACTCCATGTTCCCTCCGGTTACCTTCTTGGTGCATTGTCTAACGGTATTGATTAACTCCGAAATGACCATGTCCACGCATTTCAGGCAAGGCTCTTTAATCTTCTTCACCTGCTTTTTCACAATGGTCTCAAAGGCCATGTCGGGCGTGAAGAGACCGGTTCTAAACACCCAGGGTGGGGGACAAGACAAGGCAGGAGGGGAGGTAGAGGGGGGAAGGAGAATGTCACAGCATTACACAGACATTTCAGAGCAGGCCCTTGTATCACTGACACCCAGCTCATTGGCCCGGAGGAACCATAAAACCCATGAACAAAACCTTACTGAAATCAACGGGAATGGAGGGTGCTCAACACTTCACAAAAATGATCTCTTAGGATGAAAATGACCAACACAGGGACCAACACTAAGCTTATGTACCACTTCAGCCTTTAAGGCGGGGGGCATTTAGGGTTTAAGTAGTTCATAGGGCTGGCCCTCTGGTGAATATCACCCTTAGAGAGTTTCAAGAAACCCTTTCTTAATTATAATAAGGGAGCAATAAATACTAATACTATTGCTCAAATGAGCCTGACCAGATCAGATGGAATGAGCTGAAGGAGAAGAAAATAAACTTGTCAATATCTGATCACCTGCTTGCATTCTCCAGAGTTCAATAGAGATTCTGAGGGGTGCTGGGCTCCCACAGTCCCCACTGACCACAGGGGGAATCGCAGTATCTCAGCATCTCTCAGGTAAGGCTGCCTGTTAGGCATCATAAGCCACACATCATTAATCTTCTCTAACACAAATGCAAAGATGTTAACTTACCATGCATTTGGGACCTGGTCCTGCAAAGTACTGAGCACCCTCAGCTCCCATTGAAGTCACTGATGGTTGAGTGTGCTCAGCACCAGCTTGCAGGATCAAGCCCTAGCAGATCTGGGAAAATAAATTAAAACAATATTTTAAGAAATTAAAAAGGTGTGTAGGAGGTGTTTAGCATCCCTTCCTATGTCACTTCCTCTTACTACAATGTGATGTCACTTCCTCTTTCTCACATTCAGCACAGGAGATGAAAGAAAAAGGATGATCACCAAGACAATTTTACCTTTCAGGCTCCTGCTGCTCTCACATGGAAACAGAAAGCAAACTGATTTGGATGAACATCAGTACCACCCAATACAAGGCAGTTCACCTGCCAATGGCTCAGACAGGTGTTCCCTCCCCTCTGCTGACCTACCGTACCTCTGAAGTCTTCTCCGCTTGGTTTGGAAGGTCTAGAGATATTTACAAGGCTGTGCAGTCATAGGCCTGCCTAGTGCATGATACATGCCTGATACCATGGATGTTCTTGATGGCGTAGCTGATCTCTCGCCGGAGTTCCTTCTCGTCAAACTCCATCTGCACCAGAAGAAAAGATTGTCAGAAGGGGCCCGGCAACCCATACAGCAGAGCATCATGCAGATACAGAGCAGAGGGCCCCTGCCAGGTCATGACTCAGCCCTGCAAGATGAAGGTGTGGAGCAGGAGAGTGGCCTGTTGGCTGGAGCACAGGAGTGGGAGTCAGGAGATCAGGCTTCTGTTGCCAGCACTCATATGCTGTGTGAACTTTGGAAACCCAGCTTAGGGCTTGACTGTCCGTGTACGTCTACACCCAAGCTGGAGTTGTAACTTCCAGCTTGGGTAGATGTACATGTTAGCTCCAACTGAACTAGTGTGATAAAAATAGCAGTGTGGCCATGGTGGCATGGGCAGTGGGTCAGACTAGCTCCCTAAGGATGTACCTAGGGTCCCAGATGGGATTGTACTCGGGCAGCTAGCCTGTCCCACTGTCTGTGCCGCTGCAGCTACACTGCTATTTTTAGCATGTTAGCTCAATTGAAGTTCGCACATGTACATCTACCTAAATTGGAAAATACACCCCCAGCTCCAGTGGACGTGCCCTCAGAAGTGCTGCCCAGTTCTCATTGACTATACAAATGTCCTTAGAAACAAAGGGAATGAGAAACTAAAAATATAAGATTGTGTCCCAAATAAAATGGTTTGCCTTGCAAGGTTTGCATGCGATCTCAGCAGCTGTTTTTTCCAATATACACATAACAAACTGGATTTCTCTCTCACATAGAAAAGTTACAACATCATCAAACACAATGCAGGCTCTTGTCTTTCATTGACAAGGCCTCAGCATCTCATTCAAATGGAAAGGATCATACTACTACTAAGTGAAAATACAGGCAAGCCAAAGCATAAGGGGAACAGATTGGCTCCTGCTTGATCTTCTGTTCTGAAAACCATCAAGAAAAGGTTATTTCATCACCTTTTCCTCTGGAGCTTTTATACATTATAGGTCAGATTCTCCCATACAGTGAAGGCTCTGTGTGTCTCCCTGCAAGTGCAATTTGTCCCCAGCACCAATGTGTGCAGTCCCAGGAGGACACCACAAGAAGATCCTCTGGTGGTGCTAAATCAATGAAGGGCCATTTACACCACCCATTTCTTTGCTGCTCATGTAGAAGTGAAGGTCTAATGTGATTGTAGCAAAGGAGACATAGTTAGGATGTCCCTGAACCCCACTGATCCTTGGCTGTATTTTCTGCCCCTTGGGAGTGTTTAAGAGTCAGCATAAGTTGGAGCAGCCCTTAGTTTGGTATTAGCTTGGCACATCGGGACCAGCCCTGCCCACAGCATCAACAGGATCAATGGAATGCAGTTTTCAACTATCTCTGCATCTGCCCCCAAACTACACCATGTGCAGATCAGCCAGAGGCAAAGATCTGACTCTACCTCTCTACATGGACATTCAGCTGACCAGAGACACTCTTTGGCTTGAGGTGAACAAACTAAAGCTTCAGCATTTGGGGTCCATGTCATCAGAACAGTTAAGGTAAAACCCTTTTACATAACCAGGAAGAGAAAGTGAGGGAGTTCCTATGCTCTGCTACCAGGGCAGGAGCTGAGGTAGAGGCCATGTTCAGATACTGGAAGGGTGCTGAAGGAGAGGACAGGCTCTGGCAAGGGGTGAGGGCTGAGGGAAAAGAGAAGCCAGGAATGGAGGTGAGAGAGAGAGAAAGGAGGCAAAGAACAGAGAGGACTGGTAAAGGAAAAAGAAAACAGCAGGTGAGAAAGACAGGTGAAGAAGAGAAAGAAAGTGATGAAGGTAAAGAGAAGGTCAAGGAGTAAAGAAGAAGCGAATTAAAGAGGAGACAGCCGATGAAAAGGAGAAGAGATGACAATGAGCCAAGAAGATGGCAGCTGAGAAGGACAGGTGAAGAAATGACAGCAGGTGGAGAGAAAATAGGCAGGTAGGTGAGAAGGATAGGATGGGGAGTGGTACCTTCACCAGTTCAAAGGGGAACCGCTCATGGAAGATGCGGTTGATCCTAGCTCCTCCAGACAGCTCGTAGGTATCAATCTGGTCACCAGAACCTTCAATACGTTTCTCAAAGTCCACAGCAAACTGCTGGACCATCCTAGGCAGAAAGAGAAATGAATGGGGGAAGATTGCCAGACACACTTCTCTTAGGAGGGGCGCGCAGCAGGAGTCACTTACTGCAGCAGAGCTTTGGTCTTCCGGGCAGGATCATCAGGACGGAAGTTCTTGTACTCATCCACCTCTTTCTCAATGGAGAGAAGCTGGCTCTGGAGTTTGTTTCGCAGGCCTGGCAGGGTGTCTCGGATGTGATTTGTCAGTTGCTGCACAAGTAGAAGGTTGAGAAATGGGTTAAAAAGCCTGTGATTGAACAGGGTTTGCTGACTCAGCAAAAGGGCAGAAACAAAATGGGCTATTTCTCTGTGACAGGGGGATCATTAGCCCTGTGGGCCAGAATAGGCTACTCCTATGAGCCACAGGGCATCAGTCTTGTGTGGCAGAGTGGGCCAGTCCCACTGACTGAACTAGGTTTTGAGTGGGGAAAATAATGAGATTATATCAAGGGGAAGCCATCATTGGACAGGTCATCTCTCCAGTATAAAGGAAAGAGCTAGGTTATGGATCTGTCTTTGGAAACTCCTAGGGCTTCCCTGCAATGCAGAGGTAGCAGAGAGACCAGGCAGAGCAGGGACAAAATCAATACCTGAAAACTTTTAGACAAATTGGCCCCACCAAGCTTCAAATATGCATGAAAGGTTGATGAATAGTGCAGCAAGGCCTATTATGTGGACATAATGGGGTTGTCAGGTTCTAAGAAGAAAAGGAGGTTGGTTTCTTTTGACAGTCCAGTGTCCAGGTGAAAATACTATCTATTTAGGTACTTATGTGGCCCTCATCACCATACTATCTGAGAGCCTTGCAATGCCCCTGTGAGGTAGGGATATCTGGCTTTTACAGACAGGGAACTGAGGCACAAGGTAGTTTTAGGATTAAGCCCTAAAGTCCTAGGCTGAGCAGAGACTTGAACCCAGGTCTCCTGAGTTGAACCCCAGTCTACCCAGTTCTCATGTAGCTAGGCAATGCCCTTTTCAGAAGGCCATCAGACACAGAACTATACTAGCTAGGAGAAGTACATAGTAATAATATTCTATACTTCCCTAGCACCTTTCAACAAAGGATCCTAAAGCACTCACAAACATTGACTAACTGAGCCTCAAAACTCCCCTTTGAAAGAGAAATAATTTGTGCCCATTTTACAGATTTATTACTGCTCTTGGGTAAAGGACAAGAAAAATTAAAATTATGTTTATTTCCATAAACTAGCCAAACAAAGGGGACTTCATTTCTATTTTGGGGGTGGATTTGGAAATGTATTTTATTGCAACCTCTTTAATCTTATCCATAAACGTATCAGACCTGCCAAATCGGACTCATCTGAGGACACCCTGTAAAGTGTCCCATTTAGGAGGATGAAGGACTTTGCTGTGCGAGTTTCAGCATCTTTAAAGCACTAAAACGTTAAACTTTTAAACTATGGGCCCTGCTGGAGTCTGGACAGGATCTGGGTTGGCTCTGAACGTCTTGTTTTAGGCTTTGATCCTGTCAACATGACACAGTCAGTCAAAAAAAAAAAAAAAAAACCTGATCAATTTTGAAAAATATTTTTAAATCGGGAACAAAAATGTTCATAGAAAATTTCCAAGTTTTTTTAATTTTCCAGTTTTTCAACAACAAAATGAGGTCTGACTGTCAGATTTTCATTAAAAAATGGAAAATTTCTACAAATTTTTTTTTTAAAAGTGTTTACTAAATATTCTGTGGAAAATGCTTACCGTTTTCCGACCATGTGTTTAACTTTGACGCCAATGGGACGACAAACATGCTTAACGCTAAACACGTAGCTAAGAAGCTGCAGGATCAGGGCCTGGCTGTTTCCTTTGCAATCTTGCCAAGCAACAGATGCAAATGGTGGCCAGCCACAAGCACTGAGCAGGAAATAGCCTGCACTGGCTCCTCCTGGCCACAGGGGCCGCTGTTGCGCCAGCACTTGAGCAGGGAGACAGTTTCTCCTCCTCTCAATGCTCCCCCTGCCAGTGCCCAAGGTGGATCCTGTGGTGCTGGGGAGTGGGAGGCTTGTGCCTGGACTAGGAGGGGACAGAATGGGGGATGGGAGCCCAGGAGCCCCCTTGAGCCTCAGTCCCTTCAGCCTGGCCCCCTTTGAGGCCTGGCTCCTCATTCTGTCCTCCCAGCCTGGGTCTGCTTGACCGCGGCTCCCTCAATCTGTCCTCCCAGCTCAGGCCCCTTGAGCCCCACCCTGGCTCTCCTTGAGCCTGTGCCCCCCAGCCTGTGCCCCCAGCCTAGTTCTCCTTGAGCCTCTGCCCCCATCCTCTGTGCCTCCAGCCTAGTTCTCCTTGAGCCTCTGCCCCCCATCCTCTGTGCCCCCAGCCTAGTTCTCCTTGAGCCTCTGCCCCCCATCCTCTGTGCTCCCAGCCTAGTTCTCCTTGAGCCTCTGCCCCCATCCTCTGTGCCTCCAGCCTAATTCTCCTTGAGCCTCTGCCCCCCAGCCTGTGCCCCCAGCCTAGTTCTCCTTGAGCCTCTGCCCCCATCCTCAGTGCCCCCAGCCTAGTTCTCCTTGAGCCTCTGCCACCCCTCCCCCATTCTGTCCTTCCAGCCTAACCCGCTTTAGCCCATGCTCCTCATTCTATGCCCCTGGACTTTTCCCCCTTGTAGCCTCTGTTCCCCTGACTTGCAGCTCACCTTCCCATGTCTGAGTTGGTCTCTCCACTCCCGGATAAACTCTGCGCACAGGAACCTCTTCCCCCACGTCCTCACTGGAACATGCCAAGGTAAAGGCCTTTATCACTGTATCCCAGTATTCCCTTGATAGTGGCTATCTATGATGTTCGTCTCTAGCACAAGGGATGCGGGGACCTGAGCCTATTTGCTTTGATGGAAATGGGGTGTATGGTGAATGGTTTGAAAGCCACTACTACAACATCATATGGTCAACTGGAATTTAAAAAAAAATGACTAATCACCAGAAATTCCAATTTTTGACAATCCTGTTTAAATAGTGTCCAGAGTAAATATCCAGAGTTTGATTTAATTCCTTTAAAACAAATTGCATAGGATTTTGTCTGCTCCTTTCCTCATGTACCTGAGGGGTCTTTCCAGCAAGGGAGAAGAAGCGGATCTGAGAGCAACATTATCAGATTGCTAATGCATGAGCTGGGAAGTACAACTGATCCTCAGCAAAACAGGGAAACTGATGATTAGGGCTACAGATTTGTCACTGCAGTTTTATTAAAAAATCAGGGAGCAGTCACTGTAAAAACAGACTCCAAAGAGAGACTGCTGAATTGGAATTAATTTGCAAACTGGACACCATTAAATTAGGCTCGAATAAAGACTGGGAGTGGATGGGTCATTACACAAAGTAAAGCCATTTCCCCATGCTTATTCCCCCCCCCCCCCCCCGTTACTCTCATCTTCTTGTCAACTGTTGGAAATGGGCCATCCTGATTATCACTACAAAAGGTTTTTTTCTCCGGCTGATAATAGCTCACCTTAATGGATCACTCTCGTTATAGTGTGTATGGCAACACCCATTTTTTCATGTTCTCTGTGTATATATATATTTTCCTACTGTATTTTCCACTGCATGCATCCAATTAAGTGGGTTTTAGCCCACGAAAGCTTATGCTCAAATAAATTTGTTAGTCTCTAAGGTGCCACAAGTACTCCTCGTTCTTTTTGTAAATGTAGTAAAGTTTGCAGGTTACTAAATTTACTGTGACTGCTCCCTGAGCTTTCTCCCCCTGCTCTCCTCACCCTGCCTAATGGGCACTGACCATCTGCAACAGCATGTTCCACCCAGGCACTGCAACCCTAATCCTGCCTGGTGAGTTAGGGCAGCCAGGACAGGACAAAACATGAGTGATACTGTGACCCGGTGCATCAGGTCTCAACGGTCTGAGCAGGGAGCTGGGTTCAGCACCACAGGATAGGAGCCACTGGGCTTGCTCTCCAGTGTGGGCCTCCCCTGGGCCTGGTGACCCACTGTTTGGGAAAATCACGGACAGGAAAAAAAGACACAGACAAACAGAAAAATCATGGTATGCATGAGATTTTTCCACCCATGGCACACCTACAGCTCTACTGATAATACACAGTGTGTTTCATCTATCTGTGTATCTTAGGGTTTTATACTGCTACCCATCATTATAGTCCAACTACCAAAATCAGTAGCAATAGCAAAGTCCCTCGAAGACTTCATGGAGTCTCTGACACTCTTCCCTTTTTGGGGTCAAAACACTGTTTGAGGGAGAGATTTTGGTTTTGATTTTTTTTTAGTCTTTAAGATTTGTATTCATTTCTCTCTCTTTTTATTTTTTGAGTTGGTAGGGGCTTAGAGGCAGAAGGGGGAGTCAATGCTGTCTTATTCTTATGGTGAAAAGGCTTTTTTTAAAAACATTTTTTCACAATTTCAAATATATCAAAAAATATACCAGAAAAAATAGAGAAAAGTACATACGCTTTTGCTAACTTCTTTCAATTCTACTGATCTTAGGTGTAATTGAACTATAGCAATTAAAAAATTGTCAGACAAATGCAATTTGGAAGTTGATGCTGTCCCCTTAAATCTTAACATTTGAGGTTTTGGTTTTTATAGTTTCCTCCATCCGATGTGTCCCAGGAGAAGGCAGCCCTCCAGCCAGATTAGAGTCTTATCCAAATTAATTTATAAAACAATTTTCTGATAGGCATCATTTTTAATTGAACATCCAAATCATTTTAATTAATATTATAAGACTACAGGAAATGCAATGGTCTCTTGAAGCTAAAAACCCAAAAACATGGTAGGCCAAGTTCTGCTCTCACTTACAGTGGTGTAAATCAGGAGGAATTCTACTGGTGTAAATCCAGACTAATGCCATTGACTTCAGTTTACTTACTCTGGATTTATACTGATGTTACTGAGAACAGAATTTGGCCTTTTGTCTTTAGTGCATGAACTTGATTTTCAGCCCAGAGGAAAGTGTTTTTCATTATTTCAGTGTATTTGAGTCAGGCACAGTTTAGTGGTCCTGTACTGACACTCTCTCCTTTTGTGACCTTGGTCAATCATGTAGCTGTTCTGTGCCTCAGTTTCACAGCATTAAAACAGGGACAGTAATCATGTATCGATCCACTGTGAGTATTCATTAATTCATGTTTGTCAAGTGCTCTAGGAGTGTTTAGTATTAGTATTATCTCCAAGTAACCCTGGGTGACAGCCCCATTTGGGTCTGTTCTCTGTCCTGGTGGTACCCAGCTGCAGAGCCCAGCTTCCGTTACCTGGTTCAACACTTTCTGCAGGTAGGGGGTACCCATGCGTTCAGCCATATGTCTGTAGGATGGGTGGGAGAGAAAGAACTTCCTCTCTGCAGCCAGTGCAGCCTGAATGTCCTTCTTGCCATCAATGTCCTTCTGACTTCTGTTGACCACACCGATGTAACCTACCAGTGAAAAGACCAAAAGTCAGATGGCAGCACAGAGGAAGTGCAGAAACATTGGACACAGCCAGGAGACAATCCAGGGTATGGAGAGCCTGCGATATGACACTAGGAGGGGAGGGTAAAGGGGAGTCGAAAAGGGTGATTCTGCACTTGGACTCCTGGTAGTGGAAGGAGAGGGAGACCCACTGATAACTGGAACCATTAGAAACAAGTTGAAAAATTTAAACTGGAATTTCCACTAGACTCTGATACCTGGGAAGGAAAAGAGAAGGCAGGTGGAGAGCTGCAGTCACTACTGCTAACCAGCTAAGATTTGTGAATCTCCCATTACATTTATTTATTATCATGTCCTCTCCGCAATTCAATTATTTTTCTCACCCACCTGTTATGTCTTGTCTTCTAAACTGTAATCTTTTTGGGGCAGGAGCTGTCATTTATTTTATCTTTGTATAGCACCTACCCAATCTGATTGTGTCCTTTAGGGCAATGGTTCTCAACCTTTCCAGACTACTGTACCCCTTTGAGGAATCTGATTTGTCTTGCATACCTCCAAGTTTCACCTCACTTAAAAACTACTTACTTACAAAATCAGACAAAAATACAAAAGTGTCACAGCACACTATTACTGAAAAATTGCTTACTTTCTCATTTTTACCATAGAATAAAATTAATTGATTGGAATATAAATATTGTACTTACATTTCAGTGTATAGTATATAGAGCAGTATAAATAAGTCATTATGAAATTTTAGTTTGTACTGACTTCACTAGTGCTTTTTATGTAGTCTGTTGTAAAACTAGGCAAATATCTAGATGAGTTGATGTACCCCCTGGACGACCTCTGCATACCCACAGGGGTACACATACCCCTGGTTGAGAACAACTGCTTTAGGGTACCACAGTATAAATAAGGCTTCTGTTTTTATTGTTTGTTTATTAATTTAGTTTTTCAGGGTTTATTTTTAGCAACTTTTAAGTTTTATGCAGGTGTCCAAAATAGAGGTGTTATCTTTGTGTATATGGAAATAAGTAATGTCTATTATATATATTAGTATATATACTACATACAGTAATATATACTGTAATGAGTAATCTCTTTATAATGTTCCCTAGTGCGCTTTAACACACTACTCATTCAAACAGCACTATGTTAAAGTGCACTAGGGAACCTTTAGTGCACACCAGCAGGGTCTACACAGACCAATTAATGCACAGCATTGGTGTGCTTCAGAAGTCACACATAATACTGCTTCCTGTAGACCAGCCCTTCAATACAAGTAACCATTTCCGGTGTTTCTCCAGTGGTATTGGATAAACACCAGTTTAATTCTTTTTATCAGGGGTGTTTTATCTGTGTTGACCAGTTATAATGAAAAATCAAAAGTCCTAAATATAAATGTTAAAGAAAAAGAGAGCCCAGATTCTGATATCTGGGAAGGAGGGGTGAGACCCAGGTTCCCATGTCTACAATTTTTCTTCCATAGAAAAAGATATAACACAGAGAACAGGATTCTGCTTTTGGGTTTTGGCTGCCAGGACCGCATACTGAGGTACAAAGACTCTTGGGAAGGGATTCCCTGCAGAGGAGCATGGCCCATTTCCCCTTACAAAGAGGTAGGGAGGTTGGTTATTCTCTCTTAGAACTGAGGGACCTCTGTTTCCAGCTTGGAACTGAGGGGCCTAGTGATTTAACATCAGGTTTGGGGCAGATATTCTATCAGAGAGGAGAACACTGTTGTGGCACAGGTTCTGGGGAATGTTGGAGGAAGGGGATGGGACCAGGGGGAAAGAAGGGAGGAGAATGAGGAGGAAATGGAAAGAGGATCCATACCTCTTCGAAGGGGAAGTAACTTGTTTTCTAGCACATCTCGTGCATCCGTTCCTTCATCCATGAGGTCCAGTTTAGTGATGACTCCAATGGTGCGCTGGCCTTGGGGACACAAGCAGACATGTTAGCTTGAACCAACAACAATTCCTGTGAACTATTTGGGCAGAGGAAGCACTGCAAATTACCTGACTGGGTTCCACAAGGGCTCTTGAACTCAGCACATGGGACTTCCAGCCCAGGGTTTGGGGGAGAGAGGACTGGAGCATACCAGTGTGGTAGGAGAGGAGAGAGGGAAGGCTGATTCTCAGATACCCCCATTCTGGACTACAGCAGAGAGGGGGCTTAGTGCAGATGGCTCTAACTAACAGCTCTATCCCCTTTAGGGAGAAGTTGGGTGACTGAAGGGGAGAAGCCTTTTTCCTCACTGGAGGGAGAACCAGGAACTTCTAGAACAGGGGTCAGCAACCTTCGGTACGCGGCCCATCAGGGTAATCCACTGGTGGGCCGTGAGATATTTTGTTTACATTGACTGTCCGTAGGCATGGCCCCCCATGGCCGTGGGTCGCTGTTCCCAGCCAATGGGAACTGTGGCGGGGAGAAGAGGGAGGCGTGTCTGTGGATGATCAATGTAAACAAAATCTCTCGCAGCCCGCCAGCAGATTACCCTGATGGGCTGCATGCCGAAGGTTGCTGATCCCTGTTCTAGGACAACAACCCATGTTGAAGCAACCTCAATAGGGTTTGACAGGGTACTTCCACAGGAGTCTGTGTGTTGAGCATGCCACTGCCTTGCTGATTGGAGGGTACATGGGTTGAGAACACCACTGTCTCAGGGGGTTGTGTGAACTGGGCAAGAGCTATGTGTGTTGGGAAGACTGTTTCTTGAGCAGGGTAACACGTCTTTGGCATACACCATTACTCATATCCAGGGACAAGGGAGAACCAGATCTAGTGCCAGAAGTGCCATGCTAAAACAAAAACAGAGGCTGGATTTACCTTGGGGGTCAACCTCCTTTGCAATCTTGAGGGCATCAGAGTTGGCGAGATCAGAGTTGGCTGGGGATACAGCCAGGATGAGGCAGTTCTCTTTGGTGACGAACTGCATGAGCATTTCCCGGATCTGGAACTCAATGTCAAGTGGCTGGTCCCCCACTGGGACTTTTGTCATCCCTGGTAGGTCCACAAGTGTCAGACTCAGGACTAGACAAGGAAAAGGAGGAGAGTGAGGGTCCCAATTAGGGTACCTTGTTGTGTTTATGAGAGGGATCCGTAAATTTAAAAGTGGTTACCTACTGCACGGATAGGCATGATAGATATATACATGTAACTCAGCTAGCAGCACCCAGAGTCTCATGCATCCCAGAAAAAAGTAAAAAAAGATAGTTCCTTTTTGTTAGTGGAGAGAGCAGTGGACTGGGACTCAGAATTCTATAGGTTCTGTTCCCAACACTGCCACTGGCCTGCTCTGACCTTGGGCAAGTCACTTCATCTCTTTCTACCTCAGTTTTCCCATTTATAAAATAAGGATGATGACACTGAGCTCCTTTGTAAAGTGCTGTGTGCTACTGATGATGCAAAGTGAATTATCAGGGCTAGGTATTATTATTAATAATAATAATAATAATCATATTAATAGAGAAGTAGTAGCTATGAGGTCTAGTAGTTAGAGCAGGGGACTGGGAGCCAGAAGACTGGGCAATATTCCTATCTTGTGTCTAATGGTTAGAGCAGGGGAGTGGGACACAGGACTTCCAAATTCTACTCCTGTTTCTGCCACTGACTGTGTGACCCTGGGCAACTCATTTCTCATCTCAGAGCCTCAGTTCCCTATCTGTAAAATAGGGCTAATAACATTGACCAATCTTTCTCAGTTGTTTTGCAGTTTAAGGAGCTTTGAGATCCCTGGTTGGAAGACACCAGACAGGGACAAAAGATTTATCAATCCAAATATTTTGCTGTGTATTAATCTCTATTATGCAGCAACTTCTGAAAGGCTTTGATTTGCCACATCCTAGTCTCTTCAGTCTCCTGCTGCCAAGGCATCTCAGTGTAAAGTGGGAGACCCTCCTTTCAGTATGGCTGATGTCTACACACCATGAGTCATTCCTGCTCAAGGGCCAAACGGTGCATATACTACGAGAAACTTCTGCAGCATCTCCCCATCTTTGGTGCAGAAAAGAGGTGTTGGGGGAAGAAAGACAGAGATAGAGATACAGTGAGAGAGGCTTTCAGTGAGCCATTCACTCCATCTCCCTTTTGTGTGGCAGTAAACAATGCTCATAGGTTCATATATACAGGAATAGGGCCCATATTATATTATGCCATTGATTTTGGTGGGGGATTCTGCTTAAAAAAAGACAATGGTGTGACATGATGCTAGATTTCCTATCAGCTTTTAAATCTGAACAACCCCTTGAGCTTCATTTGGAAGTGGCAATTCATTGCTGCAGTAGCAGTTAGGTAAGTGATGTTGAGAAAAAGCCAAGCACAAGATGATTAACCAACTATAGGGCTGTATCCTGCAATCCTTTCTCAGGTAAATGTCCAAATATCTATGACAGGAGTTTTGCCTGAATAAGGGCTATGGGACTGGGCCCATTAAGATTAGGGGCAGGATGTAACAGGTAAGGAACTGGAGCACAGGCACCAAGAGACTCTGTCTTTAAATCAGTGATTCTTCAACCTTTTCATTCTATGGAGCACATGGAGATACCTTCACCATCTCTGTTCTGAACACCATACATCTCCTGATCATAGTCTGAGAACAGCTCATTTAAATGTTAAAAGAAAACCCAGCAGAGGTAATTGTGGAGTAGCACTGGCAGATTATGAAGGGAGAGTTCCCAGCAGCCATTTAGGCTTACAGAATTATTTAGTATCTCAATCAAGAAGAAAGAAAAGGAGTACTTGTGGCACCTTAGAGACTAACCAATTTATTTGAGCATAAGCTTTTGTGAGCTACAGCTCACTTCATCGGATGCATAAAGAAGAAAATCTCATCAACTATAAGGTCTTTGAATGACCACTAAGGATTTTGTAATCTTTATTTTTTCTGGACAGGGAGCTAATCTAATCCCATTTCAAAAGCCACACCCCATTCCCCTATATCATAGCATCTCTCCTTTCCACCAATAGAGTGCTGGATGTGGCTCCCTTTGAAGTCTATCAGTGCCGCCCCTGTGTGAACTGGGGGGGGGAATCACTTGAGAGCCATGCAAGGTGCTCTTTTTCCCCTGAGCTGAGCATGCTGTCTCCACAGCAATCCCAGTCCCTACAAACCTGGCACAGCAGGATCCCATTTGAGTCTGGATCTTAGGTCCCGCATGGGGCAACACAGTGTACTACTGTCAGAAAGCTGAGTGAGTTGTCACAATGTGGTCAAAGGGCTGGAGATTGGTCCCGCATGGTCCAGCCTGTTGTGGGGATTTGCGAGCAAAGAGTCTGCAAGCTCTCACGGCAGCCATTTCTGTTCTTACTACCTTCACTCCAAGACAGAGCAGCATCAGAGTGCAAAGTCAACCCCACCATTCTGCTCCCCCCCCCCAAATACTCCAGTCTTGGATGTTGTACAGTACTTACCATGGGGAGAGTAGACCCGGAGGTTGATGGGGACAGGGGAAATTCCCTTGTTGGAGCCAGTAACCCTGTCTGTCTCAGCCTCGATCTCCAGACGTATTTCTTCGAAGTCGGTGAACTTCTTCCCTTTGCAGTGTAGAAACTCTCCAAATTCTAGTCAAACAACACTGGAAACTTATAGTGTGTCCCTGCTGGACTGAGGAAACCGTCAAAAGGGATAAGCTGTGGCAAAGGTCTCAACCTCTAGTGCCAGGAGGCTAGCAAAGAGGAGGTAACTAAGGTACTCCTATCACTACCAAAAGCTGAGGGAATCCCCTTCAGCTCAAGCCAGAGAGCTGCTGATCCTCAGTTCATGTCCCAGGAGGGGTAGAGTCCTCCCCTTGATATCCAATTAATGATTCAGGTCTTCCTCTGTTGAAACCAAGGCAGCTAAATATACACCTGTCTGCAGGGATAAACACCATGCACACACAGCAGTGGAACACAGTGTTTAGTGTTGTGTGATCAGTGTCTAGCACTTTGTTAGAGCGTTGGGGTAAATAATGGTGTCATCCTCTAGTGGTGAGAGGACCAACTTTCTGCTTACCATTACCTGAGGAGTAGAACTGCTGCTTTACAGATCTGAGAAACACAGGCTGGGATAAGTGTCCCACACTCTCAAGCACTAAGAACTCAATTCTACCATTGAGCTACACCCAGCAATCCCACTGATTTCAATGAGAATTCTGCACAGCGAACATTGGCAGGGTCTGGCCCTAAGTTACTGGCTGAAAAGACTCTCCTTGTATCTTCACGGTGAAACTTCAGTTCCCACTATGCCTGTCTTAGGTATAGCAGAAGAGACAGTTTTAGCTAATATGCTCCTGATGTAAATAACTAAGCCCAAATGTCATTTCTTTTTCTGTAACTGACACTCTGATGCTTAGTTCTCAACACATTTAAATTACATTACAGTAGAACCTCAGAGTTACGAACACCAGAGTTACAAACTGACCAGTCAACCACACACCTCATTTGGAACGGGACATACGCAATCAGACAGCAGCGGAGTCTTCCCCCCCCCCCCCAAAAAAAATTTTTTTTTAAAAAGCATGTACAGTACTGTGTTAAATGTAAATATTCAACAAGGTAAGGAAACTGTTTCTGTGCTTGTTTCATTTAAATTAAGATTGTCTTTTTCTTTTGCATCATAAAGTTTCAAAGCTGTATTAAGTTAATGTTCAGTTGTAAACTTCTGAAAGAACAACCATAATGTTTTGTTCAGAGCTACAAACATTTCAGAATTATGAACAACCTCCATTCCTGAGGTGTTCCTAACTCTGAGGTTCTACTATAGCTACTAATCCTATGGAAAGCTGACTGCTAGGGTTCTCCAGTCTTATCTAGGTCTCATCCATTCAGTAAATCATAGCTCTGCAGTCAAGGGAAAGCCAGGAGGATCTTGGTGAAGCCACCTAATAAATTCAGCACAAGCTGATGAGAAGCACTTTGCTCCTGAACATTTAATGCAGCCTAGATTTTAAATAGGCTGAAATGAAAGTACTATTTTTATGGGAACGTATTCCAAGTTGCTTTCTCACATTGAGTAGTACCACTGATTTCAGTGGGACTGCTCTCAGAATAAAGCAGAACTCATGCTGAGTACAAGTATCAAAACCTGGCTCCTAGTGAGTTTAGTGCTGGCAAAAAGTGCCAAATTGACAGCCTTGTGGACTGTTGTCTTCTCTTTCCCACAGAGCAGGGATAGCATGGCAAGGTTCTGACAATTAACTTTTATCCCAAATTGGAGGGGCCTCTTCTAGGAGTGAGCAGGGAGTTCATCTCCATGTCCCATTCAGTCCTTGGGTTCTTCTCAGATTGTCAACAAGTTTGCCAATTTTGTGTCAACTGTCGTGGTGGGTTTTGTGATGTGGACATCTGTCCATCGGGAAACAGAGTGAGAACCACACAAAGTGTGTAAGATTTTCAGTATACTCTGATTATATTCCTATAGATCAGCCATAAAATTTATTAGAGGTTGGCAATGAATATTTTTTCTGTCTGGGATATAGCAATACAGAAAATGTTGGTGTCTGCAGAGAGGGAAGGTTGTACCTCACTTCATTCCTTTGTGCTATGTGCTGGGTTAGGATGGGAGTGGAGATGGCTCACATACCTGTTGTAGAGTTTACCAGCTGCAGGACCAGTGGGCGTCTGGTGACAATGCCTGATCCACGGGGCAGGAAGTCCCTGAAATAAAATAGGAAGTTTTTGATGAGTGATGGCTTCCTTTCTTCAATCTTTTCATGGCTTTGCTGCCTTTAGAAATTCAGAGATTCTAAAGCAGAGTGTCTTAGCCAGGGAAAGAGAGCAACAAAATTCAAGGCATTGGAAAACAAAACACCGTCCCACCCCCCCTGAAAAATAAAGGGTTATGGGGGAGATTTCCAACAGCTCCTAAAGGATTTAGGAGCACAAGTTCCCCTTGAGTCAATAGGACATGTGCTCCTAAATCCCATAGGCATTTCTGACAAACTCCCTAAAGGTATTCTTATTAAACTGATTTCCACAGAGCTCTACCTCAGCTTTAATACTCTGCAATACTGGGAGCATGGTACTGCTATCGCTCAGAATGCTGGAGAGGCCTGCACGACCACCAACCCTGCTCCAGAATGCTGGGAAGGCCAATGCTGGGAAGGCCTCTTCCTCCCGTCCCCCCGCAGTGAACGTGCAGTATTTCTGTGTCAATCTAATGACGCTCCCTATAATCAAGGAGCAGATATCTTGATTTGGGGGATGAATGCAGGTTTAACCCCCCCCCAAAAAAAATGGAAGGGAGAAATCCAAGCAACATCTGAAATGCTTGGTGCCTCCTCAGATGCTGTAAGTGCAGTGTTACCCTAAAGAGGGTTGGGCTAGTTAGTGAATCACACAAGCCCTGTACTCTGGATTTAGAGGAGAAACTGCATTGCTCAAATATGGATACGGCATATGATCCTTCTGGAACAAAATCCATAGCAGCCAAGGGCTTGCCTCCACCCAGGCCTCCTCCTCCTGACTGACTGCTCAGAGCCAGGAACTGCTGCCAGGTCATCAGCAACAGCAGCTCCTTCCAAAACCAATTCACCAAATGGTAAAATTATTAGAATACAGGACATTTCAGGGAAGGAAGGAAGCCTGTCTATATCCATTTCCTAATGCTGACTTAGCAGCCACAGCTCACAAGCTTTTTTTTTTTTCTTTTTCATCCAAATACTTCTCTCTCTTTTTAAAGCTAGGCATGCTTATTGCATCCACTGATGACCTTGCTAGTTTATGGACAGATTTTGCTCTCAGTTGCATCTGCTGGATGCTGAGCTCTTCTGAAAATCTGACCATTTTATTTCAATGCCTAAATGGGGACAATGTTCTTTTGAAAAATCAGGCCCCTATTCCATACATAAGATACATTCTTTGTGAAGAAATCCTGCCTATGTTCCATCAGTTCTAGGCCCCAAATCCCCCCTCCCTTAACGATAGTTTGACACTAGTGTAACATCACTGACTTCAGCAGAGCTACTCCTGATGTACACTGGCATGGGTGGACAGACCCCAACACTTTAAGTCCTTGTTCTTGTCCTGCTATTGGAGAGAAGGTTAAGAGAGATGAGATAGTCTTCTGTTTCAGTCACTAGAGTGAGACTCAGAAAAACTGTTTTTAATTCCTGGCTCTCCCACAGACTTCCTGTGTGGCTTTATGTAAGTCATTTCACTTCTCTGTGCCTCCATTTCCCCATGTGTACAGTGGGGGTAAAAATAAATTTCCTGTCTCAAGGGCTGCAGTAAGGATAAATTCAGTAAAGTCTGGGAGGTGCACAGCTACTCCCATGATGGGAGGACAGAAAAATAATTAGATAATCCTTAAATCCAATAGCTCTATATGATAGCAGGTGAATATCTGTTGTCAATTGTAATGTAATTGTAGTGTAAATCTGGAGTAACACCATGGAAGTCAATGTAGTTGCACTAGATTTACACCACTGCAACTGAAAGGAGAAAGTAACCCAGTCTCAATATTCCAGTCCTTTCAGAAATCTATGGTTCACTGAAGCCTTCTTTTCATTTCCCCTTTCCCAAAGAATACAGCCCTAGTTTCTCTATTCCACTGGGATTACAGCTAAAACCTTTGAGTCTCTGTATCATTCTAGGTGCTAGCTACTGCCTAGTCTCCATTTATATAAAACATTGTGGGCAATATTCCCAATAAAGTCCCACACTAGTGTTACAATAATTGCCTCTGACATTATTGATGTCAGTATTTATATGTCCCAGAACTGTATTGAGTTGTTCTTTTTAATTGTGATTATATGATGAGTGAATGATATCATATTACTAGACAGTCCCTTCTCCAAAACACTGGTACAATATATAAGGGCCTGATTCTGCCAAGCACCTTGTGCAAAGTGTCAAGTGCCCTAAATTCCCACGTAGTAGAGGGAGATGCAGGCCCTGAGCACCTTTCAAGATCAAGCCCTAACTGAACAAAATTGCTCTTCATGCTGATCTTTGTGTCTCTCTGCCCTGAAGCCTGCTTACTATTCATACTTTATATGGATATGGTGTGTTTAACCTTATACTCTGCCCTTTGATAGTTTTTTATCCTAAGATCTCATATTGCTTTAAAGTTGTGAATTCAAAAAGCCTAACATTACTCATGTGGCTTGTTTGGTAGAAGAATTTTTCAGCAGTGCATTCAGGGTGCCGGACCTTGTGTCCTGTAACTGTGGTACCTCCTCCGCTTAGGCCGGGTTGCCCTAGAGTAATAGAGGTACCGTCGGACTTCCTACTACCCTGGAGGCTAGCTTAACACCTTCTTGGCTTGGTAAGACCTGCCAGAGCATACGGTTCATCATACTTCACTGTCGAACCCCGTTCACCCCCACACCAATCCTGAGGTAGGAAGGTAGGATTTTGTGGGGGATTACTCCTGTGAAGTAGGTAAATGTTTCTCCAGTTTTACAGAGAAGGAAACTGAAGAACATAGAGTTTATAGTGAAAAGTTTCCAGCTTGGGAGTCTAAAGTCGTCTACACAGGGAAATCTTGTTCCAATGAGATTATCCTACCAATAAATTTCCCCATGTAGACAAGATCTAAGGTTAGTCACCTAAATCAGCAGTCTGACTTTAATCTATTTGCCTGGGTGAAAATTAGCACAATTTGGTCCCTAATACAGAGAGAGGAATTTGGACCCCCACCTCTATATTAGCAGAGAATGTGTGGAGTGTAACCTATTGACTTTAACAGGAGTCAGGTGGCTCTAACGCTGCACAGCCCTTTGAAAAAATAGCAAACAGTATCATGTCAATGAAAACAACTTCATGAAATTTACACTGAGAAAATGTAGAAGGCCCTTTGGCTGGTTGTTTCAGTGATGAATATTATTTCCTCCTTGACTACCCATCTGCCTATTTCCCTCTCTGCTGACTTCTGGACAGATTCCCTCTTCCCAGAATATGCCTGTTCCTTCCCCCTAGTGCTTGTCTTTCTGGCAATACACAGTGCCCCTCCTGCTTAGGGGGAGCCCATTCCACTGGTGGAACCCTACAGCTAAATGGTAAATGCTATAGCTAGCTGGCTGCAGGCGGAAGGCAGGGTGAAGAATGTTTGTCTGCCTCTTGCAGCAGGTTTAATAAACTGTTCCTGTAAATGAAGTACACTAACAGAGGCAGTGCAGCACTGACTACGCGTTTACTTAGCCCTGGTCTACACTAGGACTTTAGGTCGAATTTTTTACTGAGTGGCCAGAGAGGTTGAAGTGTTCTCCTAACCGTTTTTGAAGGATATAATTCCTGATGTCAGATATGTGTCCATTTATTCTTTTGCGTAGAGACTGTCTGGTTTGGCCAATGTACCTGGCAAAGGGGCATTGCTGGCACATGATGGCATATATCACATTGGTAGATGTGCAGGTGAACGAGCCCCTGATGGCGTGGCTAATGTGATTAGGTCCTATGATGGTGTCACTTGAATACATATGTGGACAGAGTTGGCATCGGGCTTTGTTGCAAGGATAGGTTCCTGGGTTAGTGTTTTTGTTGTGTGGTGTGTGGTTGCTGGAGAGTATTTGTTTCAGGTTGTGGGGCTGTCTGTAAGTGAGGACTGGTCTGTCTCCCAAGATCTGTGAGAGTGAGAGAGAGAGATCATTTTTCAGGATAGGTTGTAAATCTTTGATGATGCGCTGGAGAGGTTTTAGTTGGGGTCTGAAGGCGACAGCTAGTGGCGTTCTGTTATTTTCTTTGTTGGGCTTGTCCTGTAGTAGGTGACTTCTGGGTACTCTTCGGGCTCTATCAATCTGTTTTTTCACTTCAGCAGTCACCCCTTCAGTGATAATACGCTACAGAGCTCTGAGCAATGAAATGATGAGGGCATTTTAAGTTCTAAAACAAAGGAGACCCTGGTGTGATATAAAAGCAGTGTAATCTCTACATCTCATTACATGAAACACTGTACAAAATGTGGTGTCTGAAATATATTAAATTAAACAGGAAGGTGCTGTCTTGAACACATGACACAAAGTAGAGTGGAGAGAATCTTATATTAACCAAAAAAAATTTTTTTTAATTGTATTTAACGTCCCTGACAAGAACTTAGAAACTTTCTGACTTCCAAGGCTTTTGAATGGGAGCTGAATTTTCTCCATCCTACACTGCATCGTCAGCTTAGGCTTCCTGCTGGGAAGTATCACTGAAATGGCAGTGCACCTCCCCGCCCCCACCTCCACCCCCACTGAATGAGAGAGCAGTCCTATTCACATAATGGAGGTACTGATTTTCCATATATATTTGATTTGATTATTGGCTCCTACAGTTCCACAGAATGAAGTTTAAGGTACCAATTTCAGGTAGCCATCTATATCCATATGTTCTATCCAGTTCCATTCAGAGAAATATAAGACTATGAACAAAGATATGAGATAATGAAGGAGGAAGCCCTCCTTGCTCACATGGTGCAAAATAACAACTAGGGACGTGACCTGAGATAACACTCATTATAATACTTCGCACCTTTCATGTCCAAAGTGCTTTCAAATGTTAATTCATTATTCTCACAACAACCCTATGTTTGTCACATTTTACAGAAGGGGAAACTGAGGCACAACTGCTAACTGACTTGCCCATAGAGGAAATGGATGAGAGTGCTGGGACTATAGCTCAGGAGTTCCTGGTTCCCAGGTCTACATTTAGATTGTTATATCACCCTTCCTACTCTCATACAGTAGAGCACTAGCTTGTGATGGGCAAATTGGATTAAATGACCTAATTTCTATTCCAAGACAAAAAAGCATGTTAAAATAAGATTAGGGTTAAGAGTATCAGTAATTTAAAAGTTAAAAACATTAGAGGGACCTATTAAATATCCCCACATGAATAATTGCAAACCCATGAAATTCATAGTTAAGGCTCAGGGGATCCCTGAGTCAGACTGCAAAATGCAAGAGCTAGAGAATTGATTGGTTATAATTGTGCAATTGACCCTGGAAGGAAGATGAGACACAGAGATGCTTATGGGCCCAGTACTCTTTGGAAAGGCAGTCTTGGATTTCTGAGCAAGGAATCTGTCTGCTGTTGTTAAGAGTTCAGGAAACAGGACTTTGTGTATGCTCTTTGTAAATAAACAGGATTGCACCAAACAGATACCCAACTTGTATCACCAATTTCTCTTCCTAACAGAAACATCTCTGCTGAGGCAAAAAGGGGCAGGAGGTGATTATTAAAGCTTTGCATGAGGGAATAGTACCCTGATGCCTCAATGATCTGATTCATCACAGAAGGGGCCACATCAGGCATATTGTGCTCGGTTCTGATGCTTTGTTGTAAATAGGATATCTTAGAGAAGACACAGAAGAGAGCAAGAGGAATGATAAGGGACTTGGAGAGAAAAAACACATACTTAAGACTGCTCCTCCCTTTCTTGCTAAAAGTGGATTCATTTGCTGCTCTAGTTGTGTGAATTGAACTGTGCTCAGTCAGCAAAGATCAGTGACTGTCCGTAACAGCGGGATTAAATGTCACTACAATGGATACAATATCTACAGCGGACCAGCCTGTGCTCTTGTGACCCTGCAGTTCTGTGCACTCAAGTATTCGCTTCAAGGCTGTTGGATTAGAAAGAGAAGACACTCAATGGCTGAACCAATATAGAGGGATACCACAGCTCCCTCCTTACAATGGAGGAGGAATAGGATCTGTTGCATTTGAGTGTCCCATTTCAACATCTTCAGTCTGCAGTAGAGTTGAAACTTACATCTCTCTGTCAGTTCCCTCCTTCTCAAAGTATGTAGGAGCCATGTCTACTTTTAGCTGCCCATCATTTAAATAAGGATGTACAGAACCTTTGATGCTTATGAAGGGAGTCTTCCCAGGCCAGTAATACCCAATTTCAAGTTTGTCTACAAAAATAGCTGTGTAACAGGAGAGAGACATTATCACTAATGGGGTGGGGAGGAAGTGGTCTCAGGGAACTTGACTAGATCACATTGCACACCAGTGGCAGTCAAGAATAGAATCCAAATCTCACAGAACTTCAGCCAAACTTGTGAGCCAGCTGGTTTACATCTTCAAAATGGCATGTGGTAGGTGTAATGCATGATAGACTCCTGAGCACAGTGCCTGCGTGTAACAAACTATTTATTTTATTTAATAGCATGAGAAATCACAACGCCATACAAAATAATAAATCCTATAGGCATTTCCCTGCATCATTTTCTGCACCACTTCAGAGTATTCTTTGGACTGAGGTCAGAGTCAGCTGGGGCCACCCAGCATCCTTTTGCTATTGCAGTGCATGGCTTGTGTTCTCTCATCAGCTCGCTGTTGCTCTCTGTGACCTCGGCTGATTTGTCCTGTTCGCCTTTCCTGCCCCAAACTTCTAAGAATTTAGGTGTATTCTTATCACTTGGCTAGTTATAGAGGTATAAAAGAAAGAATCAAAATCACTGTCTGCCGGTGTAAGGTCCTTCTCTTACTAGGACAGTCTGAGGCCCTGTGCTTAGGTGAAGATCTTTGGCGAAGCAGCAGAGGCAGCCATAAGCTGGGAAGTGAATGGTCACCTCCTCACATTCCAAACTAGTCACATTGAAATAAGGTGCTATTGGGCTGTTAGGAATACAATCCTATCCTGATAATGCCTGTCGCCTTCAGAGAAAGGGAAGTGCCTAGAAGATGTAAAAGGAAACTTAGTTTGATAGCATCCTGTCTGGCAAGAACTCACTTATCAATAGCTGGGATGTGAAATTCTCATTTCTTTGTTGTTCTATCATTGTAGTCCCCATTTCCCTATTGTTTGTCTGTATAATCTGTCGGGTTCTGTGATTGTTTGTCTGCTGTATAATTAATTTTGCTATTAATTTAAAACTAATAAAGGTGGTGGGATATAACTGGTTACATAATCATGTTACAATATGTTAGGATTGATTAGTTAAATTTCAGTAAAATGATTGGTTAAGCTAAGCAAAACTCAAGTTTTACTATATAGTCTGCAGTCAATCAGGAAGTGGCTGGGGGAATGGGAACAGGGAATGGGGGTAGGGAAATTGGAATCATTTTTTGCTAAGGGCAGGAATGGGAACAGGCACACAGGTAAGGCTCTGTGGTGTCAGAGCTGGGAAGGGGAACACTAAGGAAGGAAACTGGAATCATGCTTGCTGGAAGTTCACCCCAATAAACATCGAATTGTTTGCACCTTTGGACTTTGGGTATTGTTGCTCTCTGTTCATGTGAGAAGGACCAGGGAAGTAAGTGGGTGAAGGAATAAGCCCTCTAACATGAGCCTTCCCTGAGTCCTTTTTAAAACTTCTCCTTCGTCACCTGGCAATTCATGAGCTGTAGCTCACGAAAGCTTATGCTCAAATAAATTTGTTAGTCTCTAAGGTGCCACAAGTACTCCTTTTCTTTTTGCAAATATAGACTAACATGGCTGCTACTCTGAAACCTAGAATTCATAAGCCATACAGATCGATTTCCCAAATTGCCACAGAGGGTTATTAACCATTGGAGCAATTTACCTTGGGATGTGGTGGATTCTCTATCACTAGACAAGTTTAAATCAAGACTGTAGGTCTTTCTAAAAGAGATACTCCATTTCAATCAGAAATTATGGGTTGAATGAGGCAATCGCTAGGTGAACTTCTCTAGCTTGTGTTATGCAGGAGGTCAGAGTAGATGATCATAATGGTCCCTCCTGGCCTTAAAATCTGTTAATCTAATCATTTGAAGGAATATGAGGTTGCAAAACAAACTCATTTTCCACCCCAGAGCAGCTTGACCTGATTACATAGATTCCTACTGGGTATCTGATGTGTTTTAACTCTTTGGTTCTGACACTGGGGAGCCTCCCTAAATTCAAAGGGTTTGATGTTGCAGAGCTGCAGTAGCACCTTTTGAGCACAGAAAGCCACTAAGGGCACGTCTTCACTGCCAGTCGCGGCACAGAGCTGGGAGAGCGCCCTCCTAGTGCTCTAAAAAAAAAACCCCACCTCCACAAGGGGCGTAGCTACCAGCGCTGGTGCACTGTCTACACTGGCACGTTACAGCGCTGAAACTTGCAGCGCTCAGGGGTGTATTTTTTTCACACCCCTGAGTGAGAAAGTTGCAGCGCTGTAAAGTGCCAGTGTAGACAAGCCCTAAGCCAGACAGGAAGCCACAGCCTCCTCTCCAGCAGGCTGTCAGCTTCTCCCCGCTTCTTTCTTCCCATTCCTACCAGGATATTACTACTTCCAGCCAGCATTCCTCTAAATCTACTATCGTTACCACCCTCAACTGACTAATGCCACTGAAGCTTCTCCATGCCCAGCCAACACAACTCCATATCAGATAGCTCTTCTCAGTTGACTATCACTCCTCTTCAGCACCTCTGACTCTTCCTCTAGCCACCCACTTGCCTCTCTCATTGACCCCCTTCTTTTTGCTGCTCCTTGCTTCCCACTGCCTGCCTCTGACACACTGCTTCTGTCTTTCCCCCAGTATCACCCCTACTTCTCTCATTTGCATCCCCCACTTCCACCTACATCTGTCCTAGGTCCTGCCTTTCCTCATCTGCTACTGCTTTCTCCCACAATCATGTCCTCTGGCTCCCCAGTGCTCTTGTCCTTCTCCGATGCCTTAGCCCAGTGGCTCTCAACCTATTTACCATTGTGGGCCACATATGCAGGTCTCTGTGTGTTATGTGCTGTATCCACACAATATATATACTATGCGTATGGCCCTGAGGATGTCACATGGGCCAGAGCTGTGTGCTGATTGGGCTGTAAACCACCCACAGGTTGAGACCGTGTGTCCAGTGGATCCCGCTGGCTGATAGGGTTAATCCATCACAGCCTATTATAACACATTTCTTATCTGCATAATATGGTACCACTGCTACTTGTGTGTGTAATATGGTACTGGCAACACAATTAGATACAATGGGTCTTTATTTCTGTGTACAATTCACATATTCTATGACACTAGTCACATTACTGCATACAATGATTCATTATTTCAGAATACTTGAATGCAAATAGTACTCCAAATAAAGTCAGAGATAATAATTCATGAATGTCAGAATACATACGACAATGGAAACAAAATTAGATACAATGGGCCTCTCCTTTCACTGCCTTGCATCTTGAGTCACCATTTACACCAGTGCAAATTGGGTGTAAAACACTCATTCTGATCTGATGGCATATATTAGAGGTTCATGGATTAATTCGCTCAGCCAGAGATAACCAGAGGTCAGTGGTGCCCCTATCCTGAAGAACACCCTCTATACCAGTAGCTGAGGAGGCTGGCATAGAGGTGCTACAGCAGCTCTGATGCAACCCAAGTATTCTCCTTACACAAGGAGAATCTCTAGGTTCCCAGTATGTCCAGCTTTCTGCAGCACTGGAATGGGGCTAGAATCTGGCCCAGTGAGACTCACTTAGACCAATTTACATCCAACGCATAAGGGAGTCTAAAGCTTGGTCTACATTTAAAAGTTGGGGGGCACACCCCCACCCTTGACTGACATAGGTGTGCCTTATGCCCCAGCCATTCTGCACCCTTGTAGTGGCCCGGGGAGCCACTGTAGCAGGGGCATAAACTAGCCTGCACCAGGGTCTGAACTGACACAGGGATGAATTTGCCCTATTGACTTCAATAGAATTATTCACACTGCTGTAAATCCAGAGTAATTCCACTGAAGTCAATGATGTTAGTCTGGATTTACACTGGTATTAATAGCAGAATCAGGCCTCATGGTTCTCAATGACTGGGATGAAGGTAGAGATGGTGCATTCCTTACCCCTATGACACTGACACATCCCTGCATAGAACAAAACCTAAATACACAAATAATTGTATTGTGCCTTCTGTCAGGGTAGGCTGCATCTATGGTATGGTGGTATGCCAGGATAGCTATACCTATATAGTCTCCATAGTGCAGACATACCCTTAGTCAGTGTAATTTACTGAAAAAGGAGTCAGAAGGAGGTGTATATTAATTTAGGGAAAGGACTACTTTAATTTAAACCTTCTTACACCCTCCCTCTATCTTCGTTTGTTGATACATTCCTCTCCCCTGGCAAGCTCTGACACCCTGCAAGCTTGCTCAGGTTGTGTCTTCACTGCAAAAAAGTGCATGTATACAGCGAGAGCTGGTCTACACTGGGAATTTACATCGGCATAGCTATATCTCTCAGGGGGTTGAAAAAGCCACACTCCTGAGATATGTAGCTATACTGACCTAACCCATGGCATATAGTGCTACGGTCGATGGAAGACTTCTTCTGTCAACCTAGTGACTATCTCTTGGGAAAGTAGGTTATCTATGCCGATGGGAGAACCCCTTCCACTGTAGCATTTCAAATGTAGACACTTAGACCTAAGATAGCTGACTTGAGATAGCTGTCTCAACGTAAAAGTTATCTGTGCCTTGTCTCCAGTAGGATTTCACAGTGAGATTGGTAACTCAGTATAAAAACTTGATTTGGCATTGAAGATGGCCTCAGATGCATGTCCAAAACTGACCTTATGATTCTATTATTGTAAGCTTTTTCTGTGTTTCATTTCCTTACACTGTGGCAGATGTGCAGGATATTTGTGTCTATAGGAGCTCTATCACCCTTGCTGTCTTCCCATCTCTCTCAAATCATGTATATTTCATTTGGAAAAACTGTGTACAGACAAAGTAAATACACACATACAAACTGAATAAGAACTAGCCATATCTTATTACAAGCACACAAATGCAGTACCTCAGAGAAGAATAACTACATCTGAATTGCACATCTTTTTTGTGATGGGGTATAAAATCATTCTCTAGGTTGCCAGTTTAAAAGCAAAAAGAACAAGGAGTACTTGTGGCACCTTAGGGACTAACTAAGGTGCCACAAGTACGCCTCATTCTTTTTGCTGATACAGACTAACATGGCTACCACTCTGAAACTTGTCACCAGTTAAAAGCAAGTGCAGGTCAGCAATGAGCTAAAGCTAGGCTGCCAGATGGCCATTATGTGAAATGTGGTCTGTTGCGGGGTGAGACTTACCGCTGCAGCACCTCCTGTCAGTCATCCTGGGAATTAACTCTTCAGCCAGGAGTGCCCTCTGCAGGCCAGTGTCTTGCCTGCCACTGGCCCCCCGTGTCCCTCCCAGACCCCGGTGCCCTCCTCGTCAGGGTTCCACCGCAGCAGTAACCCACAATCCGAGTCTCCCCACCCAGGAGATCCCCCAACCATCTACCCCCACCTTCCCTCAGTGGTCACTGCCAGTCACCATCTAACCCCTTTGTTCCCTGGAGCAGACTGCAGTCTATGAACCTCTCATCATCAGCAAGGGGGGGGTTGGACCCTTTGCAGCCCCAGTATCCTTTCATAGGCCTTTCACTTGGCCTGCAGCTTTGCTAGGCTAGAGCTCCCCAGCTCCCTCTGCCCTTCCCCAGCACTACTCCACCCTAGGTACCCTTCTTAGCTTCCCAGGCAGCCAGGTCCTTCTCTCTAGAAAACTAGAGAGAGTGTCTGTCTTCCTTTCTGAGCCTCTTATAAGGGCCAGCTGGACCTTGATTAAGCTGGCCACAGCTGTGGCAGCTTTCCCAATCAGCCTGCTTTTCCCATTCACAGCCCTCTCCAGGGCTGCTTTAACCCCTTCAGGGCAGGAGTGGGGTAGTCACCCCGCTACACGGTCTCAGTCTAATTCCCAGTGAACAAGTGTCTGTGGTGTGTCATAGGCACCCAACTTCTCCTAGTGCTGGTGGGTACTTGAGCCCCACCCCCACCCCGACTCCACCCCTGCCCTGCCCCCATTCCAACCCCTTCCCCAAAGTCCCTGCCCCAACTCTGCCCACTCCCTGCCCCTATTGGACTCCTTCCCCAAATCCCCGCTCCAGCCTCCCCTCTTCCCCGCCTCTTCCCCTGAGCACACCGCATTCCTGCTCCTCCCCACTCCCTCCCACAGCTTGTTACGCTGTGAAACAGCTGTTTCGTGGTGGCAAGCACTGGGAGGAGAAGCGGGGATGCGGCATACTCAGGGGTGGAGGCGGAGGTGAGGTGAAGTGAGCTGGGGTGGGGAGCTTGGCTGCCGGTGGGTGCAGAGCACCCACCAGTTTTTCCCTGTGGGTGCTCCAGCCCCGGAGCATCCAAGGAGTCGGCGTCTATGGGCACAACTACCACCATTATAATTGGCACTAAATGACATCTCTGCTGGCAGCCTCCACAAAGAGGCCAAGGACTGAACTGACTATGAAGAATGAACTCCCCTCTAAACCATAGGAGTTCTCTCTCTGTGTTGGGGCCGAAGCACAATTGTAGGAAAATTTTTGCTCTGTGCTGTACTTTTCTGGGAATGCATGGAGGATGACAGTAACCAGGTTGCCAGTCTGTCACCATCTACCCGTACTAGCTTCACACTAGAGGCTGGACCTTTTCCCTAGCGCAAGCTGAGTGGGGCTGTACCAACCTTGATTTGACTCAGATACATTATGACGTTTATCTGCTACTGTATATTGTTTCTGGGTGGCACCGGTACATGTCAATTTCCTCCTGCCCATTTCTGATGTCAGAAACCTCCAATGTTATTGGAATGTATTTAAAAAACCAACAACGTTGCTTTCTTTCCCCATGGTGTGGGGTGTCAAATTTGGGGTTTACCACCTTGACATTGTCCCTTTAAACAAAGCCACCCATTCTGTCCTACCCCAATCAGAGACCTCTAAAGTCAAGTACAGTGACTTGTTTAAGACAGTTGCAGGCTGTGAGGGGTTAGATAATCAGAGAGAGATGTGCCCAGAGCAGTAAATCTTCACATATATACTAAATCAACTGACTGTAATGGCATGCTCTTGAAACTCTGGTGTGTAAGCTTCAGTTGCTGGATTCAGAATGTAGCCTGTGTGGCTGCTCTTAAGCAAAACCATCAAACACAGAAAAAAGGAAAACCATGCGGCAATTTTTGCATAAATATATTTGTGTAGAAGCTGCTTATCTCCCCTCCCTCACCCGGCTCTCCCACCTCTTCACTTCCCAAGAGTCCTAAATCCTGCTTCTCTGAACTAATAGCTTATCTCTGGCTGCACAGACCAGCTCCCAGGAGCCTTTGCAGCCATTTCCTCTCTTTATCACCCACTCTCTGTCCACCTCTCCTTTCTTTGTGTCCCTCTCAACTCTTTCCTGCCTGTGCCTCTCTACTGGTCATCAGGATAAGGGGCCAGGTTTTCCGGTCACTTGTATTGGTGTGACTCCCTGAGCTTGATTTTCCTCCCACACCAATTTTGCACTGGTCTAACTCCATTGAATTCAGTGGAATCACTCCTGTTTTACACCAGGGTAAGAGGAGAATCAGACTCACTGGGCTAGATTCAAAGTTTTGCTATGACCCCTTTGCACCAGCCTAACTGGCGCAGGACAGGTGTAAACTCAGTTTAGGGGACCTCTGCCAAGTGCAGAGCTGGCTCCACCAGCTCTGTGCCACCTCAACAGGAGCCCTCTCGTGAAGGAGGCATTCAGGGGCAGTCGAGAGAAGGGCCAGGGCATTCTTATGCCCCAGCCATTCTGCACCCTTGTAGTGGCTCAGGGGAGCCATTGTAGCAGGGGCATAAACTAGCCTGCACCAGGGTCTGAACTGACACAGGGATGAATTTGCCCTATTGACTTCAATAGAATTATTCACACTGCTGTAAATCCAGAGTAATTCTGCTGAAGTCAATGATGTTAGTCTGGATTTCACTGGTATTAATAGCAGAATCAGGCCTCATGGTTCTCAATGACTGGGATGAAGGTAGAGATGGTGCATTCCTTACCCATATGACACTGACACATCCCTGCATAGAGCAAAACCTAAATACACAAATAATTGTATTATAACAACTACTAGGGGGCTGCATTACACAAGATAATGTAGGGACTTCTGCCATGAAGCTTCCATTCTGTCCTTAGCTGATCCTGCATAACGTATGAGCTAAAGTCCCTATGCAGAGAGAGGTGAGGTAAGGACAAACTAAATGCCTTTACTTGGAATTTCCTTGTTTTGGACGATTTAAGTTAGATCCTACAAATATATTGGGTGAGGGCTGATATTTATTCTTCATTTTTCTTTACTGTAGTTGTATGGAAATTGTTAATAACTGAAAATAATAGAAAATCAGTGTATCAATACAATAAGTCACGCTGCTGTGGCTGTCCATTGACATCTTTATGGCTTCAGAGAAGGCAAAAGGCTTTTGTGGGGAAAACAAGAAAAACAATTATTGGTAAAATATTGTTAATGACCTTTTGGCAGGTGTGTGAATCTGTCAGTGCATTGTGAAGTGAATCGTTCTGATTACAATGGGCTCCCTGCTGTTATGCTAGGGCCCGGTGGCTGGGGCCCAGTCAGTAAGGTAGGTAGCACCATATGTCTGTTTTTCACTCCCCTCTTTCCTCCCATCTAGAAATGTAACTTCCAGTTTCAGATTTGTCTCTGTCTTAAAGGGGTCAGCTTCTTAAGGAGATGTGACAAAGAAGAAATTATTGCCATTCAAAGGGAGGTGATCTATACCCTATACAGGCCCCCAGGCCATTCAGCACTAGAACTTTTGTTTCGGGGCCTTTATGGAGCACTCTGCTTCATGTTTTCAAGTTTTGCTCCGCAACCATGAGGGCTAGAAACTAGAGTCATAGTTATAGAGTTTAAAGCCAGAAGGGGCCACCAGATCCTCCTGTATATCACAGGACAACACCACCATCAGCACCTGCACACTAACCCCAGTAGCCAAAATTAGACCAAAGGAAAACTGATATTCCCACCTAACCACTTGACTCCAAGAACTGGGACTTTATGAAAAACACCAAATATCACAAGATTTGTGATAACATCATGAGAGGTGGCAACACTGGGACCATGTATGAAGGACCTCAGCTCCAACCCCGCTCAGGACTCTATACCAAGCCCCAGCTCTTCCCTGTATGGGAGCCTGCAGAAAAGTGCCAATGCAGCTCATGACCTTAATCATCCTCCTAACTGAGGGCTTGAAGGTCTGAGCAGGACACACATACTCCCAGCTGTCGGCACACTAAGGGCTTGTCTGCATATACGTTTAGTTCATAGCAAGCTGGGGTGTGAATCTACCCTGCACGAGCCTGCTGCAGACTAAACCTCCAAGTGGATGCATTTTAAAGAGGACCAGGTCAAAGCACCATAACAACCTGTTAATGTGTGTCTACAGGGTCCACACGGACAGTTATTCTGTTGCAGGCTAGTGTGATGTAAATTCACATCCGAATTTGCCACAAACTAATTATTTATGTGGACAAGCCCTAATTCAGTTCTTCTCCCCGGATAGTGGTGACTGCGGATAATTCTGCTCTTCTCACGAATGCCATACAGGGCTGTGACTTTGGAAATCATGGCTCATGACCTCAGTGCTGTGTGACATTGCCACCAGGGGGTCCCTGTGATGCAAACAAACTGGATCTGCATACCTGTGGCCCTAGTGATCATCGATTAATAATGATTTAGGATATCACTCTATCAGGGCAGCAGCTTGAAAAGGGATTATCTGCCTTCCTTCAATTACAGGGCAGCAGACAAACCAATCTAGGAGAGAGAACAAGTCCCGGAGGGATAATTTCGTTCCCATTTCCTGACAACACAGTGGAAATCAACAGTTTCCATGGAAACAAGTCAGTTTGATGCCTGTGCATTGCCTGCCTCTTGTGTTGCTGCATATCAGGCCCAGGCTGAAAGATTCTTGAGCCACAGCCATGGATGTTTGTTTTAGGGAATATGGGACATGATGCATGCATACAGTACCCACTGTCTTTACTGACTGTGTTACATATTTCAGCAGAGCTCTCTGCTGTGACAGACAGTATTAACCATGAATATCCTCCCCCTCCTCCATTCTGATGGATGGACTTATCCATAGGATCCCTCCCCAGTATCGTCCTGCAGATGGGTTCGTCCTGAAATACAGCACAACCTAAAGCACTGGCAGGAAAGAACACAGGGTGCACTGGCATAAGGACAGCCCCATCCCCAGCTGCTTGTGTGTGCACTGATTTCCTTCCTCTGCACTTTGGAGACAAGATCTGTAGAGGGATTTCCCTGCTTGAAGATTGTTCCTGCTTTATGGACGAGGACAATGTATAGAATGGTATAGCCTACAATGCCAGTGTCTAATCCCCAAAAGTAACATCCCTTTATAGGAAATGCCACATTGACTCTAAGCTGCAGCACCTGGGGCCTTAGGGGAATAAAGAATGCAATGCTGGTGCTGTGCAGCTCCCTCTGGGATCTTGGGGTACCCTGCGATATTCAGGGTAAAACAGGATCCAGTGCTGGTTCTGTGCAGCAGAATCATGAACTTCAGGAGAATACAAAACTTGATGCACTGTAGATTGCAGCACTGGGAATTCCATGATAATAGACAACTTAGGGTCTGGGTCTGGAAAAGGAAGGCTGGGAACCCCAGAGAAATATAGAAAGCAGGGCTGGTTCCAGACAAAAGACCTGGAATTGTCAGGGTAATAAAGAATGTAGCACTGTTTTTGGGTGATGACATCAGGGATCCCAGGATAACAGTGATTGCAGTTTTGGTTCTGAGCAGTTCTGGGCCTCTAGAATTCCAGGGTTACAGAGTGCTAGCAGAAGCATATGCTCCACTCCAGGAGCAGGTAAAATGGCACATTTGTTTGGATTTCTTGCTGTATTTTCTTGATCACTGAAGTATTTGTTTGCTGAAAAAAATCCACCTTTCCTGTTTAGCCTCTGTCTGTGTGTCTTGCTGTGCTGTGTACCTTAGCTGTCTGCATGACTCCATCCCAGAACACCCCTGGAGCTCACAGGAGGCCTCCTTCCAGTGTGATGATGCCATCAAGCACCAACAACATCCTAGGGCACCAAATTAGTGCAAACTAAATGACAGGAGTGAAAGGATCCAACTTTGATGGACATGCAGGGATACCAGGGACTCAGCCTCTAAGTCTGTCACCTCCTCAAGGCTGTAGTGAACTCTAATGACTCTGCAGTAACACTTGCTCCACTCACACCCAGTGCACTAAAACAGCAGGACTCCTGACTTGCTGGCAATCTTGGTTTTGCCATGGCAGAGGGAGCTCTAACTCTCCAAAACGCCATCTGTATAAATAGTGCCCAGCACCTTGGCAGGCAGAAAAATAACAGGGCAACCCACACAGTAACACTGGAGGGAGGAAATGGCTAGTTGCTGTGAAAACTCCAGCCACGATCAGGCATTGGTGTTAAAATGTGTTAAGACTGAAGACAGCGTCAGCCTAATGCTTTGCTATGATTTTCAATGGCCTAATCTGACTCAGTGATGTAAAGGCAGGCTCGGGTCAGGATATACCTCAGAACAGACAAAAGAGTGCTGTGGAGTAAAGACAGGCTCTTCAGTGTCAAGATGCCATTACTTGGCTATAAAGGGATAGGTGGTATGCTGTGGCATTTCTCAAAAGTCAAGACTTGAGTCCTGAATGGCCAAGTACTCTGGCCTGTCAACACACACAGACATGTTTCATGTGTCCTGTAGGCCTCTCTGGAGAAAGAGGATGAACTATCCTTCTTTGCACCCCCTCTCTCCCTGGAGATAGGAAGCTACCATATAATAAAAGGCTTCCAGCTACTAAGGCCATGTATATAGGGCATGCATTAGTTATATCTGGTCAAGAGTCTAGGGGTATATCTGCAGTGCAACTGGGAGTTGTGATTCCCAGTATGGGCAGACAGACACACACTAGCTCTGCTTCAACTAGCACACTAAAACAACAGTGTGGACATTGTGGCATGGGCAGTGGCTCAGGCTAGTCATCTGAGTTCGGACCCAAAGGGTCAGGTGGGCTTGGATTGGGGTGGCCAGTTCAAGCTAGCATGGGTCTGTCTACTCATGCTGGGAATCACACCTCCCAGCTGCAGTGTAGATATATCCAAAGGGTCCTGGACTCGAGCATTTGCAGAGAGAGGAATAAAGGAGAAAAAAACGTAGTTCAGGAGATGTTTGATCCCTGCATCCTCTTGCACGGCACTTCCTGTGACTTCCGACAGTCACAGACTGCAGGGTAGATGGGGTGCTGCGGCATGCGGCAATCTCCCCTGGACCTGGATGCATTACCCTATGTTGTGCAAAGCTGGGAAGGGTACTGGGAGGGGGGTAAGGCAGACTGACTAGGGTCCATACTCACTATTACAAACCTGTAGAGGAGGAAAGTGTTGTGGAGCAGAAGGTAGACTCCGAGGGTCTGTACGAGTTATCACAGGCTGTGCATTAGAGGCACAGGCATTGCAGGAGAGGGCCGCCTCTCCAGGATGCATGCATGTTATCACAGACTGTTTGAAGATATGCTGCTGTCCTAGAGAGAACATTAAAATGGTGTTGTATACCTCCAGTCCCTGTCTGCCTGGAAGAGGATGCAGGAACGTTACCAGGTTCCTTGCTGTATCTTGCACCACTGCACTTTCAGATGTAATTAGGATCACACTGGCTGAAAACATGCTGTGTCAGAGACACTGCTCCCCTAAACCATGAGAAACCGTAGCTTGATCACTAACACCTCCAGTACAGCAAACCCCAGGCATTATACTGTCTGATTTTTACACTCAATCTGATTTCCAAACCTCGCAGCACTAAAGGAGGGAACAACAGCTCCAGGAGTGATTGGTCATGGAGGCTGAATCTCCATTCTCACCCCAGAAGAAGATAATGTTTCTAGGTCAGGATTGGGACCCATTTTAAATTAACAGAGCTTCAACTCCTCTGTCACACCAAGTGATTCCTCTAGGTCAAGACAGGGATCCATTGGAATAGTAATGTGAGAAGAGGACTGATTTGAACAAGCAGGCAGCAGATAAAACCCTGGACTTCCATTCTCATCACTCCTGTTCCTTATCCTTCACTTTCTTAAGGAAGAAAAAAAAAAAAAAATCACCCAAAGCCCCTTTCCCTGTACACAAACCAAAACAACAAAAAAGCGCTGCAACCAAATTTTTAAAAGTGGTTTCTGATTTGGGGTGCTTCAGTCTTTGGTGCCAAGTTTGAGACACCTTAAAGTTTCTGAATTGATGCTGCTCAAAATGGAGGCACTCAGAATTAGGGGCCACTTTTAAACATGTTGCCATTAAAAAATAAAAGCCAATAAAATTCATTATCAGTGGGTCCTTCCTCCTCTGCTGGGTATCCAGAGTGTCAAGTACTCTCCAGCAAGGCTTCAAATGGAGAAAGTCAACATCACACACACAATGAATAACCCGTGGAGAAAGCAGGAACCGCATGCAGCCAAGAAAGAGAAATCCTGCTATGATCTCTTCCAACATCCACGCTGAAGTGAAAGAGGTGACCTGGTTTTGGGGCTGAAGCAGAATGACTGGCTCTGCAGAATGACACATCATGTACCACCCCATCAGAGATCTCTAGAGTTCACTCTGCCTTTTGGCCCTCATTCCCATCTGGCCACAATTTTCCACTTGAGGCTGCCACCATGCTCAGGCAATTCCCAGCTATACATAGAGGCGTTTCTATTAGAAGTAAAAGCACAATCAGCTTAAGAAATAGCCAGAGATTACCAAAGAGATCACAGCAGCCAGAGCGAGAGAGAGCGAGCAGTAACCTTTATATGTGTATTTATTAGAATCAAAGGACCTTACCCTGATCTCAGACCATCATAAATCAGGAGTAATTCCAGGGAAGTTAATGTAGCTATGTCTATACAAAATGTGTGAGTGAATCAAGCCCATAAAAGATAGAGACTTATTATGTCATCCACTGCATTGTCCTGCCAGTGCAGAACTGTTCCCTCAGGGGACGTCTGTACAGAAAGCTGGGAACTATAATGCCCAGTGCGAGTGGACACACGCACTGGAGCCTAAAAATAGCAGTGTGGCCACGGCCGCACATGCAGCAGCCCAGGGTAGCTGCCTGAGCACATACCCACGGGGTGTTGGGTATCTTTGTACTTGGGTGGCTAGCCCAAGCAGCTGCTTGTGCCGCTGTGGCCACACTGCTATTTTTAGTGTACCAGTTTGAGCAGAGCTAGCGCATGTATGTCTACCCAAGCTCAGAAGTACACCTCCCAGCTGCTGTGTTTGTAGACACACCTTGAGGGAGACATCAGGATGTATGGTGAGGAAGCAATTGTTTTTTTCATTATAAACCCCTGTTCTTAGAAGTTTATAAACTGTATGGATGGGGAAAGGCTTTCTGAATTGAAAAGTGGTCTGTTAATTGTCACCCTCAAAACAGAGGGCCAGATCCTAAAAGACTAGTCTATACTCAGGCTAGACCTGCACTGAGGGTAATGAACATGGGCTTCACAATTTTGCCTTTAGGCCTTTTTCCGTCCCAGTGTACAGGAAACCAGTACAGGCTTTTTTCCCCTATCTGAGGAAGGCAGAATAACAGATTTTCTAGTGCTCTCATGGGCAGATTAGGTCTGCTCTAAAAAAAAAAAAAATTTTTTTTTGCAGATGTTGAGAAGTGAATACTCAGTGTCTCTGTGGACTTCTGCTTGTTGATGTTCTGAGAAAAAGTCTTTTCATACAGCTGAGAAAGAAACTCTGCTCTGAAACATGACTACAGTTTATGCGCAATCTTAACGTTTTTACAATGCTTCAGCCACACTCCTTGGCCCGTTAGCTAAGATCCATGGCAGTATCAGTTTAATCTGATGTGTCCTCTTTCAGGGGGACCATATCCTGCCCTGGCACCTCTGCCATCTTATATCCAGGGTGCAGAGTCATTGCTACAAAATGATTGCACTGGCATGATAAACAGGATCTTGACAATTCCTGATACTCGTTACAGTAGCATTACACACCAGGGAATTCAACCTTCACTCTTCATCCGTGTAGCTTTAACAGTGTGACCTAGACCCATATGAAACAGGAAGTGAGAAGTAAGGAGGGGTGGTGTTGGTGGAGTGGGTTATTAAAACAGCATTTTTATTCCCCAAGTCCTGAGTTCAATTCTTAAGTCACAAGTGGAAAGGAGTTGAGCTCATCCCAAATCCCATTTTGCATATCTCATAGCTTGTCATGACTGACAATCTTAGGAGAGGCCCAGGTTTGTGTTGCCAGCCACAAGCATTCAGAAACCATGAGTAATGTACCAAAAAACATGAGATTATATTTAAAATCTCAAGATTTTTAAACCAATACATTTGGAGTTCTTTTTATTTGTCTCCGGGTGCTGGAGCAGTTAGTGGATCACATTTTCAAGCTCTTTTCTGCAACACGGAGGCTACAAATTCACTTTTTTTTTAATACAACAGCTGAGATTTTTAGTTGATAAAGCCCCAGATGCAGGAATCAAGTTAAGAACAACAAATCGTGAGATTCTCAATAGAATCACAAGAGTTGGCAACATTAGGCAGGGCAGCAGGAATAATTGCATTGGGGAAATGTGCACAGCATCTGTCCCCAGTATATCTTCATAAACACTTAATTCACACAAAATGTTAAGAAGAGATTGAGCATTTAAAGCTGAAATTCCATCCTTCATCCCCTCCATTATGCCTGGGTCTAGCAAAGACTTCAGAATCGAGAACCATGGGAGGTTTTACATACCATATTTGCAGATGGATTTAGGGTCAGATTTCAGACTCAGGGCTCCATTCTTCTTCTACTTACAGTGGTGTAAATCAGCAGCACTTCCAATTAAGTCAGTGGAACTACATCAGCACAAAACTGATGTAAGCAAGAATAGAATCAGACTTAGCAGCTGACTAGGAGCCATGAGCTCCTGACTGCTGATCACAAGTCTGACACTCATTCACTGTGTGGCCTTCAGCAAGTCACTTAACCTCTCTGGCTCGGTTTCCTCATCTTTATAATGGGGATTAGGACAATACTTAACGACTTTACCTCATAGACAATTATTTATTAGTGAATGATTGCAAAGCACTTTGAAGATAAAAAGCTCTACTTAGGTGCAACCTATTATTAATTGTTCTGAATATCTTGACTTTTGAGCTTAAATCAAGCTGTTAATATAATTTTAAAACCATTAAAACAGTGGTATTGCTTTAATAAATACTGAAAGGATGAATAAGAGAGGAACATTCACAAGCATCATCTTCAGCCACTCTTCACTACCACCCTAATATTTATATTTAGTAATAAGCAATGAGAAAAAATACTTTCTGTGACTAAAACCCATCAGATCGGTCCAGGTAAATAATATGTAAATTAATGCCTAGATGCTATGATGGATACATTACAAATGCCATAGATGAAATTAGATAAAGAGGCTGGGGAAGAAAAAGAAGAGAGCATTTTGGAGCTGTCAGAACCAGTACCCCTTACATAGTCTGGCATCTGGAGCCCTCCAGGTCTGAGCAGACTGGTTGAGATAGTGACTCTAGACATCCTGAAGTCCTAAGCTGTATTCTGACCTAGGGTCGATGGAATAACTGATCACTTCCCTGTGCACAGATCCATGTGACTTACAATCATTGAGGTGCTTTCTGTTCTGGTTCATGATTGAAGCATATACTTTTCTCACCAGATAAATCTAACCATAATAGAAGCCATAATAGGAACAGCCCCTATTCCAACACAATCTTGATTTATACTTCTCTTTTTTTCTATTATCAGTACTGTGTTATTAATCATTATTGTTTGTCAGATCAGGGCCCCATTGTGCTAGGTACCGTATAAACATATAGTAAAAGACATTCCCTGTCCCAAAGAGCTTACAATGTACACAGCTCTCCATGTTTCTCTGCATGGCTATATATGTGAGAATGTAGGAAGTGCTACAATTAAACACACTAGTGATCCATCTAGTCTGGTATCCTGCTTCTTGCTGCATCATAACCAGATCCATCATATCTTGTAGTCTATCTCTGAAAGTGGCCAATGCTGGCTGCTTTAGAGAAAGGCACAAACTCTCCATATAATACACTTAACTGTGCAGTACTGTCCCAAGGAGGAAATTTCTTCCTGATATCAGCTGGTAAATGTGAATTGCATGGATGTCTACAGCTCTCTGGCAAATCATCTCAGTAAATAAGAATACTGCTCCTTCATTTTAAAGAACTGCAAGATGAATATCGTTGTCCTTATTCCTGAAGAGCTTGGATTTAGCTATTAATAAAAGGGAGACCCTTTCTTTCCCATATAACTATTGACACTTCTCTTGCACCCTCTATGTTAAGATCAGAGCACTTCCATTCATAAATTAAGATTATGTATGATGTGACATAGGTTATTGTATCACATCTATGACTTAAGTAGTAGGGTACAGATGGGGAAGTAAGATACAGAAATTGAGTGGCAGTTCCAGGAATATAATTTAGGTCTCCTGAGACCTAGGCTTGTTCTTTAGCCACAAGTCCCACCTACCCACTTACTTATGTGTCCCCCTCCGTTGGTGTTCCAGTTTTCTGAATCAGAATGTGCAAAAACAGTTCTGAGATCAGAGGGGATGCTGTTTAACTGTGATGAGAGTGTTGTCCTGTTGCAAAGACGTTTTCTATCATGCATCATAACAGTGAGGTGTTTTTAAAATACAGATCTAGTTGCAGTTCTCCTCCGTACCAGTTGTGCCATGACTTGCTTCATTATACATTGCAAAGAAGAAGGAAGGAAAGGATTACACCCAAAGATATTTTTAAAAATTCCATTTAGCCTGTGTCTCATGAAGGCAGTGGATTGACTATGGGTATTGGTAGCAGGTTACTTTTCATTCTGAGAGGCTTCCCCAAAAGAAGTTAATTTTATCGTGGGCATCTGGCCAGAAAACCATTACATTTTGGGTGGCTGCCTATAACCCCCTTAGCCACGCCTCTGGTTTTGCTACACTAAGGGCACTGAATAAAAAATCCTAGCATTGGTTCATATGGGTGGAGCACACATAGGTTTGGCTCCTGCTTACAAATAAAATCTCTGCTCAATACACCATGGCAAACTTTGCTCGTGCAACTAAAACAGCAAGAGACAGTTTCTCTTTGATTCATTAACTTTTATGTTAACTTAGTTGCTCTCTCAGGGGCTTATCCTGCATGCTAAGCACCCTCTATTTGGAAAATCCCACAGACTTCTTTGGGGCAAGATCAAACCCTAAGTCAGTGCGAGCTGGGGATGCTCAACATCTTGAAGCATCAAGCCCTAAGCCAGGCAAGGGAGGGGTTAACATTTTTATCTTATTTTACTGTATTAGGACAACATTTACAGATGTGGCCTCTGATTTGGAGCACCTCAATTTCTGTAACCAAACTTGAGGCACCCACTCAACTGGAGCTGTGGCTGCTCAGCATCTCTGAAAATCAGTCCCGAAATGTCTCAAGTTGGGTCTCAAAACACTTGCCTTTAATTCTTTAACTTCACATCATTATATTGTACATAATTATGTACAACATGGTGAACGTTTATATGCGCTTTCTTTAGAAAGTCTAGTGATTAGGGCAGGGAACTGGTATTCAGGACTCCTGAGTTCTGTTCCTGACGAAGGGCTTGTCGTCACGTACGGTGCAGCTGTGCTGCTATAGTGAAGATGCTATTATGCCAACAGGAGAGCTTCTCCAATCGGTGTAGGTAATCCATCTCCCCAAGAGGCAGTAGCTATGTCAGTGGGAGGAGCTCTCCCATTGACATAGCTCTATCTACACTGGGGGTTAAGTCAGTATAACTACATCGCTTGGGGTGTGGAGTTTTCACACCCCTGTGTGACGTAGTAGTTATACCGATGTAAATTTGTAGTGTGGGCCTGGCCTCAGTGTGCACTCAGATCACTTAGCAGCTCTGTGCCTCAGTTTAACACCTGTAACACTGGCATACTAACATTTACCTACTTCAGCAGAGTATTGGGAAGATTAACTAATGCTTGGAATGCTAGGACAGCTTCAGATGAAAGGCACTATTGAAGTGCAAGGAGGAGGAGGAGGGGGTGTGTTCACACTAGGAAAAAAGGTGTGTTCTTACCATGTCAGCTAACGTGGTAATTAACACATGATGAAATCCTAGTGAAGACAAGGCAGTTTGTAGTTTTCACATGTTAGCAGGTTGAGGTAAGCCCTAGGGGAGCCTAGGGTTTAATTCGATGTGCTAACACACATTAAAACTACAACTAACTTGTCTTCACCAGGATTTTACCCCTTGTTAATTACCACATATTAGCAAACATATGGTAAGAACACACTTTTTTCCCCTAGTGAAGACAAGGTCGACACTTACGTTACAGTGTAGGAAAATGTCAAAAGAGCCAAGGTGAAAAGTGTAGTGGTTCTTAGGGTGTGAGACCTCTGGGAACTGCTTCAGGAAATAGTGATGATATATAATATACAAAGAAACTGGTGTTTATTTAGGGCTTGAGTCTGCATCCTCACTCATGTGAGTAGCCACAGGACAAATCACATGAACAAGAGTTGCAGCAGGGCTATCTAGGTTTGCAGTGATATATTTATATTCTCTGTTTACAATATTCTGATCATCCGTGTCATATTTTGGCTCAAATGCTCTTCCTTTCGCAGGCAATTGCTGAGAGCTATGTACATTTCTCTTGAGTTAATTCCTTTTTCTTGTGGTTTATCATGGCATGCTATGTACATTTATTCTTGTGCTGCATTGTACTTTGTTGCTTTTTATTAATCTTAGGAAAATGGATGTATGTTCTTTACTAAATCCCAGAGGCTTACCACTGTTTGGATGTACACATACAGCTAAAAAAACAAAAAGGTTATAATTCAGGTGTTGGAATATAAATGGATTCCGTTAAAAGGCATGAGCCCAGGGCTAGGAGTAGGAGTTCTCTCACTCTATCAACCTCTATTGCCCTGGACAAGTCACTTCACCCCTCATGCCTCAGTCTTCAAAATAGGGATACTATTCATCACTTTCCTCACAGGTGTGTGTGTATTGTATAATGCTTTTAAGGTTTGCCACATTAAGGTCCCTTTACAGCACTCTGGATGTGAAAAGGGGTCCCAAAGAGAGCATGAATCACATTTACACCCACTTTAAGGCCCCTTTATGCTGCCAGAGTTGTCTAAAGGGCTCTTGGTATAAATGAAAATCTGACCATTAAAGTAATATATAAATGCTGAGCGTTACTCTGAACAGTGACACAAGAATACCGACAGGCTGAGATTTTCAAAACTGCCTGGGTCCCGAGTTCACATATGCAGCATTGACTATTTCAGCCATAGTGTTTGCTCAAGAGAGAAGTTTCAGCTCCATACATTTTGAGGATGACAGAGTGAGCAGTGATGTACCCTGCTGTACCTGGACAGGCCAATGCGTGCTCCTGAGATATCTTTTGCTTTTTGAGAATATGTGTCCATGAAGATTGCCTTTTCTGAGGGAATTTCTAGGCAGCACTGTATCTAAAATAATGCCAGTGCGCCTTTCCATTACAAAGCATTTTACAAATATCACCTAATTAAGCTTCATATCATCATCTCTGAGAGGTAGGCAAGTATCACTATCCCTATTTTACAGGTGCGGAGAATGAGTCACAGAGACATTAAATTACTCACCAAAGAGTCAGAGGCCAAATAAAATCCAGAACAAAGTTCTTGGCTCCTAGCCTTGTATTCAGTCTATTGCAAAACACTTTTCTAAAGGTTCTAGCTTAGTATTGGCAGGGCTTAGGTTTATATTTGTTCCTTTGTATTCTTTCACCTATATGCTGAGCATCCCCTTGAGGCAAATACATTAAGACCAAGTTTTTGTACACATATAACTATGTTGGTTAGGGGTGTGGGGTTTTTTACTGAAATAGTTATATCAGTACAATCCCTAGTGTGGCCACAGTTATCCTGGCATGAAGGTCCTTACACTGGTAGAGCTCCTCTTCCCATATGGGAATATGCTATACCACTATGAGCACATTTATGCCAGTAGAACTAGATCCTCCATAGTGGTTTGTACCGCTTTAATTATACTGTATAGTTAAAACCGTACAAGTGTGTGTGTGGACAAGGCATAAGATTCCATACTCGGCATGGAAAGTATTCCATCTTTGGAAGGGGCTTGATCTGGATATAAAAGTTTACGAGGGAAGAAGGTCTTGAGGCTAATGCACAGGTCTGGGACTAATAAAATGTTGGGTTGGTTCTCATTGCTGTGTGACTCTGGACTTAGCAGCACTGCATCTTAGTTCTTTCATCTAATAGTGATAATAGTTTCCTACTTCCTGGGGTATTGGAAGGCTTAGTTATCTCATGTCTTTAAAATGCGTTGAGATCGCTAGACAGCAGGGCATCTTTTTATTTATCTACTTATTTTGCCATGTACCATAAAAGGAGAGTGAACATTTCTGGACTTTGGAAATAACTGTGTCCCCATTTTCTTGCCTACAGACTCTCTATTTGGGAAGTCCAATTTCAAATTAGATCAGCATCAACTATCCCCATGCTTTACTCACTCAATCCAAGCCATTCATCCAACATTGGCAGTCTGTAGGGCCAATTCATGCAGACACTCTGAAGTAGCAAATAGGCATCACGAACAAAAAGGGGAGGGTGATGTCATAAGATGTTGTCCTAGTGGTAGCACATCCACAGTAGCCAATGCTTACGGAGGACCACAACTAAGCTTCCTGCCAGCTCTGAGGCCCCAGCATAAACCAGTCTGGGAAAAGAAATGTCAGCTGCCTTTCTTCTATCAGGCTCATCCCACACCATTAGAGGGTTTTACCATCATCATCTGGTGTTAGTCACCATGCTGAGACCTCAGCAGCAGACGCACATATAGCAGCCGCATCAACATCTGCCATTATAAATACAGGCTTTGCATTGTTGGGTAATCCGTTAACAGCAGCGTAAGTGATACTGGGATAGTAATTAGCAGTGACTAGCAAACCACTGCACTCAGAAGAAGTACTTGTTTGATAAGATATCAATCAAAATAACATTTATTGCATTCAGTGTAGTTCCTCTGTATTTTGAAAATTTCAGCATACACTGAATGTTAGTGTCAGCAGAAGATGCTGGATTGGAAGCCCTAGAGACTGAAGTCCTGTTTATCCACAGATCAGGTGTGATGTTAGTGAAACCATCCCCATTCTACCATGCTGGTGTGATCTGGAGGAACTACCTCTAGAATTAAGAGGGGAGTTTAATCTTCATGACACATTCAGCCTTCAGCCTCTCTGCTGAGACACCTTCATCAAAAGGACCAGCTACTGTCAATTGTATTGTGTTGTGTTGTTTGTTTTTTAATGTGGCTAGCTGTCCATGTGGAACTAGGCTGAGACCCACCACTCATTTCATATTGTGCACTAAACAGCTGTCAGGTGGTGATGACTCAATCTCACCCACAGCCTGATCCCAAAAAAACTGGAGACATAGGTTTCACCATAGCAATAATCATGTTTTAATGTGTGTGTTCCCGCCATGTTATAACACAGATTCTTCCTCCCTGTCTGAACAGAAAAAAAACATGTCATAAACATGTTAAGGAACCATGTTTTAGCTGAGATACCAGTGAAGATTAAAGCATGGCTCCCAAACATGACTTTCTCTGTCCACACAAACAAGGAAAAGAATACCTTAGAACCTGGCTGGGTCACAGCCATATTTAAACACAATTCATTTTGTAATGTAGACAGGTACTTTCTGTGGCAAGAGATTTCATATCTATTACCAATCCCATGAGCCACCCAGCCACCTAATGGCATCAAATGGAAGAAGTCAATAGTTCCCTTTGACGCGTTTTCCATTTTCCCTCCAATTATTTCCGTGAACAATCTTGTCCTATCAGCTCCTGTGTGGGTACCCTTCGTTACTTCATTATCCTAAAAGCTCTGGCACCGTAATGTGCTACCATGGAAATAACTGATAGGATGCAGTGAGGTCATGAGCCCTACTGAGACAGAGATCATTGGAAAATTATGGATAATATAAATCATAGAATATCAGGGTTGGAAGGGACCTCAAGAGGTCATCTAGTCTAACCCCCTGCTCAAAGCAGGACTAACCCCCAATTTTTGCACGAGATCCCTAAATGGCCCTCTCAAGGATTGAACTCTCCCTGAGTTTAGCAGGCCAATGGTCAAACCACTAAGCTATCCCTCCCCCAAATCAGTTCATTTACCCTCTGTCAGGCAGCTAAACTCTGCAGCTGTGCATTGGAGTCAGTGGAGTTACAGTTTGTCCCCTTCTGCTTGCTAGATCTAAAGGAAAGGAACTATTCGCTCTGATACTGTTCTTGCTCATTGGCCATACCTGGTACATCATTGCAGCAGTCACTGTTCAGAACTTCCATAAAAGATAGATTTGACTCTCAGCATTCAGAGGTCATGGAAGCAACAAACCCAACAGGCTAACCAGGGTTTTGCTCACTAACAGTTCTGGGAACCCTTTTTCTCTTCTCAACAGGTTTGATCACAGTAGGTTGTAAGCTCTTTGGGGCAGAAACCATCTTTTTGTTCTGTATTTGTACAGCACCTAGCACAATGGGGTCCTGATCCATGTTGGGAGCTCCTAGGCACTGTGGTAATACAAATAAATAATACTTATAGCTGAGGCTTCTGGAAGTCCTTCCCTTACCATGATTCCCAGGAACACTTAATAAGAATGGGATCTCCAATAGGTTCTAAAGTAGACCATTGAAAATCAGCAAGCAAGAATCTCAGGCTCTTTTGAATATGCAACGATGGGGGGTTTTGTTTAAACAACTACTCTGATTCTTGCTCTGTTTTCTTTTCCCCAGAAACAGCAAAAGTGGCATCTCCCTAATGCACACTGTCTCCCATAGCTCAGGGACACCTGGGCCCCTGTACAGCATATTGGACCATTCTGTTCATATACCGCCAAAGATGGACCTATTCAGGCTCATTACAGGCTCTTTCAATGATAAAAGAGTTATAAAAATAATTTTGTTAGTAGATGTCATAGTGCAAGGACTAGAGGGGGCAAAAGAAGAAGAGAGAGAGCGCCCACGCAACAAAGCAGGGAAAGAAAAGGGAGAATACAGTTTGTGGAAGAAAATAATCTAACACTCTGTCACAGCAGCAGTTCCTCCGAGGGAAATCAGCAGCAACCTGCATCCTGGTCATAGAGGATAGCATTGCCTAATAGGGAAGGATTAACCAAGCTACAAACAAGCTCATGATGCACTCCAGGTGTTGTGTATAATATGTGTGTGCAGACCACCTTCCCTGGTCACCAGCTATTTGTTGAAGCTGCTGGTGATTATTGTGAAGGTCACATGAAGGGAAAGCACCAGAATATTTCTGTCACAAAATGGTAGCACCCAGGGAGTTGAGCACATAGGGGAATAACCACTGCTTTTTCTGCTTCTCCCCTTAGCTCCTGACATGGCATCCACCATGGAGGACAGAGAAGGGGGGTGGGGAGGGGATGAAATTGAACTTAAATTCCACTACTGCTCAGCCTCACAACAAGCACATCCATCTTTAGGTGGCTGTGTAGCGTTCAAGGCATGTCCTGTATCTAGCCAGACACAATCAGGAGCAGAGGACATGCTATGAGAGCATACTCTTCCTAGCATTTCACCTTGTGGGATTCTTCAGGGTGAAACTTAAAACAAATAAGAAATCTAGTCTTGATGATCTGTTCAGATCACAATGGCTAACGGGCATCTTGGTATTTAACAGGGATTGTATACCGTTATTTATCTGCACACACAATATTAACTGATCAGTATTTTTTAGAATCACCATAGATAATTCATTTTAGAAAATTATGTGGAAGCTGTATCATTTCTGGCTCTGGCTTGCAGGTCTCTAATGTGTGATAAAAATAAGGGACATCCCAGAATATGGCTATTTTTCTCTGACATTTCTATCCCTGACATTACATAACATATGGAGCCTTTGTCTGTGCTTTACTGGATTTCCATTAATTTTCTGTACATTCTATACAACCATCTATGTTATTCATTCTCTCCTTGAAGCAGTGCCTTCCTCCACTACTCCTCATCCTCCCCACCCTGCCAGTGCCCAGCAGCAATTGTCCTCCAGCAGCAGAGGTGAGGGGGGACATCCTACCATCCTGCTCATCCCCAGGATTCTGCCTTCTTGTATTTAGCTCCCATAAATAAATAAATAAATGATTTAGGATTAAAACCATTAAATCTCCTGTGATGTGGACAACACATCAGCTCGGTTCCTTCTTACTCCCTCTCCACCCCCAAACAAATGGCTTCTTTTGTGCATTAGTCACTCCAAAAGCAGGATTTGTCTGGTGCTGCATCCTCCTCTTAACCTCTTTCACACACACTCCCCCCGCCCCTCCCAGCCCACCAAGCAATATGCTGCCCAGCATCGATCTGCTTTGATCAGTTCCCAATCAGATATTACCATTTCAAAGCGGACATTTATACGCACATATGCGCTTCTAATCTTATGCTGAGGGGAGGGCTCTCCTGCTAGTGAAGGTGACAATCAAGGGAATAAGAAAAGGAGTACTAATGGCACCTTAGAGACTAACCAATTTATTTGAGCTCATGAAAGCTCATGCTCAAATAAATTGGTTAGTCTCTAAGGTGCCACAAGTCCTCCTTTTCTTTTTGCGAATACAGACTAACACGGCTGCTACTCTGAAACCAATCAAGGGAATGTCACGGGTCATAGAGACTCCTGATTTCTGCGTTGTAGGGTGCAGTGCAATCCCGGCACTAGGATCTGTGTGTGTCGCAGGGGCTGGGATGATCCATCTCCAGTATGAATCCCAAGTTCAGAGGAGCAAGATCAGCCCCCCTCCCCTGTCCTGGATTGCACTGCATTAAGCTTTGCACTGCATGTCCATTGAGCAATGCATTGCACAACACAGATGCATCGGGGACATCAGCCCTCATAACATCCCCTATAATCGTCTATAGTTTATAAATCTTACCTTCCCACAAAATTTTCCAACACTGAGCTCTTGCCGGCGCTCTGTCCCCCCACCACAGCGATCTGGGGCAGGTCCAAGTCGGCGTTCTGACCGATGGAAGCGAAGGCGTCCTGGAGCTTGTTGACCAGGGGGATGAGGTCTTCCATCCCTCGGTTCCCCATGTCTGCAGCTCCGCCTGGGCTCTCGCCTCCTGGGCTTGCAACGCAAAGCCCTCTTTCTCCCCGCTTGCTTTGCAAAGGATTTACTGCTGGGGTTTGGCCCCCCAAGCCCTCATCAGGGGTTGTCCCCACCTCACAGCTACGTGGTGGGTTGGTTTGCCCTCCACTCTCCACCTAACCTGGGTCCCTGGATCTCTGCAGCAGCGCTGCTACCCCGACTGCCAGCTCAAGCCCGCTAGCCCCAGGGCTCCTCACGGGATTTAAAGCGCACGTTCCAACAATGGCCGCTAGAGGGCTCCCTCCTGAGGGCCGAGAGCTTCATGGGAGTTGTAGTTCATAGGGATTGCTAAAGGGAGCTACGCCGTGAGCCAGAAGAAAAGGAGGACTTGTGGCACCTTAGAGACTAACCAATTTATTTGAGCATGAGCTTTGGGCACCAAAGCTCATGGTCAAATAAATTGGTTAGTCTCTAAGGTGCCACAAGTACTCCTTTTCTTTTTGCGAATACAGACTAACACGGCTGTTACTCTGAAGCCCTGAGCCAGGTGTCTTTAGGGTACCTGCCTCCGTAGCCTGGGATCTGCTCCCAAGCCGGGACACTAGAATAAGGGAGGCTTCCAGTGTCTCACGGAAACACAACACAATTCTCCAACACAAAAGGGGGGTTCAAAATTGGCATTAAAATCAACCCTCCAGAATGTGAAATCTGGAGGGTCTGCATAATCCCTGATATATTTATAATGAAGAAGCCAAGAATATTTCACTCCTCCCAAAACGCAGTAAATCAGTGCTGACTTTAAATATTCAAGACACACTGCAGATTAACAGCTAAATATATTTTTAACTAATATCTCTGTAAATAATCTCTGTTCTTGTAAGTGCCCTTACCTAGTTTACTAATCACTAAAGTAGACGTTTATTTATTTTATTTTATTTTACTTTTAATTTACTTTTCACTGTTGCTGCTGTTTGATCTTTGCTTTTTGCATTTCCCAGAGTAGGAACAATGAAGAAATGCATTTCACTTTTGTTCCCAATCAGTTTCAATTTCTGATTGTAATGCACTAGCACATTGCTGCTATGTTTGATTTACAAAAAATGCAGGGAAATGTTTAATGTTATGTGTTTCCACTGATTTTTTTAAAAGGCTCAGATAATAAAGAGGAACTATTTGGCTTAGTTTGCAAAATAATGTTTTTACAAAAATAATATTTAGGGCCATAATTAACCTGAAAGTATCCTTGGTGAAAACAAAAATATTCCTTACAGGTCAGGGTCAAAGTATTTCACTCTGGCCATGTAAATGTTTGCAGGCCTCTTCCCCCCTCCCCATCTTGATAGGAAAACTGCCATTTACCAGAGGTTTGCTGTAATCAGCAATTCTAAAATTTACATAAAATTGATTGTATTTGATTGCAGCTATCAACACTTTTTGCTAGCAATAGCACCATCAAACTATCTGAATATTGGACCCCCATCTGGCTGTTTAACATACTAAACAGGCATGTCACTCTGAGTGAGTTTATGTTCCAGAAATTATCATTTAGGATCGTTCTGTTCCCTATGAGATCTGAAATTAAATTTAAACATTTGTGTTTCTCTTAGAAAAGGCTTGCAAAAGAACATTGACAGTGCATTGTGTCAGCAACTGACATTCATGCCTTAAAAAAAAATCTGACTAATATAACCAGAGGAAGGGAGAGAAGGGATGCAACAACTGGATTTCTTGTGAGTTCTCACTCAGCTATTCTTACTTTCATATTTATTTTTCGTGAAATTAGAATTTAAATTACTAATAATCTTTGGCTCTCAAGCCACACACACACAACTTTTGTGGAGTCCACAGTCAGAGATTTTCCTACACCCCCCTGGGGGGGGTTATACCCTCCCTGAATTTCCCAACCCACCCCCCGCAGTTTTGTGAACTAGTTACATGCAGTGTTGCCAATTTAATGATTGTTTGGAAATTTGAATTTAAATTGAAACATTAATACACACTTTAAAAGCATATAAAGTGTATGATAAAATACATGTATCTGAAAAAGTATAATAGATTTGAAAAGTATGAACATAGACTAGCTTCCTTATACAGCTGCTGTTTTTTATGACAATGTCAGTGCATTCATTTTGGTGATGTTGGCCAACCTAATAATTTCAAATTATGATTTGTAAGCAAAGTCTAAATGAGCTCTCCCTGACAACTAGTGATGAGCTGAGGGCTGTGGGGAAAGGCTTCAGGACCAGATTGTATTTACATTCACGCGTAATCTACCTAGGTATCCAGCAAAAGAGCTGTGTTGCCCAAGTGATAGATTTTGGCTGGGGCTGGGTTACAAATCACTTGAATGCAGGGGGAGGGGGAGTAATGAAATGTTGTTATTCTTATTGTATGAGTAAAGGGCAGTAGAACTGTTCTCAGCCTGTGCTGATTGAGGGCATCAAGAGAGAGGGTGGGGACAGGTTTTTTGCTTGATGGTCTGCCTGAGTCACAAGTCGTATTTGACCTTTCCCTCTCCACTGTTTAAAGACAGAGCTGATTAGGCTCCATAGATAGTCTTTTGTTTTGTTAAGTGACCACTACTGCTGAAATCACTGATAATCAGGTCTAAAGTGCTTAGCCCTGCTGTTGGACAGTATATCTGTGGAAGAGACAGCCCAGCCTGTACTAGCAGTGAGGTTCCCCCACTGAGAGCTCAGCTGAAATCACTGAGAGCTGGGTGAAACCTCAAGAGACCAACTCACAGAGGTTACAGTGGCAGGTGGCAGCAGAAGGTGATGGTGCAGGGCCATTGGCAATAGGGTGATGGAGTGAATGGTAGCACAATGAACAACAGTGGCCAGAGCGAACAGCGAGCAGCTGGAGGAACAAGCAAGGTGCCTTCTTGCTCCCCACCTGGGAAGTGAACTCATGTGAAAGCACCTCTGAACTCTGAGTCTCCACTGACCAAGGACAACACCGGTGAGTGTTAAGGAGGCTGTTAAGAATGCTGGAGACACAATACAGTTCATGCGAACAAACATGGCTGTGGCATCATACTTTCTATTTAGGCAAGAGATACTACAAACTGGAGGCCAATGTTAAGTGCATTGTCACTTGTTCATCCTGAAGTTGAACACTGGTTCTGAACAAGACCAGCAAATGCTCACTATCTTTCTGCAAGAAACTCAACTGACTGGTTGCAATGGTGCAACAGTGAAAGACTCTTCAGTTGAAAAAACTGAAGAACGCTCTCACCACATTCAAAAAATTTGCATACATGGCTGATGAATGCACTGATGCAAATGGGCATCAAGTATTAAGTCATCGTGTATGTTATCTTGATGTCAGTGGTAGGCCAGTAGATGCATTTCTAGATGTTCAAGTTATAGAAGACACATCAGCTGCATCTGTGACAACCCACATCTTGGAAGAGTTAAATGGTTGTCAATTGGACCCCAAGCAGATGGCTGCTTGTGCATTTGATGGAGCTGCAAACTTCTCTGGAAGACATGGTGGAGTACAAGCTTTGCTTAAAGAAAAGTAATCCTAATCTCTCCTATACACACTGCAAAGGCCATCTACTCCAACTAGCGCTAGTACGAGCAGCAGGCTCTTCAAAAGACATTTTAAAAAGCTATAAATTTAATGTCTTCATTATATTCTTTTTTCAGCAAGAGTCCAAAAAGACTGGATATCTTGGAAAATATAGAGGATACACTAGGACTGAAGTTCAAATTAGTCCAACCTGCAAAAACCCTCTGTCTTTCTCATAAGCAATCCTTGGCTGTTGTCTTAAAATTACTCCAGCCGTTATTATTGGCTTTGGAAAGTATCTCCGAAGATGGGATGGAGCTAAATAGTGAGGCTGGTGGATTACTTTTGCTACTACGTTCAGAGAAGACTATTGCTGTTCTCTCTCATAAGTCTACTGTTGAAACCACTTGGGTCATTAAACAATGCCATCCAGGCATCTGCTACAACAGTAGTAGATCTTTGTCCAGCAATAGAAGCTACATTTGGATCAATCAGAGAGCTATCCATTGAAAAAGTTCTGGAAGAAGCAAAGACTTCAGTCCAGAAGTTGACTAATGAAGGCATTTATATTGAATCCTTAGTGAAGAGGACAAGAAGTGTGTGTTAAGACAACTGAAAAAGTACGCAGACTTGATTGTTAAAAATCTACAACAGTGACTTCTAGATTCGACTCAACCTCTACATAGCTTTTTACAGATCACTGTCCTATAAAACACCGACAGTTGAGTGGAGTGAGGCACTACCAGCAATGAGGCTGCCATGTGCTCAGGACAGAATAGAGAATTTGAACACAGAGTGGAATATTGTACGACGAAGGAATGAAGATTTAACTTCAACTTTTTTATCAACACTAGTGGCTCAACCAAATCTTTGTGCTGTTTCCTGAAGTGAAAGTAGTATGAATTCATCTCTTGCTACTCCCAGTCACAACAGCTATAGCTGAGTGTTCTTTTTCATCATTTAATAGAATTTTGTGATCTGAAAGAAGTTGCTTTCTGCCTGATCATGTGAATGAACTAATGAGCATATCAATTGAAGGAATGGAAGTACCAGACACATGAGAAGCCACCAAAGATGAACGCATTGCATTTAAGAAGTTCATTAACAGAGTTGTGCAAAATTATAACAAGAAACCATGAAGGATGTAGATGTTGTGCTTCATAGAAAGCTTGAGAAGGCAACTTTAATTTGTGTGGTGATTTTAAAATATGAGTTAAATCTAATAAAATGGTCATGAAACATTTTTCAGTTTTTACTATGGTGCCATACAGCCAGCCCACCTTCGCCCTCGCTGTCTCACCCCTCATTAGCGCTGACCCCTCCCCTCCACCCCCATTTCAATTCCTGGGGAAAACACTGTCCACAGGTCTGATGTGAGCTCTTTATACCCTGCCTCATTTCAGGAAGAGTGATGAACCCTCTGATCACAAAAGCTACTGTACCTGATACAGGTGAGGCAGCAGGGGGCAAGAGGAGTGCTGGGGAAACTATCAAGAGTAGCAAGCTCCTTCTCCGTGCAGACAAGAAACTAGGGAAGGAGAGAAGAAAAGAATGAAAAATTTGCAGAAAATGTCAGTAAATTGTGTTGATGCTTTCACTCAAAATCTGTAAATTATCATTAACATTACACTGAAAGCTGCACAGAACATAATGCCTTTTACCCAGTTTTCAGATGCACTTGTAAATGAGGATGCAATATTGGTATGCAACATTTCAGATGTAGGGATTCATTAATATTGCCACATAGTGAGTCTACCTAACCACTTCTGCAACAGTTCTTGTCATGTAAATCATGGGCAGCAAAGCGGGAGCCCCAAGCACAAATATGAAAGAACCTGTCATCTGATTTTAAGAGGTTCTGATCACCCACATCACTCACTGATGTCAATGAGAGCTGCAGGTAATCTGCACCTCTCAAATTCAGATCCCTCATCTTCTGCTTCTGTAAGACCCTTGCAATGAACAGTCTATCTGCTGAGTGTCAAGATGTGATGGTGCATGCCTTATGACTCCAAAGCATCTCCTTGCTTGATGACTTATGCAGCAGTTTGTAGCACTAGTTTAAAAAAAAAACAAAAAAAGAGCTATGTGATCATCCTGTGTAGCAATTACTGGAAGAAAAGAGAGACTTGGAAATAAGTAGGAAATTTCCAAGCAGGAATAGACAAGGAAAACCACAATTTCTTTCTTGTCTAGAAAGCCCTGCTTTCGGACACGCAAATAAATTGAAAAAGAAAGTGAAAGAAACTATTTCTTTAAAGTGTTTTAAATTACCTAGGGCCACATTTTCAAATTAATTTCTAAAAATGCACCTGTGGATAAATGCACCTTGTATTTGCAGGTCCATCTGTTTCCAGGCAAGCATGTAGCTAGGTGCACTGGTTTTGTGGGGGTAAATCCCCATTAGCTCGTGCAAACAGTCCTGCCCACAGATATTGTTAGTGCAGTTTGAAAGCCCCTGTTTGAAACTATACCCCTTAAAAAGTGATTGATCTGAGCAAGTAGCTAGCAGAGTGCACCTCCACAAGACAGGGAGCTGCCTCTCACTCCTCAGACCTGTGGAGACAATGCCCAGTGTCCTGTCCCGCACCCACACTCCCTCCTGGAGCCCACCCCCCCAAACATCCCAATCTCCTGCCCCATCCCTCTCCAGCACTCCAAACCCCTCATCCCCAGACCCACCCCAGAGTCTGCACCCCCAGCCAGAGCCCTCACTCCCCTGCACACTAACCACCTGCCCCAGCCCAGAGCCCCCTCCTGCACCTCAAACTCTTCATCCCTGGCTCCACCCCAGAGCCCACACCCCCAAATGGAGCCCACACCTCCTTCCACACCCCAATCTCCTCATCTCCAGCCCCCAGACCCCTCCTGCACCCCAGACCTCTTATCCCTGGCCCACCCCAGAGCCTGCACCCCCAGCCAGAGTAGTCACCCTGCCACGCACACCCCAACCCCTTACCCCAAACCGGAGCCCTCTCCTGCACCCGAACCCCTCATCCCCAGCCCCATCCCAGAGCCCGCACCCCCAGGTGGAGCCCTCACCACCTCCCACACCCCAACTCTCTGCCCCAGCCCAGTGAAAGTGAGTAAGGCTGGGGGAGAGCAGGGGATGGAGCAAGGGGCGGGGCCTCAGAGAAGGGGCAGGGCAGGGGTGTTCGGTTTTGTGTGATTAGAAAGTTGGTAACTTTATAGAGTAACCCTACACCAGGTGGTTCATGTTCTTGAGCCTGTGTGCATCCAGGAGACTTCTATAAATAGACATAAGAATATAAACACTAATGAAGGGTTGGGGGAACAGGATTGCCACCATGTTTATCAATATAGAAGAATATGTATACACACATACACACATGCACTTTTACAGTGCCTATTCTGTGCTACAGCACTTTGAACAGATTCTCTGAGTTATTCAAAAGGAGAGGAATTTCTGTCTTTCAAGGTGGTTGCAATAAGAACAGTTATCTGGAATGGATGCAGCCCATAATTTGTTATGTTTTCAGATATGTAGTTTGCCCTTTAGGAAAATCACATGAAATATATGCTCTGTTACACTTCACTTCTGAAACAGGAAATTTGTTGAACAACCTTATACACCTTCACCTTCTCACAAAAAAAGTTTTAAAAGGATAAATACTTTACAAGACACTGAGTCAAATATGTCCCTTGTGCAACGCCACTGAAGTTGGGATCTAAGCAAGGAAACAATAAGTTGAATGATATTGTCCAAAACAAAAGGGATTTGGACAAGAATAGATGCTTGGGTAAGTGATTAATATTTTAAGTAAAGCAGAATTCTCTGTGCATTTCACATGCACTGAGATAAGGTCAAACAGTAGCTGTGATATATTTTAACCTAGGGAGACTGAATTAGTAGATTAATAATTCTGAATTAATATAAGTTATTTGCCAGTGTGGTGGAGAGGGTGCACTCAAAATAAATATTTTAGTTCATATACAGTGGACCTGCCCATCAATCAAGAACTATTGGGAACAGGTTTATGGGGCAATAGGACAAAGAGTGGATGATAGGATCTTGAGATGCTTCATAAGCATTAATTAACTAAGGCTCACAACATTAATTAACTAAGCCTGTGGGATAGATTAATACTACCATCCCCATGGACTTCAACTGGAGTTTTGGGCACCTCTGAAGATCGCCTCAGGTTGGGCACCTAGAAATTGAGGATCCTGAAATCAGGAACTGCTTCTGAAAATGTTCCTCCTGGAGGAATTCTGTGCAAAAAAAAAAGATTTAAAATTCTATGCACAATATTTTAAAATTGTGCAAAATTCTGCATATTTTATTTGTCAAAATAACACAATATAATCACACCAGTTTCAATTATTGTGGTAATTTATTTCAAAATACCTGTCAGCAAGTATCTCCGTAACAATACAGACAACAAACAAGATTCAGGGAATGTTTTTTGACAAATAGATTCCTTACTAGGCATATTAATACAGAACTTGATGCATCTTTGTTGACAGTTATCTTCTGTTTCACTGAAATTAAATATTTTATTTAAACCAAGTCATTACAGCAAAGCATGTTATACGAAAGTATTGTAACAATCTGGCCTAAGAGGGCGCTAGCATCCTTAAGGACTGTTTTGGGTCTGTCTGTTATGTCTTGTACAAATTCAAGTTTCGATGTGTATTGTAAGGTTTTTGGGTTACGCCACTGTAGCAGGAGGAAGGCTGGTGAGTTAGCGATAATTTAGTTGTAGGATAGCAGGTGGTTAGGATGGGGAGGGAGACCCAGGGTAGGGTGTGTGTGTTTGTGTGAGTTGGCTCATATACATGTTTGCCAGCCAACACCCCTTCATCTCCAGAGGTAGTATGTACACCCCCCGTGCCAGGCGAGGGTGGGAATGCTGGGATGTGCAGTGATAGGTGGGAGCAGAGGGGGGTGGGTTCAGGCTGGCAGGGAATATAAGAGGGAGGATGGCACCAGTAGGGTCATGTGCGCGCAAAGACATTTACACGTAACTAATACATTTGAAACACGCAAAACCGGAAAAAGGAATCATTATGGTGAAAATCACAAATTCTGCATGAAAAAATTAATTCTGTGGGGAACATTAATTCTGTGCAAATTCCACATTGTGCAGTGGCACAGAATTCCAGCAGGAGTAAAATTTGAGCATAAACTTGTGCAAAGTCACGCAGTGAGTCTTTCACAGAGCCAAGATTAGGACCCACAAGTCCAGAACCCATGCTTGTACTCTAGATCACATAGAAGTGCAGCACAAATTGTCTCACATGGAGGGTGGGTGGCTGAGTCAGCTCAATGGTTTTAGTCTGTTTAATTGCAGGTGTTTTTCTAGCTTTTTCTTGTGTTGGCCTTTTAGTTCTCATAATTGTTTAATTTATTGCCATGGTCAGTGAGACAGGATGGGGACACCGTAACTGGAGTCCTGTGGGTGCTCGGGTTTATGTGACAAAGGGATTGATTAGAAATATTGTATTGTTTACTTACTGAGGCACCACAGTTGTTTAGTTTTCATGTAGCCTCCTGGAATGACACATATTTACTCCATACACACATGTTTTGCAGTATAGAAGCAAGATACAGGATCATTAAAAAGCACAAAAGAACTCTTAGCCCCTACTGGGGATGAGAGGTAATTCCCCATGTACAAGTGCTGTGTTTGATTATTTGTGGTACCATTCAGCTGTCAGCAGGGGTATGCTATTTTGCTTCCCACAGCTGTGGCTAAATATATATGTATATGAAAATGAGCTAAGGAAAGAAAAAGAACCCTAACCACGTTTTCTAGGCTGGTCACTTAAGCCTCTGTGTTTACAGTGGGCAAACTGAAGTAAAGAATAATGGGATGATTTCTCTTCTCTCTACTAGCATTTTCTGTATTCTACTAAACCATCCCTGCTAGGGGTAATTTATATCCAAGGTTAATAAAGGTATCTCTAAAGAGCAATTTATGGAATGTCCCAGGTTGCACAAAATGGCAGGTATTTTCCCATATAATTTTCTGAAATTTACTATGCCTGCGCAGAGACCCAGTGATGTCAAGGAGGTTCAGTGTGGGTGCAGCAGTGAACCTGCATGCAGTGAATTGCAGGCCTATGACCATAAATTCTTATGGCTGGGAGCAGCTCTTTATTTCATATTTGTACAGGACCTTGCACAATGGAGCCCAGGATTCTGTCTCTGATTGAGACCTCTAGGGTCTATTGTACCATAATAAATTAGTAATATAATTATAAACACTAATATAATATAATATAATATAATAAATTACTAGCAACCGAAAGCTCATGCTGCCGCATGGGTGTAATTCATAAACTCATGAAAAAGGGCTGAGAACTTAACAGTTGGATGATAAGAGACCACGAATCCCAGTGTTGATTGAACCTGGAGATATTCTAAACACAAAGCTTTCAACCATGCTTGTAGTTGATTCCAACATTTCACACTGACTCAACAGACACTCTAGGCTTCAGAGTGATGTTTGGGATTACTGTGTTTGCTGGCTGTGTTGTGGGGGTGATCGTGTTGATTTGTGTGTGTATTGTGTTGAGCTTGGAGAGTCATGTGGGTGGCAAATGAGAGATGTGTGCTGCAGGGAAGGGCTTTGTGTGATTGGAGTTATTGTGTGTGGGTTTGGGTTGGTGGGTGGTAATGTTAGTTTGTTTTGGGGGCAGGGGAGGTTGTGCTGGTAAATTCCTGCTGATTTGTGTAGGTGGCAAATGAGGGCTGTGTGTTACGGTGAGGAGCTATATGTGTTTGGGGTTTATTGTGTGCTGGTTGTATTGTTGTGTGGATGAACTTTGGCAGTTGGGCCAAGTAGTCCACTTCTGTGTCATATCACCAGTTAAACTACATGCAAATTAGCTGTAAAGGTGGTGCTCTGACTGAGTTACATCTGATATCACAGTGGTCTAGGACTCTAGCGATGGCGTAGATACAGGCCTTGCTGTGGCATGGGTGTGCAATTTGTAAAGTCAAAATGTCTGAGAATTTAAAAATTGACAGTAACAGACCATGAAACCCAGAGATGATTCAACCTGATAATACTCTGAACAAAAAGAGCCCTCAGCCATGCTTGTAGCTTCTTCCATCACTTCACACTGACTACAGACATTTTAGGCTTCAGACTGTCACACGGAGTGACATTCCTGGAATTTTATTATATAGACATTATTTTAGGTACTTATATGGCTCCCAGAACTGTAATATCTGAGCATCTCACAATCTTTTATATATTACATACAAAGAGTGAGTTAAAAGTCTGTTATTTAAGTTGCAAAGTCAAGCAGAAGTTAGGAAATGCCAAATGTATGATGGCCTCTGCAATCTTAATTCTGCTTTCTTGGGCACCACAGGTTTCAGGGTACATGTACATTGCCTAAAACCCTGCAGCCAAGAGTCTTGTAGCCGTGGTCAGCTGCCTGGGGCTCACACTACAAGGCTGAAAATTGTAGTATAGACATTCCAGTTTGGGTTGTAGCCCAGGCTCTGAAACCCAGGAAGAGGGGTGAGTCTCAGAGGCCAGGCTCTAGGCCAAGCAGGAACTACATTGCTATTTTTAGCCCTCTAGCATGAGCCCTGTGAGCCAGAGTCTGAGACTTGCTGCTCCAGGGGTTTTGTTTGGGTTTGTTTTGTTCTGAAGTGTAGATGTACCCTCAGTGTTCTGTGGAAAAAGCAGTATGTAATCATGTAGTTAAAGAGTATCATAATACATATGCACCATGGGGCTACTTAGAACCCTAAATATAAGGGTCACTGCCAGCTCTCCCAGTCATTTATCATCATAACACCCATGACATCTGTGACATAAAGAAGTGCTTTTATCCTCATTGTGGAAAATGGGGAACTGAAGCACATGCAGATTTATAAAGGTATTTAGGTGCCTAAAAATGCAGATAGGTTCCTACTGGGGAATTCAGAAGTGCTTAGGTGCTTCTCAAAATCCCCCTAGGCACCTAAATACCCTTACAATTGGATCCTAAATGGCTTGCCCAAAGTCACACATGAAGTCTGCAGCAGAGTATGGAATAGAGCCTGGTTCTTCTGAGTCCCAGGCTTATGCCCAAACTACTGGGTCAGCCTTCCTCTCTAACCGAAGTCTCTAGGACACTGATACTCAGACTGCAGCTTATGAGCCACAAGTGGCTCTTGAATGTGGCTCTTTGCAGCACATGATATTAAAACACTATGTGATTTAATTATTAACCAGTCACGATGCTTTTACTATGTTATTAACTAATTAAGTTATTAACCAAATCAGGATGATTTTACTATGATCATGTGTTTCCTTACTCATTAAGAGGTGTTGAATATATAGTACTGTAGTAAATGAAATAATAAATTCACACTACTGTGGCTCTTTGGGGGTAATGTTGATCATTAATTTGGCTCCTGAAGCACTGAGGTCTGTGTATCACTGCTCTGGATCTTCTTACAAAGGCTTTTTCCTGCTCTTCCACCACTGCAAATTATTCAGCCAGGGCAGTTTTTGCAGTAGGGTAATTATGGTGGAGGAAAAGGATCAGTTATGTGGAGCAATGTGAAAAAGACTCCATATAAATTTTCCCATGACTGTTTCCTGGGACAAAACTTAAACCACAAAAATCAACAGGAGCGTGTTTTTGAGCCATTAATGACTGGCTTAAGGAGTCTAGGCATCAGGGCCAACCCACGTTTTGGGTGGGGAGCTCAGATGACACCCCCGTGCCCCTCGCTTGGGCCAAAACTTTGAAACTCTGGGTCCTAGTGGCCCCCCACACACACAGTCTGGCACCTGAGGCGGCCCCCTCAGTTCGCCTCATGGTAAGGCCAGCCCTGCTAGGCATTAACACAGCTAGCCATTAAGGGTCAGGATCTCCAGATAGACTATTATAAAATCGTGACAGTACAAAAAAGTAAAAAGGAAAAAAAAAAGCCAGCTAAGGACCAATCCTGCAACCATTAGTCCTTCAAAAGTCTTTACTTGTGTGAGTAGTCTCACTGAAGTCAATGAGACCATTCATACGATTAAGAGCTTTTCAAATGAATAATTATTGTAGGATGGCTCCCTAGTACAGTAAACAGCAAAAAATCAGGACTTCAGTCTTATTGTCCCACTAGATTGAGTCTAAAGAGAAAATGAGAGTTCACAGCACTTCTTTCAGCTAGAGGTCTCAGATACTGGACACATACTTCAAATGAGTTCATTAGAAGAGTTGCCACACCCACAGGAAAGGTTTGCTTCACACTCTCACGAGAAAGCACCTAAACTTGTTAGAAAATCTTGTAAATAAAAATAAATTCTCACAAGAATGATGCAAAAGTTTCATTTTTCCCAGAAAGACAATTTTCTCAGGGCAAAGTTTGTGGAAATCAGACCACAACAAATTGACAGCGAGTGCTAGGGATTTTCCATTTCCTTAGTGAGACAGTTACCATCTGCAGCAGATACCAAGGATTCCCCTGGACCGTAAAAAAAAAAAAAAAAGATGTTGGCTCCCATCTGCTTCCCCTTTAGCAGTTTACTCAATTCGCCTAGCCACAGCCCCTGAACAGATGGTGCCCAGCCCTGCTTGTGTGCAAGGGACCCTACTTCGAATTGTGGGCTGCGTGGAGGACAAGGAGACGGTAGCAGAGGTGTCCCACCCTGGGGCAATTTCAATGAGACTCCAGGAAGATGGGGAAGGAGATATTAAGTGTCCCACTGAAACACGCAGCAAAATCCCTTGTTCCTAGCGGGAATCCCTCAGCTGAATGAGATTCGGGAGGAAGGCGAAGAGGTGCAACAGCTCCTCCAGGCCCCCAGAAGGAGCTGACTCGACAGCGAGCGCTGCGCTCCGGCTTCCTGGCTCCGCTTTCGCGGGGAGCGGGCTGGTTCGGTGCAGCGAGGCGGCGCTGAGAAGCCGGAGCGAGCCGCCTGGCAGCGGCGGCGGCAGGTGGTTATTGTTCTGGGCAATAAGATGGAGGCTGTCGGTCAAGAAATGTAAAGGCAGGTTGGTTGCAGCGGGAGTCCCGGTGCCCCGGGAAGGGGCTCGATGCAAACCCGAGCAGGGGGCTCGCAGGCGCCCCTTGAGGAGGGATTTGTAGGGGGTGCGGTCCGGAAGGTCCCCCCCCTCCCTGGCTGCTGCTTGCGGTGACCCCGGGGGGCGGCCCTCCGATGAGTGAATGGACGGGCGGCGGGTCGCGGCTCAGCGGCTGCTCCGAGCCTGAACCCCCCCCCCCCCCCGCGGGTGCCTCCCTCCCTCCCTCATTCTCTGCGTTTTGTCCCAGGCTCGCTCGGCGTGGGGCCCCCCAGACATGTTCAACCAGCAGCAGTTCCAGCTGCTGCAGCTCCAGCACCTCCTCCAGCAGCAGCAGCAGCAGCAGCAGCAGCATCAACACCACCCGGCGCAACAGGGCGGCCGGTAAGCGCGACTAATCGAGGCCGGGGACCGCGGGCCTGTGCCCGGGGACCTCCCCCAGGAAAGCCTGAGCGTGGCTGGTGTCCTGCCTCGCCTGCGCTCCCCCTCCACCTGTCCGGGCACCCCAGCCGGCGGAGGGGGCTGCGTGTGGGCAGGGGGCATCGGCGAGACGGATCCGTGCCAGGGCTCAAGGGGCCCGGTGGGAGGAAGGGCAGGGCTCAGCGCAGGGGTGTGAGGGCCCTGGGGAGGTGGCGTGAGGGAGGTCGGTGTGGAGCTTTGAGGAGCCCGGCTGGAGCGAAGGGGATCTGTGCATGGAGTAGAAGGGCCCGGCACGGGGCGGGCAGCTGGGCCACGAATTGACTCCGTTTCCCCCGGTGAGTCTGGCAGCTGAAGAGGCTCATCTGTCTGCATGCGCTGGGAAAGGGGTCTGTCTGGAAGCTGCGGTAGCACTGGCGGCAACGGGAATAAAGGGTTTGCCCGGCCCTTGGGTGGGGATCAGGGCACTGCCCAGAACACTCCTCCTTAGGTCTGTACCGAGGGGGCAGTAGGCGAAGGAAGCTCCTGCTGGGTGCAGCTCCTCCAGATCTGGCATTGCACCAGACAGTTATCAAATACTACAGTTTGGATGTCGAAAGGCTTCTTCCCTCCCTTGCAACAGATGGGGCACTGCCCCATTAAGAATCTCTGTGTCTATACTATTTTTAAGGTGCTTGTCACCTTAGTATTTCTCTGATCCCATCATCCTAGTACCTGAAAGCAAGTAAAACATAATAGTGTAGGATAGATCATATAAAACAAAATTCTGTAGAGTCAAAGTGTCCAAATTTAAATCAATAAAAGGTGGATGGACAACAATCCAACTAGAAAAGCTGATTGTTGTTTAAAAGTGGGGAATCTAGAGGAAAATGTTACCTGTTACAACTTACATAAATGTCCTACTAAACCTTTTAAACAGGAGCATGGATTTTACTATATTATCAGGCTCCCAACTCCCTTTTGGTTAAAACATTTTGTTTTATTATGTGTATATTATTATTTAGTTAGTGTAACGATGGGATTATTGAATTCAGTTTGAACATGTGGTAAGGTGTCTTTCAAGTGATGTTTGTGTATAAGCACAGATATTTGTGCAGTTGCACCCCATGCTGTTGAGGGTGTGACTTTGTATTTGATTTGGATTAAAAGACAAATCAAGACACCTGTCTGCCAGACACAAGCAGTAAAGAGGACAATAAAGAGTGAAACTGCTCATGTAACATGTAAGAGAGAAGACAATAGTTCTAGTCAAGGAAATTTGCCCACTATGATCAGAGATAGAAGATATACTACAGAAACAGTTAAATAATGCATTTAGGTGCTACTGTTCTCGTCTAAAACTTTATGCAGCAGGCATTCAAGGCTAAAGGGGGGAAATGTAAGGAGGAAAAGAAGTTCCTTGGCTACTAAATCACAACCACCATTGTATCAGTATGGTGAGATGTTATTGAGAGATGCTTGAAAACCTCTCTATTACAAAGGTAATATAAGAGAAAAAAGGATGGGAAAGTATTTAAATTTCTCTTCAAATAAATGTAAATGACCCACAATACAGCAAATATCTATCATTATTAAAAGGTGACCCACTATACTGAGAATATCGGTCTATTTATTCAAATGGTCTCCTAATAAAAAAATATTTTAAGTGGGGTGGCTTGGGCTGAGGAAGATGTTGTACAGAAGTAAATTTCACACCTGAAGGGCTTTCTCAACGACTCTTTGACTTGCCAGCCTAAGATGTGATGGTGTGTGATGTCAGCACTCGTGCCCACCAGCATAAGGCTTGTCTGATATAATCAAGCATTTCTCCTTTAAGAGGTTTAAAAGCCAGCACTGAATAGGCTCCCCCCCCAAAAAAAAACTGCTTTTGTCTTCATAATATTTATAGCATCTCTAGGAGTAGGGTAAGTAAATTAATATTGGCTCATAAATTATGGTAGTGGGGTTGAGAGCAGTGCAGTGAGACTTATTTTTAGAGCATGTAAGAATTGTGTAGGGTAATATATGGCAGTTTCTTCAATCCCCTGAACCAGACTGACGCTTCGCTGCTCAACCCTGTTCCCAGGATATTCCCACTACTCTCATCTTTTCCTTCTAGCCCATACTTTAAATATGAAAGTCATAGTTGACTGCCACTCTTCCCAACACTCACATTTAGGTGCAACTGCAACCATATGGACAGCCTCTGGGTGGGAGTAGTGGATTTTGGGTAGTGTACTAGGACGATGAAAATGTTTTAAAAATCAAGAGGAGTTGTTCCATGTAGGCAGTTGATCGCTACCTGAATTCGTCTGTAGACCTGCAGTCCCTTACTGAACTTCCTTAAGCTATGTCATTACCCTTTTTGTGTGTGTGGTGTTGAGAGGTTCTATCTCTTAAACCTGGCAAAGTTGCAGACCTAAAATTTTGTAATGGACAATCCCTCACCACGGGGTGCTCCAGGAGGATGGAAGAACGGGGATACAATGTTAATGCATACAACGGTGTTTTAATGCAAATGCATCAGTATTGCTTTTGTCCTTTGCTCCTTGTGTTGTGCTTGTAAGAGACAACAAGAGTGAATTTAAAGGATACATTTTTCTACAGGAAGCTTTTTAAGGGTTTGATCCCTTCTTTTCCAGGGGTTTGCCACCACCTCAACAGCAACAGATGCTGAGCTTACGGGCAACGAATCAAGCATCACTCCTCAATGCCAATCCAATGCTTCAGCGAACTCTGCTCTTGCAACAGATGCAAGGTACTGTCATTGTTGGAGATGCTCACTGCACTTATTTAGTCAGCCCTTCACCCCTCACTTAACCTGAGAGAGAAGTCATAGAATGGATATTGCATGTTTAAGCATCAGAGTCCTCTATGCTTTGGGATTCCATTCCTCTGCACTGTTCTTTTTCAAATTTGCCCCAATCGAAGTCTCGGAGGCTCTTCAGTTGTTGCTCCCAAGCAATTGAGAAATTGGATTTTCGACATTTGATATGGAAGTTGTGGTTTAGACGGTAAAGATAGATGGTGGTAAAACTCTTTCTCTTTTACAAGCCTAAGGCAAATAAAAATGTTTCTGAGAATATATTAAACAGCAATTATAATTTTTGTTTGGATTTAAATAGTCACTTGCATTGTCTGTGAACCCAAACAAATGTGTTGCAGAAAGTGTAACTAATTAGGTGGTCTTTTTTCCAAGCTCATTGAAGAGAAGCGGAAAAAGAAAGGGCATAGAAGCGAAAAGTAAATTTTTAAGAAACAGCTTTGTGGCATACTACTTGCTTGGAATAAGTCACTGTTTCTTCCATCATCTGGTTCCCAGGTAGATTGATTTTTGTCCATGGTCTGATAAGTTTTCAAGACAATTTTACAAAGCTGCCCCCAATAATAGTTGTAGTTTAATGTAAGGTGTTAGAAATGCGGGTAAGGAACTTCTTTGTATTTTCTTTTATTTTTAACCAGCCAGTCCCATTTTAACAAAGAAAAAGCTACCTGGGTTAATTTGAATGATCTCTTAACTTAAAACTAGACCAGGGATGATTCTTGTTTGTGAAGGTTTATTCTGCATGTTGTTATCATGCCCTTTGTTCTCCCTTGCCTAATCAATAAGCATGCTCTCTCATGACCCCAGTGGCCATCTAGAGATCTTTGTTTGGCCGAGGAAAGCTGAGGCAGTAAGGGACAAACTCTAATCCAAAGTTAGTGCTGATTTTAAAGTTTCTGATGTATGTTTGTATGATGAAGAGAGCTTGGGGCCAGCAAAAATATGAAAGGAGGATGACTGATAAATTTGATGTTAAGTAGTAGCATGGCTTTTCTCTAAAGGTGAACATTTTATTGACAAATTGTATTTAAAACAGAAATATGTCCAATGATCTGAAACAAACTGGATATGCCACTTGAACAAGGTGTTTTAGTGACCAGTCTAATGTACTGAGGTGGAGTATTATCCCCACCTTATTAGCAAGCTGGAACTAGTATCTATGATTTCCATTTTTGACATTCTGCATTGTCTCATGTTTAAATGTGTAATAAAGACCATACTGAACAATACGACTATACTTGTGAGCTGAATTTTTGTGGTCACTTACAGGTTTGGATTACATGTGAGAATATCTGATGCCCAGGTATTTCAGTGCCTGAGAAACATCAGAATAAATAATTCAGTGGAAGCCTATGGTTTCATCAATGGAAGTGGGGAAAGAACAAATGCCCTTCTGAGTCTAAATGGATGTGCAGTTCTTATAAAAATGCTAAACCATGAACAGAAGGCCATTTCTTCAAATAGATTTCTGTTCAAAATTGAGATAGATCTCCTTACAAGAAGAGATCTTCTTTTTCACAGCATAATTGACAAGTAATTAAAATCTGTGGGAATTCCTTGTGTTGTGTTGCAGCCTTTATACATTATACCAGGGTCATCTGGTGCTTTTGCATGTTGTTGAGTGTCAGAACTCCTAGGTTCAACTCTTGACTCTGCCACTGACTTATTGTGTGGCCTTTGGCTAGTCACTTATGTAAAATGTGAGCTCTGATTTTGGATGTCCATCTTTAGACAGCTACAGCCTGACTTTCACAGGTGCCGAGCATCCAGAGCTCAAATTGACTTCAGTGGGAGCTATGGGTCTTCGGTACTTGTGAAAATCAAGCAGTTGGTATTCTAAAGATTGGCAGTCAAAATCAGAGGCCACTGCTAAAACTTTGGCTCTAAAGTCTGTGGCTTCCCTTCATTGGAAAGCGTTGATACTTACCTAATAGTTATAAAGCACTTTCAGGTGGATGCTCTGCTGAAAAGAACTGTTCAAAAGACAAAACATTATGATAGAAAACGGTAGCATCTTAAGTGTCTGGGTTTAGTTTATCATTTTGAGCTTGCATGATAAATTTGGTGGCAGAGAGGCCTATGAAATCTCTTGTTTAAAAAGTAAAACGCTGTTTTTAATGAAATGCTCCAATCGCTGCTGCTGTTCTGTCCAAAAAAAAAAAAAAAAAAAACGCATCCAGATCACAGTTTGAACTGCCAGCTGCACAAGAATCTTTGCAAAAACAAGATCTTGTCTTTCTTTAAACATGGGTGACAGTGTTTGAATCAAATAATCACTCCAAGCTTAGCTTGCTGAGCTTAGCTTAGCTTGCTGAGCTTAGCTTAGCTTGCTGAGCTTAGCTTAGCTTGCAGTAACAATTATAAACAGCTGAGTGGTAACACATCCCCACATGGCAGCAGTGATGGAGTGAGATCTTTGGGGTGGTTGGGGGAAGCAGAAGCCGGCTAGCAAAATACAACTACTGATATCCATTCCTTATGGAAAGGGAGGTTCAGAGTTCTCTAAGCTCTGCCCCTCCCGGCTGTCATCATGGCTTGGGGGTTTGCTGTCTCATGAACACACCCTACATGGGAGTGATATATTGTATGTTTGCATTTGTAGGAAACTTACGAGGATTTAACATGACAGCCCCAGCTCTGCAACAGTTTTTCCCTCAGGCTACAAGACATTCCCTTTTGGGGCCTCCACCTGTCGGGGTCTCATTAAAGCCCGCACAGCTGGGCTTCCCAGGCCTTCCATTCCAGCGGCAGAATCGGATGTTTCGTAAGGTGAGCTTGTGATTTCCAGATCTTTAGAGACTAGCTCTCATTTGTTGCTGGCTGGTGCCTGCTAAGATGATTGCCCTTATTGTACATGGGGCACTAAAGAGAAATGCAGGAGGATTAGAATGAAAAAAGAATCCTTTAGCACCAGATTGCTGACGTAGAAGCTCTTTGGTCAAACCAACCCATTTCCAGAGATCCCAGTTGTAGTGGTAGGGAGTTCGCCATCCTCTTCCAGTAGACCCCTCCTGTCCTAGGATACCAGGATTCATTTGATTAGTTCTAGGTAAATAGCAAAATAATAAGAACCTTTAGAAATATCTACCTCAAAGTAACTACAACACAATGTGTGAAATCCTGGCTCAACTGAAGCCTAAGAGCTTTGCCATTGACTTCAGTGGGTCCAGGATATTTCACTCCATGTCCTTTCTCTAGTAAACACCTCATGGCTGCACTCCTGGAGACTGGCCTGAAACATGGAAAAATAGAGCAGGAGGTTGGGAGTCCTTGGCTCTATTCCCAGCTGTGTGCTGACTCGTTGTGACCATCAACAAGTCACCTAATCTCTCTGTCTCCATTTTTCCACCTGTAAAATCAGAATAATACCTGCTTATAGGGATGTTGTGAAGTTTAATTGATGGAAGTTTATAAAGCCTTTTAAGATTCTCAGTGAAAGGTATTACAAGATTGTAAAGTACTACTAATCCCCACCTCCTCCTCCTTTTGAATCCATTCCCCAGGTCTGAATTCAGATTTGTCTGAGAATCTACTGAAGATGGTCTCTTTTAAATGGCCAAGATTTCTCCTCTCTTTCAGCCTCAGGTTTTGTGTTACCTAGTTCAGTGCCATTTTAACTGGAACTTCTGTCTTAGATCAGCATTCTCGTTGGGTCTGGCCCAGAGAGAAAAGGAAGAGTAGTTATTTGGGGCTCTTCTTCATTCCAGCCCATGCAGGTTTTGCATGTGCGTTTCTGAAGTACCCTGGACCTGCCACAGCTTCCATTAAAATCCTGGAGATGTGTCAGTGGGTGCCTGCAGTCTGGAAACCATGTACAGAGCTCTGTTCATCCACTTTCAGTTGCTTACAGGTGGAGAGTCTTAGACAAACCCTCAGGCTCTCTTGTATTGGAATTTCTGCTCTGGTCCTTCAATAAAACCTCTGGAGCTTTGGGAGATGTGCTGAGTTTTGAGAAAGAGAAAAGAGCTGGGTCTTGAGACTCTTTGCTAATTGCAGGATTACCAGAGGGGCCCTGACAAGAAGCGAGAACTGGATCAGACATCCTCATCTCAGGCACAAGGAGTTGATGAGAAAATTGAAATTCCAGAGGGTACCCAGGCTGGGTCAGAACAGAACAACTCCTCACCCACAGGTAAGAAAACACAATCTTCTGAGTATGCTCAAGAAACCTCTTTAGGATATTGATGCAGCAAAAACAGGAGATGGCGTTAATCTCTCGTTAGCAGCTTACCGCAAGAGAGGATTTCTGGAAGACGAACGTATCTGGCTTAGCCTCCAGTCAGAACCCCTGCACTGGGCTTCATTTATGCCATTAGTTAGGTGTTTTGATTTTGCAAACTAGCTCCATATCTCTTATTTAATCGGGTGGAAGCTGTATCCATTACTGAGATGATGTACGTGATGTACCTCTTGTGGAGCAGGAGCAACGTTCCTTGTTGCATTACAGCACTCTCATGATATAATCCCCTTCATCTTTTCCCCACTGGTGCCTGTTTCAGATAAGGTTACTTGTTCCTTTGACTGTCTAGTAAGTCACTTTGGTATAGAAGAACCTCTGAGTGGGATGAGAAAAGGAAATAATTTTGGAACAATAGCTTGTCATGCTGCCTTACCAGCATTGAACTCCGCACGGCAGCCATAGACTAAAACTTGTATGAGGTGGAACTCACTTGCAACCAATATGTTAAAGAAACAGACTTGTTTAATAGGATGCTTGTTTCCATGTTGATACCTGGAATCTTACTGGGACACCATTGTGCTAGGCACTCTACAAACACGTGAAGATATGGGCCCTGCCTCAAAGAGCTTACAATCTAAGAACACACAAATTATAGTGTATCCCCATGAATGCCTCATAAAGGAATGATTTTCCAGTTCAAATGCAGTGGAAATCTGATATTGATTACAGGGATACTGAGCAGTTTGACAGGTCTAATAATTGACCTTAATGTATAGTATTGGATTTTTGTGGTGTGGGCTCTTGTCCCCTTGGTATTGGACTAAGACCCAAACAACCATTGGCTAGTAATAAATTCATATCTCTACTTCGGGGGTCAGGCTTAGAGCAGTAACCTCTACAGATAAAACTCCATCCCCCAGGTTATTACTAATCTCTTGAGTTAGTGATCCATTTCCACCTTTCTCAAAGCCAGAACTGGCCAAGTGCTTTATAGTCATCTTATCTGCTCTAAAGTACTGTATCTGACATAGGCCATTTGGTAGGAGATCAAATCAGATGTTCTGCTAAGGTAATATCTATCTTTATCCCTGCAGAACCAAAAATGCCAGCAGAATCTATACTGGACATGGAGCCTGCAGCAAAGAGACTGAAGAGGTAATTTCCACTGAAAAGGCCATAGAAATGCTCATCGGATTTAGATTGCTTGTCTGCTTTTGTTGGTGTTCCATTGCTATATTCTCAGTAAAATGGAGCACTACAATGCCAGCTTGACTTCTGGCATTTGGGGGGGAATATCTCTGGTGCTCAGGGTGACTCAAGAAACCTCAGGGCACTTGCTAAGTCCAAGGATGCTGCAAGTGGCACAGCCATGAAGATGATGAATAGAGAGATGGATCAATGAACCGTGTCTAGACAGGCTACAAAGATGACCCTTCCTGAGCCCCACTTGTTGCCTGGATCCATATATCACTTGGGTATAAATAAACACAGGCAACTGATATTATTTGAATGAAGGTGGAGGGGAATGACACACAATATAAAGGCCTATCTTGCAAATTCTCTGCTCCCTAAACCAGGAACCATGCAATGTCCTGACGCCATCTGGTGGGAAGAATATGGAACACAGTTCAGCAAGTAGTCTATGCTGTTCTAAACGGTATCCTGCTCAGACCTGTTACTGTTATGCATCTATAGGGCGAGGGGAGTGAATAAGAATTATTAGAGAATTATTCTACATTGATTTGATAACTTTTTTTCCAAAGTGAATTAATTTGCAAAATCCCTTTTCTGTTCAAGTGCATTAGAAGCTCCCTAATATGCACTAGCGATGAAGAGTGAGGACTCCTGCAACCTAATCTGTTCTCTGCTACCAATTCACTTTGTGGTCCATGGGCAAATCTCTTCGCTTCTCTGTGCCTGTTTCCTCATCGGTAGATTAGCGATTAACACAGATCTCTGTGGAGGGTGTTGTAGGATTGATCTGATGTTTATATAGCACTTTGATCATGTAAAGTGTTATAGAAATGCAAAATATTATTCCGCATTTGAGGCTGCATTGTGAATTAGCAAGACAATGAATAAATGCAGTTAAAACAAAGGCTGACTCCTTACACCATATACTTTGTTCATCCGTTTGCCAAATTAGTTTGGTTTTAATTATGCTGATAATTTACAGTGTATATTAATCAATGTTTTGTAGCATAAATTGAATAAATAGTTAAGTCTTAGTGATAGGAGACCCTGCTGCAGTGACTCTATTAAGTCTTTACTGAGCAGTGGCTAGAGACTACCAGATTTACTGTGTATCTTATGTATGTAACTGAATCCTTGGATTAGCTTTAGAGAGTGTTTTTATTTATCTGAGAATGACCTGATGATGAAACTCTGGAACAAATGAAGTTTACTGTTCTAAACCTCCCTTTCAAAACTCTGAACCGCACCACCCTGCGTATATTTCTGCTCTTGTTTCTTATCACTTCCCACCTCTCCCTTTCTCCGCCAAAGATCCCACCCTCATGCTCCCTCATTTCATTCTCCCACTCTTGCCTTCATGCCTTCTGCCCTGTCCGTATGCCTGGAACGACTTCCTTATCCCAATGCAACAGGCAACCACCCTTTTCATTCGACTCATTGAAATCCCATGTCCTCCCACAAGAGCCATAAATGGTAACAAGTATCAATATAATGCTGCCGCCTCAGTTTCAAAAAGTGACACCACCTCCTCTAGGTCTCTGATCTTAGAGACCCTGAGGAGCTGTCTCTCCATCAGTGTGTCGAGGGTGTGTGAGCACATTGTCAACACTTAACCAAATAACGATAATACAAGCCACTCTTGTTTTGCCCTTGTCTGCATTGTCAAAATCTTGCTGTTTATTTATAGCCATGTAACCCAGTTACTTTATCACTTATCAGTCTGCTAAATTATGGAGTGTGTGTTTAAATCCTAATACAGACTGCAGGCTGTTACCGAGTTCGGAGTGCGCTGTCGTGTGTCACAGGTGGGAATGTAGTTCTGGCCTGGAAAGAAGGACATATTTAAAACCTAGCTGAAAATTCTGAGTGCTGACATATAATCAGAAAGAAATCTGCTTTATCGGATCATTCTGCTGATCAGTCACTCATTCTTAGCAATCCCCTCAGGAGCCTGTTTCCACTCCTTAAATCAGACCAATGGCAATAATGAAACACCAAAGCTAGCTCCTATTAGCAGAGTTTGGTATTTAGAGCTATTGACCTACTGATTATCCACTGCAATCAAATGCAAAATACGTCAGGAAAATATTCAACGAAACTGAAATCTTAGTGAGACAGAACTCCTGAAAACCTCTGCTTGGCTACCAACAAGGTCTCCTCCTGACCTCAGTTTTAAACTTCCCCTATCCCTAGAACAGGTGCGTGTTGCAGTTGTCCTGGAGATCACCAGCCAGGGCACGAAATGAATCCCAGAACCCCTTAGTGTGAATAACCTCCAGGCAGTCCTCTCCCCATCCTTCTATCAGGTTAGGACAGTTATTCCTGAACAATTGATTCAGGATCTTTTGGCTGGCTTTTAAACACATTTGTGTGTATGCTATGGAGCCCCTCCTTGTTCTGTTTTGCTGGAGGATCACCAGAAATATCATTTGCAACAGTAAAATATTATCAACTTGTTTTTGAGATTTAATGTTTTTGCTTGATTATTAAGAACACTGTAGATTGAACTCCTTGGCCTGTGGTTTAAACACCACCTTGTGTATTGGCGTAAGCCTCTCCATCTTCCTGGCTTTGGACATGGGAGATAATCTTGTTTTTCTTTTTCTTTTTAATTGAAGTGTGGAAGAAGTGCCCATACAAGAGGATGCTGCAGGCAGCCAGGAAGCAGAGGAGTTGAGCATGGAAACCCAGGCAGATGGTAAGGGGTTATCATGACAGACATGAGCGATGGCGTCCCCAACCTGCTGGTGGAGTTGTGTGGATATGTAGGTTCTCTCCTGCTAGAGATACGGTGTAACACATGAGGTACATCTACACTTCATCTGGAAGATGTAATTCCCAGCCTGGGTAGACATACACGTTAGTACACTAAAAATAACAGTGTGGGCTACCTACCCGAATATAACCCCGTCTGAGATAGTATGCATGTACTTGGGTGGCTAGCCTGAGCCCCTGCCCTACACACCTCTACAGCCCCACTCCTATGTTAGCACACTGTCTGGAGCAGATCTGATGTGTGTATGTCTGCCAGAGCTGGGAATTACACCTACCAGGTTCAGTGTAGGATAGTCTTGGTGTCTGCAGATACCCTGAATATTTTCAAAAACACACTCCAAAGATGAAAAGTGAAGGAAGAGTAATACTGGGACCAACACCCTAAGAATATGCCCCAGTAGCTATCCCTCTTCCAATTAAATTAGGGGCTTCCAGATTGTTTTGAACAGTGGGATGAATTTTCCTGTTGTGCAAGGAGTTTCTCTAAGAAAACCAGGTTGAGGCCCTGTGAAACTAGGGTAATATCTGTGTACAGGGGTGATGTAAGCTTCCCAACTTCATGCATCTCTTTCTTGGTTTTCTATCAGAGTTTAGTTTTAATCCAGCTAAAGGGTCTTTCTGTTTTTAGGACCAAACAGTGTGAGGGAGAATACAACTGAAGATGCCTCCAAGGAGAGAAGCTTCTCTGAGGAACTGAAAGCTCCAGAGGTAGGTAGGCAGGTCCTGAGCATAAAGGGACAATGTACTCAGAATGTCTCCCTACCCCAAAGCATCTGCTTTACCCAGATCTCCATTGTGATTGTAAACCAAGTGGCACCTGGCTCTGGGGTTAATATCAGTGGCCCAGGTGCGGCATTGTGCTGTTGTAGGAAGCTTCTATGCAGGGTCTGCCTCTAATTAAATTACAGCAGATTGTGGCAATGTTTTAATTGTAAATCTACACCCCTGTTAAAAGCTTGGAAGCTATACAGTATTGCCCTCACGCTGACCATTGGAGTTATGACTAATTTAAATTTCATACTAATCTGGAAGGATGGCAGGCTTTTGTATGTGGGTTTTTTTCTTTTTTTTCTTTAATCAGTCTTTTAATGCAAAATTTTAAAAAATCGCTCTTAAATGTCTGAGTTTCCCAAGAGGCACCTCTCTCAGCCTAGTCTGGGAAGGGGAACAGCCATCCCCATCAGGCAGGTCTGTTTTGGAGGCTGTAGAATCACTGAGGATAAACATGAAAGTTGGTAGAGAGATTGCAAGGGATGCTGTTAAAGCAGATGGAGAGCATGCCTTTCTTTCCCTACCATTCCTGGGAAGTGAGCTGAAGGCTGGCAGCTACCTTATGGTTTGAAATTATAGCAGGAGGGAGAGGCTAGCTGGGTCTTGGCACTCCAGAAAGTAGACTGGAGAGAAGCAGGGCAAGGTATAACACTATTGGAACCAGCAGGGAAATGCACCTGCAGACTGGGAGCCTGTGCTAATAGTTTAATCATAAAACAACACCTAAAGCCCTGTCTGTATTCCAGGCCAGATCTGACATGTCCGACTCTGCCAGTGCGTGGCTGTCTGCCATGGTTAGTGACATCTGTGTTCCAATGTGGGGGTGTCTTTATATGTGGACAGGACAATACGCTGACAGAACTGTGTTAAGGAATTACGTTACAGCCTAGATCCTTGCGTGGAGTGCTGAACAGCCTGTAATGGGGGAGCACAAGCTGCGGGTGTCCCCCCAGCTGGCATTGTGGAGCACTGCAGTCACCAATAACTGGATCAGCCTGTAATGTCTCCAGGGTCCACTAAGAACTGTGAGCATAAAAATATACATTAGCCTGGGAGTGACTCTGTGTTGGAAGATCCAGCAACTAATTTAATCAATAATGAAAGTGATTGTGGACCAAGCACAGCGATGGTAACACTGTGTGTGTACATAAGTAGGGCCCTCCGAAATTCTCAGCCATGAAAAACGCGTCATGGACCATGAAATCTGGTCTTTTGTGTGCTTTTACCCTATACTATACAGATTTCATGGGGGAGACCAGCGTTTCTCAAATTGGGGATCCTGACCCAAAAGGAAGCTCCAGGGGGGGTCACAAGGTTATTTTAGGGGGATTGCGGTATTGCCACCCTTACTTCTGCGCTGCCTTCAGAGCTGGGCAGCTGGAGAGCGGCGGCTGTTGGCCAGACACCCAGCACAGAAGGAAGGGTGGCAATACCATACCATGCCATCCTTCTGCACTGCTGCTGGCAGCGGCTCTGCCTTTAAAGCTGGGCTCCCAGCCAGCAACCGCCGCTCTCCAGCTGCCCCGCTGTGAAGACAGTACTGCCACCAGCAGCAGCGCAGAAGTAAGGGTAGCTGTACAACAACCCCCCACCCACAATAACCTTGTGACCCCCCCCAACTCCTTTTTGGGTCAGGACCCCTACAATTACAATACCTGAACTTTCAGATTTAAATAGCTGAAACTGACTGTGAAATTGACCAAAATGGACCATGAATTTGGTAGGGCCCCCATACATAAAACTTGAAATGACATGAGATTGACTGACTGAAATTTAAATGCATTTTTCCAGGTGCTATGGAAATTGGATTAACCCTTTATTCACCGGAAGCCCCTAAAGATCCCATCTAGATTAAACTCTCGTTTTTTTTCTTTATGGTAGGTGCTGAGTTCGGGGGGCTCATTGAAAGTGACCATCCAGCAGAGCAGTGAGAGCAGAGCTATCAGCACCACAGCCCTGAAGCCAGGACAGTGGACCTGTGAGCTGGGCACAGCTGATACCGGTCCTGAGTCTGTCCTTAAATTCTTCTGTTACATCTGCAAGACCAACTGTTGCAACCAGCAGGTATAAACACTGGAGTCTGTCTGGGCCTGGGGGCCAAGGGAAGGAATTGCATGACCAGGGGCTTGTGGTAAAAATGTTGCACCATAAGACATGTTTTCAAGGCATCAGGCACTACGGTAACAAGAGGCCGAGAAAAGCCTATAAATAAACAAATAAAATAAACCACTCCTCCAAAGAGCTTGCAAGCTAACATCCTAAAGCTCCAGCGCTGACTAATCCACAGGTAGCCATGCTCTTAAGCTTTTAAACTTTCCAAATATTATAGATCAGTAGAGGGAATGGAATTGAATTGACCAGCTGTGTTGGGGGTTTTTAAATTTTGAGTCCATCTAAATGAATTTTCTCCTTTATTAGAATTTCCAGTCCCACATGGCTGGAATTCAACACCAGCAGCGACTTGGAGAGATTCAACACATGAGTAATGTCTGCTTTGTCTCACTGCTGCCCATGGTGAAGGAGCAGACGTTGATGGCTAAGAAAGATGGGTATGTGTCAGTATGCTGGAGGTGGAAGGTAAAGAGGGCTGATCCCAGCTAGGTCAGTACCTAGATATTGTAGTGCTTCGAACTTTAGGAATACCTTTGATGTGTCCCTACTGGCCTTAAAATATCACCCCAAAAACCAACATTGCAAAGCACAAGTCTGTAAAAACAGATTAAAATTCTGGATACAAGTAAAACTGTCCCGTCTTCCTCACTTCTCAGAATGTACATAAAGCGGGGGGGGGGGGTGAAGAAAAACCCCAAAGCAGTAAAAACAGCATTCACTTTCTATGTTTTGTGAAGAGAGACCTGCTCAGACGTGGACAGGGTAGGTGTCTCTGTATGGCTGGCCTTTAATAGAATACATGTCACAGCATATATCCGATCTCAGATACTGTCTAATAGAAATGCTCAAGACACTTCAGCTGGGACCTTCTTGCCAGCAGTCCCTAGTTCTGAACATGGGGTGCCAGGGCTTTGAGTTGTAGGCCCTTGACTTTAGAACTTGTCTCTGCATTGGTCCCACCCAGCCAGTGTATGTCAGTGTTCAGGGTAAAGTTCAAGGCCTATCTGTTCTCTTAGGCCTTAACCCCAGCAGGTAGCCCCCTTCTGGGAAAACTATTCATTTGCTTCCTATAGGGTAGCTATACTGCCTTTGTCACACTATAGTTTTTAATGCAGTTCATCAGCCTACGGACTGTTGTGAGGGGTGCATTTTTATAGACTGAATTAAACCAAACCAGCTAAAGGTGGAGGAGATAGTCTATTGAGGGAAAAGCACAGTAAGTGCTGAGATGGCGCAGAACTGCAAAAACAGTGGGGAACACAAGGGAGTCTCTTACTGAACCATTCTTCTCGCCACAGAGAGACCCAGCAGCGATGGTGTAACACCTGCCAGATACACTTTACAGGGGATCTAATCAAACATCGTAGGACTCAAGAACATAAGGTAACAAATTACTGCCCTGATTTACAAAGCGGGAGGTCAAGTGATAAGATGCTCACTTATCCTTAGAGGCAGGGGAGTAAGATGGAGGGAATACGCTGGGGCATTGCACTGTGGTGATGAGGATATTTCTAGTTGGATCTCTTTATGCATCTAGTTTTCTTGGGCTCCTGCACACTGGTGCTGGTGGAACTCCTGGGTGTCATGCTGAGCAAATTGGCACGGACTAGCGGCTTGTTTTGTTTTCCAATTATTACTACTACAGGCCCTGCTTATTATTAAACTCTGTCCAGCCAGAGGTATGATAGCAGCATGGTTCTTTCCTTGATCATTTTCAACTGCATGGGGAATTTTAGGTAGGCAGTCTGTAATTACCCAAGCTGGAATTTGGTCAGGACGCTAGAGTTAACTACCCCATCTCATATGACAAGTGCCATGAGATCTTTCAAGACCATGAGCGACCAGAGCCTTTCTGCGTTGCTCTTCCCACACATTTGCCACCTCTTGGGCATGTGGAAGCGTGTGTGCCAGAATGCCCCCTCTCCTGCTGTAAGAAGGTGGCCTGACTGTTCTAGATTCACAGTCATGATTTTGAGACAGAAGTGGTATAAATTAAGCTTAATTGAAACAAAGTAGTGCCTGTCTTAACCAATCAGATCTTCTCATCCCTCTTTGCTCAGCTGGCCAAACGCTCTCTCCGTCCCTTTTGCACTGTCTGCAGCCGCCACTTCAAGACCCCTCGGAAGTTTGTAGAGCACATGAAGTCCCCTGAGCATAAGCAGAAGGCCAAGGAGGTAATGTGAACTGGATTGGGGGGAAGCACTGCTGGGTTACAGAAGTGGCTGTGCTTGGTATGTGTGGGAGGAGTATGCATCTGTCCTACTTGTCTCAAACCAGTGAAGAGATGCATCATTTTTCCAATCAAGTGGTTCCTCTCCTCCTTGACTGCATTCTAATACCACTTGAAGGAGCAGACTGATAATTGAGCACTGTATGTGTGACTGGGAGCATGATCACCTTCTTGCTTTCTAGAAATGCCATCTGCTCGTCCCAGAATGCGGCAGTCCCAGACTCCACCGGGAGTCCTCTCCAGTCCTCCTAATCAACAAGAGTGACATTATATGAGTGCCTGAAGTTAGCAATCTAGTCTGGTCTGATCTTTCCTCTGTGTGTCTGGCAGGTGAGGCTGGGTGAGAAGGAGCTAGGTAGCCCAGAAGACTCAGAGGAGCTAATCACAGTTGATGCTGTTGGCTGTTTTGAAGATGATGACGATGAAGAGGAAGAGGAGGAGGAGGGAATTGGTGAAGAGGAAGGTTCTGAAGTGGTGCAGACAGATAGCGAAGATCCTGTCACCAAGCAGGTACACAGTGATAACAGAAATGGAAGGCTGTATTATATGAGCATCCGAGCTGGATCCTAATAGCTCAGTCAGTCAGGGCCAGTTGAGCTCAGGGCATTCTGGAGGCTTATCTAGTCCATTCCCAGAGCACAGGACAAGATGGGGACTATCTAAGATACTTTGAGATCTGATTTTGCTTTTTGTCAAAGAGTGGGAGGATCTTTGATCGCCATGAGTGATACAGGGGAGCCCTTACATGTGCAAGAAGATATCCTGGCTACCTTGTCAAGGTAGGCAAAACAGTTTAGACTTTACTCTCAACCATTCTGCTTTAGCTGACCAATTAGCAGCTTTGCTCCTGTTCCTAACTGGATGGATGGATCCACAGATGGATACATCTTGGCAAGTGTTCTCCAGAGGAAATAGCTCTCTGCTTCAAGAACAACTAACAATGGAAAGGACACAGTTGATGTAGCTCAGGCATTAAATACAAGGTGTTTTTTAACTCTGTTAATGAAATGTTCTCCTGATAGTTGGTCTTTGTGTTGGGATTTAATCTGTCCCATACACTATGCTGTTAATGTAACCTGTGCAGCATGGAGTAAATGGCGACACAATTAAGGGGTGTATTTTACAGTAGGAAGGGGAAAATAGGAAACAAAAGCCCCTTCCTGCCATGTTGGACCTCAGCTTTGCCCCCAGGCTCATTGGAAGGATTAAAGGCCCATGAGAGGAGCTGAGCAATGGATGCAGCCCGAGTAGACAGTCCTTGCAGGCTGGGGACGTGCACTGACTTGGTCTCTTGGTATCTCATTCAGGGTGGGCTGAAGGAAAAGACTCCGGAGGACTGTGAAGGAAATGAGAGATACTGTCCAGATACCCCCTATGGTAAGCAAACCCAGACAAGCAGTGTGCCCAAGAGTGCCTTCTGGAGCCAGGGGCTGCCATTGTATGGAGGGTGGGCCTCAGCGCAAGAGCGGGTTGCCAGCAGTAAGCCGCACTCTCTCCAGTGTCCATGTCAGACCAGTGAAGGTTAGTGGATTCTGGAGAAGGGATGAAGTTTGATCATCTGAATTGTAAGTGTAAGGCAAGTGCTATTTGTCAAAGTGTAAATGGGTTTGGCAGGTGCCTCTTGCCCTTCAAGAGGTGGGGCTGAGAACCCTTGACCTCATCTTGGAGGACTAAACAACTGTGGAGTGGGGAAGGAGCCAGTGCAAAAGGGTGAAGTGCTGAACAAGCCATGTCGAAAGCAGAGTTACTAGATCAGGGATGCCCCAAAGAGGAGCTCAAGTGCCCCATTCAGAACACTCCCGAAAACTGGTGCCTCAGTAGAGCTGCTTCTCTCCTGCATTGAAGAGCCAGGTCAGCACACCGTGACTTCACAAAGGAGATGGAACTGCATGCCTGTCTTTGGCATGAACGCTCTAGACTAGTATCTGATCAGAACAGACAAGCTGCTGACCTCAGGTGCAGCGCTGCCTCCAGAACATTCTTTTGTGCTCTCTCTAGTCACCACCCTAATCTCTGTAAGCAGCTCAGATTTTGGTTTCTAAAACTTTTCCTAGCCAGTTACGCATTGTGGGGAAGGCACGGGGGCGTATGCACTAGCAGAAGCTGCTCTGTGCACAGGGAGAGCTCTGTTTACACCAGTTTTCCACATTGCTGTAACCTTCCACTATCATGTGGCAGATGGAATAATGATTAATGCTGTGAATGTTCTCTGTGTTTCTCTCACGTGCCTGCTGTCTTCTGCTTGGATTGAGCCCATTACTGCTGGTCATATGGTCTCTGTAGTTTTCCATTGTATTTTTTTTTTTTATGCTGTGTAGTTTCTTTTCTTTGGCAACCTGATCTCTCTCTGAATATCAGCCCACAGCTGTACTGTGGTAAAATGAGATATTCAGCAAGCGATCTTGAAAAATCCGCAATTAACAGAAGCAAAACTTTCCTTTTTAATTTCCCCTTTAACATTCTTATTGTTTTGGAGTTCCGTTCAATGTGATCTGTGATTTCCATTCCCCTCCCATTTTGCAGGCCTGGATTTTCTGGTCCCCGTCGCAGGTTACCTCTGCAGGCTGTGTCACAAATTCTACCATAGTGACTCCGCTGCCCGGGTCACACACTGCAAGTCCCTGATGCATTTTGAGAACTTTCAGGTTAGACCCCTTTGGCAATTGCATGGCCTGGCATTTGTCACCCTGTGTGTCTTCTCTATTCCTTCAGCACCTTCCCATTGTCCTCAGTGTCCATCACAGTGTCCGTCATGCCACAGCTTTCATCTGGTATGCTCTCTGCTTGTCTTCAGCTGCCCTTGTAGATCAGACATCGTTCTGCTCCTGCTTTCTTACTACTGCTAATGTCCACCATTACCCATTCTCAGCTGGAAATCCTCCATCTCCCCAGCAAATGTTGGATCTGTTCACTGAACCTGTGAAATGGAATCCCTGATTCAGCCTGGGACTTTCCTGGTCCCTTAGCGAGTACAAATGAGTGAAGCTGGTGGGGGACTAGACAAGAAGAAGCTGCTCCTTTTAAAGAGAGCAGGAAATGATACGCATCTGTCTAGGTGAAGCTTTAGTGTCCGTAATCCTGGAAATAGGCCCTGACACTCAAATTACATATAGGTAACATCTATACAGGGGACAGGTAGTTGGAAACTAATCTTTAAAATGGTAGAAATGAAATTCCAGGCCAGTTTTAGAAGATGGAGAACTCCAATCTGTAAGTTGTTGAGAGTTCAGTCGGTCAGCAGGGACTAAGCAGCAGCAGGAAGCAACTTGGGAGTTTCTGGTAGCTTGTTTGGAGGCTCTTCACTGGCACAGAGTTCAGCCAGTTAATGCTGTTCCTCTGCTGTATCCAGTCCACACACAGAAGATACAAGAACGGCCCTTGCCTTCAGCTGTAAACTCATGCACTGCCTCTTGCAAATTTTGATGGCTGGACCCGAGTTTGCCACCTCCACTCTGGGCTTGGATTTCAGGGAGGGCAGTAATCAGATTTTGTGACCATCAGGCTGCTCTTGAGGCAGGTAGTGTTTTTCATTCCCCTTTCAGTGACCATTGCTTGAGTTGTATATATGGAAGTGGCATTCCCTGACTCCTGGGATAGGGGGTAATTCCAATTTGCATTTCCTCTGCTGGTTTGGGCCAAGGCCTGCTTCAGCAAAAAAATCCCATTTCTCCTCCCACTGTGTATTTATAGTTTCTTCATGGTGTGTTCTGTGGAGCTTTTCTGCTAGTCTTCAGACAGGTTAACCTTTGACTAACCTGGCAAAGGAGTTAACAATCCCCTTGCTATCCCTGTTACCTTTACCAAGAGCTGGGGGAAACAGTGTCCCATGTGCACTGGCAGTTCTTAAAATCTTTGCAGCAGGTGAAGCTGCAGCTACTCCTCTGGGTCACCCATTCCCTAGACAGATCACTTCCAGAATGAAAGAATCAGTCCCCCTTGTCCCTGTTCTGCTTCAGTACGTTGATCTGAATAACTTAGTTACGTTCCCTTTCAGCTTGTTAAAAATGAGTCTGCATAGCAGCAGTGAGTGTTCCTCCCCTTCACCTTTAGAACCAGGGGAGATGCTAGTGTTTCCACCCTTTGGGGTAGCAGGAAGGAAGTTGTCTAGTAGTTAGGGGACTAGGAGTCAGATTTCGTCTTGTCTGGCAGTGAGTTGCTGTGTTACTTTAAGGAGGTCACTTAGTCTCTCCCTTCCTATCTGTAAAATAGTGAGGATGGCCTCAAGGGCTACCATGAGGGTTAATTCATTAATGTTTCATGAAGTGGTTGGAAATAGCTGAGTCCAGGTGTGACTTGGAGGAGTTGGCCTTCTACAGATATTTAAGGCTAGTCTCGGTGTATTACTAGCCCCCTTCCCTTTTGAGTCTTGTGATCTCAGCTGGAAGCAGTTACTCCCTGGACTGTGCATATACTGCTGGTTAGAGGTCTAAGGACTGTCATGGTCTTGGCATTAAATGCCTTCTAGTGTCTTTCAAGTGGGGTGAATAGCACTTCTGGCCAGAATGACATACTGGAGGCTTCTTAGCAGCTTCCATCTGAGGCAGTCCAGTGCACCAATCTGGAAACAGCTACCTTGCACTTGATCAACAAGAATTGCCCCAGTTTAAGATGTGACTTTTAAACTGATTTAGTTACACCAGTATGTAATGTAAGTGTAGCCAAGCCTTAAGTGTCCACAAAGCATTTTATAGTGCTCTAACTTGAAAAATCACCCCCCCGAGCGCATCAAGTTGGAGCGCTTTAAAGCACTAGTGTAAACAGGCTCCAAGCGCTGGGAGCTGGGCTCCCAGTGCTCTGAGCTACTCCCCTTGTGGAGGTGGATTACCAAGAGCCCTCTCTCCCAGTGCTCACAAGCTTTGAAGTTTCCAGTGTAGCCATGTCCTTAACCTGGTTTAAACTGCTCTATTCTGGTTTATTTTAAATCATTTTGGAACAGACAAAGGGTCCACAGAGGGGTTTGCACCACTTTAACTTAATCAATTAAAAATTAAACTCACGCAACTCTGTGGCGTAGACAAAAGTGCCATCAGGCTTGCAGCAGCAGGGTGCTGATCAGAATAACTCTGGTGCTGAGTAAGTATTCAGTTTGCTTTGAGTGCATGAGATGTTTGTCTGTCAGTGCAACTAAACATTTCACATAAGTGTCTGTCTACCCAGTTGACAGCTTGGCCTTTTACCTGTTTCTCCCTGTGCAGAATGGGCTCTCTTCCTCATGCACCAGGAGCGTGAGCAGGGACAAACTCTTGGAACAGCTAACCTAAAAGATTAGGACTTACTGAGCCTCCTGCTGCTTCTGTTCTGTGCCACCAAAAGCAGGAGCTGCATAGAGCTCTATTTGAAGAGTGATAAGAGTTGTACTCACTCTCTAGGAGCCAGGAAAGATCACAGGGCGGACTTACCTTTTGTCCTCAGTACCAAATGGCTAATATTGCAGCCCCTTCAATGGCCAAGTACCATAGTGCAGTTCAGATAACATGCTGATACAGTAAAAGAACCTGAATAGAATAGTCCAGTTAAACTGTTGGGTTCAGTACAAGCCCCTTGTTCCAGGGCTTAAGTTTAGCATCACCAATCACTTTCCTATTTCTGTGGAAGAGAAGGAGCCCCATGCTGTTTACTTAGTGCCATAGTCTTTCTAGAAGTCTTGATCACCACCTTGCTAAGTAAAGGCCTTCAGCCTGATTAACACACTGGAGAAAATCCCCTTGTGCCTTAGGATCCCATGGTTATACTTCTGTAGGCTGGCTCCATGCGGCTCTTGTGTACTATTTTTCTGAAGTTGCAATGACAATTTTAACCTCCTTGTTGATCTCTCCTTGGAGGTCTCAGTTTAGGAACCTATCAAATAAATTGTCATGCTGACAGTGAATTTAGGCCCTATATCAGCATTATCTAGTGAATGTTGGAGCACTCTTGCAAGTGGGGACACTTACTACTAAAAATACTCTCCTAGAAACATCCCCTTAAATGTGGTTTTACTGAAGAGACTTCCCCCTCCAACCTTGAAGCTCTTGCCAAAGAAGCAGAAAGTAAATGTGCATTGCTTAGATGAGCAAAGTGCAAAAGGAAACATCATTTCATTGTGTTTAGCTGCTGCAAAATTTGTTAATCTAGTTATTCCCCTTTAAGATGCCTGTAAGGAGTGCAAGCAACCACTAGTCTTGTATCAGGAGGGTGAGACTACATGTCTCCTGCCCACCCCCACAGCTAGATTCAGTCAATAGTTGGGATGAGAGTTTTCTTGCTTTCACTTACATTCAACAGGGCTATTGAGATCTATCATCTCCAATCAAGATGAACAACGATCAAAGTCTGGTTCTAGCTCTGTATCCCCAGCCTCATTCTACCTAATCCTGCCACATTAGCACATGCAAGAGGGAATAAAACCTTAATACCATCACTTTTTGCTAGGAGCTTGAACTCCTTCCCTCAGCAGCCCACCCAAGAGAGCTGTAGATGTGTGCTTTGTTTGGAGATTAGGCCAGCCATTGCAGTCTGTCACTCACTACTGTCTTTGTGCAGGTTTCTCCTGGACCAGCTAAAAACGTCCTGTAATGTCTCAGTCCAGTTATTGCTCACATGTTTTTCCTTTGCACAGAGATACAAGGCAGGAAGGCACCGTGCCACAGCAGCACACTCAGAGGCCTCTTTGTGCTCCCATGGCTCTGGCTTCCAGTCATCGGATGAGCAGCAGCAGCCTCCTGCTAAGACAGAGGATGAAGCGGAGACAATGAATACCAATCGTGGCATAGGAGAGGAAGATACAGAATTTTTGCCATTAAAGGAACAAACCTCTAGGTCTCTAGAGAATAAAAGTGAGCTGGTCCCCCCTGTGAGAAGGGGTGAAAGCCCAGCCAGTGAGACTGATGTATGTGGAGCGCTGGTCATAGAGGAGGAAGGAAGTCAGGATGAGGGTAGCAAGTCCCCCACCACTAGTGAAGACTGCCTGCTCCTAGATGAAGACAGTGCCACAGGGGAGTTGCTGGGCCACAGTATGTGTAAGGAAGAGGAAAGTGATGAAACCAGGCAAAGGGATGGCACAGACAAACCCCTGTACCCAATGAGTGAAGGGGATTCTGAACAGGGGGCAGCAAGCATCAGAGAGAAGGAGGCAGATACCTGCTCTCCAGGCAAAGGAGAAGCAGCAAATCTAACCCCAGCAGGGTGTAGACGCTCTGCTAGACGCAAACCCAGATAGAACAGCTTTAAAGGGAGAGCCCTTTGCATACAATATTTGCTGGAAATGTTTATTTTCAGAGTCCTTTAATAGAGCAAAAAGCCTTCTACTTTACTGCTGTTTTTATTTTAAAAAATAAAGCCTGGCTTTAGCGTGTCTAATAGAGGATGGCACTGGGTGTTGTTTATACAGCTGGGCTGTGATAGAGATCCTTGGGAGAGCCAAAGCTCCGTTAAACCTGAAAGGGTTGCTGAAGCTGACCTTCCTAAAGCTAACACTCACTGCTTGAACTGGCAAAGCCTGCTGCAAGACTGAGACTTCTCACTGTACTAGTTATCTACTGCCTTCTGTGCTAAGGGGGTTCCCTTTTCCCAGGTCATAAGCCTGATGATACTGATGTGAGCAGAAAGAAACAAAGGGAATTCTACTGCTGGGAGATGAGTCAACCCCCTATGAACACAATTTATGCACTTTCACAGAATATTTTCCCATGGAATCAAGCCAATGCACTAGGCCACAGGCTCACTCAGGACCCAGTTTTAGACTAGAACATGAAAGAAGCTCAGGCATTTGATCTCTCAGCACTTAAAGCAAGGCTGCCTCAAATGCTTCCAGGAGGACATTCAGTTTAAGATGACTAAAAGTTTATTTATAAATACTATCTCTAAACTGTACATATTGACAGTCACTTCACAATGGTAGGCCTTGACATGAGAAGCCACAGACACAATCAAAGCAGTTTCACAGACTTAGTGGTCATGCAGTCTTACAACCATGTTTTTATCTCCCAGACATTCAGGAAGGACAGCACGACAGCATTGCTGGGCAAGCCTCCCCTACCCTCTCTCACACTGAGGCTGTGACACCACAAGGGGAGCAGATTAGGCTGCTCTATGGTAATACCTCTCAGAAGCCACTGTGGAGTCTCTAGAATTGGTTTAAGGAGTTACTCAGCTGCTCTTTACTCTCCCTTAAGTAGAGCATGAGGGTAGCTTACACTACAGGGGTTTGGAAGGGGGAATATTGGACTGGAGTCCTGTCATTTAGCCAATGTTTCTCATCATAGAACTTCTGTAAGCTTAACTGAAGTGCAGACTGCAGGGAGACTGCAGCTACAGTGTAGAAGAAACCAGATGATTTAAGCCCCAGAAGAAGCCTGTTAACACAGAGCAAGTCTGGGCCCAGAATGGCACCACCATTTGGTATGGATCTCCAGAGCTGTAAGGTTTAGAAGCCCAGTTTACTGGGGGAAAGGAGTCTATGAGGTAGACAGTCCTCAGAACAGCCACCACTTTCCTTTGTAGTTGAATTGTGGCAAAAGGGGCCTATACATGAATGCCCATACTTGCAGGAGAGGCTTCTCATATCCACTTCTAATGGTGTCACTGTCAGCTCAGAACTGGAGCTACATTTGGGAGGTGGAAGTTTTGACTCCACATCTCTCCCCTTACCCACCTATTTGCTGATGTAGCATCAGTCACCAAGAGAAAACAAGACAACACAGAGAAGGGCAGAACATTTAACCACTGGAGGGAATGCACAACAGCAAGTACTTTTCTAGTCAAGTTTTACATTAAACCAGACAGCGGAGGTCCCATTGGAAGTAAAAACTATGACAGTGTGTGTCCAGCAAAGAGCAGGAACTAGATGTCCATGTGTGGTCCCTGCACATCAGTCTGCAGGTTCTGCCCTTCACTCAGCTGCTGCTGGAACTCCAGACGTGTCTGACGGTTGGATTCCAGCAGCTCCTTCAAGCGGGCATGCAGATGGTCATTCTTCTCCTCCAGGTGATCCAAACAGGAGTTGATCTGGTCCAGCATGGAGTTTATTGCTGCATATTCTAAAGGAAGGAGAACAAAAAAATACCCTGAATAATTTAAATTCTTGTACTACCACCACTCATTCTAAGAAGGTATCAGGCAGCAAGGCCTCTTGCAAATATACCTCAGAACATAGAGGGCAAGTCCTCTATCTCAACTGCATCCTCTTTGTATCATGGTACATCACATCTACTAGTGAAACTAGGTCTGTGGGAAACGATAGTTCAGGGGATTGGTCATGTGATCTAGGATGTTTTACCTCTGTGCCACAGACCAGGCAGGAAATTGCCATCTGACAGCTGTTTGGTAATCTCTCAAGTGGTTGGGCTCTGGCCAGCTTCCACTAGACAGGGATCCACATTGCAAGAGGGCTGAATAGAAAAAGGGTGAATTAATCTCTTCACCCTCCCTAGAGGTGGCCTTGCCTAATCAGGGTACAGACACCTTGAAAGGGTGCTGCTGAGAAGCTTACCACAAAGGGTACAGCACAGAGTGTAACCTCCAGAGCTGCCACCCTAGGACCTGGCACATAAGAATCTGGAAAGAGTTCCAGAACATCACAGCTGCTGATGTGGTAGGAGGAGAGGAGAAAGGTGCGATAAAGTGAAGCCCTTTTGAATGAGCTGAATAGGAACATCTCATAAGGTCCTAAGGGGAAAAGTAGCCAGAGGGATGAATGTGGACCAGTTCTGATTTCCATGAACAGCACTTATCCCCTTAATTTCTGAAGTTGTTGACCCAGTGCAGAGACCACATAGGTCTTGCTTTACCATTTAACACACTACCCTAGGAAGCAAGGATTCATTGTAAACCACCCTGCAGGATCTATGTATCATGCCATACAACCAGCATAAACTAGGTCCAAAAGGCCATTCAAACCTACTTGCGATGCTGCTGCTTGCACGGGGAAGGAGGAAAAGCACTCACATCAAGCCCTAAGTAAAAGGAAAAATGTGATTTTCATGTACATCTGCAGAGAAAATTATCTAATCCAATTCTCAGGAGGAGCCACAGATTTCACTTCACACACAAGGTCAACCTGAGCTTGCATGGGAAGAGAATATTTTTAATGTTTAAATCACTAGACCTGTTCCGCTGAACACAGCAAGGGACAGCAACAACCAGTCCTCAAACAGCATTGTTTAGAACAGACCACAGTCTGAAAGGGACTTCTCTGCCGCTTGCACTCAGACATCAGAAGCATGTGGGGGAGAGAAATAAGAGGATCTGATAGTGAAGCTGTTTTCAGGTACCAAGACCCTGAACACAAGTACTGGTTCTCCCAAAATCTTTTAGAAGTCAGTGTGGGAAGTCCTACAATAGCACATGCCACCGCTGAAAGCGATTAATGCTATACCTTAATTCTGATATTACATTCTAAATTAAAGTTGTGAAGTGACTTCCCGAGACTGGAATGCACAGGGTTAGAAAATAGTGCAGTCCCTGCTTCCAAACTGGGAGAGCTTTGCGGGACAGGTTAAGAGATGTAATAGATTATTTAGCAAACTCATCATATCTCAGGACTTCCCATTGAAATTCAACTATAGAGATTCCCAGTAACAAAAGAATCAGCTTCTAAGGATCTGAGTGATTTCATGAGGAAACACCCTTGACATCTTCAGAATCTAATTCTAAATTGGACGGACAGCTCAAGTGGACCCAGCAGAAAGGATCTCAAGGCAGGTGATAGTCCATAAAGCTCAAATTCCCAAAGGAATTGTCATAGGAGACTATGTAGTTAAGCATCCCTTTTTCATCAGGAGGGAGAGGAAGGTCTAAAACATGATATTCCCTTCCTGGCTAGTAACTAGTAGTTGTACTGTCACTTCCCAGAACAGTATGATGAAAGGCCTTTTTAATCCTAGAAATCCTCAAGGATTTTTTCAGGAAAGGAGCTCTTAGATTTTGTTAGAAGGCACCAAATGAGGGTGTTGGGTGGTTTAGTCTTATAAAATCATAGAAATGTAGGGCTGGAAGGGACCTTGAGAAGTCATCAGGTCCAGCCTCCTGCACTATGGCAGCACTAATTAAATCTAAACCAGGGGTTGGCAACCCTTCAGAAGTGGTGTGCCGAGTCTTCATTTATTCACTCTAATTTAAGGTTTTTGCATGCCAGTAATACATTTTAACATTTTTAGGTCTCTTTCTATAAGTCTATAATATATAACTAAATTATTGTTGTATGTAAAGTAAATAAGGTTTTAAAAATGTTTAAGAAGCTTCAATTAAAATGCAGAGCCCCCCGGACTGGTGGCCAGGACCTGGGCAGTGTGAATGCCACTGAAAATCAGCTCACGTGCTGCCTTGGCACACCTGCCATAGGTTGCCTACCCCGATCTAAACTATCCCTGACAGGTGTTTGTCCAATGATGGTGATTCCACAACCTACCTTATTCCAGATCTTAACAACACTTCTAGTTCAGAAGTTTTTCTTAATATCTAACCTAATTTTCCCTTGCTTCAAATTAAGCCCATTATTTCTTGTCCTATCTTTAGTAGATAGGAGAAGAGTTGATCACCAGTCTCTTTATATCAACCCTTAACATATTCAAAGACTTAATTCTACCCTCAGCCTTCTTTTCTTAAGACTAAACATGCCCCATTTAAATTAAAAAACAAACAAACAATCACCTTTCCTCATAGGTCAGGTTTTTTTAAGGCTTTTATCATTTTTGTTGCTCGTCTCTGGAATCTCTCCAGTTTGTCCACATTGTTGCAGAAGTGTGGGGCCCAGAACTGGACACAGCACTCCAGCTGAGGTCTCACCAGAGCTGAATAGAGCAGGACAGTTATTTCCTGTGTGTTATATAGGAGTTCTGTTAAGATACCCCAGAATGATAGCAGCTATTTTTGCAGCTGCATCACATTGTTGACTCATACTCCATTTGTGATCCACTATAACCCCCAGATTCTTTTCAGCAGTACCACCACCTAGTCAGTTAGTCCCCATTTTGTAGTTGTGCATTTGATTTTTCTTCTTCCTAAGTGAAGTACTTTGCATTTATTATTATTGAATTTCTTCTTGTTGAATTCAGACCAATTCTCCCATTTGTTAAGATCATTTTGAATTCCAATCCTGCCCTCCAAAGTGCTAGCAGCCCCTCCCAGTTTGTTGTTCATCTGAAAATTTTATAAGCATACCTTCCACTCCATTATTTAAGTCATTAATGAAAATATTTAATACCATCAGACCCAAGACTGACCCCTGCAGGGCCCCACCAGATACTCCATTCCAGAAGAGGAGTAGGTTGGTTTGGCAGGATTTGTCCCTAATAAATCCATGCTGGCTATTCTTTATAGCCCAATATCTTTCCAAGTATCAGAGTTGCACTGACTGGGATATAATTCCCCAGGTCCCCTTTTTTAAAGATAAGTGCTATGTTTGCCCTTCTCCAATCTTCTGGGACCTCACCTGTGCTCTAGGAGTTCTCAAAGATAATTGTGAAGGGTTTGAATATTGCTTTAGCTAGTTCCTTAAATGCCCTAGTATGAATTTCATCAGACCCTGCAGACTTGAATACATCTCAATACTCTTTAAACTGTAATTTCCCTATTTTGGCTTGCAATCCTTCCCTCTCCTTCATATTAGTTGTGTTGAGTATCTGATCATTATTAACCAAACGGCTGTGTGCTGGGAGCAAGCCTGCTGGGGGGTCTGTGGTTTATCTAGGAAGGGGGGGTATGCTTGGAGCAGGGGATTGGGGAGGGAGGGTGTCCAGGGCTCTCCCCAGGCAATGGGATGCTAGGAGTAAGGAAAGTTTGGGGAGGGGGAGCCTGGCTCCCTGCCCCAGGGCGCTCAGAGCAGGGCGGGGGTCCGCGGCTCCCCGCCCCGGGCGGGGGGACGCTGGGCGGGGTCCCGGCCGCTCTTCTCTTACCGGTATCCCCGAAGCCGTCATCGTCCCCCTCCTCGCCGTGCCCGGCGTTTCCCGCAGGCACCTGCGGCTCCCCGTTCGGCCCCGACATGCCGCCACCAAGTCCCGCCGCCAGACAGTACCCAGGTCGCGGCTGGATTCCGAGACATAGGAAAGCCCCGCCCCTTCCCGGATGGAACGGCGGAAAGTCCCGCCCCTGACCCAGAAAAAGGCGGGGCTTGGGTTGAGCTAGCCACTCGGAAACTTCAGCCGGGATCCTAGGGACGCCGTGTGGGGTCATATCCTTCCCAGCCCCGCCCCAGGGGTAAAGTCTATAGTTATGGGAAAAGAGGGGCTGACCAAACGGCGGGGGCGGGCGAGGGGCAGCCAAGCAAATAGACTTTATAGTTGCGGGGGGCCTCTGCCTACAGAGAGGCGGGATCCCACCTCCAACCTCCCTGGACGCTTATGTTCCTACCTCTTTGTGCTCACTCTCTGCAGTCATCGCAGAGGGATTTGCTGGCAGGATTTTATATGGGTGCAAAAAATATTCAGCGAACTCAGAAGAGTATCTGCAGAAACCCAATGTGACCTTGGGAGTATCTGATGAAGTGAGCTGTAGCTCACGAAAGCTCATGCTCAAATAAATTGGTTAGTCTCTAAGGTGCCACAAGTACTCCTTTTCTTCTTGGGAGTATGAAGACTCACAGCCAAGCTGGCTCTACGAGCCACAATCATCCAATCAGAGTTTAGGCTTGGGTGTCCCCGTCAAAACTAAGCACCACCGTTAAGCATTTTGGCTGACAGCTGCTCGAGAAAAATCTGCTGATCAGAAGTTATTCACAGAAATGATCCAGCAAATAAATTTAAATCAATAAAGTGAACTAATCTATCAGCAAAAAGAAAAGGAGTCTTTTTGCGAATACAGACTAACACGGCTGTTACTCTGAAACTAATCTATCAGCTACTCACAGACCACTTTGAGAACAGAAAATGTGTTGAATAAATTATTCACATAGCTTTGCTTTGTTTTCCCCTTCTACAGTGGTTTTCTCTTAAACCTTATTCCATCCATACTAATTATCTCAGTTTATTACATGTATATTTATTCTTTGTAGACTGTTCTCAGGAAAAAGAAAAGGAGTACTTGTGGCACCTTAGAGACTAACCAATTTATTTGAGCATAAGCTTTCGTGAGCTACAGCTCACTTCATCGGATGCATGAAATATGGAAATATGTTTATGGGATGTTCTCAAGAGATATGTTCACCTGTATAGAGCCTTTATTTCTGGAGCTCTTAAAGCACTTTGTAAACATTCATTAGCTCCTGTGAGGTAATTTTACATATGGTCAGACAGAGGATGGTTGGTTAAGTAATTTGCCCAGAATCACACATTGAGTCAGTGACGCAGCCAGGGCTAAACCCCCAGGATTCTTGATACCCAGACTTCTGCTTTTGCCACTAGAGCATAGTCCCTTCCTGTTTTAATCTATCCAGTTTTAGTTAATGGTTGTTTAATTTAGCTTAATTGTATTTAACAGAATAAAGTTTGTTTCAGCTGTTTTTGATTTTTCCTCTTAATAATTGTAACCGAAGTTAGTAGGTCACTTTCAAATTTCCTCTTTCCCTAGGACAGTGAACACAATTTTCTCTGCCTTTTTTTATAACTAAGATTTCTTTTTTTAGACTTGATATTAGTCATATGTTTCACCTCTCCTGGGAAATCATATCATTATATCATTTCTTCCATTTTATAGGATATATCTTTAGAGATGAAAATAACTTGCAATTAGGGCATCAGTGTGTCCCTGAGCTGAACCTGGGCAAAGACTGATTTGAAGAGTTTTTGAATTCCAATTGAGATGGAATTTTCAATGCACAAGGAATGAAGGGTCATATCCTCAACATCACAATACATTCTGTATCTTTCCTTACTATAAGCTGACTACATTCTGCTGGGTTAGGGCCCCATCCTATGCCCTAACACAGTTATGCTCATCAATATAATAGTATGGGCATAACCAAGCATAAGTGACAAAAGTTAATTGCCCTGAAGCATGAGGTTATAGGTCTTCCTATTGTATGGTGGAATACAATTTCACAATTAAGTAGGCTTATGTAACTAATGTCAGTAGTTGTCTTTGAGATCCTTGCATAAGAGGCACTATAGAAGTGGAAACTATGACTATTATTTTTTATTCCTATTGTATGTTTTAACATCTTTATGAAGTGCTGAGGTTTAATTATCCATCATGGCAAAAGCCAGATAACTATAAATCTGACTTTGCTAGTATGACAACTACTAGATACTCTGAATATTTTGTTCTTGCGTTTCACTCTGTGATTCTAAAGCAATTTACAAAGATGGAATTTTAATTGTAATTATTTATTGATTTGGAATGTTACCATAAAGTCATAGACTATTTGAGATTTTACCTAATCATCTAGCTCTGTTCCCAAGCATGGCATTCAATATTCACATGACACATTGTGAGCAAAATTAATCCTTAGTGTAATTTGCATGAAGGATGGAATTGGGCCCACTATGTATGTAGCTGAGAGGTATGAGTTCTAATACTTGGAAAAATAACTGGCCAGACTGCACTCTTTGTATGAGCTGAATAATGTCTTGGAGTTTTTGCTAATGATTCAGCAAATTCTGTGATTTAAATAATATTTAAAATGATCTAATCCAGGGGTTCCCAATATGTTGGCTGAAGAACACTTGCTGATAATTCTCAAAGATCTGACTGGTCACATGGTGCTGGCTCTCCTTGTTTCCAACTGCTGCTACAGGTGTCCACACTCTTCACTACAGTGAAAAGCCACCTGTAAAAGAAGCTGGAAACAAGGAATAAACATTAAACAATAAACTTTTGCCGAGAGCAGCTATTACATAAATAGAGAATGAGAGGAAATGAGCACTACCACTCAGGGACTGGAGATATCAGTGGGATTAGAGTTGTAATCTATATGGCAGCTAGGTAATATTTTCAGGAGAGCTAAGCAAAGAAAAGGAGTTGGTGGCTGGACAGCATAGCCAGAGGAGCAAGAAACCAACTGTTAGGGAACCCTATGCAGGTGGGAAAGAACAGGGTCTAGACAGCAGAGGAGTGAGCATGTGTCAGTGAGAGAGATTAATAACAAACATGGGAGGAGCAAATAAAATTAAGAGTAAAAGCAGGTGGTGGGTTTGATTCTTTTTTTTTTCAAAAGGAAAAAACACTAATTGCATCAGGAAAGGAGGTGTTCATGAGACACTCTCAGTATTAAGATATATTCCACACTATGAAAATGTTTGAGAGCACCTGATCCAACCTAGCAGGATTTTATAGCACTTGTCATCCTAGCATAGGTTATTACATTGAATGTTACATTCTCTGCTACAGGAATGCATCTGATGAAGTGAGCTCTAGCTCACGAAAGCTTATGCTCAAATAAATTTGTTAAGTCTCTGAGGTGCCACAAGTCCTCCTTTTCTTTTTGTGGATACAGACTAACAGGGCTGCTACTCTGAAATCTGCTACCAGTGTGATTATTTTTTCAACCCACCTGTGCCATTTATAACCATTTCCGACCAGGGTAATTCTAGGCTCCCATTACTGGAGGGGCAAATGGATATTTTGGAGCCCTTAGAAATTAGTCCCTTAGAAATACTTGGACTTTTAAGAGTTTAAAAAGAAATTGTGGCTACTGAGTTAGCATTTCTCTGTGATTCTATAAGTTATCTAACAAATGAAATCTCTTCCATCTGCTCATTGCTTAACATTGTATAACTTTGTACATATTTCGGCTTTTCTGGCAATGATGGGGTGGGGGGCTTGAAAATCATTTGGGGAGGCAAACGTTCTCTCCCCTGGTGGCGCCGGGCTTGCTTCCCACCCGTCCCCAGTTCTGTATGGGGATGCTGGCCCCTGTGCAGTACTGCCTTTGGGAAGAAATGATGCCGCAGCAAACAAACCAACCAATCAAAACACAAGCCCAGCAGAGGCGCTCTATCCTCAAGGCCTCCTCTGCTCTGGTTTAAAGCCTCTGGTGCTGGGTGTAGAGGCCCTCCCGCACTGTTCCCCCGCCCACCTTGTGGAGCGAAGATGGCAGCAGCCTGCAGTGGCTGGAGGTGCCTTGGGCTGCTCCCGTGGAGACTGAGGGCTGCTGGCCAGGCGGCTGGGGTGGGGCTTCTGCGAGCCCAGAGCAGGGGGTACTGTATCCCCTTTGGGACAGGACGCTATGCACGGGGCCGGGCACGGAAGGGCAGCCGCATGCTGGTGGGGGCTGCTTTTGCCCTGGGGGGCACCTTTGGCCTCTTCCAGACTCTCCAGTATCCCCTGAAGGCCCAGGAGCACCTTGCAGAGCAGCAGGCAGCCAAGGTAACCTCCCACTTCCCCCACTTTTAAGAGTACTGCAGGAAATCCGGAAGCTCCTTGCAATCCCTAAGGAACACCGGGCCCTATGGTGCTTTCCCATCCCCCACTTACAAATGATTCTGAAATGATGGTCCTTCCCGTGCAATTATATTGCCTCCCAAATATCTTCCATTTTTGGGGTGCACACTGAGATCTTGGCTTAATGAAATCTTAAGGGGGTGGCAGGAAGAACCTTGAAATTGTTTTTTTCCTCACCCCCTCACAGATTTTCTCTTCTATATGACGTTTCTATTTTTGTTCATTTTCAGATAGTATTTTAGCCTAGTCTCCAGATTAAAAGGCTACAAAAGTCTCTCAAATGATCTGTGGCTGCTTTTTCTATTTACTGTCTGCAAATCCTTTTGTAGTTTTTGCTGGATAGGCTAATTGCTACTTTAAAAATAATAATAAAGTTAATAATAAAAATAATTAGCTAATTAATGTTTTCCATGCCTATGGATGAATTACATGGTAAGTGATCTAGAATATACAAGTGATGCCATCAGGTTACAATATCCTAAACAAATAATGTCTACCAATTTTACTAATAACTCTTGTGTATTAAAACTAAACACTTATAGATCCTGATCCTGCAAGACATACACACATACCTAACTTTAGTCAATAGAAAGAAAATAGTCTTGTTAGTTTCAATTTTGCTTTTAGTCTGTTCGCTTTCTGGTTCTCATACACTAGCATAATGCTGCAGTATTTGGGGGTGGCAAACCCTTCAAGAGAAGGTTTAAATACACATAGCAGGCTTTTTCTATTGATTGAAACACACACACCTCCTTAATATTAGATGTTATTAGGAAATAACATTTAAAGTATTAAAATCTAAAGGCCTAAACTACCCAACATTATCTTCTTTGAGTAACTATAAAAATTGCTTTTAATGAATAAAAAAAGCAAAAAGTAGTTGTCAAGTGACAGGGAAAACAACAATTCTGTACACTTACATCGGGCTTTCCATCAACTAATGACTTCCTGCAAATACCCTGAGGGATTGTGGAAGTGAGAAACAAGGTAAAATGGTGGCATGTGTTTTATAATGTATGAATAATAAGCAAGGCACGTTAAATGTCTGTTGTGTAATTGCATTGTGCCTAATACTGATGCTTTATTCCTTGTGCACCCAGCATTCTCAGTGAAGGTCTGGTGTGCAAACAATGCAAGATCAGATTCTGTGTTTATATGTTCTCAACCAATACCTTGCAACCACTGTTCCCCAAAAAAAAGCCATTGCTTCCTGGCATAAGTCACTGGTATTTTTTTTATAAAATGTTGAAGGTAGGGTTTTGTACTGCTGTCCGTTGCTGTAGTATTTGAGCATCTTCCACGTAAAATAGATAATAGCAAAGTCTCTAGTGGACTTCATGGAATCTCTGACACCTCTCCCTTCGCAGCATAAAAACTGTGCGTGGGGGATGGGTTTGGTTTTGATTTTTGTGGATTTTATTACTTTTGGGGGGGTTACTTTTTGTTTTTTAAGGTTAATTTTGTTTAATTTTCTTAGGCTGGATGGTTGGATTTTTGTGTAGAAAGCAGAGTTGTGAATGTCATTCTTATGATGACTTGGTCCCTAACCTATAGGATTCAGTTGGCAAAACCATATATTCATAAGAGATCGGAGTTACTACAAAGGGATAAGGGGATATTTAAAAAATTAGATATTCATTATACAAAAAAGTTAAGTATTTATGACGTCATTGGAAGAAAATGTTGGTTAACCAGAGGTGTGAGCTTTGATTTGGATGACTAGATTATAATCTGAACACCAAATATCAGCAACAGCAATTTAAAATAAACATAAATCGATTGGGGGAGGAGGTGATATTTGAATTGAACATAGAAACTTCTGGCATTTTCCTCCCTCAGCTCCCTGCAGGTAGCCTGCAGTTGACCCTGTACCAATACAAAACCTGCCCGTTCTGCAGTAAGGTTCGAGCCTTTCTTGATTACCATGGGGTGCCTTATGAAATTGTGGAAGTGAACCCGGTAATGAGGAAGGAGATCAAATTCTCCTCCTACAGAAAGGTGCCCATCCTTTTAGCCAACGCTGGAAACACTCTGGTGAGTCTCTGCTTCTCAAATAACCATGGTTCTTGGGTTTACATCTAGCACTGGGTCACTAGCCAAGTGCGGGTGTAGCCTACTTTATTTCCAAGGTTGCTTAGCATCCTGTTCCTCATTTTATGGCTGTATACTTAGCTACCTCTTCCTTAGCCTCACTCTTATTTTGCCGAACACTCACAACGCCCAATGTTCCCTAGCAGTGACAAGCTATGCTGCTGCTAGGGAGTTTGGGGGAAGGTGAGACTTTAAAGTCCACTGGTCTTATTCTTCCCACCCCCATGCAGGATTCAAACAATTTGTACAGAAGTCAGTGGGTGTTACTTGTACTCTGTGGTGGAAGAATTATGACCCAAGGACAAGTGTTTTAACCATATATTTTCTTACCATGCTGGTTTGCCCCCTGGAATGCCAATGGCTCAGACTGAAACCCACTTTGGTTTCCACTGTTGGCCTGTCTAGAACAAGCAGAATAATAGATATACGGCTGTAGTATAGCAGATTTGCCTATGGAAATAAACGGAAGATTAGGGAAGAAGGGACTTGGGGACTACTTAAGCCCCAAAGGGGTTCAATTGGCAGAGCTTCTTATGAGCTCCTCCTCCTTAGCTCCATCAGCATCTCTTTTTAAATTTATTTTCATTCTATTTTGCAGCAACTGAATGACTCTTCAGTGATCATCAGTGCAATAAAGACCTATCTCATTTCCAGGTACGAGAACTGGATAGTGAGAATGTAGTTGAGTGTGAATTGCCTTAGGCAAACTGGAAAACAAGAACTCTTTTGTGTATGTGTGTGTGTGTGTGTTATAGAGCTCAGGTGTTTTTTAATTCAGAATTCTGCCTTTGCACAAAGAAGACTTAAAAGTTAGTCCAAAAATGAAATGAATCAAACCTTCCTCTGATTTTTTTGTTTTGTTTTGTTGGCCAGTCAGAATATCTGGAAATAAATCAACTTGCTGCTCTTGTAGCCTGTTCTTTAGATCCAGGTTACAAAGAGCTTGAGTAGGGAATGGAGAAGGAGGGGATCTTATATCTGGGACAACTTGTACTTCTATTCCTTTTTTTCCCCCCTGTGATATAGAGAACCTCAGTATATAGAAATTTAACCATAAGAGAGACATTGTTAGCTGCAGCTGACTATTCTGGAGTCTGGTTAATACTTACTGTGGGTTATTTGAAATGACACTTACTTGTACTCTCTCTCTCATTAGTTTCTTGCATTAAGCTGTTTCATAGTAGTGCATTTTAATGTGTGTGGCTTCAGTGTGTTTTTACTGTTTTCTTTTCATATACATTAAGTGCACTTTCCTCTTAGTCTTGCATCCATGAACACACTGCAACGTTACTACAACATATTACAGTAAAGATATATCTGGGATAATAAGGTGTATAACGGGCATGTATAGAGTCAACTTTCAAACTGAAACCATTCTAAAAACGACACATTTATGTTCTATCCATGATTCCAGATCAAATTTGCTCAGATCTTGAAAGTCAAGGGGTGCTGCGGGGGGAGGAGTGAGACTTTAAAGTCCACTGGCATTATTGCTTCCACCCCCATGCAGGATTCAAACAATTTGCACTGAAGCCAGTGGAAGTTACTTTTACGCTGTGGGGGAAGAATTACAACTGAAGGACAAGTATTTTAATTGTATATTTGCTCACTATGCTGGTTTTTTGTTTTTTTTTTATTTCCCCGTAACGGTCAATCTCCTCCTGAGACCTAAAAATTTAGCCACGATCTTTTTCTCTTACATTATCAACGGTAATAGAATATTCCACTATTGGAATCTGGTTTCCTTATGGTGCCGTAGGCGCTAGTTTGCTCTCCCACAGCTGTATCAGCTCCATAGTGCTATTAAAATCATCAAATTTTTTTACAGTCACTGTTATGACTAACTGCACCTCAAGATGGAGAGGAATTCTGAAAGAGAAAATACAGACTGCACAGAGATAGTCCTTAGATTTACAACCCCTGAGCTGCCTTGTTATGGAAGTCTCTATTTTTAGAGCAGCCAGTGTTTTGTTGCCCCAAAAAGAGGACTCATAGCAACTGTTTTTCCGTAACACGTGGAGAAGACCATGCAGATTCTGACTGTGTTTCTCCCCTCAGGAAGAAGAGCTTAGAAGAGATTGTGTCATTTTATCCTCCTATGAAAGCTGTGAATGAGCGGGGCAAGGAGGTGACTGAGTATGGGAACAAATACTGGCTCATGCTGGATGAAATGGAGACCCAGCATGTGTACCCCATCAAAGAAACTAGGGTGTAAGCATTTCATGTGCTAGGGGTCTCTGAGCTGGTTTCACAGCACCCCTCCTGTATCATCTTGGAGAACACGAACACAATCCTCCTAATGCTGCTCTTGACATGATACACATCAGACACCCATAAATAACTGGAATAGTTTTGTTTCAAGTAATTTATTTGTTTAACTTGCAAAATGTAATACTTCTATGTGAAAATCCCCCCGCCCCCGCTTTGGTGTATTCCGAGCCTCAACCATTGCACTAATTTTCTCCTTTGCTTTCTCTCCTCCCTGCCTTCTTCCCAGAGAGTGATGTCCCTTTAGGCTCCTGAGTTAGCTGGAAGGGTCACTTGGGATTGATTAATGTTGGGGAAAACCCATGATTATGGGACACACATTCCTCATGGGCCATCCAGCCTGCTTGCAACAATAGAAAGTGAATCTAGAGCTTTAGTTTGTCTCATCCAGCTGGAGTTTGGCATTAGAGCAGTTCAGTGGGGAGGGATCCCTCCTGACCACAGTTCAGGGATATTACCAGTGGAGCAGACTGGATGGGAACTATGTTGCACTCTCATCCTTTGCAGAAGCTCCAGCTACAGTTATTGTGATATCATCTGCATCCTCCTCCTCTGATTCAATGTTTCCACCTTGTTCACTTAAACTACTTTCTTGGGATGTCTACAGGGAGGAAATGAAGTGGCGAAAATGGGCAGATGACTGGCTTGTTCACCTCATCTCCCCCAATGTTTACCGCACACCTAGGGAAGCCCTGGCTTCTTTCAATTACATTGTCCATGAGGGAAAGTTTGGCACCGTGGAAGGTTTTTTTGCCAAGTACATGGGGGCCGTTGCCATGTTCTTCATCAGCAAGAGGCTGAAGAGCAGGTTGGTACCACTGACCCAGTCACACAGCAAGGGAATGTCTTTGTCTCGTTGGTTTTTAACCACCCTTAGCCATGAACTTCAAACAGTAAAACTCTGTCTCAAACACATTTTAATAGGCATTTTCCTTGCAAATAAAATGCAGTTCTGTTCTAAGGGTCAGTTTGAATACTCCCTCCATTCTGATCATTGTATCTGAATGATCACTATATGTGGACCCAAAACAACTTTCAAATCAGACATGCAGAAGCAAAATTTCCATTTCTGTAAGGACACATTTTTAATTTTAACATTAGCTCCAAGGCACGTCACTCCAGTTATTACAGTTTATGGGAGCATCAGTTATGTTCTTGTACAGCTGAATGCCATTCAGTGGTGCAAAATCCTTTTCTACCTGTGAAAATATCAAAGGAATTTATACTTGTTTGATCTGTGCAACTTAAATCTCCACTGATCAGAACAATCAGAAACTGGCTTTTGGGAAGTAATATTTTATTCCCATGAACTGAATGAATGATCACTGCAAGTGGAACTAGTTCCACTGTACCCTCACCATTTGAATAGTAGTAGGACCAGGGGATCTTTCCCCTTTAGATTTCTGCTGTCTTTCCAATAGAAGTGCCTTCTTTAATCCAGTTTATCAATTGGTGTAACCAAGGAATGGTCAAGACTTGACTTGTTTAGTGTGACACACTTAGTTAGTGACTGAGAAAGAATTACTGTCCATGATTTCTAGAATTCTGGTCCTTTGCTTTAACCACTACAGTAAATAGCTCATTAACCACTTAATCAGCTTTAAGTACTTATTGGACTTCTTTGAGCCCTCTAACCTTCTGAATGAAAGAGATGCTTATGCACACAAGTTACTTCATAGTCATCTTTAAAAATACCCAAGCCTTTCAATTCACTCTCTGAAGTGCATTCCCTGTCCCCAGCCATATATCAATCCATGGGAAGGGGTAATGAGAGGGGAAAATTAAAGAGAAATGAACCAGTTAGAGGACACCATATTTTCTCTTAACACAGGCACCATCTCCAGGATAATGTCCGAGAAGATTTGTACAAAGCAGCCAATGACTGGGTAAAAGCTATTGGCAAACACAGACCATTCATGGGTGGCAGCCAGCCGAATCTTGCTGACTTGGTAATGGTCAAGACCCTTGGTCTCTGTACTTAATTTATCATTCATCATGCACATAGTATGGTATAGGTGTGACTATAATTATGTATAAAATATGTACTATATCCTCTTGGTCTGTATTAGATATATCATTTGAGTGTCTTATGTGGGAGGTGAGAGTTGTGTTGTCAAAGTGTGTTACAGGTGCGGGGTGAGTATGTTTACTCCATTGTACAATATGGAGATAGTTCAGGAGCATACATTCTGTATTGGCTGTGTGTGTAGAAAGCATGCTAGCCAATTGCCTTTCCACTGGGAAATATACTCCAAGCACATACCTTACAAACATCATGACTTCCCAAAGTAGGACATTATCAATCTGAAGTAATGACAAAAGCAGTAATGACAAAAGCAGTTTAGGCTTCCACATCTGCAACTGGAGATGAGCCCTGTTGACATCAGTGGACAGGGTCATAAGTTAGCATGCATAGCTCAGACTTCAGGATTTGAATCTTAAACCATTTCCTGCATCATTAGCTCTCATTATAAATAATGATAATGGTTTTTGTTTTAATCTGAAGCAATATCTCCATAAAGAGTTTATATGGAGCTGGATACTGTACCAGATCTTATAATCACTTTTCATTTTACTCCATCTCCCAAAATTTTTGCCCATTTTGTTAGGCACTGCCTATTTATCCATCTAATGTCTGTGACTGTCTCAATAATCTCTGCTAATCAGATGGGTGGAATAGGTGATCGGGAAGGGAGTAGAGTTTTGGGACACTTAAATCTGAAGTTACATCCATTCCAGATGTAGAGTTAATGTTATCTATGTTAATTTCCAAACTCTCTCTCCTCTCTTGGCACAGGCAGTGTATGGGGTCCTCCGGGTCATGGAAGGGCTGGAAGCCTATGATGACATGATGACTCATACAAAGATTCAACCTTGGTACCATCGCATGGAGAAGGCTATTGGGGAGGCCGAAGTCCCGAACTGGCAACTGCTGCAGCCGCCTTACTAAAATTCTTGCACAGAAAAACATTAAAAAGGAAAGACCTTCTGTTTTAAAAATAAAATGCACTGGCCTTTCCCCCTGGACTGATGTGCAGGCATGTGGATTGTCCAGCTTAGAGCTAATAAGGGGCTTCGTGAGACCAAGAGAGCAGGAGAGGACAGGTGTGTACAGTTAAGTAAATATGACATTTAGAATAATAGAAACATGTAAAAGGTGCTGACCTGGGACCTCATTGTAGAGGAGGGTAAATTCTGATTTAAACAGCAGAGTGCAGCAAACTGACTTTCTCTTGGTGAGCCCCATACTAAGTATATGTTAAAAAGAAACCACAATGCTGGCTAGTGGACCCTGGAGCAAAAGCAAATATTTGAGGTCTGTCCAGGGTTGACTTCAGGCTGTATCTCCTCTTGTCCAAGTTGTCCTGAGTGTCTTCCTGACTATTTGAGGTACTGTGTAACTCTTAAATGGCATTAAGATTTGACCTGCAATAGCATCCTGTAAGTACAGTGCTGAGGGCAATGGGTGAATCAGCAGCCCTGAGGAAGGAATCCCTTTGCATGATGGAAAAGATCCTGCTGTCTGCAGGCCATGTGCTTCCAGTCTTCAGGGTGATCTCCATTTAAACTGTTATTTCAACAGGTGATTCTGGATTGTCAGTGATAATACAGGCTCAGTTCCTCTTTCTATGCAGTATATGGCATCTAGGGTTTCTCGTCTACCAGAAGATAGAGGCCCAGAGAGCACAACCTAGACTGAAGAAAGAATTATTGCAAAATGATTATTTGAAAAAAAGCTTCCTAGCATGAGTTACATGAAAAGTGTTCCTGGAAATACTCAATATGATCAGTTGTTATCAAGTGAGTGCTAGTGAATTTTGCAGTCCTCTGGCTCTCTAGATGCTTCTTGTAATGCAAGAGCAACAAAGGCTTTGCTGTGTGGAGTGGGAGCCATTGCTGTAAGCTACGTTGTACAGTGTGAACTTTTTGGAACTAGTATTTCCTCACTGAGTTCTGGCTAATACTAGTGCAGTGTGGAAATGCCAGTTGGTACCTGTCTTGGTGAGCTAAGTTGCAGGGAATCCTTTCACTTCTGGCTGTAGGTCAGAGAGTGAGAGATCTTCTGAATGGTACTAGGTTTTAATTTCCCTCTTCTCTACTTCTAACAATCCTTTCCATGGCATCATGGGCACTTTTAAGGAAACTGGTTATCTGGGAAATTAGTGGTGGAGATGGCATCTGTCATCAATGCAGAAACTTTGTGTTAGTTGAAGACTGCTTTTTGCTATCAGTCATAAGTATCAGTGTGTGATACAGGTGTGTTTTATTGTCCAGAACCTACTGTATCTACGGATACTTTAGAAGGAAAATGAAGTGCAAATTCTAGTGTGGACTGGATGAGTAGTAGTGGGAGAGGAAGAGAGTATTTGCAATAAAAACAAACTGTTGCTACGCTGGCTGGCTACATTTATTTAAGCACTTCTGCACTTAGCTATCTTTAAGTACAGCTACACCCTAGTTCAACAGTACACTGTTTTAGTGTTTGTATGAAAAATAACCTGTAATTTTCAATGTTTGAGCATGTGTGGGTATGAAGGGGGAGATGGATTAGATCAATTAAAAAGTTGGGGGGGAGCGGGTTTTTTTTTTTTTTTTTTTTTTTAAATCTCTGATAAAGTTAACCAAAAAAAAATGGATCAGGAGAAAAATATTTAAAATGGTCCAGCCCCCAGGGGCACTCTGGGGGCCAGAACACAGGGATGTGACAGATGCGTAAATGAGCCATCACTGCTTCAGAACTGCCCTGGGGCCTTGCTCAGAAGTCTTTGTCACCAGGCAGAGCAGGTTACCTCAGCTGCTCTCCTAGGGGCCCAGTCCCCTACCCACGCTGTGCAATTGCCTAGAGTGGGGCTTCATATGACCAGCTTTGAACGGGGCTGCTGCTGCCTGGGTAAGGGGGGGTGGTTGATGAGCTGAATCTCTGCCAGAGCTGACCTATACTAGGGTCTGTGGAATAGTTGATTCAGCGCCCCTCCTCCCCTGTCAGTGGGGGTTAGGCCTCCTCCCGCCTGCCCTTCCCTCCTCTGGCCCCCATCTCCACCCCGCCCCCATCTCAGCGCAGCCGTGGCCCGGCCCGGCCCCCTCCCTCGCGTGTTGCCCGGCGTTCCCATAGTGACACGCCCCGGCTCGCCCAAAGAGGGCGGGCTCTTGTGACGCCCCGACGAGCCTTGGGAGCTAATCGCGGCGGCGAGCCGGGGTCACGGGGGGTTTGAATCGCCCAATGGGGGAGCTGCGGGCAGCGTCCCAGAAGCGGACCCGGAAGTTCGGCGGCGGGTCCCGCTGCAGCTGCTGCTTGTCCTGCCCTTGCTGCTGCCGCCCCCTGCCCCGTCCCCCCTCGCCCCGGCCCAGGGCTCTCCATGGCAGCAACAGCTACCGCCGCCTCGCCGCCAATTTCGAGGAGATCCTGAGGCGGCGGCTCCGAACCCGGCTCGGCCCCGCATGGTGAGGGGGGCTGGGGAGCCGGGGGGGGACGATGCTGGCTGAAGTAGGATCTCGGGTCCCCGAGCCCCCCGGGGTAGCGTGGACTGGCCGGGGCACGGGGGTCCCCACATCCCATGCGCTGCAGCGGATCACACCCCGCGGGCTGCTGCTGCTCTGTCACATCAGCCTCTCAGGGGTGGGTTTCTGTGGTGTCTGGGACGTGCCCTTTGCCTTGTGACTTCGTCCATCCGCCCCCTAAGGACTCGCTTTGTGAAGTTCCCCAGGCAGTCCAGACATGTGTCACTCCCCGCCCCGCTCCGAAATCAGGAGATTGGCTTTAACAGTCAGGAAGCCTTTACAATATTTTTTCAGGCTTCAGCGTTGCTGTCTTATTTTTTTTGAGCCTTTAGGGTTCATTATTTTCAAGCTTTTCTCCGCAACCATGCGGGCAAGATAAACTTACTTGTGAAAAAGAGATTCTTATGAAATAACATGACTCCAGAAGCTGGGGCTTTAGGAAAGAAATTCTGTGAGGTAAAGTAACAAGAGTTAGTAATAGTGATTGCTGTTGGACAAGGAAAGCTCCTTTATTCTTCTAAAATATCTGTTCTTGCTGGCAAGAACAGAATGTGCTGGCTCTAATGAGAATATTAATATTGCTCTTAGTATTTCAAGGTTCAGATTTGAATTCCCTCATTCTTTTACACTGTAGTTGATGTAGGTTTTCTGCCCATTAATAGGGTTTAGTTACTTATCAAGACTGAGAGAACCAAACAAACCAGCTGTATTTACAATCACTTATCTAACAAGAAGCTGGAGAAATTCTCTCACTTCAGCAAACTCCGTCTCAGTTTCTAAATACATATCTTCCGAGGCTGGAAGGATTTTTTCCCCCTGTCTCTATAAAATATTTTTGCTAAAACTGTTCTGGTATGTTGTTTTCTTTACTCTTCAACAGACACTTTCACTCTGCAAACTTAATCATTTTAATGAGACTGAAAAATCTCAGTCTCTTCAGAATGATGATGGAAATCTTACCAATGTTAATTTACCTTCGATGATCACTGAGCATTTGGACTCTGCTTGACGTTTGGCTAATAGCTTTGGATATTACCACATTTATGCTGCAAGATTTTATAATGTCAATTATACTGAACTGTTGCTAAAACTATTTGTAGAGTTCATCAGCATGGGAAAATTTATTGGCAGAACTATAACGGTATAATTGTACCTATACCGCGATATTAATATTGTTGTGTCTCCCTGTGTAGACACTCTTATTTTGTAATATGAGTGTCTTTTTCTGGTTTCATTTGTGTTGCTTCCAAATTATCTTAACCCACAATAAACATCATCTATTAAGAAAAACTATCCTATTTCCACAGACCTATAAGAACCTTTGTTAATTTATTCTTCTTCTTCCTGCCATTTATCCATGTAGTCCTCGCTTCTTGCTGCTCTTTCCCACCAAATTGCAATAATGAGCATAGGGGGTCAATAGTGCGATGCATTTTGTCTTTTGCTAGTTGCAATGGTTATTTTGCTTATATGAAACTGTTTTATACCATTTGAAAAGCTGTTGTTATGAGTATTTAGACAGTAGGAAGTATTGGTTTGTAGCAGTTCCTGAGACAGCAGTAGCTAAAATTATCAGACTCCAAGGGCAGGAGTTGCAAGATGATGATCAGAATGATCTGACTTGAAGATCTAATAGTTTGTGACATGCCAGGGCTAGAAACATTTTGGAAAAAGAAAGTGCATATTGTTTTCAGGATTAGGAACATCTGGTAAGCACTGGTCAGAAAGAATAAAAACTTTCTCTTCTATGGCCAATCCACCCTGCAAAATCAGGTGTCTTACACATGATGCACCTTAAAATTAATTATCTAGCATAATGTGTGTATCATACCTGAAAATCAAAGTACTTATTTTAATCTTTTTGTTTTAACATTTTTTGTACAAAGAACACTAAGGCACACTCTTTTATAGAGTGTTTTTTAGGTATTTAACAAGTTTGAGTCAGGATGTTACCTTTCTACTCAAGGAATGGGAACCTTAAGGAAACTAGCATCCTTTCCTATTAGTAATCTATTTGTATTTCTGCCATCAGGTGTCCCCCCTCCATCAAAAACGAGAGAACTGCAATCTCAGCACAGAGAAAAGTGTCACAAGAAACTGATGATCTTATGCTAACTGTAAGTAACTGGGATTGGAATGATGTAACTCTCTTTTTTGCTGTACTCAGGTTAGTGGTGCTACTTTTCTTTTATAAGAAGGAAACTTTTACACTTAAACTGTGCATTGATTACTTTGAATGTGTTTTCATACCTTGCTATTGCATGTTAGGCAGATAATTAATGTGGAAATAAAATACATGCATCATTTATGAGAAATAACCTGCAGAGACAAATATAGGCCCCAGTCCTGCAAGCACTTACACATGTTTAAGTTTAAGAACTGTGAGTAGTTTCATGGAAATCAAGGGGACTATTCAGAATGCTTAAAATTAAGCACAAGAATGTTTGCAGGATAAGGCTCGTATGGCACCTCTGATGGATTCCTTTTAGTTTTCCCAAATTCTTTAGTTTGCTAGTCAAAGTAATGGCCCTGTTGTAAAATTTCTGCTCAAAATCAGATGGTGTTGCTAATCAGAGCCCTTGGCATGCTCTAAGACCTTGAACTCTGGTGACTCTTACAGACACCCTCTACCAATACAACGCTGTCTTTACATTGTCTGTACCATCCCTTGTCCAAACAAAAATGAAGGGCCAGATTCAGCCATGGTGTAAATAGAAGCTTATGGAGTTACTCCAGATCTTACACCGAAGCTGCATGTGATCTAAAACGGCAGGTGCTACTGAAAGGAAGCTCAAACTGTGGCCTAAATAGCTTGACCCATCTCAGCAATTGTAGCTGTCTGGGGACAGGTGGCTAGAGGCAGTTGTCCAGTTTGACTGGAGCATAGGGAAATTTTATTATTTCCAGTTTCCTTATTCACAGGTTTCCTTTCATTGTATTGCCCTTTCCCGTTTGTCGGAGAAGAACCATGAAGAACCGTTCCTCATCTCCCCCTTTGCACGTTCATGTGGATGAAAACACCCCTGTCCATGTCCATATAAAAAAGGGTCAGAAAACAACACCTGCAAAAAGCCAGGTAGGAGTGTGTAGTTGGGTGTTTGTAAGGGCTACAAACCAGAAAAGTGAAGGGTCCTAGAAGCACCACTGAATGTTCAAGGTCTGTTTCTACCACTTGAGATCTGAATAAATAGATAGTAGGTTAGAGAAATAAGACTGATTGACTTCTTAACTGCATTCATTTCTATGTGAATTTTCAGCAATACTTTTAAGTAATCTTTAGAAATTGAAACTGTATCTCATATGGGTAAAATACGTGATTTAGTTTTATATTTACATGTATAGTTGGGTTACCATTTGTACTTCTTTAGGGCCTCTATCCAATGGTCTTTAAAGCATTTTACAAACATTTAGTTAAGTTTTGAGCTACCTCTCCCTCTGCCATGAGATGTGGAAGTACACTAGCCGTTTTACAGATGGGCAAACTGAGACACAGATAAGTGGGTTGTCCAGAATCATACAGTCAGTCATGACGGAACCAGGAGTAAAACACATTCCTTTGCTCGAGCAGCTAGACTTTCCTAACACCCTTTTTTGGAAAGGGTGAGGAAAACCATACTGTATTATACAGTTGCTTTTTAGACACCTAAGAAATTTTAACTTAGGGCAGTATCCTGCTTGTGTATAAAGTGTATAGAAGTCCTGCCCCAACTTAACATATTTTTTCTGGGTTAACATCTTGTCAAACTACTGCCCATTCTCTGATCATCCCTTTGTCTGGAGGAAGGGTTGTTGGGAAGATGGTAGCTGGACATCTCAAATTCCACCTGGATCAGGTTAAGTGAAATATTAGATTTAAAAAGACTCTGGATTGAAGTCATTTGCTGGTGCACAGACAGCTTTTATCAGTCTGGACTATCTTCTATTGAGCATTGGCCGCGAGGATCTAGCAAGTAGCCTTAGATATAATTGATTAGCTGGTAATGGTGGCTAGATTTCAATTACTAGTTGGAGCGGGTGAAATCCTCTTCCGAAGTCGAGGTCATTCTTGAAATGGAAGACCCAAAAGGTGGTGAGTGCTAGCTTATTGTTCTTTAAGAGTCTGCAACAGTGTTACTTTGCCCCCCTCTCAGTTGTTAACTGTGTGTATGTTGCCACTAGTGAATATTTTAATGGGGTATGCCTGATGATACTCAGCTATATGCTTCCTTTGCTTTTGGACCATCTGACTTTCTGATCAAGCCTCAGAATTGTGCAAAAGCGTCTGCATTTTCATTTAGATAAGGAAGCTTAAGATCAGCCCATATAGGAGTGAGAATACCTGTTAATCACAAAGCAGGCAAAGTGATTCTAGGATCTTAATAGATCAATCCCCCCCACACCCCAACCCCTCATTAATACATCATGGCTACTGTTTGAGAGTCAGGTTTGGGGGATAGGGAGGATCCACCTACTTTGCTCTTCCTGCACAGAAATAGATGTTGTGGCAGTGCTTTTGTGTGTCTCCTCTCTTGCCCAGAAAGACCTTTTTCTCTCTAACCTTGACCTCCCTTCTGTCATTCTCTCTGAGTTGGGCTTTCTCAGTAGGCCAACTCAAGCTATTACGACTATATGTAAAATTATAATCATCTGGGTGAATGGTACTCAGCAACTAGCATACTTCCCCTTAGGCCACCCAAGGCTCTCTCGCCTGAGGTTTAATTGGAATTAGGCTTAAGAACAGGAGATTCTTGGTTGAGGGACCTCTGTTTCCCCTTAATTCCTGTGATATCTGATGTCCTTCTGTGGTTGTCTTTAAGGTTTGGTTTAAGGTCCTGGCCTTATTTTCTTATGCTCTTGATCCTTGGAATGCTTTTTGTCCCAGTCCTCTTGATTTAAATGTTGTCACTGGGCCCAGTTTGATTTATTTCATGTTTGTTATGTCCAGCATTCCAGGTACTGTTTGTAATATTGGTGCTTTATAAACTAAGACATTAAATAAACCAAAAAAATGAAATGAAAGTAGGTTGTCACTCAAGTCCTGATGTAAAATTTTGCAAGCAAGCAAACTCCTCCTCAAAATGTAAAAAAGGACAGACCTGCTTTAACACCAGCTAGATCTATTTTCACAGGGTAACCAAGGCCTTCGTTGCATCACAAGAGGCAGAGCTACAAGTGATGTCATAAAGGCCCTGTCTGACAAATAGCAAGAATGCTTTCATTTTGGCTATATGCTCTCCTATTTATGCAATAAGTTTTTCTTGTGCTTGGCTTTGCCTTGTTCCTCCAGCTGCTGACTCTCCTCTCTGATATACCATGTGAAGCAGTCTGTGGTACTATTGTAAGAATGACGTCCTGACATTTAACTTTTACAGCATTAAAGGTTTAAATGATTTTTTAAAAGTCTTATGAGGTTTATTTTGTTTTTCTCTCTCCTTCAGCCGAAACACAAACAGAAAATGAAAGGGGATACCGTGAATGTGCGCCGAAGCGTTCGGGTGAAAACCAGGGTCCCCTGGATGCCCCCAGGCAAAACATCCATCCGGGAGTCTGCCTACAAGTGGGAGGTATGGCTGACTTGCTTTTTAATTGGATGGGTTGGACTAAGAGATGATCACTAGATTTTTATCTTACTGTGGGATTGGAGGGAGCAGGTTGGAGGGTGCTAGACTGTAGTTAAGGTGACCACTACCACCTGGCAGTCATTTTAAACATCCAATATTTATCTCTGGCTTTTTGAAACTTATTTGTACAAATAGATTCTGAATGGGGGATTCATCATGTGGCTGTTTCGTCTACAGCTATCTGTCACTTTTTCCTCTTTCCCACTCCCACCCCGATACTGCAAGGCTGGAGAAATCCCCCTTCATTTATTCCTTTTCTATTTCCCTCTCTAAAAGACCTTACCTTGGGGCACAGTTTACTTTACAGGCCACTATTGTCTGTCATAAGATTTCTAGAAAGGCGTGTATTGTGCCCCTTTTCTCACCAGGGCTGAATGAGCTGCCCACTCCCAGCTTCCTTCATGACAATCAGACAATCAAGCTTATCCCTACATGTGCTGTTTTGGTGGATTTGGGAGTATTTATTTTTCCCCGTCAAGAGCCTTTTATAACTGACTGAAACAGGTTGAAGTAGAGAGGATTATAGCCTGGGTATTTTATCTTGTCCTCATTAGGATTTTTTCAGAGATGTGATTCGATCCTAGATTGGTTTTGGAGATGCTCAGATTACAACATTGCGTGTACCTTTTAAAAAAAGCTATGACTATTACATCCCCACCAGGGACCAACCCATCGCTTGGAAATTACTCCTCCAGATTCAGAAAAACTGCTCTCGGTGCTGCGTCTGAGTGACCTCTCTACAGACGAGGAGGATGCTATTCACAGCAAAATGAACAAATATGAGAAGAAGATAGATAGCCTGATGAATGTAGTGGGGACACTGAAGAATGAGGTGAGAAGACCATACTAAAGGCTCACAGAGGGTAATAGGGAGGGGCTTGCAAAGTGATACTGAAAGAGGAAACTTGGCAAGAGGATGCTAAAGACTGGGGTACAGTGATGAAGGGCAAACGGATGCTCAACTCATTTGTTACGTTTCTTAGAGGCCAGTATGAATGAGTTGAAAAGGGCTTAGCTACTCTGATGCGTTGTTTACACTTGTGTTGTCTGCTAGCAAGTTGGATTTCGGCTTTCATTCAGTTTAGCTATATCTCAACTACAGATTAACGAGAGTCTTTTTTACTTATGTTAAAATGAATCATGGAACATGGACGACTTTGTCATACAAGATGATGCTTTGCCTCAGTTTCTATGTGTAAAGTTTTGTTCCCACCAAGGTTCTAAACCTAAAAGATGTTCCTCCCTAAAGGTAAAAGTATTGTCTTACCACATGGACCCATAGGCTCTCAGGGTTGTCTTGTTGAACAATATATTCCTCGTGGCTCACTACTGGAACTTACGCTTCAGTGACGCAATGTTATCCCATGTAGTCTAAATGGCCTTCAAGTACTTGTCAATATTTTAACAGCTGTCCCTTGAGAGTCTGCATACAGAATTTTAAAGTGTAGATTTAATGTGATGTCCAAACCCTCTAACAGGCCCAGATGGTGCGGGCAGACCACAGGCATTTTCCTTTCTTTCAGCTTCCCCCAGAGCAGGCAATATATCCCAATTATATTACTATGTAACTTTGTTTGGTTTTAATTAAAAATCTAAAAACCTATAATCAAAAACAGGACTTCTGAGTTAGGTAGACTGTTATCATCATAAGTAGTTTAAGCCTGTCCGTGCTCCAAAAACAAAAGTCAGTTACATGATAGGGTAACTCAAATGTCTAAACTCAAATAATCACACCTGAGGACAACAGGGCTGAGTCGGTCCCTTGGCTTTTGAGACGTACAGTGGGAAGAACACAAAAGTGAGGGCCCTGCCCTGAACGGCTAGACCGGCGGTGTATCGCAAACTGTGTTAATGACACAATGGGCTTAAACTGCAGCAAGGGAGGTTTAGGTTGGACATTCGAAAACATTTCCTTACTGTCAGGGTGGTTAAGCACTGGAATAAATTGCCCAGGGAGGTTGTGGAATCTCCATCATTGGATATTTTTAAGGGCAGGTTAGACGAACACTTGTCAGGGATGGTTTAGGTAGTGCTTGGTCCTGCCATGATACAGGGGACTGGACTAGATGATCTCTTGAGATCCCTTCCAGTCCTATCATGCTATGATTACAAACCGTTGTCCTCCAAACCAGTTACAACGTGGTTTAAATGTAAATAGGATCTAACCAGGCTAATGTTGTAGATATAACATGAAAGTATAATCCATGTCACCAGTTTTAACCTTAATTAGACAGGGGAATACTAGGTCCTTCTTCTATATTGAGTAAAGGCAGTAGGTCTGGTGCCTTGGTTAAATTCCAGCGTAAGGTCTCAGTCTACATTCCTAAATATCTTCAGCAATTTATCTGTAGCACCGTTTCTCGAACGGGTCTGCGGGTCCATAAGGGTACCCCAGGGGGGTCTGTTGGCTACGTTGATCAGCTCCTTCCCATCCCTCCCTCATCTACTAAACTGTTGAGGAGCATTGCTGTGTGCTGTTAACCAGTTGCTGCATTTCAGTGGTGGGGGATCTGAACCATCTGTAATGCCGTAAAAGCACCTTGACTTGTGTAAAGCTCTATATACATAAAAATAAGATGTGTCCTCCTTAGGCCAAGACACAGAAGCGGGAAGAACAACAGCAGATGGCAAAGCGTCTCCTTGAGGAGCAGAAGGATGAGCTAGATGAAGTCACACAGGAGCTGGTGGAGACAGAACATGAGAATACCTTGCTCCGACGTAACATTGAGCGCATAAAGGAGGAGAAAGATCTTACTTTGTAAAGAACTTACCGTTTAACTCCTGTGTGTACATGTACTATAGTGATGGTTTAAAGAGCACTTGTCTCCTTTATAAAAACATTAACAAATTTAATTCTGGTTAGCCCCAGGAGTATAGGGCTGAGTGGCACTGCGGAATTGGCGTTCTCCTTCCTTATATCTGCTTCCTGCCTAATGGTGCAGCGAAACCCTCTTTCCTCAGTGTGACATTATTTTTGCCTAGGGATCTCATTGTGGTGGTTGAAAAATCCGTTGAGGCAATTATTTGGAAGCAAGTAATGTTTTAGCTCATTCTGTTACCCATTTTCACTAAGTGGGGACATAGTAAAACATTCATATTTGATTGTGAGTCATCATCTCCCCTCTTTTTCCCATCACACTAAAGTTTATATGGAGAATAAATCTCTGAATCTTTCAGAAGAGCTTTATGAATAATTTTTAAGGCTTGGGAAGGGCTTTGAGCCCTTTATGAAGGGTTTCTCTGAGTTCTAGTTGTCTGTGTTCTCTCCAGTTTTTTAGAATGTCCAGCTTCATGTTCAGCCGATACCATTTTGAAGGCTTATTTCTGGGGTGATATAGGTCCTTAGGACTGTTGATATCCAGGATAAAAGGTGTTGTGGTTTAGTATTTGGTGGGGGAGGTTGCTCTGAGAGAACCCCAACATTGGCCCCCTCTGATATTCCCCACTTGATAGATGAGCTTCCAGCAAGTACAGGAGGATTGGTAGGGTCTGCTGATCCTCACCACAACCCACTTCCAAGACTGAAAAGTGGTACATTTCTAGTATTTGTGGTTTATCTTTTTGTTTGGGAGGTTTTATCTGTTAACCTCTAATCAGAAACCCTAATTACAATGCTTCCTTTAAGGATGACCTCACCAGTGCAGCCTGGTTATTGCATTTGGCTATCCATTCTTCTGATAGCTGTGTTCTTCTTGCAGAATGCAGAAGAGGCACTTGCAGCATGAGAAGGAGTGTTTGATGTCCAAGTTAGTTGAGGCGGAGATGGACGGAGCTGCAGCAGCCAAACAGATTCATGCGCTGAAGGATACGATTGGGAGACTCAAAAATGTAAGTGATGGCATCGTCCACCATAGCATTTGATGTACTGCCACATTGCTATTCCAAGAGCTGTCACAGAATCACTGGTTCAGGGGTTGTCAAGGGAAAGTGGAGAGGTTTCTAGTGCTTTAATTGCTTGATAGGCCTTTGGGCACGGAAGGTACTGAAATCCAGATTAAGTTAAATCTGAAGTCATTTTGAATTTACAAATGGGAGTTTATCAGCCAGCATCTTAACATCCCACTGCCCTTTGTGGATGTGACATTGATGTTCAAGTTGTTTTGTTATGCTTTGTGTTTATATTGTACACATCGCTCATACCAGACTCTAGATACTGAACTGCAGAGAAATATGACCATGTCTTTCTTTTTTTTAGGAGAAACACATGACCAGCTCAGACGTTAATACGCTGACAAGGCAAAAAGAGTTGCTGCTACAGAAATTAAGCACTTTTGAAGAAACCAATAGGACACTCCGGGATCTACTTAAAGAACAGCACAACCGGGAGGTGAGCAGTGCTGCATGTTTAACTTTCCCCGATTTACAGGAGACAGCATGGGCTAGTGGACTGAGACCAGAACTTGGAGTCAGAACTCCTGAACTCTAATTCCAGTTCTGCAACTGACATGCTATGTGATCATGGACAAATGCTTCACCTCCCTCTGCCTTGGTTCTCCTATTTGTAATGTAGACCTTACCCCTCCCTTTTGAGGCTCAGATAAAGTTTGAATCCTAGTGTGAAGATGTTAACATCTCGGAGTGCTAGGCAAACTGCTGGAGTGATAATACTTCAGTGTAATTACTATTCCTACTGCAGCTTGTTGAACACGTGCTGCTTTGGTCAAAGGCAGGTCGGTGGCAAAGTACTTCCTCAGCCACCCATGATTCCAGTAAAAGGAACCAGCAAAGGTTTGTGTTTGCCCAAAGTGGGATACATTTGCAAGATCTTAGTTTGCCATTGTGTATTGTAGTATCCCCTTTGACTGGGTTAAAGGAAATGGGAGTGAGGAAGGGTTTCTGGGATGGGAATTCTGAGAGGAAGAGAGTTGAAAATGAAATTGCTGGCAGGGTTGACACCTTTTAATGTTATCTGAGAGTTGCTGCTTGAGTGCTGGCATGGATAGATATTTTTCTCAGGTCCATCTTAAATTGGAAGGCACATTTTCTTGGAATTAGGACATTGAGGGTGGTTTTGGAAAAAGCTTAATGAGCTCTTGTTTCTTCATTCTCTTGTAGAAAGATGCACAGAAATTGATGGAACAGCAGGGGTTGCTGCTAAAAAGGCTGTCTGACTCAGATGCAGAGAAAGCGGTAATGCAAGAGCAAAAGCATGCTTTCAGTACATGGGGGAAAAAATGAGATTTACAGTTTATTCTTTAAAACATGGGTGACCAATTGTGATATATATTGTAGAGGTGCCATTTAGCCTGATGGAGAAAGCTACATTGGCCTTTTTTTAACAGCCCCTTTTTTCCACTGCTAGCAACAAAGTCACTTAGGATCTGGGTGGTGTTTGTCTTCCAGAATCTGAAGATGAGGCTACAGGAGAAAGAGAAGGAGGTGGAAGATCTCATCAGTCAAATACAGACAGAAAAGGTAGTTTCCCTTTTCTATTACAACCTCTCCTTGAACACACATGAACCTTCAAAACTGTAACAAGGGTCTGGAATTTGAGGCAGCTATTCTGAATTAAGGCATTGCAGGTCCTGCTTTCTAGTGTGAACTGGCAGATGCCTATCTAATCCCCACATGGAATTGCTGATTTATTGATAACATCCATCACAAATACTTCAGGCAACAAATGTGAAATGATAGATGTCACCTCAGGACTGGCTATTCCTAGGGTTTTTCCAAAGCTGCTATTGCACACTTTGCTCGGGAGGGTCTCATAGGGCTTGGAGGCAGAGCTCAGTTAGGTGCCTTGCTGCAGCAAGTCCTGATGGGTAATCTCGTTTTGCTGGGAACCATCAGCTGCCCATGGCCTCAGGTTCTAATGTGCCCTGCCTCCCCCTGGTTCCAAGTTCCTATGAAGCAGATGGACACATTGCAACCGTGGCCAGAGTGGAGTGTATTTTGGCTCAGAGCAAATCCTTGCAGGCTGGTCAACCAGGGTGACTGTGGGGTCTAGACTCCATGCCAGTTTAGAAAGAGGGGGATCCCATCCTGGTACACTTGAATGGAGAGAGGGATCCGTGAGGGTGCTTCAGGGAGTGGGGGAGAAGGACAGGGCTTGTGGTAGTGGAATAGGGAATATACCATTCATCAGCACCGTAATGCAGAATACTGGTTCTTGGGGTGCTTAGAATTACTGTAGTTTTCTGTAAACATTTTGTTCTCATAACTCTCTGGACAAAACTGCTGGATTCCAGCAAGCCATGGCTCTCCCCTCAGAGCTTACACACTCTAGCTAAACTAGGCAAATTTGACTGACATGTCTTGCCTCCCTGCTCCCATGGCTAAGAAAATGAGTCTCTGAGAGGGCTCTTTCTGGCAGATCCTGTGATAGCTGGTGGTGTTTGTTGAAGCAGAGGCCTGAACTGCTGCGTAGTGTGAAATGTCCCATCTGCTTCGATGCCTGGGAAAACGACACTTAGTCCTATTTGTTTCATATTTAGGATCAAGCGAAGACAGCATGCGAACTCTCCAAATCCATGGAAGCTGTGAGGGGTCATTTACAAGCTCAGCTGCGAAATAAAGAAGCTGAAAATAATCGTCTGGCTATTCAGATCCGGGTATGTTTTCGGTATTCACCAGGCCATTCAAACTGATCAGCTGATTGCACTGAAGAAAAGAGTGGCAGTCACTGACTATTCCATGCCATGCCCATCCAATAATGAAATGCATAAGCTGGCATCACTTATGCCATTGTTGTACATTTTCTTCTGTAATTTTGATTGAGAACTAAAATTCTTTTTTTACTTGTGTGAAGCGAAGTCATAAACTTTAAGGGTTAATTGTCTCCAAGTAATTACTTGTTACTTTAGATTTCCCCTCAAATTAGTTATGTTAAAGAGATTGGTTTCTGCTGAACCACATATCAGGAGTGATGGGAAACTATTTAACTTGCTATCTGGGAAAAAGAAACTCCTGCCATGGGTCTCTTTATCTGATTGCAAAGACACGTTTGTTTCACTGTATCACTGGTGATACCTATGATCAAGGGTCTGGAACGGCTTCCATGTGAGGAGAGACTATAAAAATGAGGGCTGTTTATCTTAGAAAAGAGACAACAAAGGGGGAATATGACAGAGATCTATAAAATCATGAATAGTATGGGAAAAGTGAATAGAGAAGTGTTGTTATCCTTTCACACAATACAAAAATCAGGGGTCACCTGATTAAAGTAATAGTCAGTCAGTTTAATACAAACAAGAGGAAGTACTTTTTTATATAAATGCACAGTTTACCTGTGGAACTCATTTCCATGGGTTGTTGTAATGGCCAAAACTATAACTGGGTTTTAAAAAAAAGAATTATCTAAGTTCACAGAGGATAGGTTATTAGCCAAGATGGTCAGGGATGCAATCTCATGCTTCTAGTGACCCTAAACCTCTTGACTGCGAGAAGCTAGGAGCGGAAGGTGGGTGGAGCACCTCAACCGCTCTGTCCTGTATGCTCACCCTGAAGCTCTGGTACTGGCCACTGTCAGAGACAAGATACTGGTCAAGATGGACCATAGTCTGAATCAGTATGACAGTTCTTAGGTATTGAGATGAAGAAAGTTGCCTTGGGTTATCTTGATGAAAGCTGTGTGTTAACTATCTCTGTAATTTTAAGAAAAAGGCTATATACAGGTATGTTCTTCTGTACAATGAATTATCAAGGCAGATACATTTCAATTGAAAGGAGATAACTCCTATGTAGAACAAAAGGTGCTAGGTCTATATCTACCTTGGAAAGCCTCAGGAAAGATGACTTCATTGCTGAGCAGAAGTATGCCACACACGGTGGAAAGAAAATAATCTTGCTAAAATCTGTCCTTACATATAGCAATAAATATTGGGCCTAATGTAAGGATGTGCAGCTTTGTGGTCAGTAGAATTGCACTTGCTTAAACTAGGTATTATATTGAAATACACTGAGCCAAATGCAAAGAGTTCAGAGCTTACCTTGTTTGGTACTGATGTAATAATAACCTTTAGATTCTCTATTAAGACTAGAAATATTGGAAACGACTGCTGTTTGAGTCTTCTTGAGACATAATTCCTGAACTGGTTCCCAAGAGGTATTACCCTTATTCACTCGTTTTAGGACAAGAGAATGAGACACCTCTCTTAGCATATGTTAACACTGTGAGTGAAAAGGTTAAAGGATCTATCATAACTTATAAATTGCACTAAGAGGAAACGGTTGCTGCCTCAGGAGTGAAATTTGGCAGCTGTGTTTATCAGCACACAGAAACACTACATGCTACTTTTAAGACTGGAAGTTTGGCATCTCAGCCCACCTTTTCCACTGCAAGAATGGTTTTCAAGATCATTTTGTATCTCATCCCATGAATAAAGTGGACCAAGCTACAGTAGGAATGGCAGACTGAACTGAGATTATTTAGCTCCATGATGGACCACATTGATAGATGGCTTATGTCTACCTCTCTCCTTGGCTGCTGGGAGATAAGTTGACCCTCTTGACTGAAGATAAAGCATTTCACATAGAATGTGTTTTTTTTTTTTTTTTTTTCCTTTCCAGAATCTGGAGCGCAGTGGGGCTCAGCATAAGGCGGAGGTGGAACATATCATGGAACAGCTAAAAGAGCTGAGGCAGAAGGGGGAGCGTGATAAGGAGGCCCTGAAGAAAGCCATACGTGCACAGAAAGAGCGGGCTGAGCGCAGTGAGGAATATGCAGAGCAGCTGAATGTACAGCTAGCAGAAAAGGTAGTTGGTCCTGGGGAGGAGGGAAAGAGAATCCTTTAGAGTCTCTGTCTGTATGTGGGCATATCCTTGACTTCTGATACCAACCCCAGGGTGGGAGAGCTGCTTTATCTAATGAGATTTATTTTTGTACTGGGGCCTCGGCCCATTTGCACCACATTTAAAACAAAGCTATTTTTTCTCAGCTGTCACTGTTCACTGCTCCTTCCTTTGAACAAGATCATGTGATAAACTAGCAGATCTGATCTTCTTCAGACTTCCTTCCTACCTTTAGAGCCTGCTGAGGAAAATGGACAAAAGGTTGCAGGGCCTCGCTTTGCTTTTGTACATGTATGCTGGTTCAATATTGAGCTGCTTTCAGAGTTATGCATGGAATTGGTAGTTGACAAAGAAAATGTTCATAGTGGCAAAGGGGAAAGAAAGTAGGAGTAAAAAATGGGAATTTATTTTGGCAGAGGAAATCATTGGGGAAAGCAATTGGAGCAGAGACTATAAATAAATAAGACACCTAGATTTGCCTTTGGGGAAAGGGGATTGGAGGATATAGCAAAAGCAGGAAGGCTGCGACTAGGACAAACCAGAAAAGCTCAGACATTTTAGACCACTTGTCCCCTTCCTGCTCTTCAGTAATTTGTGTTCTTTTGGGGTTATCTCCTCTGTCCAAGGCCAATGCAGGTTCTTAGCTATGCTTTGCATTCCTAACTACTGCATTTGTTGTCTTCAAAGAGGAGCCCCTCCTCTCTCTGCTAGTGTGGCTGTGAGCTGACAGCATCATTTGAAAACGTTATTTGGCGAGGACATGGAGTGGTAAAAGGAATTAATGTTGTTTTTCAAACCGGACTACTGTTGAGCGGAAGTATTATCTCCAGAGTGTTTGATATTTGTTGCTACCGTGGCATGTTCCACTTTTCACATCACTGTTGTCCTGTGATTTTTTTTTTTTTTTTTTTTTTGTCAGTCTTGTCTCTCTCATTCCACATCTTTCTCATGTTGGACAGGACAGTTATGTTACTGAGGCACTGTCCACTCTGGAGTCCTGGAGGAGCCGCTACAACAAAGTAGTGAAGGACAAGACTGACCTGGAGCTTGAGATTGTTATGCTGAACAGGTAAGAGCTCTGGCATGGGGAGCCAGCATGAATGGAGCTGGGATACTAGTTCAAGAAGGGACTCCTCAAGTCTCCAGGTTGGAGCATAAGTACTCAGTTGAAAGCTAGAGCCAGCATGGTCTAGTGGTGAAAGGGTCTGAGAGCCAGGAGGTCTGGCTTCTACTCCTGACTGCCACAATGATTTGTTGATTAAGTCACTTATCCCTGTGCCTGCTGCCTATTCTGTAAAATATATATACTTACTTTTCTTTGAAGGATCTCAGAAAGGCTCACAACGAAAGAGACTATTTAAATGCAAAGTAGTTTCATTAAGGCTGATCTGTTTTTGTGGAGCTGGGGGCAAAAATTGTCAGTATCATCACAGTGCAGTTACCACAGAGAAAACTGAGCATAGGAGCAAGAGGGGGAAGTATCATATTAGCAGGGGTGCCAAACCTACGGCTCATGGGCTGTACGTGGACCACCAGAGCATTTCATAAGGCCTGCAGCCTGCTTCAAAACAATATACTAATGGCCAATTCATTCATGTTTTGTTGTCATGTTTACATCATTTTAATGTACACAAGTCTGTAAACAGACAATACTGTACGTAGGTTGTTTCTATCTAAATGCATATGAGACAAGCTGAACTTAAAATTATAAATCAATACAGGTGACTTTAAATCTTATTAAAATACGTAGAATCTGTTTGGCCCACACAAGACTTGAGGTGCTTAGGTTTACGTGGCCCTTCTGTGTAATTAGGATGGGTACGACTGCATTAGCCTATACAACTCGGATATAATGTATCAGTGCCACTGCAATGAACTGCCAGCAGCCCGGTAACATCTGTGTGCCTGTTTTCCCAAAGGGAATGGAGCAGCAGAAGAAACCAGAGTGAAGTTTGTATAGCCAACCAGTAGTGTGTGCATGCATGAGATGTGGAGGGAAAAGGGGGAGTAAAGAAAGGATGTCTTGTTCCTGAAGCTGAATTTCAAAGAACAAGAGACTTTTTTCTTTTTTGTCATTTAATGGTTAATTTCACCTCCTGCATGGCAGCCGTATTACAGACTTGTTGGAGCAGCAGACCTCCATGGAGGACAAAATGCGGGAAGACAGAGATGCTCTGGTGGATAAACTGCACCGACAGGCCACAGAGAGCACGTCTTTCAAAATGGAGAATGAAAGGCTGAAGGTCAGTTGAATATCTAGGCGTTTTGTAGCTGAAATGTTAGTATAAGGGAGAAGTTGTAGTGAGCAGCTGCTACCCCTGTAAGTCCAGAGAGAAATTATGTCCTTTGATCCCATTTGATGTCAGATCAAATTGCGTTGGAAACCTTAAGTGTAACTGGATTGACTGTATGTTCAGTCCTGTGTTCCATTTTTTGACTTGGGTGAGGTAGGCTGAAATTTGTGAAGAGAGGAACATATAAGGTTTGTTAGGGGAGGGGAAGAATAGGCTTTTTCTACCCTCTGATTCAGTATGTGGGATTGGAGATATGCTTACCTGCCTGGTCTCCTGGATGATATATTGTGTCATCTATACAGCTGGACAGGGAACAAAAACCATATCTTTAGGGAGAACCACAGCCTCCAAAATAGAAAGATGCCTGACATCCTCTCCAGACACTTACATAACCATCTATGGTATGGTAGGTAATGTACCTGATTATCCCTTTAAAGAAAGCTTCAGTCCAAATAAACCAAGCATGACGCTGATCCAGTGGACACAGCTCATTTAAAAGTGTTTGGAACATGATGGAACAACCCTCATGCAGATGTAAGGCCATGTTCTCTGCTGGCATACATTGGTGAAGCTCACAGCCCCTGCTCTAACTTAGCTTAATGTATATGGGGACAACTTAGCCTGCTCCAAGCACTGCCTCTTGAATAGAAGATGTCTTCTCCATTCAGGCTACCATGGTCCCAGTGGAGGAGAAGCTGAACCAAGCTCAGATGGAGGTGCAGCAGCTCAAGGCATCTCTGAGGAACTATGAAGGGCTGATTGAAACCTACAAGTCTCAGGTATTTTATTCAACCCTCCTTTTTCCTTCCCTCCTCACACAAATTTGTTTTCTTCCTTTGCTGTTGTGGTTTATTCTCTCATGCCTTAATTCTGTTTGCTAGCTATTAGATGATGCTCTGTCGTCTTACTTTTCTGGTTTTCATGGCTCTAATAAAATCTATTTATGCAAAAGCTTTTATAGATTATTCTGTTCAAATGGCAGCCTGTAGGCAGCCACCTGCTTTGTTCTGGACTGTAGAAAACTTGCCTCACTCTGCACACTCTGATCACCCATTCTGTTAGCAGAAGCTGAGTCCATGTGTAAAGATCTTGCTCAGTGTATAAATTGTCTAGAACTGATCTTGGTAATTGTCACTTTCCCAGCCCCTTTTAAGAAGCAAATCCAGAAGTAAAATGTCTAATCCTAGTCATACCTTCTGCGGCCCTTCCACTTGGCTAGTGCTATTCCTTTGCTGCCCCTGCTGAGATCTGGGTTTTGTGGTGGTGGTAGGGAGGAAAAGCACAAAGGGGGAAATCTTTGGAGGACAGCACAAAGAAGGGTGAGAAGGCTATTAAAAAGTACAAAGGTGGAAAAGCTCCACAACTTGGGGTGGTGCTGTCCAGAGGTTCACAAGAATCCTGCTACTGGATCTCAACAATTGTAATTGTGCCAGTGTGTAGCAATCTGTGATTGAAAACCCTAACATAGTCATGTGCCAATTCTTTCTGTGCCCAGGTATTGAGAACCCGAATGGAAGCCGATGAGGTGACTGTGAAACTGGAGCTTTGTGACAAAGAGAATAAGACACTAAAAGATGAAATGAACAAGGAGATTGAGTTGGTAATTATTCCTTTAAGAAAACCTGGACCATTAAATTGGTACATGGCAGCCACTCAGGGCTGCACTCCTTTCTTGGTATAGTCGAAAACAAATGTGCTTGGACTCTGACGGAGATAAAAGAAGTCCTCCAGACAGGTTTGCCTTTTTCCCCCATCTCAGCTCAAGGGAGAATGGAAATGCAAACTAGTGTTTATTTTGCCAAGTGCATTGAATTTTCAGAATGTCCCATGAGGGGCCTTGTCAAATACATAGTGTCCATTTGAGGTGGTGCCCTTCACTGGGGGGAGGGTTGTTCAGGGTCATTAAGTTTAAATTGTGCATCCTGTCTTTCAGTGGTTGTCATGGAACAGTTGTTCTCAAGAATACTGTATACATTAATAAAACTCAAGCCTGGATTTGTAGACATTCGCACCTTGTGGGAATTTGAGAATCTAAGTGAATGTGTCTTGGAATAGAGGAAGGAATCTGCATTACAATGAGCAGTTCCATTGCTTGCCAGGCATCTGAGATGCCCTTATTGCTGGGAAACAGAGATGCTCTGGTGGACAGATAGCACCAATCAACTCAAAAATTTATTAGCCCAGACTCTTCAGAAATGTCTGAAATAGGGTCACATGTTTAGTTGTTTTTAACTGACCACTCTGTCCTTCCATTCCTCTCACCACCACAGGCTCGGAAGCAGTTCCAGAGACAGCTTGCTGAACTAGAAAAGCTGCCCGAGATCCTGAAGATCACGGAAACAAAGCTGGCAGAATGTCAGGATCAGCTGCAGAGTTATGAAAAAAAGAACATGGACCTTTCTGCCATGATTACAGATCTTCGTCAGCGGGTAAGGGACTGGCAGAAAGGACCCACAGCTGCACTGTCTGCAAGCCGGGGACCAAGATGAGTTTCTAGTCGCAGGAAGTTCAGTCTTTGCCTCTGTACTCGTCTCTTTTTGAAATGATTAAAACATCTGCACTGCAAAATAAAGATGTGTGGCATGTCTTTGTTTAGGGAGAATAGTAACTTAGCTGATGGCTTTCCTTGCTATTTCAAGGCTTTCTTTCAAACTGCTTAGTTGCAGAGTCTTACTGGGTCTTGAAGAGCTGCAGAACCCAAAATGCATGGTGTCTCGTTCATTTCTGTCACCCTGATCAACTTATTGGCTGCCTCTCTCTCATGACCATCCGCTCACAAATATTGCTCTGCTTTTATTTTCTTCCCCTGCCTTCCTGATGCCATGCCAACAGGGGCCTTGAATGATTCTGTGGCCTACGCACTTTGCTTTGATGATCTCATGCAAATCATTAGCTTTCTCAGTATTTCAGGCTCTGAATTCTTCCCGGCCCTGTTACCACGCACAAGCTTCGTCTAATCTGTATGCTTCACTATGCTTGCAGGTGGCTGCTCTACTGTCAAGTTCTTATGGCACTGACCACTCGTATGTGGTGTGGAAAAATTCTATTTAATGATGGGTCTAAACATTACCTGGAGGAACTACACAAATCTGACATGTGGCTTTTTGTTGTTTCACGTACTGTTGCCTCCATTTCCCTCTCCAGGGCTTTCCAGAATTGTGAATTAAGGTGTTATAGCTGTGGGTTTCCTCCTCCCCAAGAACAGCACCCATTTGAGGTGTCTGGTCTTGCCTTTGTATTGACCTCCTACGTAAGGTCTGTTTTCTGTCATTTTAGATTGAGTTCCAGGGAGACAAAATGGAAATGACAAGAGAGAAGTATCAATCTGCCCAGGAGGAGAACAAGCAGCTGATCTTGAAGCTAGAGGAGCTGGAGAGGTTAGAATATATAACTGGCCTGCTCTCCTTGCCTGACTTTTTCTCTCCTCCGCTCCTGACCCTCCTTGTTCCTTTTTCAAGGCACTAAGGCAGCTGCTGGCTTGCTTGTGTACCTTTCCCATCTCCCTGAGCCTTTATGCATTTAAGAGCCTTTGTAGAATTAAATCAGAAAGTTAGGTGGTCTGGCCTGCATAAGTTTGGAATGCTTCTGTAGAGAGAATAACTTTTTTAGTCAGGAAAACATCTCAGAAGGACTACTTCTTCCCCCATCTCTTTTTTTTCCCCTCATGAGCTTTCAAGTACTTGCTTGTTCTGGCCAGGTTGGAAATTCTCTGTGACTGTCCTTTTCTGTGTTATTCCTGGTCCCTGCTGAAATATGGAAGTGCCAGAGACATGAGCATAGGAAAAATTAGATTTACTTGTTTATGTAATCAAAGAAGGTTCAGGTTGGCTCTTATTCCGAGTCTGTGCCCACCCTGAGTCTTCAGTCTGGTATTTTGTGCTAAGTAATCTTAAGAAGAAAAATGTTCATGAAATTTTCTTCTGTGTGAGGCACTCTGAAGTCCTCTGCAGGCACACTAGAAAAATCAACAAGAACAAAGGGCCTGGTCCCACACCATTGGCTCTTGGAGGAGCTCCACTGAAATCAGTGAGAAAGGGCAATCCATAACTGTCCACTGTAGAGTTTCTTACATCTTCCTCTAAGCATCTGGTACTGACCACCGTCAGAGACAGGATATTGCATTAGATAGGCTACTGGTCTGATCAGTATGGCAGTCCTAAATTTCCTGTATCTCTGTGTTTCTACACTCTTCCATTGGTGATGCTGTGGTGAGGACAGGTCAATGAGTATTCTCAGTATGCCCCCCATCTTGAAATTATTTGGTGTTAGAAGTGAAGTGTGAAACTCTGCTTGGCTCGGAGGTCCTGACTTTAGAGGGGAACTTGAAGATTGATCTGTCCCCTGACCAACCAGTGACCTGAGGGAGAGGCATATTGAGCCAAATTGTATTTAATGATTAATAAAATTCTTTGTCTTGCTGTCTCAACCCAGGAAACTAGAGTCGACGGGTGCACAGAACATAGAGTTCCTTCAGGTCATAGCTAAAAGGGAGGAGTCTATCCATCAATCCCAGCTGCGATTGGAGGAGAAAACCCGTGAGTGTAGCTCCTTGGCTCGGCAGCTGGAGATGGCCATTGAAGATGCCAAAAGACAGGTTAGTAACTCCTTGTCAGAGTAAGAAAATGATCAAATACAGTGGAACCCTCAAACTACAGGAGAGCAGGTTACCAGCTGATGGAAGGGGATACCTCTACATTCCATCACCAACCTTCTAATTTTGCTTCCTCTTGCTGCATTATCTGTAGGAAACAGAAGCAAAAAAATGAAGTTGGTACTTTGTCTCCAGTAGGCACACACAAATGGAAGGAAAAATGCTAGACTCAGATGCTCCTTGTCTTTGCCAGAATCATACAAAAATATGTCCAGTCCTCCTCTAGGGCGAAGGGGGAGGAAGTTATTACCATAGCAGAAGCAAAGCATTTTGTATGGACAACACTCTTGCCAAAGCAAAAAATTCATTGCCTTGTTCCTACTTGTAGGTGGAACAAACGAGGGACCGAGCAGCATCTAGAGAGAGGACAGCCCAGTCCAAGATGTTGGAGTTGGAGACCCAGCTGAGCCGGACGAAAACAGAACTAAACCAGCTGCGTCGGAGCAAAGAAGATGTGAGTGTTTTGGAGGGGATGTTGTTGATAAACTAGCAGCCTCGATGCAGCAGTAAGAGTCTGTAATCCCATGTCCCATCAGTGTGCTGAAGAAATTGTACAGTAACTTTGTTGCAGTGTATCTGTGTCTGCTGTGATGGTGAAACACACTAGTGTGCTTGGTGAAGTATAAAGTGTGGAGGAAGATGTAGTTTTTGCCCCAAGAGGCTTACAATCTAAGTCACATACATGGGGCCTGATTCTCGTCACTTATACTAACAGTTTGAATGGAGCTACTCCTAATTTACACTGGGTGAGAGGAGAATCAGACCCACCATACTATTCAGACAAACACTACATCAAAAACCTGGAGAACGGAAGGGGTCCAGACAGTGCAGGTATTGCTACATTTAGGGGGGAGTTCTTTTCCTCCCTTTCATCACCTTTGGATGTACAAGAGAGGGGCTGAGGAGTGTTCCTCTGCTAGGAGAATGATTTTGTTCTCGTTGAAGGGGATATTTTACATTTGGTCTCCCGTTTTCTTTCCCTGTTTACTTTAGCCCTGGGATTGGAAGAGGGCTGACCTACAGCAGGTGATAACCTCCTGAGTTTCTTCCTAGAGAGTGGTTCCATTTTGTTTTCAACCATTAGTTAATCAGAATGTTAAGTTCCTATTCTGATTGGCTGTGTTATCTTGAGCATTTATATACAAGTTGATGTGTGGGGTTGGGACTGAGTGAAATGAGTGATAGACTTTTAGTGTTAAGTGGTGTGTGTTGCAGTGCCATATTGTTCATAAAAATCCCAGAGAATGATAAGAGTTAAGGCTAGCATGACTAGAATGAAAAATCTCTAGCCTTCAGCCCTGTGTTTTGTGTCTTCTTCATGCAGTCAGAGCACCGATACCAAAGCCGTCTACAGGATTTAAAGGATCGCCTGGAGCAGTCTGAAAGCACCAACCGCAGCATGCAAAACTATGTCCAGTTCCTCAAGTCCTCTTATGCCAATGTTTTTGGAGAAAGTGCCTTATTGAGCTCACCTCTCCGTTCCCGATCTCCTCCATGATAATAGTTCCCTCCCTGTCCCTCTGCTATTGAGAGGTACAAAAAGGGGGCCTTATTTCAAAGCCATATCTTGTGCAGAAAACTGGTTGGGATTTCAGAGTCCATTTAAAGAGAAGTCTTCCTCGCATTCTTATTGTCTGGGTGAGATGGAGCTGCAGTGGTGTACAACAGGAAAATGGGATTGACACTGCAAATCTGGGTTGGAGTATGTGGGGAATGCTTTCCTTTTCATCTCCTAATCCCCCAGTGGTTACTTCTCTTGTAACTAACCTGGTGGTCTTTTTAATTAATCATATTAGATATTTTTTATTTTTGTAAGAGTTACATCTCTTCCTTTTTGCTCTTCCTACCTTATGTTCTTTTCTCACACTGCAAAGATCATGTTTGTTTTTAACTCTCACATACTGTGTTGATACAGCTGACCAATGGGGATACTGGGAGACAGTGCCACCAGTACAAGTGTGAACCCAACAGTGATAACTAAGTGACTGGAATCCACACACAGAGTGGGTTCCCTCCTGATCATCCACCCTTTTTATAAACAATTTTGTACTGGGAAACAATGAAATTATATCTTCTGAAGGTTTCTCACCTGATTCATGAATACTGTCTGATCCTTTATCGTTCTTGAGTGTGTGGTTGGTGTGTGTTAATGCTTCTAATCTGCATATTTCTGGATGACCTTTTCCTCCCAACAGCCTGATCCTGCATACCTTGCACATACCAGGGTCTGAGTCAAAGCCATTTGAAGTCATGGAAAGAGTCACATTAATTTCAGTGGGTCTGGAATCGGGACCCCAATCCAAATACAGTGGGAGCTTTGAGTTAGCTGTAGGGAAAAATAAAATAAAAAGACAGACTTGATGCTTGGCTTTGCCCTCAGAGCCAGCCTGCACATACTCCTGTGATGTGAGGTCATCTCTGGCATGTGAAGAAATGTCAAGGTCTATGAGCTCTACTGTGTCCTCCAGTAAGCAGCTGTTCTGAAATATAGTAAATATTCATTTTGTTTCAACCACAGCTGTTTGGCTGGGGGGCTTTTTGGTGTTTTTTTGTTTGTTTTAAATTCTGTTTATATGAAATGCAGTAATCAGTGGAATGTTTGGTAAAGGATTTCTACGTTTCTTTTAATCAGTATTTGAGAGTTCTGTTTTAATGTGTAACTTAAAAAAAATCCAGAAGGTGCTATGATAAAATTATTAAACTTCAGAAGTTTTAAAATGTGTGGTGTTTCTGAGGTTGACACTTCATCTTATAAATTGCCTCACTGTCTTTCTACAGTCGTTCCCCTCCATCATGCTTCTGGTGTTTTGTAGGAGCTAATGTCTCAAAGGAAATTCATGGATTTTTTAAAATTTAATCTTATTTTAAAGATCAAAACTAATACACCTTTGAACCATCAGCACTGGTGCTCAAAATACATAAATTTGTTCATGGGGATAATGCTGCAGTTGCTTGAGGGGAAATGAATCCTTACAATAAAGGGAGGAGAAAGCAGTCTGCACTAGCCTTCACTGATAGTCAAATGTATGATAAAATCAAGAAAATCAGTTCTTAAGCTTTCAGTTTTTAGCTCCAGCACAAAATACCATAGTCCTGTCATTCTGAATCAAGAAGTGTCAAGGTCTTAATGGCCCATGTATCCTAGACTTTGAATTTTACATTTGCCAAAGGCAGTAAGGAAAAAAGCCCTCTGTCTTGTGATTTTAATAGGGTCCAGTGCTTTTCTCTGTTCTCTTGTGTTGTGGAAAATGAAAATGTTGGCTCCTTCATACGTTCCATGTGTTGCAGCTTCCTTGATGTTTGTATCATTCTGTCTCTGAAGAGACATACAGAGGCAGTCCTTTTGGCTGAGTTGGCTCACTTCCGTAAGCATGCAGAACTCCTGATGCAGCTGAAGTCTTCCATGACTGTAAACCTCCCAGCATTATTTTTGAATGAATCCCTAGTCTATCACTGTTCTCTCCCACAGGAACACCTAGCAGTTGGGGTGGGATTTCTAAGTACTGCATCTGCCTCTGCTGTATCGCATTATCATTCAGCAGTTACTCTGAGATCCTATTCTGTAGTTGAAATTTGTTTTACTTTTCATACACTACTGTCACAGTTAGTTCAGTTTTCTGTTCCAAGTTCATTGGATCCAGGTTGTCTCCTTAGATTTCATCATGTAGGCATCCCTCTCTTTCTTGCTTTTATTTTGTGTGTACTCCTTGGTAAGGAGCCTAATGCTCCATCCATTTTATGCATGGACCTCCTATGGTCTCAGTGCAGTTCAAGGCACAAAGCTGCTGCAGGAATGGGACAAGGGCTAGTACACTAATATGAAACATGACAATTCCTTTGCTCTATCTATCTTAATATCCTCCTCCTAGAAGTATACCAGATGCTCCAGACATAAACCTTGGTCATTATGCAATACATGGGAGAGGAAGGCACTTAAAAGTGTGCAGCAGAGTTTTGAAGCAATGTAAACATTCAGCATGGCATTAGCCTTCTTCCTCCAGTTGGTATTATCTTCATTTTACAGATAAAGAAACTGAGGCACAGAGCAATGAAATTATTAGTCCAAGGTCACTTGTGAAACTTGTGCCAGAGCCAGAGAGAGAACTCGGATGCCCTCACTAATCTACATCTTTCACCATACTCTGTAAGATTCCTTTAGTGACATTTGATCTGCAATGTCCAGCTAGAGGGCAATTTTTCAAGAGGTTCGCACCCAGCAGCTCCCATTTTGATATTTAAGGACAGATATTCAACAGAGATTAGGTTTAACTTGAAAATCTGGCCTGAAATGGCTGTTTTGAGTTCTACTGAAAACAGTTACTGAATGGGCGGTTTTGGTAGGCTGGTGGTTGCTGCACACATCACCTTTTTTAAATGGATGCCATGGCAAACTTTGAGTCAACCTGCCACAGAACGACCTTTGTTCCTAATTTACCAAAGGTGAAATTATACAGTGCAATCCCAGCAGGAGGCGGTTAAATACGCGATACCAAATGGGTCATCTTTTGCCTCAGGGATCTTTTTTCCTGGAGCAATAGTGGCATCACTCTCTGAGGGAGTTATCCCTTAAGCTATTACCAGCAGGAGAGTGGGGTGGGAGGAGGTATTGTTTCATGGTGTCTGTGTATATAATGTCTTCTGCAGTTTCCACAGTATGCATCCAATGAAGTGAGCTGTAGCTCACAGAAGCTCATGCTCAAATAAATTGGTTAGTCTCTAAGGTGCCCCAAGTACTCCTTTTCTTTTTGCGAATACAGACTAACATGGCTGTTACTCTGAAATCTGATCCCTTAAGGAGAGATACTCTTCTCTTACCTTACGCATAGAGAGAAATAAATGTAAGAAAGGTTATGTAGATTCTAACCTGTCATAAAATTAACAGAAAAAAACTCAGCTCAGGCACTTCTGGGCCAAGTCTGCTATGTGTAATTTCCTAGCTCTTAAGAGTTATAAACTAAGGGCTGGCTTTTGCAACTGGATCCACATGAGCAGACCTCTGTGCTGGGGCAGCTCTAGTCCTAAATAGTGAACATTTTTCTGTTTGAAGTATTTTTGTGTGTTGTGAGAAACCTTCAGCAAACAGACTGGGGCCAATATTGATTTTGGGAAAAACGGAGACTTGTACATGGGAATAATATGAATCACAAGCCAGTCCTGACAAATGTGCTGTAACTGTTGTTCTCCTCCTCCAGGACGGTGTCTGTATGGAGCCACACTGGAGGAGTTGCCTCCCACGTTTGACCAGGTAATCAATGCAATAAAACAAACCTGGGTGTTTGTAATGAAAAGGTGGGCCTATCCCCAGAGGACTATAATGGATTGGAGGCTTTCTGTGCCTGGGCAGGGGCTCTTGCCTTCATACTCGGCCAGGGCCAGGGGAACTGGACTGGACTCGACTGGGGGTCGCTTCTGCTGGTCACTCCAGGAAGAAAGCCGAGCGCCACTTAAACCGTTTGGAGTTTTGCCTGGAGCCAGGATTTCACCAGGCGTAGACAGCAGTTGTTTCCCCTGGGGGCAGCCCCTAGCAGCGGGAGCACGCTTCGGGCTGCGAATGGGGGCTTAACAGGCAGAACTGCACCAGGCGGCCCATTGAGGACTGCAGAGTTCCGTGCTCGCCCTTAGGGGGCGCTGTGGGGCCCCTCAGGCGCCTCTGCAGTTTCCTCACCCACTGCAGGAGGAGAGCCCAGGGTGCCCGGAAACGGAAGGAGTGTGAGGGGGTCAAAGATCATTTGTGTCCTCGTCATGCGTGACGGTTGGCGGGGGTGGAGCTGGCCGGCGGCGATCCCGCGGCTGGGTCGAGATGCCGTCGGAGCGGTATCGCTGGGAGACCCTGGAGGCGCTCAAGGGTTCCAGCAAGGGGCAGCTGAGCTACTCCCAGGACTGGCTGCTGCGGGGTGAGGTGAGTGCGGAGTGGGGGAGCGCTGCGGGGACCCTACCCCACATATGGGGGGGGACTGGACCCGCCCCCGCCCAGCTCTGCTCGGGGACCCCCCCCCACACACAAGGGGCTGGGCTGGACCCACCCCCGCCCGGCCCTGCTCGGGGACTCCCCCCTCACATGCAGGGGGTGGGGGTGCTGGACCCGCTTCCTGCCAGCCCTGCTCTGGTGATCAGTTTGACTGACTTGTTTGGCTTCTTACCCATTCTTGTTAGGTCACTTATCAAAAGTGTTTGGCAACTCACAGACTAAGACCCACTGATGTAAACAGAGGTTTTATGAGCCACTACTTCGTGCATGTGTCCTGACTGGTGCTGTCTGAAATCCTGTTTGCAGTATTTTATAGTTGGTGGCTTATATAAAGATCTCACTCTGAAAACTTCTGGCCCTTCAGGCTACTACTTAGTTCTTATTGTTGCCTCAAAACCCCCAAGTATTATAGCTTTACGCTTGGCTTCATTTTTAAAGCAATTAATGAAATAGCTGACTTCTGCCTCCCTCCCACCCAGTGTATTAGTTAATCTCAGATCATTGGTGGTGATCTCTGTAGTGCAAAGTTTGTTTCCAGTGAGCTGGGCTTCTTGAGAGATTTTTCACTCTGTTCAATATTCAATAAAACTTCTCAGACTTGGGTTGACGACAGAGTTCCCTTCTTTCTTAAGTGGTGTTGCTGCGTATCTGGCAGCTACAGACAGATCTATTTTTAATTTTCTGCCTGGTGAGTAGATCCCTTGTTGGTATGCAAGAATGGACCTACTGGCTGGTGATCCTAGTTTGTGGGGCTTTTGATTTGGTTGAGTATATGTGGCCAGTACATTTGGCCCTTAGGACGTTACTACTCCTTGTGTATAAAACTTCCTTTTGAACTACGTTTCGTCAAGACCTTTCTTTGGCGCTTTCCATAACTGTTCCCAAATCTATCTGTAGATTAATTAAATTGTAATGACGTGTTGACTATGCTAGGTGTTTTCCAGACTGAGAAAAATACAGTGTCTGCCCTATAAGATGTTGCAATATAAAAAAGACAAAGATGAGGCTGGTAAACAGAATACAACAGACAAGCAAGACGATTAGAGCAATGTTGACTGATGACAAATTAAACATGTTGCATTCTCCCCTCCGATTCGTCGTCTTTTTGATCCCCAACAACAATACCCAGTTTCAGTTCCACCTTATGTCTCTCCTTCCTACCATTTGATCCCTGGCCTCTAATACATGAGTAGTTACTCCTGGGATAAGTTAAATAAATAAGTAGATGACTAAGGCCCAGTCTATACCTAAAACTTAAGTCATCCTAGCTATGTCGACCAAGGGTATGAAAAATTCACACCCCTGACAAATGTAGTTAACTGACCTAAGCCCCAGTGTAGACACTGCTAGATCAACGGACAAAGTCTTCCATTGACCTAGCTACTGCCCTCTCAGAGAGGTGGATTAACTACAGTAACAGGATAATGCCTTCTGTCGCTGTAGTCTCTCTACGTTATCATGGTGCAGCTGCAGCATTTCTAGTTTAGACATACACTTAGCTGGCTTCTTGTAGGCATAATATCGAAGAAGTGGACCCTGTGGAGTGATTTAAGTGAGGAGAGATTAAGTGGCTGTGTGGACCAGCTCAAGAAGGGTGTTCCATGCATAGGGGGCAGCAAGGAAATGAGTGCGGAGAAGTGTGTAGGAGGAGAAGACAAATGGTGTATTGGGGCTGACACAGTAATATCATGTAATATTGGTATCTGCACAATGAAGCCTTGTGAATGAGACCTGATCAGAGCTTTTTCAAGATCAGCTTTTTTTCTTAAAGTTAAACTGTTGTGTTTTAGAGCGGTAGCTGTGTTAGTCTGTATCAGCAAAAACAACAAGGAGTCCTTGTGGCATCTTAGAGACTAACAAATTTATTTGGGCATAAGCTTTCATGGGCTAAAAGCGACTTCATCAGATGCATGGAGTGGAAAATACAGTAGCAGATATATACACACAGTACATGAAAAGATGGGAGTTGCCTTACCAAGTGTGTGTCTGGGGGGGTCAGTGCTAATGAGACCATTCAATTAAAGTGGAAGTAGGCTATTCTCAACTGTAGAATACCAAGGGAGGAAAAATCACTTTTGTAGTGGTAATGAGGGTGGCCCATTTCAAACAGTTGACAAGAAGGTGTGAGTAACAGTATGGGGAAATTAGTTTTTGTAATGACCTATCCACTCCCAGTCTTTATTCAGGCCTAATTTGATGGTGTCCAGTTTGCAAATTATTTCTAGTTCTGTAGTTTCTCTTTGGAGTCTGTTTTTGAATTTTTTTTTGTTGTTGAAGAATTGCCACTTTTAAAGTCTGTTGTTGAGTGATCAGGGAGATTGAAGTATTCTCCTACTGGTTTTTGAATGTTATAATACCTGATGTCAGATTTGTGTCCGTTTATTCTGTTGCATAGAAACTGTCTGGTCTGGCCAATGTACATGGCAGAGGAGCATTGCTGGCACATGATGGCATATATCACATTGGTAGATGTGCAGGTGAACAAGTCCCTGATGGTGTGGCTGATGTGGTTAGGTCCTATGATAGTGTCCCTTGAATAGATATGTGGACAGAGTTGGCACCAGGATTTGTTGCAGGGTTTGGTTCCTGGGTTAGTGTTTTTGTTGTGTGGTGTATAGTTGCTGGTGAGTATTTGCTTCAGGTTGGGGGGCTGTCTGTAAGTGAGGACTGGCCTGTCTCCCAAGGTCTGTGAGAGTGAGGGATCGTCCTTCAGGATAGGTTGTAGATCCTTGATGATGCGCTGGAGAGGTTTTAGTTGGGGGCTGTAGGTGATGGCTAGTGGTGTTACTTCCTTTGTTGGGCCTGTCTTATAGTAGGTGACTTCTGGGTATCCTTCTGGCTCTGTCAATCTGTTTCTTCACATCACCAGTTGGGTATTGTAGTTTTAAGAACAAATGCAGTTTTATCTTCGAGCTTGGCTGTAGACGATGGATCGTGTGATGTGGTCTGGATGAAAGCTGGAGGCATGTAGGTAAGTATAGCAGTCAGTAGGTTTCTGGTATAGAGTTTACATGCTCATAGAAGAAATTCTCTCTCTCTCTCTCTCTAGGATATTTTGGAAGGATGCCGGTCCCCTCCCAAGTTGTCATCCTACTCTGGCTGGGTGCTGGATCGAGTGATCTCCCAATCTCTACAGGAAACACCTCTCTCCCGAAGTTCAACACCCAATGAATCCATTCCCCATACAGATGACCAGCCGCCCTCCCTTGCAAAGACCACTTCTTCTGCCAGCGAGCTGGGCTTCTCACCACTTTCATCTGCAGCACCCAGTGAATCAAAGGTAGCTAGTTAACTAATAACCCTTATTAGTTAACTATTATAAGCAGCTAGGGAAATTATAAGCAGAATTATAAGCAGCTAGGGAAAGAGCATGGTGGTCTTTAGCCTTAATCTGCCTGATCAAGGATGATCCAATGGTCTACTAGTACTAATGTGTTAATTTGTTCTAACAGTGAATGTACTCAGCTTTTTGGATAGGTTAACTGGAAATAGTGAGTTGGAAGGGTGAGTGACATCTTTCTTCAATAATGTCTCCTACTGGGCCAGATGCAAACTCAATTTGGCAGTATAAAAACATTAGTTCTCCAGGCTGTCACTGTGAGATCTAATAATATGGAGGAAGGATGACTGTGGGGTGTAAATCTAGGCTTTTAATGAAAATGAATGAGTGCATCTTGTGCTTTCTCCTGCTTGCTCTCCAAAGTCCTTCCAAGTTACTTACAGCTGTTAGGCCCCTGTTACAAGGTAGAGTGGAGAGGAAATAGGACAATTAGCAGCTAAGTTTTGAAGACTGGATGTAGAATGGGGTGGAGAAACAGAAAGTGAATAAAGTACTTTCAGTTAAATTGAGTTAGGAGATTTTTTTGCAGCAGCTTGGCCTCCTGTAGAATTATGAAAGAACTTGCTAAGGAAGCCATCTTGAGTAATGCCACATGGATCTGAGCATCTGGTGAAGTTCTACCATGATTTAAAAATTACTTAGTGTTAGAAAGCAGCATGAGTGTAAGTGACTATTTCTCTAGGTACAAGAAGGCTATAAGTGTGGTTCTTTGGGGCCTGGTGTGGAGTCCTGTTTAATAGCTAAATATTTATAACTCAAGAAAACGTGATAGATTTGCAAACCTTTAACCAACATAGCAACATGATCTACATCTTTTTAGAGCATTTCAGGCTTGGTATTCAGGCATCTAAAATATCAGCTGCCACTTAACCCAGATATCTGCAAAGTAATTCACATCTAGGGAATGAATTTGAGTTTTGCATGCATTTTGCAAGATGCTAGCTAATTTAGAGACTTGGGGGTGGGGGGAAGACACAGGGCAGATCTTATTATGGACAGTTCACTGTTTTGTACTTAATGGATAGCAGTCATTAATTGCTAAAAGCGTGATAGTTGGCATTTTAAAACCAATATGTCTTTGACTTGAATATTGCATTCAGTTTTGGTCTCCTTCCCTCAAAAAGAATGTTGACTTTCTCAGGTTGTGCAATGAAGAGGGCAAGAGGTTTTGGAGAGATTGTGTGAGGCAAGATTAAACTTGTGCTATTTAGTTTCCTTGATGAAAGTTATCAAATAATGAATAGTTTGGAGATCCATCAGTCACTTTCCTTTATCTAAAGGTAAAATACAAGAGAGACAGGGGACTTAATGACCTGGATACAATTCCCTGTTCTGCCACAGACTTCTTATGTAACCTTAAGCAAGTCACTTAGTCTCTCCGTGCCTCAGTTCCCCACCTGCAAAATGGGGATAATATTTCCCTACCTCACAGGGTATTGTGAGGATAAATACATTAGATAGTCAGGCACTCAAATACTGTGGAGATGGGAGCTGTATAAGAACCTTCGCTAGATAGGCAGTAGTCTGCTTTGACTCCTTTGTCTCTTATGGTGCATGCTATTTTCTAGAGAAAGATTGTCAGTTTATCTAGTTTCCTGCATAACTTACTGATCTAATCTGTCACTGACTTGGTTTGTCCTGCTGTCCATACAGGGCAATGAAGATCTTAGTCTGCTGGAGACAGACCACAAAGACAATCTTCTTGTTCTACCATCTAAAGTTACAGAGGTGGAAGGCTGCATATGGATGTACAAGGAGGTCCATAGGTTGAAAGGAAAGGTAACAAGGCATGCTGAATCACTGGGGTACTACGTAGCCAAATGTGATGATGTTCCACCAAAACTAATGGGGATAAGCAGATAACCCCTAAATTAAAATATGGTTATCTTGGCCTAGTTTGTGCTGCTTTGCTTGCATTACCTTGTATGCAGATCCCAGTGATTACTGTAGCACAGTTCCTATCTCTGACAAAGTCTCTGGTGGGGATGTTTATGTGAAATCTGGCCCTCCAGAGCCTACTCCCTTCATTAGAAGTCACAGGGCTGTGTTCAAAATGCATAGTGTATGTGAAAGGCTCTTCCTTTCTCCTTGAAATCCGCAGGAGGGGCTCAGGCAGAGGCAGGAGCAGCAAGAACAGATGGTGAGAGCGGTTTCTGATATGGCGAGTGAGCAGCTGAAGCGCTTTGATGAGCTGAAGGAATTAAAACAGCATCAGGAATACCAGGACCTGCAGGAAGTGATGGAGAAGAGGTAAGGGTAGTTCTCTTATGTGACCTTAGAAATGCAGCAACTAACTGGTGTTGTTGGAGACTGACTAAATAGAGTTTTGATTCTTAGATCTGTAAACCTATTAAAAAAAAAAAAGCTACTTTCTGTTGAGATTTGTGAATGAATTGGTACCTAATAGATGTTTTTATATGTCTTGTTGAATATCATACATCAAGAAACTATCCTTCGTGATCATATGCTCAAACAAACATGCACATGGGTTTTACAAGTAAAGAAAATTTAATGTAACGTTATGGTTTAGAATTTAAGTACATGGAAGTCACTTGCTGCCTTACACATGGGTATTAAAGTATAAAGTTGACTCACTATCTGTTGATACAAGTATTCTCTATTGGAGGCTGAGCTGGTAGCACTACCTATTATTAAGGCTGCCCAACACTTCCCATTCTAAGATCCTGTTTTCAGTTGCTTTAACTTTGCAAAGCTTTAGCTGTTTAGCCTGAAGTTTTCCATACCAGGGGTCTGCCTTGTGCTGAAGATTTCAATCCACCCTGAATGGAACTCAAGATTCCTGAATCTCACTGTTTCTCTGCCATCAGCAAATATCTATGAAATATGCTGGCAAAATGTCTCATCTCACTCCAGTGCTGGTTCACATAGCAATAGTAGATAGTTATTCACTATCAGTTACTCTGTAAGATCAAGTGGAAGAGGTCACTGCAGTGGATCTGAAGGTTCCAGCCCTGCTGATGATCTACATGTGATGACATTTGTTTTTTCAGTTTGCTGTTTTTTAAAACCTAGGAAATTTCTCTCTCTCTCACTCACACACACATGATTAAGGTTGCAAAGTAAAGCACTCAAAAGTTCAAAAATCCTTAATTTGGGCTTCTTGTGGAAATGTGTTGTGATAGTCTTTAATTACAGATTCACATACTATTTTTTTCCACGGGACCCTATGTAAACTAAATAGGAACTTGGAGGTGTTAAAAGACATTTATTTAACAGTACACAGCAGTAGTTCAGGACAGGAAGTGAAGGCTGTTGTATTAATTGATCAAGAATGGAGAGTGTAATTCACCTTTTGGAATTTTGTCAGGACTCTGGGGTTAACACTTCTGTGATTTATGCTTGAAAATCTCATATGCAGCATCTTTGCATTTACTGTCCTACTGGTATTTATCTTTCAGGGTGTTTTTCAGGTGATTCCAGCTTTCAGTAAGTGGATGAAGAGAGATTGCATCTGATGGAGTTCTCCTTTAAACCAATTTAAAAATAGCTTCTCTGGTGTGTCCATAGACTGTACTTCATCCGGAGCATGTCTTGGGGGAAGAGGGTGGGGAATCCTTCGAAGTCCTTTGAAGAACAGAACAATCCCTCATTTTCTTCTGCTTGTATTTCAGCTCTAGGGAGGCCCAGGGTCAGCAGGAGAAGTTGAAAGAGGAACATCGACACAGAGCAAAGGTCTGAACTTAGAAAGGGTAGTGCTATTACAAGAAAGGGTGGTTGGCCTGTGTTTGGAAGCTAGGACTTGCACAGATTTAACTGCTTTAGTGATGCATAGCATAACACATATGTAGAGTGAAAATGTACATTGCAGTGCTGCCCCACATACTTGCTACATCCCCATGAGAATGCAGATATTCCAGTGAAATGTTCATCATTTAGGACATTCTGCTACATTGCAGGAATAGAAGCAGTTACATTTCACTTGTTGCTGAATCATAGTTAAAATGAAAGGTAGTTTGCTACTGACCTCAGATGGACCAGGGCTTTAGCCCTTAATATATAACTATTCAGGACAATGTCCATAGCCATTGAGGCATTGTAACCCAACTTGTCAGGATGTTGTCCACCCTTCACTTTTGTTCTGTGGTAGTAAACCTTTTAGTTCAATGTATAAACAGAGACGTGTACTATTCTTGTGTGTCCTGATCAGATTATTTTTAAAATGGATTATATTTAAATTAAATACATTTCTCTTTTTAAAAATCAATAGATTTAAAATTGAAATTACTCCTATTTTATGTCTTAAATTTACTATAATCCATTAAAACCATTTAAAGTAAAATAAATAATATTAAGCAGTATGTGTTCTTGTTCTAAAATCATAGAAATGTAGGGGTAGAAGGGACCTTGATAAATCATCTTGCAATGAGGAAAGACCAAGTATACCTAAGACAGTTCCCTGACAGGTTCTTAAAAACCTCCAATGATGAGGATTCTACAACCTCCCTTTGAAGCCTATTCCAGTACTTAAACTATCCTTGTACTTAGAAACAATTTCTTAATATATAATCTACATCTTCCTTGCTAGAGATTAACCCCATTACTACTTGTCCTACCTTCAGTGGAGATGAAGAACTATTGATCACCATCCTCTTTATAACAGTCCTTAATATATTTGAAGACTTATCAGGTCTCCTCTCGGCCTTCTTTTCTCAGGACTAAATATGACCAGGTTTCTTTAACCTTTCCTCACAGGTCAGATTTTGTAAACCTTTTTGCATTTTTGTTGCTCTCCTTTGGACTCTCTTCAGTTTGTCCATGTATTCCTTAAAGTGCGGTGCTCAGAACTGGACACAGCACTCCAGCTGACACCTCACCAGTGTACAGCAGGACAGTTACCTCTTGTGTCTTACATATGAGGCTTCTGTTAATACACCCCAGAATTATATTAGCCTTTTTCACAACTGCATCACATTGTTAACTCATATTCAATTTGTGATCCACTGTAACTTCCAGATGCTCTTCTGCAGTACTACTGCCTAGCTAATTATTACCCAATTTGTAGTTGTGCATTTGATTTTTCCTTCCTAAGTGAAATACTTTACACTTGTCCTTACTCAGATTAATCTTCTTGATTTCAGACCAATGCTCCAAAACAGCCACAGAGCTGGTGGGGAATTTTTCAGTAAAACATTTTTTGTTGGAAAATGCTGATTTGTCAGAACTGAGACTTTTCTCAGGAAAGTTCAGTGAAACTTTCATCAGGAAGACTTTTGAGGCTGAGATTGGAGAGAGGCATAGGGAAAGCTGTCTGACTTGCTAGCCCGGTGGTTAGGGGTTCACAGATTCAAGTCCCTGTCTCCCCCACATTGCAGGTCAGCGATCTAACCACCAGGTTATAGAGTGTCTCAGCCAGTGTCTGTCTGTCTCTCTCTCTCTCCCCCCACCCCCAATGAATATTTTATACGAAGTGGAACAGCTCCAACAGGAGAGGTTGAGACAGACCCACTCCGCAATAGCAAAGAGCCTGGTAGTTAGGGAACTCTCTTGGGATGTGGGAGACCTAACCACTGAGCTATTGGCTATTCTGGGGTGGGTCTCTCCGATTTTCTACAAAAATATTTGGAAGGTCTCTGTTTCATCCTGATGTGGAAAGGAAAAACTTTTTAAATCTTTTTTTCCCCCTCCCTTCAGGACAGGAAAACCATTTCCTACCCAGCTGCAGTACCGATAACTTTACCTGCAGTTTGATTTGTGAAACTCCAGGGTGATGATCAGGAACTTGAATATGCTTTTGCTTTTTGTGTGTGCTGCTGGTCCCTTTGTTGGCCAAACAGTCTGAGATACCAGTTGGAACTGCCGTGTCCCAACCTGCATTGCTCGGCAGCAGTCAATGTATATTATGAACAGGCAGGATTTGTCCTTCCTTTGGATGTTGCTAAAATCTTTCTCTCTAGACGGGGAGTATATTTGGACTAAATTCTTCAAACTCGCCCTGAGACTGTTGCTGCCTCCAGAACGTTGAGTCCTGTGGTAACAGCACCAGTATGCTGTAGTGTGGCTCATGCTGTTAAAGGCTTTGTAGAATTTTTGCAGTGGGGATTTAAACCAGGGCCAGCAAGAGGAGTGACTGGAACATAGTTTTTAATCAGATTTTCCTGAGCATCCTTGCTTGTGGGTAGCATGCAGGGACTGTATAGGTAGTGTTGTGAGAAAAGCTTTATTTATGTAGCTTATCTTTACACTGTCACTCCCTCCTCCTCTCCAGATTTTAAACCTGAAACTTCGTGAAGCAGAACAGGAGAGGCAGCGTCAGGAGGAGTTGGAGCGTCTGCGCAAGGAAGAAGGCCAGGAAAGGCTACGCCGCCTCTATTCTATCCAGGAAGAGGTGCTGCAGCTTAACCAGCAGATTGACCCCAACTACAGACATAAAGACTTGCCACGGATAGATCTCTCAGGGTTCAGTAACCGTGGCAACCAGATCTGTGGGCTAGTGTCTGGGCTCATTCGCACCACTAGTGAGGTAATGAGGTTCTAGATTTCCTTTTCTTTTAAGTTAGCTTCTTATTCCTTGAAGGGAGACACTAAGTCAGCTAGTTGAGAGGTGCTTTGAGATCTTATGTTGCCACAGAAGAGCTTGTAGATGCAGTTCTTGTGCACTGGTTAATCTTGAAAGAAAGGGAATCTTTTTCTCAATGCACTTTAAATGCTTCCTTGAAAAAGTCTTATATAACTTATGGGGATTTTTACTGGAGAAGAGACACTTGATGTTAAATATACTGTAAAATGTTAACGTTAGATATCTCTCTTTTCTGAGACCATGCTAGAACTGGAGTGGCTGGTCAAACAATTGTTTGAGATTCAATGATGCACAGTGTTCAGTAGGTTCTAGCATTCACAAGCTTTCCTATAGCATCTAGGCTTTCTCACAAAACTACTCTTCTCTATATGAAAGGTGGGAGACAGAGTGAACCAATGACACACTTCTAAAATTTGGCATGGGCTGGGTTAGTTCTCAGTTCCAGTCTATCATAAATGTCTTGGAACTTCAGCTTTAGCTGGCATTTAAAATAACCCTCTTCCCAGTGGAGTTAAAGGGAAATGGATATTCAGGCTACATGGACTTGCTTCTCTAGCATGATCCCTTTTTGTTTTACCCAACCCTGTTAATGGAACTAATGTATTGAGAGTCTTGTCTGGCCCCATCACTAGTCTCTGTGTCTGTCGGGTTTGCAAAGGTGGTTATTTTTCCGTAGTTATAATAAGTAAGATGGTATTTTATTTTTTTTATTTTATTTTGCTACATTGCAGTGGATCCCTTTCTGTATCTAGAGCTTGACTGTAAAAGAGTAAGTAGAAGTCTTCAGTAATTGGTTTACACAGGCATAGGAGGCAGAAATTCTGCCTTGTCTGTTGTGTACCAGGAAATGACTAAAGGCCACGAATTTGCTTCTCTTGACTGGTGGTGTGAATTAATTACTGGTTCTGGAGGAGGCAGTCTGGGCTTTCCAGTAGAATGGTGCTGCCATTGCACATTGAGGATAGTAGACAGCATGTGCATTAGGTTCACAGCTTCTACACAAAGTATCTAGGTGCTGTTCTGGGGGCAGCCTGCCCTCAATTGGCCTTTTGGTAGGGGGAACTTTTAATTTGCCTTTTCCTTGTTTCCTGGTAGAGAGGTTTCCCTACTCAGGTAGATGTAGCCAACACTGAGCGAGCACTGCAGGAAATGCGAGGGTTAATATCTAGCATGCAACAAGAAATTGCCACAGCTTTGGAAGAGAAAAGGAAGCGGGATGAAGACGAGGAAAGAGAGAGGCAGAAGGAGTTACAGAAACAAGAGCAGCTGAAGGCCCAGACTCCAGTCCCTGCACAACATCCACGGGGGAAAGAGCAGAAGGAAGGTAGGTCCAGCTCCAGTGAGACCTACCTTACTTTACTGAGCTCCATTGGACTGCCACGCTAAACACTGGTTCAGAAATGCACAGGCTGCCGGAGCATCACCGTGGGTAGGCTTCAGGACAAACAGAACTAATGTGGGTATGGGATTGCTGGCAGAAAGCTTCATTGACACTGAAATTGATGTTTCATAAACTGGTTATGTTAATTGAAGCAAAAACAGTCATTCTTGGATAATACACATCATGCTGGGACAGGAGGGACACAGACCATTAATAGAGTAGGGGAGAACCTGGTGGGATGATGTGTGTTAGGTTACATGCATGGATTATTAAAGGGAGCCATTTCTAATTCCTCACCCCTGCTACCACGTGCATCTAGAATGGCTTACTGTTTGTCTGTAACTGAAGTTCAAAAAATCCAGGCACAGGAGTGATCAGTCTTCAAAGGGTGGACTTTTGTACAATTTGCAAAGCCTTAGTCAGGTATAATTGATTTTCTAAATTTGGTTGGGGAAGAACAGCAGCTGCTCAGAACTTCTGAGTCTTGATAATTTTTGTGGAACATTAGGATTTCTGATGTCTTCGTTGTGGTAATAGTGTATTTTCATGTGACTGCTTTTCTTGTCTAGTATTAGGACTTCAGGTTAAGGCAGAGGAGAGCACAATGCAGTGGTATCAGCAATTGCAGGATGCCTCTGACCAGTGTGTTGCTTCCTTTAGTGGATTGACTGACTGCAAAGACAATCAGGTATGGCTACTCTACGAATCCAAATTATAAATATTGTTAGGAAAACTCTCTCCCTCCCTCCCCTGTCTTTCTACTTGTTTATTGTCTAATACTTATGTTGAGTGGGATGTAAAGCAGCCTTCAGAATGGCCCTGAAAACTTAGAAGCCCACCTGCAAAACCTACTCATCCACCTTTTTCCAAGATTATGATGAATAAATGCTTTATTCACCTGTCAAAAAAATCCCTTTCTTTAAGAGGGTGCGTAAAAAATTTTGAAAGTCTGCCGTAGAGCAGATTTTTGTCCTGTGTATATTGTGATCTGGCTTAAACCCAAAAAAGTGAATAACTTGGAGTTGGGGCTGCCAGGAAGTCCTTAAACAGTAGCTAATGCCACAAAAGACTTTGAAAAACATTCCTTTAAACAATCCTGTTTCTGCATCTCTTCTCTCATTCCTGGTGAGAAAATGGTTGGTTTTTTTTTTTTTTTTAATTCAACTTGTGCCTCTCACATCACATATGTAAATTGTAAATTTCCACAGCAAGCGATATTCTCAAATGGATTATAGTAATGTCAGGTGTGGGAGGAGTATTGACAAATCACATTGATTCAATGAAGCTTTTAGGTTTCAATGAAGTTGAAACCTTGAGACAGTAAAATGTTAAGCAGCAGCTACTGTGCTTTCACGGGAATTTATTTTTTATTAACACTTCTCAGTTATAGTACTGGTTTTTTTGTTTGTTTGTTTTGTTTTTTTAAATACTGCAGGAAAAGTTTCTGGCTGTCTTAAGGGCTGAGCACCTGCTCAATTTCCAATTAAAAAATACTGTAGCAGAACGAAACCTAGATACTATAGACTTGTTCCTGCCCTCCCAATGCATCACATACACACACTTGTATGTATCTTGGAAAATCAGATATTTCATGCTCAGGCTTTTCAAGATGCGCACAGCAATGACTGTGGCAGAATGAAGTGTCATCAAGTCCCAATTACAGATCTTCCTTTTATCTTCAAGGAGGCTGGCACATTGCTGTCTCAAAATGAATTCTTCATTTATTAGTCTGAAGCTGTTCAATGTACCGTTCATCTTGTGTTGTATGTTCCTGTGCTCGAACTTGATCAGCGTTTTCAGCCCAATCCTGCAAGGACCTGAATGCCTCCTTTGTGTGAGAGTGCTTTTAACTCCTATTAAAATCAGTTGGAGTTAGTGCTGACTGCATCCTTGTAGAATTGGGCCACTCATGAGAAGTGTCTTCCCTGTGGTGATATGCCTCTTTGGGCTTGATCAGGTCTCTTGTCTGAAGTGATTTTAACAGCTTTTTACAATCTTCAACAGGTGAAGAATATCAGAATGGATCTCCAGAAAGCAGCCAGCATTCCTGTGAGCCAGATTTCATCCATAGCAGGTCAGGAAAATGCTGAGAACAATCCCAGCTGAGATGCTGTTAACCTTTAAATATCTGAGGGGAACATCAAGCCTGCCCTGTATCTCTGCATTGGTATTACATTGGAGAGCTAATGTGGATGGAGTCCCGATCTTTGTTATTTGAAGTTGCAGTTGGGAGGGTATTTTCCTCAGCTGGGAGGGATCTTATTGATTTTTAGCACATTTCAGTTCTAGTGAGCAGATTTAGGGCATAGCTACACTTGCAGATGTAGAGCGTTTTGAAACCAGCCTTCGGAGAGCGCAGTAGGGAAAGCGCTGCAGTCTGTCCACACTGACAGCTTCAAGCACACTGGCGTGGCCACATTTGCAGCACTTGCAGCGGCATTGGGAGCGGTGCATTATGGGCAGCTATCCCAGCATGCAAGTGACTGCAAGGGGCTTTTCAAATGCAGGGGGGCAGGTGTAGAGTGTAACAGGGAGTGTGTTGTGTGTATGTGGGGGGAGAGAGAGAGTGGGTTTTTGGGGGCTGAGAGCATGTCAGCATGCTGTCTTGTAAGTTCAGATATCTCACACAGCATTCCACACTGATGGTTACTTTGTCTTGGAGCAGATAAGCAGCTGGCTGTCAGAAACGGAGCTTTCAAAGGGCATATCTGCATTCCTGCAGCGATTCAAAAACAATGACAAGAGTGGCCACTTGACTTAAGGGGATTATGGGACGTTTCTGGAGGCTGATCAGAGCGCAGTAATGCAACACCGCATTCACGCTGACGCCCAGGCATTTCAGCGAAGACGCAGCAAGCGTTCATCTTCTCGCTGAGGTGGAGCACCAGGAGCGCTCCAGCTGTGGAGTCAGAGCGCTCTACGTGCCTTGCTAGTGTGGATGGGTAGTGAGCTAGGGCGCCCAGGATGGCTTCAATGCGCTCTAACTTGCAAGTGTAGCCAAGCTCTTAGAAATATTTAACAGGGCTCTTACCCCCTCCCTTCAGAATCTGGTGCTAGCTTTACTGAGGCTGATGTGGTTTGGTTGAGGCTTGCTTGTTGGCAACTTCCTAATATTCTGACTCTCCGTGCACTATTGATGATATATTCACAGGCTCTCAGCTAAGAGAGATATTTGACAAAATCAATAACCTTCTCTCTGGAAAGTCTGTTCAGTCTGGAGGGCGAACTGTGTCGGTGACTCAACATCCACAGGGTCTGGATTTTGTTTATTACAAACTGGCGGAGAAATTTGTGGTGAGGACACCTTGTCTTATTGGGGTGGTGAGGGTAGCCATAGCTTCTGGAGATTCTCTGGGATGCTGACCTGTCTCTTTAACTATTGAAAACAAAAGTCTTCGGAACTTATCACCTGCCAGGCTATGCTCACGCTATTAGAAAAAATGGGGTTATATTTTTTGGCCCAGGAAAAAGAGGAGCTTTGCTTTTTTCTTTATGCACCTGCTCATGTCTTATGGAAGGAGGCAAGGCCCCGTTGACTCCTCAACTTACTCCCTACACACTTTTAAAAAACAAAACAAAAAAACCAGAGGCATGTGTAGTACCAGTGGAATGTAGGGTGATATTTAGCATATCATGTAGCACAAACCTGTGCACATGCTCAAAATACACTATTGAAAACCTTGTAACTTGGCAAAATTTGAAACAAGAATTCACTGGGCCACTGAAACACACATCCGCAATCTAGGGGCTATGTCCCTGCCAAGTTTCCAACACTTCCCTTTGAGGGGCTATAGCTGTTCAAATTATGCTGCCCCTTTTTTTTTTATAGGGAGTGTTGTTTTTTTTCTACTCTCCATTCTCAAATGGCTTTAGCTGCATTTGCTGAAGATTTAAATCAATCAATAACCCTTGCTTTTGTGCTGACCACAAATGTGCAGAATTCTAGCTCAAAAGGTAAAACTTGGTTAAATTATAAGCATATGAAAATGGTCCTTTTAGAATGAAAATACTTGTGTAACCTTAACTACAGGCTTTTGTAAATAGTGCCTCTAATCACTTACTCATTTTCTTTATCCTGAGAAGAAGGGTTTATGGGCCTCTGGCAAGGACATGTAGATTGTATTGTCCTCCCATATTGGGTAGCTGCGTGCTCATGGAATATATAGAAGCATTAGGAGCCTTCAGTAAAGGATATATGTAAACTAACAAATAAATTAAAATGTTGTCTTTGCTGAGCATTAACTTGAAAGGGGTGTGTGTGTATCTTTAATGTTTTCAGAAACAAGGAGAGGAGGAAGTGGCTTCTCACCACGAGGCAGCTTTCCCAATTGCTGTGGTGGCTTCAGGAATCTGGGAATTACACCCCAGGGTGGGAGACCTCATTTTAGCTCACCTGCACAAAAAATGCCCCTACTCTGTACCATTTTATCCTGCGTTCAAGGAGGGGACTCCCATAGAAGAGTATCAGAGGTAACTTCTCCATATAACTTCTCTTCTTTGGAGCTCTGTAAGGGCTGAGAGTAGCAGCTGGTAGGGAAATTGAAGAAATACATGTTTTCTTACATTAACCCTCATTTGCCCCTCCACTTCCTCAAAGGATAATTTACTGATCTAGTTTTGAAGTATCCAGTACAGAATAGAACCTTATTGCTTTACACTGATGTTTGCCATTACTTGGAAATCTGAGATCAGGCCAAGCATGTCTAGAAGCAGTGTCACTGGTTTGTCTGCTGTTAAGTGGATGCTATGGCCGCTAAAATACCTCCACCCCCCAAAAATAGTGTTTCAACTAGGGCTGTCAAACAATTTAAAAAAATAATCCTGATTAATCACACGATTAAAAAAATCACTATTAATCACAATCTTAATCGCACTGTTAATAGAATACCATTTATTTAAATATTTTTGGATGTTTTCTATATTTTTAAACATTGATTTCAATTTCAACACAGAATATAAAGCATATAGTGATCACTTTATATTTTTTATTACAAGTATTTGCACTGTAAAAAAGAGAGAGTATTTTTTAGGGCTTTTGATTAATTGCAGTTAACTCACGTGTTTAACTCAAAAAATTAATCACAATTAATCACAGTTTTAATCATTCTGTTAAACAATAGAATACCAATTGAAATTTATTAAATATTGTGAATGTTTTTCTACATTTTCATATATATTGTATTCTGTGTTGTAAATGAAATCAAGTGCATATTTTTTATTTTAAATATTTGCACTGTAAACATAAACAAAAGAAATAGTATTTTTCAGTTTACCTCATACAAATACTGTAGAGCAATTTCTTTGTTGTGAAAGTGCAATTTACAAATGTAGATTTTTTTTTTGTTATATAACTGCACTCAAAAACAAAACAATGTAAAACTTCAGAGTGTACAAGTCCACTCAGTCCTACTTCTTGTTCAGCCAATTGCTAAGACCAACAAGTTGGTTTACATTTACGGGAGATAATGCTGACTGCTTCTCACTTATAGTGTGTCTGAAAGTGATGATAAGCATTCACATGGCACTGTTGTAACCGGCCTTGCAAGGTATTTATGTGCCAGCTAAGCATTCGTTTGCCCCTTCATGCTGTTCAAACTTTCAGGTGTCACCAGTGTATCTTGTAGCACCTTACTGATGAGCGGACTTAGGGCCAGACTTTTAGCGTAGTTGCTTATCCAACTTTTTATTTATTTTTTGCTGGTGAAGGGATATATGTTTATCGATGTTTTCCCTAATCGTGGCCTTTTAAAAAGTGTTGTCCATAATATTCAGTATGTTTAAGACACTGGACTACTGAGCTCAGTGTTTAATAAGTAGCCTTCATGTGAATTCTTGCACAGCTCTAGCATATTCTGATGTTAAATTTGAGAGTTGTTAAAGAAGGCTGAGAATTGGGGTCACTTTGGGAAACCAGTGAACCTGGTTTGGTATATTAATATTAGAGTGTCTTTCTTCCAATATACAGGATACTTGGTTACCAAGTTAAGGATTCCAAGGTAGAACAGCAGGATAATTTCCTTAAACGGATGTCTGGAATGATCCGTCTTTATGCGGCTATCATTCAACTACGGTGGCCTTATGGAAACAAACAAGTGGTATGTAAATGGTGCTTTAAAAATGTTATATTACAACACTAATTCTTGGGATAGGAACAGCATTGACTAAACTGATTTAAAATGTGGTTTAAAACTGATCCAGACTTAAGTTTAAACTAGTCATTGTGAATAGAGACAAACTGTGTTTAAAGGGACTGTCAACTTGAATTTTTTTAATTGACTAATTTAAAACAGTTCCAGCTTTTGACGAATTATGTTTTAAATAGTATGTTTTGAAATTGTTCTTAAAAATTCCTTTAAAAATACAAAGTAAGGGTTTGTCTGCATGTTTATAAGCGTCTCTATCAGAAAATATTCTGAAAATGCACAAAGTATTGTCCCAAAATAACTGTCCCTTGGAGAGCAAGTGGAACTGGAGAAAAATCTGGTAATGTTTTTGGTGGCAATATTTTGCAAGATTATCAAACATATAATGAGTTGCTTTCTTGTTCCTTTAGACTCACCCTCATGGGCTGGGCCATGGATGGCGCTGGCTGGCTCAAATGTTGAACATGGAGCCTCTCTCTGATGTGACAGCTACACTTCTCTTTGATTTCTTAGAGGTAAGTGATGTTACCTGGCATGAGCCTCACTAGCAAAATAAATAAGTGGGATGAGGAACTAGCCTAAAAGTCTGGCCCTAGGTCCTCCCATCAGTGAGGTGCCATAAGACGCAGTGGTGACATTACTATATAATACGTTCAGATGCTGCTGGCTGTAGCCATGACAGTTTTTTTATAAATGGCCTGAGTTTCACCCCTCTTCTACCCCTCCCCACGCTTTTGAAAGGAGGCTTATGTATATTTTCAGAGACCCTTGCTCTAAAGATTCCTTTAATTCCCTCAGTGATATGATTTCAGTTTTATCTGTTTAAAAAGCTGGACTCCCACAGTGCAGTGTTTGGCTTTTTATTACACTTGGTCCCTCAGCAGCTGAGGCAGTTCACATTAAGCTCATCAATATTTTTAATTCCTTATTTTTATTCTTCATATACTTGGCAAGCCCAGACTCACTAGTACTGGCACTGGCTGGTACAATACAGTGCAGAACGTTTTATGCCATATGGCCATCCTAACTAGATTGCTTCACAGAACAGGTGGGCTTTTACAGCAAGAAAGGGAGAGAGCTTGGTGTGCATTAATTGGGAGACTGATCCTAAGATACAAAGGTACGTAAATAAGGCACCAAGCTGGTAATGGATGAAGACCAAGTGGAGGCTAGTAAAGAAGCATGGATGGAACATAGACAGCAAGAGGAGGAGTTCTGTAGAAAATGACAGGTATAGATAAGGGCAGAAGTCTGTAGAGCCTTGAAAGTGGAGCAGAGAACTTTATGCAGAAGTAGGTGGTAGCTACCAGAGAGATGCAAGACAGTGACAGCAGGGAGGTATTGTCAGAGTGGGGAAAAAAAAGGGTGGTTTTGATAGATCCATTTTGAATGGGCTCCATGGGGAGAGTTGAAAAGAAACTGCTATAATAGTCAAAGGGGGACATGACCAGAGAATAGACTGGCAAAATGGTTAAGGAAGAGAATTATTTTGGGGAGATATTGTTGAACAGGAAGGAGATCTCAAAGGTGGCGCCATGGACTGTGCATGGGTGAATGATGAGGAAACAAGGTGGTGTTGATGATGATGTTGGGGTGGGAAAGAGAACGTGCTGAGCTTCTTTAACTTGGAATATATGGCATTAAAATACAGGAATATGATCAAATATAATAGAAAACCAGAACTCTGCAAATTGGGGCAAATGGTTGCAGAAATTGGGGTAAATGCTTGCAGAAATTGTCACTAGTGATGGGCGCTTCATTCCCTGACTTTGTAGAAATCCAGATGTTTCTTTTCTGGGTTCTAATGGATTTGGAGTCTTCTCTTGTTCTGTGGCAATCCAGATGAATTTCTGGAGTGTGATTCAAGATGCAGATGGCCAGCAGAGTTCAAACTATACTGCCTGAGTTCTTGAGGCATTTGTATTGTACAAATTTGTAAGAGTTCTCTCTCAATTACAAGGCCCAGTTCTGAATTCTGATCTCTGTTACCTTTATGGTTTTGTGTGCCAGGTGTGTGGCAATGCGCTCATGAAACACTACCAGGTCCAGTTCTGGAAGATGCTGCTACTTATCAGAGAAGACTATTTTCATAGGTATGACACCTATATATATAAACCTTATACAAAGAAACTTCTGTCAGTTTTTTTTCAGAATTAGGAGCATTTCCTCTTAGCTCTATGTTCATTAGTGTTCTCAAGCTCTCCCCCATGTAAATAACACAAGGCTGTTTTTCTGTTTGTGTTTTGGAGCTCACTCTTGTTGATCTCCCTGCAGGATTGAAGCAATCACCATCTCTGGGCAGATGGGCTCTTTAATGCGGCTTAAGCAATTTTTGGAGGTAAAGCATTCTCTTTAAATTCTTGAAAGTCTCTATTTTTTCCCTTTTCTTAAAGATGTATTGTTCAGTCAGCAAATCCCATGCTACCTTCTGATTCCCAAAAGGTCCATGATTATGACTTTTTGATGCATTCTCCATTCTTATATGGCTTCTTTGTTACTGAGTCTGTTCAGTCTTCTTGATGATTATGACTCCGAAACCTCTCCCTTCTCAACTGCCCCTCTGTCCCCCATCATAGGTATCCTTTTGAAGAAATATTTTGCAAAGGTGTAAAATACACTTTATTTTGAAAGTGTCTTGCAAATATTGATTAGTTTTAATAAATATGAAGCTAGGAGACACAGGAGTTTGTGATTTTCTTACTTAAAAACAAAGGAGCACCCAAGGACAAAAAGGCCATTGCAGAGAAACGAAATGAATTCTTTGTATCGGTCTTCACAGCTGAGGATGTGAAGGAGATTCCCAAACCAAGCCATTCTTTTTAGGTGACAAATCTGAGGAACTGTCCCAGGTGTCATTAGAGGAGGTTTTGGAACAAATTGATAAACTAAACTGTAATAAGTCACCGGGACCAGATGGTATTCACCCAAGAGTTCTAAAGGAACTCAAATGTGAAATTGCAGAACTACTAACTGTAGTCTGTAACCTAGCATTTAAATCTGCTTCTGTACCAGATGACTAGAGGATAGCTATGTGATGCCAGTTTTTAAAAAGGGCTCCAGAGGTAATCCTGGCAATTACAGGCCTGTAAGCCTGACTTCGGTACCGAGCAAACTGGTTGAAACTATAATAAAGAACAATATTGTCAGACATATAGATGAACATAATTTGTTGAGGAAAAGTCAACATGGTTTTAGTAAAGGGAAATCATGCCTCACCAATCTACTAGAATTCTTTGAGGAGATCAACAAGCATGTAGACAAGGGGATCCAGTGGATAAAGTGTACTTAGATTTTCAGAAAGCCTTTGACAAGGTCCCTCACCAAAGGCTCTTAAGCAAAGTAAGCTGTCATGGGATAAGAGGAAAGGTCCTCTCATGGATTGGTAACTGGTTAAAAGATAGGAAACAAAGGGTAGGAATAAGTGGTCAGTTTTCAGAATGGAGAGAGGTAAATAATGGTGTCCCCCAGGAGTCTGTACTGGGACCAGTCCTATTCAATGTATTCATAAATTATCTGGAAAAAGGGGTAAACAGTGAGGTGGCAAAATTTGCAGATGATACAAAACTACTCAAGATAGTTAAGACCAGGCAAACTGGGAAGAGCTACAAAAGGATCTCTCAAAACTGGGTGACTGGGCAACAAAATGGCAGATGAAATTCAATGTTGAGAAATGCAAAGTAAGGCGCATTGGAAAACAATCCCAACTATACATATAAAATGATGGGGTCTAAATTAATGGTTACCACTCAAGAAAGATCTTGGAGTCATTGTGGATAGTTCTCTGAAAACATCCACTCAGTGTGCAGTGGCAGTCAAAAAAGCAAGCAGAATGTTGGGAATCATTAAGAAAGGGATAGATAATAAGGCAGAAAATATCATATTGCCTCTCTATAAATCCAATGTACACCCACATCTTGAATAGTGCGTGCAGATGTGGTCGCCCCATCTCAAAATAGATATATTGAAATTGGAAAAAGGTTCAGAAAAGGGCAACAAAAATGATTAGGGGTATGGAATGGCTTCTGTACGAGGAGAGATTAAGACTGGGACTTTTCAGTTTGGAAAAGAGATGACTAAGGGGGGATATGATAGAGGTCTATAAAATCATGTCTGATATGGAGAAAGTAAATAGGGGAGTGTTGTTTACTCCTTCTCATAACACAAGAACTTGGGATCACCAAATGAAATTAATAGGCAGCAGGCTTAAAACAAACAAAAGGAAGTATTTCTTCACACACCGCACAGTCAACCTGTGGAACTCTTTGCCAGAGGATGTTGTGAAGGCCAAGACTGTAACAGGGTTAAAAAAAAAACTAGATAAATTCATGGAGGATAGGTCCATCAATGGCTATTAGCTAGGGTGGGCAGGGATGGTGTCCCTAGCCTCTGTTTGCCAGAAGCTGGGGATGAGGGACAGGGAATGGATCACTTGATGATTACCTGTTTGGTCCCTCTGGGGCACCTGGCATTGGCCACTGTCAGAAGACAGGATACTGGGCTAGATGGACCTTTTTCTTGCTTTTATAGCAGGCTTTTTCAGTGGAAGAGTTTCTTACATAACTTGAGTCCTATTGGGTGCAGATATTTCCATAATGTAGCCAATCTCTTTTGGAGGTTTGGAATTGCTTGCATTGGTTCTAAATTGACTGTTTTTGTTTTGTTTTGTTTTCCTAGAAATGTTTGCAGCGGAAGGAAATTCCTTTACCAAAGGGGTATCTGCCTTCTTCCTTCTGGAGGTCATAAGTCGGTTCCTTCCCATTTTCATCTTCACAGTAGTTCAAAGAATTTCCTCACCTACCTTCTTGTTACATTGAGGGACAAGAATACATAGAAATGTAAATCTTACATTTGTATTTCCATGGATGTTGTGGATATTTTCAACTGAAACATTTTACCCATCTTTGATCCTATTTTATGCTAAACAGAATTTGGAGCTTCAGTAACTTTTCTCATCTAACTTATTTTGCAAATAATTTAAGCCATTCTGTTTGCATTTCATTAGCTTTACGGACCTATTGTGTGTGTGTTATGGAATATAAGAGGCTCCTTCACATCTTGAACAGTGAATGTGTCAAGTGCATAAACTAGTCTAAATGCCCCACTACACTTTAGAGTTTACTTACAGTAAGCAATGACTTTCAGGTGGGAATTTTGCTCTGAATTGATCAATCTGTGATAGTTTTACATGAAACTGCAAATAGAAATACCTCAGTACTTTAGTCACATTAAGGTCTAAATATAAAATCCTGTAAAACTTTATTTTTGCATTTTCTGTGTCTAGGCATTTTAAAGTTGTTTCATTGTTAACAGCATTGGAGCCCAAAGGAAAATTCATTTTATATCTGGCTGCCTAAAAGTCCAAAGCAGCAAAAGTGGTGGTTGTGTTAACGAGGCTGATTTGATGTTGGTCAAATGTCATTTTGGTCGTGGAGACAGCATTGATTTCTTCATTTTTCCCCAGGGAAGGCCTTAAAATCAACAGCTCTTTCATTTTAACTTAGAAATTCTGATTTTTCCTAATGACACAGCATTCCTTATTTACCAGGGTTAGACTTGATTTTTACAGCTACATAAGCAATATGATGGCTGCTGAAGAACAGCTCACTGCTATCTGTTTTTTGGATTTTTTTTAAAAGGCTTTGCATGTGTGTAATATCTTTACTGTGAGGTTCATGAAACTAGAAGGATCCATGATCCACCATATGAAATGTAGTTTAGAATTGGTCTGACCAAAAAAAACAACAAAAAAACAGCAGGTGGAAGGGCACTTAACAGCTTTGTGTCTTCTTCAGTACTGATATTGTGCTATCACATGAAGAAATTAGAAATGTAGAAATTAGAAGTTAGTCCCCTTGGCTTGTCTAAAGAAGAACTGAACTGTGGTATTGACCTGTGTCGAAAAAAGCCTTTATAGCTTGATCAGACATGGATTGTATGAGTTTTACTGCAGTTAGTGTATAAAGTACTGTAATAGTTTTGTACTATGATAGTGTAATGTTGAATTATTCTAAGAATGGTTCATTCTAGAATCTTATTTGAAAAAAATGTTAAATTTAAGACTCTTTTTAACCTAAAGCTGATGCAGTTTACTTCTCTCTGGGTGCCTGCAATGGTGCCAAGTAAGTTTCTGGGAATCCTTAATGGGTGTCTGTACCAATATGTTATGGAAGGTCAGATTGGGAGGTGATTTTTGACAGTGGAGTGCACTCTGCCTGAGAGGCCATTGAAGAGGTAGCAGTTATGTGCTACATGTTAATATTTCTCCCATTTCTAGTGGACAGGTGCCCATATTGCAACTGGATAGCTAATTGACAGTCTTGGCAGGAAGAGAGATTTAATATGAAAATTTACATTTCTAACCCAGAGGGTGGCTTATTCACAAATGTGGGGTGGGAGGAGGGAAGGGGGCATTGTGGAGATGATTCTACTATCATTGCACATAGTATAGAATTTTAGTTTTTAATCCAGAATCTTCCTCCACCTTCCGTCACTGCCCTGCTCATGTGCTTAACTTCGGCCTGGAGGGGTCACATCTAATATTGAGGGGGTAATTCAGTTTGCATACTTATTCAATCTTTGACCTCTTTGCTGAGGTCTGGCAGCCTTGTAGTGAGAGCTGACAGCTAAAGTGAGTTGGATACCTAATCGCTGGGAACTGGGCTGGACACTCATTTTTTTTGTAGTCCATTTAACAGCCATCCGATGGTAGCCACTTGCTTGCTGTTGATCTGGGCTCTGGCTGAAGTAGTATCCTAGAATCAACTAGACCTCTCCTCTCTTTCTCCCTCTCCTTTTGTATATTTGATGAAGACCCTTTAATTCAGAAATAGTTCAGGTAGAGATTGTTCTAGCAAAATTAATAGCATTTTCATGTTTTATTGGCATTTTTTTGTCACTGAGACCTCCAAAAATGTTTTTAGTCTTTAGTGAAGAGCAAGTTTTGAGAGAGAGGAAATTAAATGAAAATAAGTAAAAACTCGGACAAGAACATGATTGTATGTATTTGAGAAATGACCACTGAGGCAAAGTGTTTCACAAAACACTGCCACAAACACTATTTAAGCAATATTATCACAAGATTTTGAGTATCTATGATGAAGTCATCTACTGATAAAGCTTATGCTACAGTGTTTTTAATATGTATCTCTATAGCTTAAATTTTGTATGTTAAACTTTCCCGGGAAGCACATGTAAAAACACTGTCCCCGATACAAGAAGGAAAATGTTTTTTAATTTTTTTTTTTTAAAGTCTGACTGCTTAGAGTTGGTAATACTGATAGCTGTTCTAGAATGCTATTGAAAGGATACAAGGGGAGATCGTCAGAAGCGCAAAGGACAGTTAGGTATTCAAGTCCTATTAGTGCCTCATAAAATTTCTCACTGTGCCTATGTTTAGTGTAGCAACCATTCCTATAATGAACAAACTAAAATGTATTTAATTACATCTTGAATATCTAATGCTTACTGTTGTGGTCATATTGGATATTTTGGTTAAATATTATAGATTTTGTTTAAGTTCTAAAATGTGTGTGGATCATGTTTTATGACAATATGCAAGGCAGGAAGCTTTGTATATTTTAGTTATTTAGGGGATATTAATGAAGGTGTATGTTTTTATAAATACCGTAAGGATGTTGAGTTTCTCTGCCTTACTCATGAAAGACTGTTGCAATGGATTGCCATGATGTTTTGAAACTATATTTAAATAGAGCAATAAATTTATTTTTTAAAATGCTTCCACTTAATGTATTCGCATAACCAAAATGTAACACATACCACCTTTCCAGGGGTAGTTCATAATTGTATCTAGTGGTGTCTAATGTAACTGAAGTCTCATTTTTTGTTGCAACTGTTTTTTTCCATTTCTGTCGATTTGAGTGATGGCCATCTTGCCTTACTGGGGTATTTAGAGAACTTCTCAATGCAGCGTAGAATAGAATGTATTTATATAATCTCAAATGCACTTAAAGGATTTGTTTCCAGTATGTATGCGTCACATTCATTTCAAATACAGTGTAAATGGGAACATCTGACATGAAAAATTGTTGTACATTAACGACCTGATCCAATTTAAATTGATGTGATTGATGTGACTCATGTACTTCATTAGAGATAATGGTCCTGTTGCAGTCCTACAGGTTCTGTTGCAATGTCTGTGGAAGATGATTTTTATTCTATTTAATTGCTTTAACAGCTTGCACAGGAGCTGAAAGAGAATGTATATTTGTGTGTTTTTTAATAAAGAACAAAACCACAACTCTGTTCCCAGAAATTTTATTTATTTGCTATCTCACTGGGGCTTTAAATATATATGAGGGCTCCATACAACATAGTTTAGGGGGTATAATTACAGCATCCTAGTGTTCCTATTTAAAGAAAGACTTCCTTTTTAGTTGTTAACAAAACTGGTGCATAGACTATCTAAAAACAAAAACCTCTTACCTGTGCAGGCATTCAAATCTTTTTGAAACCATGATCTTTTGTCATTTTTACCTTGCAGATGGGTTTGAGAAAGGAACCCTCTACATTATCTTTAATATTAATGCAAACTAAAGGTGCCTGCTTTTAGTAGTAGTACAGAAATCTAAACCTTGCTAAATATTTTCTTTTTATGGTAAATTAAATGTTTTTATGTAAACGTTGTGCTCTTTTTTTGCACTTCCGTCAAGGGAATGCTCCGGGGCAGCAGCCTGAAAGTGACTAGCACAAAGAGAATGAAAATAAACCGTTTCCATGATGGAAAAGTGGATGCGATTTTTACCATTATTTTCAGTTTTTAATCTTTCCTAACAACCCCTGTGGGTCCCACAACGAAGCCGGTGTACGAGGCTCGGCGTTGATCATCCAGTTCATGTACTCGGGTCGCTCAAATGGAAGGGCCTAAACTCAATCTCGGGTGAGAGCGCCCTTGTCGTGGCGAAGAGCAAACCCGGGCCCTGCTTCAGCGAGCCGGGCCTGGGGCAGAAAAACGGAGCTTTGTGGGAAGCCGCGGCGCTACGGCCGAGCCCCTGCAGCGTGCTCCCCGCGGACCGGCCCCCGCTGGCCTCTTCCGCCCTTTCGACTCTTTCCGGAACCCTTCGGATTTCTCCGTACTGCGGCAGGCGCCTTCGGCTTCACTCGGTTTTTTCCGTGTACAGGGCACCTCCTCCGCGGGGTGGGGCCCTCTCCCTTCGGTTCCGGCCGGAGCCATTCGCTGAGTTCCGTGGCTGGAGACCGTGCTGCGGTGTTGACGTCATATCCGGGCCAGCCTCTATAAAGGCCGGAGCTGGGGGCGGCGTCTGGGTAGTCTGTCTGACGGGCGGAGAGCGGGGGGCTGCGGTCGCCTCGCCGGACCCTCCACACAGACTTGGTGAGGAAGGAAGGAGGGGGGGGGGGTGTTACTGTCTACGACGGCCCGAGCGGGCGGCGGGGTGGGCCAGTTGAAGGCGAGCTCAGCTGGGCTCTCCCAGGGGCCCTTAGCCTGCGGAGAGAGACCGGTGTGGTGCGCCCCTCCCAGTCCCCGTTGGCCATAGAGGCGTTGCAGGGACAGGTGTAAAGCCAGGAGTTATCCCTATCTTCCTCGACGCTCGCCTCGGGGCGTCCGGAGGATGGGTGGGGTAGCGGTGAGTGTCCCTTCTGTGCGCGCAGAAGCTCACCCGGGAAAGCTCTCCTGCTCCGCGACACCGCCCCGCGTACGCTGTCGTTTCCCTGGGGCTCGCCTAAGCTCGCTCGCGGCAGCCGAGGGATCCTTGCTACTGTTCGATTTCCCAAAAATGGATTTAGAGCCTTGACGTTCTCCTCTCAGGCTCGCTTCTTGTCATCGCTATTAACATAGTCTCTGCAGAGAGACGCTCTTCCTCCCCGCCCCCCGGTCTCTCTGGGCTCGCTTGAGTATAGGCGAGCTCAGGGCGGTTACGACAGTAGTGTAATGAGTGGCTGCATTTCTGTTACTCTTTCCTGATGGGGTCGGGACGGGAGGAAGGTTTTGGGGATGGAGGAACAGGCGATTTGTGTGGATGTGAAAGAGCGAGGCGAATCCGCCCTGTGTAGCTCCCAGCAGTAACAGCAGGAATTTCATTTACCGCTCTGAGGAGCGAATAAACACCCTGATAAATAACAGTGCCAGCAAATCTCCCTCCCCACAAAAAGAGCAGGGGAGATTTACACGCCCCCAAGCAAGCTTTGCAGCCTAATTACTCCCGCCAGCTTTGGGGGGAAATCTGGAGAGGGAAAAAATGATCACAGAGAGGCTGATTGCGGGGAATAACCCTGGGTTCATTTCACAGCAATGGCTTCCCTCCCTGAGCCTTCACAAGCCCATCCCCTGTCCAAGGTCAGGAGATGCAGAAAAGTGAGGTAGCGATTCTGGATTTCTAGGTGGTGGCTGGAGAACTTCTTCCCCAATATAAAGATATATTTTTTTAAAATAATCCTGGACTTTAACTGTTACAGGAGGGAATTTTTAAATGCTTGATTGAAACACACAGCAAAATCCTTCATCCTAACTGGAAGAGGCTTTTACATAGCCTTAAATTAATCCCCTAAAATGAATGATAAAGTCTCCTTCCAAATGTGTGACTTTGCAAGACTCCAGATGCTTGACATAAGGGGGGAGAGAGGAGGATCATGGCTCACTTTACAAAATAAATCAGGATTTTGGCCTGGCTTTCTCACCTTGTTCCTGCAATTACGGAACTCATCATAACATATTTCTGATAAATCAAGGGAACGTCAGCCATGTTTGTTCTGTTTGAATGGAGCTTATCCATGTATAGTAAAAGAAATATACTTTTGGCAGTTTACAAGTATTTCAGTAATGTAATCATTTATGTTAATATTTGAAACAGTTATTTTTGTTTGGTATTCCAAGTGTCCATGTGTATGCAGCAGTAATATTATGGTAGCTTTATTCTCTAGTCAGGTTCTTTAATACCATTTTTCAGTGAATGATTATACTTTCCAATCATTTGATCTTAAAATATACATGGCTACTGAGCAATTTGTCACTCAGATTTAAATAGGCTCAGGAAGACAGGTATGTTGATGTGAAGAATGGGATGCAGAAAATAGCCCCTGGGAATGGTTCTGTATCTCTGATTTAAAAATGTGTCCTGAACCAAGAATGCTCCTTTTAAGGTTTTCTGTCCACACCAAAGTGGTAGAAGATTCTATTGATTGCTTTTTGTGAGAGGCCTTGATCAGAATTTCATACTGGTTCAAAATAAAATGTTCTTTAAAACAAAAAAATCACTGGATAGCCTTGTGCATTTTAATGCAATTAACAAATCAGCCTTGCTGTGAATTTTGTGTTTGTGTTTATAAAATGTGTTCTGAAAAGAACGAACAAAAGGATTGAAAACTAGGAAGACTTCTGCAGCATTGTGAAGGGTTCATAAGTGTAGTAATGGAGCCACTGGACTGTGTAAAATCATTGAATTAAGATAAGAGGTTATAGTGCTTGCATGGGGTAATTTATTTCCATTTCTGTTGTAACAGAAGAAGTCTTGTTTTTGGAAAGGTCAAAGCAAGGTTCAACAATAAAAAATAATAGATGGTGTGCTTCTGTGAGCTCCATAGTTGGTGAGATTAACAAACACATTTTATTTTAAAGTGTGGTATTGACCCCATCCCAGACTAAGTCTTGTTTACCATCTTTCCCTATGCACAAGCAAGGTAAGAGCAGTCTCAGTCTTTTCAGACAGGGTGGCACCTCTGATTGTGAGCTGTTAATTTTAAAACTATCCCTCTCATCACTTCATGAAAATAATTTTTAAATTCTGCATTGCCTTAATTTTACCTGTGTAATGACTTTGTATGGTATTCATCTATTATATATTTTTGGATAAAATCAGACTCATTCTTGGGGTGTGAATTGCTTGCTTGCCCACCAGTCTGGGGCAAGTAATTTTAAACTGAGCCTTTTCTTATCCTGATATAGTAGTAGTCCTGGATCTCCTCCTCCTCCTCCTCCCCCCCACAATTTGTCTCTGGAGCAGGCACCAGAATAATGGGGTGGAGCAGATTGCAGATGTTGTTGAAGTAGACTGCCAAGTGCAGTCCAGCACCATGTGCCCGTTGCTGGCCATGTATCAAATAAGGTGGCAATCTGCCTTCTTACTGCTGTAATTGATCTACCCTAAGCTGTGATAATGCCATGCTAGATATGCACTTGCTTCAGAAAACACAAAGGCACATAACTGCAGTTGTCCCTGTACAAGAACATGGACTGCAGTATACTCATGGAAAATGCGGACTAGGGGATGCAGGGAACTGAAGATGTTAAAATTCAGTGTATCAGCCATACTTAATAATCCTTGAACAGCAATCCCAAAAAAATACGTTGTCACAGATTTTATTTACTGCACATATTTTACATGGGAAGTGAATTTAAGTATTTTGGAGGAGATTTATATTTAAAGTTTGCTTGTTAAGCGTGTTAGTTTCTGAGGCTGTATTTTAAGTCATCCTGTCTGATGAATTTGTATATGGAAGTGTAGTTTACCAAGTGAGATCACTTTTTTTCCTTTAATTTAATTTTTTTTAAATGAAAATTGTGTATCTTAAGTCAATTCTCAATTGTTTTAATTACATTTGATTATTGATATTCTTAACATTGTTGCATGCAGCAGCTTACATAACAATCATTCCAAATTACATGTGGTGAGGAGAGGAAGTAGAAAGATGTTACTTTGACAGAATGTGTATTTTGTCAGAAGTTGCATTTGTTTGACCTATGTTACTACATTTGTAGATAGTGGTATGTTATCTTGATTTCCACCTCCCTTTTAGACTCTACATTCCTCCATCATGTTATCGTTTCGTAAACTCAAAGTCCAGGTATCTTATGAAATGCATGTAATGGAGTCATTTTCTTCATTTGCCTGCCTTTGTTGCAGTGATGACTTATTTGTGCCAAAAAACAGCCTGTTTTGAGAGTTGTGTATGTGTATAGACTCTAGAGCATAAAATACAGCATGACAAATATAGCAGTTGCTTTTTTGTACTCTGTGGAGTGTAGATTGTGAATTTTTTCTGTTAAAGATTTCTCATTTTCTTCTGTGACGCATGGTGTGTGATCATTGTTCTGTCCTGATCATAGTTTTGTCTGATCTACTGTTGTTGTGGATTAACTTTTATAAAGTTCTGTTTTGCTTTAAAGGGCTGTTGGCCAAGAAAATATTTTTGATTACAGCATCTGAAGATCTACTGTGATGTACTGTGTAATGTAAATTACTGTAAACTGAAAAATTGGCCTTGTTTCCTATTCTATCAATATATACAGACACTGCAATCGTATAATTGCAGGGTAGCCACTGATGTGCGGGTTTTTGTAAAATGGTGGTCAAATAAATAAGATTAAGGAACAGAACTTGAGCTGGGTAATTAAGAGCAATATAAAGTCTCTTATTATGGGGTAAAATAAGTTTTTTATATATGTATCTTAATTACAGTAAGAGGTGATGATTGCAACATAATATTATTAAGAAAAAAGTTGTAAGTTAAAAGGTTATTTACACTGGGATCACACTGTTTCTCAGCTCCGTATTTCTGGATTTTGATGCAATGCAGTCAAGGTAATTTGCCTTCTCATGAGCTTCAATGCAGAGTGCAATCCCTGCTGACCTCTGCATAGTTACGTTAAAGGTCTGTGTTCATAGTTAAGAGTTGTACCTAATGAACCGTAATCAGTGGTGAAATTCAGCTATTTTATATATCATCTTCAAAGTGCCAAAATTAAAAAGAAAACGTTTGACTATCTTGCATTCTTAAAAATGTATAGTTGTCAGTGTGCAAACCATGAGATCATACTTTAAAGAAGACTGCTGTGTCCAGTGTTTTACTCCTACAGTTTCTTTGTACTTTATTTTCTTGTGTCCACGTAATGCACTATTAGATTCTTCTGTTTGAATTTTGCCTATTCTGCTATTAGTCCATACTAATATGCAGCAGCTTTAAATGATCTGACTTTAAACAGGCAGAAACCAAGACATTTGAATTTATTACTGCAACACTTTCCTTCACGTACCCATTTTTGCTTGTGTATTGCAGGGGTTTCTAAGCATTTGGGTGGTCTTTCTTACTGTGATTTTTGTGAACTTAAAAAGATCCTTTCCAACAACAGTAAATTAAATGAGTGGGTATTAATTTCCCTTCTTATAGTAGGGTAAATTAACAAAACCCATAATGAATTTTAATATGATATACTGCAATGTCGTCTTCACTGCCTTTCCAACATTATATCAGCACACGGAATTTTCTTCAAAGACCTAAGGAGCCCCACCATACTTCCTTTCCAGAAATTCTTCTCCCTTTTTCATCTTGGATAACTTACATTAACTAAGTTAAAACCAAAATTGGCATTATAAATTTTAGTAGCTGTTTAAACTTTATGAATGTTTCAGATAAGGATTACTAGTTGCCTAAAAACTTCAGGAAAGCCCTGAATGGAACAAGTGAAAATAAGATGTCTACCTATTAAAATTCTTTTCCCAGACCTGAAGAAGGGCTCTTTGTGGCTCAAAAGTGTGTCTCTCTCTCTCGCCAACAGAATTTGATCCAATAAATGATATTACCTCACCCACCTTGCCTCGCTCCATATTAAAATTGACATGGTGGGTATAAAATTTTTACTACTTATGTATAATATTTTATTTTGTTTAATAAGAATCGCCCCTTCTCTTCTCTCCCAAAGGAAAGAAAATGAAAAGCCTGTAATGTGATAGCTATGAAAAATCATTAAAATACTTAATTCTTAAGAATACAAAAAAGGCGTCTGAAACTGCTAAGTCTTTTTTGTCAGAATAGGAGGACACTATACTAAACAGTAAGTGCTTATTTTAAGAGATGGTCACTGTTTTATTACATTCCAAAAGTACTGATCACCATAATACCTGGGTGGTACTTAGAAAAATTTAAAGTTTGGGTAGCTTTGGGTAATTATAAAAATGGTCTTGTGCTGAGATCTTGTATACAGAATTTGAGCACTTTACACATTTTGCAGTCAAGTTTTAAGCCGTGAAAACATGATTTAGAAATTAAAATGCTGACAGCCATTATATTGTCCAAAACTATAATTCCTGCTAACCCACCTAGATACAACTGCTTTCCGTGGTTGAATGATGTTGCTGACATTACTGTTGCATTGTTGTATCTATAAATATCCACAGCTGAACATTCCCATTCAAATGCTTAGCATACCTCTTTTTTAAAAAAATTATTGTAGAAGACTAATCCTTGGCATATACAGTGCATTTGCAGAGATCTGGGGATAATAAACATTTTTGTTTCAAAATTCATTCCATTCACTGGGCATTGCAGTCTTTTTTTAAAACACAAACTATGATTATAAATTGAAAATCGAAGAGTAAATCTGAGACAAAGTAGTTTTAAAACTATTAACTTGCAAGCTTTTCATAGAGATGATTGATAGGTTTTTTAAAAAAATAGTTCACAGTATTTAAGAATAATGGGAAATGTAGAAAGATCATAAAGCATTTTTTAAGGAAGATGTGTGCCACTTTGGAGCTATTTTTCTGCTGGTTTTAGCTATCTAGAAGACAGGTTTTCAGAAGGAAATAACCTATTTAATTCAGACAGCCTCCCTGAACAGCCTGGAACTTTCTGTCTGTCTGACCTTATCAGCCCAGTGCAGATTGCAATGGGAGGGGCTGGTCTTGCACTATACCAGTCTCAATCATCTAGCACAATAATGTGTGGAATGTGATGTCTGTAAGTACAGAGACCAAGAATGAAGTGAGTTATCTGGTGTCAAGCTAGCAGTCATTTGATGCCAAGTATCAGAGGGGTAGCTGTGTTAGTCTGTGACCACAAAAACAGCGAGGAGTCCGAGGAGTCCAGTGGCACCTTAAAGAGTAACCAATTTATTTGGGCATAAGCTTTTGTGGGTAAAAAACCCACTTCTTCAGATGCATCTGGGTTTTTTACCCACGAAAGCTTATGCCCAAATAAATCGTTCGTGGGTAAAAAACCCAGATGCATCTGAAGAAGTGGGTTTTTTACCCACAAAAGCTTATGCCCAAATAAATCGGTTAGTCTTTAAGGTGCCACCGTACTGCTTGTTGTTTTTGTAGTCATTTGAGTAAAAAAATTCCACATAAACATTGTTGTAATTTAGATGTAAACAACCTTAAGCTGCTTTTATAGCTTTCCTTGTTTATACTGTTGCAGCCCTTTATACAGAAACATTTTAGTTATACAATTAAACAACAGAAGATTTAGAAACAAGTCAATGAATTGCTCTTTGGCTCCAAACAGGGTTACTTCAATTTTGAGATGAAAATACTGAATGCAGACTGCATCATTCTGCAGCATCGATGATTTTTATGCTCAGAGCTCCCCAGTGACTGCTGATAACATTCTGGCAGAACAGAGGCATGCTGACATCCGCTGATTTGCTGCAGGAAAGAACAGTCCATTATTGCTAGACCAAAGCACTTCTTTTACAATTGACTTGGTCTACTTACTGTAGTTACAAAGAGTCTTTTATTTTGCAAGTTCCAGCAAAAAGATAGCCGAGTTAACTAGTTGAATTACAAAATATATTTCCCATTTTAAATAAGATATTAACTATTTTAAATATAAACTATTGAAGACATTTTTTAGTAGTTAACAGTAGTGTTATAACCAAAGAGTATAAAACTGGAGTCTAATGAAAAAACATGACTTTAATTTTTCCTAGTAGTATAAATAATCAGAATAGGCAGCAATGAGATAAGATATAGTTGAGCAGGTGCAAATCAGGATTAAAACACTCTCCAACCCCACCTTTCTTGAGCAGTTTTTTAAAAATGGATTTAATCATAACTAGAAAACAGGACAGGAGAAATGCATTTTTAGTAGTGAATGGTTTATGTACTCAACATGTCATCCCTGCTTGAAGGCTGAGTTTAAACACAGTGGAAAGAGCAACTACTTTGTCAGTAAAATTAACGTGTAGTTGAGCTGAGATTACATTTGGAGTTTATGGTTATGTGAGATTCAGATTTGCTAATCTGATTGAGGCGTTACCATTTTTATCAGATTGAAGTTTGAGTATATTTGAACAATATAGTGCATGCAGATTTTTTCATGTGCTAGTTTTCTTGGAAAGAAATGGGTGAAACACCCATTTTTATTACTTCAAAAATTAATGCATAGCAGAATTTCCATCCCCTCACTTTAACTGCCGCAATGCAGCGGGGCCTCAAGAGTTCACAAGTGTAACAACTGCTGCTGAAATGGCTGTTTTACAGCAGGGTGTGACTGTGCTGGAAGAAAGCTTTGGAATGTGTGAATTCGCTTCCATGTGTTCCTTTTTATTGGATGGTCCCATTCCAAGTGTCTGGAATCTGAAGAGGAAATATATCTGTAACATATATTTTTCCCACCTGTGGAATTTTGCATGAAATCATACCCAGATACATTTCTGATGTAGACATACAGCTGAGTAGAGACTAAATAATAATTCCTCATTCAACAGCATCTCATAGAGATCGCCTGTCTTTCCCTATATTTGATTTTTCATTACTTTTTTCATAAGAGTGATACATTCTCTGGACTGTGTTTCCATTTTGATATGTGTAGGATTTACATGATAAGCAATACAGATGTACATGTAAATAACTGCTCGTTAAGGTAAGAATTTGCCTGTAAAATGTGAAACCTGAAAAATTATTTTATTTTATAAGCACAAAATGTTCATTGCAAAATCTCTGGGATGGTCACTGATTGGTTAAATGTTTAAGTGTATTAGATCTTAATGTCACTGACTGTGATGAACAGAATTTTGTTTTAGGTCCCATTTGTCCTTAATACTTCTGTGCCATCAGAACTTTTGGTATTGGAGGATCAAGCTCCCTATTTACATTTAAATTTTGATGAAGCTACAAAGAAAGTAGAAAGGGGTGAAACCTTTAATGGGAAGTGGCTGCAGGAGTACAATATTTATTCTTCTCACTGCCTGTAATAAAAATGATTTTCAAAATATGTATATTTGTTTTTTTGCAAAAGGACTGCAATGAAGATATATAGCAGAGAGGGATAATTAATGATTAAATCCTACTATTTCTCTTCCTTCCCCAAAAGTTGACATCTGTGAAGTACAATGTGAGCTTACTGGGTTTTAAAGTTTTATGTAAAATAGAAAGTTTTGTTTTACAAGTTTCTTTATGTAAGAGAATGAGGAGAACATAAATAGGGCCTTTTAGCCATTCTGTAACAAGCAGTAATATTTTGTCTTTCTGTTATTATAAGCATTTTTTTTAAATAAACAACCCTAAGATTTTAAACATTTTTACAGTAGAAATAGTGGGGCAGTTTTTTTATTTTTTTCCATATACTTAGCTCTGATAGTATATTTCTACCAGATTCTAGCATGGTACTTTTGTGGTGGATAAATGTCATTTATGTTGCTGGGTAGATTCTTTGATCTCCCATCAGGACTTTTAAGAAACAAGTAGTTGTTGAGTCTTTTCATGGGCATTTCCCTTGTAATGCTTTCTTGATAGAAGGGTTTCTTTATACAGAAAACACTAGGTCTGTAAGTAAACCATGTGTGAGACTAAAAACAAACTTTACTTTCTCAGATCTTGGCATATTTGCCTTTGTTTCATGTCAGAAGCAAAGTTATTAATTGAAGTTTTTTGACTTTCAGAAAATGGATCCAAGTGGTGTAAAAGTGCTGGAAACAGCAGAGGATATCCAAGAGAGGCGCCAGCAAGTTTTGGACCGATACCACAGGTTCAAGGAACTGTCTACTCTGAGACGCCAAAAGCTTGAAGATTCCTATCGATTCCAGTTTTTCCAGCGTGATGCAGATGAGCTGGAAAAATGGATCCAGGAGAAACTCCAGATTGCATCTGATGAGAATTACAAAGACCCAACCAATTTACAGGTACATCCTATTTCTGTCTCCTACCTTTCCACCCCGGCACTATTGGCCTCCAAGCATACCAGGTTCAGTCTGTGGAATAAATACAACAAACGTAAAAATGTAGCTGAAATAATATAGTGTGATAAAAGGAGCTGGATGCAAACATCTACAAAGCTGTCTTCAGTAAACTGGTTTCTAAATTGATCCACTGTAAATGGCGTATTGTAATGATGGGTTAGTCACTGAAATCTTGTTGGCCCTTAAGAGAATGGAATGTCAATACAGCCTTTTTATTTCCAGAATCTAGAGGACACTTCAATTATATGAGTAGATTAGGGTAAATTCTTATTATTTCCATAAAAATTACATTTGCAGAAAAATATGCTGTGTGGGAGGGATTACCTCCAAAGTGTTTGAACGCTCTGCAGCACAACGAGCAAACAAAAATAAAATAACTAAAATTGAGATGTTTGAATCCGCCCAGGAAACGTGGTACAGCTGTTATTTCAAGTGTGCTGTTTTACTGTATGTGAACGCTGCTACAAGTGTAAAAAGTGTAATAAATGTACTGGTGTTGGGGGGGGGGGGAGAGGGGAGAGCGGATGTGGAAGAAGGCAGCTCCTCAGATTTTAGTCGTCATCTTTAACGTTTTACTTACAGGGGAAACTGCAGAAACACCAAGCCTTTGAAGCTGAGGTGCAGGCCAATTCAGGGGCTATCATTAAACTGGATGAGACTGGAAACCAGATGATTAACGAAGGGCATTTTGCATCTGAAACTATAAGAGTGAGTGCTAGAAATCTGTTTTCTACAAGTTTTTTCTTCAGTGTAGATAGGCACTTTTATCTCCTTTTTCTAAAAACTTTTCTTCATTCCAAATCTCCCAAACTGTGTATCACAGCACCAAGTTGATTTTTAAAACACTTGCTGCTATGCTATATTAGCTACATGTTTTGACAAATTCTGGATTCTTATTAAAATAGCTTTCTTTGAACCCTCTATCAGTGCTTCTCTTTTACTCCTTCTCTTTCGTATTCTCATTCCTCTGCTACGTTTCTTATTCTAGCTTACTTCTGACTATGCTTTACTGTGCTTTACTAAGCTACTGCTCTTACTTTGCACTCATCCATTTTTTTAAGGCTTATTTGGTGGGGGGGAGGGCGGGGGTGTAAATCCACCCTTTCCAGGTCTTGATTAAGTTTGCATAGCAATTATGCAAATGGATAACTAGTTTGCAGATGTCAGTGATGCACAACTCTTTAACAGAACAAATACGTTTTCCAAATATTTTAAAGCTCTTCTTTTGTCACTTCTTAAAAAGGCTGTAAAAGGTAAAGCTCTTCAAAAAGAAGAGAAATCAGTGACAAGGGACCTTCTTTTCACAGTTATCAAATTTACTGATTAATTTTATTTATTACATTTCTAATATATAGCTGAGTTAAGGGTGCAAGGGTGCTTACAGAAGCGCAATGACCAATTTGTGTCATTATTTTAGAGCACTTTTTATAAATTATGCATATTAGCCCTAGCCATCTCATTGCATAAGGATATTTTGGTCTTGTAATTTATCCTTAACAAAAGTAAAAAATTACTTTTCAAATAAGTGGTCTAATTCTGTTAAAAATATTGAAAATCCTGGGACATGGTGATCAATGTAAACTTTAATTTGTATTCTGTTTGGAATAGTAACCTGTCTGTCCATGGTTTAGTCTTTCACGCCATACAGGACTGCACAGCGCCCAATAGTAACTGCTACTCAAGTTGGGCTCCATATACGAGTAGGTGAATCTTTGACTGTGCAATGCTGCTTTGTCACTTTCTCTTTGAATGCCTCTTTCTTCCTCTTTGATAGTTTGCAGTGTGCTGTTGGACAATGTTAGAGATTCACATAGCGTGAGCTCCTTCTCTCCTATACACCTCCATAACTAAGCCTATTAAATACCTTTAAGTATGTATCCATGTTAGATCTCTGAAAGCTCCTCTAACTTGCCTTTTATGTTACAAATCTCAGTGTGCATAGTGTTATAAATGATGGGTGAAACAGCTGTTTTCCTGTTTTGCAATTTGTGTGTGTGTGTTTTTCTTTTAATTTCCATTAAAGCTTAGAGAGAGAGAAGTTGGGTGAGGTAATGTCTTTTACTGGACCATTGTCTGCTGGTGAAAGAGACAAGCTTTTGAGCTACACAGAGCTCTTCTTCAGATCCTATGACTCTGACTGCACATAAATGTCTAATGGTGGTCTTGTTAGTTGACAGAAGTTCATTCTTGCTTTACCTAGTGTAACATTTATGAAAATAGGATTCAAATGAAAATTTCTATCATTTTAGGAGTTGAGAAAATAATTGCATTGCAAAGTTTCATATTTTATGAAATAGAATTATAATGTCTGCATCTTATTTATGTCTTTCAGACTCGACTGCAGGAGCTTCATCGACTCTGGGAGCTGTTGCTAGAGAAGATGCGTGAAAAGGGGATCAAGCTGCTGCAAGCCCAGAAGCTGGTGCAGTACTTACGAGAATGTGAAGATGTCTTGGACTGGATCAATGACAAGGTATATTATGGTGAAAAGAATATCCACTTGCATCATATAGCCTTTACAACATCCCAATTCCATGAAAGGATTTATATGGAGCTGTTTTATCAAAACATTCACTGTCTTATTGTTTTAAGGCACCATATGGGATTTAAATACGGTTTTGTGAATTGTTGTAGTTCTTTGTGTGATATAAATGGTAGGTATACAGAGCATTCTAGCCTATTTCAGCAATTGCAAAAACAATTTTAGGAAATTGATAGAAGTAATGGATAACAGAGAAATTCTCTGTATGTTGAGGATACCATGAAACATGATACTCGTTTCTTTGCTTAAGACAACCCTTAGTATTTCTCATAGTGGCTGACTGTGCCTTACCTACATTGTGAAAGCTGCTGCACATAAAAGTAAGGTTTTGTGACATGTATGCTAAAATGAACAAGTATGAAAAGGGAGCGCTAGCCATTGAAAAGTTTATAAGTACTTAGCTGTGACTGGAATATCTTTAGAGAACCATTGCAAGAGAACAATTTGCTTTTGACCTCTCTGAACATTGAGGAAGCAGAACCACAAACCACAATACTAAAGTTTAAAAGCCACAAAATGATAAGCTAGGTTTTCTTAATGATGACTTGCTGTTTTATGGCACTAGGAGTTTCAAATTGTAAATCCTCCTTAACTGCCATTAAGTATTACAAAATATTTTTCATAAACCTGTCCCTCATTAAAATCAGTCAGCCTGACACTGTCAGCTTGATATCTAGTCCATGTCAAATTTCCCTATTTCCCCTTGTTTTCCTAACACACACCCCACCCCCCCAGATGTTCTTGTTAAACCCTGGATTTGTGCTGGAAGTGGCCCACCTTGATTATCATACACATTGTAAGGAGAGCGATCACTTTACATAAGCTATTACCAGCAGGACAGTGGGTGGGGGGAGAGAAAACACCCATTTTTTCATGATTTGTGTGTATAAAAACAAACATCTGTATTTTCCACAGTATGCATCCAATGAAGTGAGCTGTAGCTCACGAAAGCTTATGCTCAAATAAATTGGTTAGTCTCTAAGGTGCCACAAGTACTCCTTTTCTTTATGTCAGATAAAGGAGTTACAAGTAGCTTCAGTCACTGTACCTGCCCCTAAGTATGCCTGCTAATTTTTCAGTTTTTACAACCACAGCTTCCTGATTAAAAACAAAACAAAAAACAATAGTTGCTGTGGACAGGACCCATGCAAACCAGACAAATAACTGTAGAGCGGAGGTTCTCAAACTGTGGTCCGCGAGCTCCATTGAGATGGTCTGAGAATAGTTCCCTCTAAGGTGCTCACCTGGGTGGCTGCACATGAGAGAATGAAGGGCCACCCATCTAATTAGTGGAGTTGCACAGGCATGGCTCTACTAATTAGGTGTCTGGACCCTGGAGAAGACGCACATGTACAGAGAGGTGGTGGCCTTGGGGGGAACAGGGGGTAGGTGGGATGGGGCAATGGGGTGAGAAGAGGGGGTGGGGGAATTTGGGATGTGCAGGACTGTGGCGGCCAGAGAAAGAGGCAACTTTCCCCAGCTCCAGGGCTGTGGCTGCTGGGGAGAGACCCTCCCTCTCCTTCCCAGCCCCAGATTGGGGGCTGCCCTGGTGAGGGGGAGAGAGGGCACATCCATCACATTAGAAAGGTAAGACTACTGATATTAAAATATGAGTTATGTGCTTTTATTTGTAGAACAAAAACACATTAATTATTAAGGGTTTTTTTATATATAACACTTTTATCCAAAGCGCTTTACAATAGTTAGCTAACGGTTCAAACAACATTTGGAAAGATCATTAAGTAGTCCGCCGAGACCCTGAGCAAATTTCAAGTGGTCCGCAAAAAAAAATATTTGAGAACCACTGCTGTAGAGAAACTGACTGATAGCAAAGTAAACACACTGGAAGAAGGAGAGAAATATTTTTCTCTAATCTCTTTATTATAGCAATCTTAAGTGTTACTTGAACTATAGTAAGTGAAAATTTTTTGGATGAAGTGGATTTTAAGTTGACACAGTGTTCCTTTTAAGGATGCATTTTAAAACTGCCTTTAAAGCATAATGAACTTTGTTTTGCTGTACCCACTGTAACTGTCTTTGAAGTGGCAACATTTTGCAGCTAGAACAGCTGGTTTCCCAGTTTCTAATAGGTTTTCTGTGTGTTGGCTTGTATAGAACTGATTTTCTTGTTTCCTAACATGCTAGGAAGCAATAGTGACCTCAGAAGAACTTGGCCAGGATCTGGAGCACGTTGAGGTTTTACAAAAGAAGTTTGAAGAGTTTCAGACAGACCTGGCAGCCCATGAAGAAAGAGTAAATGAAGTAAACCAGTTTGCTGGCAAACTTATCCAGGTAAATATCGGTGTGTTGTGAAAAGGCCCCCTAAGTGATGCTGTTTAGATTCTTTAAGGAGTGTTGGGTTGTAAATTGAAACAGTAGTTGTTTCTCAAAAATGTACAGAAATTGATAGCATACAAATATCGGTAAGTATCTGAAATCTGTTGTGATAATTGTGGAAACAACAATTGTAACTCAGTGAGCAAAAATTTGCTGTGCTATGCCAGCTGTCACCTTGGAGGGAAACAGAGGCAACTGTACTTGCATATGGGGTAGATCTATAGATGCTGAATATTCTCAACAGGGATTCTTCTGCTGGGTAGATTGTGTAAAGCTCTGTTAGACAAGAACATTCCTCAAAGGAAAACTCTGTGAGGAGTGGTTTTACAGGAGTAACTGACAAGCTCTCATGAAGACCTGAAGTTAAAACTGTTTCTCCACTGCCATCCAAGACTAAAGTGTCATTTTCTACACCTGGTTATCAGCTGGGCATGAGAAGGCATGGGATCCCAGGACAAATGCGGGGATTGGTTTTCCAAAGGCCTACAGCGTACAAAAGAAGTATAGGTTTTTATGCAGTGACTTATGAAAGTATTGGATGTTTGGCTGCTGCAGTAAAACTATAAAGTTGAAAGATTGGGAGGAAAGGGACGGTGTTTATAAACTGATCTTGTAGAAACACAAGAACTGTCTTGGTGTCTGTGGAAATAAATCCATAGACTGTAAGCCATCTTTCTTTTGCTCATCAGGAGCAGCATCCTGAGGAGGAACTGATCAAGTCTAAGCAGGATGAAGTAAATGCAGGCTGGCAACGTCTGAAGGGGCTGGCCCTTCAGAGGCAGGGAAAACTCTTCGGGGCAGCTGAAGTTCAGCGCTTTAACAGGTATGGGCTTGGCCGGATTTGTTTGGTGCCTATGGTTCTGACTACACATAAATGTCTAATGGTCCATTCTACTGCATTTAAGGTTGTGTGAACACTTGACATCCTCTGTCATGTTTTTGTTTTGCAGCTTATTCATTGTTCCTTCCTGAAAGAAGGACCTACAACATCTAGAATGACATCCAGAATAATAATCTGATTTTTCTCCTTAACTCTTAAAACCCTCATCTCTCGCCTTCTCCTTGCCAGATGGCAGTTCTGTCTCCCTCCCCTCTGTCTGAAGGCCCCCTCCTCTAAATCCAGCCTCGGTAAACACCAGAAGAGGTATCCCTCTCTCATGCTGTTGGCTAACTAGTCAGCATGGAGCCACTCTGGCCTCTGATAGATTTTTCCTTTCCTCACCACCCTTGTCTGTGCTGTCTGATTGCTCTTGGTGGTTTCTTGGGATGAGGGAGGAGGTTGGTTTTAGTAATCATGGGAGATGGGCCCTGTAGAATCAGTGAGGCTTAAAGAGTGACTGTTTCTGGGAGGAACCGAAGCCACAAATCCTGATCTGCCCCTACACCAGCTGGCCATTTGTGCTCCCAAACCTTAAAAAACACTTGTAAAACCTTCTAGGGTTGTCTAGTTTCCTAAAGATTGATTAACAAGTTTCCGTGTAATGACCGTTGGATGATATCACCAGGGCTTTATTGTCATGAAGGCCTACATCATTGTGATGTTTGTGACAGGTAGAAGCTTTTTACCTTCTTCCTTTTCTTGTAAGAGAGATGAATGCATATTAATTTGTGTGTTACTTTCTGAAGGGATGTGGATGAGACTATAAGCTGGATTAAAGAGAAAGAGCAGTTGATGGCCTCAGATGATTTTGGCAGAGACTTAGCCAGTGTGCAGGCTCTGCTGCGCAAGCACGAGGGCCTAGAGAGAGATCTTGCAGCTCTGGAGGACAAGGTACGTAGCGTAGGCATTTTGTCTGTAATTTAAATCATATAATTGTCTTGTAATAAGCTTATGGCAATTTGTGTGTGTGTGTGTCTAGGTAAAGGCTTTGTGTGCAGAAGCTGATCGTCTGCAGCAGTCCCACCCACAAAATGCTTCTCAGATCCAAGTGAAACGGGAGGAGCTGATTGCAAACTGGGAGCAGATCCGCACTCTGGCAGCAGAGAGGCACGCTCGCCTGAATGACTCCTATAGGTAGGAATGCTGTATCACTGGAAGGACCTTTTGTATCTCCACCTAAATTAAATGCAGGGTTGCAGGGAGGATAAAGGGAGGCCATTTCCAAGATTTTGAATGAGGTAATGTTTCAAGAGGCAACTATTGTACACAAAATACATGATCTTGCTTCTAAACTGAATGTGTTCAGGGATTTCTAATGGGAAAAAATGGATTTACATTTCCAAGATAATATATAGCAATAGCTTTCAAACCTTTTTCTGTTGTGGATCTCTGGTATTGGCCACTGTCTGGGAAAAGATATCAGACTAGGTGGAACATTGATCTGATCTACTATGACAGTTCCTGTATCCCATGGGATCCTCTTGTTCTCTTTTGCCTCCAATCTCTTAATTACTTGGCTTCTCTGTAGCCATAAATATGCTTGGTCACATGAAATAATATTGGAAAATAAACTCAGTTGAATGTGGCTGTTTGTTTATATTTATTTTGTGTTATGCTATTTGTCCTCTCCCAGAGTGCAGGATTTTATGTTTATTACTAATGATTCTCCCCTTGATTCCTGTAGCCCACACTGCTGTGATCTCTCCAAGTCACTTTTGTAGTTTTTTTCTGTTCCTCTTTGTATCTGCTTCCCTTTTAAACTTGGTCTTGCCAGCAAATTTGATGGGTTTTAAAGCGTTTATCAAAGAGATACCTGACAGAGACTCATTAAGACTTCATTTCCTTTTCAAGTAACCCTAAAGGCAGGGGAATATGAAGAAAAGCTGATAGGAAAACAAGGGAATTCTTATTGAAGACTGAGACATGTGCAGTTGAAGCTTTCTAAAATGGCTGAACTGCCTCTTTTTTTTTTCTTCTCCCAGTTGTGCATACTTCACTGTTCTAACCAAAGCAGGTCTGTGGGTCACATAGAAGTCTTCTTTAGATCAATTTGAGAATCACCACATTAATACTGCCCTTGTTTCCTCTTGTCTTCTAGCATGCAAGCTTTGCAGTTAGAAGTATTTCTTTTTCTTTCAGCTCAGGTGGTATACTACATGTTTCCCTGAGGAAAATTGTGTGAAATCTTAAAAATATCAGAAAACTTCTCCCTTGGCCTTTAATCCGTTAATGTATAGAAAAATGTCAGGTTTATCTCAGGAGTTGAGATTGTAATTTGGCTGGTTACTATGATCATTACGTTATTAGTTAGTTTTATGAATTTTTCTCAGAATCCTAACATAAACGTACCATGTTCCAAAAAAAGGGTAAGGATGGAAATCCTGTGCAGATAAATGACTTCTGCCATTTGTTTTCCAAAGATTGCAGCGCTTCCTTGCAGACTTTCGTGACCTTACCAGCTGGGTGACTGAAATGAAGGCTCTAATTAATGCTGATGAACTTGCCAATGACGTAGCTGGAGCTGAAGCCCTGCTTGATAGGCATCAGGAGCATAAGGTAATCACAGTCATATAGCTTAATCTGCTTGGCCTCACTTGGAGGCTGGTTTATGTGTACAAGTTTAATGCAGTCTTTTGAATCACACTATGTTGTAGCATTAGCATGCTTTGAATATATCATTTCAGTTGCATGTACTAGGTAGCGGCCTATTCTGATTTAAGAGTTTGGATTTTTGCTTCATGTTTAATAGGTCGAAACACAAATGAGTAAATACTGAACTATGTTTCAGATAATTTCTTATTAAAGAAAAACTGGAAACAATAAAGACTTGTTTAAAAAAAAATGTTGAGTTGAACTGAAACCGATACAAACAAGGAGATTAATTCTAGGAATCTAGATTAGCATTTTAACTCCAATCGTGCTTTCCTTTCCCCTTGCCTCCTCAGCTCCTAAAACAAATGAATTAAGATAGTGTCAAGTGAATGTGATCGCTGTAGACTTTGAATTTCCTAGCTTCTGTGTATGTATCACGCCCTCTATATTATCACATGTATACACTGCAGAATTATAGTTGAGCAGGCTCATGTTTTATATCCTAGAGTCCCATTATGTAGTTTCCACATGACGATGTCCTAAAAATAATTTCAGGTAGAACATTACTATCACTCATGCATCTTTTCTTTCTGTATATTCAAGTCATGTTTACTAGTTACTCTTTCCACATGAGCTTCACTAAAGCTATGACTAAATTTCTTTGATGGCTGTCTAAATTCTCCAGCCTTATAGAGTTTCCATGAATACACAGAGGTAGCTTGCAATCTGACTTGTGGCTTCTATTTACTAGATACATTTGAATTATATCTACATTACTAATACAAGAGATTGAACTCTGTTTTCATATATAGATAATTGAATGTCCGTTAATACTCTAGATAGCTGAATGCTGTCTTTGGCTTCATTTTCAGTATCTGGCTTGATTTTCAAGTTCATATCTTAATATCTTAAAATAGTTGGATTTGTTTTCCTTTAGAATTTTAGAAACCATGTGTGTGTATATTTGTTGTTTGCCACAGGGAGAAATTGATGCCCATGAAGATAGCTTTAAATCTGCTGATGAATCTGGTCAGGCCTTGCTGGCTGCTGGGCACTATGCCTCTGATGAAGTTAGAGAAAAGGTAAGTTGGACAGCTCTAAAAAGAGGAGTTGGAAAAGTTCTAATATGTTTCCATTCCTGTCTTAGTATTTAGTGAGGGATGTAGTTTTTGTTTAAGAGCCTGGATGCAAAAGTATTTATCTGGCTAGATTATGCTCCCTTTTCCCCTTAATTTAAGCAACATGCTCCTCTCATCCTTCAATTTGGCATAACCTCCATTTTTTGAAGCTAGTGACATTTCTTTATTTTCCCATTGGAAAAATGAATGATCTAATAGAACAAGTGTCTCTTTTATCCATGCTTTCAAGTTTGCTGTAATGGAACATACTGTGTATTTCATAGCACTGGCTCTTAAACTAAGAGAGTCCTTTGTTGTAGTGTGCTGGCTGAAAAAACACTTTAGATGCCCTGATTGAGGGGGGAGGTGAGGAATTTCAGAAGTTGAGTGAGGTGTTTGAACTCTCTCGTGAAGTGTTCTGGAGACTGAAAAAGTGACACAGACACAATCACTGCTTTGTAGAGCCCATGCTTGATTGTACTGTCATTGAGATGGAAAAGAACCACTCTCCCTGTACTGAACATGTGTTTCTTCCCTGCCCCTCAGCTGACCATCCTTTCAGATGAAAGAACTGCCCTTCTAGAGCTATGGGAACTTCGCAGACAGCAATATGAACAGTGTATGGACCTGCAGCTTTTCTACAGAGACACTGAACAAGTTGACAACTGGATGAGTAAACAAGAGGTGAGTGTTTCAATTGCACAGCAGGCAGCACTGGTTAGACAGCATACTAAGCATGCATTTGGCTCCTTCAGAAAGAGAGGATAAGATTTAATTTCTGAATTGTGCCCCCTCCCACCCCCAAATTTTATCAATGTAATAACTAGTTCTGGCCAAAGCCAGGCATGCCATAGTTAAGTCTACGTTTTAGTCACGGGTATTTTTAGTAAAAGTCATAGACAGGTCATGGGCAGTAAACAAAAATTCACGACCTGTGACCTGTCCATGACTTGTATTATATACCCCTTACTAAAACTGGGGTCAGGGTGCCGCAGGTGCTGGGGGGAGGGCGCACGCACACACGGCCTTAACCATAGTGCATGGAGGTACTCATGACTCTCTTCACTTGGTTCTGTTAGTGGTCTTTTTCACCGAGAATGCCAGACCTCCAATATTCCAATCTAATGCTGCTGCTTTACATAACCTGCAAGTCAAGCTGAATTGGTGTAATGTTTCTTTTATGTGAGTTAATGCCCACCAGGGATTATTCCTTTACATATCTAATTTGTATCAGAAATGAACTCCTCAGTTGTCAAAAGCAGAAGAAGATGCATCAATTCCGTACCACAAACTTTCCCAATAAAATCCTACAGTGATGAACCCAATGCTGCCTGCCTGAGCTGGCTTTAGGATAACTGGGAGTGGTGGTAGTGTAAGGCTCACTAAAGTGTTTTTCTTTTCTGTAGGCATTCCTTCTAAATGAAGACCTAGGTGACTCTCTGGATAGTGTTGAGGCTCTGCTAAAGAAGCATGAAGACTTTGAGAAATCCCTCAGTGCCCAGGAGGAGAAAATCACAGTAAGATGCTTACATTAGTTGTATTCATTAAGTCTCTTTGTATTAATGAGCAAGGAATAAAACAGAAGGGTTGAACCCAGATCATTGTCCAGGAGCTTCAGAAAAAGATGATTGTGGGGTTTTGAATATAATCCCAAATTGTATGTGAAATGGAATTTCGCTCAAAGAATAAAACCCACATTTAGGATCAAGGCAGAGAATAGCATTTAACCTCTGAATCAGGGCATCAGAGTAATCCAGTACTCTCTTGCACACCATGCCAGAAAATTTTTGGATGATGCTTGAATTGTTTCAACATATACAGTAATCATTTCTCACAGGAGCTATAAATCTACCATCCTCTGGATTTAGGATCATGTTCTTAAGGAAATGTGGAGAATGGTGCGGATAGGGGAGGGGTTTAAAAATAGCTGTCTTGACTTTTGATTAGTTCAACTGACACATCTCTGCTAAAGCCTAGTTTGCTAAATAAGCTTGCACAAATATTCTTAGTATTTCAGATGAATGAAGACTCCTTTCTTTTTAGGCTCTGGACGAGTTTGCTACTAAACTGATTCAGAATAACCACTATGCCAAGGAGGATGTTGCTACACGAAGAGATGCTGTAAGTTTAAGTAACCCGTGCTGCTGCTTGGTTTGTATGTTATATGAATAAAAAGAATAAGTGATGGCACAGATGCAGGATAAATAAGTAGAGTTGCAGCAAGCTCAACTATAATTAAAGAAAACATGATGGGGTTTCTCATTTGTCTGAGAATTCACTACTGATATTTGCTTATTCAGCTGCTGAGCCGACGTAATGCTCTGCACGAAAGGGCTATGTATCGGCGCGCTCAACTGGCAGATTCATTCCACCTGCAGCAGTTTTTCCGAGACTCAGATGAACTAAAGAGTTGGGTCAATGAAAAGATGAAAACTGCAACGGATGAGGCTTACAAGGTAAAAACAAGAATAAATATCCTGATAATGTTAAACTAGTATTGGTTTCTGGGAGCCTTATGAATAGTTCCTCCTCTTGTCATCTGCATGATTCCAAGGAGAATATTCCAGCACTAGGCAAACAAACGCTTACCCTGTAGATAAAATGGTTTGCTATCTAACTTGGTACTTATGGTTGCAATTCTTTTGACATTATATCAGCATTTGTGACAGCCCTCAGCCTTACGTGATCCACAATTAACTGGTGTATTCTTTGTGATATGTACTACAGTTATGGAGGATAGGCCATCTAATGTGTAGAAGTGTTCATAGTCACATAGGAAATGTAAATATGAAGAACTGATGTAAGTTCTCCACTTTTGCTCTTACTTATTAGCATGAGATTGGTGGAATGAGGTTTTTTAATATATGCCGATTTCAGACTGAAATGTTTTCTCCCTTTCCTACCTGTAGGACCCATCAAACCTGCAGGGTAAAGTTCAAAAACATCAGGCTTTTGAGGCAGAGCTCTCTGCAAATCAAAGTCGCATTGATGCCCTGGAGAAAGCTGGCCAGAAGCTGATTGATGTCAATCACTATGCATCTGATGAAGTGGCAGCACGCATGAATGAGGTCATCAGCTTGTGGAAAAAACTGCTGGAGGCCACTGAGCTCAAAGGTAAGATATACTGTTTGCTCTAAGTGATCATAAGAGAGCTATAGAACGACATTTCCAGCTATGGAGACGTTTTCTGGAGAAGTTAGCCCTGAGAAAAAGTGAGTAGTGAGTTAAATGAAATAGAAATTTAAAAACCTTTCTCCTCTCTATCCTTTACATACATGCAGGAATAAAGCTGCGTGAAGCCAACCAACAGCAGCAATTTAACCGCAATGTAGAAGACATTGAGCTATGGTTGTATGAGGTGGAGGGACACTTGGCTTCTGATGATTATGGAAAAGATCTTACTAATGTTCAGAATCTTCAGAAGAAACATGCTCTGTTGGAAGCAGATGTTGCTGCTCACCAGGTAACACAGTTTCCTTTCCTCCCTCCCTTACTGGCATATTCACATGATTATTTAGCTAGACATAGCACTAACTGCTAGTGTCTGTGGAGTAAAGGATTTGTTAGTGTTTCCATGATAACAGTGTACTTTCAGGAGTTTACAATTTTGTTCTTGGAATTTGCTCTGAACACGGGTTGTTAGAAAGACTTGACTGGGAACAGTGTTTCTTTGAGTGACTCTGCATATTCCTATTTATGGGTACTGCACAGCCTTGTGGTACCTTAAGGTAAAAACCTCTTCTAGCAGTGTCAGCTAGAGCACATCTTCCCCTCAGCTTGAGGATGTACCGAGGGTGAAGGCATTAAGGGGGCCGAGTGCTCTCACCACTTCAGTTCCTTCCAGCAGCATGCCTGGATGGATGTGAACCGCTCTGGTCTCTTCGGAGTTGGCATCTCTTTCTGCTTAGAAATAAGAAAAGGAGTACTTGTGGCACCTTAGAGACTAACCAATTTATTTGAGCATGAGCTTTCGTGAGCTACAGCTCACTTCATCAGATGTTTACCGTGGAAACTGCAGCAGACTTTATATACACACAGAGAATATGAAACAATACCTCCTCCCACCCCACTGTCCTGCTGGTAATAGCTTATCTAAAGTGATCAACAGGTGGGCCATTTCCAGCACAAATCCAGGTTTTCTCACCCTCCACCCCCCCCCACAAATTCACTCTCCTGCTGGTGCTAGCCCATCCAAAGTGACAACTCTTTACATAGTCAAGTCGGGCTATTTCCTGCATAGATCCAGGTTTTCTCACATCCCCCCCACCCCCATACACAGATCAGCGGCACTGCTATGGGTACCCGCATGGCCCCACAGTATGCCAACATTTTTATGGCTGATTTAGAACAACGCTTCCTCAGCTCTCGTCCCCTAAAGCCCCTACTCTACTTGCGCTATATTGATGACATCTTCATCATCTGGACCCATGGAAAAGAAGCCCTTGAGGAATTCCACCATGATTTCAACAATTTCCATCCCACCACCAACCTCAGCCTGGTCCAGTCCACACAAGAGATCCACTTCCTGGACACTACAGTGCTAATAAACAATGGCCACATAAACACCACCCTATACCGGAAACCTACTGACCGCTATTCCTACCTGCATGCCTCCAGCTTTCACCCTGACCACACCACACGATCCATCGTCTACAGCCAAGCTCTGCGATACAACCGCATTTGCTCCAACCCCTCAGACAGAGACAAACACCTACAAGATCTCTGTCAAGCTTTCTTACAACTACAATACCCGCCTGCAGAAGTAAAGAAACAGATTGATAGAGCCAGAAGAGTTCCCAGAAGTTACCTACTACAGGACAGGCCTAATAAAGAAAATAACAGAACGCCACTAGCGGTCACCTTCAGCCCCCAACTAAAACCCCTCCAACGCATTATTAAGGATCTACAACCTATCCTAAAGGATGACCCAACACTCTCACAAGTCTTGGGAGACAGGCCAGTCCTTGCCTACAGACAGCCCCGCAACCTGAAGCAAATACTCACCAACAACCACATACCACACAACAGAACCACTAACCCAGGAACCTATCCTTGCAACAAAGCCCGTTGCCAACTGTGCCCACATATCTATTCAGGGGACACCATCACAGGGCCTAATAACATCAGCCACACTATCAGAGGCTCGTTCACCTGCACATCCACCAATGTGATATATGCCATCATGTGCCAGCAATGCCCCTCTGCCATGTACATTGGTCAAACTGGACAGTCTCTACGTAAAAGAATAAATGGACACAAATCAGATGTCAAGAATTATAACATTCATAAACCAGTCGGAGAACACTTCAATCTCTCTGGTCACGCAATCACAGACATGAAGGTCGCTATCTTAAAACAAAAAAACTTCAAATCCAGACTCCAGCGAGAAACTGCTGAATTGGAATTCATTTGCAAATTGGATACTATTAATTTAGGCTTAAATAGAGACTGGGAGTGGCTAAGTCATTATGCAAGGTAGCCTGTTCCCTCTTGTTTTTTCCTACCCCCCCCCCCCAGATGTTCTGGTTTAACTTGGATTTAAACTTGGAGAGTGGTCAGTTTAGATGAGCTATTACCAGCAGGAGAGTGAGTTTGTGTGTGTATGGGGGTGGGGGGGATGTGAGAAAACCTGGATCTATGCAGGAAATAGCCCGACTTGACTATGTAAAGAGTTGTCACTTTGGATGGGCTAGCACCAGCAGGAGAGTGAATTTGTGGGGGGGGGTGGAGGGTGAGAAAACCTGGATTTGTGCTGGAAATGGCCCACCTGTTGATCACTTTAGATAAGCTATTACCAGCAGGACAGTGGGGTGGGAGGAGGTATTGTTTCATATTCTCTGTGTGTATATAAAGTCTGCTGCAGTTTCCACGGTAAACATCTGATGAAGTGAGCTGTAGCTCACGAAAGCTCATGCTCAAATAAATTGGTTAGTCTCTAAGGTGCCACAAGTACTCCTTTTCTTTTTGCAAATACAGACTAACACGGCTGTTCCTCTGAAACCTGCTTAGAAATAGTTAGTGTTAGCTCATTTCAGAATAGTTAGTGAATTAGGATTTCTCTCAGTTCAGGGTTATGGATGAACTGAAGAAACAGAAGAAGCTGGAGTTCAAGAAGTGTGCTTCCTGCTTGGCAGTCTACCTGGCATCCAACGGCCATGTGTGATGCCTCAAGTGTCTGGGAGAAGGGCACTCGCCCTCTGGGTGTGTGTTTTGCCAAACATTTACTCCCAGAGCCTATAAGGATAGGGAGACTTGCTTGCAGCTCCTCCTCCTAAAGGAAGCCCTCGAGGCTAGACCCTCTGGACCCGATCAGGATCCTAAGTCTAAGAGGCCAGTCTTTGTCCTTGTGGTTACTAGCAGCTCCAAGGAACTGAAGTGTTCTAAGAAGCCACTTCTCCTGTCAAGGTCAGACTCAGTTCCTGCCCCCCGGGGCTACAGATATCTGAACTATGGTCAGAGCCAACTACCCCAATTCTGGAAAAGAGATCAAAAAATAGTTCAGCCACCTTCACTGGTGCCATACCTCCTTCCTTCCAGCTATCGAGCCCTGATGGAAACCCTATGGCTGCAGGATTAGGGTCAGTTCTGACTTCAGGTTCCAGATCCAGGAAGATGGAATTGCTCAATCTGTCAGAATCTGGGCTGTTGGCACCTTTGCTTCTGCTCTCTGTAGCTATTTTGTCTCTATATATACACCTCATTAGCAGTGCTGGTTCCCATGCATCAGAACTGTAGCATACGTCCAATTCTGACAAAACTGCTATGGGTCAGAAGCAGAGATCCATTCCTTATTTGGTAGCAAGGGTTATGGACTTGTGTCTAACAACTGATCCAGTGTTGTCATCTTTGGATCTTCTGTTGGTTCCTGGGTAGGATCTGGCTACATCCTCTGTTCCAGAGAGCTCAGTCAATGTGGCAACCCATGTTCACATACCAGCGTCAGTTTGTCTGTTCTCAGTGGGAAACCAAAAGGGATTCCAAAAGAAGGCTTATTTTTCCCAGTGCTTGACGTAGTCTTCCTCATTCCCTGTTAAGAAGAGGAGGTCAGAAGTTGCTGTGGGTCTGTTCCCAGATCACCCTATACTTCCTCTGCCGAGGACCCCTGAACACTCTCCACAAAGAGCTGGATCTCCATTCTTTTCTTTGGATCTGCTTTTATCATCATTACATTCTATATTGGATCCAGACTTGGAACCAAGAGGAAGATGGAGGATGAATAGAGAGATCTGTGTCTTGCTTTGTACCACCCTGGTCTGTGTCCCATAGGCATATTCCTGATCCCTAGTTGCTGGGGAGACTGGCAATCCAGGACCCCATGGCTTTTTTGGGGGCCATCTCCGCAATTTTGTAATTAACCTCCAAGTGGATGGAGAGATAATGTTGCCTCTGTTGAGGATCTCTCGACTGCCAAATCCTTCATATCTGTTGACATTACCAGCACTGATGCCTGAAATGCTGTCAGAGGAGAAGACAAGGAGGTAGTTCCTTTATGATCAGGAGCATTTGGAAATGGACTATGAGCCTGATTTATCGCATGTGGGGTAACTTCAGCCTCTGCTCCTTCAGGAGACATTAAACAGTTCCGCACCTTGGTATATCAAATGGTGTCCGCTTTAATTCTTCCCTGCCCTGTCTGCGGAAGAGACTGCTCTGCTGGTGTTTGATATACTTGCTACTTGGAGGAGTAGAATATGCCTACCCATTTGGATGGTTTGCTACAGCCAGCTAAATCTGTGTGAACCACACCTGTTTCTAAGAAAGCAGACCAGTTGTATCAGATACCCTCTGAAGGGTTTTCCTATTTGCATACCCACCCTGTCCCTAACCACTCGTGGTGGCTGTAGTCAGTAACAGGGCTAGATCTAGATTAGCGCATTCCACTCTAGCTGATGAAGAGGGCAAAAGGATTGACTTGTTGAGGAGTAAGGTGTTCTCATTGTTCCTCTATATTAGGACAGGAAATTATCAAGTGATTATTGCCCTTTACCAATGCTATGTATGGGAAAAGATGACTTTATTTTTCCAAGACATGCCAAATGATAAAAGAAGGTTGGCGAATGCCATCTTAATAGAAAACGGCCTCTTTTGACACTTCAGACTCTTGCTGCCAGAATATTGGCATCTGCTGTGAAGATCAGGAGAAAAGCTTGGCTCCATTCCTCCTCCTTAGCTATGGCTGCTAGAACTAAGCTGGGGGATCTTGCTTTTGAAGGGGAGGGTCCATCCTGGATAGTGACTTCAAACACGTCGACCAAGGGTTTGGGAGCACATCTGAATAATTTGAGAGTTCATGGGAACTGGTCCTCTTCAGGAGAGATCCCTGCATATCAATATTAAGAGCTGTCAGGTCATTCCTCCCTCATCTGCAATGGAGGTTTGTGCAGGTGGAAACTGACATTACATCAGCGACGTATTACGTCAACAAATGGAGTGGGGGCCCACTCTGCTCCCCTGTGCGCAGAGGCTATAAGACTATGGTATGTGACAGGGTCGGGCCAGATGGCTACAGGAGAGTGATAGAAGGCAGATACATTAGCCCCAGGTTAAGTAGGTCCCTTTTCCCTGGGTAAGGTAACGGGGAAGGTTCCAGAACAATCGGGAACCTTCTGGAAACAGTTAAGATAGACAGGCTGATTAGAACACTTGCAGCCAATCAAGAAGCTGCTAGAATCAATTAAGGCAGGCTAATCAGGGCACCTGGGTTTAAAAAGGAGCTCACTTCAGTTTGTGGTGCGTGTGTGAGGAGCTGGGAGCAAGAGGCAATAGGAGCTGAGAGTGAGAACGCATACTGTTGGAGGACTGAGGAGTATAAGCATTATCAGACACCAGGAGGAAGGTCCTATGGTGAGAATAAAGAAGGTGCTGGGAGGAGGCCATGGGGAAGTAGCCCAGGGAATTGTAGCTGTCGCACAGCTGTTCCAGGAGGCACTCTAGACAGCTGCATTCCACAGGGCCCTGGGCTGGAACCTGAAGTAGAGGGTGGGCCCGGGTTCCCCCCAAACCTCCCAACTCCTGGTCAGACACAGGAGGAGTTGACCCCTGGACTATGGGTTCACGAAAACGGCCAAACTGAGGGCTGCCGTGAAGTTCCAAGGCGAGCAAATCTGCCAATAAGCGCAAGACCCGCCAAGGTAGAGGAGGAACTTTGTCACAGGTATTAGTGTATTTGTCACAACATTCATCCTGTAACTCATCATCTAGTGAGGGAAAACAATGTAGTTGTGGACCATCTCAGCATGGCCCAGCTCTCAGATGAACAAACAAAAGATTAGTTGGTTCACACTGTATTTTCCAGCTGGGGTCAATTAGAGGTGGGCTGTTCACAACAAGGGTCAACAGAAAGTGTTGTTGTCTTTGCGGTTCCAGAGTGGGCAGGGACCGCTGATCCCTGTCAGATGCCTTTCTTCTGCACTGTGGGAAGGGCTTGTTGTTTGCTTTTCCTCCATTTCTGTTGATTCAGAAGGTAGTAAGGAAGATGCATCAGGATAGACCAAGGATGATACTCGTGGCCCCATTTTGGCCATGTCAGTGGTGGTTTACTGATTCTTTAAGTACATTATCTAACATAGTTAAAAGTTTGTCAGCCATTTTCACATATCGTATTCTAGTTGATGGTAGATCTTTATTTGTTCATAGTTCAGTTAAAAGGTTTATGAGAGGGTTATCAAATGTGAATCCCTCTGTTACAGATCCTGTCCCTTCTTGGGATGTCAGCTTGGTGTTGGCCATGCTGCTAAAATCAACCTTTGATCCCCTGGCTGAGTGTTCCTTCTACCACTTATCTATCAAAAGAGCTTTCTTTATTGCCATCACATCAGCTGGGAGAGTGAGTACATTGAATGCACTTATGGCCGACCCCACCTTTCACTTCTTGGCATAAGGACAAGCTAGTTCTCAGATCTGATCCGAGATTTTTACCTCTGTGATGTCTGATTTCCACATCAATCAGACCATTAATTTGCCAGATTCTCCCCTCCCACTCAGGCAGCACTCTAATTGGGGGAGAGGGGTTACAGTTCTTCATACTTTGGATGTTAGAAGAGCTGTAGCCTGTTATCTGGAAAAAACTAAGAGTTTTCATAAATCATCTAGATTGTGTCTTGTGCCAAGAAGTTGGTGTGTACAGTTTTTGTCCGGTCTGTTTCTGGGTGGATTAAACAAAGTATTACTCATTGCTACACACTGGCAAAAGCCCCTGTGCCTGCTGCAATTTGACTGCATTCCACTAGAGCTGTAATAGTTCCTTTGCCTGTCTTAGGCAGGTACCAGTTGCTGAAATTTGCAAAGCTGCAAACTGGACTTCTGTGCACAGTTTCACGATGTACTGTGCTCTGGACTCGGCTTCTAGGGGGATGCAGAATTTGGCAAAGTGGTGCTTCAGTCTGTTCAACTAGGATTTTGTTCCCTCCTCCAGGTTAGTTTTAGCACTGCTTATCAATCTGTCCCTTAAGTGGGAATATGCAGAGCCGCTCAAAGAAGAAATGAAAGTTACTTACTTGTAACCAGAGTTGTTCGAGATGGCTCTGCATATTCATGCTTCACACCTGTCTCTGTCAGAGTCCTTGTTGTTCTGTGTCTCTGGCTTTGTGGTGGAAGGAACTGAAGTGGTGAGGGTGCTCCGCCTCCCTTTATAGCATTACCCTCAGTGCACTGTGAGTGATGCTAAGTGGAGTTCAGGAGCGCGCTAGTTGATGCTGCGAGAAGAGGTTTTTATTATAAGGCACCACCAGCCCGGGAAGTATCCATAAGTGTGAATATGAAGAGCCATCTCAAAGAACTCTAGTTACAGGTAAGTAACCTGCATTTTTACTTTAGTTTTTTGAAGTAACTAAGAGAAATGCAAAAATCCAAGAAGATTACTAACTGTTTAGACTTGTTGAGAGCACAAAGTCATTCTGTGGCGTGATACTTCCAAGATCCATTTATCAGTTTAAAAAGGTGAATTGCACCTTATTTAGTAGATAACTATTAAAAAATGCCTAATGCTCTGGGTGACGTTAACTCTCATGTTCATTCATGAGGTGGCTATTACTGTCCATTTTTTTTCATTCATTCATTCAGACAATACACAAATTTAGTTATAAAAGACAGACTAAAAGTTCCAAAACCAAAGACTTTCAGAGCTGAAGACAATCCTAGCCTCTATACATCACCTTTAAAAGTTCAAAACACACAGCAAGGAGACTCAGTAACGTGCAGATTCCAGTAACTTAATTAAAACTTGCTTAATTTTAAACTTTTATTTAAATTTGCTGAATACCCCTGTTGATCTGACTTTTGGGAACAGTCAGTACATTTGTAAGCTTATTGGAATTTGGTGTTTTCCTTTTGTGTAGTATATTGAGAGTCTAAAAATCATACACCTCTGAAAAATCAGACTTATTTACCTATGCTATGAATAACCCCTCACTGAGATTGTTGTTGCTGCACCTATAGGTTCTGACTGAGATGTGGGGGGTGGTTCCAATGTATCTATATTCATGCTGTACAAAGATATATAGTAAGAGACAGATACTGCCCCACAGAGCTTCTAAATCTAAATAAGGCAAGACAGGCAAAGGGAGAATTATTATCCCCATTTTACAGATGGGGAACTGAGGCACAAAGAAACTAAATGAACTTGCTAGGGTCAAACGGGAAGACTTGGCAGAGCCAGGAATTGAACTGAGATCTGTGAATTCTGAGTCTTAGGAACTTAGATCTGTTGATTCCCATAAGATAATCCTTCCTCTCTATTAAAACTTAAACTTTTCACGCAGCTGTTTACTTTTTGTATTTCTTTCTGCTTCTAGGCAGTGAAAATAACTAGTTGATTTCTCGTCCAATTTCACTTTGATTTTTCTCATCCATTATCGCAGTTCAAGAGATAAGCTAAAGACTGAGAAATGTTACATAACAGTCTGGCCCTGCAACTAACAAGAATAATCAAAGCCTAAAACATCCTGAAGAATACTGATCTAATACCATTGCTAAATTACATTTTAGGATCGCATTGATGGCATCACCATCCAGGCTCGCCAGTTCCAGGATGCTGGACACTTTGATGCTGATAATATCAAGAAGAAACAAGAAGCTTTGGTGGCTCGCTATGAAGCTCTGAAGGATCCTATGGTGGCTCGCAAGCAGAAACTTGCTGACTCTCTTCGCCTGCAGCAACTGTTCCGTGACATCGAGGATGAAGAGACCTGGATTAGAGAGAAGGAACCTATTGCAGCTTCAACAAACAGAGGTTGGTACATCCTCATCTTTGTGCTTCCATTTATTTTAACTGGACAATTCTGTTGTTCATTGTCTATGTATCTTTACAGAATATAATTTGGGACTTTCTAAAATGTTTATGGCAGGGTTATTCATGGCATTGGTTTGAATTACAAATCTATTGTTACAGGAATTGCTGCCCACGATTCCTTTATTATTGATTACTTTGTGAAGTTTCTAACTTTTTATAGAGCAATTAATTTTACACAGTAATAGATTCCAGACCTACTCTCTGACTAATCATGCAGGTTTCAGTCAATGCGTTTCATGCTAGAATCTTTTTATTTAACTTGTTGACTTCAGTGACTTCGAATGATCTCATAGATTAAGAAATATACTATGATCTCTTTCAGGCAAGGATTTGATTGGGGTCCAGAACCTGCTAAAGAAGCACCAAGCCTTGCAAGCAGAAATTGCAGGCCATGAGCCACGCATTAAAGCAGTCACCCAGAAGGGAAATGCCATGGTAGAAGAGGGTGCGTCTAAATATTTTAATCCTTCCTAGTTCAGAAATTCAGTATTCTTTTTTCACTTTATATCCTCTGGCCCTATACAATTGCCTCTTTTATGGTAGTTTGCATGTGCATAATAATATCTGCCAGTGGAATTAAATAACCGATTTTGATTTATCACTGTCCTTCACATGGAAATACATGTATGTTCCTGGGGAAATCCACATCTTCTATTTAACAGATTTCCATCCGCTGCTGCTAGTCACCTACATATTGGTACAAAGTAATTGTCACATTAAACCAATGAGCTGTAATTTTATCCTAATACATGGCTCCTAGTATTGTCTGATCTTTGCACTTTTTTCTTTGTCTCATTTTAAGGTACTACCTTTAAATAATAATCAATGGTGATGGGAGCTCTGTAGCTCCTGCTATTAGTGATATTACATTTACATTAGTATTTCTTATTCAGCAACCTAACTAATGTACCCCCTCTTTTAAAATTCAAAATGCCTTTTCAAATCAGAGTCTTTTTCTGATGTAGAAACTCAACCATTGAAAGAACTGGCCTTTTCCTGCATCACTGTAAACAAATAGAAGGGAAATGATTAGGGCAGGGTGTGCTTTGTCTTCAATGACTCAAATGTTCCTGGCCCGATCTGACAGGAGAAAACAGTAACTTCCATTCAGTGTCAAAAGGACATTGCCTGCCGAAAGCCAAACTTGGACTAAGCTTTGTGTGCTAATGAAAACCATTCAAAGTAAGGTGGATAGCTTTACATAAACCGGACTTGTGTGATTAAAAAAAAATACAAGTCATCTTTCAGTCCCTTCTGTCATTTATATGTCTATAAATAATGTCTCCAAACCCACTTTTCCTGCTGTTTCATTATTTAGGACACTTTGCTGCAGAGGACGTGAAAGCTAGATTGAATGAGCTAAATCAGAAGTGGGAATCACTGAAAGCCAAGGCCTCTCAGCGTCGACAAGATCTAGAGGACTCCCTGCAAGCCCAGCAGTACTTTGCTGATGCTAACGAGGCTGAATCCTGGATGAGGGAGAAGGAGCCCATTGTGGGCAGTACAGACTATGGAAAGGATGAAGACTCTGCTGAGGTGTGGTATTGGTGGTGGTTTATTGCATGTGCAAAAAGTAACAGTGGAAATCTGATGTAGGATTGATAAAGATAATGAGTTGTTCTGCAGGTTTTAGTGTTTATGTGAAAGTGAAAAGGACAGCATATACAATAAGCTTCTTGTTTAGCAAATTGTAGTTGAGTATAGAAACAAGAGTATGTATTCTTGTTCTCCACCTCCATTAATAAAGTTCCCTGGGCAAGATGTTAAACTATCTAAAAAGACAGGTTTCAGAGTAGCAGCTGTGTTAGTCTGTATTCGCAAAAAGAAAAGGAGGACTTGTGGCACCTTAGAGACTAACCAATTTATTTGAGCATAAGCTTTCGTGAGCTACAGCGTCCGATGAAGTGAGCTGTAGTTCACAAAAGCTTATGCTCCAATAAATTGGTTAGTCTCTAAGGTGCCACAAGTACTCCTTTTCTTTTTATCTAAAAAGAATTGTTATTCACTTTGTTATAGGATTTTCATATTGTGTGGAGGAGGCACAGGGCGTAATATCTCAGTGGATTGGTAATCGGATACAGTCTTTCACGCCTATGTCTTCAGTATGAATCTGCCCTTCAGTAGTTCATTAATGATATATAGCTGTGAGATGGTTTTCAAACCGATCTTTTAGTGGTATTGAACCAATTCCTAGTGGATGGTAGCTATATCACAGATTACACAAACTGGCACCCGTGGTGGTAATTCCAAAGCAGTAGAAGCTAGCGACTTCAAGAACATGAAGTCTACACTGCTCTCACTTCCAGAGGATGGTATCCCCTATTCAGGGTTGAAGCACTTTAGTGGAGCAGTGTCAAAAAACTTGCATATCTGTTCTGTGGCTAAATAGAGGTCTTCACTCTCCAGAGCTGCTAGTCCTGCATTTCTCATGAGAACTGCATTCAATATATATTCATTTTAGAGTGTGTGCGCGCGTGTGTGTGTGTGTGTATATATATATATGTGTGTGTATAAAAGTGTAGAATCTGTGAAGTGGTTTTCTGATGTGCATGTTGCAATGTTTGTTTGGTTTCAGGCTCTTTTGAAGAAACATGAAGCTTTGATGTCAGATCTTACCGCTTATGGCAGTAGCATGCAGGCATTAAGGGAGCAGGCACAGTCATGTAGGGTAAGGAAAGATGGCTAATCATCTGTTTCTAAAACTCTTGTGTCAATAAAAACAAAGCTTATTATCATCAAGCATTATTGCTGAGTGCTTACAGCAGAATGTGTTTTGTTCTCAAATCTAAGTTAGTGATCTTCATCTTTATGTGCTCTACTGCTGCCTATTGTAATTGATAACAGGCATGTATGTAGCACAGACAGAAAACAGTTTTTTGTTGGGTTTTTAAATGAAACTGTTATAGCTGTTGGCCTTGTTTGCGGGTTTGAATGTAGGAAACGGCACCCAAATAAACCTACTTCAGCACTATCATCAGTTGCTAAATAGGAATCCTTTAATACACTGTGGCATTGTAGTAGGTATAATTAAGGCTGCAAAACTTTGTAAAACAACTTTATTAGTTACATTTTGACATTCAGCAGTTTTTATTGTGTAATGCATTTTTCTCTTTCCTCCTCTTCATGGTAGCAACAAGTTGCTCCCACAGATGATGAAACTGGGAAAGAGCTGGTCCTTGCTCTCTATGATTATCAAGAGAAGAGTCCCCGGGAGGTGACAATGAAAAAGGGAGACATCCTCACACTGCTCAACAGCACCAACAAGGTAAACTCTTTCCTGCCAGGATTCTGTACTGCCTGGTACACTTGGTCTTATAAGCACTAGTGAGCTTTTTTGTTGTTAAACAGCACTGTCATAGCATAGTTAAATCATTTACATAGTCATTCTGTGCTTCCATTCCTCCCTCAGTTCTTTGGCACCCCTCTTCAACCTCCAGAGGCTTCACCCCTCTTTTACAACCCTTATCACTCTGTTGTATCCACCAACTTCCTAAGTGAGAGACTTCATTCTCTTTATATCCCATCACCATTCAGCATTCATTGACCGTAAGGGCTCATGGTTGAGAGATGAAGCTATTCTTTTCCTGCTCTACTGCACTCCTAGTCCCTTCTGGCGAGGGGGCAGAGAGCTTGGAAATCAAATTGGAGAGTCACCATGGTACTGCAGAGGATTGTTACTTAGAGCAGGTTCAGTTTAGTATCTGAAGGGGTCTCTGAAAAGCTGTGTGCTACTCTTGCAGAGGGGTGGATTTTATGGTAGGCCTCTTCCGTTTCTGTTTGTTATCCATTAGGTCACTAGACAGATTCCTGATGGCATTTTTGTTCGTTGTTTTTGTTTGGTTGGTTTTTTTAATTGAAATAAAAACAAAACATTTGTGTTTAAAGTCTAATGGTGTTAATGCACGAATCCAGGTACCAAAAATCCTGTGGGCAGAAACGCTCACAGGACTGTCCTCGTGCCGGTGAGGTACACTGAAAATATGTGGGTAGTGGTAGTTCTCTTGTGCTGTTCAGGTGTAGCAGTAGCCTCCAAGCAGTTACAGAAGTTGCTTGTTTTCAGTTTGTGGTTGTGTATCCATGTCACCTATCAAGATGAACATGTAATCAAGGTTGTATTTTCCTTTCTTTCAGGACTGGTGGAAGGTAGAAGTGAATGACCGTCAGGGTTTTGTACCAGCTGCCTACGTGAAAAAACTAGACCCTGCCCAGTCTGCATCCCGAGAGAACCTACTTGAGGAGCAGGGCAGCATAGCCTTGCGGCAGGAGCAAATTGATAACCAGTAAGATCTAATTAACAGGACCTAAAACCAGTCGTAGCACTTGCTGGGTTGGCCAGTGCCTCGCTTTTAGCAGGTTAGGTAGACGTCCCGTTAACATCAGTGGCTAGTTGCATTAGAGCTCACTGTGTTGCACTTTTACAGCAGTAAAATGCTTTTTTTTATTGATCCTTGTCATTCTTAATTCTAGATTCTTCTGCTGCTTCTCCGGGTTAACTGTACACATCATGAAAATTGAGCTACACTTACTGTCTAACGTTATTTTCCGTGTTTTGTTGTTGTTGTACCTAACAACTTAAACTCATTGTTGAATTATTTCTGTCCTAAGCAGCATTCATCTTTGTAATTATAACATCTTAACACGCAATTATGTTTGAGACACCTTCTTAAATCTGATTATCTGAAGTACAGTACCCTCCATATACAGGACTGGCCTTGGGCAATTAATTGTTTAGGGGTCGGGTCATGGCTGTTTGGTTCTGGCTTGTTGCAGTTTTTCAGAGACAAAGTGCTGCCACTCTGCACTATGTGAGCTAAAATCTACCTGCATAAAATTTTAATTTGCTATGCAGATGAAGAAAGCTGCCTGAATGCTTGGTAAATGCCTCTCCTACAGCACATGGTAGCTGTAGATTAGCTTGAGGCAGAGTAGTAGAGGATAGGTGTGGGCTACAGGCTCATCTTATCAGACTACTTGGAAAGGAAAATCTGTAAGTTGTATGCTCCCTCCCAGGTGTTCTCACAGTTACGCTGTCACTTTTACAAGAATTCCCACCCACTCAGTTGTTTTGAGACACCAACTATTAAATGTATTTGTAAATTATTGGCTTTGTAAACTGAGAATGAAAACCTGTGTTTTTTAAAATTCTATTCTACTGTAATACATAGTACATACTAGAGGGAGGAAAGAACGCAAGGTTCTTAGATAGTAATAAGTTCCTAAACAGTTTGTTATGTAACTCTAATATATGCTTGCATACTGCTTCTGAGACGTAGAAACTAGGGTGCATTATTTTGGAATCCATTCTGAACTGAATGGCATGATCGGGAAGTGAGATGGCCCTGTAGTGAGAGTTCAACTGTGCTGCTGATGATTTCTTTACGTGATTTGCACTGACTGATTTGCTTCAGATTTTGCTTTTGAATGGCACCTAACTTTCTCCATTTAAATGTGAATTCTTAACCTTCATTTCCCACCACAAATGATCCCTGGATGGAGCTGCTGCTTTCATTATTTTTGTTAATCTAACTAATTTTTGCATGCTTTTGCTGTGCTCCCTCTGTCTGTGCAGGACTCTCATAACTAAGGAAGTCGGCAGTGTATCTCTACGTATGAAACAGGTCGAAGAACTGTGAGTAGGATTCACCCCTTTCTAAACCACGCTGTCTCCATACTAGTTACCTGTTCATTCTCCCTTTTTTCTTTCCTCCTTTGGGAGTGCTGCTCCAGAGGGACACAGGGAATCAATTTGTGCAATGTAGAATAGTCTTAATTTGGCACAGGATCTCTGACAGCTAGATAGTATCTTATCTTGTTGACCACTTCTGTCTTTGCTAAACTGGAGGCGCTGTTATTTTCTACCAAGTTAAAAAGAATCCTGCAGTTTCTTAGGTGTATGTAAAAATGTGATCTATTTATATACATACATGAAGGTGTGTGTGTGTATTGGAATACAACATATTGCATGTGAATGGCTTAGAATTATTCACAGACACAATTAAAATAATCATACCATTCACAAAGGGTGATCACGCCCTGTTATTTTGCTCCATAAAAGTTACATTACAGGCATACAGGAAGGTTCCTCACTGTCATAAAACTAAGTTAAAATATTCTATTAAAACCTGCTGGAACAAATGTACTTTGCCTTGAGCTCTGACAAACCGCCAGAGGAAGCAACTTCCACAGGTGACTGCTCTCACTTGAGAATGCTCTGCCACCTTGGATCCCAGGTCATTTATGGGCTATATAATTATGCTTCCTAGTTCCTGAAATTGCACCCTGAAGCAAACTTTTATGGTCAGTGCAGGATATGACAGTCAAGTGCTATGTGCTTATGGCAGCCTATCCCATTCAGAAGATGAGCAGCAGCATTCTGCATGAGTCTCAGGTGGACTCAGTCTCAGCCAGTTCACTTCCTTCTGACTTCCAGTCTTAATCCGATACCAAGATGACAATGGTCTCATTGAATTTAGGTTTCATGAAAAGGACATATGTAAGTATGGACATTGTGTGTTGACACTGGAGCCCAAAGTGTCTAGCTTTTCTCCAACAGCCTTACATAGACATTGAATAGGAGAAGTGACAGAGTGATACCCTGTGTAGTCCCTCCTATTGGGAAGTAATTACTCATTATTCGCCCAGTGTGCTTTTGGTCTTAGGAATGAAACCATTGCAAGGGTGTCCTGTTCACCTTTGTTTGGTGCTGCAGGTGACCCAATGATATCTCGTAGTATTAAAGGCTGCTAATTTAATCAAATCAGAATGGACACTTTCCTTCTACCCGTGGCTTGAAGATCGAAATCAGTCATGGATATTAATAGTCTCTCTACTATACTCAAGCTTGAAATCTGATTGAAGAAATCTGAGGAATCCAGAGGCTGCTGGAGCTGCCCCATCACCAGAAGATTTGAAACAGGATGGCAATTAGAGAAACTTTTAGAGGTGGTTTTTCCAGTAAGGATCTAACCACAGATTCCTTAAAATGGTCATCAAGTTTGCCCTCCCAAAAAGAAGCATTCACAGTCCCCCAAGACTTCTCTGCTGTCTGTCACCAGCCATAGCTTGTAAAAGGGCTCCAAAGACCATCTGTATCCATTGCTTCCTCTTTGTTGTATGTTGGAAATATTTAGACTTGATTGCGAGAAATAAGTAGAAGACATTTACCCACCCACCTACCTGTGCTTTTCAAATAATTGCACAATATTTCTGTATATAATACTTGTTCTGAGAGATCCTAACCCCTTAGGCAAAAATATTAATTTGCTTTGGTCTTTTAAGGCGTAGGAAAACTATGTACCTTTTTTAAGCTGTTGGCATGTCTTTAGGACCTAATTCTTGTTACATTTATCCTAATGTAAATCAGGAGTAATTCCACTGTAGTCAGTAGGAATCACACAGATGTAAAAATGGTGTAAGTGAAATCAGAATTAGGCACACTTCTATTCCACAGTTGAAAATCTTTACATTGTGAAAGGAGGGGGAAAAAAAAACAAGATAACCAGGTATTCATCAGATTTTGCACTGAATAACAGGCAGGCAAGAATCTTGTGTCAGACAGCTGTGAGCCAAACAAATTTAAATGAGCTGTGGGAAATTGATATACTAGAAGAAAACCCTTTAATGTGGTGTTTAGCATATTTCATGCATATGTTTGATATAGTTGCATGAACAAAATATAGGGTAGGATAAATAAGTAAAAGAGCTTATGTTGTATGCAGCTACCCCTGTGTTGCTGACCTGCATTCCTTATCCTAAGCTGCAATTTTGCTTTGCTTCTCCCATCAAAAAAAGCCTTGTATGTGGGAGGTCATGGTTCAGTGTCGTGATCTGTGTAGTATAGAAACGTACAGGGTTTACAGCTACATGATCATTGTGTGTTGTTGTGCAGAATGATTTATTTGGCAGCTCCTTGTAGGGATTTCCTTCATCACTGGTGCTACTAGTCCATTTTTATCACCTTCATGTACTATAACTCTGTTCAGGTGAGATCTGACGGTCTCCCACCCTCCCTCTTTGTATGTTCCAGATATCACTCTCTTCTTGAGCTGGGGGAGAAGCGCAAGGATATGCTGGAAAAAAGTTGCAAAAAGTTCATGCTTTTCCGTGAGGCTAATGAGCTGCAGCAGTGGATCAATGAGAAAGAGTCTGCACTCACCAATGAAGAGGTGGGGGCTGATTTGGAGCAGGTTGAGGTACTGCAGAAGAAATTTGATGACTTTCAGAAGGTAGGTTATTATGTAACCTTTTATGTAGCACAATAATTCTACATCTTCTTGTCATCCTTCAGCTCAGATTCCTGATGAGGTTTCCATGACAATCCCTTCATAGTTTGGTATAGTTCTGCTAAGACACAACTCTGTGAAGCAAGCAAAGCATTCAGTTTGTTTCTGCTGGATCTGCTGCTGGAGACCCCATATCCACACAGCCCAAGATGGTATTCTGCTACATGTTATCTCCACCTATGTAGCACCAGAGGAAACCCTCTTTTTATTTAGCATTTCTGAACATGGAACCTCCTGCACTGACTGTAGGTGCCACTTTTACGACTTCCTCTTTGCTGAGTATGCCATCCAGACGAGGAAGCTTCCCCCTCCCTTTGTTTAAAGGCAGAGTGATCAGGCACTCTGAACTGCACAGTAGTCTTTCTACAAGACATGAAATAATAATGGCCTCTGCTTTGAAGAGGAGGTGATTGGTTTTATTTATTTTTTTTTTTTCTCCACCCACCATTGGTGAGTGTATGACATTGGCTGAATTTTGCCTTGCATGAGATGTAAAAGAGCTTTAAAATGTTTTCCCTCTTGTTCTGTGAGACATTGTGCATAGAAGTGCTAGGGGCTCTGGACTAATGATTTGGAATAACCGGTGATTCAATATGGGCTGTATTGCATTTACAGCTTGAATGTTAAGTAACAAGCAGTCTGAGCTGGCCTAACTTTACAGGTGAGAGATGGGTGCCAAACACCTTGATGTCTCTGTAATAAACTAGCTGACTGAACTTAAAATATATCCCCTTCAAGACTTCAGTGCCAGCTCTCTAGTATAGGGAAGTAGGTTTATTCTGAAATATATAACTTCCCCTTTTCTACTTTTAGTAATCTATTTAATGAGTTGTTATGGGGCCTGAAATAGTGGCCTGTATCATAAAATCACATCTTGAGTCATCTTTTCTAGTGTATTTATTCAGCACAATAGCTGATCATTTTTTAATCTTCTCAGTAATGCAGTTTACATTAACGTTTTAGTTAATGGTTTTAAAGGATATATCATTGCTGTCTAGAAATTAACTTTATTTTAGGGTGGGAAAACTCCAGTAGTCCAGTTCTTTAATCCATTGACACTGGCAGCTGGGATTTCTTGGCATAAGACTCTATGCATTGTAGATCCACTGATGACTGGAAAGGTCAAAAGGGCTAAATCCCTGCTGTTCATAAATTGGATACCTTTTGATGCCTCTGATTGACAACCTTATCGCTTTGTGTTTTGCTTATATAAATGTTCGTGCTGTGATATTTACTGTTCTGTGCAGGATTTGAAAGCCAATGAATCTCGTCTAAAGGACATAAACAAGGTTGCGAATGACCTGGAATCGGAAGGGCTGATGGCAGAGGAAGTACAGGCAGTGCAGCAACAGGTCTGTGTGTGTTTGCGGCTTGGTCCGCTGCCATTTGATAATAAGAGACAGAAGGAATTGGTTTTGTCCTTTCTTCTCCTGCTTTTCCATCTGTCCTCCACGTTTGCAGCTGAAGATTTTTATTGCTTCTATTTCGCTACTTATTCTTTTTTCTAGATTGCTGGTTGTCTAAAAGTGGCCTCCTAAAGTGGCTTTCGTCAGCAGGGTAGCCTTTAGATCATTTCATTGTAAATAGTGCTATAACGTACATCTAGATAATATTTACATTTTTTAATACTTGGAAGTTCTAAATTAATAGTATGTGGATTTTCCATGACTAGTAGTGATGCTTTGGGTAAGTCATTTAATCTGTCTGCCTTTGTTTCTACATTTTTGATAATACTGTTAGACCTTACAGAGGTGAGGATTAGTTGGTTAATGGGATAAATTCACTCCACTGTTCATGCAGTTCTTTGAAAATTTAAAATGTAATATAAAATGCCCAAGTATTATTAGCTTTTGCTTGTGTAAATAATTCTACACAATATCGATAATTATAGCAAGAGCACCGAAAACTCTTGTTCCTTTATAAATCCTGAGATAATGTGTATGCTATCCCATAACTCACTGTGAGTATCAAAACTCTGCCACTTGTTCTGCAGGTATTTTTTGATTTGAGCATGTTCTTCAGCTTGGTAGTACGCAGAGGGTCGACGTAGCAGAATACTTTTGCTTCCTCTTTGTAGATTACATTGTTCATCCCATTTCCGTCCCTTTCCTCAAAAAGAATCAAATCTTTCTAGATTTCCTTTTACAAAATATCATATCTATTTCCTTTTCCCTTACAGGAAGTCTATGGCATGCCCAGGGTGAGCATTGTTATGATATTTGCATGCTGTCTTGCAGAAGCTTTAACAGAAGGAGGATTTGGACATACAGAAGAGAAGATTTTGTGACTGAGATCCCTTTTGGGTCATAGTTCATCTCTGTCTCAGAACCCTCTTTCTTGATAATGGCTTTGAAGGGAAACACAAAAATTCTCTTACCTTCTTCAGCCAAATTATCTTTTTGATGCATTCATCCTCTGATACATCTCAAGCCAGTAGCCAGCTCAATGCAGGGTAGCTCATGTGGCCCTGGCATATATTTACCACCATGCATTTTTAAAATTTTTTAAATAATTAATTCTGAAAGGATTGTGTGCACATAAATATCTTAGAGATTTAATCGGGTGTCTTGATCCTTGAAAATTTAACATGGTGTTGGTTAACTTCAATTTTCTGTGTTTTCTTGATATGTCTAAAGTTTTCCCTTAATTCTTTAAACAGGATGAAACTGATTCCAAGACCGCGTCTCCTTGGAAGGTAGGTCTGACTATTGGGTGGCACATCTAACAGATAGGAAAAATAATAACATTCTTGCAAATTGCATCATCTCTTAGGGCCTTGCATCCTTCTAACACACACATTCCTTTCCTTACGAGTAGTAGTAGAGTGCTGTCCTGGTCCTTTTTTCCAATAATCATGTCATTTCACAGTGGATAGATTTTTAAAATGCACATTATGAAAAATCTGTGGAATAATCAGTCGAAATTAACTGATGTAATTATCCCGCACACTGTGTTAAAATATAAAGCTACTATACAGATGCTGCTGTCTCAGAGGTAATATTAACAAAAAAAACACCCTCAAATTTCCTCATGTCTAGTCTTCATTACAAGTATGCACACAACGATGAACAAGGTAGCATGTCCTCAGCAAGATAACACTCACTGTAGAAATCTCAAACTGCACTTTATATATAAAACCAAAGTAATCAGTTCCCTTTCTGTATAGCAAAATGACATTTTCCATTTGACAGTCTTTAATAGAGGACTGATTTCCACTTCTGTACAAAGATGATTTGCAGTTCAGATCTTTTAACTGGCAATATGGCTCTTGGTGGGAAGATGATAGTCTCACTGTGAACGATTTGATGAATCTTGCCCATATGCTCAGGGTTTAGCAGATTGCCTATTTGGGGTCGGGAAGGAATTTCCTCCAGGGCAGATTGGAAGAGGCCCTGGAGGTTTTTCGCCTTCCTCTGTCGCATGGGGCACGGGTCACTTGCTGGAGGATTCTCTGCTCCCTGAAGTCTTTAAACTACGATTTCAGGACTTCAATAGCACAGATATAGGTGTGAGGTTTTTTTTGTAGGAGTGGTGGGTGAAATTCTGTGGCCTGCGTTGTGCAGGAGGTCAGACTAGATGATCATAATGGTCCCTTCTGACCTAAATATCTATGAATCTATGATTTAAGCTCCCCTTCCGTTGTACAGTGTGCACGAAAGAATGAATTCTGTGAGCAATCCATCAATGGTAGAAGAAAGGAGATTTTTACATCCTGAAGGAGAGGAGAGGATTCAGTCAATTATTTTTCCAGTTTGTTTCCACTAGCCTCAAATGTTTTCTTAGCCTTTCAGGAATATTTTAATTACTTGCTGGGATGATTTTTGTCAAAAATTCAGTTAAACTTAAATCTGTTTAACACTTGTCATTCTCAGTGCATATTTTATTTTTAAAAAGTTTCCATTTGCAAGAGTTGTCTTTTCAGGTTCTTTGCCTTTTCAACCCTCATTAAGGCGGTGGCTCTTCTTTAAAGGAACACTATCAAGATAATATTTATACACATTTTTAAATTACTGCGGTCTGTAAAACCTTAAGCTGTTACAACTGATTTAAATTTTAAAAATCTGTCTTTCACCACTTACTTATATGCTGATTGAAATACAAAAAGCAATCTAAAAATACAAAATCTAATACAGTAGAACCTCAGAGTTACAAACTGAGCAGTCAACCACACACCTCATTTGGAACTGGAAGTACACAATCAGGCAGCAGCAGACATACCAAAAAAAACCCCAAATACAATCCAGTACTGTGTTAAATGTAAACTGCTGAAAAGGGGGAAAACAGCATTTTTCTTCTGCATAGTAAAGTTTCAAAGGTGTGTGTATTAAGTCATTGTTCAGTTATAAACTTTTGAAAGAACAACCATGATCGTTTGTTCAGAGTTATGAACATTTCAGAGTTACGAACAACCTCTATTCCCAGGGTGTTCATAACTCTGAGGTTCTGCTGTAAAAAATTAAGTTGGTTCAATAAAAGATATTACCTCACTCACCTTGTCTCTCTAATATCTTGGGATCAACACAATTACTGCAACACTACATACAAAAAGCAATCACTTGTCTGAGATAATGATGGGTTCACAATGCCGGAGAAGAAAATGTACACTAAAAATTTGTAATTGAAACGTATAAAATCATGAACATTTCTATTCATCCTACATGTTGTAAAACCTGTTTTACAAAACCTGTTTTTGGCCAAAACTAAGTTGTGTTGGGGTGTCTGAGTTTTTGTTAGTATGGTATGACTCTTGATTGCTAGGATAGAAATTTAACTGCTTGATTTTGATTTTTTTGCTATTTCTGCTTTTTCCTCATATAGTCTGCACGTATGATGGTGCATACAGTGGCCACCTTTAATTCCATCAAGGTAAGAGTCCAGTTGTGGTTCTTCTACTCACTGAAAAGTAACAGCTTTCTCTCATCACCTTGTTTTGTGTTCACCATTCTGCCTCCATGTTCTGTTGCCCTTCATACTCTTTTAAATAAGCATGTTAAGATAAATGCTAATTTACAGCATCTGCTTCTCAGAATGCAACAGGGGCTTTATGCACATACATACCATAAAATTACCTGCTTTCACATTGCAGGAGAAACGCTTATAACTTGCTGTATAGTTCCTTGAACCAGTGCATTCTTCTGTGATCAAAGCAGCAAATAGAAATCCAATGACGTTTGTGGACAACTTGCAGTTAGAAACCTTCAGTTATGCTCAAAGATAACTTTGGCCTTCCTCCTAGTTCATTTCCCACCACCCACTGTTCTCTAAGTAGTTTGCTTATGTGCTCTTAAAGCACAAAGAGTAACATTTTTAGGAAGACTACCATTTCTACCATAATCTTTTTAAAGTGGCAGTGTTCTGACTATTGTCCATGGACTGCCAGTGTTCCAATGGGCCTTTTCAGCAGATCTATAGAATGAAACCTTTAGGGAGCCAAAATGGAGTGGCAGCGGTGGTGGGAATTGCAAGAGGATTTAGCTTCTATAAAGAAATCTGTGGAACAAAAAAGCTGGGGAACCATGCTTTAAATGTGATCCTCACCTGAAAATAAATCTTCATAGGCCCTTTTTCCTTTCCTTTTCTTTAAAGAGAATTTGAAGCACCTTTTATACCTTAAGAAATGTAACTATACAAGCACAGTGAGGAAAATATTTGAAAATAAATCTTTATTGGATTTACATTTCACGTCATGAAGATCTTCTTCGAGTGCTTGCTCATGTCCATTCCATATTAGGTGTGTGTGCTCTCCACATGCACCGGTGCCGGAAGTTTTTCCCCCAGCAGTATCCATAGGGGACCGTCTCTGGCACCCCCTCGGGTGGCGCCCACATGGTGCAGTATAAGGGGTGCTGCTGGCTCCCCCGACCCTCAGTTCCTTCTTGCCGCCAGTGACGGTGCTGGAACATCTGCTGCTTTGGCTAGCATTGTTTCATTTTCTGTTCTTGTGAACTTTGAAAACCTGTAATATAGTTGTATATAGTTAGTAGTTTCTTGGTTACCCTTAGTAGTAGTTCTCAACTTTTTGTTAGTCCCAAACGGAACTCAGGCGGGGGACAGGGCATGCCCCGGTCCCCAGGCTTTAAGACCTGCGATAGCTGCAAATGGCCTATGCCCGTTAGCGATCCACGTACCAGCTGCCTAAGGTGCTTAGGTTAAGGGCACTTAAATGACAAGTTCTGTATCTGCAAGTCTTTTAAACCTCGGATGAAGGAGGAGCACGATATCCATCTGAAAGTGCTCCTAATGGAGTCGGCACTTGCTACGGCACCAGAGCAGCATTCTGACTCTGCATCGAGCACCACGGCCTCCGTGTGCAGTGCCCTGCTGGCACCATCCACAAGCCAGCACTGGTTCCCCGGGCAGCTCAATACCCCCTTCAGGAAGTCGGGCCCCAGGTCAAGTCGAGCGGTGCAGCCCATTCCATGCTTCACCTACGAACCCAGATAACTGTGCAGGCCCTAGCCAGCTTTAGGTGCCGTCGACTCCCGAAGCTCTTTGAGCGGCTCAAGAGATCCGGATGCTCCCAGTGCCGCCCACACCGGCTCCCACGGTACCCCGGTCTCAAGGAAGACCCACGTTGGGACCTATGCAAATGTCCCCGCCTCAGCAATACCGATCCCCATCAAGAGGGACGTCATGCCAGCGTTTGCCTGCTCGAAGCCGTCATGCCTCGGGACTGGAGAGGCAGGCTCAGCGGAGCCCTCTTTGGCCCCCACACTGGGGGTACCTATCAAGGCACTTGAGGTGTATCTCGCCAGTAGATTGGCACAGACCCCCTGAGACATGTGCCACCCGGCAAGAACTCCGGGACCAGCCCTGTCTGTCTATATGGGCCCAGGACCAATCGGACACCAGAGATCGCCGGGCCATCATTGCCTGTCTCCAAGAAGGAGGTCACCCTACTCAGGACGATCCTCCTGGCAACTGGCCCATAGTAGCTCCCAGTCCCGTTTGACATCCTGGTACCGGTCGAGTAGCGTGAGGCATGGATCGCTGGGTATCTGACACAGAGCTGTCGGTCCTTGAATTCCTGACCAAGACAGTCTCACTTGGACAGGTCGGCTTTGGGACGCATCGATTAGCACCGGTTGAACAAGAACCTGGTCAGCCAGTACTGACTGCTTTGCTGGTAGCTCTGGCTTGGAGCAAGGTTCCCTGACTGCGGGACAAGCCCAGGTACTGGCGGTGCCGACTACATTATCGGCCCCAAAACCTGTCCCATAGCCCCAAGCGCAGTGACCGGCACCATGGTATGCATGGAACCTTTGGGGGTTCACCTAACCTTCTCTGGGTGCCCAATTGGTGTCGGGAGCCTCAGAGAAGCCAGCGGCCTTGGTATCCCATCCCCCTACAGTGCTCGAGGCTTCAGAGGATAAGACACCACATTTCCAGGAGGACCCAGGGGAGCAAGATGCTGGACCACCAATGGACGTGGAGGTTCCTGCGGCACAGCCTCGTCCGGCAACAACGAGGATGATGCCAATCACGGGGCCCCCTCACCTAGTTCCTAAGGATGACGCCAAAGCACACCAGGAACTTTTGAAGAGGGTCACTTCTAACCTGGGGCTTCAGGCAGAGGAAAAGGAAGAGCCCTTGGACTCTCTGTTTGACCTCCTTGGCTCCTGCCAGGGTGGTTCTACCCCTTCATGAAGGGGTTTCCAAAATCACTAATGCCCTGTGGCAGACCCCTCTTCCCTGGCTCCTGTCTCTAAAAGGGCCGAACACAAGTACTTCGTGCCAACCAAAGGGCATGAGTACTTACACTCCCACCCAGCCCTTGTGGTTGAGGTGGTTAATCACAAGGAGAGGCAAGGACAGCCTGGGGCCACCCCCAAAAATAGACTCAAGGAGGCTGGATCTCTTCGGATGTAAGGTTTATTCATCTTCCAGCCTTCAGCTGAGAATGTCCAACCACCAAGCCCTCCTTGGCCAATATGAGTTTAATATGTGGCACGCCATGGCCAAGTTCCAAGGGTCGCTCCTTGAAATCTCCAAGAAGGAATTCCGAGCGATCCTCAATGAGGGCACATCCATGTCCAGGGCAGCCCTCCAGGCATCGTCTGATGCTGCTGTTCCCCTGCACCATGGCTTCCGCTGTCTCCATGCAGCAAGTCTCTTGGCTGCTCCTCTCTGGGTTGCCCACCAGGGTAATTGCAGGACCTGCCCTTCGACAGGGCTCTATTTGCGGAGCAAACAGACAAGAAGTTGTAAGGCCTCAAGGACTCCCGCACCACCCTGAAAACCCTGGGTCTCTACGTCCCAGCCCCGGCACATAAGCAGTTCAAATCACAGCAGCCTCAGGGCCACGGGAGCCAGCCTTGGCAGGATCAGCCCCATAAATGAGCCAAGGGTTACAAGCGCCACCTGAGCCACCCACCTCCACCCTCTGCCTAGTCGGGCTTGACCCGTAATAAGCAGGGGGCCAAATGGACATTTTGAGGGTGCGCCCGAGGGCGACCTACCAGACTAATCCCTGGATCCATCGTTCCCAGTGTTCTCCGACCGCCTTTCCTCCCAGTGTGGACCCCTACAGCTTTTTGGACCACTGGGTCCTCAACATAGTGGAACGGGGTTATACCCTCCAGTTGCTTTCTAACCCCTTCCCACCCACCTTCCCCATCCCTCTTCAGGGATTCCTCTCACAAGAGTCTCATCTCACAGGCGGTAAAGGGGTTACTACAGCTGGGTGTAGTGGAAGAAGTTAATCTCAAGTACAGTAACAAGGGTTCTATTCCCAGTACTTTTTAATCCCAAAGGCCAAGGGTGGTCTGTGGCCCATCCTGGACTTGCGAGACCTCAACAAGTACCTACAGAAGCTAAAGTTCTGCATGGTCTCTTCGGCTTCTATTATCCCCTCCCTGTATCCCGGAGACTGGTGTGCCATCCTCGTACTTCCACATAGCGATCTTTCAAGGACACAGACGCTTCTGCTGGTTTACGGTGGACCCCACCATTACCAGTCTTCGGTCTTCCCATTCGGCCTGATGACAGCACCAAGGGTGTTTACCAAGGGTGCGTGTCGGTGGTAGCGGCTTACCTCAGGCACCAGGGTATCCAGATCTACCCATACCTCGACGACTGGCTCGTCAAGGGCGGCTCCAGGTCTCAAGTCCAAAGAGATGTCGCAGTGCTTCAAGCCATATGCCACTCTCTGGGCCTACTGGTGAATGACAAAAAATCGACGTTGGTGCCGGTGCAGAGGATAGGGTTCATCAGAGCGGTTCTCGACTCTGCCTGCTCCAGAGCATTCCTGCCACTAGAAAGGTTCCGCGCGATGGCAAACCTCATTGCGGAAGTCTCAGAGTTCCCTCTGACTACAGCTAGGCTCTGTCTGCGCCTGCTGGACCGCATGGCAGCATGCACTTACATGGTCTGCCATGCCAGGCTCCGGATGTGGCCCCTACAACAATGTCTGGGAACGGTCTATTCCCAGTCCTGGGACCCCCTGGAAAAGATAGTTACCATTCCTCAGGCGATACCTCGCTGAGATGGTGGACTGACTGCCAGACAGTCCTGGAAGGGGTTCCGTTCAACAACCCTCCTCACTCCATTGAGTTGGTGTCGGACGCTTCAGACCTCGGCTGGAGGGCACATCTCCGCAACCTCCAGACACAGGGAATGTGGTCCCTGGGGGATGCACAGTTACACATAAACGTCAAAGAGCTCTGAGCAGTCCGGCTGGCATGCAGAGTCTTCTTGCCCCACCTGTCAGGCAATGTGGTACACGTCCTGACAGACAACACAGCCTCCATGTTCTACATCAATGGGCAAGGGGGAGCGTGCTTGTCGGCTCTCTGTCAGGAAGGAGGTGCTCCATCTGTGGGACTTCTGCATCAGCCACGAAATCCACCTGGAAGCTTGTCACCTTCCTGGCATCAGGAATATGCTGGCAGACGAGCTCAGCAGGGACTTCTCCTCTCACCACGAGTGGTCACTCCATCCAGAGGTAGCCTGTATGATCTTCCAAAGGTGGGAACTCCCCAAGTGGACCTGTTCACTACCAAACAGAACAGGAAATGCCACTGGTTTTGTTCTCAACAGGGTCTGAGCAAGGACTCCCTCTCCAATGCCTTCCTCCTGTCGTGGTCAGGAAGCCTGATGTACACGTTCCCTCTGATTCCACTCATCAGCAGGGCCCTGGCAAAGATCAAGAGAGACCAGGCGCAGGTTATCATGATTGCCGCGGCGTGGCCTGGCCAGCATTGGTTTGGCACACTCATGAGCCTGTCAGCAGCCACTCCCTGGACGTCCGGAGGGCCTTGGCTTTTTACTTAGAACATACCAAGCCTTTCCGTAAATCGACTTAACTCTTCATTGTTACAGCTGATAGGATGAAGGGTCATCTGGTGTCCTCACAGAAGATTTCCAATTGGATCACCTCGTGCATAAGGACCTGTTACGACCTGGCGGGGGTTCCAAAGCCCACTCGATGAGAGCTCAGGTGTCTTGGTCAGCCTTCCTGGCGCACATCCCTATCCAGGACATCTGTAGAGCCACAACATGGTCCTCTGTCCACACGTTTACCACTCATGCCATCACTCAGCAGGCCAGGGACAATGCTGGGTTTGGCCGAGCTGTGTTGCAATCTACACGTCCGTGAACTCCTATCCACCTCCAGGGGTACTGCTTTGGAGTCACCTAATATGGAATGGACATGAGCAAGCACTCAAAGAAGAAAAGATAGTTACCTGTTCCATGACTGAGGTTCTTCGAGATGTATTGCTCATGTCCATTCCATGACCTTCCCTCCTTCCCCACTGTTGGAGTTTCCAGCAAGAAGGAACCGAGGGTGGGGGGAGCTTGCAGTGCCCCTTATACCGTGCCATGCGGGCGCCACTCCAGGGGGTACCAGAACCGGTCCCCCATGGATACTGCTGAGGGAAAAATGTCTAGCACCAGTGCATGCGGCGAGCACGCACACCTAACATGGAATGGACAGAGCAACACATCTCGAAGAACACCCGCTATGGAAAAGGCAACAGTCTTTTTTGTCATTTTAGTATGACCTGGAGTAACAAAGCTTTCTCTTTTAAACAAGAAATAAATACATAACATTGTTTTAACCTGTCATCAGCAGGTGCGGTGATGAGGCTTCATTTCCATTTTTCCCTTTCAGGAACTAAATGAGCGCTGGAGATCTCTGCAGCAGATGGCAGAGGAGCGAAGCCAGCTGCTGGGCAGTGCCCATGAAGTCCAGAGATTTCACAGGTAAGGAGCACGCTGCCTCAGGTACATCACATAATGTTTTAGTGGTAGTTTTTGCATGCAATTTTTGTTCTCAGTTTAACGTGAAAACATTTAATTTTAAGAGAACAAACACCAGCTTATATAGGGCCTTGTCAAATACGCATTGACGCTTTCCATCTGCTTCAGTGGAAGTTGGACCAGGTCCATGATAAGGAGCAGTTCTCTAATCTGTGGCTTGCAGTAAAATTTTAATTAAAAAATTGGCCACCTTAGTTTTATTAAAAAGAAAAGGAGTACTTGTGGCACCTTGGGAGACAGGCCAGTCCTTGCCTACAGACAGCCCCGCAACCTGAAGCAAATACTCACCAACAACCACATACCACACAACAGAACCACTAACCCAGGAACTTATCCTTGCAACAAAGCCCGTTGCCAATTGTGCCCACATATCTATTCAGGGGACACCATCACAGGGCCTAATAACATCAGCCACACTATCAGAGGCTCGTTCACCTGCACATCCACCAATGTGATATATGCCATCATGTGCCAGCAATGCCCCTCTGCCATGTACATTGGTCAAACTGGACAGTCTCTACGTAAAAGAATAAATGGACACAAATCAGATGTCAAGAATTAGAACATTCATAAACCAGTCGGAGAACACTTCAATCTCTCTGGTCACGCAATCACAGACATGAAGGTCGCTATCTTAAAACAAAAAAACTACAAATCCAGACTCCAGCGAGAAACTGCTGAATTGGAATTCATTTGCAAATTGGATACTATTAATTTAGGCTTAAATAGAGACTGGGAGTGGCTAAGTCATTATGCAAGGTAGCCTGTTTCCTCTTGTTTTTTCCTATCCCCCCCCCCCCCCAGATGTTCTGGTTTAACTTGGATTTAAACTTGGAGAGTGGTCAGTTTAGATGAGCTATTACCAGCAGGAGAGTGAGTTTGTGTGTGTATGGGGGTAGGGGGGGATGTGAGAGAACCTGGATTTATGCAGGAAATAGCCCGACTTGATTATGTAAAGAGTTGTCACTTTGGATGGGCTAGCACCAGCAGGAGAGTGAATTTGTGTGGGGGGGTGGAGGGTGAGAAAACCTGGATTTGTGCTGGAAATGGCCCACCTGATGATCACTTTAGATAAGCTATTACCAGCAGGACAGTGGGGTGGGAGGAGGTATTGTTTCATATTCTCTGTGTATATATAAAGTCTGCTGCAGTTTCCACGGTATGCATCTGATGAAGTGAGCTGTAGCTCACGAAAGCTCATGCTCAAATAAATTGGTTAGTCTCTAAGGTGCCACAAGTACTCCTTTTCTTTTTGCGAATACAGACTAACACGGCTGTTACTCTGAAACCTTAGTTTTATTGCTGACAGAGGCATCTTGTGGTACCAGCGTGTCACTATCCGTATGGAAGCCCAGTGTAGGATTCTGCCTTAAACCTTTATCTTCGGATCAGTGATATTCTTTAAAGGGGTTGCAATGCTCCAACCATGCTGTGCCCTTTCTCTCTCTGGAACTGCTATCATGAGCTTTCTCTTCTCTCTTCTCCATCCCTTTGCCAGCTGGCTACCACACACAGGTGCAGCTTCTCCCTTCAGTTATTTGGCACAGCTGATAGCAGGCTTCTAAACATTTTAATTTCACTGTCCACCACATCTGTATCTCACGGCTTCTGCTTTGTCTGAACTTACTGCCACCAGCACCATTCTTACTTCTGTGGCTAAGATGCTGTCAGCTCAACAGATGCCAACATTTTGCCCCAGCCTCCTCCACATCTCTCATTAATTTCTCCTGCTACATTCATTCCTGAAAAGGAAAGAATATCTTAATCCAGGTCCAACAAGAACTCTATGTATTCCGTGTCTGCATTCACTAGAGAGAGGAGAGTTTCTCTAATGGTTACAGCACAGGAATGTGAGAATTAGGAGGTCTATATTAGTTTCCTGGCTCTGCCAGAGATCGCCTTTGTGATCTTGAGAATTTACACTACCTCACAGGTGTAATCTGAAGCTTGATTTATTAAGTGTTGAGATTCTCAGAGGAAAGCTTATTATTGAAGGGCACTAAAAATTCTGATTTTTAAATGACACGAAAATTCTTTCTTACCTCTGAGAGTTTAACTTCCACTTTAAAACAGACAATTAAAAAAAAATTTGAAGTATTAGATACTTAAGACCTTATGGAAACAGGCTACCTGGAGTTTGATGAGACTCTAGCATGTCATTCATTTCAGTGTTTTTCCTTTTTCCCCAACCAGAGATGCTGATGAAACAAAGGAATGGATTGAAGAAAAGAATCAGGCATTAAATACAGACAACTACGGGCATGACCTGGCCAGTGTGCAGGCCCTGCAGCGCAAGCATGAAGGCTTTGAGAGAGATTTGGCAGCTCTTGGAGACAAGGTCAGACCAAGAGACCAGAACACATGGGTTACTTGCTTTCTGTAGCCGTAATAATGGTACTGCAAAAGAGGTTCCTGCCTTTCTTCTTACTCCTCCTTCTTTATTGCTAGGTGAACTCTTTAGGTGAGACTGCTGAACGCCTGATTCAGTCACACCCAGAGTCTGCTGAAGACCTTCAAGAAAAATGTACTGAACTGAACCAGGCCTGGAATAGCCTGGGGAAACGTGCCGACCAGCGTAAAGAGAAGCTTGGGGATTCTCATGACCTGCAACGTTTCCTCAGTGACTTCAGGTAAAAACTAAACTGATCAAATCCCTCGTCCCCACTGTTAGTTTAGTTATCAATTTAAGTACATATAGTATATGGCTTGGACTGAATATTTGTTGGAGTGGTGAAAGATAACTCATTTCCCTAATCAGACTTGCTGCAAGAAAAAAAAAACAACAATTATTTTTTGGTTGCTTTTATGGCTACAGGGACCTCATGTCTTGGATCAATGGAATCCGGGGGCTGGTATCCTCAGATGAACTGGCAAAGGATGTGACTGGAGCTGAGGCTTTATTGGAGAGACACCAGGTATGTGCAAGAGCCCTCAGCATTTTTCTGTAGGTGTGAACATTTGCTGTTAAAATCAGTTTTATGTACTCTGTTAGTAAACCAGTTCAACAGTGGTTTTTTGAGACTCCTCATGTATATTTCCAAGATGAGACTGATAAAATCATTTCCTCGCAGTTTAGCATTCTGTTTCTAGTTATTAAACCTCTTTTCTCCCCTTCTCCCTCCCCCCCCCCCCCTCTTAAAGGAACATCGCACTGAAATAGATGCCAGGGCTGGCACTTTCCAGGCATTTGAGCAGTTTGGGCAACAACTCTTGGCTCGTGGACACTATGCCAGCCCAGAGATCAAGGAGAAACTGGATATTCTAGATCAAGAACGGGCGGACTTGGAGAAAGCCTGGGTCCAACGTAGAATGATGCTGGACCAGTGTCTAGAACTACAGGTACTTTGCTGCCTTTTTTTTTTTTTTTTTTTTAAATAGTATGCTTGCTTAAGGAAATTTTTATTTCACTCCCACCAGTGGACCGTACTCACTGGCTAGTCTTCTCCTACCTGTGTTCCTTCTCCTTAGCTGTTTCATCGGGACTGTGAACAAGCAGAAAACTGGATGGCTGCCCGGGAGGCTTTCCTGAACACAGAAGATAAAGGAGATTCCTTAGACAGTGTGGAGGCTCTCATCAAGAAACATGAAGACTTTGATAAAGCAATCAATGTCCAGGTGAGGGATGTATCCAAAGTGGGGGACAGTTTTTCTATTTTATTTTACATTCAGCTCTTGAAAGCTTCTTTTAAGGTCAGCAGGATATGATAGATCTGATGTTGGTGATGTGACTCTAAAGTTTAGAACCCTATAAAGATTTCTTCTAAATATTTAGCAGGTTAGAAACTGGTTACAAAGATGAGAAATGGCTACTATCACTGCAGATAAGGGGTTTGTTATTGATTGGCTATGAACAGGATGCAATAAAATAATAGGTATTTACCTAACTAGGGTAGCATGAATCACAGTACAGCAGATTTCTTGTGAAAAGACTAAGTGATTTAATGGTTTGTATTGGAAGTCCTTACACTGAAAAAAATCAGTGTTTCTCCACTTCCTCTAAATCCTGGAAGAGCCCTTTCTGATCCTGAGAGAAGTGCCTCTGTAGTTCTGGCACAGAGGCCAAAAGAATTTTCTTCTCAATGTCTGATCTGCAGGATCCCCCACTTGCTCTTAAGTGGAGTTCTGCTCATCCTGACATAGGGCTGATTTCCTTAGACTCCTATTAACAAGATACAAGCCTCCTTTCAAAAGGATGCCCTATTCTAGTTCTGACACAGTGGCTTTTTGTTTTTTTGCGGTACCTGAATCCACCCAACTTGTGTCCTTTTGTTTTGAACAGGAAGAAAAAATTGCTGCCCTGCAATCGTTTGCTGACCAGCTGATTTCTGCAGACCACTATGCTAAAGGGGTCGTTTCTAACAGACGCAATGAAGTTCTGGACAGGTTGGTGTACTAATTTCATTGTTAGATCAGCTGCGGATACCTTCTGAAAAGAAGGAAATTGTTTAGAGACAATTTATCGCTGTTATGATGGTACATAGTCTCCTACTTCATGCCTGTTCTTATAGGTACTGGTGAGTATGAACCATATCTCTTATTATGTACAGGTGGCGTCGTTTGAAAGCTCAGATGATTGAGAAGAGATCTAAACTGGGAGAATCTCAGACCCTCCAGCAGTTCAGCCGTGATGTTGATGAAATAGAGGCTTGGATCAGTGAAAAACTCCAAACTGCAAGTGATGAATCCTATAAGGATCCAACAAACATCCAGGTGAATAATTATTTGACCAAGAAAGTCAAATGGAGTGAAAGTTTAATTCCATGTGGCATATCCTGTTGCTGATTACAGGATGTGCACAGGAAAAATTTCAATTCCGTGTTAAAGGGATAACAAATTGTTTGGAATTAATCTTCTAAAGGAGAGAAAATGTAAATAAAGCAATCATTTCATTATGGAGACATGCAATATGCATAGAGAGAGGACCAAAATAGAAGGCAGTAATTATTTTTTAATAAATATAATATCCACATAAATATGCTGCCAGAATTCACATAAATCCCTAGGCAGTTATGCTCCAGTGTAAATTTGATAAGACATCCTATCCTCTCTTCTCCCTAATGACTAGATGATAAAATAAGTATTTACCTTTTATAAATGTCTCTTATGTCCCACCCCCACTTACTGCCCTAAGATGCAGTCTTCATCTATTTTTCATTATTAAAGAAAAACTTTGTAAGTGATTTCCTCTGTTTTAATACTGATATGTGGATCAGTATGACTGCACTGAACTCTTCTCTTCTTGATCTGTTTTGTAGCTTTCCAAATTGCTGGTAAGTTTTGTAGTTTGGTTGGACTTGCCATGGTAGGTGTTTGTTCCTCTGTATAGATTATATGTGAGCACAAAGTCTGACTGTGTTCAGTGTTGCTCCATCCATTAATTCATCCAGTTTCTTTTCCATTGTCTGATATTCATTACCTCCAAACAGATGTTACCATAAGCCTCAGTGTTTTTGGGTGTTGCTTTTTTGTTTAGTTAATGCCTCTTAAACACCATTTACTTATGTATTTGTTTTGCAGATGTGTTCTGCATGATCTGTTTAATTTGTGGTGTGGTATTAGTTCTTTAAGGGGTGGCTCATAAGGAAATAGAAATATGGATTGTCATCCTCCTTTTTCAAATATTTGGCTACTGGACATGTCTTGTCCTCATTCCTGGTGGACCTAGAGCTGTGGTGATTAACCCATGGCCATGAGATGTCAATTCCACTAACTTATGTCTGGAGTCACCCTTCCTTCAGAAATTTTATCAGTGAAAGTGGGAGACCCACAGTTTGCAGGGATAGCAGTGTGGAAGAAGTAGAGGGACGATTGCAGAACTGAGAGTATATGTAGAAGGCTGATGGGAGTGGTAAGAATCCAAGGAGGAGAAGAATCAGAAAGAGGACAGAGCAAAGCAAAGAGTGGAGGAGTGACTAGGGTAAGGAAGTAGGGGCCCAAGTGAAGGAAGCAGTGTTTGTCTTTCTGGCCCTGGAGGCTGCACTATCTATATATTGGCAACTCAAGCAAAAATGTCGTCTGTCATTTCCCTAGGGTCTGAATTTGTTTTGGTGGTAATAGATGGACATTTTGTACTACGAGAAGCTTTTTTCATTCTCCCGCATAATGAATTTATATGCCAAGAAAGGGGTGGATTTTAGCTGACGTACAGTATAATCACAGCCTTCAGCAATAGCCGTTTCCAGAATAAGCAGGCATGCAGAATTTTTCATAACAGTACTGTAGCATTTTTCTTGTTTTATTTTTACTTTAACAGTCACCTTCCCTTCCATTCTCCCTCAGGACAATGTATTTTTCCCATGTGTCCAGTGTTACTAGCATGTGGAGTTGTTACTTGTAAATACTGTTTTGTTGTTCTCGTCCCATTGTTTATGCTTATGGTGGGTGTATGCATGTATATGAAAGAAAACTGCTTATTCACTCCCTTCCTGTGGCTCCTGTTGTTCTCATGGTGCCTTCAATTTTCAGTGAAGACAAATTTCAACGAACAGCTAAGCGTTGTTTCTTAAATAGTTGAGTTGCGAACTATGTTTAATTTGACCACATAATTTAGTCATATGGTGACTCCATATCTTCTAATATGAAAGGTGTGGAGAAAAGTGCAGGTTGGGGTGGGGACTTTTCTCCTGACCCATGGGTTTGGATGGGAAAAGTCATAAACCTCTAGACCTGATTAGTGTGGAGCAGGCACCATGTTCAGGGTACGTACATACACAGTCAATCTTTTTTTAGCGGTGGTGCCATGTAAACCAGAAATCCATATTTGGAGAATAGCAAAACTTAACATTAGAAATGTATTGCAGCCCCCTTTAAAATGCAGGAGATATATGCTGATATAGGAATATTAGTGTAAATGTTCAATCGCAGGATAGACATGCTGGTTCAAAAACAGCCTAATGCTCACTTAGTAAGACTGAGAGAGCAAGTGGTGAATGTGATGTAAATGCCTAGAGAGAGATTTTGATTTTCATGATTTTACATAAGGTATTTAGTCTAATCTGGGGAAATGCTTCACACAAACTCCCTTCCTTCTAACCCTGTCTATGCAGAACATTCTTGCATTCTCTTCTCAACCCATGAGAATAATTTAGGAGCCCCATGTCCAGTCCTTAACAGCTTTGTTTTTGCTGCATTCAGAGCAAACACCAGAAACACCAGGCCTTTGAAGCTGAACTTCATGCCAATGCAGACCGGATCCGTGGAGTCATTGACATGGGGAATTCTCTCATTGATCGGGGAGCGTGTGCCGGCAGTGAGGATGCAGTGAAGGTAGGTGCAGCACATATAGGATAGTTAATGACATGTAGCCTTCCACTGATTCTATAGTTACATTTTGTTAGAATGAGGAAAACCACTTTCTTTTGTAGAAGCTTTTTTTTTTTTTTTTTTTTTTTTAAATTCCTTGTTTAACTATGCAGTATGGAGCATGAGAACTGTTTTGTCCCATTTTTGCTTGGGAATGAGTAATGTTTTCTGATTCTTCTGTCAGAATGTAAAAGTGAAATGGAGAGGCATACAATGGAGAATTTTCCTAGATCGCATGAATAACTGCATAATTTATAGTTGTAGAAGCAGCAACCAAATGTGTACAGTGTGTTCATTTGCTACATTTATTAGGGATTTTGTTTTGCTCTGAGCATTTATCTTCTCCTTTTTGTAACAGGCACGTTTAGCTGCTCTGGCTGACCAGTGGCAGTTCCTGGTGCAGAAATCAGCAGAGAAGAGTCAGAAGCTGAAGGAAGCAAACAAACAGCAGAATTTCAATACTGGAATCAAGGATTTTGACTTTTGGCTGTCAGAGGTACCTGACCACCCTGGATTGGGGATTATGCACTCTGAAGGGACTGCAGTTTCTCTGATACTGGCTCCCTTTGCTGATATGTGATGTGCTCCAAAAAAATCTCAGTTGCTGGCATGAAAAAGTTAAAACTCTCACTGCAAAAATGATTCTTTAGTACAAAATTCTTAAGAGAATAAAAAACAAGTGTTTGGGAAGTTTCATTGCTTGTGTCATTTCCTACACTGATGTTGGCAGGAAACGTGCTTGCATAAAATCTCCTGTGTCTGAGACAAGCAGGGAGACAAAGTTCACAAACTTAACTTGCATTGGGGACAGTTGGAGGAGACAACCAGTCGCCTGCACAACTAAGAGCATTACACTCGCAGTTCTTAGTTAAACTGCAATATGTAATTGTATTCTTCCTTTTCCAGGTGGAGGCTCTGCTTGCATCTGAAGACTATGGAAAAGACCTGGCATCTGTAAATAACCTGCTGAAGAAACACCAACTCCTGGAAGCTGACATATCTGCCCATGAGGTAAGCACCTCCTCTGCTAACAGAGGAAGAGAAATTATAGTAATCAAAGAATGCCATAGCAACATGCTGTAAAGTTTAAACCTGTAGAAATACATTTTTTCTGTGTGTACATCATGAATATGAAGAGAAGATCCTGTGCTGAGGCTACACGCTCAAAAATTGAGATTTTCGTTCTTCATACACTCCTTGCTTATGATTCCAGGATCGCCTGAAGGACCTGAATGGCCAGGCTGACAGCTTGATGACCAGCAGCGCTTTTGACACCTCCCAGGTAAAGGACAAGCGAGACACTATTAATGGGCGCTTCCAGCGGATCAAGAGCATGGCAGCTGCCCGCCGTGCGAATCTGAATGAGTCCCACCGCTTGCATCAGTTCTTCCGGGATATGGACGATGAGGAGTCCTGGATCAAGTATGTACTTCAGAAGTTCTAGATGTAGCATTGTCTGAGGCGATGTCCATATTATAGCCATGCTATCAACAACCATATTTCAACGCAGTTGTTTAACAGTGTTCATAGCACAATTTACCATATCAGTGAGGAAAATGATGATTTCCCCAAGAACCATGTTAATCTAACTATGCCATAGACTACCTACCCACTTGTCAGGTATATGCTGTCTTGTCTATAGCGTGCACGCACGCACACACACACCCCTTGCCCGCAGTGCTCGGGGAAGCATGCAGAAGTGCCTTCAACTCTAGTGTGGGCATGGTCTTAATGTCTACAGATATCTATGGTCAGGCTTCAGGAAGCATGTTCAATGCTAGGAAAAAATTGAGGTTTGACTATAATCTTGTGTTAAAAATCCTCTGAATCCTGTGTATCTTTTAAACTCTGCCTCTGTCAATTTTAAATTTCTTTCAAAAAGGCACTTATGAGCCCGCTGAAAGCAGTTTTTAGTTTTACTATTTTGGCCTGTGATAGCAGTTAAGGAAAAACGCTTTCCAGAGATGTCCGTATGGATCCTGATACTATTGATATGACTGGTGTATAATCAAGGAAATAAGAACTGTGCTGGTTCCACTCCATCAATATGTGTAGGTTAGCCAAATAGAAATGATCAAAATTGGAGAACTATACTTATTTTTAAGCTTCAAAGGGAGAGAAGGAGTGGATATTTCTGTAGTATACATATATAAAGGGAGCGCCCTGTCCCCTCTTTGAAACTGTTCTGGTTAAAGTGATGAGAGCTGAATCCTTTTGACTAACATTTAAGTCAAGTGCATGGCTTACTGCTTCAAAGGTGCTCATAGTGCTGGGTTGTAGGGAACATCCTCATTATTTATATTGATTTCTCTGCCTTGCATCCTCTGTATCATAAAGTAGCTGAAAGGCCATCAAATGCTAAAAACAGAGGACCCCATTAAAATCCTTTTATTTACCGCTTTAAATAGATGTAATAATTTGCTGTAAACTCCAGTCCTGGAATGTGAAACATACAAAAGGAGGTAATGTTCATTCCTGTTAAAGCTGTTAAGAGTCAAGTTTTCAGTGGCAGCTGTTATATCTGTCTGGTTTGACCTTTAAAGGAACAAACTTTACTCATCCCCCTCCTCCTCCTCTTCCTCTCTGGGACTCAGGGAAAAGAAGCTGCTGGTTAGCTCAGAGGACTATGGCAGAGACCTAACTGGAGTGCAGAACCTAAGAAAGAAACACAAACGTCTGGAAGCAGAATTGGCTGCTCATGAACCTGCCATCCAGGTAAAAAAAAAAAAAAAAATAGATGAAGAGCTGTTCCATGACAGGTACTGCTGTGTTGTTTCCAACACAAACTGTGTAGGTTACAGGCAAACATTTGGATGAGGAAAATAACCAGTCATGATAGAAAGTGTAGTACTCTGTATAGTCAAGTTATAGATTTTTAACATTTATATAATCTGGATCACAATCAATTACAAACATCACTGGTTTAGATCTGTGCATCCTGAGATGTTTCTGCAGATCACAAAGGAAATCAGACTTCTTTATGCTCCTGAAGAAGGGTGTGACTAAGCAAAGATATGGAGTATTTTAAATTAAAGTGGCAGGAAGTTCCTTCCTCTTCAAACAGTAACACTCCTCACCTTGATTCTAAATCCACAAAAAACACATGAACTGGAGGAAAGAAGAAAAAGGGTATGTTTGTGAAAGAAAATGACCCAAAACTGAGGAGTTGTAGGGAGTGCAGGTAAATCATGAGGAGAAAGCATCATTGCTGCTGAAAATTGAAAACACTGAGAAGACAGATGTGTGCTTTGTCTGCTTCACAGGGCGTGTCAGACACTGGTAAGAAACTGTCAGATGATAACACGATTGGAAAGGAGGAGATACAGCAGAGACTAGCTCAGTTTGTAGACCACTGGAAGGAGTTAAAGCAGTTGGCAGCAGCTCGGTGAGTGAGAATCATTTTTCTACACCAGGAACTATGAATGAAACATATAGGGACGAGTAGCAGCCAAATCTTGCAATCTTTGATTCAGGTCATCAACAATATCAATGCAATAAATGCTAATACTGCATTCTGCTGAGGCTGTGCCTGAGGGGACAGGTAAAAAGGGGTTCATTCGTAAATGCTGATCAGTACTTACTTCAATTTTGTCTTTTCCTTTAGTTGAACACAATCTAAACTTTGGGGGCATTTATTCCTTCTTCATTTGGAGGCTAGAGGCTTGACATTGTTGTTCCCACCATGCTGTGCTCTTCTGAATAGAGACCATGGGGGAGGGAATACATAATTTCTGGAAATGTAAGGACTGTGAAATGGCCTGGTGAATTACATAGTAGATTTAGGGTAGATCTAGAGCTGGCAGTGTCACAGTGGGGTCATTTTCAGCTTCTGGAGGAAAGAGGTTAGTGTAAAATGATCACATTTTAGGGTTGATGGTAGTGAGCAGGCCATCCTTTCACCTGTCTTGACCTCCAGTGCACCTACATTTAGTAGTTATTCTGCTTCCACATCATAATTGAATGTACAGAATGCAACCTGTGATTTCCTTCCACCACTTCCTCTCTTTCCTCTTACAGTGGTCAACGTCTAGAGGAGTCTCTGGAGTATCAGCAGTTTGTAGCAAATGTGGAAGAGGAGGAAGCCTGGATCAATGAGAAAATGACCCTGGTAGCCAGTGAGGATTATGGAGACACACTTGCTGCTATCCAAGTAAGCAAAAGCTGTACTGTTCTGGTTCTCTCCTTACCAGCTATTTATAACATGTAATGGTTAGAATTTAAAATACCCTTTTGTTATTTTTCAAGTCAGACATTTTGTTCATTTTAAAGAAGTATAAAATATTGATGATCCTTCTATAAAAATGATTCAAAAGATTTTTCTCTGGTATTTAGAAGGATCTTGTGGGTTTGGGCCTTTGGTAGGCAGCTCTAATTAAAGCAGACTGCTTTTATTTGTGCTGGAGGACTGGACTGATGCAAAGCAACCCCAGAATTGTGTAAAAATGGTTTAAATGTTTTTTTAATCCCACTTCTGAGTTGCAAAGAAGAAGAGTCTCAGCAGCAGCAAGAAGCAACAGAATCTTTCTAATCCATCTTTTTTTTGCTTAACTTAAATATTGTCCATGTGCTTACAATTAAGCATGTGTGTGTTTGCAGGATCTAAATGCTTTCCAGGTAAATTAGATCTGCATGGTGAGGTCTCTAGTGGACTTCATAGAGAAGACCTTATCTCTCCTTGGATAAAGGTGAAAGAAAACTAACTTAACATTATATTTAAGGACTATATCCAGGACTATACCCAACCATTATTCCTCCCTCACACACCCCAAAAAATAGCCAGAATGTATATTAGCTAAAACTATCTAACTAGTTGTAATGGTGAGCATTGAACTGATTGATGTGTTGCAGGCATACTATCATCATGTTTTGTTTTGCTTTCTTTTCATCCTTGTTTTATAAGCAGTCATCTTGAGAAGTAAAATTATGTAGTAAAGTGACTTGTGAACATGCTTTCCCTGCAGGGCTTGCTGAAAAAGCATGAAGCATTTGAAACTGACTTCACTGTCCACAAGGACAGAGTGAATGATGTTTGTGCTAATGGAGAGGACCTCATTAAGAAGGTGAGTGTAACCTGGTAAGAAGAATGCCTTGAACGTTCTTTAAAGTGTCAGCATGTCAAAATGGATTCACTGTTCTCTTAACACTGAGCTGCAAGTATGTTTAAAAAATGAAAACTAAACACCATCTACACATCATGCTCTCTATAGCCACAATAACAGGGCATTTGGCATATAATTGATTTTAAATACTTTAGAGACAGCAGCATGGTGGACTGTTAACAGAAGCTCCTTAGTTTTAATTCTGGCTCTGTTGCTGATTTGTTGGATGTCTTGGGCAAGTCGCTTAATTTCTCTTTCCCACAGACAGCCATCCCAATTGATTCTTACATATGGGTCTGTGCTAGACCAGACCAAGAATTCTTGTCTTTTATGCTTAGAGCCTCTGACACACCCATTTGTGTACCATGATACCTTTTCCCATTATCTTTAACACTTCTCATCTAGTCAGTAAGATCTTTGTGAAACATAAATTGAATTGGAATTTTCTCCGAAAGACCTAAAACAACTGTTATCCATCCCATGCTTTTGTTTTCTATCTGTATATTCACTTCCCAGAAAGCCTTAATAGTCTAGCAATACAGGGAAAAAAAAACAGGAGTAAATTGTTTGCATTCCTGATTTCTCTCACATTTGGGGCACATACTAAGGTAGAATGAGGCCATCTTCTTCACCAAATGGAGAATCCCTAAATGTGAATCGAGGTGGTTTGTTCCCATGTTGTTAGAGCTAGTGGGCTGCCTTGTGAGTTATTGTGCAGGATTTATTGTATTAGTCATGAGCTAATGTTTCTTGTTTGAGATTGTCAGAGCAACCTAAGGGGAGCTAGGCACCAAACTCAGAATGGGATTTGAGCAGCTAACTCCCTTCAGTTCTTTTGAGAACACTAGTCTTAATTGCTTCTGTTGTCCTCAGCTTTGGTATCCATTTTAGGAATTCCCATAAGTATCCCAAGGAGTCCCTCAGATGCCTACATGTTTTAAGTGTATTTCTTCCTAATTTGGTGAACAGGACTAAATTTCCTCCAGTGGTGTGTGGAAGATGATTAAATCACGTGGGTACTAAACTGTTTTCTCCTATTCCACAGAACAATCATCATGAGGAGAACATAACTGCAAAGATAAAAGGCCTGAGGGGCAAAGTGTCAGATCTGGAGAAGGCGGCTGCTCAAAGGAAGGCCAAACTAGATGAGAACTCTGCCTTCCTCCAGTTCAACTGGAAAGCCGACGTAGTAGAGTCTTGGATAGGTATGTGCTGCATTGAAACATATGTGCACTGACAAAGCAGGTGACTGAAAACATTATAGCCCTTCTTGAATGGAGAATGGTTTCTGACTAACCTTGTTTTACTAAGCGGATGTGAGTGGTAGTCTGAGCCATTGATTTGCTGAGCAGTGATATCCCTTCCCCAAATTTAGGAAGAAGGAATGTGGGTGTTTATATTTAGTCTCTACTTCGTTATCCAGGTGAGAAGGAAAACAGTCTGAAGACAGATGATTATGGACGGGATCTCTCCTCTGTGCAAACACTCCTCACCAAACAGGTCAGTACAAGGTGCTTTGAGCCAGAGAAGCAATGGAGCTTTAATGCTCATCAGGCAGATGAATATCAGAGGGCCTGCCATTTATTTTTGCATTTACCTAAAACAATGTCTACATCATCCATAAATATAGTTAATCTACATTAGTCTCTTCCTTTTTAATGCTGCAGGAAACTTTTGACGCTGGTCTCCAGGCTTTCCAGCAGGAAGGAATTGCAAACATCACTGCACTGAAAGATCAGTTGCTGGCAGCCAAACACATCCAGTCAAAGGCCATTGAGGTCCGGCATGCTTCTTTGATGAAACGCTGGAATCAGCTGCTGGCTAATTCTGCTGCTAGGAAGAAGAAACTCCTGGAGGCCCAGGAGCACTTCAGAAAGGTGAGAACACAGACTTTGGAACGCTATAAAGCTTGACAGTCGTGCACAGCATTGATTTAAAATCTTGATATGCAAGCTGTGTAAAAACATACACAAAACACCATACACTAAACACTTTCTCGTGAGAAGCATTCATGGAAAAGGTATTGACAGTGGAGTTGTTTTAAAGAACTAGCCTTCTACGTCGTGTGCAACTTGTATATCATAATTGTAGTTATTTAACTAACATACAATTTGTTGAGGACAGATTTTCTGCTGTGTTTTATTTTTGAGAAAACACTTAGATAGGGATGCAGTATTGTTAAGTGGTCACTGCAAGGGGCCTGGGAGTCTAGAGTTCTGGGTTCCAGTCCAAACTCTGCTACTGGCTATGTGTTCTTGAACAAATTACTTCCTCCTTTATGTTGTTAATAGGTGCTACTGTAAAGTAAATTATTAACGGCCCTGATCAGGATCAGGGCCTAGTATTAGGTACTGTACAAACACAAAGTATGACAGTCCCTGCCCTGAAGAGCTTACAGTCCAAATATACAAGACAGACTACACACACAAACACAATTCCCAAATGCAAAACTTAGATTAAAATTTTGTTTCCTAGTTCCCCTGACCTCTCCCAACTGTCCTTTTACAGCTTGCCTAGCCAACATGCTCTACCGTTGCTGTCCCCAAAGTGCCCCTCCCTTCAACATTTCCACCACTGAAAAAATAGCCCCTTTCTCTAGACAGAAGTGAGCAGGGACCTGCTGACTTGCAGTTGTGTTTGGGGTTTTTTAAAGGAAGTTCTCTAAGATGGTTCCCAAGCCTCAAAATGTATTGCTGTCTCCCCAGCTGCCACTAAGAGGCCAGAGACAGCTTTTGCTTCCTGGAAAGGTTTGACCTTGCCCCTAAGAGCTGTGGGTGAGGATGAGATGGGCGTCTGAGGCTGTGTCTTAGGGGAGATGTCATGGGGAGGAATAGTACTATCCCCATTTTACAGATAGTGCTTATGGTTAGTTCTCTGCCTTGCAAGAAAGGAGCAACAGGTGCAAATTATGTATTATTTATTGCATGTTCTTAATACCAGATCCTCCTGCTTGAATACATTCTATTTGTGTTATTGCCTAAGTAAACACCTAGATTGTCTTCTCTCTCTGAGGTTGAGGATCTGTTCCTGACTTTTGCAAAGAAGGCATCTGCCTTTAACAGTTGGTTTGAGAATGCAGAGGAGGACTTGACTGACCCTGTGCGGTGTAACTCACTGGAGGAGATCAAGGCACTGCGAGAGGCTCATGATGCTTTCCGCTCCTCACTAAGTTCCGCCCAGGCTGACTTCAACCAGCTAGCTGAGCTGGATCGCCAGATCAAGAGTTTCCGTGTAGCCTCCAACCCATATACTTGGTTCACTATGGAGGCTCTTGAAGAGACCTGGAGGAACCTGCAGAAGATCATCAAGGTAAATTGGAACAAGTCTCTTCCCATTGCCACTCTGCCTCTGAATTCTTCCTTGGACACCGTCTATCCAGATAATCAGTGCTCTTATTCAGCAATAAAACATTACAAATGGAAACACCTTCATCTGGTAGCACAGAAATGTTTCTGAAAGGAATTCTGTGGGACTAGCACCTCCCAAAATCCTCCGTTCTCCATATATTTGGGTTGCTACTTCATGACCCTCCCCTTCCCATTCCATTCTTCCTGAAAGACCCCAAAAACAAATAACGATCTCCCATTTGTAGCTATGATACTCTGTTCCTTATGACCTGTCTTGTTACAGTATTATGATTGCAAGGCTCACTTCAATGCTGATTCTCAAGACTTCTGTAGGAATATTGATGATCATAGTTATAGACTAGTGGAGCAGTCAGGCAAGAGACCCTACAGGCCCTCAGTCTTGGGCTGAGCTCCAGATCTCACTGCTGCGCTGGCTTGGTTTCTGTATTTCAGTGCATGATAAAGGTGCCATGTTCTTTCTCAGTGTAAAATGACTTCCCTGTTTCTCAGGAACGTGAGTTAGAGCTGCAGAAGGAGCAGCGAAGACAGGAGGAAAATGACAAATTGCGCCAGGAGTTTGCTCAGCATGCTAATGCTTTCCACCAGTGGATTCAGGAGACCAGGTACAGTCTGTCTTAACAGAGGAGCTGGCCTTAGGGAATTTCCCAAAGAGAATCATTTGTGTCCCATTGAGAAGGGATTGTTAATTATTCTTCACATTGTGCATCTTATCCATACTTCCTTTTGTGATCAATTGGGTTTTAGGTGTCTGCTGCTAAGAGGCAGAATTGCTGAGTGCAAGATCACCTTCTGAGTTCGAGAGTTGGGGCTGGAGCGACAGCTAATGGGGTCTCTGATTCAATACTATTTTAAAAAATGTGTCTGCTCCTGAATTCACTTCCCCGGGGTAATTCTATATACAGACATGCCCTAATGGTTATCTGGTAGCTCCAGAGCTGGACTCATAGTGCAAGGAGAATACTAAATACCGAGAACAGAACTGAAGAATATGCCAATACTGTCTTTATTACCTACTCTGTATTATGATAGAAATTAGAAAGGGGAAAATTCTGTTATCCTGTGTCTAACCATAAGATTATTCCCTAAGGTGTTTTGTATAGTCCAGGTTTAAATGTTCCAGGGAGGGGGTATCCACTACTTCTCTAAAGAGACTACTCCACAGTCTTTAGGATCACTTTGCAAGCTCCTATCCAATGTACTAGTAATACCTATGATTAGGGAAAGGCAGCAAGGGTCAACAGCCTCTCTAGAAATGAAAAATAATTTCAGTGTTTCAGAATTGCAAGGAGATCAATACGATATTTTTACAGCACAACTGTGTCTGATTTAAGCATACTCTCATACACCACCATCAAATATCGTCAATTCTAGTAAGTGTGGGCTCTGGTACAGAAGAGGTGAATTAAGCTGAGGGTGCTTTTCATGTAATCCTTTGATAGTAAATCTTTCTGCATTTATAGAAAATCATCACCTAGATGGTTTTGCAAAAAGTCTGAAGTATAAATATGGTTTTAATTTGTTAACCTATGTTTGCCCCCCCCCTCCCCTCTCTCTGTCCTGCTGCCTGATACTTGGACCCTCCTACTCTACAGAACGTATCTGCTAGATGGGTTAGTATTGAATTTTGTTTCCCAAAAGCTTGATGTCGGGTCCTCTCCTGTCTTGTGTGCTTTCTCCTGTCATTGCTTTGCTTGTGAAAGTTGTATTAAAGGTCATTCTATTTGGACAATGCAAGCCATGCCTGGGATGTGCATGAGATACTTACCCATTTCCCTCTTCTCCCTCCCCCCGCAAGAATGCCACACACAGAGAGTCACAGGTAACAGGACATTGATATGGATAAATATAAACATGTAGGAAGGAATACCATTTTTCCTGGTTCAGAGTAGAAAATAAAGAGTTAATGGACACTCTGTGTGACCAGTTAACTTTCACTGGTCAGCTTATAAGGATGTGCAAGGTGTGATGCTCTTTATTGGGTGTGCTTCCACATCTCATCAGATTATCTGTAGCCTTTTGTCCTCACTAGCCAGCATTCTCAATTTCCCAGCAGTCAGAAGCACACTTGGTAAAATAAGAACATATTCCGATAATGCTCTCAGAACATTTAAAACTGAAGGGCTTTGACTGGGTATTGCTATAATCAATCTTGTAAAAAGAGTAAAATAAAGGAATGGAATAGCCCAGGCTTGCACATCATGGGTATTCAGCAGAATGTCCTGTTCGTAGACTCCTATTAAAGGTTGTCACTAATTAGTATCACTACAGTTTTTTAAAAAAAATCATATTCTTTAATCACAGTTCCATGTGTAATTCAGTTATGTGGCTACCTAGTTATCCTTTTTGATTCTGTTGCATAACTGTGCTCCAGAAGATAAGCTTTAACTTTTTTTTTTTTTTTTTTTTAAATAAAAAGTCTGTAGGCTTTAGGATTGCAAAGAAAACCTAAACCAATGCACTGACCTCTGCTTGAGTCTGCTGAAAACCTGAAGTGTAAAATACCCATTCATCTCAATGGTGTTTTAACTGAAGCTTACTGTCAAGATAACTATTTCATTGCTTGTGCCTTTTCTACTAAAATGAGGTTGACAAATCTCTCATTGTTGGGCACAGTGGCAGTTAGTGGGATAGCTAGTTGCTGAGGTATGAAATAGGGAATTCAACTCCATACTTAGTTACTTTTGCATTTGCCCAAAAGAGGGAAGGAAGGAGAGAGATCCCCTCCCCACCATCAAAAATCTTAACTGTCTTCTGGTTGCAAACCCCAAATTGACTCCAGTGACTTCCTGGATGCCAAAACAGCTTGTTGTCCCCGACTCAGCTGCCAAAACCTCCAGCTTTTCCATGCAATTACACACTTTCAGTATTAAAAAAAAATCTACAGTACAATGAACACTTTAAATTTGGGTGCAGTGTAAAATGTATTTAATATTAAAATAATTAAGGAATCCTATACAAAGGAGAGGGGGTCACAGCTTGGGAGGTTGCCCTGGCCTACATGCATTGTCTAGTGTGCTACTTAGAATAGAGGGCCTTTGTTCATGTTTTGTGGGTTTATCTCTGGTAACTTTTTATTTGCTCTGTAGTGACAAGAATCTCTGGTCTCACAGTATCTCCCCTCAGATAAGAGAGAGAGCACCTGAGCTTTTGCAGTTGTAGCTTGGTGGAACCCAATAGATTTTGCTGGTATGAGTGCTGGATTCTTTGCTGTTTTTAAAAAGTAGTGTTGTAGATGAGTTCTGGTGTCCCAGAAAATACTAATAGAGAGGGGGAGACATTTACTAAATAAAGTGGGTTAGTGCTTACAATTGCCATGCTCCAACTCTATTGTCTAACTGATTATTAGAAATGCAGAGGGAAGTTAATCTTTAGCAAAACTCTGAGAGGATTAAAACTGTAGTTAATTAGAATGGGCATTGTCTGTGTTCATTCATTCTCCCCTAGAGGGCATATAACCATGTATAGTAGATTCCGCTTATTAGCAAACCTTCAGTTGCCAGCAAAAATTTGCCATTATCCAGGCGTTGCTAATAAGCAGAGGCATGTTTTGCAAGGCTGCAGCCAGGGAAAAAAGTGCTGGGACAGGGCAGGAGTAGGGACTGCAGCCCAAATGCCAGGGCTTTCAGATTCTGCAGGGATGCTCGGGGCCCATAAAGCTACACTGTGTCTCTTCTTGCATTCTGGGGTTGGGGCTCAGTCCCCAGTGCTTCCTTTCCAGAGTGCAGCCGCTTCACACAGCGCAGCACAGGGAGAAAGTACCATGCAGTTCCAGCATCCAGGCTGAAGCTTTTTTTCCTGTTACTGCACTGCCCACAGCCTCCTCTCCCAGCCTGAAACCACTTACCTCCTGAGTGGTCCCTGTGCGCAAGCAGATTGTGGGGCCAGAGCCCCTGAAGGAAGCACGGGGATGTGCTGAGGAATAGCTCTAAGCAGGTTTGTGGGGACGCAGTTAAGGAATGTCCTAGCACTTACTACCTAGGCTGCAGACCTGCCCATAGCTAGTGCTCAGCATGTCCCACTACTCCCTTCTCTGGCTGCAGCCTCATGGTCCTGTCTGTAGCTGGGGCCTTTCTTCCAAAAAATGTTAATAAGCAGTCTGCCAGTGGCAAAATATGAATCCCATTAACACTGAACTCAGTGGGATGGGATTGGTTCCCCCGAAAGGGTTGCTGTTAATATCGGAGTTGCTATTAAGCAGAATGTCCTGTACGTAGAACTTTCATGGTCAACATCGTTGTCCTACTGTCTCATCTATCAGCATACAGCAGCCATATTTGCACGTTGATACTGTTTTTAAATGAAGTTTGTAGCTCAAATTAACTTAGAGATTCTGTTCTGTTCACCTCAGCAACGCTTTTTAATAGATATTAAAATAATTAGATTTCTTTTGGGTACGCAACCAGCATCTGCCATTGAGTCTGGTACTTCATGAAGTAATTTGCTTGTTTGCTATTTCTCTGTGAGGTGGTGCTGGCTTAGAGTTTTGATCTCTTGCTGTGCTCTTGTGGTGGTCTGTTCTTTCCTCTGTCTTGCCCGGTTTCTTTTTGGAATTCATTTGGTTTCTTTTCTTTGAATAGCATAGCATATCGTCGTGTCATTCGTGTCTATCAGTATGAAGTTGGGGATGATCTGTCTGGAAGGTTTTTCCTCTTATTTTCTTACCTCACTGTGATTTTAAAATGCACTCTTAATTGCAAAGGTTCGCGTTCTTTCCAACTAACTTTCACTGCTGTGAGATGCTTGGGGGTTGTTTTCCTGTTGATTCACAGCTTCCTGCCCAAGGTTCTGGGCCTGTGCTTCATTCTCTTTAAACACGCTTTGATTCTGAGCTTTAACCCTCTGTGGTGAGAGATACCCAGATGTTTGGCGTATTTTCATTGCTACACAGTGATACAGCACTTGAAAACCCTTCCCAAGAAGTTTAAAAGACGTTTGGGAGGAAAGGATCTGGTGGGGGCGAGGGAAGACAATCTTAGCACCAGGAATTTAAATTCCCCCGGGGGCACAAACACATTACAGCACATCTGCACAATATCCAACTTGCTGTTCGTACACAAGTCATCTGCTGTAAACTTTCACTCTAAATGTTACAGGACAGAGGCTCTAAAAACTGCTGCCTTAATATTGCTTAAAATTGAAGAAACAAAAACAACTTCAGAAACTTTATGCAGCTAGTACCTGTGAAAAAAATCATGGAGATCATAACTGCAAAAGGTGGCTTTTATGAGCCAGTGTTTGGACTGATGTTTGGGGCCCCTTGTTGGCATGCCAAGAATGTGAAACATTCTAAAAATGGACTTACAATCGTGACTACTATCAATTTCAAAATTCAGATGACTATCAATGGCTGTGTCATAATGGCTCTGAACATTAGGATTGTAGAAGTGCTCATCTGTGAGGTATCAGTCTGAGAATACAGAAAGCAACATTCACCCAGGCGTAATAAAGTAATGGAGTTTTTCTGTTTTGCAAGGGTGACTGTCTTACATCAAGGTTGGCTTTACATTAAGCCAGTAGTTCAAGTTTTTCACACTTGCTTTCTGTGTAAAGCCTCTCTCGCACTCCTGTCTCATTGGCAAACAAAACCTGGCTCTAGTGAATCACTTGTAGTTTGTGTGTGTGTTGGGCACAGTTTGGGATGGGAAAGGCATTTGCACTGGGTTTCTAATTTCACTAGGTACAGTAGGAAGGTGAGTGCTTTGGATTTAGCATGAAGTGTTTCCAGTAGCTCCTTTATCACAGCCTGTGAAACTGGGCTTGAAATTAACTATATAAAGAAATTACATGCAGCAGGTTCTAAAAGCCTCTTGTTTTATATAGGGTCAGTCTGAATTTAAAAGCTTATGGCCAGAAGCTTGACAGAAAAAGTTTTGTTTATAAAGTTTATGGAAAAATTATTTTACCCTAAAAGGATGGTGTTAATTTCAAGCCCCCCCACCCCCTGCCCCCTTTGTCATATGTGGAGAGTGCCTGTCCCTCACTGTGGTTCTGTTTAGGTCCTGTATGGTGGAGGAATCAGGAACCCTGGAATCACAGCTGGAAGCTACTAAAGTAAGCATACCTCACCTGTTAAAACTTCTGTTTCCTGTTGATGCTCAGGAATGAGGGGGGAGGGAGAATGCCTTTAATGACTGATATGTAGGTCTTTAATTGATTCATACATTTCGAAGGCCAGCAGACATTATTGTGATTATCTAATCTAACCTGCATTGCACAAGCCAAAGGAAAATCCTCGATTAGTTCCCCCTTGTATAGTATTTCTAAGTAAGCCTGTCTGGGCAGAGGAGACTGTATCGGAAACCTTTCCTTGCTATGCTCTACACTCTGTTTTGAAATTTAGGCTGTAGATGCTGTGAGGTTTCTTGTGATATTTACAGGCAAAATCAGCTTTCTTGGAACACTGGCCAATCTTACAAATCTATCTGTCAGATGTGATGAAGCTCCCTTGTCTAGTGTTACAAAATATATCACTATATACAACAACTTCACCATAGCTTCCTCCCCCCACTTCTTTGATGTTATGAGCCTGTGTTCTAACTGAGTCAGTAAAATGTTGGTACGCTGATATGTTTGCTCCATTCTGTTTTCTTTCCCAACAGCGTAAGCACCAGGAGATTCGGGCAATGAGAAGTCAACTAAAGAAGATTGAGGACCTTGGAGCAGCTATGGAAGAAGCACTTATTTTGGACAACAAATATACAGAGCACAGCACTGTAGGGCTGGCACAGCAGTGGGACCAGCTTGACCAACTAGGGATGAGGATGCAGCACAACCTGGAACAGCAAATACAAGCTAGGTACAGTTTTCGTTCATTTGGGAAGATAAACCACGTTCACCATTTCAGGGGATAAGTGGGTTTTAGGGAGAGACTGTCTAAAAACCAGTACAAATCAAGCACAGTTCAGGTAGGATAAACCTCTTCCACTTACTGTTTTGTGTTCTGAGTAGTGTGTATTAGTATGTTCATTTTTTAAGGTAGACTGCAATTTGAGAAATAGTTCTGGTTACAGCTAGCCTTGGTGATTTTAGTGAAATGAGTGGCAATTGAACCAGGTGCATGCTGTCTCCCCTAAAGGGGATGGCAGACAGAAAACCAAACAGCCTGAAATGAACCTGGTGTTTGATTAGCCTCTGACCTACTACTGCAAGTTCATGATCAGTTCACTAGCTTTGCTTCTTCCTTTTTAGAAACACAACTGGAGTCACTGAGGAGGCTCTGAAGGAGTTCAGCATGATGTTCAAGTAAGTATGCATGTTCTCAGCAACCTGGAAAAGTGGTCATAAACGAATTCTTTAGATCCTTGACATGTAGATGATTGCTACACAAAAATTGATGGTCCAGATTCTCAGCTGCACCTAGTTTCCACTGTTCACAACTCCCTGATTCTTTAGCCAGTTCTGAGCCAGGCTGCTATAAACTCTGCCAGCTGGCAATAACTGGAATAATTACTCACTAAGGGTATGTGGCCAGTTAATGATCTTTCTGAAGCACTCCAGAGAATCTATGTGCTGGCTGTATTAAATAGGAAGGTACTTCTTCACTACAAATAGCATGTTCAGAACATCAGGCTAAAGTGTTGCTCCAGTTTTCCCAGTTATCTTAATGAAGTTTCAAGATTCATATTTTCTATTCTAGACACTTTGACAAAGATAAATCTGGTCGTCTGAATCACCAGGAGTTTAAGTCTTGCTTACGTTCTCTGGGCTATGACCTGCCTATGGTTGAGGAAGGAGAACCAGATCCAGAGTTTGAAGCGATTCTCGACACTGTAGATCCCAACAGGTATGCAGACAGAAGAAAACCTATATAAATTGTTCTACTGCTAAATGTTCTGTTTTCACTTTCAAAGTCTGTTGCAGCATCTCCATATTTTTCAAATTATTCCTTTTTATAGTTTGAGCAAAAAGGGCCATTAAATCTCACCTAGTAACTGGTGTCTGTGAGAATTTCTTCACATGTAGATATGCTTTAGTCAATCTAGAGCCCAGGGCTTTTCATGAGATATTTACAATATTCCTTACCATCTTAATTAATGCAGGTCTGGGAAATAAGAAGGATAGACCTGCCTGTTTCGATGGGCTTGAGAGCTCAATAGCATCGAGTAGTATTGTTCTGAAGCAGCTCTGTTTACATGCGGTGTGTGTTTTATTGGCAGGGATGGACATGTCTCACTGCAGGAATACATGGCATTTATGATCAGCAGGGAAACTGAGAATGTGAAATCCAGTGAGGAAATAGAAAGTGCTTTCCGTGCTCTTAGTTCAGAGGGCAAGCCCTATGTGACCAAGGAGGAGCTATACCAAGTAAGTCTCAGTTGTGCAACTCTAGCTGTTCTGAGCTGTTGCACTGTTTTACAAAGCTGACATCGATCTACAACTGTTAAATTCCCAAACACCAAAACATCTTTTCCCTGCTACTGAAATATTTTATTGACACAACTAAAGCTGTCTAAGTTTGTTTGATCCTTTAATGAGAGTACACCAGTGATTTACACTATCAGTAAGAAGCCAGATCACTGCTTTCCCAGTTGCATTGAAACTCTAGATTTTTCTTTCTGGACCTCTCAAGGCCTCTAGTCACCAAGTAACAAGTTCTCCATTCTGGATCCTGACGGCAGGAGGGAGATGACTGATCTGAGCAGGAGCTACAATGCGTGAATTCCAGCCCTAGCTCTGACTCTAGGGCCTCAGTGTAATTTCATCCAACCCTCCCATTACCCTGAGAAGTAGGTTTACTGATAAGTACTTTGTGGTGAAAACTAAGCTGTTTTCATTGGTAGAGGCAACTGTCTTCAATTGTGTCTTTCAGAACCTGACCAGGGAACAAGCCGATTACTGCATCTCTCACATGAAGCCCTACATGGATAGCAAGGGCAGAGAACTTCCTTCTGCTTATGACTACATAGAATTTACACGTTCACTGTTTGTGAATTGATATAAAAGCACTAACCTTTAAAAATACCAAGAACATACTCGCATTTGCTAACTATAGTCCTGCATGCGTCTCCATCTTTGTGTTCTACAATAATCAATGCTACTTTCTGATGTAATCTTAAACTGCTTAGCTTAAAACTCTTAGGGGAAAAAAAACAATATTGCAGTGTGCTTCAATAAAAGTTACTGGTCCAAACTGCAGCAAAAATTTCAACTTGTGTTTAATCATCTTGATGCTTGAGTACCAATTTCAAGTGTGATACAAAAAGCCCAGTAGAATCTCTCTTCTGCTCATTACATAGCTTCAGGTAAAGATGGTCAGAGTGACTAGGACTTACCTTGCTCTCCATTACAAATGTCATGGATGTGTTTTACAGACCAGTTTTGGGTAAAAATTGTAACATAACACTGGCCTGTTAGTGTCTTAGTCAGTGACTTCATTTGCCAGCTGCTCAAGGTGATTCACTTCTTTTGGTCCCTGTTGAATAAAGTCTGAACTCAGCTGCCATATTTTCAGCACGCCGCAGGCATCCCCTGCTGCCAAAAGCTGAGGTTGCTTGATGTTAAACTCTATGCAGTACACAGGAGTCTGAGCTGAAGCTTGCTTTATAGAAACTGCAGGCTTCTGGGAGCTCTTTCCAAAATCAAACAGCTGCACTTCTCCTTTAAAATAAATAATCCACATCAATCTATGTTATTACATTTGTTTACAGTAAAGTGTTAGTTCAAGCTTTCCCTCCAGCCTCACAGCACTAGAGCCATAAGGATTTAAGTCCACTCCTGCTGGCAGTATCTAGATTAAGCAGTGAAGCGTAGATCTACTCACTAGAGTCAGGGCAGGCTGAAACCAGCTGCAGCCCTGTTGACATCTTTAAATGCTAGGCCACTTTCTGTAGTCAGTCACATTGCATACTAGTGCTGGAAACAGTTTTAGCCATGGTATGGGATAGCAAATTTCCCATATCCACACAAGTCTGTGGCCAGACAGACTTTGGCAATGGGCAAGATATGACAACTGTAGTTGATACACCAGATCTGATGATCTAAAAACCACTACATTATACCAACTGACAGCTTGGAAACCCCAGCTTTCAAACAAATTAATTAAGTCCATGTGGGAAGTGCTAAGCAGTAAACTTTTACATAGCACTAGTGTTAGAACCCAGAAGAAAACCTGGTTTCTCCTTCGAAGGAATAAGCACCTAGAGGGTACCTACCTTCTCCAGTGGCAGCTGCAAAGACCAAGGGTCGTACTGGAGACCAACACACACTAAACAGATACTTCTTTGATAACTGGAGAGAAATAAGGGGTTGTGCCTGCAGCATGGAGTGCAAGTGAACATGTCCATCAGTGCCACAACTCAGAAAGAGATTCCTGGAGAAAATGAGAAAACACTTCTTAGGGGATAAGTATTAAGAACACAGAGCAGAGTTCTTTTAAGCAGCCTGCAAGTTGATGTACATTAGATCTGTGTTGTTGCACAAGTGTGTGGTGGCTTTATGTATGGCCATTTTGACTGAATGGTATCAAGATTCCTCAATTTTTTTTTGTTTGCCAGCCATCACATGAATCACTGCATCTTTGGCCCTGTAGTCTCCAGAGACCTTGTATTTAAGGATCAGGATCTAACATAATCTGGTCACGCTCATGCAAATTTTATGCAGCACGTTTCAAGGAAACAGATTTATGGACATTTAAAATGGTCAGTCATTAAAGGGTGCACCCACACACTGTGTACACTTCCACATTTAAACATAGAAGGCTACTAATGAAAGTCACAAGTGGCGTGATGGGCAGTTGACTTTGATGTGAAGAGAGGCTGTCCCCTAAAGTTGTTAATGGAACTATGGGAAGAGTTGTCCTGAATAAAAAGAGCCTAGTGGAAATAAGTTCAATGCTATGGGCTTCAATGAAGTTGCACCTATACAAGGGGTATATTCAGCTTTGGTAGAAGTTGGTGCAACTCCCTTGAAGGTAACTGCATTTCCACTAAAACAGCTTCCCAGTGTGACAAACACAGCAGGGCTTCTGGCATGTGGCCCTTGATTGGATCTTTCCTACCCCCTAGGTCACTCAAGAAAACCACAATTAGAAAAGGATGGTAGTGTAACAAACTAACAGTTGGTGCCAATATAGTTTGCCCCTTACTTGCCTGTGGAAAGGTGAGCAGCTTACACAGTACACAGGTCCACCATGAGGAGAAAAGGCAAACTGTGCAGGTGCCTTGAGGGGAACAGAGCTACCTGTCCCAGGAGCAGCAGTGGTCTCTACTGCAGTGGAGCACTTGAGAGAATATCCACCTTCCACACCAACGATAAACACACTGGGATCAAAGTGGGAGAAAGAGAGCGAGGTCACACCCACAGCCGTCTCCCCACGTGTGCGCTAGGGGAAAGGGGACAAACGATGAGACACAAGGACTCAGAAATTGAACACACACTTACATGAAATCTGTACTAATCACAGCCTGCATGACCTGCACCAACCATTTAACATTTTCTTTTTACAGAACTGAGTCCTCTAATAAGTATTCAAGTTCAGGATGGAGAACTTAGCTCTGGTCATTTAGCTTTAGTTCAGGGCAAGGCTGCTGCACCCAAAACTTCTAAGGGGCTGGTTTCCACACTATCCTGTGGGTTGGTAATGGGAAAGCCAAGTTTACTGAGCTTCAATCTCTCTCTGCTCCCCCATCACATGGAAGCTACAGCCTCCTGCTTCTGCTCTCTATAACCCAAGCTATTCTAACTCACACAAAGCCCATTAAACGGCTGTTTCAAATCAATGTTCTCTGGAATTACGGAACTAACCTTCTTAAGTTTCATACTCCGAGGGATCTGCTGAGCAACTAAGGCGAATCCTTCAACTAATGTCAGCTGACCATCTCTCTGGGTCTGCCACACAAGGATCTTTCCATCTGTGGATACACTCAGAATCTGGAAGTGGTGACTGTGCTTTGAGTCCTGAAACCAGTCAACCTGTTCCCAACATGAGAAAACTCTGAAAAGGGGCCTCGCCAAACCCACCAAGCTCAGTAACTCCACATTCAAGAACACTATTAAGTCTCAGAACAAATGACATTAGGTAACACTACCAGCAAACCAGTCTTATGAGGATTTGCCCTCTTCAACTGTGTTGAGGTTAAGTTAATCTAGCAATGAGAATATAAAGATTTCAATGCAACTGTGCAAGTACTAATCTGGTGCAAAGATGCCCAGGAAATAAAGGGATGAAATGCCATGATTGTGATTCCTCCTGCCCTCCAACCCAATGAACATCCCACTAAAGTGTGGACTGCCCCCTATTACCTGATAAACTGGATCTGTATGAGTGTCATCTGTCATCCCTGTCCTCCAGATCAAGGGGTCTTCTATCCTGCTCGTGTCCCATATCAAGACCTCCCCACTGTAAAGGCCACCTGTAGATGACAAAGGATCAATAGAACATAAACAATGGCTACTAATGAAAGTCACACACAGCATGATGGGCTCTGTTTACTCTGTTACTGACTGTAAATAGGTTGGCCCCTATAGTTGTCCTGAAGAAAAAGGGCCAAGGGAAAATAAATTAGTCTCTGATGTAAGCAGAAACAAGCAGGGGACATATTCAGCTCGGATGTAAGCGGATGCAATGCTGTGTAGAAGCATGAGATGGTTCTGCCTATTCCTACTCATGGGTATTGCACCACCTAGTGGTGCCTAATGGTAGAACCTTCTAGCGGTGTCCATTAGTGTTCTTGTGCCCCATCCTACCTTTCGCCTTAGTGTCTCCAAACATTCTGAAGGCAAGGCCGCTGCGCCTTCTACCACCTCAGTTTCTTCCACTGCAAACCAGACATGCCAGAATAAACCAGGACTCTGAGAAAGAGGGGAAGGCGGGTAGGAAGTGTGAATATGCAGTGACAACTCCGGTTACACACAAGTAATCTTCATTTTTCCAAGTGGCTCTGTATATTCCAATTTATGGGACAGATTGATAAGCAGTGCTGAAAATAACCTGGAGGCAGGAACAGAGTCCTAGTGAAATAGAGACTGAAGTGCTGCTCTACTAAATCTACCATCAGCCCTGGAGGCCACATCAAGAGCGTAATACTTAGTAAAAATGTGTACAAGATTCCAGGTCACTGCCCTGCAGATTTAGCAGCAAGGACTTGCTTAAGGCAAGCAAAAGCAGCTGCCACAGCTCTGGTGGAATGCGATTGTACTGTCATGTATAATATTCATGAATGTGTTGTTTAATCCATCTAGAAACAGTCTAGGAAAATGACATAACCCACGTAATTCTTAGCATGAAATACAAATAAACTGGATGATTTTCAAAATCTTTTAAATTATGTTTAAATAATATGCAAGAGCTCTTCTTGCATCCAAAGTATATATAACAGATTTCCCCTTATTCATATGAGGCTTTGGAAAAAATGCCTGCAAAGTAATTGCTTGGTTTAAAAGTCAGATGCCACTTTTGGCAAAAATCTGGGTTCAGGCCTAAGAACTACCTTATCTTTATGAAAAGTAGTAAACAGTGGATCAGCCATCAAGGCATTCAATTCACTCACCCTTCTAGCTGACATTATGCCAATAATGAATAACATCTTAACAGATAAAAACAGGTTTAAAATTTTTATTAAAGTTAATATTAAAATATTATATAATACACAGTGTGACTGGGCAAGGCCAAATGGCTATAGGAAAGTAATGAGAAACAGGTATGTTAGCCTCAGGCAAAACAAATCCCTGTTACCATGGTAACCAAATGGCAGTTGTTCCAGGTTAATCAAGACACCTGGGACCAATTAAGATCCTTCCAGAAAGCAGTGGAGACAGCTAGGTTGATTGAGACAACTGAGGCCAATCAGGGGCTGGCTGAAACTAGATTAAAACCTCCCAGTCAGTCAGGTGGGTGCGCATATCAGGAGCTGTGGGAGGAAGTTGCGCTGTTGGAGAGACTGAGCAGTACATACCATATCAAGCACAAGGAAGGTGGCCCTGAGGTAAGGGTGAAGTGGAGCTAGAGGAAGTGGGAGCTGCTGTGGGGAAGTAGCCCAGGGAATTGTACACGTCCTGTTTCTAAAAGGTCAGCTACCATAGCCGATACTATTAGGGTCCCTGGGCTAGAGCCCAGAGTAGAGGGCGGGCCCGGGCTCCTCCTTTTGTCCCCCCGATTAATCACTCAGACTGGGAGACAACAGAGACTGTGCAAGGGAGTATAGCTTCTCCTCACCTCCCTCACTTATGATGTAAATGGCTCAGTAGGCTGTGACCCGGGCCTCTAGGGAGAGAAGGGCTACATGGAGGGTCACAGTGAGCCTCTGAGACTAGCAAAATCTGTCAGGAAATGCAGGACCCACGGAGCCAAGGACAGAGCTTTGTCACAACAGGTTAAGAAGAGTGTCTGTACATCTGGGTATAGTGCTTAGATTTTTAAAACAAACTTCATATTTGTAGATAAAGTCATAAGATATATATAGTGCATAATCAGCAATAACCCAAATTTAGGTGAGTAAATTTAACAATACAGTTTAGATATTAGCCTCCAAGTATTCAGGTACATCACTCATAGAAAAGTTATACAGAGTTGGTTGTGGAAAGCGAATATATCAATGAGTGAAGATTTTCTCTCAGTAACTGAGAATTTAGGATAGGTTGGCCATTAGAAAATGCAATCCATCAGGAAAGTATTTGAATTACTTTCCCTACTGCGCTTCTCATTGGCATTCCAGCTCATCCCTCCTGGTACTGGCGATGTCCGGTGATGTGTTCTAGGTAGATGTCCATCGACCACTTGATAGCTTCTGACACCATGAGTTGCCGCATCAGCCAAGATTCCACATTCTCTCAACACTCACTCGTTAGTGGAGGCCCATACACCCAGGGTTCCAACGATTGGCGCGCGCGAGTTTGGACCTCGTCGCCCCTTGCTCTCAATGTGTTGGCCAGAGGGTCGTATTTCTCCAGCTTTCAAGATTGGGCATCACGGAAAGCTGGGGTCCTGTTTTCAAAGGGAATTGTGACATCCACCATAATGATCTTCAAGTCTTTGTTGGTGATGACAATGTCCAGTCGCAGTTGTCTGTCCATTCCAGGGATGGCGGAGTTCACAGCAACCTTCTCCACAGGTGGTGGGATGGCTCTGACCAGGCGATCTTGGATGACATTGTGGCGCAGCTGCCAGGCTCTGGAATGGGGCTTGCAGCTACACAAGAAAAATATCCTATCGTGATTTAAAAATTTTCAGTAATGGAGAATCCACAACGAGCCTTGGTAAATTGTTCCAACGGTTAATTACTCTCACTGTTCAAAAGGTACTCCTTATTTCCAATCTGAATGTGTCTAGCTTCAACTTCCAGACATTTGATCATGTTATATCTTTCTCTGCTAGATGGAAGAGCCCATTATTAAATATTTGTCCCCATATAGATACTTATAGATTGTAATCAAGTCACCCCACCTTCTCTTTGTTAAACTAAATAGATGAAGCTCCTTGCGTCTATAACTATAAGGCAAGTTTTCTAATCCTTTAATCATCCTCATGGCTCTTCTCTGACCCTCTCCAATTTATCAATATTTTCTTGAATTTTGGGTACCAGAAGACACAGTATTCCTGCAGTGGTTGCACCAATGCCAAATAGAGAGGTAAAATAACCTTTCTACTGCTACTCAAGATTTCCAAGTTAGTGCAGCCCAAGATTGCATTAGCTCTTTTGGCCACAGTGTTACAGTGGGAGCTCATATTCAACTGATTATCCACCACAATCTCCAAATCCTTTTCAAGGTCACTGCTTCCCAGGATAAAGTTCCCATCCTGTTATGTATTGCCTACATTCTTTGTTCCTAGATGTACACATTTACATTTAACTATTCAAATGCATACGGTTTTGCTTCACACAGTTCACTAAGCAATCCAGATCATTCTGAATCAGTCACTTGTCTCTTCCTTATTTACTGCTTCCCCAATTCTCATGGCTCCTGTGAATTTTATCAGTGATGATTTTATATTTTCTTCCAGGTCATTAATAAAAATGATAAATAGTGTATGGCTAAGAATCCATCCCTGCAGGACTCAACTGAAAACATACCCACTCAATAACTGTTCCCAATTTACAAATAGATTTTGAGACCTATCAGTTAGCCAGTTTTTAATCAATGTAATGCATGGCATGTTAATGTTCAGGTTCCCTGACAAAGGAAGGGTATGGGGAATTGGAAGAGGTAGTCTTTCGAACTGTATGGCATAGCTCTTTTCTTTAACTTCTAGAACCCATCTGTCTGATATTATAAGCCTCCAGGCACTAATAAAAAGGGCTAGCCTCTCTTCAAACAGAGGAAGAGAAGGATCCTAGATGGTTGGTTTTTGACTCGATCTTCCCATCACATCTGAGGTCTGGCATGAGACAAAATAGTCATGGAAATAGAAGACTGCTTAAATTTAGGTCTTGATTTAAATGACCTCTTCTTATGCTGCTCTGAAAGGATGTAGCCTGCTGGTACTGTTGTTGACATCTCTGATTTTCTGGGTAATAAGTTGAAGATAACTCTGGAGAGTACTGCCTCTGATAACAAAGAAGCAATCTCCTAATAGAAGCAATTAAGACCAAAGAACGAGTTGTCAATCTTGTCGTCTCCAATTTTTTCAGCAATTCATCTGTATTTTCACTGAAAAGACCATCCCCTGCAACATTATGTCTGTATCCACCTCCAGAGAAGAGGAACAAAGCCAAGCATGTCTCCTCAGCGTCACTACAGAAGCCAATATACTAGCAGAAGAGTCCAAGACATCAAAAAAACCCTAAAGGAGGGTTTCACCATATTTTGGCCCTCCGTTGAAATTGTGTTTATCTCCTTTTGTCATCTGGCAACTCCTGCAGCAGTATCTTCTCCCACAAGTGAAACTGATAGCAGGACACAACAGCTTGATAACTTGCCACCCTAATACCAAAGGATAAAGGAGAGAACACCTTTCCCCTCTCTGTCAATAAGGATAGGGTGAGCTTGTCCAGATCTTGCTCTGTTACTGGCAGCAGCCACCACCAGCGACTTAGGTACAGGGTCCATATGAAAATATGAATTCTCTTCTGAGGATAAATAATGTAGCTTGCCAGGAATAGACCCACACTGATTTAGTTGGCTAAAGCAAACATCCAAAATAGGTAGGGATATCCTATTCCTGGAAGAAGCACCAAGAATGTCAAACATCAGATGAGAAGTCTCTTCCGCAGGCACTGAAGGCAGATTCAAGTTCTAGACAAGTGAGTTCTAGACACGATCCACTAATTTGTGAAATAGTGTAGTATCCTTAAAAGGGGAGGAGACTGAAGGAACTCCCACATGCTCATCTGGTGACAAATCCAGGATCACAGTGTGTGACCACATGCTCCTGTTCAAAGAGAGAGGCTATCAATAATCAGGCACCACTGCCTGAAATGTAGACAGATCTGGAGGAACTGGATCTGGGATTTCCACACCACTGGATCTTTAGCAAATGAAAGCTCACCTCTCCATCCACATGGAGGATAACTGAAAAATTCCTGCAGCAGCTCCCAATAAGGTCACGACACCCAGGACTGTCAGTCTTCCCAAAAACTGGGATTCAGGAGCACCCCCACAGGAGGAGGACCAAAGGGAGGGGCAAACCAGGAAGAAACAGGCCTCTTAATTCTTCCTCTAGCCTCCTTCAGATATGGATCTGGCACTGGATCTGTGACAGAGTGCACTGGAGGACCTTGAGGGACGTAAGGAGGAAACCTTTACGAGGATCCTGTAGGAGTCCTAGGAGGAGGAAGTACAGACAGTTCTACTCTCCTTACAGATGAAGTGGTCAGCGAAGCCTGCCCTCTTTCTCAAGGTCCTCTGCTTTTTGCTCAGATCTGAGGATTGATCAGAAGCCTCACAGTGTACCTCAGATATCACGTAACAGTATTTTTCAGAACTGAAAAAGTAAGTGGAACCAAAGCAGGAGCCAAGGTCAGGGACGAAGAAGCTGACAGCAGCAGATCCAACACCAGACTCATGCTCCTGGCTCCCAAGGCTGACCCCAGAATCAACCTTGACTTCTGGAGCCACAGAGGCTCTGTAAGAATAGAATGGATCCAATAAGACAGATGGAGACGACCACATGGCCCTTAGTTCTGACATAGCAAAGACCTAGTTGAAGGAACAGTGAGAATTGGAGCCAAAGCTGATGGGAGTTCCAACTTCCTGGAATCCTCCAACTGCTTCAATTTTCTTGAAGTCACAGGAGTCAACAGTGTATCTCAGATCTTGGTTCGGAAGCTTCAAGAGCCTCCTTCAGGAGAACCCCTTGCAATCTGTTCTGCCTCTGCTTGCGAGCTCTGGGGTATCAAAGTTCAGCAGATAGAATACTCAGACGGAGAGTGACCTCTCTCAAACACTTGAGGCACCTGATGTGGTCATCCACTGCTGAGAAGGCAGTAGGGCAGGAAGCACACCTCTTGAATCTTGGCTTCTTCTTCCTCTTCAGTTCCACCATCACCCAGAAATGAAACACTAGCAAGTAACTATTTCTACACTTATACTAACTACTACTAACAACAAAACACCAATGAATACTCAAGGAGAAAGAACTCCAGACCCAAACAGTTCAGAGCGGTTCACTTCCATGCAAGCTCATGGTTGAAAGGAACTGAGGTGGTAGATGATGCTGTGTCCCCTGATATAGCCTCGCTCTGAGACAGCTGAGGGGAGGGGTACAAGAGGATGCAAGAGCACTCTAAGAGACAATGCCAAGGGAAGGTTCTGCCATTAGGCATCACTAGGCAGCGCAATACCATAAGTGGGAATATACAGCCATCTTGAACAACCAATACTTATGCAAGGACTGATTTTTGCCCTCCCTCTTCATCTCCCAGAGATTCCTGCTGAGAAAGTGGGGAAACTAAGTGCTCCAAGAGGTAGTATAAAACAGGCAAAGCCTACTAAGAGAAGGGAAGGTCGCACTAAAACAAAGGAAGATCCTGATTCCTAGTACCTCGGATAAAACAGCAATTACACATTTGGCAGCAACACTTCCCTTGCCTTGGGAAGTGACTGAGGAAGCGACTGAGGAAGCGCACTACCATTCCTCTTGGGAGGAGTCCCAGGTATAGGATGACCAGATGTCCCGATTTTATAGGGACAGTACCAATCTTTGGGTCTTTTTCTTATATAGGCTCCTATTACTTACACACACACCCGTCCCGATTTTTCACATTTACTGTCTGGTCACCCTACCCAGGTAGCCTTGAAGAGAAAATCAGCAGCACTAGTTGAAGGAGATAGGGGAACAATTAAAAATAAAATCTAAGGCAAGAGCAGTCTACCAACGATCAACGAAGGCTGTGATGGATGGAAAGCTAGGCACATGACAGAACTGGGAACATCCACTACTAGATCAGGACGCTTTGGATTTAACCCCCTTCTGTCCAGGTTCCAGGTACAAACATAGGATTTTTCTGTGCTCCAGTCCCCGTCATCCAGTCTGGAAAAGAAAAGAAGTCAAGATGAAAGCTACACCTCATCTGGTCATTGTTATACAGAGACACTCAGCTACGCAGATTTCCAGCTGCATTCCCATTTTCATTGACATGTGCTCTCTGGGGCTACGAAAGCCTTTCTTTAGAGGAGGCTGCGGTTACAATGCATCTCTGTGGAGTGCTACATTTTGAGTACATGTTGGTGCACCCCAGTATGATGGGAGTGTTTGACAGCATATATAAATTATTACAGGACAGGACCTATTAACTATACTACTAAGGTAACAGCCTGGAATCCACATTGGGGAAAGTTACTTCACAGCCACCATTCAAAGAGAGCACACATTTCCTCCTTTTTAAGTTACCAGAAGCAACTGTTCTGCAGAGAGGATGAAAAGCCAACATTCCTCATTCCAACAAGGAGTTCAGGGTTTGAAAGTGTTCTAGAGAGGAAAAAAGTGTTGTGCTGCTGAGCAGTGACCACTGCAGCTGAATAAGGAGAACTGATAGGGGCTGAAGTGCTACTCAGTCCTGCTTGGCCAGGAGAGAGTAGCCATTAAGTGGACCCTTGATGTTGGCGTGAAGGGCTCTGATAGTGATGTACAACGATCTCCCCCACCCATCTCAAAGACAAAATGAGGCATTTGTTTAATTAGTCATGTATGTAATGACATTTCTGCTGAGGTCATACAAGCATGAAGTCTCATTCACACCCATTTGCACCTCCAAATGGTGCAGATATTACACAAGTCATGCCACTGACATCTCTCAAAGCCTAAGTCCAATTTCATTTCCATGTTTACTTGCCCCAGTTAAGTTGGGTTCATGATTTGTTTCATTTTGTAACTCTGAAAGGACAGAGTTACAAATAAACCTCTCAAAAGACAAAGTTTTGCTTCCCTTCTGCTTTGTAGCTATTTCATTTACTTTGTGTTTATCAGCGTGCAACCTTGTTTGTTAGGGGCAGTGCAAATCTATAGCAATTATTGCCATGTGCAAAATCCCCAGAGCTGGAAATACCATGAAACAAATGTTTGCCATATTGCATTTGCTAATCCCAATCAACTCCACAATGAGGTCATCCACTTTCTGAAATAATGGGTTTCCCAGAGTAAGGTACCACGAACTGTGCATGTGGAAAGTAAATCAGACAAGCAACTTCAACAATGACTAGTTTACTATGTGCCGACAGTGGGAGGACTACCAGCAATCTCTGTCCACACTGGCAATAACAAAGAAGACTAAAATGGTGGTTAGCCTTGCTGGAAGAAAATCTAATCCAAATAGTATCCGGCATGCGAGTACACGGCTGAGAGCACTTCTGTGTATGGGCACCAGGTGTATTCTATATGGGCTTGGAGACCACGTGACGGCTAACAAGACATTTTATGATCAAGGCAAGTATGCACATCCAACCATCCCATACCCATACACACACACACACACACACACACTGCAGACACATACAAACATACACCTCCTCTTTACATTTTCCAACAGAATCTGCCTAAGAACAAAACACTGAGAAAATATAGATTAGCTTTGGGGATTGGACATAATGGACAGAGAGGAAAGGGAAAGGATATCTGACCTAAATTAGAACTGCCCTTGGGTTCTGATTTTTCTGAATATCAATTAAATATCTTTTTCAACATAAATAAGTTGCTTATACACATGGTTAGTTATTACAAAGCAAGTGAACATTCTCCAATGCTTCTGAATGCAGGCCAGTCTGAAATGTCTCAGAGACCACTCTCAGTTGTGCTCTGGATCAACGCAGGTGCTCACCTGCCATAAGAACATGCAACAACTGATCCAGTGGCATTCCAGGAGATGCTGGTCACCTGCAACTTCTGATCCTGAGCCTCTGGGTACAATAAGCTATGCAAACAGGACACCTGGAAAAGAAGAAATCCAAATACTGAGCCACCAACCTATGGAGGTACGGATAATTAGGATCTATATTCAGGTTTCAGAGTAGCAGCCGTGTTAGTCTGTATCCGCAAAAAGAAAAGGAATACTTGTGGCACCTTAGAGACTAACAAATTTATTTGAGCATAAGCTTTGGTGAGCTACAGCTCACTTCATCGGATGTATTCAGTGAAGTGAGCTGTAGCTCATGAAAGCTTATGCTCAAATAAATTTGTTAGTCTTGATCTATATTCAGAGACTAAAGAAAGAATCACATTATCTCCACAGACCAATATCCTGGTCAGGGTCCAGACTCCCACTCTCTTTATTGCAGCAGAGTCTGGGGAAACAAACTGTGGTTTGTAGATACAGGTAAGACAGAAGTTTGCCTCCTGTTGAGAGCATCACACGCAAAACTCTGCATGCTCCCACCAAACCAAATGTCTCTCCATAATGTCATCTCCCACTCTACTATCTTCAGAGCAATTACGGAAAAGACTAAGGAGCCCATGCCCCGAAGGCTTGGGGCAGTCCCGCTCCACAATTCTGGTGGTTTAAGATCTACATTGTGCTCTCAAACCATAATCTGATAAAAGGCAGCAATAAACATACCCAGCATGCACCAATAGCTATCAGCTGCCCACATTCCTGGACAGATAAGTCATGTGAACAGGTAGAGCTGCCAAACCACAGGCACTGCAATGACTTTCAGATGCTGCCAGACAATGATTAATACACTATTGTCTGAAGAATATGGCAGGAAGATCTAAATGATCAGAGATTTTAAACTGCACTGGTTAAAGAGAGGAGGAAACTAACCTACTCCAATTGTAAGCTTCCTTTTGATGAACCCAGTATTACACACTGTTGCTACTCACAAGGACAGGTTACCTAACTAGACTGGGGTGAAGGCAAAAGGAGAAAGAATACTTATTTTCTTATGAACAGAGTCAAGCAATGACAGTCTCAGCACCAGGTAACAGAGCCAACTATTCCACAGCTGTTGCTATTGGCACTGTATAGTATGGTCATATTGCTCTGAATTCTATCAACCTACCGTTTCATTCTGATCTACCCAGTTCACCTCAAAGCCATCGAAGGCATGACTTCTCCAGTTTTTATTCAGCTCTTTGATAACAACATCCTCCACTCCCTGAAGGAACGAGAGCAGGCCAGGATAATCCACAGGAGCTTCCTTCTGGATATCCAAGTCTTGGATCGTCTCCTCACTTTGATCAGTCTGCATGCCAGCATCTCGGATGGAATGGGATTGTACTGCAGCCTCCATGGTTGAGATCTCCCCAGTCTGGCAGCTTTTCTGTTGGAAGAAGAATAATGTTCTACAAATGAAACAACGAAAGATGGGTGCATAGAGACCCATTTAGGACAATTCCCTTTTGTCACTCAATATACTGAATATATACTCAAAAGGAACCTTGCATATTGGGTTCCTGGCTAATTGGTGGCTTTTATGGACTGTGGAGTCATGTATGCAAGAACAGTTCTCAGGCCAGTGGAGATCATGTTTCACAAAGAGAAGAACAGTTATCAAATCTAAGTACACCTCTAGCAGGTCACTTTATGGAGCAACCCTGGTTTTAGAATCAGAGAAACAGAGGTTACTTGCTCCTTGACTTCCCTCAAATCAACAGGGTGAGGATACAGATGCCAACCTTCTATTACAGTGATTAGGTACTCGGGAGAATAAGTAGGAAAGGATAGTCCCAGAGTTATGGGAGTGGAAACATAGGACCCAATTTTAACTGATGTATAAGGCACTGGGGTCCACACTATGTATGTACTGTACTACTAGGGTAAGAAAATTCAGTTACTTTTAGCATATGATCAACATGAATGTAAACAGATTCCCCTCATTCTTGCTCCTCCAGTGCAGCATACTATAAAAAAACATAAAAATGGCCACACTGGGTCAGACAAATGGGCCATCTAGCCCAGTACCCTGTCTTCCAAAAGTGATGACTGCCAGATGCTTCAGAGGGAATGAACAGAACAGAGTAATTACTGTGATCCATCCCCTATTGTCCAGTCCCAGAAGCCAGAGGTTTCGGGACACCCAGAGCATGGGGTTTGTGTCCCTGATTATCTTGGCTCATAGCCATTGATGGACCTATCCTCCATGAAATTATCTAATTCTTTTTTGAACCCAGTTATACTTTTGGCCTTCACAACATCTCTGGCAATGAGTTCCACAAGTTGACTGTGCATTGTGTGAAGGAGTACTTCCTTATGTTTGTTTTAAACCTGCTGCCTATTAATGTCATTGGGTGACCCCTGTTTCTTGTGTTATGCAAAGTAGTAAATAATGCTTCCCTATATCTAGGGGGGCCTAGAACATAACACCTCTTCTCCTTGTGCAGAGTATCAAATTACTTCTATCTCCAAAGACCATTATTATTGAGGCTCTTTGTTTGTCAGTCATGGCTTTGATAAAACTTTATAGACTTTTAAGGTCTTTTAAACCAGTAATCAAGACTCCTCCATGACTTTTACAAATTTGGCTCTACATATGTCCAGTGAAGTGAAGTATCAGAGAGTGACATGCTGTTTTAAATAATTTTTAATTAAAACAAATTTCAAAAATAAATCAAAAAACAAAGGCTATTTGGTCAAAGCAATGTGTGTTCATGACTTTCTGGATTTTTTCCATATATTTGTGACCACTGTATTTTTTGCCATGACAAAGAAACAGCCCGAATTATTATTAATCGGACATCAGCAACATGTTCTAGCTAGTTATTTATACTATACCTATAACCATGATGTCTCAGCACTGTACAAGACATACAGCAAGCCAGCTCTTGGAACAGACTTCACAGTCTAGATCCAACATCTCCCACAGGGTTCCAGAGTCTACATTCACAGGGAGCCACAATCTTTTAGAAATGTGCTGAGCCCATCAGCCTGGTTTATTTTGCACCTTTTATCCACATCTCAGCTAGTGGGAGTTGTGCTTAATTTTGACAGTTCTTCAGTTTTCAGAAGGGTGCTAAAAACTGCCTCAGACTACTCCACCAAACAAAACATTATGAAACAAGAAGATGAGAACCTGTGGCACCTTAGAGACTAACAAATTTTTTTGAGCATAAGCTTTCGTGAGCTACAGCTCACTGCATCGGATGCATCACGAAAGCTTATGCTCAAATAAATTTGTTAGTCTGTAAGGTGCCACAAGTCCTCCTTTTCTTTTTGCATATACAGACTAACACAGCTGCTACTCTGAAACAGATATTTCTGTATCTGCTACCTGTAAACAAGTAAACATGCTTTCCTAGCCAAGATCTCCAGCCTGGATTTTCTGCAGCATTCCATATGCCCCCAGGGTACAGTAAAAAGAACAGATAGGCCATTCCAAGAGCTAAATTATGTAAAGCTGCTGTGAATATTCAAATACAGATTTCAGAGTGGTAGTCTCTAAGGTGCCACAAGTACTCCTCGTTCTTTTTTCAAATACAGATGTGGCTTCACTCCAGTTTCAGCAACCAGCCAGCTACCCAAAGAGAAATAAAACTGCTGATGGAACAGTGCTATGGGTTCAGCAAGTCAGAGGTGTTTCGAAGCCGGAAAGCTGGAATGAAGGAATAAATGGAGATGGTGGTTATAATTAGCACTTCCTAATTATTCAATTTCCACTATGAAAAAGTGTGAAAATGGATGCACTTCTGAAAACGGACAGGAAAACTGAAGTTCCTGTGGCAGGACTTAGTGCTTGTACTATGCACTCAAAATCAGTTTGTCTTCTGCTAATGTAGGATTATGCGAGCCAAAGATCTGGACTAGCAGTGTGGATGGTTTACAGAAGAAGAAAGGAATAACAGTCTCCTGACTGACTTGAAGAATACATTTTAGATGTGAATTCATGGGTTCTAAAAAGTACAACCCTAAGAGGAAAGAAGTAAAAAAAGGATTCTCAGGAGGAAAGAGCTTCTACTTTGCTGACCTTTCTCACAGAGGTAATTGCTACAAGGAAGACAACTTTCATATAAGAAACTAGAGGAAAGCTTTTCCAAGTGAAAAATGAGGATTGCAGGCTTTTGAGAAGATTTTTGGGGTAATGGCTTTTGGACCTGACCAGAGAGAGAGAGGTCCAGTCATCGCTACCTCTGCGGTCGAAGTTGCAGTCTCACAGCTGTATTGTGCAATTTCACCCTGTGTTTGCCCAACAGATCTTTGAGGGAGGCAGCACCCCTCAACTGGAATCACCATTTTTATGTTTTTATTTGGTTTTGCAAACCTTGAGATTGAGATGTTCACTTCAGGTACTGAGGCAAGTTTGAGGTGTGTGTTTTTCTGTACTTTATTCATCTTGAGGCAGGCTCTATTGGTGGGAAGTCCCTATATTCTGGGCAGAGCCACTGAAGCAAAAATCTATTCCAGCAGCTCCAGGGCAGAGAAGACCAGAATCCCTCAGACTCTATTTAACTTATCCTGGGGAATTTTTATTTATTTTAATCTGGAAGATGTGTTTCCTCATCAGAAATATCCAGAATAAATTAGGCCACCTCAATGAATGTGGACTGTCAGGTCTACAATGTCAAAATGCCTCCCCTCATTTGAGTCTGACTCCTCAGAGGATAATAAAGACAAGAGAAAAGATTTCACCTTCCACTGAAGATGGAGAGTTAAGTTTCCAGATTTCTTACATCTATGGGTTTCTGATTTCTTGGACTTTGTGGAGTGCTTTTCTTGGCTTTTCATTTACCAAAAGAGAATGAGGCTGGGGAAAAAGAAAGGAAGGGGCAGTGGAGTTGAAAAATGAGAGGGATACCTCCAGGAAAGTAGAAGACAACCCAGGAGATTTTGTTGGCGTGGAAAGACTTCAGGCCTAGTGAGCACTCCAAAAGAAAACCTGAAGCCTGATGACCCCCCAAACAAGGCCAGTGGAGTCCCAAAAGGGGCTGTATAGTGCTGAGCGATGACTGAAGTTATGGCCAGAGAGGATTTAGGATGGGTAGAAGACACAAATACAACAAGGAGGATATATAGTTAGCACCGCTTAGGCACATGCGGTAGATTGCAAATATTCTGACAGTGCCAATGACAATGGTGATAGCAATGGCAGAAACTTCCCTCCATCCTTAGTTTAATTTTCTTACTCTAACGAGTCAGACAAAGTGTTATCTGAAGATCTGTAAGGGCAGCAGAGCTGCCAAGTCACAATTTTCTTAGCACAAAGGGATTTCTTGAAAGACAAACAACTGTCGTGTTTTGCCGTTCAGCATTTGGGAGTGGGCACAAGGGACACAGTACATTTTCTCTCCAGGATAAAACACTACATTTCCACCATATTTCAGAGAAGGAAGCACTGAGAGATCTTTTGCCAGCCTATCAGACCTAGATGGCACAGGTGAACCAAATAAAGGTACCAGTGCCTGAGGATGAGGCAAACAGTGTGTCAACGTGCTGTGTGCCTCACTCTATTGGCTTCCCCCAGAGCAAGTGACTTATGGACAGAGTCAACGTGCAGGAGAAAGGGCCAAGGTACCCACCAACCCACCACCACGGCGAATGGCCCCTGCCCCCACAACCACCATGGCCGCTCACCGCCTCGCAGCGGGTCCCCTGGTCTCTTCGCCACAGCGACTCTACGTCGGCACCGCGCACCACACCGTCCCTGAACATCCCGGCGATGGGGGAAAAGCAAGAGGTAGCGGTGCGTCTCTCTAAAAGCACAGAAGCCTGGAGTCCCAGTCTCGAGCAACCCCTGGCGACCTCTCTAGAGCCGCCATCTTCCCAAGCCAGCCGCGTAGGTTCCTATGGAGACCAGAAAGGCACTGTAGAATGACATCAGTTAACAGCGAAAATTCCACTGTACTACTCTGTGACTGGCATGACCGCCATCTTGGTTAAGGGCACTGAACTTACAGAATACCCAATGCTTCAGACGGCCACCTTGGTTAAGGGCATGGAACCTCAGGTCTCGGGGAAGGGCCTAGCCCGACCCGCCATCTTTGCTAAGGGCACAGGGTCTCTCTTTAGGACGTGTTGCATGAGCCTGCCGTTGTTCCCTCACCATATCCGTTTAGGGGGCATTTACCTCGGCTTAGACCCCAGAACCCAGTGTGGGGAGGAAACATTCCCTCTGTTCACAGGAAGTGAACAGGTCGAGGGGGTTGGTGCAAGGAATAAAGATGGCCACGGTGGAAGAGGCGAGGACGCTGAAAAGAGGCAAAAAAAGACCAGTTCTTTTTAACTTTGTGGTTTAACTTTTTAACATGGGATAAATTCAGTCCTGGCATAAACAGATCTAAATCAATCATAGAATCATAGAATATAAGGGTTGGAAGGGACCCCAGAAGGTCATCTAGTCCAACCCCCTGCTCGAAGCAGGACCAATTCCCAGTTAAATCATCCCAGCCAGGGCTTTGTCAAGCCTGACCTTAAAAACCTCTAAGGAAGGAGATTCTACCACCTCCCTAGGTAACGCATTCCAGTGTTTCACCACCCTCATAGTGAAAAAGTTTTTCCTAATATCCAATCTAAACCTCCCCCACTGCAACTTGAGACCATTACTCCTCGTTCTGTCATCTGCTACCATTGAGAACAGTCTAGAGTACTTCGTCAATGGATTTGTTGCCACTTATTCCAGGGATGAATATGCCCCCTACATAAGAATCAAGATATGTGGGAACAAATTCAGCCAGGTCTATACTTCAGATTTCTGTTAACCCTATGTCAGTCAATGGTGTGAAGAGGTGTGATCCCAACCGACTGACTGACATACCTTTGCTGGTTGTAGACCCTAGTGTCGACACAAACTGGCAAAACTGTGCTTTTACTGGTATAGCTTGTTTCACTTGGTTTTACTATACCAATATAGCTGCATCCACACTAAGAATGCTTTGCCAGTATAGTATACTGGTATTCCTCCTATTCCAGTAAAGGAGCAGTACAGCTGCACTTATAGACATGCCCCAATGCAGGCGTAGCTCAGAATGGACATAACTCCACTAAAGTCAAGAGATTTGCACCCAGTTATGCCATAGCTCAATTTGTTCTACTCTGGCAATCTAACAAGGAACGATCATCAAATAATAATTATACTTTATAGTAATATTTCACCCTTCTCTAGCATCTTTCACTTGAGAAATATTAGCAAAGTAAGCCTTCCAACACGGATATGAGGTAGATATAAATATTATATTCATTTTACAGATACAGAGAATGAGGTAGAGAGAGATTAGGTAACTCACCCAAAGTCAAAAGAAATCAGAGGCAGAACTGAACAGAAGTCTCCTAATTCCCAGCCCTGTGCCTTTTACCATCCATCTCCTCCGCTCCTCCTGGTTTATTAAGGCCTTCATGAAACTCTAATGAGCAGATCTTTACAAAGGACGTAAATCCTACACCCATATAAGTAGTGTAACCCAAACCCCATTTGAGCATGACACCTCACCACCTAATACAGTATTGGGAACAAAAGGACCACTTCTAGTTCACTAAGCCATTAATGAGTGTGATGGTCCACTTTTACAACACGTCACTCAGCTAGAAAACTACCAGATCTAGAACCTGGTTACCATGTGCATGTCAAAGTGAATAGAGAGCTCTCTCAGCGATAAAAACCCCCACCTCGAATGAGCAGCGGTAGCTTTATCACAGGGAGTGATGATTATTTCCACTTGATACAACAAGGCTCACCAGACCTTGTAAAACTACCATTTTTTACTAACTGAACTTGCTAAGTGAAGTCTCTGAAGATTGGTGTAAAGCTTTGCTGTCTTTTTCCTTTTTCCTTTAAAAAGGGCTCAAACCAGGTCCCGTGCTAATTCACAATATATTGTCATATACACTTGGTATTTTATAGCCCATCTGTTGAAACAACAATAGTTTAATAATTTACTAAAATTATACACCAAATCATTCTTTCTGAACTGAACACAGTTACAGAAATTGAATCAGTTAAGCGAACTGAATACTAAAGAAAAAATAAGATACAAAATGCTCATTAAAACAGTACAATTGGAAATGCTGTTTTCCACAATTAACAGGCGCGTTTCGGAAGAGATGCAGGTAAATATTTCAAAACCACCATGAAGTGGATATCTTCTAATCAGAACTTTAACTCGGCAGAGGCTGCTGGAGCGCTTAATTAAGCAATGGCTGTTTGCCTAAAGTGTTTTAAGATTAACGAAAGGTAGCGGGAAGCAGCTGTAGAAGTGCGGCACAGGCACCCCTCCCCCGATTACTTTGCGAACACAGAGGATTTCGTGTGATGGGGTAGCTGTTTCCGGTGGGGGCCTCAGAGCCAAGCCCTACCCCCACCCTGCGGCCGGAGATGGGTAGATTGGTGTCGTTTTCTCTCCCCCGCCCCCATTACACAGGAAAACTCAGGTGCGGGAAGCACGTGTGTGAAAGGAACCGGGCACAGCGGAGAGCGGCTGGCCTGGAGGCTCGTTGCCATGAGCACCTCCACACCCCGCGCCAAACAGGCGAACATCTATGGGTGGGGGAACCGACAGCCTTTACCGGGGGCAAGTTCCCCCTACGGCGGCGACTGATGCAAACCCCACGCCACGGTGAACCGAGTACCGACCTTTCAGGACACACGGGCTGCTCGGATCGCACGTGGGGACGGGCGGGCAGCCGCATCCCGCTGCTGCACGAGTAGCGCGTGGCTCCCCAGTCGGGCGGGCCCCGCCAGCCACCGAGACAGCGCCGCTCTATCCCGGCGCTGCGCGGCCGGGCAGCACCATGCAGCAGTAGCGGCTCCGAGACCACAAGGCGGCGAAGCATCATGGCGGCGGCGGAGCACAATGAGGCTCCGCGGATGCTGCTCCAGGAGGGGGGGTCCCGCTGCTCCGCGCAGGCCGCAGCGCCCCCCGCCCGCGGAGAAGGAGGCCGGGCAGTACAGACAAAAGGGCTCTAACATGGCCTCCTCTTGCCGCGGCTGAGGCCTGCACATCCGCCCGGCCGACCCCGCGCTCTTCCCGCCTCCGGCCCGGCCGCGGCCCGTGTGGCTGGGGAAAATGGCGGTCGGTGCAGCGCCGTGCGGGGAGGAGGAGGCCGCGGCGGCCGCCGCCATTCCCTTCCCTCCCCCGTCCCGGCCTCACCTGAGGTCTCGTCGGCCCCATCGTGGTTGGAGTTCAGCTCCTTCTTACTGACTTTGGCCGCCGGCGCCGACATGTTGGTGGCTGCGGAGCGCGGAGGGAGGGGGTTGTAACGGGACTGAGCGCAGGGGGGGCCGGGCACAGACTGCTGCTGCCGCCGCCGCTCGGACTCCCTCCGCGGCCGGGACGCCTCCTCCTCCTCCTCCTCGGCCCGGACCTGGGGCTCCCGGATAAAAGGGGGCAACAGCGGCGCTCGGGCACCCTCACGCTATCGCCCCAGCCGGGACCAACGCCGCCTCCTCCTACTGCTGCTACTGCTGGCGAGGGGCGGGCAGCGTTGTGCGCAAGCGCAGCAACCCCCCCCTCCGGGGCACAGGGGTACGAAGGCCACACTGCGCATGCGTAGCAATCCCCCTCTCCCGGCCACTGGGGAGGGGAGGCGCACACCGCAGGCGCAGAAAACACCGCTCTTGGGCATGTGAGACCAGCGCTGTTATGCGCAGGCGTAGACACCCCCTCCCGTCCTGAACATCCAGGGGCGGGCAGCTTTGTGCGCAGCCGCACCAGACTCCATGTGGGCCCCGCCTCCGCCGCCTGCCCCACGCTGTGCCCCCATTGGCCGCGCCTCGCGCACAGGGAGAGGGCGGACGGAGCTCAGTGCTAAGGCACCGAGGACGGCGCGAGAAGCGGGCGCGGGAGAGGGAAAGTAGGACAGCGGCGCGCGCTGTCCCGCTCCATCACACACGTGGCTGGTTCCGCCCGGCCTTCGACAGCTGTGCCCAGGGATGGGCTGCCGCGCCCCCAGGCGATGACCTTGCAGCTCTCTTGCCCCAAAACACGCTCCAGCCACTGGCCTTGCAGCTCCATAAGTGCCCGAGGGTTGGCCCCGCAGGTTTCCTGCCCAGTAAGGAGCTGGCGTGGTGGCCTATGCATGCCTGCTGTGGTAGCCATGATAGTCACAACATCCGCTGTGTGCAACGTACACCTACCACCTCCTGCTCTGGCACAGTGGCCCAAGGGAAGAGTGTATCACGGGCTGTCTGAACTCTGTCCTGTACAATCTGTCACCACAGAAAAAGGATGTAGGCTTGAGGGAGCCACTGGTAGCTATGCAGCAATGTCACTCAGTAATGGGGTTCTGGGGTCACCTGACTGTTAATCACTCATAATAAGTGTGCTGCTTTGGGTTCTTTGTCCTTCTAAAGCCTAAACCCAACCTGTAACGTCTTCTGAAAGGTTAAGCTGAGAGGCACTGGTTGGCTCATAGAGTCAATAATTGGTTTTTGATATCTCAATTAGCGGTTCCTATCCAGTTGCAAGTGAATAACGAGCACAGGTCACTGCCATCTTGTTGCTATTTGAAAAAGCCTAGGCCACAGCTTCAAATGCTTCCGTTAGCCTGCGTCTCAACGAGCGTTTAGAGAGCTTTTCAATCGCATTCAGCTAACTTGATTGAGATAGCATAGGGCTTCTTAGGAGACTAGATATCGATTGTAAACACACTTTTTTTATGTTCTGGAGCTGCCGGTCATGGCTATGTAGTTACTGTTGAATTCCATTTTGCTCTTAAAACATGGATTCAATCACTTTGTTGTGTTTCATCCCCAAATGTACAGCGCTTATTCTTTGAGTAATTTAAACATACATCAGGTTAGAAGGTGATTCAGTGATTTGGGGGGGGAGGGATAGCTCAGTGGTTTGAGTGTTGGCCTGCTAAACCCAGGCTTGTGAGCTCAATCCTTGAGGGGGCCACTTAGGGATCTGGGGCAAAAATTGGGGATTGGCCCTGCTGTAAGCAGGGGGTTGGACTAGATGACCTCCTGAGGTCCCTTCCAACCCTGAGATTCTATGTTTCTATACCCTCATGTGCTCAGCACAGAGTAAGCGAACCAGAAGCTCATCTTTTCCACTGCATTTTTCAGTCTGCTGTTTCTCTGCCACTCTCTGGCCTCTTGCATTGTCCCTGGTTCTCTTGCTCTCTTCTTTCGCCTCCTTTTCATATGGCTCTTCTCACACACTTTACCCAACATCCCAGTAACACTTCCCTGCCTGATCCCTCTCTCCCCCTCAGATGGTTCCTACTGTTGTCACTGCACTTTCTTCAGCTTTCTTCTCTCTGGGATTCCCCCTAAGAACTGCCATTCTCACCTCTCAAATTCCAACAGCCAAATCCCTCGTGTCACTCCCCAGTTGCTGTCTTTCACGTCCAAATTCCAGCTCTAACAGTCACCATTCCCAACTGTCCCGGAGTGTTCTGTGACTTTTCTATTTCTAATGTTCTAGCCCTGTTTGCTGTATGAATAGCTGCCAAGAGGAAAGGAACATCACTGTATTTGGTCTCATTACGTCTGTACGATAGCAATTGTTAGTACCATGGGTGAGCATGCTTATTGGCAGTCAGAAATGAGAAGCAAGGGACTGAAAGAGTCATGGAGACTAAATTATTTTCTCCTTCCTAGGGGTGTCTCTCCAGGGCACTGTTGAAGCATATCACTGAGGAGAAACTGCCTCATTCCCTGTGTGAATCTCCTAAGATCCATTATTGTTGCTGTCTTCATCTTCAGAGAGGGTAAGTGTGGCTTGTTTTTTTCCTTCTTTAATAGCTGGCTTCAAGTTTAATCGCTGGAGCCAGTCTATACGGCAAACAGTTATATCTGCTTGGATTGTCTCTGGCATAAACCATATATTTACCATTCACTGCAGTTCTTCAGATTTTCATATGAAGGGCTCCAAGTACCTAAAAACGTGGACATCTGTAGGAAAGCTACTTCCAAATGGGAACATCACAGTGGGAGAAGCCTCTGTCTACTCCTCACCCTGCATTTGAGTCTATGAATTATTTAGAGGCTTGGAAGGATTAGATTTTTGATAGATATCAGTAAACATCTATTTCACCGTACACACACAAACTGACAAAAAGTATTTCCATCCATAATAACTGAAATATACAGGCAGGCAAAGTTAGAAAAATGCTACTTGAGAACGTATTAGAGTTTGATTTAACAATACGTACTTGGTATATTTTGACATGTGACGTTGATAATTTGTATTTTAATGGTTATAAAGTTTTAACTTTCTGAATTTCAGTGTCTTCTGTCACTAAATAATTTTTGTCTGACCACCCCGTTGCCTGAACCTCCCATACTTTCCCACAAGTGTGAACATTTAAATGGTTAAAAATAAAAAAAGCTTTAAAATAAACATCAGTATCCATTGAAATGATATTAAAAAAATTGATTCTGTCAAGCCTGATCATTCGGTATCCCTGAGGCACATGATTAGTATGGCCCATTGATGCATCTAAGGTCTAGTAAGCTGGGATGCGCCGTCTTGAATGCCAACACCACATTGTAGTTCCTGGGTACTGATAAGAACATCCTATGAAACTGTTTACCTTTTACCAGAACTAGGTAATTAGCCTATGGGACCACAATATATTCATTAGAGAGAGAGAGAGAAATACTTGAAATGTTTGTATTTTTTTCCCCAAAAAAAGGTCAGGAAGCAAATTCAGATCTGTATATGCTCCATGCAGTGAGAGAAAGCTAGGAACTCACTTCTCTTTTTGGAGGGATGGCCCAGTCTGTTATTCTTCCACTGCTACTTCTTGCTTTTTCTTTGATTCTGTTGGTTTCCCCTCTTGTTCCCTTCCTTTCACTCAGCTCTTCTGATGCACTCTTCCAAGCTTCCTAGTAATGCTTCCTCCCTGACTGCTCTTCTCTTCTCTCTTCCCCATACTTTTATCCTTCTCATGTCAGCTGACCAGTTCCAACTGTTGCTTTCAAGTGCCATGGAACCTCCTGCTTCCAACAGTCTCTCTCTCCTCCTTTTCAAAGGGACATCACCCAACCATTCCAATCACTGTGTTTACAAAACGCCCATTGCTTTACAGGGGACCATGTGTAAACTGTAATAGTATATCACTCCTGTGTACCTTCCCAGTCATTACAAGTCAGGGACTTTTTGCTCCTCTTCACTGTCAGATGTGACAGGGTGTAAAGTGATAGAGTAGCTCCTGAGTCCATGGAAGGATGAGAGCAGAGCGTACTCCCCATTTCAGGCAGCACTGGTTCACCTTCTGTCCTTGCTTCATGCATGTGCGCCCCCACACACGCTAGATATTAGAGTTCGGGTGTATGTGTGGGAGAGCTAGTAGCAACACAGCCCCTCTGTCATTTGATGTTATTGTTCCTCTGTGTAAGGATCCCAACATTTAATTGGCTTTTTCCCCCCATCTGATTGGTTTGAACACTTGATGTCACATATCTGCAGAGTTTGCGCTTAACATTTATGTCTATTTTGTCATATCAAGCACATTCTAGAGTCACCGATGCCATAACAACACAGTTCTTAAGGGTTTAAAAATTAAATATTCAGAGTTGTCTCCTGCCTCAGATTTCCAGCATTATTCAAAAACTGTCATCCAAAGCAGTTTCACTGCTTGAACAACAATGGAAGTATTAAAAGGAGCATACTACTTCTATGACACATATCTCTTGTCTGTTGACATTATTGGAGAAGATAAAGTGCTCATTTTGTGACCGTGACCAGACCATGCTTTTCTGAGCTCCGATTGCATCAAGATCACATTGAATATTACATGGCCTCATTTTTCACTTTTCTCTTTTGATTGTGTAAGGCTTGAATATGATACATAACGTAATGTAACTTTACTAAAACATGCTGCCCAAATAAGTATCTTCCCTAAGAGAGGTGAATGGGGGCTATGGCAGATGGGCAGAGTCAATATTCCTGCTCTTGTCTGAACTTCAAATTGGACCATGAAGAAATACTTACTCGTCTACATCATATCTTTCAAACACAATACGTTTACCCTAGTGTTGTCACTAAGGGAGCTAGGCTGCAGAGGAGCCTTCAGGATGGCAGGGGGCTAGACGCATTGTGTCAGTAACACTTTATCAGAGGAGTTATGAGAGTTTATTCCCATCTGCCTTTCTGTATGCCATGACAAAGACACGGCCGGAATTATTATTAATTGAACATTAACATGCTCTACCTAGTTATTTATACTATACCTATCACCATGATGTCTCAACACTGTACAAGACATACAGCAAGCCAGCTCTTGGACCAGACTTCACAGTCTGGATCCAACATGTCCCACAGGGTTCCAGAGTCTACATTCACAGGGAGCCACAATCTTTTAGAAATGTGCTGAGCCCACTCCAAAAGAAAACCTGAGGCCTGATGACCCATCAAAGAATCACAGAATATCAGGGTTGGAAGGGACCTCAGGAGCTCATCTAGTCCAACCCCCTGCTCAAAGCAGGACGAATCCCCAATTTTTGCTCCAGATCCCTAAACGGCCCCTCAAGGATTGAACTCACAACCGTGGATTTAGGAGCCAATGCTCAAACCACTGAGCTATCCCTCCCACCCCCAAAACAAGGCCAGTGGAGTCCCAAAAGGGGCTGTATAGTGCTGAGCGATGACTGAAGTTATGGCCAGAGAGGATTTAGGATGGGTAGAAGACAAATACAACGAGGAGGATATATAGTTAGCACCGCTTAGGCACATGTAGTAGATTGTAAAAATTCTGACAGTGCCAGTGACAATGGTCATAGCAATGGCAGAAACTTCCCTCCACCCTTAGTTTATTTTCTTACTCTAACGATTCAGACAAAGTGTTATCTGAAGATCTGTAAGGGCAGTAGAGCTGGCAAATCACAATTTTCTTAGCACAAAGGGATTTCTTGGAGGACAAACAACTGTTGTGTTTTGCCATTCAACATTTGGGAATGGGCACAAGGGACACAGTACATTTTCTCTCCAGGATAAAACACTACATTTCCACCATATTTCAGAGAAGGAAGCACTGTGAGATCTTTTGCCAACCTATCAGACCTAGATGGCAAAGGTGAACCAAATAAAGGTACCAATGCCTCATGCTGAGGTAAACAGTGTGTCAACATGCTGTGTGCCTCACTCTATGGCATCCAGACCTTTGGGGACTTACCTCACTCTAGGACTGCCACAGACATGTCCCTAGGCTCTCCTGCACTTCCTGCAGAAGGATGGTTTGATTTGGGGGAAAACCCCTCAGGTTCCCAGCGAGCTGCAGCATTTGTTTCATGCATTGGTAGCTGCTTAATGCCAGAGAGTGGGGTGAGCAGCCCCTTTGGCTTCCCCCAGAGCAAGTGACTCATGGACAGAGTCAACGTGCAGGAGAAAGGGCCAAGGTACCCACCAACCCACCACCACGGCGAATGGCCCCTGCCCCCACAACCACCATGGCCGCTCACCGCCTCGCAGCGGGTCCCCTGGTCTCTTTGCCACAGCGACTCTACGTTGGCACCGCACGCCACACCGTCCCTGAACATCCCGGCAACGGGGGAAAGGCAAGAGGTAGCAGTGCGTCTCTCTAGAAGCACAGAAGCCTGGAGTCCCAGTCCCGAGCAACCCCTGGTGACCTCTCTAGAGCTGCCATCTTCCCAAGCCAGCCGCGTAGGTTCCCATGGAGACCAGAAAGGCACTGTAGAATGACATCAGTTAACAGTGAAAATTCCACTGTACTACTCTGTGACTGGCATGACCGCCATCTTGGTTAAGGGCACTGAACTTACAGAATACCCAATGCTTCAGACGGCCACCTTAGTTAAGGGCATGGAACCTCAGGTCTCGGGGAAGGGCCTAGCCCGACCCGCCATCTTTGCTAAGGGCACAGGGTCTCTCTTTAGGACGTGTTGCATGAGCCTGCCGTTGTTCCCTCACCATATCCATTTAGGGGGCATTTACCTCGGCTTAGACCCCGGGACCCAATGTGGGGAGGAAACATTCCACTTCCTGTGAACAGTTGAACAGGTCGAGGGGGTTGGTGCCAGGAATAAAGATGGCCACGGTGGGAGAGGCAAGGACGCTGAAAAGAGGCAAAAAAAGACCAGTTCTTTTTAACTTTGTGGTGAACACATGGGATAAATTCTGTCCTGGCATAAACAGATCTAAATCAATCCATGTACTTCGTCAATGGATTTGTTGCCACTTATTCCAGGGATGAATATGCCCCCTACATAAGAATCAAGATATGTGGGAACAAATTCAGCCAGGTCTATACTTCAGATTTCTGTTAACCCTATGTCAGTCAATGGTGTGAAGAGGTGTGATCCCAACCGACTGACTGACATACCTTTGCTGGTTGTAGACCCTAGTGTCGACACAAACTGGCAAAACTGTGCTTTTACTGGTATAGCTTGTTTCACTTGGTTTTACTATACCAATATAGCTGCATCCACACTAAGAATGCTTTGCCAGTATAGTATACTGGTATTCCTCCTATTCCAGTAAAGGAGCAGTACAGCTGCACTTATAGACATGCCCCAATGCAGGCGTAGCTCAGAATGGACATAACTCCACTAAAGTCAAGAGATTTGCACCCAGTTATGCCATAGCTCAATTTGTTCTACTCTGGCAATCTAACAAGGAACGATCATCAAATAATAATTATACTTTATAGTAATATTTCACCCTTCTCTAGCATCTTTCACTTGAGAAATATTAGCAAAGTAAGCCTTCCAACACGGATATGAGGTAGATATAAATATTATATTCATTTTACAGATACAGAGAATGAGGTAGAGAGAGATTAGGTAACTCACCCAAAGTCAAAAGAAATCAGAGGCAGAACTGAACAGAAGTCTCCTAATTCCCAGCCCTGTGCCTTTTACCATCCATCTCCTCCGCTCCTCCTGGTTTATTAAGGCCTTCATGAAACTCTAATGAGCAGATCTTTACAAAGGACGTAAATCCTACACCCATATAAGTAGTGTAACCCAAACCCCATTTGAGCATGACACCTCACCACCTAATACAGTATTGGGAACAAAAGGACCACTCCTAGTTCACTAAGCCATTAATGAGGTCTACACACGTTTTTAAACCTTGTATTTGCTATTGATGTAAGTCGAATATGCTGTATAAACTCAGAGAAAGTTATTGTATTATGTTTGATATCTGCATGGATACTATGGTGATGAGTGCAATATAAGAACCTATATAGAAAAGAGTTTCTGCAACAATTGTATAAGTACTGTATCTTCACAGAGAGAAAATAACAGGTACTAATTGGCTCTTTAATCTAGTTGAGAAAGGCATAACAGGAACCAATGGCCAAGAAGCTGAAGCCAGACAAATGCAAATTATGTGCACTTTTTTAACAGTGAGGATGATTAACCATTGGAACAAACTACCAAGGAAAGTGGTGGATACTTCATCTCTTGGAGTCTTCAAATCAAGATGTCTTTCTGGTAAACTATGAACCAATGAACTCACATGTGTACGTTTACTTACTCTGTGCCCCAGATGCTGCACCTCATGAGGCTATAATAATACTTTGTGCTTAAAACGATACTTTGCATCTGCAGATCTTCTCTAGCTTTATTAGAGAAGTGAATGGGATTCCCATTTTACAAATAAGGAAACAGGAGGCACAGAGAGGTTAACTGACCTGCCCAAGATCACAAAGCAAGTCCCATTATTCTGTAGTAACATATACTGTTTTACCAGTGCAAGGGTCTGTACATGGATTGTAATGGGCTGATATCATGAAAGTATCCTTCACCCTCGTTTTCTCCCAAGTTTAATACTTCTAAAACCTGACAAAATCCAGACTGCAGAACTTCTCTTTAGATTTTCAGCAGGCCAGTTTTAAGTATGATCTTAGCAATAAGTGTCTCTGGATTAAGTTTAGAAGTGTGTGCAACAAGAGTGATGTAGTGGTGGGAGTCTGCTATAGACCACCGGACCAGGGGGATGAGGTAGATGAGGCTTTCTTCCGGCAGCTCACGGAAGCTACTGGATCGCATGCCCTGATTCTCATGGGTGACTTTAATTTTCCTGATATCTGCTGGGAGAGCAATACAGCGGTGCATAGACAATCCAGGAAGTTTTTGGAAAGCGTAGGGGACAATTTCCTGGCGCAAGTGCTCGAGGAGCCAACTAGGGGGGGCGCTTTTCTTGACCTGCTGCTCACAAACCGGGTAGAATTAGTGGGGGAAGCAAAAGTGGATGGGAATCTGGGAGGCAGTGACCATGAGTTGGTTGAGTTCAGGATCCTGACACAGGGAAGAAAGGTAAGCAGCACGATACGGACCCTGGACTTCAGGAAAGCAGACTTCGACTCCCTCAGGGAACGGATGGCCAGGATCCCCTGGGGGACTAACTTGAAGGGGAAAGGAGTCCAGGAGAGCTGGCTGTATTTCAAGGAATCCCTGTTGAGGTTACAGGGACAAACCATCCCGATGAGTCGAAAGAATAGTAAATATGGCAGGCGACCAGCTTGGCTTAATGGTGAAATCTTAGCGGATCTTAAACATAAAAAAGAAGCTTACAAGAAGTGGAAGGTTGGACATATGACCAGGGAAGAGTATAAAAATATTGCTAGGGCATGTAGGAATGTTATCAGGAGGGCCAAATCGCACCTGGAGCTGCAGCTAGCCAGAGATGTCAAGAGTAACAAGAAGGGTTTCTTCAGGTATGTTGGCAACAAGAAGAAAGCCAAGGAATGTGTGGGCCCCTTACTGAATGAGGGAGGCAACCTAGTGACAGAGGATGTGGAAAAAGCTAATGTACTCAATGCTTTTTTTGCCTCTGTTTTCACTAACAAGGTCAGCTCCCAGACTGCTACGCTGGGCATCACAAAATGGGGAAGAGATGGCCAGCCCTCTGTGGAGATAGAGGTGGTTAGGGACTTTTTAGAAAAGCTGGACGTGCACAAGTCCATGGGGCCGGACGAGTTGCATCCGAGAGTGCTGAAGGAACTGGCGGCTGTGATTGCAGAGCCATTGGCCATTATCTTTGAAAACTCGTGGCGAACCGGGGAAGTCCCGGATGACTGGAAAAAGGCTAATGTAGTGCCAATCTTTAAAAAAGGGAAGAAGGAGGATCCTGGGAACTACAGGCCAGTCAGCCTCACTTCAGTCCCTGGAAAAATCATGGAGCAGGTCCTCAAAGAATCAATCCTGAAGCACTTGCATGAGAGGAAAGTGATCAGGAACAGCCAGCATGGATTCACCAAGGGAAGGTCATGCCTGACTAATCTAATCGCCTTCTATGATGAGATTACTGGTTCTGTGGATGAAGGGAAAGCAGTGGATGTATTGTTTCTTGACTTTAGCAAAGCTTTTGACACGGTCTCCCACAGTATTCTTGTCAGCAAGTTAAGGAAGTATGGGCTGGATGAATGCACTACAAGGTGGGTAGAAAGCTGGCTAGATTGTCGGGCTCAACGGGTAGTGATCAATGGCTCCATGTCTAGTTGGCAGCCGGTATCAAGTGGAGTGCCCCAAGGGTCGGTCCTGGGGCCGGTTTTGTTCAATATCTTCATAAATGATCTGGAGGATGGTGTGGATTGCACTCTCAGCAAATTTGCGGATGATACTAAACTGGGAGGAGTGGTAGATACGCTGGAGGGGAGGGATAGGATACAGAAGGACCTAGACAAATTGGAGGATTGGGCCAAAAGAAATCTGATGAGGTTCAATAAGGATAAGTGCAGGGTCCTGCACTTAGGACGGAAGAACCCAATGCACAGCTACAGACTAGGGACCGAATGGCTAGGCAGCAGTTCTGCGGAAAAGGACCTAGGGGTGACAGTGGACGAGAAGCTGGATATGAGTCAGCAGTGTGCCCTTGTTGCCAAGAAGGCCAATGGCATTTTGGGATGTATAAGTAGGGGCATAGCGAGCAGATCGAGGGACGTGATCGTTCCCCTCTATTCAACATTGGTGAGGCCTCATCTGGAGTACTGTGTCCAGTTTTGGGCCCCACACTTCAAGAAGGATGTGGATAAATTGGAGAGAGTCCAGCGAAGGGCAACAAAAATGATTAGGGGTCTGGAACACATGAGTTATGAGGAGAGGCTGAGGGAGCTGGGATTGTTTAGCCTGCAGAAGAGAAGAATGAGGGGGGATTTGATAGCTGTTTTCAACTACCTGAAAGGGGGTTCCAAAGAGGATGGCTCTAGACTGTTCTCAATGGTATCAGATGACAGAACGAGGAGTAATGGTCTCAAGTTGCAGTGGGGGAGGTTTAGGTTGGATATTAGGAAAAACTTTTTCACTATGAGGGTGGTGAAACACTGGAATGCGTTACCTAGGGAGGTGGTAGAATCTCCTTCCTTAGAGGTTTTTAAGGTCAGGCTTGACAAAGCCCTGGCTGGGATGATTTAACTGGGAATTGGTCCTGCTTTGAGCAGGGGGTTGGACTAGATGACCTTCTGGGGTCCCTTCCAACCCTTATATTCTATGATTCTATGATTCTATGATTAATACTTTACTCCCCTTGTTCCCTTTTCTGCTCTCTCTGTTGGCACTTGATGTTTTAAACATTCATATGTGAAGCAATTATAAAAGACTTGCAGTACAAGAGGAATAATAGGAGCAGTGCACTGTTTTTCTCACAGCAGGACTCCAGTCCCTTGTCTGGAGAAAATACTTAGTGTTCTGCCTCATAGTGAATTCATTCAGGACCCAGACTGCTGTCTCATAAAACAGCGCTCTGCTCCTACTATTGCTGAAAGCCTAGCATAGCACTTGCTGGGAAATGCTTATTCCTTGGGACATCAGCAGACTCTACTGCTTGAAGATGTTTAAGGGCATTGAGAATCTTTGTCTCCCAATGATTGAGATAGTAAATAAATAAATTTCCCTATTCAAACTCAGCCACTCCACTAAAATATGCAAAGTGGGTGTTCTTTACAGGGTTCTTTGATCAAAATGCAGTAAATATTAAGTACAGAAAGTAGAGTGCTTCTGAATCTCACAGTTTACTGTATGCTAGACAACTCTGCTGGACAACTTTACTGAACATTTGAACCTGACTGGAAACGAGTATTTCACAAAAGTTCTCAGCAGTACTTAAGGCAAACATTTATAATTTAAAACAGAGAATCTGCTGCAGTCATTGCTAAATTACCTTTAATCAGCATGATTTCCACATATAAAATATTAGTTTATTAATAATTATAGAGTATCAAATATATGCAATGCTTTACAACCATAGATTAAAACAGTGGTTTTCAAATTTTTTTTCTAGCGACCCAGTTGAAGAAAATTGTTGACGCCTGCAACCCAACAGAGCTGGGGATGAGGGGTTTGGGGTGTGGAAGGGGCTCAGGGCTGGGACAGAGGGTAGGGGTGCAGGGGTGAGGGCTGCGGCCAGGAATGAGGGGTTCAGGGTGTGGGAGGGGGCTCTGGGTTGTGGGCTCAGGGCTGGGGCACGGGATTGGGGCACAGGGTTGGGGTGCGGGCTTACCTCAGGTGGCTCCCAGTCAGCGGCGGAGCAAGGGTGCTAAAGCAGGCTTCCTGACTGTCCTGGCACCACGAACCGTGCTGCACCCCAAAAGCGGCGAGCAGCAGGTCTGGCTACTAGGCAGAGGCGTGCAAGCAGCTCCACGTGGCTCTCACCCGCAGACACGAGAGTGCAAAGACAGTGCTCGGGGTGGGGGCAGTGCACAGAGCCAGCCCCCTCCCCCAGGAGCCAGACCAGCTGCTGGCCACTCCCAGGGTGCAGCAGGTGTCAGAACAGATAGGAACTAGCCAGGCAGCACCACCGACGGGACTTTTAACGGCGCAGTCAGCAAAGCTGATCAGAGCCGCTGCAACCCAGTGCCTTATATTCCCTGGTAATATGCTGCACATGTCTGAACTTCTTCCATAAGTATGAAAAGTGACCAAACAGCAAAAGGAGAGGACAAGTGTCCTTTTAGGGAGTGATGTTTTTGTTCTTGGGTCATTGGAAATCCAGTCTCTCTGATCTGCTTGAGAGTTTCAACATATCAACTGTGTTTGAACAGCGTAATCAGCATTTCTTCTCTCTCTTGTGTGTGAGGCCACAAATGGTAACATCAGAAACATACAGAATTTTCTGTTTTGAGATGTTAATTCTGAACTGAAAGTGGGGTGGAATTAAAGGTATTTTAAAAAGAGGGATTTTCATCTGGCCTCACATTAACGTATTGCTAATAGGTGACATATTATATTATAACAGTCCAGATCAGCAACAGGAAACGGCAAGAGCAGGAAAAGACTGAGGAGGCAAACAAAGCATGGAATGAAGGGGCATTGGGAGACATAACAGAAAGAGGAAGGGAACATAAGAGAGCTGAGGTGTGGTATACAGGATATTTCCGCTCTTTAGGTCAGGGACCATCTCTTTGTACAGTGCTTAGCACAAAGGGGCCCTGATCTCTAGGCACTATTGCAATTCAATTCACAATTTTGGATAGGAGGGGAAGGTATGAAAGAGACAGCACAGATATCAATGGGGAAAGAGCAGAAACAGGGCTCTTTTTTGTTGCTAACCTTTGAGGTTTTATTACATGATTTTCCATATGCTCTGCGATACAACCGCATTTGCTCCAACCCCTCAGACAGAGACAAACACCCACAAGATCTCTGTCAAGCTTTCTTACAACTACAATACCCACCTGCAGAAGTAAAGAAACAGATTGATAGAGCCAGAAGAGTTCCCAGAAGTTACCTACTACAGGACAGGCCTAACAAAGAAAATAACAGAACGCCACTAGCGGTCACCTTCAGCCCCCAACTAAAACCCCTCCAACGCATTATTAAGGATCTACAACCTATCCTAAAGGATGACCCAACACTCTCACAAGTCTTGGGAGACAGGCCAGTCCTTGCCTACAGACAGCCCCGCAACCTGAAGCAAATACTCACCAACAACCACATACCACACAACAGAACCACTAACCCAGGAACTTATCCTTGCAACAAAGCCCGTTGCCAATTGTGCCCACATATCTATTCAGGGGACACCATCACAGGGCCTAATAACATCAGCCACACTATCAGAGGCTCGTTCACCTGCACATCCACCAATGTGATATATGCCATCATGTGCCAGCAATGCCCCTCTGCCATGTACATTGGTCAAACTGGACAGTCTCTACGTAAAAGAATAAATGGACACAAATCAGATGTCAAGAATTATAACATTCATAAACCAGTCGGAGAACACTTCAATCTCTCTGGTCACGCAATCACAGACATGAAGGTCGCTATCTTAAAACAAAAAAACTTCAAATCCAGACTCCAGCGAGAAACTGCTGAATTGGAATTCATTTGCAAATTGGATACTATTAATTTAGGCTTAAATAGAGACTGGGAGTGGCTAAGTCATTATGCAAGGTAGCCTGTTTCCTCTTGTTTTTTCCTCCCCCCCCCCCCCGATGTTCTGGTTTAACTTGGATTTAAACTTGGAGAGTGGTCAGTTTAGATGAGCTATTACCAGCAGGAGAGTGAGTTTGTGTGTGTATGGGGGTGGGGGGGATGTGAGAAAACCTGGATCTATGCAGGAAATAGCCCGACTTGATTATGTAAAGAGTTGTCACTTTGGATGGGCTAGCACCAGCAGGAGAGTGAATTTGTGTGGGGGGGTGGAGGGTGAGAAAACCTGGATTTGTGCTGGAAATGGCCCACCTGTTGATCACTTTAGATAAGCTATTACCAGCAGGACAGTGGGGTGGGAGGAGGTATTGTTTCATATTCTCTGTGTGTATATAAAGTCTGCTGCAGTTTCCACGGTATAACATCTGATGAAGTGAGCTGTAGCTCACGAAAGCTCATGCTCAAATAAATTGGTTAGTCTCTAAGGTGCCACAAGTACTCCTTTTCTTTTTGCGAATACAGACTAACACGGCTGTTCCTCTGAATCCATATGATGTATTATAAATGAAACGGAATGCTAAATTTATTTTATAGTTCAGCCAGTAGGTGGCGCTGTGCATAAAATACCATATTTAAGCAAACCTCAGCCATACCTGGCAGAGCACTTATTAAAGGATCTTATAATGAACACATCTAGTCTCATGTAGCCAGTCCATATCTGGTACAGAAGAAAATTAGATGGTTTCAGGAATAAATTTAATACCAGAAACAGAAGAAAAACAACAGCAACAGCTGCAAACAGAAGGAACAACAACAAAGGTTGCAGGATCTCATCAACATGCACTCTTCAATGCCCAAGAGAACTTGCCAAACCTTTCAGAATATACAGCCTGGAAACAATTTTTTGCAAGATTTAGTATTGCTATCAAGTTCTACAAGAAAACTGATGATATACAGGTATCTTCTTTAGCTTATGATCTGGGGAAGCAAGCAGAGCATATGTTTAAATCTTTTGACTTTACTGAAGAGTCACAAAAATGACTATGAAAGAGTTCTGGCTATGTTTGATGCATACTTTATACTCAGAGAAATGTGGTTTATGAAAGAGCATGTTTTAACCAGAGAATTCAAGAACCAGAAGAAAAAGTCGGAAGTTTTATAAGTGTGGCACATGTTGGCTGACAGCTGTGATTTTGGGCAAGCAAAACATGAAAATATCAGAGACAGGCTAGTTATGGGGTTAAGAGATAAAAACCTTTCTTGCAGTGTATGCACAACTCTACCAAACACACCCTAGAAGAAACTAGCTGCAGATTTATGCAAATTCAGCGGACATCATACCTGGTTGTCGTGGACTATTTGTCAAGTATATAGAAATAATGTATTTGAAAGACATAACATGTTGCAGTATTACTGAAAAACTGAAGTGCACTTTTGCTCACTTTGGTATTCCAGAACAACTAGTGACAGACAACACGCCACAATTCACTGCAGCAGAATTTCAGTCTTTCCAAATTAAATATGATCTGTTCAGATTAGTAGCAGCCTACATTATTCACAAGCAAATGGAGAGGCTGAGAGAGCTGTGCCAACAGCCAAGAAAATCCTACAGCAGGAAGATCCATTCCTTGCTCTTCTGTGTTTACAGATCAACATTAATAGCTGCTACTGGATATACTCCAGCACAACTCCTAATGGAAAGACAACTCAGAACTGTTTTTCCAACTTTGGAAAATAACGTATCTCCAAAGTGGCCGGACATGAAGGGAGTAGCCAAATTGATAAGAATTCTAGGAAAGCTAGAACTAGAATTCTAGAAGAGTGTGATGGTCCACTTTTAAACACGTCACTCAGCTAGAAAACTGCCAGATCTAGAACCTGGTTACCATGTTCATGTCAAAGTGGATGGAGATAAAGGATGGACAGCTACAAATTGTCGTAAAGAAAGAATTCAGCATCCAGACCATATGTGATTGAGACCGACAGCCACAGTGGAGAGTTCAACAGAAACCATCAACATCTACAGTTTGTTCCTCAGAAATAACAATCAACAGAGCAAACATAATCCACAAATGTAACCCATACACTTCCTGGGTATGGTGCTCTGTCCCATCTAGTGGCAAGACCACTTATTGATTAATGAATCTGATACAGCTTTAGCTAATAGCCATGTGGCTTTTCGCTCATGTAGCAGAAGCTCATGCATTTAGCTCCAGAGGTCCCAGGTTCGATCCCGTCCATCAATGACCAGGGTCTGTCAGGGTTACACAAACTCTACAGATGGCAGATGCAGAACAAAACAATAACGACTCAAGGATTTCATAGAATATCAGGGTTGGAAGGGACCTCAGGAGGTCATCTAGTCCAACCCCCTGCTCAAAGCAGGACCAATCCCCAATTAAATCATCCCAGCCAGGGCTTTGTCAAGCCTGACCTTAAAAACTTCTAAGGAAGGAGATTCTACCACCTCCCTAGGTACCGCATTCCAGTGTTTCACCACCCTCCTAGTGAAAAAGTTTTTCCTAATATCCAACCTAAACCTCCCCCACTGCAACTTGAGACCATTACTCCTTGTCCTGTCCTCTTCTACCACTGAGAATAGTCTAGAACCATCCTCTCTGGACCACCTCTCAGGTAGTTGAAAGCAGCTATCAAATCCCCCCTCATTCTTCTCTTCTGCAGACTAAACAATCCCAGTTCCCTCAGCCTCTCCTCATGTGTTCCAGACCCCTAATCATTTTTGTTGCCCTTCACTGGACTCTCTCCAATTTATCCACATCCTTCTTGTAGTGTGGGGCCCAAAACTGGACATAGTACTCCAGATGAGGCCTCACCAATGTCGACTAGAGGGGAATGATCACGTCCCTTGATCTGCTCGCTATGCCCCTACTTATACATCCCAAAATGCCATTGGCTTTCTTGGCAACAAGGGCACACTGCTGACTCATATCCACCTTCTCGTCCACTGTCACCCCTAGGTCCTTTTCCGCAGAACTGCTGCCTAGCCATTCGGTCCCTAGTCTGTAGCTGTGCATTGGGTTCTTCCGTCCAAAGTGCAGGACCCTGCACTTATCCTTACTGAACCTCATCAGATTTCTTTTGGCCCAATCCTCCAATTTGTCTAGGTCCCTCTGTATCCTATCCCTGCCCTCCAGCATATCTACCACTCCTCCTAGTTTAGTATGATCCGCAAATTTGCTGAGAGTGCAATCCACACCATCCTCCAGATCATTTATGAAGATATTGAACAAAACCGGCCCCAGGACCGACCCCTGGGGCACTCCACTTGACACCGGATGCCAACTAGACATGGAGCCATTGATCACTACCCGTTGAGCCCGACAATCTAGCCAACTTTCTACCCACCTTATAGTGCATTCATCCAGCCCATACTTCTTTAACTTGCTGACAAGAATACTGTGGGAGACAGTGTCAAAAGCTTTGCTAAAGTCAAGAAACAATACATCCACTGCTTTCCCTTCATCCACAGAACCAGTAATCTCATCATAGAAGGCGATTAGATTAGTCAGGCATGACCTTCCCTTGGTGAATCCATGCTGACTGTTCCTGATCACTTTCCTCTCATGTAAGTGCTTCAGGATTGATTCTTTGAGGACCTGCTCGATGATTTTTCCAGGGACTGAGGTGAGGCTGACTGGCCTGTAGTTCCCAGGATCCTCCTTCTTCCCTTTTTTAAAGATTGGCACTTCATTAGCCTTTTTCCAGTCATCTGGGACTTCCCCCATTCGCCACGAGTTTTCAAAGATAATGGCCAATCAAACTAATCACAGACAATTTGCACTAATGGATAGCCAGATAACCAAGTTATTATGTGTTCAGGCTATATAATTAGAAAACCAGTTTGATTCAGACACACATAACAGACTAATCCGTACAGAACGTCAAAGGTAGTCTGATAGGGTATATTTTTTAAACGGAAGGAACGCATAACTTAAAGGGGACAATGTAATGTAATGCTAAAATGTGTTATATTGTTCTGATTATTATAAGTTATTTAAAAGAATCTAAGCCATACCTGGCAGAGCATTAAAAGATCTTATGGTGAATACATCTGGTGTGTATAAGCAACTCTGTAGCCAGTCCTTATCTGGTACAGAAAAACATGACAATAAATAACATCAATTACCAATTAAGTCACAGATCAATCAAGTTTGGTAGGGTTTGGGGGTTTAATCCTTTTAAATATTTTGGGCATTAATGACCTCTTCCTTTTTTGCAGGTATTGCTAAACTCACATCCAAGCACCTACGTTGCAAAGGCAGCCCTTAATAAAAGGGAGAGACAAAAATTATAGCCAAATATAACAAGAATGGGCATGACCACAGGGGAAGTATGGTGTAGTGCTCACAACAATAGGGCACCAGAAATCAGGACCCCTAGCTCTGTCACTAACTCATCATGTGACTGGGAAAGTTGCTTATCCACTCTGTGCCTCACTTCACCAGCTTATACAATGGACACAATAGTACCTCACAGATTTGTTGGGGAGGGGGGTGAATTAACATTTGTAAAATAATTAGAAATCTTCAGAAGGAAAGTGCTATGGCAAAATATTATTTATTATTCTAAAAGCAGTCACCGCTGCAAAAGTATCATTTTTAAAAGGGCACCTAGAAACACATAGCCAAATTCTGCTCAGTTCTACTCTTGGAGTAATTCTACTCAGGCTATGTCTACATTGCAAGCACTATGGCAGCGCTGTAGTCTAGACACTTATAACAACAACAGAAGGGATTTTTCCAGCACAGTAGTAAATCAACCCCCTTCAGAGGTGGTAGCTAGGTTAATAGAAGAATTCTTCCGTTGACCTAGTGGCATCCATATTGGACTGAGGGCATCTTCACTAAGCCTTTTGACCTAAGTTTTGGTGTAGACCAGACCTAAGGTTTACACTGCATTTACACTGATGAGAATAAAAGCAGGATTTGGCCAGTAGTTTCTGCCTGCTCTTAAGTAAACATTTGCTGATTTTTTATTTAAAATGTGCAATTTTAAATACTCAACATAGTATCTGAGCATAGATTCAGGCCTCATCTACACTTTAAAGTTTTACTAGCATAGGTATGTCAGTTAGGAGTGTGAAGAAAAAAAACACCCCACACTCCAGACCAACATAGCTACTCTGGGAAAAGCCCTAGTGTAGATGCAGTGTTACTGGCAAAAGATTCATTTTGCAAATAATGACAGGTTTCAGAGTAACAGCCTTGTTAGTCTGTATTCGCAAAAAGAAAAGGAGTACTTGTGGCACCTTAGAGACTAACCAATTTATTTGAGCATGCGCTTTCGTGAGCTACAGCTCACTTCATCAGATGCATACCGTGGAAACTGCAGCAGACTTTATATATACACAGAGAATATGAAACAATACCTCCTCCCACCCCACTGTCCTGCTGGTAATAGCTTATCTAAAGTGATCATCAGGTGGGCCATTTCCAGCACAAATCCAGGTTTTGTCACCCTCCACCCCCCCACACAAATTCACTCTCCTGCTGGTGCTAGCCCATCCAAAGTGACAACTCTTTACATAATCAAGTCGGGCTATTTCCTGCACAAATCCAGGTTTTCTCACATCCCCCCTACCCCCATACACACACAAACTCACTCTCCTGCTGGTAATAGCTTTAACTTGGATTTAAACTTGGAGAGTGGTCAGTTTAGATGAGCTATTACCAGCAGGAGAGTGAGTTTGTGTGTGTATGGGGGTGGGGGGGATGTGAGAAAACCTTGATCTATGCAGGAAATAGCCCGACTTGATTATGTAAAGAGTTGTCACTTTGGATGGGCTAGCACCAGCAGGAGAGTGAATTTGTGTGGGGGGGTGGAGGGTGACAAAACCTGGATTTGTGCTGGAAATGGCCCACCTGATGATCACTTTAGATAAGCTATTACCAGCAGGACAGTGGGGTGGGAGGAGGTATTGTTTCATATTCTCTGTGTATATATAAAGTCTGCTGCAGTTTCCACGGTATGCATCTGATGAAGTGAGCTGTAGCTCACGAAAGCTCATGCTCAAATAAATTGGTTAGTCTCTAAGGTGCCACAAGTACTCCTTTTCATTTTGCAAATAGACCTTCTTTCATTTGGGAGACTAGTATAAACTATATCAGAAAAAGCCTTTTCTTTTTGTGAATACAGACTAACACGGCTGCTACTCTGAAACCTGTCATTTTATCAGAAAAAGAACTCTTTCTAGTATAAGCTACATCTCCACTAGGAGGGTTTGCAGGTATAGCTTCACCAGAAAAGCCTTTCTAGCGCAGACAAGACCTCAAAGTAGCTTCTGAAACTGTAAATAAGAATATCCTACCTTTATTAGCATCTTATCATCGTTCACATCAAAGGATCTCAGAGTGCTTTACAGACTACACACACAAGCAACTCTACACAACTACTTAGCATCTTAGAATAATAAAGGAAGAATATCACACTGAGCAAAAACTACATGGGGGATTTAGGGAGGAAGAATATAGTAAATATCCAAACTGGAATATGGCCAAGATACCAATTTTAACATTCCTACTGCTGAAAAAATTGCCAAGCAATTTCTAATGACCAGAAATGGTTTTGTATTCCATCTGAAGAATGAAAAGGAGTACTAGTGGCCCCTTAGAGACTAACCAATTTATTTGAGCATAAGCTTTCATGAGCTACAGCTCACTTCATCGGATGCATTCAATGGAAAATACAGTGAGGAGATTTATATACACACAGAACATGAAAAAATGGGTGTTTTCATGTTGTGTGTGTATATAAATCTCCTCACTGTATTTTCCACTGAATGCATCCGATGAAGTGAGCTGTAGCTCACGAAAGCTCATGCTCAAATAAATTGGTTAGTCTCTAAGGTGCCACTAGTACTCCTTTTCTTTTTGCGAATACAGACTAACACGGCTGCTACTCTGAAACCCATCTGAAGAATGGGACACTGGCCCAGCACTGAAAAGAAACAGATACTGAATCATCAGCACTACCACTTCATGCAAATTTTTGTAGGATTCCCATGCAAGTACTGACCCCAAGCTAACCGTGCTTAGCTTGTGACAGCTGGAGTAATCTAGTCCTACATAAACACTTTTAAATAGAAGCCATATAGTTGGATGATGCATTTGGAGAGTGACCTGAATGAAGTAAAGCCCAGGAAGAGGGCTGTAGACTGGTCATGCCACTCAAAATGAAAGGTAGGTCTGGAAACATTTTAATGCAAAAAGAAGGTGACACCTCCCCTCCCTGCTTTCCCTTTGTTCCTCATTTTCACTTTGATCAGATGATTCAAACTTTCCCTATCTGTGCTACCAATGTATAAACTGTAATGTACAGGCATTTTAACCTTGCTGCAGTCTACCCTACCCTAGTCCTGCTTATACCACAGCTTAAACCATTGATAGCACCAGTGCATCTGGATTGAGGCTGAAAAACAAACTTCCTCATGTTGTCAAGGCCTACAAGAGCTGATTCCAGTTTTGGGAAGTGGCAGGAGATAATTTATAAAGGAATAAACTCAGAGCATGTCTTTATACAGCTCCATTTCCAAAGATCTGGGCTCTAAACATGTTAATGAGGCCTCTAAGACTTCATAATTAATTATATTAGCATTTCTTTGTTATTCTCTAGGACACTAGCACCCAGTTGACATTTCAATGGCAGTCTGGTAGTTTTCTTTGTTATTATTATCCAGGACTAGAGTTATAACTTCACTCCCAGAGGGCAGTACTGCATGAAAATACAAGGTCTTTGAAGGAAACCATGCTGGGTGCTGACTGCATGTCAGTGAAGTCTTCCTAGTCCAGAAAGTCTCTCCTCAGATATGGACCTTCCTCTCCTCCCTTCCCCCATCCACTGTGCTGATCCCTGCCACTAGAATCCTTCCCCTAGGCTCCTTAGGAATAGCAATAGCTCAGAGTTTTCAAAATGTTGAATTCCACACATTCAAATGGAGGAGTATTGACTGAAAGTAGATAGCAATCTGGAAGTATGAAATATTCTGACAAGCTTGATTTCCCAGTGCAGTATAAAAAACAACACTGTTGTCAAAAAGAATCCCAGAAGTGGCAAATTTGATAACGGATGTACAGTACTATTGGGGAAAAAATGTCTTCACCCTCTGTTTTGCCCACTTCAATGCAGAAAGAAAATATTTTCCAATCATGTCAGTGCAAAACCAAGAAACACATGATATAAAGGTATTTCCCTTGTACAAACCTGTGAGAGTTTGTGATATTTTTATTTGCAAGAAAGGAAGGATGATCTTGTCATAAAGGTGACTATGCTAAAATATCACTTTACGTGACAGACCTGCTCCCATGTATATTCTGTCAAGTCCTATCATCTTATGTTTACTTCTGTTAGCACTGCAGAGCTGTCCCAGCTATAGGACGGCAAGCTGAAAGACTGTAAGCTCTTTGGGGTAGGGACTAATTATGTTTGTACAGCACCTAGCACAATAGGGTTTAGTCCATAACTGAGGCTTCTTGACACTACCACAGTACAAATAAATTAATAAATACATTTATTATAAATAAATAAATAAACTATAAATAAAACTATACTAGTGTTCACACACCAGTAACAGAACTGTTAATTAAGTTCCACTTGCAGAATATTTCTTGTTGGTGATATGTAAGGAAACATCATATTTAGTGGTAAAACTTGAAGATTAGGAGTTCGGATTCCTGAGTTTCAGTCCCAGCTCTGGTGTGGACACTTACCTACTCTGTGACTTAGTTTAATACTTTTCTCACAAGGGTGTTTTAGAAACTCTGCTTTTAAATCTTAAAGTGCTTTGACATCCTAAGATGAAAGAAATCATAAGTACAAAGTATTATTATGGCATAACATTGTATATGTTAAATCCTTGTCTTATATATTTAATACTTTCCCTTTTTACTCCTGGTTTGTCTTTTTTCCAATTGCACTTATCTGTTAGGGGGCTTATTCCTTCACCCACTTACTTCCCTGGTCCTTCTCGCACAAACAGAGAGCAACAATACCCAAAGTCCAAAGGTGCAAACAATTCGATGCTTATTGGGGTGAAATTCCAGCAAGCATGATTCCAGTGTCCTTCCTTACTGACCCCCTTCCCAGCTCTGACACCACAGAGCCTTACACCTGTGTCCCTGTTCCCATTCCTACCCTTAGCCAAACATGATTCCAATTTCCCCACCCCATTCCCTGTTCCCATTTCCCCCTTTAGCAAAACATGATTCCAATTTCCCCACCCTCATTCCCTGTTCCCATTTCCCACCCACCCACTTCCTGACTGACTGCAGACTATATAGGAAAACTTGAGTTCTACTTAGCTATACCTTAACCAATCACTTTACTGAAATTTAACTAACCAATCCTAACATATTGTAAAAATGATTATGTAACCAATTATATCCCACCACCTTAATTAGTTTACACCCAGCAAAATTAATTATACAGCAGACAGAAACAATCACAGAACCAGACAGACATTATACAGACAAACAATAGCAAAGTGGGAACTATAATGACAAAACAATACAGAAGTGAGGATTTCACATCCCAGCTATTGATAAGTGAGTTCTTGCCAGACAGGATGCTATCAAACTATTTCCCCTTGTTTTTTCCTACCCACCCCCAAGACGTTCTTGTTAAACCCTGGATTTGTGCTGGAGACAGCCCACCTTGATTATCATACACATTGTAAGGAAAGTGATCACTTTAGATAAGCTTCAGAGGAACAGCCGTGTTAGTCTGTATTCGCAAAAAGAAAAGGAGTACTTGTGGCACCTTAGAGACTAACCAATTTATTTGAGCATGAGCTTTCGTGAGCTACAGCTCACTTCATCAGATGTTTACCGTGGAAACTGCAGCAGACTTTATATACACACAGAGAATATGAAACAATACCTCCTCCCACCCCACTGTCCTGCTGGTAATAGCTTATCTAAAATGATCAACAGGTGGGCCATTTCCAGCACAAATCCAGGTTCTCTCACCCTCCACCCCCCCCACACAAATTCACTCTCCTGCTGGTGCTAGCCCATCCAAAGTGACAACTCTTTACATAATCAAGTCGGGCTATTTCCTGCATAGATCAAGGTTTTCTCACATCCCCCCCACCCCCATACACACACAAACTCACTCTCCTGCTGGTAATAGCTCATCTAAACTGACCACTCTCCAAGTTTAAATCCAAGTTAAACCAGAACATCTGGGGGGGGGGGTAGGAAAAAACAAGAGGAAACAGGCTACCTTGCATAATGACTTAGCCACTCCCAGTCTCTATTTAAGCCTAAATTAATAGTATCCAATTTGCAAATGAATTCCAATTCAGCAGTTTCTCGCTGGAGTCTGGATTTGAAGTTTTTTTGTTTTAAGATAGCGACCTTCATGTCTGTGATTGCGTGACCAGAGAGATTGAAGTGTTCTCCGACTGGTTTATGAATGTTAGAATTCTTGACATCTGATTTGTGTCCATTTATTCTTTTACGTAGAGACTGTCCAGTTTGACCAATGTACATGGCAGAGGGGCATTGCTGGCACATGATGGCATATATCACATTGGTGGATGTGCAGGTGAACGAGCCTCTGATAGTGTGGCTGATGTTATTAGGCCCTGTGATGGTGTCCCCTGAATAGATATGTGGGCACAATTGGCAACGGGCTTTGTTGCAAGGATAAGTTCCTGGGTTAGTGGTTCTGTTGTGTGGTATGTGGTTGTTGGTGAGTATTTGCTTCAGGTTGCGGGGCTGTCTGTAGGCAAGGACTGGCCTGTCTCCCAAGACTTGTGAGAGTGTTGGGTCATCCTTTAGGATAGGTTGTAGATCCTTAATAATGCGTTGGAGGGGTTTTAGTTGGGGGCTGAAGGTGACTGCTAGTGGCGTTCTGTTATTTTCTTTGTTAGGCCTGTCCTGTAGTGAGCTGTAGCTCACGAAAGCTCATGCTCAAATAAATTGGTTAGTCTCTAAGGTGCCACAAGTACTCCTTTTCTTTTTTAGATAAGCTATTACCAACAGGAGAGTGGGTTTGGGGGGGGGGGGCGAGAGAAGACCTGGATTTGTGCTGGAAATGGCCCAACTTGATTATCATACACATTGTAAGGAGAGTGATCGCTTTAGATAAGCTATTACCAGCAGGAGAGTGGGGTGGGGGGAGAGAAAACCTTTTGTAGTGGTGAACACCCATTTTTTCATGGTTTGTGTGTATAAAAAGATCTTCTGTACTTTCCACAGTATGCATCCGATGAAGTGAGCTCACGAAAGCTTATGCTCAAATAAATTGGTTAGTCTCTAAGGTGCCACAAGTACTCCTTTTCTTTTTGCGAATACAGACTAACCTGGCTGTTACTCTGAAACCTATCAAACTAGGTTTCCTTTTACATCTTCTAGGCACTTCCCTTTCTCTGGAGGCGATAGGCATTATCAGGACAGGATTGTATTCCTAACAGCCCAATAGCACCTTATTTCAATGTGACTAGTTTGGAATGTGAGGAGGTGACCATTCGCTTCCCATCTTATGGCTGCCTCTGCTGCTTAGCCAAAGGCCTTAACCTAAGAACAGGGCCTCAGACTGTCTTAGTAAGAGAAGTTTCAGAGGAACAGCCGTGTTAGTCTGTATTCGCAAAAAGAAAAGGAGTACTTGTGGCACCTTAGAGACTAACCAATTTATTTGAGCATGAGCTTTCGTGAGCTACAGCTCACTTCATCAGATGTAATGAATCAGATGTCATACACATCTGATGAAGTGAGCTGTAGCTCACGAAAGCTCATGCTCAAATAAATTGGTTAGTCTCTAAGGTGCCACAAGTACTCCTTTTCTTTTTAGTAAGAGAAGGCTCTTACACCAGCAGACAGTGATTTTGATTCTCTCTTTTATACCTCTATAACTAGCCAAGTGATAAGAATACACCTAAATTCTTAGAGTACAGGCCTTTACAGACAGGCCTGAATATCTATATCCTAACACTATCCAAGGCTATTGGCACACTGAAAACATTTAAAAGGTGTTGGACTGAAACTAAAGAGTTACAAATAAAGCACTCACTCCTCACTGAGTGATGTTCTGTGTGTTTATTTTAATCTGATATTTCCTGGGTAGAAACAAGAGGATACTCCTCCACAGAGTGGAAATATCAATAGAATTTCTCTTTCTCTCTCTTTCCATAACAAGGGGAGTCTTTCATGATTCCCAAGAAAACAGCTGCCCCTCTGTAAGTGGGGTGGGGGGGCAGGAGAGGAATGGAATACCTGACACATAGTATGATGTTCTTTTCTTCTTTATTGCTCAGCTCTAGGCCCAGGGGCCAAATTCTGAGATTTTACTCAATCCTTATTCAGAAATCAATGGGAGTTTTCTGGAGTAAAAGCTGAATAAGAGCTTCAAGATTTGGCCAGGACCAAAATCCTGGAAATTAAACATTTCCAATTCCTACTTGTAGAGAACTCAAGAGTTTTCTCCTAATTTTCCTGGGGGGGGAGTGAGTCATTTGAAAGTCTCTGTATGGGAAAACCCACATAAGGGCTTACTATGGTTCAGTCCAGTACTTCTGGTCCCTCCCTTTCATAAGGACTAAATTAGCTAATATATTGTTAACAAAATTATGTGTGAACAGCTGATACAAGTGTGTCTAGAGCTTTCTTTTTATTTCAGCATAATGTTTTACAAGTATCTAACACTAGTTTCCACCTGTTTTGATTCAACCTTCTGCTGAGTTTAGTCCTGAAATTAATCTATATAGCACCAGATCTTCTCCCTCAGTAATGAGAGTTTATACAGTTGGAATTTAAGAGCCTTCCCTGTCAGAGAGAGCAGAATTGAAGGGAGCAGAGAAGAACTAGCTGTTACTCCTCCTATGAATAATCTCAAGGTCTGTCCACACATGGAAATTGTCCAGCATAGTGACAGGAGAATAAGTTATTTCACTAGAGCCATGCTGGAATAACTCCCAGTGTGGACAACAACTTCTCCATTTTGGAAGACCTTTCTTACACTGGTCAGTTCCTCCAACAATTTCTCTCAGAAGTCCACTTGGTATCAACACTCACTGTTGAAAGTAAAGCAGTTACTATAAAGCACTGAAACAAAATGCAGGAACAACAAATCACAATCTTCAGATGAATCTAGGTAAATGTCTTGTTTTCCAGCCCTTTAGTAGGAGCCTGAACCATTGCCATTATAGTTAATGAAACACTCCCATTGTCTTTAACGGGAACTGAATCAAGCCTTTAATTTTCTGCAAAACTAACAATTATGCAACTCTGCTGAGGATACAAGAACATCTAGCTATGTAAAGCCATCAAGTCAGTGAGGAAGTCAGAAATCTGCCCCTGCGAGTGAAATCAGTGCAGGTGCTAAAGAACCAAAAGAGCCATAGTTACATTGGTCAATATGTCCTGCCACATTAAAGCTCTTACATTTCACATCCTGGATAAAGTTGTAAATTACATGCCCAAGAGAAAGACAGTATCCACATCTGGAAGTGGTGGAGCCACATGTGGACTGCATGACAGCATTTAAATATTTCTGCATTAGAAAACTGCAGTTGGATAGGACTGGCTTTAACAGCAGCTTCTGTGAACAAGTCTGTGTACAAGTGTGTAGCAAACAATCATCAGTCACAAACACTGTGTAGCAGGGTACCATCTGAGACAAGAAACAGAGCAATCCAACTGCCCCAGATATAAAAAGGTGCAAGTTTAATAGAAGTCAGGAAGAAGGGAAGCTCCTCTATTCAAATGTCACCCCTTCTCACTGTATAGGCAGGGGGGGGTCACAATTTTCATAGCATGGGTCACAAACGTAGAGAAATTTTCTCCTAGACCACCTACCCCCCATTCTCTATCACATAGACCACTTTCCTTCTTATTTGCAATCATACATCTTTGTAGCAACACAATTGCTTACATAGTAAAGAAACATAAGAAAAGCTGGTTTCAAAGTGGTAGCCGTGTTAATCTGTATCAGCAAAAAGAACAAGGAGTACTTGTGGCACCTTAGAGACTAACAAATTTATCTGAGCATAAGCTTTTGTGGGCTAAAATCCAGTTCATCAGATGCATGCAGTGGAAAATACAGTAGGAAGATATATAGATATAGATAGATATAGAGAACATGAAAAAATGGGTGTTGCCATACCCACTATAATGAGAGTGATCAGTTAAGGTGAGCTATTATCGTCAGGAAAAAAAAAAACTTTTGTAGTAATAATCAGGATGGCCTATTTAGGGTAAAAACAATTCTAAGTACCTAAGTCCCATGTTCAGAAGTGTCTCAGGCACGTAGAAGCAAGTCCCATTGACCTTCAGTGTCCCTTAGGTACTTTTGAAAACTATATCCTTACTGTATTTTAGCTGCCTCTTAACATGATTTACCAGCTGGAAAGAAGGAGAACCAATACCAAGAGCCCAGACAGCACTCCACAGAAACAAGCAAGTGCTCCATACATCACTAGTGGTCCACAAACCATAGTGTTAGAGATGCTGTCATAGGGAATATTATAGATCGGGTTTAGTTAGTTATGTTTAAAGGGGACTCTATTGAACCACCAAAAAAAGATAATTATTTACACTGAATCATTCTGCTGTATATGATATTGACATCTCCCTGTTGACAGCCATGGCAGCACTGTGACGTGGGCAGTGTAGTCACGCTTTATCACTGGGGAGAGCTCTCTCAGTGATAAAAAAAACCCACCCGAATGAGCACTGGTAGCTTTATCGCCAGGAGCACGACGCACAGCAATAAAGCGCTGTCTATACTGGCGCTTTTCAGCGCTAAAACTTTTGTCACTCAGGGGTGTGTTTTTTCACACCCCTGAATGACTAAAGTTTTAGCTCTGAAAGTGCCAGTGTAGACACAGCCTAAATCACTAGGCCATCATCCTGCTTCAGAGACTCTTGTCATCTCACAAGTATTTAGATCCATGGGTTTGGATGCAACCACTGTGAAGACACATGCAAGATTCTTCAGTCATTATCTAACCATTCAACACTAATGTGAGTGTCTGACTGGGAGGGTCTATGGCTACTGGAGATGAATAAACAGTTGGGAGAGAAGCATTTGCCTGTTTAACATATGTGCCTGCCAAGCTGTCTTTCCAGGGTCATGGAGACTCCGTAGTTCCTCTGGGCTGTCAAACAGATTACATGCAGCAAAAGAGCCGGAGCATCTCTGCCTGCTACTCAGAGTATACACTGATAGTCACAGACATCCCTCTCACAGCAGCTTTAAGTGAACCCTTTTAAGCCCTTGCTAAGGTTTTGCAGCCTTCATCTTCTGGTGTCCTAAACAATTCAAGAGCCTTATTATTTTGTAACAAATTTTTTCTCATGCTGCAAGTATCTTTGCTCCTGATATAGAGCCTGATCCTGCAAATGCTCTGTGAAGCATGTTCCCAGCATGGATGTCCACTGTTAAAACAGTTTCCAGGGCTCACTCTCAGGTGGCTGCACTTCTGCAGGGGGTGATATGAACCTTTTGTACAGCTGTTCTATAAACTTATAAAATTTTTAAAGCACTGTGGGATTCTTCGGGATGAAATTTGATAAAGGCGTGTAAAGAATTATATTTACAAAAAAAAAAAAAATCAAATGCACAAATACAAAATGGGGAGTAACTGGGTAGGTGGCAGTACTGCAGAAAAGCATCCGGGGGTCATACTGGATCACAAATTTAACAAGAGTGAATAATGTGATGCAGTTGCAAAAAAAGGCTAATATTTTGGGGATTAGAGCGTTGAATGTAAGACATGGGAGGAAATTGTTCCACGCTGCACTGGTGAGGCCTCAGCTGGAGTATCGTGTCCAGTTTTATGTGCCATACTTTTAGAAAGATGTGGAAAAATTGGAGAGAGTCCAGAGGAGAGTAACAAATGTGATAAAAGGTTTAGAAAACCTGACTTATGAGGAAAGGTTACAAAAACTGGGCAAGTTTAGTACTGGGAAAAGAAGACCAAGGGAGGGACTTGATAAGTATGCAAAGCACAAAAGGTTTAAGGGCTTTTATAAAGAGGATGGTGACCGACTGTTCTCCATGTCCACAAGAAGTAATGGGCTTAATCTGCAGCAAGAAAGATTTAGATAAGATAGTAGGAAAAACTTTCTAACTATAAGGATGATTAAGTACTGGAATAAGCTACCTAGTGTAGTTGTGGAATTCCAATAGTCAGAGGTTTTTAAGAACAGATTAGACAAACAGGTTAGGGGTGCTCTAAGTATATTTGGTACTGCCTCCATGCAGGGGGATAGACTAGATTACCTCTCGAGGAAGGTCCCTTCCTGCCCTACATTTCTATGATTTTTATATATGTACATTGTTATTATATTAACATAATTTTAGTATATAGTAGAACCTCAGAGTTATGAACACCTTGGGAACGGAGGTTGTTCATAACTCTGAAATGCCTGTAATTCTGAACAAGTCATTGTGGTTCTTTCAAAAGTTTACAACTGAACATTGACTTAATACAGTTTTGTAACTTGACTATGCAGAAGAAAAATGCTGCTTTCCTTTTTTTTCCCCCCTTAGTTTACATTTAACAGAGTACTGTATTTGCTTTTTTTGTTTTGTTTTTGTCTCTGTTGCTGCCTGATTTTGTACTTCCGGTTCCAAAAGAGGCGTGTAGTTGACTGGTCAGTTCGTAACTCTGAGGTTCTACTTTATACACATTTTGAGTGACCAAAATACTTCCATGAAGATGTACTGCTCTTACTTTTTCACACAACATTGTATTGTGTCCTACAGGTGGATTTGGCCTGCTTTATTCTTTCACTTGCCAAAACAACGCTCTAACAAAAACTGTCACCAAAACCAAGACCTAAACCCCATGGCAGAGTTCATAATGGGTCATCAGACAGTGCTCAAGTAGGACTTGTGACTGTAGAACGCTGGTTCGGCATCTCAGAAACTGAATATGGTGGACAGTTACAATTCTCTGTTAATCTTATAGCAACATAGCAGCTATTGAAAGAAATACTGTACAATAAGAAGGATTTCTTCGTTGAAGAGTAGATGAGGTTGGATGTCTGTCTGAAAAGGTTTTTTTCCCCTTTTCTTGAAAGCACAAATCATTTGGCTTGTAGTGAGTCAGATCCAGATTGGAATGACAGTCCCATTGCCCTGGCTAAATTTCAATTTGAGTAATTTCAGTCTGATTATATTTGTCCCCCTGAAGTTTTAATTGGATATCATATTCTTTACTTCCTGTCCTAAATTAAAGAATAATATTTCTATTAAACAGCTGTCGTGACTCATGTTTTAGTGGTGGACAAAGTGATTGCAGCGTATATGCCTGTAATGCCCTTTGGGATCCTTTAGAATGAAGATCATTATATACCGGGGTTCTCAAACTTCATTGCACCGTGACCCCCTTCTGACAACAAAAATTACTACATGATCCAAGGAGGGGGGACCAAAGCCTGAGCTCACTGAAGCCCCACTACCCCGGGGGGGGGGGGGCAAAGCCCAAGCCCAGTGGGGCCAAAGCGGCCTGTAACCTGAGCCCCACCACTCAGGGCCTCAGGCTTTGGACCCGGATGTGGACCCCAGTACCCAGCAAGCCTAACCCCAGTCCTGGCAACCCCACTAAAACGGGGTCACGACCCACTTTGGGGTCCCCACCCACAGTTTGACAACTGCTGTTATATCATTATTGCATACCATTAAGATATTGTTGTTACAGGTCTGCACAAATTCTGCATCCACCAATTGCCAGCAGCAACCTCCAAAGAGGCCAATACCACACAGAAAGGCAGATGGGAATAAACTCTCATAACTCCTCTGATAAAGTGTTACTGACACAATGCGTCTAGCCCCCTGCCATCCTGAAGGCTCCTCTGCAGCCTAGCTCCCTTAGTGACAACACTAGGGTAAACGTATTGTGTTTGAAAGATATGATGTATACGAGTAAGTATTTCTTCATGGTCCAATTTGAAGTTCAGACAAGAGCAGGAATATTGACTCTGCCCATCTGCCATAGCCCCCATTCACCTCTCTTAGGGAAGATACTTATTTGGGCAGCATGTTTTAGTAAAGTTACATTACGTTATGTATCATATTCAAGCCTTACACAATCAAAAGAGAAAAGTGAAAAATGAGGCCATGTAATATTCAATGTGATCTTGATGCAATCGGAGCTCAGAAAAGCATGGTCTGGTCACGGTCACAAAATGAGCACTTTATCTTCTCCAATAATGTCAACAGACAAGAGATATGTGTCATAGAAGTAGTATGCTCCTTTTAATACTTCCATTGTTGTTCAAGCATTGAAACTGCTTTGGATGACAGTTTTTGAATAATGCTGGAAATCTGAGGCAGGAGACAACTCTGAATATTTAATTTTTAAACCCTTAAGAACTGTGTTGTTATGGCATCGGTGACTCTAGAATGTGCTTGATATGACAAAATAGACATAAATGTTAAGCGCAAACTCTGCAGATATGTGACATCAAGTGTTCAAACCAATCAGATGGGGGGAAAAAGCCAATTAAATGTTGGGATCCTTACACAGAGGAACAATAACATCAAATGACAGAGGGGCTGTGTTGCTACTAGCTCTCCCACACATACACCCGAACTCTAATATCTAGCGTGTGTGGGGGCGCACATGCATGAAGCAAGGACAGAAGGTGAACCAGTGCTGCCTGAAATGGGGAGTACGCTCTGCTCTCATCCTTCCATGGACTCAGGAGCTACTCTATCACTTTACACCCTGTCACATCTGACAGTGAAGAGGAGCAAAAAGTCCCTGACTTGTAATGATTGGGAAGGTACACAGGAGTGATATACTATTACAGTTTACACATGGTCCCCCGTAAAGCAATGGGCGTTTTGTAAACACAGTGATTGGAATGGTTGGGTGATGTCCCTTTGAAAAGGAGGAGAGAGAGACTGTTGGAAGCAGGAGGTTCCATGGCACTTGAAAGCAACAGTTGGAACTGGTCAGCTGACATGAGAAGGATAAAAGTATGGGGAAGAGAGAAAAGAAGAGAAGAGAAGAGCAGTCAGGGAGGAAGCATTACTAGGAAGCTTGGAAGAGTGCATCAGAAGAGCTGAGTGAAAGGAAGGGAACAAGAGGGGAAACCAACAGAATCAAAGAAAAAGCAAGAAGTAGCAGTGGAAGAATAACAGACTGGGCCATCCCTCCAAAAAGAGAAGTGAGTTCCTAGCTTTCTCTCACTGCATGGAGCATATACAGATCTGAATTTGCTTCCTGACCTTTTTTTGGGGAAAAAAATACAAACATTTCAAGTATTTCTCTCTCTCTCTCTAATGAATATATTGTGGTCCCATAGGCTAATTACCTAGTTCTGGTAAAAGGTAAACAGTTTCATAGGATGTTCTTATCAGTACCCAGGAACTACAATGTGGTGTTGGCATTCAAGACGGCGCATCCCAGCTTACTAGACCTTAGATGCATCAATGGGCCATACTAATCATGTGCCTCAGGGATACCGAATGATCAGGCTTGACAGAATCAATTTTTTTAATATCATTTCAATGGATACTGATGTTTATTTTAAAGCTTTTTTTATTTTTAACCATTTAAATGTTCACACTTGTGGGAAAGTATGGGAGGTTCAGGCAACGGGGTGGTCAGACAAAAATTATTTAGTGACAGAAGACACTGAAATTCAGAAAGTTAAAACTTTATAACCATTAAAATACAAATTATCAACGTCACATGTCAAAATATACCAAGTACGTATTGTTAAATCAAACTCTAATACGTTCTCAAGTAGCATTTTTCTAACTTTGCCTGCCTGTATATTTCAGTTATTATGGATGGAAATACTTTTTGTCAGTTTGTGTGTGTACGGTGAAATAGATGTTTACTGATATCTATCAAAAATCTAATCCTTCCAAGCCTCTAAATAATTCATAGACTCAAATGCAGGGTGAGGAGTAGACAGAGGCTTCTCCCACTGTGATGTTCCCATTTGGAAGTAGCTTTCCTACAGATGTCCACGTTTTTAGGTACTTGGAGCCCTTCATATGAAAATCTGAAGAACTGCAGTGAATGGTAAATATATGGTTTATGCCAGAGACAATCCAAGCAGATATAACTGTTTGCCGTATAGACTGGCTCCAGCGATTAAACTTGAAGCCAGCTATTAAAGAAGGAAAAAAACAAGCCACACTTACCCTCTCTGAAGATGAAGACAGCAACAATAATGGATCTTAGGAGATTCACACAGGGAATGAGGCAGTTTCTCCTCAGTGATATGCTTCAACAGTGCCCTGGAGAGACACCCCTAGGAAGGAGAAAATAATTTAGTCTCCATGACTCTTTCAGTCCCTTGCTTCTCATTTCTGACTGCCAATAAGCATGCTCACCCATGGTACTAACAATTGCTATCGTACAGACGTAATGAGACCAAATACAGTGATGTTCCTTTCCTCTTGGCAGCTATTCATACAGCAAACAGGGCTAGAACATTAGAAATAGAAAAGTCACAGAACACTCCGGGACAGTTGGGAATGGTGACTGTTAGAGCTGGAATTTGGACGTGAAAGACAGCAACTGGGGAGTGACACGAGGGATTTGGCTGTTGGAATTTGAGAGGTGAGAATGGCAGTTCTTAGGGGGAATCCCAGAGAGAAGAAAGCTGAAGAAAGTGCAGTGACAACAGTAGGAACCATCTGAGGGGGAGAGAGGGATCAGGCAGGGAAGTGTTACTGGGATGTTGGGTAAAGTGTGTGAGAAGAGCCATATGAAAAGGAGGCGAAAGAAGAGAGCAAGAGAACCAGGGACAATGCAAGAGGCCAGAGAGTGGCAGAGAAACAGCAGACTGAAAAATGCAGTGGAAAAGATGAGCTTCTGGTTCGCTTACTCTGTGCTGAGCACATGAGGGTATAGAAACATAGAATCTCAGGGTTGGAAGGGACCTCAGGAGGTCATCTAGTCCAACCCCCTGCTTACAGCAGGGCCAATCCCCAATTTTTGCCCCAGATCCCTAAGTGGCCCCCTCAAGGATTGAGCTCACAAGCCTGGGTTTAGCAGGCCAACACTCAAACCACTGAGCTATCCCTCCCCCCCCAAATCACTGAATCACCTTCTAACCTGATGTATGTTTAAATTACTCAAAGAATAAGCGCTGTACATTTGGGGATGAAACACAACAAAGTGATTGAATCCATGTTTTAAGAGCAAAATGGAATTCAACAGTAACTACATAGCCATGACCGGCAGCTCCAGAACATAAAAAAAGTGTGTTTACAATCGATATCTAGTCTCCTAAGAAGCCCTATGCTATCTCAATCAAGTTAGCTGAATGCGATTGAAAAGCTCTCTAAACGCTCGTTGAGACGCAGGCTAACGGAAGCATTTGAAGCTGTGGCCTAGGCTTTTTCAAATAGCAACAAGATGGCAGTGACCTGTGCTCGTTATTCACTTGCAACTGGATAGGAACCGCTAATTGAGATATCAAAAACCAATTATTGACTCTATGAGCCAACCAGTGCCTCTCAGCTTAACCTTTCAGAAGACGTTACAGGTTGGGTTTAGGCTTTAGAAGGACAAAGAACCCAAAGCAGCACACTTATTATGAGTGATTAACAGTCAGGTGACCCCAGAACCCCATTACTGAGTGACATTGCTGCATAGCTACCAGTGGCTCCCTCAAGCCTACATCCTTTTTCTGTGGTGACAGATTGTACAGGACAGAGTTCAGACAGCCCGTGATACACTCTTCCCTTGGGCCACTGTGCCAGAGCAGGAGGTGGTAGGTGTACGTTGCACACAGCGGATGTTGTGACTATCATGGCTACCACAGCAGGCATGCATAGGCCACCACGCCAGCTCCTTACTGGGCAGGAAACCTGCGGGGCCAACCCTCGGGCACTTATGGAGCTGCAAGGCCAGTGGCTGGAGCGTGTTTTGGGGCAAGAGAGCTGCAAGGTCATCGCCTGGGGGCGCGGCAGCCCATCCCTGGGCACAGCTGTCGAAGGCCGGGCGGAACCAGCCACGTGTGTGATGGAGCGGGACAGCGCGCGCCGCTGTCCTACTTTCCCTCTCCCGCGCCCGCTTCTCGCGCCGTCCTCGGTGCCTTAGCACTGAGCTCCGTCCGCCCTCTCCCTGTGCGCGAGGCGCGGCCAATGGGGGCACAGCGTGGGGCAGGCGGCGGAGGCGGGGCCCACATGGAGTCTGGTGCGGCTGCGCACAAAGCTGCCCGCCCCTGGATGTTCAGGACGGGAGGGGGTGTCTACGCCTGCGCATAACAGCGCTGGTCTCACATGCCCAAGAGCGGTGTTTTCTGCGCCTGCGGTGTGCGCCTCCCCTCCCCAGTGGCCGGGAGAGGGGGATTGCTACGCATGCGCAGTGTGGCCTTCGTACCCCTGTGCCCCGGAGGGGGGGGTTGCTGCGCTTGCGCACAACGCTGCCCGCCCCTCGCCAGCAGTAGCAGCAGTAGGAGGAGGCGGCGTTGGTCCCGGCTGGGGCGATAGCGTGAGGGTGCCCGAGCGCCGCTGTTGCCCCCTTTTATCCGGGAGCCCCAGGTCCGGGCCGAGGAGGAGGAGGAGGAGGCGTCCCGGCCGCGGAGGGAGTCCGAGCGGCGGCGGCAGCAGCAGTCTGTGCCCGGCCCCCCCTGCGCTCAGTCCCGTTACAACCCCCTCCCTCCGCGCTCCGCAGCCACCAACATGTCGGCGCCGGCGGCCAAAGTCAGTAAGAAGGAGCTGAACTCCAACCACGATGGGGCCGACGAGACCTCAGGTGAGGCCGGGACGGGGGAGGGAAGGGAATGGCGGCGGCCGCCGCGGCCTCCTCCTCCCCGCACGGCGCTGCACCGACCGCCATTTTCCCCAGCCACACGGGCCGCGGCCGGGCCGGAGGCGGGAAGAGCGCGGGGTCGGCCGGGCGGATGTGCAGGCCTCAGCCGCGGCAAGAGGAGGCCATGTTAGAGCCCTTTTGTCTGTACTGCCCGGCCTCCTTCTCCGCGGGCGGGGGGCGCTGCGGCCTGCGCGGAGCAGCGGGACCCCCCCTCCTGGAGCAGCATCCGCGGAGCCTCATTGTGCTCCGCCGCCGCCATGATGCTTCGCCGCCTTGTGGTCTCGGAGCCGCTACTGCTGCATGGTGCTGCCCGGCCGCGCAGCGCCGGGATAGAGCGGCGCTGTCTCGGTGGCTGGCGGGGCCCGCCCGACTGGGGAGCCACGCGCTACTCGTGCAGCAGCGGGATGCGGCTGCCCGCCCGTCCCCACGTGCGATCCGAGCAGCCCGTGTGTCCTGAAAGGTCGGTACTCGGTTCACCGTGGCGTGGGGTTTGCATCAGTCGCCGCCGTAGGGGGAACTTGCCCCCGGTAAAGGCTGTCGGTTCCCCCACCCATAGATGTTCGCCTGTTTGGCGCGGGGTGTGGAGGTGCTCATGGCAACGAGCCTCCAGGCCAGCCGCTCTCCGCTGTGCCCGGTTCCTTTCACACACGTGCTTCCCGCACCTGAGTTTTCCTGTGTAATGGGGGCGGGGGAGAGAAAACGACACCAATCTACCCATCTCCGGCCGCAGGGTGGGGGTAGGGCTTGGCTCTGAGGCCCCCACCGGAAACAGCTACCCCATCACACGAAATCCTCTGTGTTCGCAAAGTAATCGGGGGAGGGGTGCCTGTGCCGCACTTCTACAGCTGCTTCCCGCTACCTTTCGTTAATCTTAAAACACTTTAGGCAAACAGCCATTGCTTAATTAAGCGCTCCAGCAGCCTCTGCCGAGTTAAAGTTCTGATTAGAAGATATCCACTTCATGGTGGTTTTGAAATATTTACCTGCATCTCTTCCGAAACGCGCCTGTTAATTGTGGAAAACAGCATTTCCAATTGTACTGTTTTAATGAGCATTTTGTATCTTATTTTTTCTTTAGTATTCAGTTCGCTTAACTGATTCAATTTCTGTAACTGTGTTCAGTTCAGAAAGAATGATTTGGTGTATAATTTTAGTAAATTATTAAACTATTGTTGTTTCAACAGATGGGCTATAAAATACCAAGTGTATATGACAATATATTGTGAATTAGCACGGGACCTGGTTTGAGCCCTTTTTAAAGGAAAAAGGAAAAAGACAGCAAAGCTTTACACCAATCTTCAGAGACTTCACTTAGCAAGTTCAGTTAGTAAAAAATGGTAGTTTTACAAGGTCTGGTGAGCCTTGTTGTATCAAGTGGAAATAATCATTTAAATGCCATCCAGAATAGTGGTAAAGGTTGTGAAAATAAACTTTTCTGATTGTTTCTCAAGTGGTGTCATATATTATTGAGACTTCTTTTCAGTAACTTACAGAGTTTGATGGATTTATTTTTCTTTCAGAAAAAGAGCAACAGGAAGCAATTGAACATATTGATGAAGTACAGAATGAAATAGACAGGTAAATTATTTAAAAAAAAACTTTTGAATAATTTAAATTATGTTTTAGCAGAACTGGTAATAAAAATGCTTTTGTAACTGAAGTAGCGTATGTACCATAGTTGTTCTCACACTTTCCAAAATCTCAAAAGTATAGTAGTGGTTTGACATTTGAAGGTGCAATCTTGTGTCCTGTTTAGCTGTGTACAAGTAAACTAGCTGGGCCTTAAGATAGAACTTGACTTTTAACACTTGAAATACATTGTGATGACTTTAAAATGGCTTTGACAGTATAGATCTGGCTCTCATTGCCTTTTGCAGGTTAATACTTATTTTATTTTTGTAAGATTTCATTTCTTTGTGAAAAGCAGAACTGAAAATTGACTTAATAAAATGTCTAGATTTAATTTAAAAGTGCATACACCAAACTCTAGGCTCTTGTATGTTTTATAAAATCTATCGAAATTTACACTGGAGCAGTAAGCTATCTATCTTCTCAGGTCACTGCCGGCTTAGGCCCTGATGCCTGCAACCTTTTTCCTGGCAAACAGACACCCTTCCCACTACCCTCCTAAACTGACTAATGAACCTCCAAGTGGACATAGGAGTCTGCCCGGGAGGAGCATTTGCAAGATTAGGACTTTACTGTGTAACAAACCATTTTTAAAAAAAAAAAAGAGAGAGAGTTCTGTGGTCTTAAACGGTTCTCTTTGTGGCACACAAACTTATTTTGTGTTTATCTTGTTTTTCTGGCAAATAATATGAGGAGGGGCAATGAGCTTGAATCTGATCCAGTATCATGTGTCAAAGTTCACCGGTCCTTCTAAACTAGATATTTACAAATTTTAATAGTGTGCTGCTTTCAATTTAGAGCCCAACCCTTCAAATGCCCCAGAGCATAGCGTTTACTAGTGGTGTAGTTTCAGTCAAGTCAGTGGGGTTACTCCCGATAGTACAAGCTAAATAGTGTTTGCAGGATTGGGCCCCTTGTTTTTGGCTGACATATTTCAGGCAGGGTTGATTAGTTTAATTAAATAATCCATTCTAGTTTTGGACTGTCTACTGATTTTGCACTTTGTTCAAACTTCAGATCCCCATGCTATAATACAGTTGTTAACATGAACCTTTCTTTTCCTTTAGACTGAATGAACAAGCAAGCGAGGAAATTTTGAAAGTAGAACAGAAATACAACAAACTCCGCCAACCATTCTTCCAGAAGAGGTCAGAACTGATCGCCAAAATCCCAAACTTCTGGGTAACAACATTTGTCAACCACCCACAAGGTATGTTCCCAGTGCCTTTTTTTTTTGGTGGCGGGGGGGTGGAGCTGGGAGGGGCATCAGGGAAGTTTGTTACATTATGTACGCCTTTTAGTCCTTTGGTTGAGAAAATTGCTCTTAGATTTTTGTTTCCCCCGATTAACAACACTGGCTTCTGTTTGACTACATGCCTAGAACTTCCTTTTGAGGCGATAATGCTATCAAACGGAAGCAGTTTATCCATTTCTACTTCTATTGTCCCAAAGATTTTCTTCCACTTGCGTTTTGAATCCAAGAACAAACTTGATCGCCATTATTAGGACTCCACCACTATACTTTTTACCGTCCTCTTAAGTGAAAGAGAATACACCTTTAACAACCTTTTCAGTGCTCTTTTATGGACTGTATTGCAGAGAGTACTTGATAGTGACCTCTGGGGAGCTGAGAGCCAGTGGCTCTTTTGAGCTTCCTCTATAGATGGGCTGGGACAAGTAAACAATATACCAAATGTCCTACTAAATCAACTTTCTGTGACAGTTTCTTATAATGTTTGCTGCAAAATAACCTATATAAATAGCTTTGTGATGCAAGATTCCTAATTCTACCATAGTATCTGCACTGTTGGGGGAAGAAGATGAGGAGGCACTGCATTATTTGACCAGAGTTGAGGTGACAGAGTTTGAAGATATCAAATCAGGTTACAGAATAGATTTTGTAAGTATCACGGACAGTCTGTTTAATGTTGTGCCATTTTTATTTGCATGTAACCTACATCAGAGAACAGTAGCATAACTTAATATTTCAAAACTTATAGTACTTAACGTTTTTTAACATATCTGGTGTGCTATAGACAAGTATGCAATCCTAACTTTATTCTTTCCACTCTACAGTATTTTGACGAGAATCCATACTTTGAAAATAAAGTTCTCTCCAAAGAGTTTCATCTGAATGAGAGTGGAGATCCATCTTCAAAATCAACTGAGATCAAATGGAAATCTGGGAAGGCATGTATCTTTACTGGGGCGGGGAGGAATTAAATCATTGCTCCACTTGAAACAGTGGCAGTGAGTGCTCAGTGCTTTGATGCAAAAGAAAAAACACACACACCCAGTCCATTCCTGCTGGATGAAACCCAAGGATATGGTGAGGCTGCATCTACACTGAAGCTTGTAGTTAATTCTCTCACTTTGTCGCGCACCCGTGGAAGTGCTAGTGAAGACCAGTTGTCAGTATTTCTACAAGCATGTCAGTTCAACTGCTCAGAGTGGGCCTAGAAATCACAGTGAAGTGTGTGCTTTTATAAAGAAAACAAATCCACATTAGCACTCCCAACTTTTTTAGGGAATTCTCCCACAGTTGATCTAACATCAGTGCTACAGCTCTCATTGTAAACAAAGCCTAATTTAAACTTCAGGTTACAGCTGCCTTTCCAATTTCAATATTATTATGCTAAAAGTTTGGGTGGCACTTGGTCTTTGTAAGGAAACTAACAAACCTTTTTATCTAATGAATTGTTTTTCTTGCATTTGCCAGTTACATCTATATAGTTAATGCTTTCTTTGTAATTCATAAGTTACATGTACATCTTGTGGAACTTCTGAATTAGGAGCTCATTTCCTGCACCTCACAAAAGTAAACTACAATATTGCAAATGAGTCAATTTGAATCCGTCATAGTTGGATCTGTTGGAAAACTGCATCACACTTCAGTCAAAATTTTAGCATTTTCCTCTGGTGTTCTGGGGTCTTCCAGCAATAACTTACATCTTGCAGTACCTTATGGTCATTCAGCTAATTATTAAAACAAGCTGAGTTATAGCTGTCCATAAAATTGCATAAACAAGTATATGCTGGGCAAAGTGTCTCAACAAAGCAGCAGCTAGAAGTCCGTACACATTAAGCAACGAAGTAAAAGGTCCAGAGTTACCTCTGAAGTCATGTTTTCCAGGTGTATAAGACAGGACAGTACAGAGGTATTGGTCTCAAAGGCGTGAGGTTAACTTATTATATTCTCTTGCTAGTGAATATGTTGTAGTAGCATAAAAAGTGAGTTGTATGCTTTCCCCCTTGCAATTGCTACAAAGGGGAAACAGGAAATTTAAAAGGGGAAAACTCCAAGGATAAAAGACTTAGATTAAGGATTTATCTTTTTTATGAAGAAAACAAGGATGAGCCCATCCTAGGGGGAGAGAAAAGGAAGAGTGGAGTGTTAAGACAATGTTTTATAAAAAGGCCTAGAGTAGTGGTGGGCAGCCCATCAGGGTAATCTGCTGGCGGGCCGCAAGACCGTTTGTTTACCTTGACTGTCCACAGGCATGGCTGCCCGCAGCTCCCAGTGGCTGCGGTTTGCCGTTCCCAACCAATGGGAGCTGCGGAAAGCGGCATGGGCTAATTTGAGAGCTGCTTAAATTGTTTGTGCTTAATGTTAGCATTTAAATAGTTCTAACAAGTCTTTGAAATTAGCACTTCAGTAAATGGTTTGTGTCATACCTTTGCCACTGTGTGGCTGGGAACATTAACAAAGGTCAACAGGTAGTCTCTTTGAATTGTCAATATTTCAGTGGAGAAAGCTAGAAATAAAGGGAGTGAAAACTTACATTCTGAGGAAAGTAGCAAAAAATTGAGCGCTTTTTTACTAGCACTGAACCTATTCATGAGAAATGGTAGCTGAAACTCATAGCTATGAGGTGTCAACTAGTACATGCCCTTGGGGCTCTGTATAATCTGTCTCCTACACACCTCTCCTTGAAAAAGAACAAGTAGTATGTGGTTGCGTAAATAAGCACATCTCCAAACGCATCTTGTGAAACATGGTCAGGAAATTCTTTCAGGAAAATACTTAACTTTGTCTCTTCTTTTTCAGGACCTGACAAAGCGCTCAAGCCAGACACAGAACAAGGCCAGTAGGAAGAGGCAGCATGAAGAACCAGAAAGTTTCTTTACCTGGTTCACTGACCACTCTGATGCAGGTGCTGATGAACTAGGAGAAGTCATCAAAGATGACATCTGGCCAAATCCATTACAATACTACTTGGTACGTGTAGAGTTGAGCTGTTTGTAACAGTGTTCTTGTGGCAATGTCAGAATTAATTTGATCAATGCAGTAACATTGTATATGTATTTTTAATTAAGGTTCCTGATATGGATGATGAAGAAGGTGAAGGAGAGGAAGATGATGATGATGATGAAGAGGAAGAAGGGTTGGAGGATATTGATGAAGAAGGAGATGAAGATGAGGGGGAAGAAGACGAAGATGATGATGAGGGAGAAGAAGGAGAGGTGAGAACACATTGTTTCCAGATCCAGGAGATGAATAGATCCAATTAGGAAATCCTGTTTCAGCATTGAATTTATCTTGTTGATAAATGTTAAGGTGTTATTGACACACTGTACAGTCTGCTATTATGTTTTTCAGAGGGGAGTTCGTATAGGTGATAACAGTTCTTGCAGCTTGAGCAATGATTTTAGTGTATGATTTAGTTGGTGTGGGGGGGGGGCAAGTACTGCCTTTAATTTGGAGATGGATAGCTTTAGGAAACTCGTTGGCAAAAATGAGGAAAATTGATCTGTTTGTTTTATACCCCAGTTCATCCAAAAGCCTGTTTTTTCTTTTGGCAAACTGGTTTTTATTAGTGAGTTACTGGGTATTTGAGTGCCAATTTTAACATTATTCCATAAATAGCAAATTTTTTTGTATGCATCCACTTTTAGCAGGTTTCACCTATTATATACACTTTACTCTGGACTGTTGCCAATTTTTATGTGGTTGTGTCCTCATTTTGGGAGTGCTAGGGATGACCTCCTCACCTCTGCTACTCTCACAATCTCCAGTGATTTAAAGTTTGGAATTAGTTATCACCCAGTAACTGGGAATGTTGCACTGTTTCATTTGTTACAATTAATTTATTAACCACATTTGGCTTTTGTTATTGAGGTACATGAAACTGCCTTGGAGGCAAACAATGGGGAAGGCTTTGGACGCTGTGCACGTAGACACATAAGGTGCTTGATTTTAGATGCAGTAACTAAGCTCTGCTGAGCAATATTCTTGTTAGTATCTAAATAGTATTTTATTTAATCTTGTAGATTATTTACTTAGACTTTACTACTCTTTAAGACTGCCTATTCAAAGCTCTGGGTGCCCTTAGCAGTCTCTTCAATATTCACTAACAAATAGTTCTGTCAATTTTCATCCAAATCATATGTCCCAGCAATAACATGGAGATCAAACCTTATCCAGCCTTACCTATTTCCATATGGAGGGGGAGAAAACATGATCTTTTCAACCAGTCCTGCAAGAATATCTGCACAGGACTTTTTAGAGGGTCAAAAATTCTGGTTAATTGCTGTTTGAAAGTCAGGGCTGTCTGGAGTTTGAATGTACTGACTCCAGCTCCTTCCCTCTCCCCACCCTCCAAAAAGTGACTAGATTTTAACTGTTTCTTTTCTTTCAACAGGAAGATGAAGGAGAAGATGACTAATTAAACACTGATGGATTCCAACACCCACCCCTCCTTTTCTTACCTTTTTAATTTTTCTCCAGTCCCTGGGAGCAAGTTGCTGGTTTGTTTTTTTTTTTGTTTGTTTGTTTGTTTTTCCCCCACCCTTGTGCTCAGTCGCCTTGTTCTCTTGAGGTCTCTTTTTCTCTCCTCTACACCATGGTTCACCATTTATTTTGGGGGAAATACCCTGAGCAGAATACAGTGGAAAAGAAAATCTCTACCAGTTTCTGTTCCAAGTTCATTTTTATCCCTTTCTGTCTCAAAACAAAAACTGTTTATGGAATCAACACACCATGTTCTGTGGGAAAAAAGAAAACCTTCTGCTCCCTTCACTCTGCTGGAAGCTGAAGAGTGCTAGGCCCCTGTGTAGTAGTGCATAGAATCTGGCTTTTTTCCTTCTTTCTCTGTATATTGGGCTCAGAGATTACAGTGTCTCTCTGTGAATATGGACAGTTAGCATTTACCAACATGTCTGTCTACTTTCTCTTGTTTAAAAAAAATTAAAAAACTAAAAAAAAATGGGGTATAGAAGGTCAGCAAGGGTGGGTTTCAGATGTTTGGGTGGGTTAAGTGGGCATTTTGACAACATGGCTTCTTCTCCTTTGGCATGTTTATTGTGATGTTTAACAAACATCCTTGCAGTTTAAGATGACACTTTTAAAATAAAATCTTCTCCTAATGATGACTTTGAGCCCTGCCACTTGATGGAGAATCAGCAGAACCTGTAGGATCTTATTTGGAATTGACATTCTCTATTGTAATTTTGTTCTTGTTTATTTTTAAATTCTTTTTTTTTTTTTTTTTTTTTTTTTTGGTTCACTGGAAAGGAAAGAAAGATGCTCAGTTTTAAACGTTAAAGTGTACAAGTTGCTTTGTTACAATAAAACTAAATGTGTACACAAAGGGACTAATGGTCTTCACTGAACAGAATATGTTTCTGATTTTTCTTGCTCATTTTCCCGTATATTGTCAAATTTTTTTTGTCTGTAGTTCCTAATTTAACACCTGTTGGTATGTGGTCAGTATGTCTGTATTGCAAGATAACCTCATGGCTATATGGATTTAACCTGAATTTAAATTGTTAGATAGTTTTCATATCTGAAAAAAGTGTTTACTTTAGGTGTAACTTACCATAAATTATCTGATACTATCAATAAGTTGCTGTCAGACTGCCTATCAATCATTACTATAAATTGGCAGTCATTACTGTAATCTGCACATTGTTTCTCTTTACTTATTTTTATATCTCCATAGGAATGAGTTGTGGTTACATTCCTCTTACGTTAAATTAATGGAGTCTTTAAATGTTCCCTCTTGCACCAAAAAGATCACCTGATGCTCTAAAATAAAGAAATTTGCAGATTTAAACACTCATTAGTGATGTAAGAGATACCACATATCTCTAATAAATCAAATCACTGAGAAGACCATACAAACTCAAGTTAAATGATCAAAGGCTAATGTTTATAATCCATTTGGTAAATAGCTTTCTCAGTTGAGATGTTAAATCAGTTTCAATTACACATTCAGGCTGATTGTACTCCTCTTCAAAAACAGAAGAATCTTATTCTGCTAAATTACATGTCACAAGGATGTGGTTACTTTGCGTGTGGAATTTCAGTGCCATACAACCTCCAATCTATGCTGTTTATATTTTCAACTATGTGAGCTAATAAAATGCAACCTGTTTTGATTTAAAAGTATCAATTGCCTAAAATCTACATCTAGAACTAACCAGAATAGCAAGTGGCAAAGTTTGATGAAACCTGTTCTAGCAATAATTAGCATTTATACAATTACTTTAAAAAGTAGAATACCATATAAACTAACCTCATTTCAATGGATATTTTAAAACCTGTATAGAACAATTTTAGTATTAAATCATTGTATAGCTGTCTTTTCCTAATGGGTTCTCAGGATGGGGGTCCTCACTCTTACGGAAAAATTTCTTTTAGCCTGTCATAGCAGCACATGTGTATTTTGTGATGCTAGAGAATTAGTGCTACGGAGTAAGGTTATTCTCTTGAGTGATATTCCACAGTGGGGAGAGACACTCCTTAAAAGACAGAACCAACTCACTTTGTTCAGTGACAGTTGGGTTGGACCTACTGCTTTAGTCCATGTCCATTTTTTGCATCAATTTTAAATAACTCCATCTTTTAACCAATTTAGTTACATTAGTGCTAAAACTAGACAAACTGTTGCCCTGCATCTTGTGTAGCCATTTATGTAGTGCACAGTAAAATGCTACTAGAACTAACTAAATTGTGCTTATTTAGGGAGAAATCTCTATGCTGTCAGAAAGAGTGCGTAAACTATCTCCTGCCTATATTGCAAGACCTATAAAAAGTTACATAATCTGCTTTTCCCCAGGACACACACAATAAGGTGGTACAGCTGAATACCAAGGACAAAAAGTAAGATGGGGGGAGGTGTGATCAAATGCCCCTCCAAGTTTGAAAACAAAAACTGATTAGTACGATACAGGTGGCAAAACAATCCCACTATTGTGCAGACAAAATATTGGTTTAACTTTCTGGTGAAACTACTCTACATTGCAGTTTTATTCTTCACAACAGTAAGAGTAAACAACCTTTGAACTGCTAGTAAGATTACTTTTGTTCTGGTAAACTTTTATCAACTAGTAGTGGGGGGAAATATAAATTGAGTAGGGATTAAAACACTTTCCAGATTTAAAAATACAGCCCTAAGTGCCCATCCAGTGCTCTACACACCTACTTGGAAAAACTCAGTCAAACATACCTATTTAGAAGTGCCTGTTCTTTGACCCGTTTCATTAAGCTTAGTAGATACTTGTAAAAAGAAAAGGAGTACTTGTGGCACCTTAGAGACTAACCAATTTATTTGAGCATGAGCTTTCGTGAGCCACAGCTCACTTCATCAGATGTTTATGTGGAAACTGCAGCAGACTTTATATACACACAGAAATCATGAAACAATACATGATTTCTGTGTGTATATAAAGTCTGCTGCAGTTTCCACATAAACATCTGATGAAGTGAGCTGTGGCTCACGAAAGCTCATGCTCAAATAAATTGGTTAGTCTCTAAGGTGCCACAAGTACTCCTTTTCTTTTTGCGAATACAGACTAACACGGCTGTTCCTCTGAAACCTGTCTAGATACTTGTAATTACTTATGTAATACACTGATGGGTATGTTTTCAAGGGATAGAAATGTCCTTGTAACAATTAGGGTCAAATACAAGTTCTGCAATTTCATAAATTAAGACCGGAAGAGGGATCTCTAGTACATTCCTTAAAACCTTTAATCACTTTTTAAGGTAAACTATCCTTATGAATTATCTTGGCAGATCATTTATCATGAACCTCTCAACAGAGGTAGGAATTCTCCCATTCAAGCTAATGGAAGCTGGCTTTTACTTCCAGTATGAGAGTTGTCTAAGTTAATGGTTTACAATTTAGAAGTTGAAGCATTTAATAAAGTTTTAGCACGTGTATTTAACCAGTATGATAAGAAAGCATATGGAAGAGCTTCCATATTCTTATGTTTGAAGTTTAATAGATAAAGGAAGCAGAAATGTCTGCTGCTTCTGTAAACTTTAATGCCAGATCTTAAACATATGCACATGGGAAATGTATATAGATTGTAGAATTAGTAAATTTAGCACAATTGTGTTTGGGGGGGGGTCATTCAAAATGTATAGCATCTCAATTATTTTCTTATTAGTCTATGTGTGAAAATGTGAATGCCAGATTTCCTCTATCAGTAGACAGAATAGTGTGCATGTGCATGAGTGATTAGAAATTGAGGCCTATATTCATTTCTTTGAACTTGCAAATACTTTCCAGTTCTATTTGAAGAGAAAGTGGACCAGGTTAATAAATTTTTACTGATGCAACACCCAAATTACACCAAACACTGTAGCCACTGTCTATGAATTTTAAAACCATAATGTTGATCTTTGTTGGCTTGCAAGAAGATATTTTTATGCCTTTATTTCTGCTGTAACAATACTGTTAGAGCTTTCAGGAAAGCATTTGCTGTGACTGATAAATAGATTAAAGGACACTCATGTCATTTTCTGGGAGAATACCCTCAATAATACATAGTGATTTTGGAAAATTCCTTTTAAATATTAGTTGAGGGTATTTTTCTATACTTAATATTTATAAAGGTTAGTAAGGACCAATTAAGGGCCATATCCTGTATCAGGCTGTGTTATGGGGTAGATCTTCTAATTATGAAGTTCAGTTTTCTTTAATGGGACTCTGTGGGCTCAGGTTAGGGCTACTGGACCCCCTGGTAGGATGTAATTAAAGGACTATGCACAAAGAGCTGTCAATTGCAAAAAGTAAACAACATTTTCTAAGCTTATAGTATTTTAGGAGATACATGTCAGGTACCAAATTTTTAGAAATACACGATTTCTGAGGTTAGTGTTCTCCCTTTAATTTGTTCCAGACCAGGGAGAGAAACAGTTGCTAAAACACCAAGTTTCTACTACACTACTTGCCCTCCTTTTCTTTATTAGACACGGACTGGAAAGCATGGTTTCACTTTAATCATATTTATCTTAGCGTGCTATCTGGTAGACAACATCTAATAAATATTTTCTCCTGGTTTATGAAAGTAATTGTCATGCTTTTTTTCTAGTGAGACGTATAGGTTTCTTTACTGCCTCTTCATAACCTCTGGAAACCTCAGCTGTGCTCATTCATTAGTAGTACTTACTAGTCGGTGATAGAGTTTAGGGTCCTGGTCCTAGCTTACTGAATTAAATAATAAAGCTTTGATTTCCATTGGAACCGGATTAGGCCCTAAATCTGTAAAGAAGAGACATTCAAACTCACAGGGTAGTTTTCTGAACCAGAACTTCTGCCAGGAGGTGAGTGTGCTAATTTGGGAAGGAAAGGGGATAATGATATTTTAACGTAACAGATGTGAACAGAAATGGCTAAGGGAATTTGAAGCAACAATTGCAATTGTGGCTCAAGCTGGTCACTCAATGGGTGCTGACCCATGAGGTTAGCAGAGTCTATTCTACAATTTGAGCTGAAGATCACCTGTTCGATCTAGAACAAAGTATATTTTATATTCCACCCCACCCCTTCCCCTATTTTACTTCACCCGGACAACACCCCAGTAAAGCTGGAGTAGATACCACACGGGAATAGGACAGATCTATGAAGTCCAGGATCATCGCCTATGATTCCTGGAGCGCTTAAAGGGGCGCGGAGGAGGGAGTTGGAGCAGGATGTGCACCCCACGAGCAAAATCGCGGCTAAGGGTGGGAAATACAGAAGGGCTCGAATCTGTATTGTTCCTGATCATGCAAAGTTCCCTCCACGCCACACACACGTTACCAAAAAAAAATAGTACATCCGAGATGTTATGCTTCATATAATCAGTCCGTTATATGTGTCTCGCTAACAACTCACCCCTAGAGGGAGAAACACACACATACACACACACACTAGAATTAAAAATGTTCTCATTTACAATGTTTTATCTCCAGTCGAGCCCTTTCAACCTTAACTGCGGAAGGATCGTGGTAGAATCACCACAGAAGGCGATAAGCTTTCCTCAGGCAGCAATTCGTCCCTGATCAGAGTCACAAAAGTATCATCAGAGTCTTCGAACTCCACATCGGCGACGTGGGGTCTCCAAGGCCTAGGCTGATACGCCCAACCTATTGGGGTGGAGAAAATCAAGCGGAGGGGAACGAAGTTAGGAACCCGACCACTACGAACAAACAAACAAACAACTCACCGTAGAACAATTCCACTCCCTTCAGTGAGATAAATTAATTTGCTCCCAGTCAAGTCCTCAAGAGTTTCGCTTCTGCTACTGGTGTACCATCCTGCCCGGACCTATCCCTCCTCCTATCCACCCCCTCAATTTTCTTAGTTAAATACCCTCCACCGACCCCCAAATGATCCTCCTCCGTGTTTCAAAACATCCGTGGAAGGAGTGGAATGGTGATTAGAAGAATTGGTGCTTCTCCCCCACCCAGAGCACAAGTGAAAGAAGTTGTAGGGCCTCAGCAACCGACAGAACAATCCCTTCACCCTTCTCTCGAATCGCAATCGCTAGGGACAAAGGGACCCAGTTCCAAGACAGGACCTTAATCCCCGCCCCTTCTCCTGAAGGGGAGTAGACCATATTTCATCCGGAGACCATATTTGCAGAGGTCTCAGAGGGACCCCGGGTCCCCTGCGTCTCCGTTCCCAACGGCAGCACGGACATTCTTAGGAGGCGGTTACCTAGGTGTGCACGGCACCTGGGGCAGCTGGCCAGCATCCAGGAGTATCCCGGGAACCAGAAGCCATCCTCCGCCAGCCAGTGCTTGTGCACTAAGCCCTGACCAGGGTGATCACCGAGTACCTCTCCCCAGTGGGATCCTGGGAGAGCTGCACAGGCACTTTGCATTTCCCAACAGTGACCGTCATGTTCCTGACAGGCAGCACTGGCTAGGGAGGAACTTCAGGTCCCAAACTCGAATCCGCACGCTTGCAGAGAAATAATTCCTCTTTCTCCTCCTCAGGATCATGCTGGTGGGTTGCGCTTTGATGCTTGGCCTGGGGCACTTAGTGGCTGCAAACCTCCCTGAAGCAACCAAGGGAGAGGAAGAGGGCTGCTAGCAAAGCCAATGCATGCATCCTCCTCCTCCAAGCTCATACATGCACAAGCCCTGAGAGTGAATAGCTAGCTAGCCAGCCCCCCTTCCTTAGGACTGATGGGCTATTCAGCTGATTGGTCCTTATTCAGTGGTCCAGTTCTCCAATATTATTAAACTGCTTCTTGAGCCCCTCACACTGGCTGTTCCACCTGGAGAGAACCCAAGACCTGGAAGGAAAGAAGGGAAAGATCCTGTAAAGCCAGATTTCAGAGTAGTAGCTGTGTTAGTGTGTATTCGCAAAAAGCAGAGAGCACAGCGCTTTCCACAAGTTGGAGGACCAGGAAAACTAATTCTATTCTCTCCCCAGGCTTCTACCCAGAGCCTTCTCCAGCCTCTGACCATTCAAAATGCAGCCAAGACCCCTACCTGCTGTGAAAGGCTTTGTCTGCTGAAGATAAGAGCAGAATCTCTCTGCCCTCTCTACAGCTTCTGTTCCTCTGAGGCTGAATCTAAATCCAATAACTTGACTTTTTAACTTTCCAATATTTCCTTTATATGGACACAGTTTAGAGTATAATCATATAGTACAAAACAAACAAAAATACTGTAATTCTGTTACTAATAAACAGCAGATGAATAAGGGTTAGCACACATCTATCATTGTTTACTTTTGTAATTTAATTCAGTTTGGAAAAAAACTAGACTTCAGTTTCAGTTATACTTCTTGTTCTGGTCAGTTTAATTTGCTAGTTCTCATACTGTAATATTCAGGCTGCAAATTCTGCAGAGGAATGCTTACATAAAAAAAAAACAAATTTAATTTAATTTAAAAATAATGGAAACATTTATGTTTATATCAGGTTTTGTACACACTTTAAAAATAAATAAACATGGGACTATTATTAACTGAAAATATCCTCTAATTGTGTAGCCCATATTCCAGCTGTTAAGTTGTGGAAAGTTGTGTATCACTTCAGGACAGAAATAACCTGTTTAATGGAATAACAAACAGCATTACACGTGGCTGGCAGCAGGAAGAGATCTTTAAGTACAGGGCTCTACCACTTGAACTGAAGGAGAATGCCCTTTAAGTGTTTGGAATATAAGCTCTAGGACTGCAGTAAATCAATTCTGTTCCTATCTATGAGGGCAGTGTGACAAACACACATTGATCCAGAGGTCCAATACCACCAAGAATCCAGGACCACATTCCTGGACCTACAAGAAGAATTATGTAATGGAAGAAAGAGTCAAACGTTAAGTACTGAAGAGGCACAGTTTATCTTCCAGATTTTAACGTCTTTCCAGACAAATAACTTTCCTAAGATGGAGTTAAATATCTATCTTATTTAAGGAGGGATTTTAAAAGGACACCTTTGTTTTCTCATAAAAACAAATTGTAGGAAAACTGAAAATTAAAAAGTAGTGTTACACTTAAAATGGATTGTACTGTAGAATTTAAATGTAAGAGTACCTGTCTTTTTTAATCAGTGTATCAAACTGCTCCCTTCTTTAAATCTGTATGCAGTTTATGGATACAATTAAGCCTTTTATATGTATTCACCAAAGGAGAACTTTATTAGGATCCCCCCCCAAAAAAGTATATGGAGTTCCAAATTGTGTTGTTATACTGTGAGACGCTTTGCATAGACACATAGCTACCATATGTATGGTTCACTCTGGGGCTGCACAGTGGTGAGGCCTCACACATATATCATAGACAGGTATGTACAAAACTAAAGCCATATGTACTCCAAACTAGCTTCTCAGTTCCACAAGAAACAGAACCAGATTGTGCTTGATCCTGCAGGCTATACAGTAGGGAAAAGGAAGTGTGGGGATTGTGCTGTAGTCATATAAGGGAAGAAGGTACAATAAGTCTTTATTCCCTCTTATGTAGGTGCATAATCCCTCTGTGGAGCAGAAATAAGTTGATAGACTGAACTGCTGCTGGGGCAACCCTCCCAAAAGGACCAGGGAGAGAAGGGGGCATGTTCTCTTCTCCATGCAAAGCTAGCCTTGCAGAGCAGAGCACTGCACACTTCTCCATTTCAGAGGATGGCTAGGAATTCTGGTGAGTCAGATGGATGCATGGTGTAGCCCTCCCTCTTCCCACCAATGTAGTCAGGCCTTTCAAACCAGTCTGTTCAGTAGGATTTATGATATTTGGAGTCACAGTCTGGCAATCCTCACAAAAAATTCTTAATCAGAATTCCAGACACAAGAGTGCTGAGGGTGGAAAGCTGGGAGATAAGGGCAGAGTTAAGGTTTTCTGACCTTAATTGTGCAGGTGCATACTTTTCAATGCTCTTTTAAAAAATGTAACTTGAACATCATATGTCCAAGTATGTTTATCTAGAAAATGGCACCATTGCCCTAAAGTTTATTTTTTCTCCCTGAAAGAACTGATGAATGTTTACAACCTTAATCCATCTTAACTAAGTTTTTGCCTGGTAATGTGTTAATATTTAGGAGGCTCCATGGAGCCTCTTCCCTATTTAATTATTGACTCCTTCCCTCTTGGATCTCTGACCCCGTAGCAGATAGTGCTGGATTTACACACCCTGTCAGGTGTTGTTCGGATTCCTGGATCAAGGGAAGGTGGAACAGGATTGCTGGATTCCCCAGCAAGTAGCATTAGATCTCTGGATCAGTGTCAGGTGAGGTACATTGGCTATGCAGATCTCCAGCAGGTGGGACCAGATCTCTGAATCCCTGGCGATGGGCACCCGATTGCTGGGTCCATGGCAGGCGACGCTGGAAATGCTGAGCTCTGTGCCAGCGATCCCGGTGTCATAGCAAACGGCGCCGATCCACTCCTGGCGGGCAGGGGATACCAGGACTCAGCGGCCGGGGGCGCTGGATCCCTCAGTCTCAGGGGGCCGCCCGGCATTCCGGCAGGTGGCGCTGTAGTCCTCAGTGCCGCCAGCGGGCGCCTGCTCCCTGCTCCCGAACGCGCTCCCCTGCCGGGGTGAAGGTTGAAGTTTGAAAAGTGCCGGTTGCGAGTGGCTGCGCTGGGGTAGGGAGCTCGGGGGCCGCGGGGTAAGAGGAGCCATGGCGGCTGGGGAGTCCCGGCAGGTGAGCGGGAGAGACTTGTCCGAGTGGAGATCCGCAGCGGGTCCCGAGGGCAGGAGACTGGGCTGAGCCGGGCCGGAGCCGAGAGTCCCCGAGCTGGGGATCGGGATGAGCCCTTCTGGGACTGGGCCGGGGTGAGAGCCCGAGGCGAGGAGGAGAGTCCCGCGGGCCGGGGGAGAGGGAAGAGGAGAGGCGGGCGGGAGGAGAGCCTGAGGGGATTTGGGGGGCGGAGGCGGGCGGGGGGAGACCCTGAGGGGATTTGGGGGATGGGGGAGGAGAGTCCCGCGGGGGCGAGTGGGGGTAGAGCCTGAGGGGATTTGGGCGGCGGGCGAGGAGAGCCTGAGGGGATTTGGGGGGCGGGGGAGGAGAGTCCCGCGAGGGCTGGCGGGGGGAGAGCCTGAGGGGATTTTGGGGGCGAGGGCTGGCGGGGGGAGAGCCTGAGGGGATTTTGGGAGCGAGGGCTGGCGGGGGGAGAGCCTGAGGGGATTTGGGGGGCAGGGGCGGGTGGGGGGAGAGCCTGAGGGGATTTGGGGGGCAGGGGAGGAGAGTCCCGCGGGGGCTGGCCGGAGGAGAGCCTGAGGGGATTTGGGGGGCAGAAGGGGAGAGTCCTGCGGAGGCGGACGAGGAGAGCCTGAGGGGATTTGGGGGGCGGGGCGGGTGGGGGGAGAGCCTGAGGGGATTTGGGGGGCGGGGGAGGAGAGTCCCGCGGGGGCGGGCGGGGGGAGAGCCTGAGGGGATTTGGGCGGCGGGCGAGGAGAGCCTGAGGGGATTTGGGGGGCGGGGGAGGAGAGTCCCGCGAGGGCTGGCGGGGGGAGAGCCTGAGGGGATTTTGGGGGCGAGGGCTGGCGGGGGGAGAGCCTGAGGGGATTTTGGGAGCGAGGGCTGGCGGGGGGAGAGCCTGAGGGGATTTTGGGGGAGAGGGCTGGCGGGGGGAGAGCCTGAGGGGATTTGGGGGGCAGGGGCGGGTGGGGGGAGAGCCTGAGGGGATTTGGGGGGCAGGGGAGGAGAGTCCCGCGGGGGCTGGCCGGAGGAGAGCCTGAGGGGATTTGGGGGGCAGAAGGGGAGAGTCCTGCGGAGGCGGACGAGGAGAGCCTGAGGGGATTTGGGGGGCGGGGCGGGTGGGGGGAGAGCCTGAGGGGATTTGGGGGGCGGGGGAGGAGAGTCCCGCGGGGGCGGGCGGGGGGAGAGCCTGAGGGGATTTGGGGGGCGGGGGAGGAGAGTCCCGCGGGGGCGGGCGGGGGGAGAGCCTGAGGGGATTTGGGCGGCGGGCGAGGAGAGCCTGAGGGGATTTGGGGGGCGGGGGAGGAGAGTCCCGCGAGGGCTGGCGGGGGGAGAGCCTGAGGGGATTTTGGGGGCGAGGGCTGGCGGGGGGAGAGCCTGAGGGGATTTTGGGAGCGAGGGCTGGCGGGGGGAGAGCCTGAGGGGATTTTGGGAGCGAGGGCTGGCGGGGGGAGAGCCTGAGGGGATTTTGGGGGAGAGGGCTGGCGGGGGGAGAGCCTGAGGGGATTTGGGGGGCAGGGGAGGAGAGTCCCGCGGGGGCTGGCGGGAGGAGAGCCTGAGGGGATTTGGGGGGCAGAAGGGGAGAGTCCTGCGGAGGCGGACGAGGAGAGCCTGAGGGGATTTGGGCGGGGGCGGGGGAACCTGAGGGCATTTGGGGGGCGGGGGAGGAGGAGAGTCGGGAGGGGGGAGAGCCTGAGAGGATTTGTGTGGCAGGGAGGAGGAGAGTCCCGTGGGAGGGGGGAGAGCCTGAGGGCATTTGGGGAAGCATGGGGGGACGACAACAATGAGATTTCACATTTGTAGAGGGACAGTAATTTAGAAGGGAGAGAAAAATTGGCCTCTGGAAAAATCAGCTAGTGTCTCCCCCAGCTCTTTCCCATTGTCACCTCCAAATTCTCCCTTCTTGGGGGGCTTTTCTCTGGTCCCTACTCCTCAGGATTGCCACCTCCCCCCAGAAACTCATCTTGCCTTCCTCCCCTACATCCACGCAGGGGCTCAAGTGTTCTCCTGGCTTGCTTGAGAAACTGGACCCCTTAGGAGTCCCCAGTTCCCTTACCCTGAGACCTTTTTTTCTTTCCATGAGGCTGTGGTTTCTCCACCCAATATGAAGCAGTCAGTCTCCCATTCTGATCTATTGTGTACAGCCCTCTTTCTGCTCATCCCAGTGTATGTGGGGACACATTCCTCTCACCAGAGTAGACCCTGTGATTTTCAGAACAGACTGGGTTGGCTCTGAACAATGGGGTTATCCTTCACTGATGACGATTATTGAGGTAGTGTCTAAAAGCCCAGGTTGGAGATTAGGGTTTCTTTGCGCTAGATACCATGCATATACACAATGAAAAAATGTTCCCTGGCCCAAAAAGAACCCCACGAATATGGGCTAAATTTGCTACAATGTGACTAAGGGAGGAATGCAAGTGTCTGATAGGTGTGAATGTTAAGGTTATGGTTTAGTTATTTAGGATGGCAGAAGGGTTTGTTATAACCAGGAGAAATGGGCTGAGATGGAGAAAGGGAAAATGTAAGGTGAATAACAGGAAACGTTTTCTGGCAGTGGAATGCATTAGGTTGTGGAATACTCTCCTATGGGAGGTGGTGTGTGTGCCCCATCACTTCGGACATTTTAAAAACTAATCTGGAAAAAAATCTAATCTGGGAGTATAATATATTACAATCTCATTCTGTGAGCAAGTTAGTGACAGAAAGGTCAGAGAGGTTTAATTTGATTTGTAAAAATTGACAGAATCACAATGTCACCCACTTGCTGTCCCCAATGGCCTGGCTCCAGGTCCTCAGGTTGGTGGAAATGTTGATATGTTGGTGGAAATGGGTTGAATTGGGTATAATTCAAATGCCCTTTCTTCCACAAACACAATGGTGCCAAATATGACAAACCTAGAACAATTATCAAGATATGTATTTTAGAAAATGTTTAAAATTAAAATTTTAAATTATACTTTAACACAGGAGCTGCATTGCTTACATAAAAAATCCCTGGAGAATCCACTATAAAGAATATTTCTGAAACAGCCACTGGGGCAAGGGAATACCCGATGTAATAAATAGGTCTTTCCTTCTCTCTGATTTTTTTATTTTTTGTGAGAGGAGGGATAATGTCTACATAATTCAGAGTAGTAAAGGGGACCAGATTCACAAGTGCTAGAAGTTGATTTATCCCAAACTGGGAGCTGTACTTTTAACTTTTTAAAATACATTTAGTGTAGGTGAAAGCTGCCAGACTCACGCTTGGTCTAAACACAGAGTTGCACCAGTTTAACTAAAGGCGTGATTTAAAATCCCTTTAGTTAAAAAGGTGCATCGTTGTGTGTGGACATTCTATATCGGTTTAAACCTTCTGTTGGTTTAGCTTGCATTTGCTGAATGCTGAATTGATATGAGCGTCTATGCAGGGGTTTGCACTGATGTAGCTGAATTGATGTTTAAAGTGATTTCAGTTAAAGCAGTGCAATGTCTATGTGTAGACAAACCCTCTGGCCCCAGCTCTGCAGTGGGTCCTGTGCTATTGGACTTCATTGCAGGTTCAGAGTTTAACAGCCTAGGAGACTAACCTTTTCTGGGATCCACAGAACAACTGCAGCATGGACAGTGTCAGCTTCTTGACACCCCACCCAGAATTCCTAAAAACCAGCTTTGCAAAATGATCATAAAAATGTATCAGCCCAAATGCAAATTCTGCTGTCTTACCCTTTTCTGTGTTGATTGACTGAATAGTATTTTATGTCCCCTAGTGCAGTGGTTCTCAACCTTTTTCTTCCTGAGGCCCCCAACATGCTATAAAAATTCCTCCCCCATCTCTCCCGTGCCACAACTGTTTTTCTGCATATCCAGTAGCTTAAAAGCCAGGATTGGCATTAGGGGATAGCAAGCAGGACAACTGCCTGGGGTCCCATGCCACAGCGGGGCCTTCAAAGCTTTGTTGCTCAGGCTTCAGCGCCACATGGTGGGGCTCGGGCTTTGGCTTTCTGCCCTGGTTTATTTTGGTAGACCCCCCTGAAACCTGCTTGCGGCCCTGCAGGGTGCCCCAGACCCCTGGTTGAGAACCACTGCCCTAGTGCAATCACTGTTAACACTGGGTATCTTCTGTCCCACAGAGGGTAGAAAGAGCCTGTAAATCACAATGCCTTAGGGTATATGTGTTCTAAATATACTGTATTTAGAAAATGGATAGGCAGATAGTTGACTTTCAGCCATGTTTTTGGCAGGGAGCAGAGTGGAGGAAACTTGCCCTGACACTGGCCACACTGTATCCATTCTGTGGGTAAATGAAGGATGTCAGTTTCCAGCGCAGTCAGTCCAGTATTTTTTGCCGGCCCTAAGCTCACACTAACCAGCTACCCTATAAGTTTGTCAGTACAAATGTACGGGTAGGACCAGAAAGGTGTGTTGCATATACCTATCAATATAGTTTGGGAAGAGGATAAATGACACACTTTTTCCTAATATTTGTTTAAAATGTAATTTAAAAAAAATCAAACTCCTTTTAGTAACTTTCTACACACTGGACAAAAGACTTTCTGATTTCCTGACCTAGAGTTGGTACAGTTTGGCTGAGTGACTCAAGGGCTCCATGATTCAAGTTCCTCTTGATGAAACCTTTTATTATTTGTTGTCAGGAATTTGGCTAGATTCCTGGCCTTACTAATTGGGCGAGAACTTCCTGGAGTCAGGATGTTAAACCTGAGCTACTTTGTTTCATTACCAATCCCAAAGTCTCCTTTTTTGGTTGTTGAGTCTGTAGTGAACTTGACATTGGCTTAAACCACGAGTAAAAATAGAATTTGTTCTCGCTCTCTCTCGTTTTGCTATTAAACTGAAATTTAAGCAACACCTGATTAGTGAAGAAATATGGAGAGCCTGCTTATAAAACTAGCTGTGTGATGTGCAACACAATAACAGCATTACAATGACTCAACAATTGTGTGTTTCTGAGCTGTTGGCATGTATCTTGGGTGCATTGTAAAGTCTTAACCACCCGTGACATGCACCAGTGACCTGATAATGCAAATCCTGATGTGGTTTGTTACTATATTTATGGTCTAATATTAAAGAATATGACAGGGAGACAGGACTCCTAGGTTCTGTTCCTACCTCTGACAGCGACTCTGTGAGATTGGGGAATTTACTGAGTGTGACAGGAACTTTATTTTGCTGCTCTTCATTTTGTATAAAAGTGAGGATCACGGTAAGTAATTAATCAGTCCTGGGCGCTGTGTGTGTGTATATATATATTTATTTTTCTTTAATTGCTATGGAGCCCTTTAAAACCCCTCCTCCTTTTCTAGAGCCCCCTGTGTGGAGCTGCTTACTATGTCATCAGCAGTGGGTGGAGCCAGGAGCAGGTCTCTGTGGATAGGGGTCTGGCTGCCCCTGCCTGGGTGGCAAGCCTATTCATGGGGGAACATGGGGAAAGTCTGTGCTATCTAAGCTGTATCTTGTTCTGGGGCTGTAAACAGAGCCTGTCAGTCCAGAGCTATCACCAGTACACCTTTCACCAAAACAAATATGTTTAAAATTGACTTAAAAAGCAAAGCTAAGAGCAGATTTTAATGTTGCCAGATCAATTTCAACGTGAGCAAAATTTTAAAGAAGCCATACTGCTTGCAAATCACAGCTAGGATGGGGGTTGGGACTACAGACTGTGTCTGTCTTTTCAGGTATAGCTTGTACAGCTGACTTTTTGACTCATTAATTTACAAACAGATGTCTGGATTAATTTATTTGTCTTCCTCAGTGATGAAGACTTGGTCATGCATTCACTGAAAGTTAGAGTATGGCTGTAACACCTCCAAACAGTTCCAGTTGGCATGTAGCTTTGGACAACTGGCAGCTCAAGTCATATTAAAATAAAGATCTGCACCTGTTATATAATGCCAGTGGAACTCAGACTCATGATCACGATAAGAACAAATTACAGCTTCCCTTTGGTACTCATTCAGGACACATAAATATAAATTGATATTAAATAACAAGAAGACAACCTTTGTGAGGACTCATCTCATTTGTGAGTTAGTGCCTAGTTGGGGTATATTAAGATCAAAGATGGGCTCCAAACTGCAAAGTTAAAATTTAGATCTGATCTTCCTCAAAATTTGTTGGTGATTGGAATCAAGGTTTTGGTCTGAGACCTTCTGTAGTTGAGATGAAGTGGTAGAACGCTATTGATGTGTCGCACACTCACTGTTTTGCTATCACATAATATCTCCAACTCTCTCCCTTTTGGTACTGGATTTAGGGCATCTATCTCCTGCAAGCGAGCAATGGGGTGAACCTCATGGATCCAGGGTTCCAGCAGAAACTGGAGGGTGAGAAGGAAGTAATTCGTCGAGCTATCCAGAAGGAACTGAAGATCAAAGAGGGGGCGGAAAATCTGCGCAGGGTGACAACAGACAAGAAGAACCTGGTGCATATAGAGCATGTGCTGAAATCTTCCAATCGGAAACTGGAGCAGCTGCACTGGGATCTCCAGGAGCTTAATGCCCGGATTGTAGTAACAGAGAAAGGGGAGAGCAAAACAGGTATGTCTTAGTACGTAATTGTTGGGCATGATAGCTTCAGCAGTAAACCTCATTATAGCCAATGCTTTAACTTTTTTTTTTTCTATTGGGGGGTAGTATGATGGGAAGGAAAAATCTCATCCATCTAGGAGAGGAATCTCAGCTGGTTCCTGCTTATGTCCAGGTGAGATGAACAGTGTAGAGGTATTGAAATTTGGAAAGTTGTGATTGGCACTAATCGAGATGGAAGGAGGTGATAACATAAATCAGAACGGGCAAAGGATTGAGTATGTTGGACATAGGATCACCTCCTGAACTTTATTTAGGCAGACGTACAGCGCTTGGGAGAGAAAATAGGGGCTTTGGGGTAGAATCCAACATGCAAGTTCCTAACAGAGGGGTGAATGTGAGATTGGAAGTTGTTGGTATTCTCAGTTAGGGCCTGATCCTAAGAAGCCAGCAGTTCTCATATTGGGTCAGTAGTAGGCTAGGGTAAACAACTGCTAGGAGAATTTGTCCTTCTATTGAGGCCGTGTATTGTACGTGTCTTTGAAGATGAAAACCTCATTTATACTACTCTTCTCATCTCATCTATTACCCTTTGAGGGAACTATGAGAAGGAGGGTAATGGAATTCACTGTTGTTGCACAGATGGTTCTATGTCCCCGGACCCTTGTCTCTGGGAAAGGAACCCAAACCCAGTGGCAAGGAGGATAGAGGCTCTGAAAAAGCAGCTGCACATTGAGATGAAAGTGAAACAGGGAGCTGAGAACATGATCCAGATGTATTCAAATGCAACGTCAAAGGTAAGCATTGCTGAGTAGAAATAAGCAGGGAGCATGCCACTTTGGAACAAGATTTCTGTTAAAAGTGCAAACACACAAAAATCTTTATTCCAGATCTGGGTGTGAAAGGGAGACGCTTTAAGGCAGAGTTGTTTTAGGTTAAATGACTGAGCTCATCTGTGTGTTCATGAGCTGATGCACAGCCCTGTGACAGCATGGTGTACTATCCTATGGGGGAACAGTGTTATGAATGCTGGTTGTGTTAGGCTTATTGTCACAGGATGTCATTGAGGCAATAATTTACTACAATTCAAATCAGTCTGCCTTCTGTGGGGTTTCTTGCACCTTCCTCTGAAGCATCGGTGCTGAACATTGTTAGAGACAGGATTCTGGACTAGATAGACCAGGGGTCTGATCTGGTATGGTAATTTATGTTCTTAGACTTCAGATACTGATTATGCTTCTGTTCTCTGATATTAGTTACTAGTATGAGACATTAGAATGGCTACCAGCATCTAACAGTGGTGGTAGTGCCACTAGATTAGAAATGGATACAAAAAAATCTCAGAAGTGGTTGATCTTGTCAGTCATAGACATGGAGTGCTGCCTCCAGAAAAGTCAATCCAGGCTTTGGGAGGTGCAGCAGAGGGAAAGGAGCCAAAACATCTGACCAAAGGTAAGAAAATAAAATGCTTTGGAATATGACCCTCAATGTGTGACACTATCCCAAATCATCAAGTTTCTGATATAATGTACCAAGTTGGTGCAATACTGTTTATTTCAACAGAGACTTTAAGATAGAGCAAAGTATAAATGGTATCTTTGTGTATGAGTTACTTAAGAAAGAGCTTTTGGGGAATTTACTGCTTTCTTATTCATCATGCTTTTTGTGTTTGACATAATCATATTTAATATTCTGGAGGAAAATAAAAATATAAAGTTTAATTAAGAAGCTTAATTTAACTATATGAGCAAGATAAAGAACTTAGACATTCTGATTTATTCCTCACCTCCATCCATACAACTCTGCCAGCACAATTGACTAGAGAAGCACAATATTGAATCATTGCAACATCAGCACAAACTCTTAGTTGAATGTACCCACAGTGCAGGACACTGTTACCTAGCAAACTCGTCACATCTTTCATAGGTGTCACAGCATTTCACAGATCCCTCATCTGTATCTACCATGGTTGGAAATCATCAGCCCTGTTGCTTATGCATCTTTTTTGCATAACTGGGCATTGTGTGAAGTTTTAGGACTTTCTGGGACCCCTTGTAAGGCCTTGTGTGTTGTGGTGCCCCATCTTTGTCCTAGTCTAACACATCATTAAAATCCATTTCTCTCCTGTATGGACCTCCCTGGCCATCTGTAATCTGTCTTGCCAGGACCGGAAGCTGTTGGCAACAGCTCAGCAAATGCTCCAGGACAGCAAGACGAAGATTGAGCTGATTCGCATGCAGATTGTGAAGGTATCTCAGTCGGCAGGTGGAATAGAGGATGCAATGGATCCAGCAAGTAAGATGCTTTGGATATCTGACATCACTCAAAGAAGATGCTTCTGAATTAAGAAGCCCCAATGCCTGAGATGCTAGGCCACTTGCTTGTCTGATTGTTATATTTATCTCCAACCTTACCAGTGAAGGTGGGGGCCACCATCAGTCTCCTGGAGCTACGCATCGAGGAACTGCGGCATCACCTATGCATTGAAGCTGCTGTGGCTGAGGGGGCAAAAAATGTGGTGAAGATCCTGGGAGGCAGGCGGGTGCAGGATCGCAAAGTGTTGGCTGAAGTAAGCACCATTGTAGTATTGCTACTTGAAGCATTGGTGGTGACTTTCTGTATGCTGGATAGTAACCTTTTTTCAGAGGAAAAACAGTATTACAGCTGTTGTCCACGAATGCCTTAGCTTTGTTCTGAACAATGATATGATGGCTCCCTACTTCAAAAGTCCCATTACACTGGTCTAAATCCCCCAGCACTGCCATAATACCACAGTCCCTGCTCATAGTGATGTTGTGGCAGGTGCTACTCCTAGCAACTGTAACGGTAGAAGGTGATAATTCCCTTGTATAACTGCTGTGACTGGCTGTTTGAGAGATTGTGTGCTTGTCATTGCCATCTGATTCATTGCCTGTAATATGCAATGACTCTTTTTTTAAAAGCCACATATAAAGCTCCCCCATCGTATGCTGTTCTTGTGAGAGATGTTATGTTTCCAGAACTTGCCAACTGACTTACATCATAAAGCTAGGACAGAAAAAAATGAACTTATAGTAAACTAAACAACAATCTCTTTTATTTTTCTAATGGTCAGAACAGGAAAATGTGAATTGGAAATTTCACTCATTTGCTATGTAACTTTGCGCAAGTCATTTATCCTTTTTGTGCCTCCATTTACTCATCTGTACAATGAGGATAATACTCATCCCACAGTGCTTTTGTGAACCATAGTTAATGTTTGTAAAGAGCTTTGAAGGTCTCTGATGAAAGGCTCTATGTAAGTGTGAAGTGTTAGTTATAGTAATTTTCCAACTTGGGCGTTCATTATACCAATAATTTTTAATTGGAAATCTCTTGGAGTCCAAATTGGTGTCTGCTTGTAGTGCACTGGCATGTAAGAAATCAGTTTTGGATTTTTGATCCTAGTCTGTTCTTTGAGTCGGAAATACCATGGTGGGAGCTTATTCAGGGCAGAATCCTCTAGACCCTCAGCAGCAGTGACTTGCAATGAATGAGTGATGCTGACAGTCCCTTCTTGTCCTTCGTGAGCAGGATGGGAAGTTGGGTCACTTGTGAAGTGTTAGTAGTACCAAGATCATGGCAGTGGCTATTCATTCAAAGCCTGTACTAGCTTTTTCTCTGCTCCTTGTTACCAGGCTCAGGGTCGTTTGCAAGAATCATCTCAGAAGATTGATTTGCTGCGCTTGTCCCTGGAGCAGCAGCTTAATGAGCTTTCTTCTGATCACCCAAAGCGGGCACTCATCAAGCAGGAGCTAGTGAATGCTTCCTCTCTGGGAGCTCCACATGTCAGCATCCAGCCCTTCACTTCACTGATCAAACCCACAGCTCTTACAGGTACCTGAGGCTGCGGGGGGTGGGGAATATTTCTTCCCTTTGTACCCATGTCATGACTGTGGTGGTTTTTGTGATGTGGACACTTGGTCCATTAGGAATTGGCCCAAGTCCTCAATTTGTTTCATGTAGGCCACCAAAAAGCTGTCAGATTGTAACGACTTTAATCGCTACTGAAGGCTGGGCAGCATCAGTCTAAAGTTTCTGACTTCCTATGTGGACTGACTAGAATAATTTCACTTTTCTTGAGAATAACACTCTTTGGTGAAATTCCTCAGGTTCATTAGAAGTGAGACTGATGGGGTGTCAGGATCTGTTGGAAAAAGTTCCAGGACGTTCCCGAGTGTTTGGTTCATCTCCCAACCATGGGAGCCCAAGTGACATGAAGTCCCTGAACCGAGCACGAGCTGGGATGAGTATTCATGGCCGCAGTACTGCAGCAAAGCACTTGAGGAATGAGGAGCTGTGTAGTGAGTATGATATTCCCTGTTGGATCAGTGATGGTGTATTCTAATGTGCCTGCCACCTTTCAGTCTGGTGTGAGTGCAGTGCGAGGAAACTTGGCTCCTGAAACAGGGGAAGAGGCTGAATCATTTGGTCTCCTATCCCTCTTAGTGATCTCCTGCGGTGGAAATCTGATTGGATTGTGTGGCTACCTCCAGCAAGAAGTATATTCCAATTTATGACCATATAAAAGATTGTAACCTACACTTTCTCCCTTGTCCAGATGAGGTGCTTGCTGTGCTCAAAGTGGACAATAAAGTGGTTGGTCAGACAAACTGGGGCCCAGTTAATAACCAGGCTTGGGACCAAAGCTTTGTCATTGAGCTGGATCGGGTAAGACTATATTTCTGTAGGATGATAGGAATTCCAGGATCTTTTCAGTCTTGTCCTCAAACCTTGTATTTAACTTAATTTGAATTATTTCTGTGGATTTGGTGATTTACTTGTCATTCGATTTTTGATCTATCTCTTTACTGGGACTGATAATGTGGCCTTCTCCCCAGCCTTAAATCTACTCTAAGTACAGGTTACCTCTGGTATAGCTTCAGTCTGAGCATTTGATGCCCCTCTTCTATCTCCATTTGAGTGGCCATGCTCCATCTTTTACCTGCAATACAGCTCACTTCAGGATATTTGGGATGAGGTACAGTCTTATGTAGGAGCAAAGTCAACAAATTACATCATGAAAATGAGCAATCTTTAAAGAAAGTTGTAGCTGCTGAAGGTCTGAAAAGACCAAAAAGGTGGGAAGCAATAGGAATGAGGAACTGTCACCTCTTCCTTGGAGCATGTTTCTTATACACTGCATTATTTAGCTGCATGGAATTTCTACAAGGAAGGAAAAGGAACTAGCATCAGAGCTAAGGTGGAGTTCAGAGTGTGTATGTTATGGGCCATTGACCTGGTCCATTACCAAGCTCTCTGCTTCTCTTCTTCCAGTCCCGGGAGCTGGAGATTGCAGTTTATTGGCGTGACTGGAGAGAGCTGTGTGCAGTGAAGTTCTTGCGCTTGGATGACTTTCTCGATAATGAACGCCATGGGATGTGCCTCTCTCTCGAACCCCAAGGGATGCTTTTTGCAGAGGTAAAGTCTCCAGATTTTACCTTTCTCCTCCAGAAGAGTCACTACTCTGGAGGTTTTCTTCAGGTATACACTGAAGTGATAGGTAATTCTTTTGGGTTTGTCTCTCCTTGCGTTGAGAAGGTTGCAGACAAATGGGTAAACTGAGGCACGGATAGGTGAAGTGACTTACCCAAGGTCACACAGTGAGTCATTGGGGAGCTTGGACTAGAACCCAGAAGTCTTGACTCCTATTTTCTCTAGTCTAACCTCTAGATGTACACTCCCACCCTCCCTCAATGCGTTGTCTTTATACCTCAAAGGTAATCTGCTTGGCCTCTGGTGGGGAGAGGAGGAGGGATGATGAGCACTTGTAATTCAAATAGTTTCCATCTCCCTGTTTAAAGTGTCGTGTCTACCCTGGAAACAGGTGCTTGTCTCAGAATGAAAGGAGTGAACAGGGAGGATGTGTGTTACACACATTTATTTAAGCAATTATATAGTTTAACTTTCATTTATTCAGATTCTTAATTTTTATTTTTGTTATTGTTTTGGGGAATAGTGAATGATGCATTTGTTTACGAAATGATCAATTTTTTTACCTTTGATTTGTGTCACGGTCTATGTAGATGGAAATTCAAATTAAATAAAAAATGCACAAAACAGCATTTTAAAATTATTAGTTAAATAAAACTACCTTAAATATGCTGGATACATTTAAACAAAGTTAATGAAAAAGTTAATCAAAACATGTTTTGCATTTAAAACTAACTGATTTATTAAACAAAGAAAGTATTATCTGTAATTAGTGAATTGAACTGATTGTTTGTCACCATGCCCTTTAGGATTTCCGAAGGAATAGATTTCATCCTCCTGCACCTAATTTTGATTCATAGATTGAAAGAGGAAAACAACTTTTCCTGCACTTTCAACTCACATTGATCTCTTAACTTAGAATGAACTAGTCATTAAACTGAACTCGTTGAATAAACTGAAATAAAATATATTCTTTCTGTATCTGTTGAAAAAGTTGGTTTAGCACATCAAAAAACACTGGTGAGAGATACTAAGGGCTTGTCTACATTGGCAATTAACAGTGCTTCAACTTTCTCACTCAAGGGTATGAAAAAATACCCCCCTGAGTGCAGCAAGTTGCAGCACTGTAAGCACCAGTGTAAACAGTGCCCCAGCGCTGGGAGCTACGCCCCTCGTTGAAGTGGTTTTTTAAGAGCGCTGGGAGAACTCTCTCCCAGCGCCATGCTGCAACCACACAAGGCATGTTAAAGTGCTGTCACAGCAGCGCTTTAGCACTGCCAGTGTAGACTAGCCCTTAGCCAGTGACTTTCACCAGTTCAGTGATATGACTTTCTTTAAAACTTGGCAGCAAACATTTACTACATAATATTCTATGTTTTTATTTAATTTCAATTATTTTAATACATTTAAGCCTTAACATAGATTGCCGTAATTTAAAATGTAGTTCTAAATACGTTTATTTTTTAAAAATAAACCTTTATTTAATTTAAATTAAAAATCTGTTTAAAAAAAAATCATTGATTATTACCCGCCCTAAGGAGTGGCCTTTGTCACTGATACAATCTACTCTCAAAAAGAAAAGGAGTACTTGTGGCACCTTAGAGACTAACCAATTTATTTGAGCATGAGCTTTCGTGAGCTACAGCTCACTTCATCGGATGCATATATATAAATTTTATATTTATATATTTATATAAATATATTTATATTTATATAAAGTCTGCTGCAGTTTCCACGGTATGCATCCGATGAAGTGAGCTGTAGCTCACGAAAGCTCATGCTCAAATAAATTGGTTAGTCTCTAAGGTGCCACAAGTACTCTTTTTCTTTTTGCGAATACAGACTAACACGGCTGTTACTCTGAAATCTACTCTCAGATGGTTGAGGACAAAAGCACCAACTAAAAACAAGGAAAGAAATAGTTTAAAAAGATGAGTGTGTTTATAGCCAGAAGTGACCCTTAAAGGGCCCCATTGTAATTACCTGGGCACTACATAAAAACCACAGTTTTTGACTTGCTTTTGTTAGGAGTCATCAGCAACACTTTACATTAAAGGGGGTGGCTTAATGGTTAGGTTTGAATTACTCAGACTGTCTGGAACCATGGGATCAAATCCCATCAGGTTGGGCTCATCCCTTCATCTTTCGAGATAATAAAGTGCATGGAACTCAGTTTGTTACGAGATCTCCAGGTAACCCCTTGAAAACCACAGTCCTGTCTCCTTTGCAGGAGACAAAAGATCCCAGGGCATCTTTCCTAAATTGGGGTCTGACCCAGTCTCCTTAGCCAAAATTTCCCCTCTTGTCACTCTTGTGTTGTGGAGTGACTGGTTACTGCTTCCCACTTTGGAGGTATCTGCATTTCAGCAGTGCTTTATGTATATAATTTGAAAAGTACACTGGCATCAATTGGGATGGAAGACACCTTAGAAATGTTATGAGTAGGGTCCCACCAAATTCACGGTCCATTTTGCTCAATTTCACAGTCATAGGATTTTAAAAATAGTAAATGTCATGATTTCAGTTATTTAAATATGAAATTTCATGGTATTGTAATTGTAGGGGTCCTGACCCAAAAAGGAGTTGGGGGGTCGGGTCACAAGGTGATTGTAGGGGGGGTTGCGGTACTGCTACCCTTACTTCTGCATGGCTGCTGGTGGTGGCGCTGCCTTCAGAGCTGGGCAGCTGGAGAGCAGCAGCTGCTGGCCAGGAGCCCAGCTTTGAAGGCAGAGCCGTTGCTGGCAGCAACGCAGAAGTAAGGATGGCATGATATGGTATTGTAACCCTTACTTCTGTGCTGCTGCCTGCAGAGCTGGGCCCTCAGTCAGCAGCCGCCACCCTCCGACTGCCTAGCTCTGAAGGCAGCAGCGCAGAAATAAGGGTGGCAATACTGCAACGCCCATAAAATAACCTTGCAACCCCACACCCCTCCTGCAACTCCCTTTTGGGTCAGGACCCCCAATTGGAGAAATGCTGGTCTCCCCTGTGAAATCTGTATAGTATAGGGTAAAAGCACACAGAAGACCAGATTTCATGGTCTGACATACTTTTCATGGCCATGAATTTGGTAGGGCCCTAATTATGAGCCAATCATTCTGCCTCTGTCAGCTTCTCTGTACTTCATGTTAATGGATACGTCTAACTTTAAAAATTCTTTTTTTTTTTTTTAACATAGCACCTGAGGGGAGTAGATAGTATAACTCAGTCCGGAGTCTGCCTTCATATGTGACTCCTAGTTTGCTGAATGGGTGTGAATGTTCTATTTGATCAGAAGGCTAAGCATGTGTCCAGGAGGGAAGTGAACTGCCCTGTAGAGTCTCCTCTGCTTCCCTGGCAGGTGACCTTCTGTAACCCTGTGATTGAGAGACGGTCCAATCTGCAGCGCCAGAAACGCATTTTCCCGAAACAGAAAGGTAACCAGCCTGTGAACTGACAGCCACTCCAATTAGGGGCATGTATGGTTATGTGGTTGTCGGTGCGGGAGATGCTGCAGCACTCCATGGCTTGAAGTGGTTTCCATTATACACAGGGTTTACAGTTTGGTTCAATGGCTCTCAGCACCCCCCACTGTAAAAATTGTTCAAGCACCCCTGGTTTATGGTACTTTTTGGAATGCTTCTGGGTTAATGTATGTGTGTAGGTGAGATCTATTAGTGTGTGGCAATGTCTCCACTCACCAGGGAAGTGATGGAAGCATGGCTGTAACATGGAATGTACATGTTATAACATTTACATCCATGCCTAACATGATTATGTGTCGGGGCTACGATTAGTAATTTCTGAACAGCATTGTTGCTAGTAGGATCCAAGTCTCAATCTGGTTGTTCTACCACCTATGCTATCACTGATAAGTGGCAGTGGTGAGAGATTTCCCAGAAAATTTAGACACAACCATGGTGTGGACAGGGATATCGATTGTCCAACAAGGCTTTGAAGTTGACACTTCAGCGAGGTGAATGGGTTGGTGGGTGGCACAGGTCATGTGCTCTTTTTCTCCCGAGCTGGAGCAAGAGAGTGAGAATTTATATTCTGAAGGCTCTTTGCAATTGGAAAAGCTCGATTTTTTTTTTAAACAACTTTGATTCTGCAGGAAACAGCAAAAATCGTGGAAAGACCTTAAAAACTCAGAATCCACAATTTATTTTCACAATTTTTCTGTTCTCAGGCTATGGGACTTAAATTCAGTATGGAAGTGCGGGTGGAAAATAAGAATGTAGTACCTTCACATTATCTTTTGGCTAAGTTCTAGTAGAGTATCAGTTTAATATCTGGTACATCTTCTGTGTGAGGATTATACCTTGCCATTGTAGGGGTCTGGACGTGATGAAATGGAAGATCTTTTTCAGCTCCAACTACTAGGACCTTATGAATACTTTCCTCGTTAGTTACCTATGAGTCTGTCAGCTGTTTTGATTGTCTAGGAGATGTGGTTATGGTGCCTCTTGGCCCACCATCCCCAAATTGGGCCTCTTTTTGGGGTGAGCAAATGGCTGCCTAGATGAACTAGGTAGGTCAGTGGTTCATGTAGTGCTTGGCATGGTAATCTTAGTAATATTTGGATTTCTCCTTCTCCAGGAAAGGAGTTTCTCCGAGCTTCTCAGATGAACATAAATATTGCTACCTGGGGTCGTCTGATGATGAACATTCTCCCTCCATGTAGTTCCATGAACACGCTAAGCCCCCCACTTCGTACTCCCATTCTTACAGACTTTTCCTCTCCAGTGCTGCTGCAAACTCAAACTGATTCACTGTCCATGTTGAGCAGGTAAGTCTTGTTCCAGTTAATGCTATGTGACAAATTGCAATGGGCACAAAATTAAAATTTGGTGAAACTCCACAAGATGGTGAAAGACCTTGGTGTGAAAGATCTATGTAGGAAACTCAGTGTGGGCTATTAAGAAAAAATACTGGCTGAGATGGTGTGAACTTTTATGGCGGATTCAGTATTTTAGGGCCACCTCTGATTTATTGTTGACCATTAGACAGATTTCCAGAATCACGGTTCTTCTTTGAGTATATGCCCCTATGGGTGCTCCACCATAGGATGTGCATGTGCCTGGGCACTCTCAATTGGAGATTTTAGCTAGCAGTGTCCAAAGATCTGTGCCTGTGCACTGCATGTCCCTGTGCAGGGGCATATAGGCAGGCGCAAATCTGTTCCTTCTCAACTGCCCTCAGTGCGTATTTTAGCTTTTAGATTTGCTCCTCTAGAAGAGGATATTTTTCACTGGTCCACTAGCCCTTGTAAAGGAGGAAGATCAAGTTGGTCATTAAGCTAGACTTCATTGCTGTGACGCAGTCAAACAATAGATGTCTACTTTAAATTCTTCATCAGATGGCCATTTTATTTATAGCCATTTCTATAGCTTTCATCACTCATAATGTCAGAGTGCTAGGTATTCTGACATGAGTATAAACACCAGCAGCACAATAAAGGCTTATTTCCTTACAGTTCATTTTAAAGGAGCGTACTACCTGTTGATTTCTCATAGGCTTGAACCCCAGGTGTGAATCAGGGAGTCTTACTGTCCAGTGCATTTAGGATTAACTTAAACCTTGCTTGTGCAATTCTGACACTGCACTATAGTGTCTGCTGTACCATATTTTATTCCACAGTGACCTCTTTAAAATGTTTATTCCAAATGCAGTGACTATCCAGTGGTTAAACTGACATTTGGCGAGGAACCTCCCCCTAAGCCTCCATGCCTTTTTTTGACAGCAGATTCCAAAGAGGTTGCTCCATCTCCTGCAGACTCTCCGGTAAGGATCTGGGTTCATAGCGAGATTTTTGTGTTTTGGTCAGGTTTCTTTAGTGGGTTGGGCCCTGCCCTTTCTTCTCAAATGCAAGTTCTTTTTGACTTGTAACTCTCAGGAAATTAGTGACTCCTCGGGCAGATGTTGATTTAAGACTGGCTAATATCCAGGGATTTGGGGTCCAATTGGGTGACTGGGCATTGAGCTTTTGATCATTCAGAAGTGGGACAGATCTGGACTCTAAGGGGAGGAGCTCCATCTTCCTAATCCTATAAACTGCCTCCCCTTGCAGAAAAAAAGTGGCAGGCGGGTCATCTTGGGATTTTAGGCCAGAAGTGGGGAAGAGGTATCTGCATGGGGAAAGCAGGGGCACAGAGCTTGCAGATGCTGTAAAACAGGAGGGCCTGTAAAGCTCTCCTCCTAGGAGACCTGGGTGGGAAGGAAGAGGGGATCTCATTCACTGAGGGGAAGGAGCAGTCGCTGCGGGAGAGGTAGAGATGTGAGTTTTCAGTGCTGTAAAGGTTAAATAGCTGTGCCCTGACACATACCTACCTTACTCTTCTACTTGGTGTGTGCCCATAGATGAAAGTGCATTCTCTCTGGTCACCAGAGTTCTCTAGAATTGCACTGAGACATGTGAAGTGACTTTCTGGAAAACCATGGTTCATCCTAGACTTTTTCAAATGGGTACCCACGCTGGGGGCTGACTCCAACAGGGAGAGAAAATCTTATTCTTGCATTGCTCAGTATGTAGAAATGGGCTAAGTAGCCAGAGATAATCTGTGTTTGTGTGCTCTGTGGGCCATACTCCACTCACAACAGAGACAATCCCTGTTTATATCACAAGAACAACATTCTCTCTGGTCACTGCTGGGTGACACAGATGGAGGCTTGGGTGTGGGTTTTCCAGTCTGTCCTGATCTGATCCAGTGGGCCTTTGCAAACACCATTCCACAGAACTGGATGTGGTGACTTTCTCTCCATTCAGTGTCTGAAGAGGCTACATGTGGAAGAGAGGACTCGCAGCTCTGCTGTAACAGAAACACCAAACTGGGCTTCTCAGAGGTAATTGTGGACAGCATGGGGCTCTTTTGGACACAAGAAAAGGGGATATTGAGCTGACATTTTTTTACCATCAGTCTTGAGTTCTGTTAAATAGGTAGTATGACCTCTAATTAGGAAATTAATTTCTCAATAACAGACTTTTCATACTGTATTTATAGAATACAGGTAAAACTCTGTATTTTACCTTATTTATCCAGATGTCTGCATAGCATTATCTGTGTAATGACCCTTGATGATTACCCTATTAACAGGCTGTGCAGTATAATTGAGTGAATCTTCCTAGTAGAAGGTAAAATAATTTAACTGCCCTCAAATGGCTCCGCATTTTTAAGCATTTTAAATTCTCTAGGGCTTAAACTTGTGAGCTATTTAGCTATACCTCTGTGATTACAAAGTAACATACTTCAAAAGTACCCCCAGTAGACCCCACCCCTTGTTTATTATATTAATGTAGCTATTTGAGATAAATTAGTGCCCATTGGACGGGGGGCATACATAAAATAATAAAGTTGTTTGTAGAGTCTAATCCTGCTATTGGGCTGTATATAACAAGGATACAGACTAGAAAAATGCAACAAGAAAATGCTAGGTAAAAAACACAACAACAATATTGAACCATCAGTTATGTACAAATGCATGAATAACAAAATAAACGTTAGCTGATCTACAGCTTCAACTATTTCCTTATGTAGGAGCATTAACGTATCAGTCCTTTCGCCCTCACTTTGGAGGTCTGAAGTTGGTAGCAAGGACAGTCAGACACATACATTGACATACCTGCCTTCTCTCTGGGAGGGACATTTGTGTCTTTCTAGCCTATATTTTTAGCCCTTCAATTCACACACAGAGGAGAGGGAAACCTGTGTTCCCAGCAAACAATGTTCCTAGACTAAGCCTTCTAACTGCTTATTTATTTTTTCCAAGAGGTTCTAGAATCTAGTTTTAGTTTCCTTGGTAACAGCATGTGGCCAGCATAATGTTTCATGGCATCTGTCCACTCAGCTACACATTTTGTATCCCCTTTTGGCCCTCTAACACCCCCACTCTCCCCTCATCACTACCTACCCCTATCTAAGAACTAGAATCCTTCTCATCCTACCAGCACCCGAGACTTGGTCTCCTCCCATACCCCACCACCAACTTTTTGTTCTTCTATCGTTGTCCTGACAGCATCTTCATATTTACGTGGTCTTGTCCCACCAGCTACCCTCTAGCTTCGTTGTTTCCTTAGGGTTGGCTTCTTGCTGTGTAAACCTCCTTCCCTTTGGTATCCATTTCTGACCTTTGAGTTTACTAGTAGTGCTTTCTCTGTTTGCCTGCAGGAAGAGGGCTGTTCAGCTTCAGGATTTTCACTGCATTGCCATGCTGGGACGAGGGCACTTTGGGAAGGTAGAGTGGGAATAAGGGGCTTCCTTGAAGGGGGTGGGTGCAAAGCTGTTCCCCTCTCTTTTTCCACCTCTGCGTCTCATAGTTTGAGTGGAAATGTTCCAAAAGGGGAAGTGGCTCATTCCAGTGTAAATGGAAAAATCAGCTCCTGCCCCACAAGGAAAACAGCTGATATTCCTGTTAATAAGAGGGTCTTTAGGGTGTTTAGGGATTCCAAAGCTGGAGATAACCTTTAAGGGCTGAGGATCCTCTACCTAGCCTCTTTTCACATACCCCATGTAGTTCATATGCCTCTAGCTCCAGAGCTCATCAAAGTTATTCCTTGCATCATCCATAGGGGTCACTGGAGAACAGCATTAGGTGCTCTTCCTCCCCAAAGATTGAGCTCACAACTCCTGGGTAGTTGGAGCACTGAATAGCTATAAAATCATAGGACTAGCCTTGACACTCCAGATTTTAAAAATAGCATAATTTAAAATTAGTTCTATCTGGAGCTATTCACTGCAGAGCATACGGGAAAAATAAAACCCTCCTTGGAGTTACTTGGCCTTGGCTTTGACAATGACTCTCTGGAATGGACGGGAGCAGTTTGTGTGAGTACCTGCTGGCTGTGTGGGTGGGAGTCCAAGTAGCCAGATGAGAGAATCTCAGAATGACTAAGAGTGCTGGATTATTGGCTTTTTTTTGTCTTTCAGGTGCTGCTAGGTCAATACAAGGCAACAGGGAAGTTGTACGCTATCAAAGCCCTAAAGAAACAAGACATCATTAGCCGAGATGAGATTGATAGGTGAGTCTCTGTCCAGAGGGAGCACTTCCACCAGAGGCTGTGAGATCACCTCTCTAATCATGTCAATCTCAGCACTAATGTGGTAGTGGATCCCTCTTAAGCATCAGAGGGCTAGAATCAAGACTTGGAGGAAGCTTATAATGGTGTTGCTCCTGGCATCTAGCAAAATAACACTCACCTGGGGGGAAGAGAATAAAACTGGAGTTTGGGTACGACACAAAATAAATGTCATCTCCCTTTTTTGTTTCTATAAATCTAAGTGTAAAAATATCCCCCTGTACTTCCATCTCCAAACATAGACTTCTCTGCAAAGCTTTGGCGATGACATTTTCTTTCTTTGAACCCTGACAGCTTGAACTGTGAGAAGCGAATCTTTGAAGTGATCAACTCCTTCAGCCATCCATTCCTGGTGAACATGTTTGCATGTTTCCAGACATCAGATCACGCATGTTTTGTGATGGAATACACCCCTGGTGGTGATCTCATGATGCGCATTCACTCTGATATCTTTCCAGAACATGTGACACAGTGAGTTAACTTGTTTCAGGCTTCAAAGTACCATAGATGTTTGACTTGGTTCTTAAGTCTCTGTAGTGAAAACTCTTCCTCTTTCTCAGGTTTTACACAGCCTGCGTAGTGCTGGGACTCCAGTTCTTACATGAGAAGAAAATTATTTACAGGTAACATAACAGTAAAGTGTAAGAAACCCAGCAACCCAAATATTAAATTGCGCATTTAGCCACATGTGTAGTTTGCTGCCATGCTCGGGTTTCTTTAGCACTCTGTCCACCTAGCCAGCTCAGTGACATTTCCCTTCCACCACTCCTGCCATCACATTCAAGAGTTAAACTGGATCTTTTCCACAGTAGACTGGAATGAGTTGGCAGAAATAGAACACATCCAAACCTGTGTCTGTATTGACCATACCAACTTACTGTTAACTATGCCAGGGAATGTCATTAAGAAACTGTCTGTCAGACATATTGCCAGTGGGCCATCCACACTGAAGCAGCGATGAACTGGGGCGAGGTAACATGTGTCCTCTTTCCAGGGGCATCCTGGCAATGGGGCCTGCTATTAGCAGGACACATCCTTTGATAGCACAAGCCCCTCCTTGCACAGAGCCATTTCCTGATACTCTTAGGAAAATAAATTAATAAATACAATAGTCTGTGAAGAGCATCCTCTAAGGTGATATAGTATTTGAGAAAATGCACTCTCTATTCATGGTTGATTGTACTTTCCTGGTCCTAACATCTGGGGTTATGTGCCAATTCCCAGACTTCACCCCCCATTCTCTTCCTCCTCTGCCTGCAGGGACTTGAAGCTGGATAACTTGCTCTTAGATGCTGAGGGCTTTGTGAAGATTGCAGATTTTGGGCTGTGTAAGGAAGGTGAGCAACTTTGATGGTACCAAGACTGAGCCATCACCCTTGCTGGAGCAACTCAGGATCTAGGGTTTGATAACATGTTCACAAGCGCAACTAGTGGAATTGCTGGGCTAACACAGTTGTGTTCAATCCCACTTAAAGAAATCTTTCCTATCTGACCACTATGAAGTTGGGAGCAGTTCCTGTTCTTTCTCTCTGGGTAATTTATAAAGGGGGTTACAATGCACTTGACTGTTCTGCGGAGCCAAGATGCAGCATCATGCAGTTTTCCTGAGGAGGGCCTCGTCCTTGCTATGTGGTCATATAATAATTGTGGCTGCAGGAAGTTTCTTTGCCTTGCTGTTTATATAAACAGTGTCTTTACATTCCTTCTTGTGCTTCAGCTTAGAAATACTAAAAAGACAAGCTGCTAGAGTCCTTAGTAAAGATTCCATGCTTCCTCAAGAGTAAATGGACATGGGTGGGCAAGAGTCCTGCAAGGTCAGAGGCAGATCCCTCTTGGAGTAATGTATTAATGCCAGTTCTCCTCTCTTTGCCCACCTGTCTCTGCTATTCTCAGCCATGTTGTCTATTGTCCAGTATCACCGTCTCTGCTGTCATCACCTACATTGCCTATTATGCTTCCAGAAAATGTGATGATGGATAACCAATTGAGAATGTGTATGGTGTGTTCATAAAGGCATTTTCTCCACAGGGATGGGTTTTGGGGACCGCACTAACACTTTTTGTGGCACCCCTGAATTTCTGGCTCCAGAAGTCCTGACAGACACCTCATACACGCGGGTAGTGGACTGGTGGGGGCTTGGTGTGCTCATTTTCGAGATGCTTGTTGGTGAGGTGAGACCATTTTCCTCTGGGGAAAGGGAGAGGTGGGCCTCACCACATGACATGAGTGGTCACGGGCTGGGTGCACCTAACTGCTCTTTATTTATGTCTTTAAAATAATGTAAGTGAATAAAAGTACATCTTTGGGTTCCTCTTGCATTAAAAGTATAATTCCTCTAATTGCTTTTGTGGTGATTTGAAACCAGCTATAACAGCCTAACATTCCCAATTCTGTTCTCTCCACTAATGATCCTTAGTATTTATATCACGTTTTCCTCATTCACAGCACTTGTCAAACTTACTTAATCCTTCCAAAACTCTGAAGTATTATCATCCCCATCTCACAGTGCAATAAACAAATAGTAGGATACAGATACTATGTATGTCAGATAACAACATGTCTCCACTGCAGTCTCCATTCCCTGGAGATAATGAAGAGGAGGTCTTTGACAGCATTGTTAATGAAGAGGTCTGCTATCCGCGATTCCTTTCTTCTGAGGCACTTCCCATACTCCGCAAGGTACTGCAATGGGATCTCCCTGGTTTTACTCAGGCCTCAGCACAAGTAGAGCCAGAGAGACACTCTTCTAACTAGATGGCATTTCCACTTGTGTGTGTGAGTGCGTGTGTTTGTGTGCTTCCAGAGGTGTCCACATATCCTATAGGGAACCCTTAAGATCCACACACACACACTTTTTTATCTCTTAATTTCTCATCCTTGACACCTCCATACACACATGCCATCCATATAGCCATTGAGGATTAAGCAGGGTTCCTATTGGAGTCTATCCTGCCAATTCTCAAATGGACAGATGTTAAATAACTCTAGGGTAGGGATGTCGGATTCATTCTGTGGATAGGGCTGAATTCCATTTCTAATTATCAGTGGATCAGCGTATACAGTTACGGCTATATGCTACCTAGAGTCCACAGTGGATCACCCACTGATATAAATGGGTGGTTTACAATGGACTAAACTTGAGTTTAGTGCTGACTAAATAAATGGAGTAATGGTCTCAAGTTGCAGTGGGGGAGGTTAGGTTGGATATTAGGAAAAACTTTTTTCCTAGGAGGGTGGTGAAACACTGGAATGCGTTACCTAGGGAGGTGGTGGAATCTCCTTCCTTAGAAGTTTTTAAGGTCAGGCTTGACAAAGCCCTGGCTGGGATGATTTAGTTGGGGATTGGTCCCCCTTTGAGCAGGGGGTTGGACTAGATGACCTCCTGAGGTCACTTCCAACCCTGATATTCTATGATTCTATGACTGGTTATGGCCCTGCCCTGAAGGGAGCAAGTGGAAGAGACTGGATGGTTGCTGCTCTGTTTTCTCTCTGGAATAGTGTTCATGTTCCTCCTCATTCCATGTGTTGAATTTGTCTATTGGTATTTCCTGCAGCTTCTCCAGAAATGTCCAGAACGTCGCCTTGGGGCAGGAGAGAGGGATGCAGAGGAGATTAAAACCCAGCCCTTTTTCAAGGTAAGAGCTCAGTCCCCTGTGCACCTCTGTGCTCATATGTCTGAGCTGCAGAAGAGCTATTTGCTTTCTGTTGCTATAGAGGCAAACTTGCCTGTTTCTTTTGGTCAAAAATGAGAATCTCATCAGTGGTCGCTAAAGCCAAACAATTATCTACATAACCTATCTTTTAGAACCTCCTGATGGAAGACTGTATTTTCTGGTACTGTTAGGCTTCCAAGCACAGGATCTTTATTTCAATATGTGCAGCTCCAAATTGAGTCTTAAATGTCCCTCACCTCTTAATTTCAGGCATACAATCAAACATCTGCCCTATCGCATGGGAATTCTCTTGCTGTGGGTATACAGATTGTCTGACAAGCACCATCTCTGAATTCGGGAGGAAGGGTTGAGCAGTTAGAATATAAAACTTGAACTGTCAGAGTGTTCACAGAGGAATATGACTGCTGAATAGTTTAGGGTGGAGAGGATGCTATAATCTATACATTATGAAGGGAGGCCACTGAGGTACTAACACTTTTTGAATACTGAAACCAACTGTATAAAACAGTTGAGCTTTATCAATGTCCAGGACTATTCTGCCATAAATGCTAATATTTGTAAAGAGCTATGCCAGGCCCTGTAGTAATGAAAACACACCTTTGGGTAGCCCCTATACAGAGAACTGCTTAATGGTCTCCTGATAAGAGCTTATGAGTCTAATTTAGTTTTGTCTTTGCTGAATAACAGTCTGAGCTGTAGCTTTGTTTTTTGGCTGATTTTCTGAAGAGCAGCCTTAAGTTTCATGGAAGACACTGATTTAGGAGTGATCTCTCTCTTTCCTGTGGTGCACATCATTTTGGTTATCTTGGCACTTCTGTTTCTAGCCTGGTAGAAATCAGGCATGCAGCAGCTGATCTGGTAGGGAGGAAGGATACATAACGCTACTATTTCCTACCTACTATCTCACAATTCATTAGTCTGTTAGTGCCAATCTGGTTTTGTAATTTCCTCTATTTACAGGAGATTGACTGGGATGCTCTGTTTGCCAGAGCACTGAAGCCCCCTTTTGTGCCCTTCTTAAGAGCTCCCACTGACATTAGCAACTTTGATGAAGAGTTTACTTCCCAGAAGCCAATCCTGACTCCTCCAGACGAGCTCCCTGTCCTGACCACTGAGGAACAGGCTGTCTTTAAGGACTTTGACTTTGTCTCCAGATACCTTCTGGAAGTCTGATTGCTGTGGTGTAAGGAGCCTATGCAGACCACTACTACACTGAGAGATCCTAGAGAGGAACTTGGTACTGACTATTGGAAGGTCAAGTTAATAACAGGCAAAGATTATTCATAGGTCTGGTAGTATTAAGGATTGTAGAAAGCAGACTGTTCTGCAAGCTGGTTGCTCTACTGCATTGTTCAGTGTGTGCACATCCTAGGCGGGAGTGTACTGGATGTGAGCTTTAAGAAGGTTCATGCTTGCTGGCTGTGTTTGAAACAGTACCTGGCTGTACTCTGATGCCACCATTGGATAGCTGTGGGCACTTACAATTTAAACTTGATTTCATTTAACAATGTATCTACATGAAATAGAACCTTCCCAAACAAACTCCATTACCTCTGCAGCAGGGCCTCGCAAGCGGTCTAGCGTTCTCAGCACTGGATGATCAGCAGCAGAAGAACTGGCACTTTCCACTTATTTTCTGAGAGAAGAAAAGTGGCACTATTTCTCCTTTGCAAAGGATTTAGGCCCAGTTGTGTTCATAGTTTGAGGGGGAAGGTGTGCAGTGGCTTAATACAACCAGAATGATGAAAGTTGAGTTTGAAAACTGCCCAGACGTTACAAGCTGAGATCTTAGCCTTGCTTTGTAGAAGAAACAAGATTATTTCTACTCTCCTGCTACTCTTAAATCTTAATTCCTGTCTTTAATAAGAACTGATTTAAAACCCTACAAACTTTGCATATATTGTTTATTGTAAATTAGAGACTCTCCCTTCTGATTAAACTTATGTCTTTCATCCCCCTGACTTGTTAGAACATCTCAGGAGTTGGGAGAACACAGATCTTCTGCTTAACACAGAGAGAAAGTGTTCTTTATCTCTGTAAATGTAACGTTAATACTTTTTTCCCTTTCCTCCTTCCTTTCATAAGAGTCTCTTGTCACTCCAGCTGCTTGGATCTGTCCCCTTTGTATGTGTTAGCCTTATTGGGGCTGTGTATGTCACTTTAATGATTGCAGGCAGGTTATTTCTCCACAGTTTTTTTTACCTTACTATGTATATGCTGTATTTTTCTCAGATAATATAAAATATTGTGGATGTTTATATTGGAAAAAGTAATAAATATTGATTGTGAAACAACTCTGACTAGAAAACAGCCTAAATATAGAATAATTTGTATCAAGACCAACTTCATTTGGTGCCCAAAATGCAGAAGTGTGAGTATGTATATGGAAATTAGTGGGTGTGAGGTTCTTGTACTAGCAGTGCTGTAACAGGCACTTATAATTACTATTTAAACATTACATTCTGACTGTGAAACTGTTTTGCAGAGTGCTGTTGCCTCTTCCCAAATAGCCAGTATGACTAGCAAGTCAAAAATAGCAATTGTTCTTTAAACACTTTCCAAGTGATAAGTATGGGGAATGAGAGTCATTCATAAACTATTGGGGCAATTACAACATGGTTGCACTTCACAGTGCAGACTGAACTGCTACACATTTATGGTTGTTACTCTGTGCAGGGAACAGAACTTTGGCTTGTGGCTTTGGCTAGTAGGCTAGAGAAGAAATATCCCTGCTGAAGGCTAATGGGAACATGTAGATGTTGCTTTTTCAACCCTTCATCTACAGGGATAGACTTTACCAGTGAAGGATTGATTGTGCTTGTTCTGAAGATGGGATCTGGGCATAACCAGAGAGGAGTCCCTATTGAATCAAGATTTGCTGAAGTGCTCAAGGAGTTACTTAGGTAAGAGCTTTAGTATATGTACTTGTGTGGAAGAAAAACAGCCCACCCTGATCTTAGCTCATCCATTCCCACAGTCAAGTAGAACTACTGCTTAATCTCTCGCCAAGGGAAATTGACCCACACTACCAATTATCTCCTCCTAACCTTAAAGCCAGTTAAAGGCAAGGTACGTGTCTATATGGTGCCTTGTTTAAACAGCCATTGTCTGCTCACATTTGGCTCCAAATGTGTTTGTCAAGACTGGCATGTTTCCATGATTTTTTACATTCTAACATATTAAAAGGTACAGCATAGCGCTACTGCAGGAGAACTAGATGACTCTACGCTGAGGGTTAAACCTGAAAAATGCATAGAGAACAGCAAAAACTAGTTCTAATCTTTTAATGATTTACAATTATTTTTGACACAGTTAAGAGCATTTAAAAATGTAAACTGCAAATATCTTTCAATGGCAGCCTAGACATTTTTTTAAAATTCACCATCCCATCAAAAAAATCTAACTTGTGTATTCAGTTATACTGACTTATTTTTTCCATGTGATAGAGCCAACACAGCTAAGCGTGAAGTCAACTCTGGTCTGACATACTTCATCAACAGAACTAAATTCACCATTAAGAAAGGATTCTGCAATTAGATGTACAATCCAGAAAGACCCCATCTTGACATTCACATACCACAGTGCTGATAGTGTGTTCTGCCCTGTGCAAGACACAGCCCCGGCCCCAAGGAACCTGCAATGTTTTTCTGGTGTCAGACACAAACATAGAGCCTCCTGCTGTCTTCCAGTGGCTTTTTCAGAGTATAACAGTGTTCTAAGAGAGCTTACCTACCTTGAAACCTGAGTGCAATCTGCCAATGTGATAGCCATCCATTTGGCTCTTGTGTCAAGTGCTAACCCCTGAGTAATGAAAGATACTAAGGCACCAAATAAGCGTAACAGTTTTTACAAAACCTGATGATTAGAAATATTTTCAGGACTAAGTTTCAGTGCGGCGGGCTCTCCTTTTTTTGAGGCTGGGGACTGACACATGATCTTTGCAATGCCATATAAGAACTTGTAACTTGTAATTAAACAGGTTCATTTCACTGTCCATTCTGCTTAAACTGAAGAAATTAAGTTTACTCGTTAGTGTCATCTTAGATAAAAATGGAAATCTTCCCAGTATCTTTAATACAATACCTGCACCTACTTTAACACTTTAAAAATAAAGAGGAGACTTTCTCATTTTGAGTTAAAAAGTAAAATAAGTTGAAAACCTAAACAGTACGAAATACGGTAGTGAGGAAAACATCAAGACATGGATTTAGCAGTACTATTACCAGCTGGGCAAGGAAATAAGGATTCTGGCTCCAGCCCACTGTTACCAGTTAAAAACCATCTCCGGGCATACAGAAATACCTCCTTCACTGCCACTCACCCATTTACTATTTTAATTTAAGAATATGTAATTAGAACAATATTTTGAGGGAGACTTTTCCCAAACACAAGCTATAGGTGAGAGTTAGAGCTGAGTAAGTGAGATGCACAAATAATGCAGTTGACAAATGTTACTTTTTTCTGTTCAAGAATGGTTTAAATCTGAGAAATCTATATTCACTGAAAACTCATGAATTTCTGTATCGAATAACAGTCTATGGTCGGTTTTAAATGTGCATTTCATTATGTTTAAGTCAATGGTATCATTTTGTTGACTTGTATCTAAATAGCCACCCCATCACAAAGCATACGTTTAACAGTTCAAAACTTGGATTTGGTGCATAACAGCTTTTTCTCAGGCATATTAGCAGTTGTAAAGCTCAAATCTTAGTGGAAGGCATGAACCTCCTGCATGCAGTCAAACTGAGGTTTGCTTTTCATTGTCCAAATATTCATTCAAAACTTTCCACTATTTTCCCACTAAGGCACATCGGTCCTGACAGTAAGAATTATCCTGAAGAAAGGCCACATTGCCTAAACTGATTCTGGCTTGATTTATCAATAATGAACTTTTTCTTTCTGCTGCTATTCCCTAGAGTGGATGTGGCACCAACTGAGGAGGGGAGACTGAGAAAATAAGTGAAAACAGCTATTCAGGAAGTCCCTGCATTTGCCTCAAGAGTTTTGATGAATATGATTAGCAAAAAGATGTAAAGACTAGCATACACATTCACTCAGACCAGAAATCATCCCTTCCTTGCTGCCCAGAACCAAGAAGTCCCCTTTTAATAGAAGTTATTTTACTTGGATATGAAGAACAACCATAGAGCCACACTGCCACTTAATCTTCTTGTAAGCAGACTTGCTCCTGCAGATGGGATAGTTGTACAAGTTGCATGGTTCATTATAGACTAAATTCCCCCCTCCATTGAAGCAGTAGGAAATGGGTTACAACACAAGTGCTTTCTCTAACAAATCACACAGAGGTGGTTCCTGAGAGTCCTCTAAATTTCTTTCTTAAAGCCCTTAGCACAGATGCACCATGACAAGCAGCCTCTATCCGTTAAAACCTGAATGACTAATTCAGCAAGAGGACCTGCATTTCAGTTTATACTGTAGTTGTACTTTTCCCTCTTGTAATCAAACTTGGATTACATCATTAAATCCTACATTCTATAATTAAACAGGGTCCCTATCCTCCTGAAAGTATATTTTCTCCCATGTAACGAGGCGGCAGGCACAGAAGAATCTCCAGAGGTTGAGAATGACACCTTGGTCAAAGGGGTTGTCTGACTCACAGTGTCGGAGGTAGGAGATGCGATGGTGTGACATGAACTCCCAGGTGGTTGTGTTACATGAGACCAAGTACAAGTGTGAAACCAGCAGCAGCATCACTACAATGGTGAATATGGCTATCACAACGAAGGACAGGAGAAGGAAGATGTTGTGCTGCAGCCACTCCCAAGATTGTTCGAAGTAAAGGCCTGACCTTTTAATTAAAAGAGAAACATGGCTAAATCACACTGGGTTAGATTATACAAATCAGCTTGACTCACAAATACTGCACTCCTGATTTGCATGCTGATAATATTTCTGCGGTGTTTTACAGCTTCAAAGCATTGTATAAACTTTGACAGCAGCTGCAGCACCAAGACTCAAAACAAAGCTAAGTTCTAAATACACTGGAACAGACATCGGAAAAAGATCTTGGACATCTATACCTCTGTACAAATTAAGTTCTCCTGACAATTAGAGTGTCCACTGGCACTGCATGAGAAGAGCTGCATGAGAACAAAACCAGGAGACACTAACAGAAGATGGTTTATGGGGAGTTTCACTTGCCTGCCATTTAAAAATATAGATTGCATGATAATTGAGGGTAAGTTAAACAGTCACCAACAATGCAAAATTATTTTATATTCATTTAGTTTAAGCTTAAAGCTAAGCCATATGGACTGTTACAACCCAAAATATCAAACTGCATAACTAATCACCTCAGTACTGTCAACTGAATAAACAGTACATCACTGTTGAAAGTCCCACAATGTTCGTACAAAGTGGAAAGAATGGCAGCTGACTTTAAATGGAATATATCTACTGCCAGATGCCAAAGCCTGCTCCCCTCTTTTTCCAGAAGTTTTGATGTTGCTGTTACCTCTGGAAAAACCAAGGTTGTATTGCAAGTAAGACTACCTGCCCCTCATTTATCAGGGAGTGTATGTCCTATATCTCTGGTTTTAAGTGCTGTAGCTCAGGTAACTATTTGACAATTTAAGTCAAATCACATTTCCAGCTTTTTTAAATGATCCCCCGTTCTAGAATTGCCTTGTCCATCTGCTCCCACTGCCTGAATGGACTCAGGCTTTTTCAGTGTTAAGGCAGTTGTTCTCTACGATGGGTATGTGTCCTCCTGGGGGTACACAGAGGTCTTCTGGGGGTACATCAACTCATCTAGATATTTGCCTAGTTTTACAACAGGCTACATAAAAAGCAGTGAAGTCAGTACAAACTAAAATTTCACACAGACAATGACTTTATACTACATTATACATTGTACACTGAATTGTAAGTACAGTATTTATATTCCAGTTGATTTTATAAGTGTATAGTAAAAATGAGAAAAGTAAGTAATTTTTCAGTAATAGTGTGCTGTGACACTTGTAATTTTATGTCTGATTTTTGTAAGCAAGTAGTCTAAGTGAGGTGAAACTTGAAGGTACGCAAGGCAAATCAGACTCCTGAAAGGGGTACAGGAGTCTGGAAAGGTTGAGAGCCACTGTTTTAAGGAACACCACACCCTCTTGCTTAAGTGGATATGTTAATCCTCAGTGGCAATAATCAGATTGGTGCTGTGAGGAAAGCTGGTTACCGTGTACAGGCAAGGAGAGAACATACCAGCTTAACTCCAGCCATTGCTATCTTGCTCTACATTCTGCAGGATTTTGGAAGGTCCAGCTCTTATCAAAACTCTAAGACCTCAAAGACAAACTGTCTCTGCCAGAGGCTGCCACTTAAAGTTCTTACCACGCAACATGAAAGGCCCACAAGAGAACCACAAGCTGTACAGCCAGGTAGACTATAAAGAGTGGATGATTCCTCTCTCCTACGCAGTTCTCAATCCAGGGACAGTGATGGTCATAACGACGTACACAGTGCCGACACAGCTGGCAGTGCTTGGCTCGCATTGGTTGCTGTGGAATAAGCAGATACTAAGAATAGTCTACCCATATCCAATGCCCTATTTTCTGTAAAATAGCTGGGAAGTCATCCAGGTCAATCCTCCTGCAAAGTGAGACAGTTCCCTCTACTCTCCCTTCAAAAACAATTATTTTAATACTTGTATAATGCCTTACAAAGAAAATCATCCCCCTTTTACAGATGGGAAAACTGAGGTTAAATGACTTGCCCATGGCCATTACTTTGCTATAAAACTTCCCTTAACTAGCTACAGAATAAAGTTGCAAACATATAAGGAAAGGTATTAGCTGAAACAAGAGCTCAATACAGTGAACTGTGGATATTTAAGAAAAAGGTGACCAAAGTCTGACAGTGAAAAACTAGGGCACCTGCCATTCAAGGGAATGTTTTGAGTGTGTATAAGAAAAGGTTTTTGTTTTTTTTTGTCTTTAGGGGCATGTGGATGAGAGGGTAGGAGAGAAGTATCCACTCCTCCTGATATTGGGAGGAGGGCTGGTCCAAGGACTAATGGGGAGGCATAGTTGGGGAAGGGATGATGGCAACAGGTGACATGCCCCCTTATTGAGGTACACATACGGTCTGCCAGTCTCTTATCTATTTCAACAACAAGCTGGCTGATAGCTCTTTCTGCTGGTCAGTCATCAGATATTTACAGAAGCTGGAACAACCCTGGATTGTATAAAACTGACAGAGACTGCGACTGAAAACAGGCATTTCTGGGCTTCAGGGATGCATATTCAAGAACTAATTGGATGAAGGAAAAAAAAGAGCAAACTATGCTTTTTACAGTTACAACTAGCTTTTCTTTCGTCCTAAGCATCTAAACAAGCTCATACCTGCCAGAAATCTGCTCTTGCTACACAATCCACCCAGATGAACTCTACCTTTTGACTTTACTAAGATGCTTTCAAATAAAGTCTTTGAAGATGCAGTGAGGCCTCAGTTGACATGGCAACAAGGAGGCAGGAAGCAGGGTTTTCCCCAATGTAGAGTAAGAAGAGAACAGTACTTTTTGTGAACTGCCAAGAATATTTGTATTAATCTTGAAAATTAACAGTTTCCCATTTAAAAATGTTTAGTTACACAGACTAACACGGCTGTTACTCTGAAAAGTAGAGAGTTGTCACTTTGGATGGGCTATCACCAGCAGGAGAGTGAATTTGTGTGTGGGGGGTGGAGGGTGAGAAAACCTGGATTTGTGCTGGAAATGGCCCAACTTGATGATCACTTTAGATAAGCTATTACCAGCAGGACAGTGGGGTGGGAGGAGGTATTGTTTCATATTCTCTGTGTGTATATAAAGTCTGCTGCAGTTTCCACGGTATGCATCCGATGAAGTGAGCTGTAGCTCACGAAAGCTCATGCTCAAATAAATTGGTTAGTCTCTAAAGTGCCACAAGTACTCTTTTTCTTTCTGCGAATACAGACTAACACGGCTGTTACTCTGAAACCTTTCATCTCAGGATTGTACCTGAGCCCAAGTTTCTAATTCTTTCTGCTCCTGCCTTGACTTTTCAACCAAGATAATACTGTAAGTTTACAAGAAATGAGTGATACCTCCAGCCAGTTCAACAGCTGAGTGATGGCTAAGCATAATAATGTGCTGGGCAATAACAAAAGATAAGTAGCCCGATGAGCACCAGCTCACCAAGCAGTTACCCCAGTTCCTTGACCAACTGCTGTACACACATACCTTCAGCATGCAGTATCCACAGCGCCGCAGCCAAACATTGCTTGGAAATTGAGGCATCATTACTCTTTGCTCTTCATTCATCCCTACCTACAAAAAGGTGATAAGAAAAAAGAGGGGACCTAAGACTATTTCGATATGCCAAGCTAGGGGTGATTCCCAGTTTGTACATACATCCATACACTAGCTCTCGTCAAGCTAGCATGAGTATAAATCAGGGGTAGGCAACCTATGGCAGGCGTGCCGAAGGCGGCACACAAGCTGATTTTCAGTGGCACTCACACTGCCTGGGTCTTGGCCACCGGTCCTGGGGGCTATGCTGCTGGCCTGGGGTTCCGGCCATCAGCCTCGCTCAGCCCGCTGCCAACCCTGGGACCTGGCCACTGGTCCGGGGGGGGGCTCTGCAACTGGACCCAGGCTGGGGCTGTGAAGGGTGCAGACAGGGACAAGAGGGGGCACAGCTCAGCATCCCCACCTTAAAAGTTGTTCCAGTGCCACCGTACTGGGATATTTTTAAGTCCTGATTTGCTGCTTACATCACTATCTTGCCACGTGGAACAGCACACTGTGTTTGACATTGAGATTAGAATGTACATGCAAGAACAGGAATCAGAATTTTCTGACATATTTCAAGATTTCCAGCGATTTGGTCCAATGCTTCCTTTTATAATTAAACCTGAAAAGTTCAACGAACACGACTTGGATTTGTCTGTATTTCAGTGGATGGGTGTTGAAGATTTTGAAATGCAGCTCATTCAGTTAAAAAGCTCAGAATTGTAGGCATCAAAGTTTAGAGATTTACGGAGTGCACTTGAAGCTACCGAGAGAAATCATGGGGCATCTATTCTGACCTGCTGGACATCCGTGCCCATGTTTAACTGTTTGAAGAAAATCACGTTTGCAATGCTTTCAGCATTTGGATCCACATACTGTGAACAGGTATTTTCACACATGAAATCTGTCCTCTGTCCCTCTCGGAGCCAGTTAACAACTGATCACTCAGAAGCCTGTGTGCAGCTTGAAGTATCCAAATACGTGCCAGACATTGGAAAACTCAGCAAGGAAAAGCAAGGGCAAGGATCACACTAAACTGATAAGATCTGCATTTTAATTTAATTTTAAATGAAGCTTCTTAAACATTTTTAAAACCTTATTTATTTTACATACAACAATAGTTTAGTTATATATTATAGACTTATAGAAAGATACATTTTAACAATTTTAGAAGGTATTACTGGCATGTGAAACCTTAAATTAGAGTAAATAAATGAAGATTCGGCACAGCACTTCTGAAAGGTGGCTGACCCCTGCTATAAATAGTAGCACAGCCATATAACACAAGCAGCAACAGCAAAGGCACAGTTTAGCGGGGCAGAGTACAAACCCGCCTGAAACTGGTATTTGGCACGGCTACTATTTATACTTGCAGTAACTCGATAAGAGCTAGCTCAAGTACATGTACGTGAGCTGGGAATCACACTTGTAGCTCATAGTGTAGACATCCTAAGGGTGAGCAGCATGGTTGATTTGTACTCCAGACTCTGGAGAGAGGGATGTAAACTGTCTCAGCAGCCATTAGTCAGCTGTCTCTTTTTTATACAGTATTATAGTCACAACTCTCTCACGGTTTAAGAACATTAAACATAGAGAACAATTCCCTGAGAAGTACAGAAGCTGTTAAGAGACAAAGGAGACAGACCCAACACACTGTATGACAACCTCAGCAATGCAGGGAATCCCATGAAATCCTATTTAATACAATCGATACACACACATAACTGTTCAGAGAGTGGGGCTATTTTAGCCATTGACAACCAGATAGGGTGTGGAGACAGAATGAAACTTTGGCATGGAGCTGCATAGGATATAAGTAGTAAGAAGACTGCTCTGCCTCAAAATACAAGGGAAATGCATTTGCAGTATAAGCAGTGCTAGTTGTTATATATACAGATCAAAATTCACTTACGTTTTGGAAGATTAAAGTGATAATGGATATTAAATTGCTTGTACAAGGCAAGATAAGGTGTCCAAGCATGTTAAAGAAGGATACATATAAAATACCTGGAAATATTTCCATCTAATTAAAGCACTCATCTGATTTTTGTACAAATAGATCTTTCAAGAGGGATACAGTAACAGAACAATTACCTTGTTCAGTAAATACAGTTGTAAGGAATATTTTCCTTCCAGAGTGCACCTCTTTCCTGGTTTTCATATGCACAGCAATTGGCAGTAGTGAGGGAATATAAGGCAGCTATCTGTTCTTCTCAGTAAAACAAAGTGGGAGAGCACGTGAGTGCTAGGGGAAACTGAGAAAGGGGCATGGTATGATAAATGCACCTAGCAAAATTGTGATTCCTGAGGCTCACTTTATAGAACCTAAACTCCGTGACCTCTTCTGCTTTTGTACACATTTTAAGAGTCCTCTATCCTAAATGTCAAGACAGTTTATACTGCATATTCTTATCCAGTATGTTGCAAAGAAAACCGAAATCTACAGGTTTTATAACCAGGAAGGTTGGTTCCCACTTTCCTTCATTCAGTCAACTATGATTCAGGTTAACAGAATGATTTACCTTCTCTTCCTCATCAGACTCAACAAAGCCTGGATCCATGAGAGACACTACAAAGTACAGCAAGACAGAGCATAGAACTAGTAAGACAAATATCAGTGGCTGCAGCAACTCTCCATGCTCTTCCTGCTTTCGCAGATCTGAAAGAGTAAAGAGAAGGAGTAAGTCCATGTGAAATGCTTGGGGCAACAAGTTATTCTCCTTGATCTTATTAGCTATAGGATTCAAAGTGGGGCTGAATTCCATATTAACTGTGGAAAGTATGCCTCAACTGCTCAGGAAGTTGGGACCCATCACGGCTGTCCCCTCTGTAAGGGGAACTATTTACAGAGAGCCCTTACAACATACTTAAAAGATCAGCAAACAGCTTCCCATTGATTTGCAAGACCTTCCCCAAACACTACCTGTACTTCAGTCTCTCTTCACCTTCTTCTGCTGTTCTGCAGTGTGCTGTATAAAACTATTCTAGAATTATTATGATAGCTGCATTTAAAAACTGCCTATCACTGCAGCATCTAGGTGCCAGAGTAAGATTCAGGGTCAAAGAATCCAGTAAAAACAATATTTATATATGAAGAGATCAATATTGATTATGTTAAGCATTATATTAATCAAATACCACGGAAGGTACTTTTTATTATAACCCCCCATGGTTTATAGGTTTTCCATTATAGTGTGTGACTAGATTAGATTGTAAACTCCTTCGAGTAGGCACCAGGTCTTCTCAAATGTCAAACACCAACCCTCCTTCCCGCCCTACAAACAATAAGAGTGAGGTTTCCCATCTATCTGAGTAGGACAGGGATCTAGTTGTATTGGGTAGGGATATAGCAGTTTCCTCTGCTCTCACTTCCCTAGCTTGGAGGTAATTTTTTTTCCTGCCAGATACGATGGTGCACTATTGCCAACTTCAAGTGTCCAAAAATCACAAGTCTGGCTCCATCAAAACATATTTTTAAAAATCTCTTATTTGAAGGTAATGAACAAGGGCGGCTTTCTGGTTTTTGAGTCTTCAGAGTTCATATTTTCATATTATTCTTCTAGCCCAGAGGTGGGTAAACTATGGCCTGCAGACCACATCCGGCCCAGCTCCTTTGAGCTCCTGACCCCTCCCTTGCTGTCCCCCCTCCCCTGCAGTTACGCCGCCATGCGGGCAGCGCGGCTTGTGCCCACCCATGTCCCAGGCTTTCCAACAAGCCTGTCCTGCCGCTCTGAGCGGCATGGTAAGGAAAAGGGGGAGGGGGAAGGGGAAGTCCCAAGGGGCAGTCAAGGGACGGGGGCGGTCGGATGGGGCGGAGGTTCGGGGATGGGGATGGTCAGGAGACAGGGAGCAGGGGAGTTGGATGGGGGATTGTATGGGGGTGGGGTCCTAATGGGGGGGGCAGGGAGTGGGGGGTTGGATGGGGGTGGGGTCCTGGGGGGGCAGTTAGGGATGGGGGTCCCAGGAAGGGGTGGTCAGGGGACAAGAAGTGTGCAGCGGGGGGTGGGTCAGGAGTCCCGGGGGGGCTGTCAAGGGGCAGGGGTGTGGATGGGGTCGGGGTGGTCAGGGGACAAGGAGCAGGGGGGCTTAGATAAGGGGTGGGGTCCCGGCAGGTGGTTAGGGGCGGGGGGGGTCTCAGGAGGGGGTGCTCAGGGGACAAGGAGCAGGGGGGTTGGATGGGTGGGGGGTTTTGAGGGGGCGAAAAGTGGGAGGGGTGGAGAGGGGGCGGGGCCAGGCTCTTTGGGCAGGCACAGCCTTCCCTAACCGGCCCTCCATACCATTTTGCAACCCCGATGTGGCCCTCAGGCCAAAAAGTTTGCCCACCCCTGTTCTAGCCAATGAGGGCCAAACACTTTTTAAAAATGAAAGCTGTCTCACAATCGCATGACTCCAGGCGATGAGCCTGTAAGAAAAGCAGCCAACAGCGCGAATAATCCTGAGCTGGCAAATCTGGGTGAGTTGGAGAGGGGGCCAAAAAAGCAAGTTCATGGCGGGAGCAGCCAGGCCCCGCCGCCCGAGGTGAGGCCGACTTCCGCCTGTGGCCCCGGGGTCCGAGGGGCTCATGTCCGGTGCTTAGGGAGCTGCCCTCCCCTGGCGAGGGGAATCCCGGGGCGGCCCGAGGAATGCCGGGTCTCACCTGTGCGGTGCAGGAAGAGGGCCAGAGCGACGCCCCAGCTGATCCCCGTGTGCGCCACCCTTACCAGGTAGCCGCCGCCCCGTACAGCCCCCTGCCCCATCGCCCCAGCACAGGACGCGGGGGCGGCGGCAGCGCCCCGGCTCCAAACCCGGAAGGGCCGCGCCGGTTCGCGGAGCGAGGGTTGGCCGGGTGGTTGCCATGGCAGAGGGGGTGGGGCTTGAGCTGGATGCCGCGGCGGGGGGTGGGGCGTAGTTCTTAAACCGCATTAACAGTTGTGGAGCCGCGGGGGCAGAGCACGGCCGGGGTTAAACTCGTTGGCTACCTGCATTGATGCCTGCTGGGGCACCTGCGGTGGAGGGGCTCCTTCACTCGCGCTGTGTAAGAACGGGCTGAGCCTGGCCAGCAGATCGAGGGAGGTGATTGTTCCCCATCTATTCTGCACTGGTGAGGCTGCATCTGGAGCACTGCCTCCAGTTTTGAGCCCCCCCACTACAGAAAGGATGTGGACAAATTGGAGAGAGTCCAGTGGAGGGCAATGAAAATGATCAGAGGGCTGGGGCACATGACTTACCAGGACAGGCTGAGGGAACTGGGCTTGTTTCCGCTGTGACTGCAGAAGAGGCGAGTGAGGGGGGATTTATTAGCAGCCTTCAACTACCTGAAGGGGGGGTTTCAAAGCGGACGGAGCTAGGCTGTTCTCAGTGGTGGCAGATGACAAAACAAGGAGCAATGGTCTCAAGTTGCAATGTGGGAGGTCTAGGTTGGATATTAGGAAACACTATTTCACTAGGAGGCTGGTGAAGCACTGGAGTGGGTTACCTAGGGACGTGGTGGAATCTCCGTCCATAGAGGTTTTTAAGGCCCAGCTTGACAAAGCCCTGGCTGGGATGATTTAGCTGGTGTTGGTCCTGCTTTGAGCAGGGGGTTGGACTAGATGACTTCCTGAGGTCTCTTCCAACCCTGATCTTCTATGATCTCAACCAAGGCTCTGCAAATGGAGCTCAGGCCAGATCCCAGCACAATTAATGCTTTTTATTTAAGCAGGCATTATAGGAAGCAAAAAAATGTAGGAAGCTATCACAAGATTCTGCTCTCTCATGGCAATGGTGCTCATGAAGGTCAAATGTGCATTATAGCGACCTGCAGCAAGGACTCGCCATCATATACCCATAACTAGGGAGTTCCACTAAAACTACCCACAGGGATGCTTGAAGCAGGGGAACAGGATTCTCAAGACCCCGTAGCAAAGCATTTGGAGTGAAAAGTGTAGCTCTGTTTTGTGAGATGGTCTCTTAGGCAAAACCAGTTGGAATATATGCAGCTGTTATACCTGTTGCTCTCCATTCACTCTAGTGATAAATTAAACACAGACTGCACTGGGTCAGCCAGACATGAATTAGCTCAACCCAGGCAGTCAAATCAATACAGAGCTTGTAAAATCCCTGCTACAGCTCATGTGTGAGGACCCAAAGCATTGTACGGGTTTTACAAGCAATGATCTGTCCCAACACCTTTTCACTTCTAGTGTATACCGAGCCTTGCTGACAATGATTTTACACTGTAATTTTTTCCATCCATCATAGCTAGAAAACAGTAGAGGCTTAAAAGTACCATTCTTCTCCCTGCACATTTTATCCTCCTCCACATGGCAAGCAGCTGATTCCTTCCTGTTATTGTTTGAGTATAAACCAGACTGTTTATTTTCCTTCCTTGGTTGTACATCAGCATTCTTGATTATTTCAGGCCATCTGTGGGGATATAGTGAGTCAGTTCTTTCTCCGCTGGTCCCATGACAGTAAAGTGCAAACTGTTAAAGGTGCTCAGGGTTGACTATAAATAATTTATTTGAGACAGCAAAGCTGAAATGTTGAAAATGATATTTAGAATCTCTAGTTCATTCCCCATCATGTTTTAACAACCTGAAAGCAAATCCAGTAATCTTTTTGTATTGGAGAAAGCCTTCCAGGGGTAAGACTGAGCCTGTACTAGCGCTTTGATGATGATATTAATTAAAATTATGGAGGAACCATCATAAAAATATGTTTCTAACTCTTTTGGTTGTGCAGCAAAGCTTCCCACAGGGACCCAGGGCAGTAGTCAGGCTGTTCTTCCAGATAGACAAGAGAGGTGGGAACTGCCTTCAGTTAATCTCAATGGGGTATTGATCTGAAGCTTAAGGATAGCAATTTTAAATAGCAACAACATTAACTATTTCACTGCTGATCCCTTTAGCAGACACATTCATCTTCTGTGTGACTGCAGGGAGTGCCCCCTAGTCTGATGAAGGGAACTTCTCTTTCACCTTTGTGACTTAAACTATACATTGAAACATGTGGTGCGCTATTTACCTTGCCCTGCAGCTTTGAAATTGGTACAGAGCTTGAGGCTTTCCTCTACCTTAAAGTTTAAAAACCAAAAAATCACCAGATAGATAACATTTGGGCTTAATTCTAGAAACTATCCTATATTGAATTGGACATGAGTGCGGCAGGGCTCTTACAGTATAAAATCTAGATTCTGATGGCATCTACTCAACTTGGAATTTTACACAAACCACATCACAGCTGGCAGAGCGCCTCTCTCAGTACATACTGAATCACTGCACTACTACATTTCCAGCTCCCTAGGGACAGTTCAGATTCATACTATTCCCCCTTCTCACCCTGCCTATCCAGGCCCTGCTGAGAACCTGGCACTCCCACTGAATTCAATGGGAGACAAGTGTACTCAGGAGCTTGCAGGATTGGGACCGTTAAGGAGAAAGTCACAGTGGCACTAAAGCAGTGTAAGAGAGTCCTTCCCACAGTCAGCTTCCCCACTCAATATGGTTATGCCCATGAATACTGGGAATATCCACTGCAGATATGCCTGGTGACACTCTGCCAAGAAATCTGTATAACTGAATATAGTCCTGATTTTTCCATCCACCTCACTTCATAACAATAGTCTTCTTCCCCCACCCGCTCCCAGTGACAAAAAATCATCATATCCCTTTGAAGTCATGAAAGCAAAAAGTAACTGAACTGGATCAACACACAGCAGTTCCTTCCATGTTTAATTAGACACATGACAACAAATGGAACAGTAACTTATCCAAATAAACCATATTCACAGACAAAGAAGCAAGAGATTGTTAAGCACTAGGTTTAATACAGAACAGGTATCCCTATGGAAACAACGGAAAAGTTAATTCAATCAGAATTGTAAGGAAGCAACAGATATGCATTTTAATTTAATTAATTAATTAGCTTGGTTTCACCATGTACAAGTGTTCAAACCAGACCTCTCAACATCAGGCTGATCAATGGACACAGTGAAAGCAGAAGTTGCTTAATACAACAGAAACTTTTTTAAACAAGGAAATACATATTTGGTTAATTGTTAGCCTTACTTAAAACATTTATTTTTCTTTTTTTTACAAGGAAAAATGACAGTCTCTCTCAGTGACAGGTATTTGGAGTCAGAATTCAATCTGTAAGAGAGGTGTTTGAGTGCAGCAGGAATTTTTCCATCTTTACTTAAAAGTGCTGCCTTCCTAGCCAGCCCCCAATCTTGCTTTCCATCCGTCACTGATAAAACCATTATGCCTCTTGTTTTATACACTTTGGTTGTCTTGGAGACAAGTGGTTCCTACTACTTTTAAGTCTTTGCATCATTCCAGAGGCCACATATTTTTTTTGAAATGGAATCTTAATCCAGTGTCCACAGCCTGGTGGCTGCTGCCTCACCCCCACAGAAATTATCTTCCTGAGGGGAAAGTGCAGCACAACCTGTTCTGAAACTGCCTTAAGTGAGGCTCCACTAACTGGATTGGAAGGGGTTCATATAGAAAAGTGTGGTTAGCAACCCTCCTTACACTCACTTCCCTAGAAAGAGACCCAAACAAGTGACCCAACAAGATGCCTAATCCAGGCAACAGGAGTTAAAAAACAACCCTCTTTTGTCTGTATGTTCACTGCACCACCACCAAGTGCTAGGATGTACATACCCTAATCTTCAAGGCTGGGTGTGCTTCAGCACAGGAACCAGAGTGCTCAGTTCCCAGGATGGAAGTAGTTAGGCCAGTAGAGGGTCTGGAATAGTTAGAGTGATATTGTGAATGGGGAAGATGAACTGTTGGTAGTGTTAAGTGTTCATGGTCTCAGATGATCAGTGGTGCACCTGTCTTCTTAGTCCTGTACAAATTAACTATTCTTGTGCTATTCGGTGTTGCTAGTTAAGGCTACACATCTTGATGGGCCAATACTTAGAGGCTATTGCTCCTACAAGACTTGCTAAGGGCTGAACACCTACTGTAAAATGTCTTTCCTGTTGATTGCAATGGGAATGGAGGGCACTCAGCACTTTGGAGGCTCAAGACTATGCCATTGTCTCTGACAAGGGAGACCTCTAGCCAGGGTGCTGGTTACCTAAACTCCAGGTGGAGGGTCTCTTGTCAGTGCTGTCTTTGCTGAGAATCACTGATTTAAGCACTCATGTTTGCCCTACTGTTTAACATTCAGTGAAAATTGGGGTTGTGTAGAGGAAGGGGGTAAGCCTCAGCCTTGGGAGGATACTGTGAGAGGAGTCTCTCTGCCACATCGTTTAGTTCTGAGTGCCTCAGAAATCACTCTCCAGCTTTATTTCAATTGGCACTGACAGTCCCTGTCTTAGTTTTCTGACTTGGCTCTGAACAGTGCCACTCTGGTTAACTGAAATTTCCACCTAAACAAAGGGGTGTGTATGTCCTCAGGGTTGCACTGAGGAAACTTTATCCTGGTAGAGCAGGAAGGCCCAGTAGGATTTATCTGCATAGGCTAGCCAGCAAACTCGGGGCAGTCCTGAGAATTCAAACTCCCTCTTTTGTGAAGGGGCCAGGTGTTCCCAGAGACAGTCACAAAATCAGAATAGCGCCGTGTTGTGTGTTCTGATGGGAGATAGCTGAAGATGGCAGGTCTGTCCCAGGATGGGCTCATGTATAATAATTACTTAGCACCTATTCACCTCCAAAAGTGCTTTACTGTCATGGATTAAGCCTCACAGTATCCCTAGGGAGCAGGCAAGTAAATACTTATACCTACTGTTTTACAGATGGGGAAACTGAGGCACACAGAGCTCAATGACTAGCCTAAGGCTACAGAGACAGTACTAGAACACAGGAGTTCCTGGATCCCAGGCCTGTGCTCAGACAAAACCCTTCTCTCTCTTGTGCAAGTACCTGTCTTGTATAGATCCTGACTAGCTTATGGATATTGCCTCCCCTACTCCTCAGACATTTACAAACTGTATAGACAAGAACTCTCCTGTCAGATTAACCTCTGTGAATCTATTAGTCCTCACAAACACAGACTGACTTTGAAAAGATTTTGCTTACAGTTCAGTCTCAGGGCCATCTCCACACCCAAGAGGATCTTAGCAATTGTGCTAGGGTCTGTCTCTGAAGGGCTTTTCTTGAGTTAAGGCTCAGCTTTTGTTTTGGCATTTACTTCTCAAAGATGGAGTGACCTCTCATCAAAGGTTAGACGTGGAGGCATCAGACAAATTTAACTCATCTCCCGCCCCCATCCTGCCTTCCCCCACACCAGCCTCTGCCCCTGCCCTCATCCTGCCTTCCAATCTTCTTAAGTTATTTTGAAAGCTATCCTAAGAGCTTGTATCCAGTGACTGTGTCAGCAACACTGGCAATAGCAGCAAGGATAAAACAATTCTAGCTAGGGTGTTGGGGAAAGAAGTGTGTACAGATGGGTGATCAGAGGATAAGTTGTACATTAAAGAGCGTCAGTGAGCAGAGAGCAGATGAGACTGTTCCCTGTCCAAGCTGGGCCCGTTAACACCATTCTCCACAAACCATATCTCCTTGGGCCTGGTGGAACAAGTGCCAAGCCAATGCAGATTGCAGTACAAGATCTCAGTCACATGTGGGAAGAAAGTGGTAGATGGCAAAGCTGAAGCAGGTGTTCCATCTCTCCCTGCACTCAGAAGTAGGTGGAGCAGACAAGTCATAACAGGAAGGACAAGCCACACTGTGGGAAGCTATGAACTAGGAGCAGTGTTCAGCTGGAGCCTCCTTAACTTTCCCATTGAGTTACTGATCCCTCTGGAGGTCAATTACCTCCATACAGTGACTGGCTTCTCAGGAAGCATGGGACATAATCAAACTGTGCAAAAACAGCAGCTTCCTGTAGACGTGTCCCGGAGCTGGTGGTCACACCTTTGTCCTCCAGGCTTCCACACCCACTTGTCACATTAAAACCCTGGTTACAACACAGCAGACCCTGACACAATTCAGTCTCATAATAGATGGAAACAAGCCATATTTTAACTGTGTTCCTAAAACACAGTGCTATCCTGCTAAAATCCAAGGCTAGACTATGGTTAAAGCATCATTTGGTTCTGGCTATGCTGCAAGGCCAAATCCTGCATTAACCGTGGTTGGGAACTACCGAGCATATCAACTCCACCAACATAGCAGTTGTTAGTGCTCAGAGGGGACCCTATCAAGCTCCTTGTTGCTCTTACATCTGTGGTACTCCAAAAGATGGGCAGAACTGTAAGTGCTTTTAGGCTATCTACATTAGCCTCTCAGCATGGAATGGATAGTTACATAAACAAATGCTCTCCCACGTGCTCCATGTGCAGGGAGACAGGTGAGCAATGTTTGTAGCTCCATCTAGTTCTGCATCTAACTGAAAGATTGACAAGCAAGAGCATGTACAAACACTTTGAAATCAGCTCCCTGTCCCAAAGCTTATTCAGATGCAAGTCCTTGGGGAGGTGGGAAAAGGGAAATACATTTGAAGCAAAGAACCTCAAAAGTACAATTTGTCAAGTTTTCCAAAACATATGAAAACAATCAAAAGTGACAAAAGTATATATATCTATAGGTTTGAAAAGTATTTAAAAGGAAAACAAACAAACAAACAAAGCAAGCCCACCATCGAAACAAATGACATAGGGTTAAAAAGGAAAAAAAAAAAATTAACACCATCTGGGCAGAAAAACTAAACCTCTCCAGGGCAACTGGGTTCTGTCATTTAAAATGTCACTTAATGGCCCTAAGAATTGTCCATACCATCCACAATGACTGCAGCATTTACCCTGAACATTAGGAGAACCTCAGCCATAGCAGCGAATCAAATCAGAGTGCAATGGATAGGAGGAGAAAGCAGAGGAAAGACAGACAGGCTTATTGTGCTGTCTCAGTGGCCTGAAATGTCCCAGCTCAAGTAGGCCAAATCTCTCCTGGCTGCTCCTTGGTACATAGCCATTTCTAAGGGGAGAAGATTATCTTAACTGTGAAAGAACCAGGACAAGGAGAGGGGTCCCAAGTTTGGGTTCTGCAGGTTGCACAATGTGCTGCTGGGGGACCTAGATTTAAGGCAAACCTTGGCAAGTCGTACAGATGAAGACGCTGTGCTTGCACCATTGTAAATCAGGCATTGTGCTGCAATGTGTTTGACACACAGGGAGGCTGAATCCCCATTTAACATGGCAAATGTTGGCCCAGACTTAAGAAAAGAGAGAAAACTCCCAATCCCTCACAAATTCCAAAGTCACCAAATCATGCAGTAGTGACTGGCCTGGGTCCCAGAGATAGTTGGCCATGAGTGAGGGGAAATTCACCCTCTGGTGTTTGCAGCCTTTACCATAAAACACAGAAAACACAATTTAAAAAGAAGAGGTGGTAAAAGGACTTGCATGGAGAGCTGGAGAGATCAGACCCCTCTGTGAATGAACCTGACTCTTCATTGCACAGCATGCCTTGCAGGAAAACACCCTCCATTCTTAAGGGCAGGACAGCTGTTTTTTCTAGCCTTTCCTTCACCCTGTGGTGCCAGGTGATTGAAAGGTACCACGGTAGCGTTACTGGGCAAAGTCACAACTCCTGGCTTTAAAGGGTTAATGGGAATGCTTTACAGCAAGGAATTTCCAAATGCACTTGATACAATCCATCAAGGTTCCATTAGTAGCAGCCCCGTACAAAAACTGACTGAAATGGCTTGACGGCTCTTCCTCCCCTTACTATTCTACTTCCAACTCTCTTAGCATTATTTTTCCCCCTCCAGGCAAATAGATCACTGATCAGTGCCTACAACCCCACTGTAGAGATGTGGCCATGATGCTGGACTGGCTGTTCTTGTGGACATGACAGGACCTCATGCAACATAGTGAAGGGGAATTGTCTAAAGGTGTGAAATAAAAAAAAAAGGTCACAATATGAATCACACAGCTAGATCGTCAAGCTCACATTCATTGGAGGCTTCTCATGTGGTCTAAAAAAGGTCAAAAGATACATTTTTTTTGTTTTTTATACAGAAATCATATACACAAAACGTCAATCCATACTTCATAACGAAAAACCTACTAATTTAAAGAAAGCATTTGTTGTGCAAAAGGTCCCCCCCACCCCACCCCTGTGCACCTTCATCTACTGAGGGTCTCTCTCTCTCACACACACACACACACCCATACACATATACACACACACAGGTTCCTTCCAACAGCCAAGCTGGTGGGAAAGAGTCCTCTCTATATACAGTGAATTAGAGAGAAGCTGGATACAGTGCTGGCAAGAGGCGTTGTTAGATCATTGCCTCTATCTGGAAGTGTCCATGTTCTCCTCTTTAAAGTTACTGCAGTGCTCTATAACTTTCCTATAGACAAAATAAGGACAAGGAGAAAAGGTTTAGTTCAAAGACTAGGAAAATAATGAAGTGGGCCATAAGCATAAGGCACTGTCACCTATATTTAAATGTAGTGTATGTATCAGGGAGCCTAACCTGAGACATGCATCAACCCAGTACCTGTGTTACAAGTATATCTCAACAAAAACAGCTCTAGTTACACACTTACAACCAATCCCTTCCAACATTAGTGTACATCAGTGATTCCCAAACTTTAACAGCCCGCGAACCCCTTTCACTAAATTGTGAAATCTCGGGAACCCCCTGCTAAAAATGAATATTTCCAGGGATTTAAGTTTAAATTTCCTCCACACTCCGCACTCTGGGGGCTCCTGCTGCTGGACCCCATTGACCGCCCTGGTCAACTGAGCTCCACTGAGCTCGGGCTGCAGGTCCTGCTGACTGCCGGGACTTGGGCTGCCAGCCCCAACTGCCCGGCCCCACACTCCCTGGGGCTCAGGCTGCCAGCCCCGGGCGGAGCACCGGGGTTCAGGCTGCCGGCTCCGCCACTCACAGGGGCAGGGCTCGGGCTACCAGCCCCAGCTGCCTGGCCCCACTCTCCTTGGGGCTCGGGCTGCCAGCCCTGCATCCAGGTCCCACCTGCTGCCTCCAATGCCCTGGGTCCTCTGGCCGCCAGGAGTGAAATTTTTCTGGCGAACCCCCTGCAACGTTCTGCAAACCCCGGGGTTCATGAACCCCAGTTTGGGAACCCCTGGTATACATCCAGATCCACACCTGTCCATTTATCAACCCACCCATTATTCACTGACCATCACACCCTCATCTCCCATCCAAACAAACACCTTTCTGTCATCAGCAGATCTAATAATCTGCTCATCCAAACATCCATCATTCACCTACTTTTCTGTCATCTATCCTTGTACCCATATGACTGCAATTTAGCTATTCCTTGCCATCTACTTACCATGTTATTCATATACTTTCCATTCACCATTCTTCTATTGTCCCTATCATTCATGCATCTGACCCATACACAATTCATCTACCCTATTATTCAATCTCCTACTCTATCTTCCATAAGCTTCATTAATCTCCTCCACCATTTATCATTCTTTCAGCTACTGGAAGTGTCTGTCATACATACACAATACACATATTCCCAGCAAATATCTACCTATCTTTTCCATTTTCCCTATATCTATCAAGTCATAGCTCTCAACTTGACATGGATTAGATGTATACAACTGGCTTTTAAAATCTGAAAGAATGACCTAAAAGGAAGGTTCTGATATCAAACGTCAGAGGAAGAAGCTTGGGAAAATGGTAGATTCATTTTACTATGTAAGACATTCTCCATCAATTTTGTCACGTGACTCAGCTCTTCTAGTGTCAATGATGTACAAACAGTATGTAAAAATGTATAAACAGTAAGGTAACACCAGGTTTGAGGGATGGAAATAAATGGGATGCTATCCTCATAATCAGATCTAGTTGAGAGGTATGGCTCTACTATTCATTTAATACCTTCTAGGAGTCCATTGATACCTTACTGTCCTATCCACTGAACTCATCTACCCATTCATCCTTGTCTATTCCCCATCTATGAACAACTCTCAAATCACCTATATCCTTCCCATCTTTTCTATCTACTTATGCACACTACTACTGTGTTCTCTCCATCCCTAATCACATATTCAATGGCCTATATTTGATAGCTTTACTCTCATGCTTATATATAAAAAATCCTAAACCAAGGTTGCATGTTTAATAACTTATTGGTTTCCTACCGGGCCATTTCCTTGGTCTCCTGCCGTGCTGAAGCCATCTTAATCACCTCCTTCAGAAGGGGCATTCCACCTTCTTTGATCAGCAGGGGGCAGTACTTGTCAGCTGTAAAGAAGGGGGAAATAGAACCCTGGGAATCTTCACTCCTACTGGGTCAAATCTCTATATTCTGCAGCCTGACTCTTCTCCCTAGGCAATGAGCTCAAATCAAGAGGAGACAGAGAAGCAGTGAGAAGGTTGCTGGCTGGTAAGCCATAGGGTACAAATTTCTCTTTCTAGTGGCTCAGCCTCTTAGGCGCATCCAATCTGCAGAAGTATCGGAGATAGAAACCAATTCAGCGCTCAAGCTTGCTAGAGTGATGGAAGCTCCAGAAGGCTGTTCTCATGCACTTAGTCCATGTTGTCTTCTTAGTTCTGGCTACACCCCTTGAACATTCTTGGTAACTTCAAGGATCTGCCTTGGAGTTAGCCACGTACTCTGCATTAACCTACGGGCCTCTGAAAATAGTTTCCGTTGACTTTTCGCCACCCCTGCTGTCTAACAGGCACAGTGTATGACAATTCACAGCCCCAGCCTTTTCACTGCATTTATAATGTTCTCTATGGAGGGACTTACGGTAAACAGAGACGAGGTTATAGAGAGCCCAAGTAGCCCAATGCTGGCTGACAGGAGAGATCCCTTGCGGAAGGAGTCGAAGGATCGGTTCAAATGACCTGCAATGAATATTAAAGAAAAAAAAATGAGAAACCCAAAAGCTGCTGTTTCAGCATCTTTTCCTGCTTTAGTACTGGAAGCTTCACAGTCAGAGCTAATACTTTACCCAGCAGTAAAGCTCATTGGCATATCAGCTTCCAGTATCAAAGAGTCAGTCATAGTTTGTGGTACTGACAGGCTCAATCCCTGCTGTTTAATACTACCATGCAGCACTGAGAACCAGCTCTGAAGGATTAAACGGGGAATTAATTTATATCCTGTTCCAGTCACATTTCCTTAAGAAAGCTGAAATTCAGCAGTGCTGATCACTCTGTAGATGGGCTACACTTAAAGGGCGTCTATCTACCCTAGGCCAAGATACAGCTGAGGGGACACTAATCATTCATAAACAGTGGCTGCGCCATTTGTTCTTGCAACAGTGAAGTGCATCTACACTGCAAATCATGTGTTGAAATCACACTTGTACAGCATCCTCACCAGCAATTCATTCCATCTGTTGTTGTACTAGTGAACTGTGGCATTCCAGAGTTCCTGACGCAGCTCTCACAGCAGGAGCCTTAGGGTTATTCCACAAGTCACTGTAACACCTGAAGGGAATTTGGGGAGACTTGTCTAAACATCCCCAAAGGCAGACTGAAGGCTGCAGCGACCCGTTTAGTGGAGACAGGGACATTCACCCTAGCTGTACCTTTCATTGGGAATCGGAATTTAACTAACAGCAAGAGAAGTATTCCTTAGAGAAATGTTTTTAAGCAGACTAAAACAGTAAGATTCCATGTTTCCTGCACAATCCAATTCCACCAGAAACATGCAAGACAAGTTCTAGTCCTACTGTGTTCCCTCAAGAGAAACTAGAGATCCAGACTATTTTAATTTTCTCCATATTCTGCTTAGAAGTGTAGCAACTGCCTGTCCAGATTAGACCAATGGTCCCTCTAATCTCCAACTGTGGCCAGTACCACATGCTTCAAAGGAAGTTGAAAACCCCTACTAAAATAGTATGTCCATGTGGGAAATTTCTTCCTCACTCCAGGGAGAAGTTCTACACTTGATTAAATCTCCATCTTTCTTGCAGACTTCAGCATGCTTGAGGTTACTTCTTGGGACAGTCCCCACTCCTGGAATAAATGGGCCAAGATCCAACATCCCTCACCTGTAATTGATATTTCTTCTGGAGTTAATGTCCCAGCTCTGGATGGCTGCCCACATCCTGTCTACTACTTCCTCTCGGCGTGGCTCACAGATACCCCAAGCCTCTGGACCATCAAACATGATGTGGGAGAGAACCCCACATGCATTGTAAGATACCTCAATCCCATCTGCTTTGCTCTCCAACAGGTTGCTGCCAAGATAGAGGATAAGATTTCAGAGGTGCCAGGATAGCCTTATGCAGCACATCAGGGACAAAAAAAACTTAGTATGCAAATAGTGCAGCCCCTGTGAACTCTAACCAGAGCTCATCAGATAAGTCATAATCTCCTAACTGGACTGGACACAGCAACCTATGCAAAACAGCTTGACAAACACCAGCTTCCCAAACTGGTTTTATTGATCAGACTTTGTATTTAGATTGCAGCCACCCTCTGAAGATTCCAAAGCACTTCACAAACTGGGCAAGTTCCACTAGCCTTTTTTCGTTTTGTTTAACAAGGGGGGAAACTGATGCACAAATGTTAAACGTGTCTGCCCTACATCGCACAGTGACTCCGTGGCAGTCAGGAAGAGCAGCCAGGTCTCCTGGCTCACAGTCCACGGCTCTAACCATTAGACCCTACTGCTTCTTGATCAGTGATGCACCAACCTGAACACACTGATGAACTGGGAGGTCATGAGCTGTGGGCGGAGCTCTTTCACCTCCGCCACATTTCCCAGAAGCCCCAACATGTTACGGTGCAGCTCCTGCTTCTCTGGGAACTCCTGAGGAAACAAAGAACATGTGCAAAACAAAGTAGGACCACTGTGACTGATGGTGCAGCAAATCCAGGAAGGCAGACTGTTTCCCAGCAGTCAGGAATGGAGCTCTCTTCTTGGTGTGGTGAGGCTTCTAGCATTTAAAACACGTGACAGGCGGGAGAGAACCAAACCGCTGCAAAGCAAGGGACAGTCCTCCACTGCTTGACATGGCCACTAGAGGGAAATGCATCTCCAGGCACAGGACAGGGAGTGGGAGAGAGAGTAAATGAGGTAGAAGTGTGCCGTTGCCTTGTGCTCATAGGATGTCTGTATGTGGAAGGGGAATGGGCAGAATGTGTATAAGTCTTTTTTTCTTTCTGTTTATGCAACAGATGAAGCCTTCAGCAGGGATCAGATGAGCCAGGACTCAGTCCCAAACGTGACAGTGGAGAGTAGGGGTTCCCAAACTGTGGTATGTGTACCATATTTCTGGGGGCTACTCATAAGAAATTGTGTAATGGTGTTTTTTATTTATTATTTTATTTATTGCATTTTCATAATAGGCTACTCAGACGAAGCTTTAAAACTGTGGGAATTTGTTATATAAAATAGGGTAGTTAATTTACTTCAAGATGTACAAATGAGAATACAGAAACACAGAGATGCCGATTTACAGAACCCTCCACTCCAATCACCATATAGTGCGGGTTGAGTTGCCCAGCAACTCAGAACTTAGTCAGGGTTTTTTTCAGTTGTACATGTCACACTATAAGTATATCTATATGTAACAGTGAAATATGGACAGATGGCTAAAGATAGGTAGTGTTAAGAAGAGCACACAAAGTATCAGCAATGAGAAGGGTAGGGGTCCACGGGTAGCTGGTAGATCTGGAAGAGGGTACACAATAAGAAGAGTTTGGGAACCTCTGGTGTAGAGGATACTGGGCAGCACTTACTTTCAGGCACTCCAGGAAGAGCTTCATGCCACTGTAGTTGAGAAACATCTCACAGTTATCAGGGGTTTCATCTGTGATATTCCACAGGGCGCTCCAGGAGAACTCCATCACCTGATCACACTGTCAAGCCAGAGAGAAGGAAACAGTAAAACACAGTGGAATGGAGTATGTGACACAGGCAACTGAAGACAGAGTGCCTGTAATACAGGAGCCCAATGCAAACTAATCGGAAGGATGGGGAACTGCTGTCACCTTAGAAGAGACCAGTTTTTATTCAGTTCAGACCCACCAACACAAACATTACCATTATCCAGTTTGTTCAGAGGAGTCAAGTCCCCACAAGCCTCTGGGGACACCTGGAAAATTGCTGGTGCAATGTGACTGGATTCCTAGCACCCCTGGGCTGACCTCTCCACCTCAGGGTCAGAGTAGATATAACTGGAGTATATTTTGCTTACAGATTTTAAGAAGAAACACTTACTGTTTTATCCACCAGCTTCTTCTGAATCAGCTTTAGCATGGTCTGTGGGCAGAGAGAAGAGGGAATGAGACGTGTAAGAGCACGTCTGGGAACAGGCCAGGAATCACAGAGATTAAAATAACATCAAACTCAACCCTTGCATAGTCTGGCACAGCTCTCACCGAAGTCAATGGCAGCTATGTTTACTCATGGATTGGATTTGGCTCTATGCATCTGGAATCTGATTCACAAGGTGTAAACACCCCTCCCATCCCTTCCGAGATTAGTGTTATTTTCTCTGGGTCAATGGCACTGTATAAACAACGATTCCACTGGTTCACACAGCACGACAGATGACCTGTACCATCCAGATAACAAGTCCCTGGCCTAAACAGCTAAACGCACAAAAATGCAGAGTTCGGTACAGAACAGCCCAATGAGAAATAAATAGTCTGGTGTGTGCTCTTTATAGCTTCATGAAAAAGATGGGTCCTCAGAAGTTGGTGGACTTTAACTGGGAGGCTGTTGCAAACTCAAGGGGGAGCACGGAAGGAGCCATGAAGTCAAGAGGGGTGAAGGAGGCCAAAGGAAAGACAGGGAAGAGCCTGGGGCATAGGAAATTTTGTTGGAGGAAATGAGGGCGGAGGTATGGGAGAGGATTCGAGCAGAGTCTTGAAGAGGAGGATAAGGAACTGGAATGAGGCAGGAGAGTTAAAGCCAGGAAGAGATTATGGTTATGTCAAAAAATGAGCAGAGTGACTTCCTGTAGGGACTTTGGGGGACTTGGAAACCCCCCAAAACTGTGTACATACACCCACATGCACAATTTCTGGTCCATTATTTGGACAGTGTTGTCTATCAAGTGAGACAAAGAAACATGTCCACCCAATCTATGTAACTGAAGGTGTGAAGGGAAGTCTGACTCTTGGCACACTGGAAGTGCTGTCCATGCAGTAACCACAATGGAAAGGTTCTGCAGATTTTATTATCTCCAAATGGGCAGCAGCTTTTCCTATCTCTGGAGAGGCAGGAGAGCCTTCCTGACCTGCTGGGCCATTTTGTATCGAAAAGCAGGGGCAAGGTTGTTACTCAGACATGTCCAAAAGAAAACCCTTACATTGTTCACAGGAGGATTGTGCTAGTTGCAGAAACAACATTTTTTTATGTTTCTAGGAGGAAAACGATATTGCCCAGTGTGAAGCCCACCCCATCCAACATTACTTTTCTTTGGGACGGTCTGCCTTCTACTGATGGAGAGACTGGACAGAGAGGTTATGGGGCTTACCCAAGGCCACACGATAAATCTGTAGCAGAGCCAAGATTAGAACTCAGGAGTCATGACTCCTGGCCTTGTGTTGAGATCATGCCTCCTCCCCTGCCCTCAAACAGACACTACCTCTAACAGCACATCAAGAAAGTAATAACTTCCCTTGCTGGCACATTTTCAAGGGGCTCAGCTTAAGGATGGTGAATTCCATGATAGGACAGCACTGCTAGGACTCTTGCTTTCCTTGACTGCAATACTTTTCTATGATCCTCGGGGGCTGGATTATTTACTGGACCTACTCCACGGACACGTCCAATGGAAGTCTCAGAAAGTACGTTCACACAGGACTCTAGCCCAGTCTGGGGTAGGGATTAGCAGCCATCCTGGGACCATACCAACCATGACAAACCCCATCTTGCCCACAGCCTCCTTATGGTCATTGTCCACTTGGCAGACCAAGGCATTGCAGAGGTGTACAGCAATGCGCTGGATGGACTCATCCTGCCGAGTAGGGTTCAGGATGTTCAGCAGCAGCTCGTTGACACGGCGGTACTGAAATTCCAGCTCCTCTGGGATGCTGAAGTTACACAGCGTCAGGCAGCAGTTCCGCTGCACCTAGCGGGGGGAAGCAGAGCAAGCTGAGGGTGGGCTGACAAGACGGATCATCCTACAAGTATGTGCAAAACCCCATAAGCACATGTACAGATGCCACACAACATTGTCACTGTCTTCCATCTCAACACAAACACCACACACACATGCATCACCCTCCAACCCAACACCACGCTGCATATGCACTCCCCACACCATAGCTTCACCAGCCTACAGCTCAACCCTCTCACCGCATGCACACTCTCCATCTGCTACCCAACCCCACCACCACCTGCACGCTCCACATGCAATCCAAAGCCAGTCACCTTTGCCACAAATACACATGCACCACTATCGCCTCTTTCTTCCCCCATATTACTACAGAACTATGTCGCCATCACATGTACAATGTAGGTCCCAAATAAAATTGCACCCACGCACCCATAAAGTGAATTCATGACCAGATATAGGCAACGGCTTCTCTAGGGCATGCCGTGGTACACATTCAATAGGCTCAAAGCGCCCAGAAGGTACAAAGTACTGGAAATGGCCTGTTACTGGGAGAAAAGGAAGAGGGAGAACAGTGAGAACATGGTGAAGTTGACTGAGCTCTTACTGTCACTTCCTGGTAAGACTCCATGCCATTCAGCACCACCTGGATCACCTGACGCCGCAGCTTCACGCTCTGCTCCATCCGATACTCTGAATTTGTTAGATAGAAAAGGGCTGCGCTCCCAGTCACCTGGATATTCTTATCGTACTTGTGACACTTGAGAGCTGTGATCACCAGCTACAAAGAAACAACGGGAGCTTTTAGTGCCATTTAGTCCCAGCTGAGCCCCCATGTAACCGTTACCCCTACGCAGGCAAAGACCAATACAAGCTTCAAGGGACGAAGAGCACAGGCACAGCTGGAATAGTCTGTTCAATGAGATCATAAGACACCTTCTAAAATCAAGGACCCTATTTCCATCATGCTACTGGAACTTCCTCTTTAGGACCCTGATCCAAAGCTCATTGAAGTCAAAGGAAATGGTAATCTTTCCTTTGACTTTAATGGGGTTTGGATCAAGCCCTAAGTCATGGGGAAAGGTTTGATTTTTGTGCTGTAAAATCCTCCTCCCCCTAAATCTGACTGTGCTCAAGGGAGGTGAGCACTGCCTGTGGGTAAGTGCCTCTGTGCTCACCTGCAGTGCTCTCAGCAGCTGGTTGCAGCGCTCGATGCGGGCGATATCAAAAAGGAGATTGATGGCCCGGGATGTGATTTCGGGCCGGTGTTCGGTGTATGTCTCGATAGCATTCAGCACCTGCTCTTCATTCTTGTCCCCACTCACCTGGCAGCAAGGAAAGAAAAAAATCATGTCCAGAGAGGAAGAGACCAGCAAGGGAGGGGGTCGTTCAAGAGAGAGGCCAGCAAGAGAATGGGGGATCCGCAGTGAGAGGAGTCTGTAGGTGGCAGCTCAAATGGTGCATGCACTCTCTCAGCCCTTTTCTATACAGCTAGCAGGATTCATTCTGATGAGGCCCAAGATATCAGCACACAGGCTGAGTTACCTCTCAGCCCAACCTTGCAGGAAGTGGTTCCTGCAGGGCAGGGTGGTATCTCTTTGCAGAGTTATGTATGGCTACTTCTTAAGCCTCAGACACCCGTTGTCGAGTGCCCTTTGTGCTAGAAGCAGGGTTGGGAATGGACAGGGTGCATGTGGGTCTTTACCAGGCTCCTTTCTAAACGGCTGTTTTTAGCCCTCACAAACATTGCATGGGGCACGGACCTTGCACCACTGCAGCATTCTTCCAGCAGGGGGACCCATAGTTCAAAAGGCCATGGATCACTTCCACAGAGCCTGAGAGTTCTGATATGCTGGCAGACTCTCTAACTTCAGACCCCTTTTGAGAATTTTTCCATTGGCCCTTTACCTTGTAGGCTGGAATATGCGTCAGACGGCAAAGAGAGGTCTCAAAGAGGCCCAGGAACTGAAGCGGTCGTTTCAGATCCCTGAAGGGGGCAATGCTGCTCTTTGATGGCTCAATGCTGGGAAAAGAAGAGATCGTCCATGTCTGAGCTCTGCTTATTCAGCTCCCTCCAGCACAAAGATAGTTACAGAGCTCCCTGCCTGCTTTGATTACACTTCACAACAAGCCAGAGTAACTGGGTCTAAATTCAGTCATATCCCATCAAAATCCTGGTTAGGGTTTCTTAAAGACAATCGCATCTTTAAAGGCAGTCACATCATACTCCTTGATGGGACCTTTCATCACAGATGATCCCTACTGGTCTGCACAAGAAGTGAATGTGTCCAACAGAAACGACGTTAGGAATTCAGGCAGGGAGACTATAGTTACCCAAGTTCGGCTAGGACAGCAGGGGTACAACTGATTGTTATAAAAAGGGCCATGGGATTTCTAATGATCATAAATAGTCAGGAACCTGATTTTATGTCTCCTCTGAAGGATTGCCATCAGCTCAACACCCCTCTCATTACAATGAAGCACTGGGTCAGAATTGACTCAGAACACTATCAGCAGTGATTGCTGCATCACCGCCGTACTCCTTGAAGATCTACAGCCAACGTTCTCCACAAATTCTGTAAAGAAGCCAGTGCTGCGCACAGCAGTTTTGCTTTCACACTGTAACAGCTCAGAATATGGGAGGGCAAAATTCCTGGCTGATTTGGAGCGAGAGATAATAGTGCTCCCTGTAGATGCTGGTTGGGATTTTCAAAGGGGCCTAAGGAAGTTAGGCTCTCATTGGGGGTGGTATTGACAAATCTCAATATTAGCATTGTAAATTCGAGCTCCTTAAAATACCTGCAGTTATTTCAACTGCAGAAGTAATTCTTTGCTAACCCTTCTAAAAAGTGTTGTGTAGTGAAGCTGATGCAGGAAGGCTGCTGTGCTCCTCCCCACAACTCACTGCATTTCAGTGGTGGACAAGAGTTACTTGAGTACAGTTTGTGGAGGGCTTTGTGGTCTTTTTGGAGGGAAGTGGATGATATATAAACTATTTTTACAGCTATCAGTATGTGAGTAATGTATAAGGAAAAGGACAGCTGCAAAACCTATGTGGATGTGAATGAAAGCCAGGTAGGGCTAATTAACGACTATTCTGAAGCCCTCATCCATGGTGATCAATCCCACTTGGAGAGAGGCTTTAGAGTCACTAGAAATTTGTGACAAATCTCTTTTTCTTGTTATTATTAATAGTTCTAAAGAATTCTAAAGCCCAACAGAGAGATTTGTCCTTGCTGCAGCTTTCAATGAAATTTCCCCTCCCACAGATCCACAGTGACCTCCATCCCTGCCTGGCCTTCTAGCCTTACCTTGTCTGACCCACTTTCTCCTCAATGCTTGAGATGGTGCAGTTCTCCAGCATGGTGTGCCCTGAGATATCTAGTGAGGAGAGGTTTACCAGGTTATCCACAAACAGGCTCAGCACCCGCCGGGTCAGCTTGAATTTGTAATAACTGGACAGGCGGTCTCGGGAAATATCCAAGTGCCTGAAAATGAGAGCAAGCATCTAAGAGTCTGGAGAGCATCATGTGGGGCTTCCCCCATCCTTCCAGGTCAAACCCAGCCCTGCAGAGACCATTCACAAGCACAACTGCTGATTTTCCAAGATACAGGGATGTGACTCTGTGGAACTAGCAGCAGGATGGAGTCTTGTGTATAACCTAAGTGCACCCAGTACCCTTGGATTATACACTAACAGATCCCTGGTGGGGGCCTGTCCAGAATGGAGTATAAAGAATTACTCAGCTAAATGACCAGAATGGCAACTACTGTAGGCTGAGCAACCTACCTTCCCAGTCTTCAACATAAACAGGCATCTGATCATTTCTCTAACCATGGAACTGGCTACATATCTTCTACCTGGTGATCAAATTGCACCAGAAGATCTTCTCATCCCCAGAAAGGTGTGTTACCTCATCTCCCAAAATGAATGACAGAAGCTCTCTGATTCCTCCCTTTGTCTCTTTCTTTTCCAGACTGGATATTGTTGTATCCATGACACTGTACAGAGATCTTAATAATCTCTATTACACCAGCACCATTGCCCTACAGTTTTAAATGTTTGATGTTATATGAAAAACACAACATAAAATTAAATTAATAAACCATGTAATAATAGTAATACACTTCATCAGTACAACTGCCTACCCACAGGGGGCATGTTGTGGCTCCAGTACCCCCTACTGGACAGATGGTCAGGTACATTCCTACCAGAATGTGTGTGAGAGAGAGAGAAGGACTGGGTTGCACATTAGTGATTAAAGACACATAGGTTGGAATTTTCTAAAGGGCATATGTGACTTAGGAGCCTAATTCCCATTTTTAAAGTGACTTGGGCACTTAAGAGTTGAAGTCAACAAAAAATCAGCAGGACTTAGGAACTTACATCACTTTAAAAATGGGAATTAGCTCCTAAGTCACTTGGATGCTTTTGAAAATTTTACCTCTGGTGCTTTTCTGACACGTCTAACGTGTATGAACATGGTGCCCCCTAGTAACCACAGCCTACAAGACTATAAGTGATAAGACTGGTGGACAGGCTCCTTTAATTTGAATGGTAAAGCCCTGTGGTTTTGGACCAGAAAGTCCTGCATTCTATTCCTGATAGCAAATGTGCAGTTTCGCTGGTGACTGTGGTGCTCACTGTTTGCAGCTATGGAGTCATGTGACAGCACTAATTCTCACTGGTAGGCCAGGGGTGCCTATTTGCTTTGGATGACATTGTTTCCTGGATCATCCTCTTTCCCTAACTCTGCGCTCAGAGCAGTAAGATCTGCTGCTTATTTCACATTCAATGGACTTTGGTGGTGCTCAGTGATCAGATGATTCAAGCCAACCACTGATTGCTAAATTTTTCTCTTATCTGTGAGTCAGGCTTAAACATTGGACTTCCTCATTCGATAAGCAACTTGTGGGAGTCAGTTTTGGTTTCACACTGAAATTATTGCTGTGATACCAGCATCCAAGTGTGCCCACAGACCAGGAGTAATTTTGACTGAGGATCAGGTATAAACATAGGGAGCCCCCTCTGAGTACTTGATCTTGCTGTCCTTATGCAGGAAAAACCTCAACGGCCTTCAGCAAGGGCTTTGGGATGTAAAGGAAGTGAATGATCAAGTGCCTTTGAGGGAAAGCTCAGTTCCTCCACCACCACAAACCTAAGATCTGGGATGGGGAAAATGCTCTCAGAAAATCACCATAGGGGCTCAATCCTGAGCAGCTCTGAGCACCTGCAACTCCCAGTGAAGAAAGAACAAGTGAGGAGGGAGGCATCTGCTGACCTGAGCTTGCGGAGCTGTGAGATCACTTGGATGTGCTCCTCTGAAAGGTCCATGTTGTAAAGCACTACGGAAACCAGACTGTCCTTCCACTGGGTCAGAAATGCCACATCATTGAGCTGGATCCCAGAGAGATCCAGGGCAGTGAGGGAGGCCAAAGGTCGAAGCAGTGTCTCCACGTTCACCCCCTCGGTCATACGGCCCAGGTTCAGGAAGCGCAAGCGGCTGAAGCCCTCGAAGGTAAAGTCCTTGACCAAGACTTGGCGAGTGGGGTTCACCAGGCAGTCGTCTTCACAGCCTCCTGGGTTCTCTTCCTCGTAGAAGAGATTACTGCAGCCAAAGAGGCTAAGAGAAACTAGAGTGTGGCTGAAGCTCAGTAGGGTCTGCAGGCTCTTGGCTGTCAGCTTCTCACAGTTAATCAGGGATAGCTCAACAAGGTCCTGGAAGCAGGAAGCCAAAATGTTAGAATTACTTCACTGTCAGTGTTCCTACACCAGTCCCTACAGCAACTCTTGCTGGGAAAGGCTGGGTCTGGAGTACTCAGCTCTCACACAGCCAGCATTTCCACACTGTTCCCTATAGTGGCTCCTGCTGGGAGCAACTAGGAGTAGGACTAGAGTCCTCTGAGCTCCCACACAGCCAGTGCTCCCACTCCATTCCCTGTAGCAACTCCTGCTGTGAAAGGCTGGGGATGGAGAAGCCTCAAGTTCTCCCACAGCTAGGATTCTGATAAAGCAGGTAATAAGCACAAGTAATCTATGGTTCTCCCTGAGCATTGTGAGTGGTTCCTGCTGTGGGTTGCTGCAGAGTGACAGCTAGGAAGACATAGATGCAATACCACCTGCTTTCTGATGGCTTCCAGGTCCTGGTCCTGCACTACGTCCTCCCGCAAATGGATTCGTGCTAGCCTGGTGCTCCGAGGATCTGAGAACAGGGTGAAGAAGCTCTCATGGGGTTCAAAGATGCTGTCTGCATTCACCAGCTCCACATACCTACATGAGAGGTAACAGGGTTAGCTCATCAGTGGTGTTGATATGGGCACACCTGGTAGGATTTTCATCACAGCTATAGCCACAAGAAAACATGTGTGTGTGAGAGACTCTCCCTCTGATCTCGTGGGATAGCCCATGGGTGGCCTGTCCAGGGAATGCCCCCTGACACCACGGGCATTCCCTGGACAAGGCTAGGATGGTGTTGGAATCTGCTGACTTTAAAGGCCCTCTATACTGTAATGCAGCATAGTGGTGCTTAAAGCCAATGGAGAATCAAGTCCCAGGTCTAATACCTCACTAATATAACAATCACACTTGCATCTCAACATTTTCTTTCCTACTGTTGTTACAAGTAACACCCAAGATTCTTGGAACTGAAAGAGATCCAAGAAAATAAGTATTTTTCTTTATTTTCCACCCTGGGGTTTGAATTTTTCCATTTAAAAAACAATGTTTCCCCTTTCCCCCCATTACTTTTTCTAAGCTATGAAATCTTTCTGAGTTTGTTGGAGCTCTCCCTGGAGGACCAGAAAATGGGACAGACCAGGACCCCATTGTGGTGGGTGCTGTATAAACATAGATCTCTTTCCCCCATCAGCTTTCCCAGACATGGTGCCTGTAAGGGCACACCCCTATTTGTTCTCCAGTCAATCATAGAGCTTTCCAGGAAAAACAAGCTAGGCAAAAGCTACATTTCTAATGTAAGAATCAAGCAGAAATAAGTGTAAAGTGTATGCATCTCTCCCCTCGAGTCCTGGCTTCTTCCTCCAGCTTCCATCCCCGATGGACAGCAGCACCCACACAAGCCAATCACGTACTCATTGACGAGCTTGTCACAGATCTCACTCGGCAGGAAGACATCGGGGTGAAGCCGGAGAGTCTCATTGTCCAGTAGGTAGCAGAGGGTCCCCTCCAGGTTGCGGAGGCAATAGTCTGTGCATAATGTCATCAGCGACTCTGGGCTGTCAGATGCCATCTTCAGGGAACAGTGGTGGTGGGCAGGGGGAGCAGGGAACTGTGGCAGAAGGAAGCTTTTCAATTCAAGGGATCCCTGCCCCCCAACCTCAGGAGATTCCCAGCTGGATTTACAGGGACATTAGGACATCTGCAGGCAGACAAAAGACAGACAATCAGATAAAAGAAAAGTACATTGGAAAGTACCCTGAAAATCTGCCAGTGCTTAGGGGGACACTGATGGCTAGGTTCATGGACCAGTCACCTGTTGATGGCAAAGAGAATTGCAGATGTTTGGCCATTTGCAAATAATGCCCTTAACCTCTCTATGCCTCAGTTTCTCCTCCAGTAAAATGGGAATACTCCTCCCCAGGCTTCCATGATGCTATAAAGGTTAGTTAGTTAATGGGACACATGTTCATTAATTAGGTTAAATATTAGAAAAAAGCTTCCAAGCAGTGAGCTGCATCTGTCTGAAGATGAGCCTCTTAGAGGGAAGTGGGGGAAGCCACATTGCTTGAGTCACATAATACTAGACTGAGCAGATCACTAGAAAATATACTCCAGGGCACAATCCAGCATGCAGACTTGATGGGACTTAGCAGCTTGCCCCATCTCTAACATCTAGGATTCTATTTATTTTCATTTCAGTTAAACTGCTTTGCTTTGTACTTAATTTGAACCTTCCCCTGCAGTGCTGAAAGCTCCAAACCCACAGCATTATACCAGCACCTCAGAAGCAGGATATGAAACTGAGTAGGGACCAAACTGATTGGTCTACTTTTATTTTCCAAGCTGAGTGAAATGCAAAGTGTACATAGGAAAGAAAGATCAATCTGTATAACTTCCCTCCATTTTATTTCTCTGAGGTCTTGTCAGTAACAAAAGCCACATTCCTGCAATTCTTCCCTTATGGGCAGACTCCTACCTCTGCATAAAGCCCTAATGAAGCCAACTGGGCTCTGTGTGACTGAACCCCTGCAAAGTCAATGGGGCTCCATGCAGGCACAGAGATACAGTTACAAGAACAGGGCAGTGACATTATTTTTAATACAATGAAGGGTCTGATCCTGTAGTCACATATACGCATGAATAATATTACTTGTGAGTAGTCCCATGTGTAAGCATTTGCCGGATCAGGTTCTCAGAGGAGCTGGGGCTTTAAAGCTGACCTGTAAAAAGAATTGGGCTGGGGGCTTTGTTTTACTTTACAATGCATAAAGACAGTCAGAAATGTTTGAGGGTTTTTCCTGTTTGTTTTTCATCTAAGAAATATCAGAAATGCAAAGTCTGGTCTCCTTGCTGTTGCAGGAGAACTTCTTGGGAGTCTCAGAAATGTTTATCACATATTACCTGAAGGAAGCATGTGAGAGAGAGCACGAATGTGGGCAAATCTTTAACATAAAACATATTTTTGCTGAAATTTTCATTAACTATTGGAGTTAAGTGTTTTAAGCAGCTGTACTAAAAATCCCTTCCCTTCTCCACTGCTCAGCTTTCACTCTCTTGACTCTTGGGATAACCATGACAGACATGCTAGACATCTGAATTTCTAGTGTAAAATCAGAGGCACACACAAAACCAAAACTTTTTTTTTTAAATAAACACTTTCAAGCCTTCTTTATACATTGTATAGAAGCAAAAACAGGCACTAGAAACCTTGTGTATACATTCAGACAGAAAGTGCATGAGATGGGTGGTTGTTAGATAAGGTGGTACCATACAGACGTTTTGTTAGCTGTTGCCATCTAAACATCAGAAAGAAGTTTCTTGACAAGTGTTGAACTTAAAGGCAACAATTAAAAAGGCATTTGTGGCATCTTCCCCTTCAAGGGCAGACATTTCATCTGCACCCTGTCTTAACAGTTTCAGATTGCCTATGTTGGTTCAGGCCCATCTGTACACCCCTGAGGATTGTGTCCCAAGCCACCCTCTCCAACTACCTGGCTAGTTGCTTCCTAATAAGGCACAACTCCAGACCACACTCTTGACCCACAGCAGCACCCTGCATCTGGGAGGAAAGGAGAAGGCTCCTCTGTGGTACCCTGTTAATGGTGCCTCATGGACCAGCCAGCAAGGGGTCACCGAGCCGCAGTTAAAACATCTTTCTCTCCCTGCTGCTGCTTCCAGCTTGAGCCAGACCAGGATATCACCCACAAAGTGATAGAAATCTGCTCTCTCTTGAATCCTCTGCTGTCTTCTTTTCCATACAGCACAGCATTTGCATCATGTTTAGTGTCTCATTTGGGTTTTTATAGAGGTCCTTGCACTGCTTTCTTGTGTGTGCACAATAAACACTGAGGTTACATGCTGCATGCCATCACTGATGTGGGATATTGTACCCCCATCTTCCTTTAACTATAACTCACTCCCCACATGGGAAAAGCAAAGCAATGAAAACCCGAGATGACCACGAGCACCAATAACTTACCTGGGTTGTGGCAGAGACAGAGTTAGGCGCCTGAGACCGCTCTTCTATAGCAGCTTTCATCAAAGGTTCTCAAAGCACTTTATAACCATGAATTAACCACCAGCACCCTGGGAAATAGAACTATTCTCCCATTTCTATAGATAGATGGGAAAACCAAGTCACAGAGAGTTGAAGCAAATTCGCCTGAAGTTATGCACTGAATCTATGGCACAGCTGGGAATAGAACCCATATCTCCTGACTCCCAGGCCTATGCTTCAAATCCAAGGCTATCACCTACATCCCCCCAAAAAATTACTGACAGCTGAAGTGCAGAGTTAGCTGATTCCACCCCCAAAGTACTGTGCAAGTAGTGATCACAGCACCACTGAGGAGTCTGATGGCCATGCTCCTTCTCTCCAGTCCCAGAGCAGCTGTTGCTCTGGAAGGTGTTGCAAAATGTCTGTAACATCCAGTCTTTGCTTTTCATCATGGGATTCCAGAGAGCAGCACACTCAGTGCAGAAGGACAAAACAGCAAACATTGACTCAGTCTCTCTCCCTGTCCCTCCTCTCATGGGGAGTCATTCCTTAAAGCGTTCCCAGGCTATTTTCTTCATCATCACCATGTTATAACTAACTCCAGTTGCACTGTGACAGGTTAGAAAGGAGTAGCCATGTTAGTTTGTATTAGTAAAAACAACGAGGAGTCCTTGTAGCACCTCAGAGACTAACAAATTTATTTGGCATAAGCTTTTGTGGGCTATACCCACTTTGTTATATCACACGAAAGCTTATGTCCAAATAAATTTGTTAGTCTCTAAGGTGCCACAAGGACTCCTCGTTGTTTTAACTCCAATTGGTTAACACAGGATTCTCCACTGTAGCCACTGCCCCACAGGAAGGCACCAGTCAGATCAGGCAGGTAGATCAATCAGGAACCAGCCCTGTCCCCTCAGAAGCTCCAGTCAGGTAGTCTGCTGCTTTGACCATGACTTCAGGGATAAGGTAACCACTCAGATTCAGGAACTGAATGGTCCCCATGGGAGACAGGAGCACAGCTGTGGCTTAGCTTTCCTATCAGCCCAGGCTCCAGCCTTCTGATCCCTCCCTTTGCTTCAGGACAGATTTCTGTGCAACCTAGGTAGCAGCAGGAGTTTCAAATCAAAACTCCGTTCTTCTTTCTGTGTCTCATTAATTCTCCTTTAGAGAATGCGCTTCAGTGCCAGGAACAAGAGCCAAACAAGTAATTAACCCAACACGGAAAATAACGACTCAAGAAAAAAGGCAGAGATCAGCAGAACTGCTCTTTGTTTCGGAACAGCCGTCCACCTAGTCTAGCCCTAGTTTCCTGAATTTGGCTGAATTTGGCTCCTGTATTCTGGATCTGCATGTACCTGATTCTCAGCATCAGAGGATATGAAGTGGTTTGTGTCTTCTCCTTTCCATGAACATCCCTGGAAATAAAATATCCAGGCAATGGGCAGAATCCCCTCCCCAAATTTCAAACGCAAAACTCTCATCTTAACCTACTGCATTCTGACATAAAACCCATTTAATAAACTATCTGGTGGAGAAGCAGGTTGGGGGCTCTGCTACCTTGTGCCCAAGGTACAGAGAGGTTTCAGAACGAGAACAGTTACAAATGGGCTTTACAGAAAGAAAATTAAACCCAGCAATCAACAAAAATCTTTTATAGGATCTGGTTAATTCAGACGATGGTAATGGGAGATGCAGCCTTTCACTTCTAGTGATGGTCTTGCAGGTCACACAATTCTATTCTGGGCCATGTTGGTAGCAACTGAATGTCATTACCTCCCAGTGGCTGCTTGATGGCTCCAATACCCCGGTGATGGGTGCAGTATAAGGAGCTAAAGGGATGTGAAATGAGTTGGTGGGTCTCAGTCCAGTTCACAGAGGACACAGACTGTGTCTTTCTATACGTTTGTATATTGTCTAGTGCAATAGGGTCCCAATCCTGATGAGCACCGTTGGATGCTACTGCAATGTAATCAGCTGACTCTGATATTTCATAGAACTGGGGCGCAGAAATGATCTGTGCTTTAATCCCTTAGCTTCCAAGAACCACCACTATTACCATATGCAAAAGGCACCCCACTCTAATCTAGGGGATAGGGATTAAACTGTCACAGTAAAGCATCACTACAGAAGAGCACTCACCATTATGTGTATTAGAGTAGTGCCCAGAAGCTTCAGTTGAGATTTGGGCCCCATTGTGCTGGACACTGTACAAACACAAAAATAGAAGATCCTGCCCTGAAGTTCCTAACTAGGAGCACAAGGGGACAAGGAGCAGGGAAATAAGGGGATCTCTGATGGGAACACAATGTTGCATGCTTTTACTAGGTATAGGCGCCATATTTGTAAGCGAACTAGAGATACTGCCTCGCCATTATCATAAGGTGTGGGCTCTTCTAGACCACTTAGCTGGCTGGCTGGTTGTCTACCTGGCTACCAGATTGTCACCCATGGTTTCCAAAGTGGGCAATGAACTGCCTGGTATGTGTGAAGGGTCAGGGATGTGTGTGAGGAAGGTGTGCAGAGGATCCAAACAGTGAGGCACTCAGTGACCAAGAGACCACTATAACCCAACTGCACAAGTCAAGTACTGATTTCCCACCCTGGCAGATCCCCTTCCATCTTGGAAGAGGGTTGATCCAAGGGGACAGAGTTATTTAAAACAAGCTTGTTAACCAGTGTGTGCCCCATGCTGGCTAGAGCCATCAGCCCCATCCAAGGCATCTGGGGAGTAGTACACCACCCTCTTAGCATTCATCAAAATGAAGGAAACTATGAGACACAGCATTCCTCCACCCCTAGCCTCCCAGATCCAAACAGCCGCTTCTGTGGGTGCTGCTCCTCTATGAGATACATCTGCATTTTTAAGACATTCCCAGCTTCACCCACATGTGAGGCCTGGTGCTGCTGTTCTCACACTTAGGAATGCCTGTGTTAGAATTTGTATCTTGGACTTCAGATCAATCCCCTCTTCTATTACAGGCTCTCTTCAGCCTGGTACTTGAGGCTAGGCCAGATTCATTGTGGCTCAGTGCCAAGGTGCATAACCTTCATATTTGCTGCTACAAAGATGATTGGCAAGGCTTTCAGCATCATGAGTTTGCCCACAAAGAGGGCATAACGAATATTAGCATGAACAGATCACAAGGGATTATTTAAAATAACAGATTGAATGTAAATCCAGAGCTCAGCATAGGTTACATTCTGAAGGAAAACTGCATGGCTCATTTATATTGCATTTACACAGCACTTCACAGTTCCAAAGCACTTAACAAATACTAACTGATCATCCCAACTGATGCAGGAGATATCATCCCTATTTTACAGGTAGGGGAAATGAGGCACAGAGCAGTTAAAATATTCATAGTGTGCTGAGAATTTAGGAATTCTTTGGTGCTCATCCTTTGCTCAGACCACACCAAACATTATAAATCAGACAGATTATAAACAGGGAACAGGTTGCCATTTGTATATGACTATGGCGCAGATACTCCTTTTAAAGTTAAAATACAGTACAAGATTGTTGGTGCTGTTCGCAACGGTCACCCACCCAGTAAAACATCTCCAGAAAAGCCTGTTATGATTCGCATTAACACTGTGCATCACCAGATCGCAATGGCCTCCAAAGATATTTTGAGCTGTTTCACCAGCCTGCAGAATGGTCCCTGTCAAAATCAGGTTTTTCTGTCCCTTGAAGGAAGGGACAGACAGGGTGAAACTCCCTTCTGCAATACTACCTACATCTGCCTCTCCGGAAGAGCTGCTGTACCTGTTTCCAATCTGTTTTAAAGGTCGCCCCATTAAACAGTTTCATGAGAGCTGTTACCCTTTTACAGGATCTCTCCTGCAGGACATTGTATTCCAACATTGTCATGAATGAGTCATGATACATTTGCACAAGTGCCCAAAGACATTTTGGGGCTGCTTTAATGCCATTCAAGACGTGCAGAGGTCCCACGGAAATTGGCTCTATAGCTTAGGCGCAGCTCATGGATCCTCCTCGGTCATGTGTCAACCCTGGGAAAGGAGGAGGGTCTTTGCTCGCTCCTTTCCAGTGGGCACGGGTCCGGCTGGGTATCCCTGGTAACGGGGGGACGGTTACCCCTCTCTTAGGGGGTCACCCAGAGTGGGGAATCACGTCTCCCGAGGGTGGATCCAGAGGATACAATGCTCCCTCCCATGCCCCCCCTCCCCGCTGGGTGGATGGTCAAGTATCCTCCCCGGGGCAGTAGTGGGTGTGACAGGTCCCGTCCCTCACCCCGCACAGTGGGTGGATCCTGGGTCTCTGACCCGCGGCAGCCGGGGGATGGGGTCCCCGCAGTGAGCGGATCCGGGATCGGGTCCCCCCCGGGCGCCGGTACCACGAGTCAGCCCCGCATGCTCTTATCTCCGATCTCCCTGGCACCCACCTGGCCCGAGGCCCCTGCCCGGCTCTCTGGGTAGAGGGGATCCAGGTTCGTTCCGGTTCCGGTCCCCGGGGGCGGGGGTCTGTGTGTCCGCCTCAGGGTCCGCTCCTGCCCCCCCCCCCCGCAGCAGCCTCCGCTGTCAACAAATCCACCCGTCACTTCCGCCAGCCGGAGCCCGGAGCCCTAGACTGCCTTTCCCGGGAAACAGAATCCCCAGGCAGAACGTTCCGCTGCCTGGGCAGAGGCCACAATTCCCCCATCCCACCCCACCTTTCGCCCTAACCCCAGGGAGCTGAAAGGTTCCAGACGGACCGGAAGGGTGACACCTCCCTCTGCGCCTTATCCCCTGGGAACCTGGGAAATCCCATCGCATTGCAGCCTTCCCTCAAGCCACAAGGTGACATCACATCATGAGAGTGCAGCACGGTGACATCATGGCACAGTGAGATGACATCACAGCCTGATGGTGTCCCAGCATGGTGAGATGGTATCACACTGTGATGGTGGCCTGGCGTGGAGATATACTAATACCTAGCTCTTACTTACATCCAGTTTTTTATCAGGACATCACAAAATGCATTCTAAAGGAGGATAATATTATTGCCATTTTACAGATGGGGAAACTGAGACACAGATGGGGGAGCGATTGTCCAAGGTCATCCAGCAGGTCAGTGGCAGAACAAGAAATAGAACCCATAGCTCCTGAAACTCAGTCCATTGTCCTGCCAGCTAGGCCACACTGCATTTTAGCATGATGGGTGGGAGAGATAGCTCAGTGGTTTGAGTATTAGCCTGCTAAACCTAGGGTTTTGAGTTTAATCCTTGAGAGGGTGATTTAGGGATCTGGGGCAAAAATTGGAGATTGGCCCTGCTTTAAGCAGGGGGTTGGACTAGATGACCTCCTGAGGTCCCTTCAAACCCTGATGTTCTATGATAATATGATTGCATTGTGGAAGTATGTCAGAAATACAGGATATTGGGATGATGTTGCATTACATTGTATCTTACCACAATGCTGTAGCATTGTGACACATTGATTTTTATTGCAGTGTAATGACATTCTATAGCAGTGTGTATGGTAACACCCATTGTTTCATGTTCTCTATGTATATAAATCTCCCCACTGTATTTTCCACTGAATGCATCCGATGAAGTGAGCTGTAGCTCATGAAAGCTTATGCTCAAATAAATTTGTTAGTCTCTAAGGTGCCACAAGTACTCCTTTTCTTTTTGCAAATACAGGCTAACACGGCTGCTACTCTGAAACCATTCTATAGCATGTTAACTAGGGCTGTCAAGCAATTAAAACAATTACCTGATTAAAAAAATTAATTGCAATTAATCGCGCTGTTAAATGCCAGTAGAATACCATTTATTTTAAATACTTTTGGATGTTTACTACATTTTCAAATATATTAATTTCAATTACAACAGAGAATACAAAGTGTACAGTGCTCACTTTATATTTATTTTTGATTACAAATATTTGCACTGTAAAAAATGTATTTTTCAATTCACCTCATACAAGTACGGTAGTGCAATCTCTTTATCACTAAAGTTGAACTTACAAAAGTATAATTATGTAAAAAAAAATGCATTAAAAAATAAAACAGTGTAAAACTTTAGAGCCTACAAGTCCACCCAGTCCTACTTCTTGGTCAGCCAATCACTCAGACAAACAAGGTTGGTTACAATTTTCAGGAGATAATGCCGCCTACTTCTTATTTACAATATCACCTGAAAGTGAGAATGGGCATTTGCATGGCACTGTTGTAGCTGACATTGCAAGATATTAACGTGCCAGATGTGCTAAAGATTCGCATGTCCCTTCATGCTTCAACCACCATTCCAGAGGACATGCTTCCATGCTGATAGGTTCTGCTTGATAACGATCCAAAGCAGTACAGACTGATGCATGTTCATTTTCATCATCTGAGTCAGATACCACCAGCAGAAGGTTGATTTTCTTTTTTGGTGGTTTGGGTTTTGTAGTTTCCCCATTGGAGTGTTGCTCTTTTAAGACTTTTAAAAGCATGGTCTATACATTGTCCCTCTCAGATTTTGGACGGCACTTCAGATTCTTAAATATTGGGTCTTTTATGAATTACACCTGGTAGGACACGCATACAACTGCTGCGAATTATACCTTGTAGGACACGCACAGTTCGAATCTAGGCTGAGGCACAGAAACAAAGTCCACAACTGCAGAGTTCCCAAAAAACACTAAGTTTATTACGCTCGAGAGTGGTGCCCCCCTGCTAGCCAGGGGCGGACCCTGAATTCAGATTATACAAAGGTTATATACTTTTTAGCAAAGCATGTTGCCCTCGTGCATCAGAAACCTTAGCCAATACACAAACCCTTGTCTTATCTACCATCTATCCCTGCTTGGTGCATTCCTCGTGCTATACCAGTATGTTAATTACACAGCATGGTCCTACAGCCATGCATCAGTAACTTTTATTATCAGAATGGGAGGCCTCACATCAATGCCAAGAGACAAGGAGTTAGAGACTGACAAAAACCAGATACTGGGAGTCAAGGCAGGCTGGAGACAAGGAGGAGGATTTTCACAGGGATTCAGTATCTAAGGATCACTCCTCCTGGTGTATGACGTGCTGGCATTTAAACAATGGTGGGCCCCAAACCAAAATGGAGTCACATGTGCTAACTTTTCCTTAACAGGTTGAATGCTGTAGCTATTTTTAGAAATCTCACATTGGTACCTTCTTTGCATTTTGTCAAATCTGCTGTTAAAGTGTTCTTAAAATGAACATGTGCTGGGTCATCATCCGAGACTTCTATAACATGAAATATATGCAGAATGCGGGTAAAACAGAGCAGGAGACCTACAATTCTCCCCCACCTAAGGAGTACAGTTAAAAAAATAATGTGTCAATTAAATTTGTAACCAGCATCATCAGCATGGAAGCATGTCCTCTGGAATGGTGGCCGAAACATGAAGGGGCATACAAATGTTTAGGATATCTGGCAAGTAAATACCTTGCAACAACAGCTACAAAAGTGCCATGTGAACGCATGTTCTCACTTTCAGGTGACCTTGTAAATAAGAAGCAGGCAGCAGTATCTCCTGTCAATGTAAACAAACAAATTGTCTTAGCGATTGGCAGAATAAGAAGTAGGACTGAGTGGACTTGTAGGCTCTAAAGTTTTACACTGTTTTGTTTTTGAGTGCAGTTATATAACCCCCGCAAAAAATCTGCATTTGTAAGTTACACTTTCACAATAAAGAGATTGCACTTCAGTACTTGTATGAGGTGAATTGAAAAATACTGTTTCTTTTGTTTATCATTTTTGTAATAAAAAAATAATATAAAATGAGCACTGTGCACTTTGTATTCTATGTTGTAATTGAAATCAATATTGAAAATTTAGAAAAACAGCCAAAATATGTAATAAATTTAAATTGGTATTCTATTGTTATAATAATATATATAATATAATTGTTATAAGTGCAATTAATCGTGATTAATTTTTTAATCACAGTTAATTTTTCTGAGTTAATCACATGAGTTAACTGTGATTAATTGACAGCCCTAATGCTAACATTGCATTTTACCACATGATGATGTTGCATTTCACCACAGTGACTTGTGTTGCGGTATGATGACATGCTGTGACCTGATGTTATAACATTTCTATATCACGATATTGAGTTGCATCGTGATTATGATGGTTTACTTTGCACCATAATGAGGTGGTGTGACGTGAAGATATTTCATTGGCGCATGATGTTGTTGTAGCTGAGGCCTGGCCTGACATGAGTAATTACCACATGGATGTTGTGATGCAGTGTAATAAACCTTAAAATACACGTTACTTCCAGCTGTGATGACACTTTGGTGCACTTTGCTGCATGACACAGTTACATTTTGACATGTTTGCTTCCGAGTGAGGGATAATGTTTCTGCCAAGTATGACAATACTGAGTCATAATATCATCCTGTAGCACTGTGTCTTGTTGACTGACTGTCTCAACATGCCAAATTGATTCACCCTTAGCACAACAGTGCAGGGGATGGAATCTAACACCCCAGCTTTTGAGAAGTGCCTCAGGATCTTCAACATGCACAGCAAGCAAGACCTTAGTTTTTAATTCATGGTCAAAAGACTTCCACAGAATAAACTGCCTGGAATGCATTTTCAAATACCTCTAGTTTAATTATATTTTGTTCACGAAGAGCAATGGATTTCTCATTATCATCTTCATTGTGTTCCTTCAGTGAATGTGAACATGAGTTCATACTGCCACAGCAACACTTTGCCAACAACTTCAGCTGCTATATGGCTTGGAGCAAAATAGGAAATGATCCTTTCCTCAGGAATCTTTCTGGATGAAAAGTGCCATGTAAATCAAATTTTGTACTGAAATCCTCCACTATTGGAAAAATAAATATATATTTGTATGTTAAATGTGATATATACCTACATGATGTCAGAGGATTCTTTGAGCCAAGAAATGAGTGAATTCTGGCTGCTCAGACCAGAGATGACAGGTGAATTTAAGAAAGGAACCAAAAAGCTCCTGGATTATTAAAGGAGGAAAAATCTGGGAGAATACAGTGAAAAAAATGACCTTACAGAATGCAGAGTGCCGTGCAGTCCCAGCTGAACTGAATCATTTCACACCCTAGTGGAAATTCTAGTAGACTCCATTCTGATCCTTCAGTGAGTCTTTTGGTTTCGTTTGAAGGTCTAATAAGCTCATAATGTAGTAGGCTCCATTGTTGATCTCTGAGCTGAAGCCCCCCTATTTACCAGCTGTGTTAACCCGACAGGCCCAACAGTGTTTGGCACCTACAGGCCCTTTTCCTCCAGCCTGTGACAGAAGCTGATTAAAGTGATCCACACACAGATTCTTCAAAACCTTAATTTTTCCTAGCAAAAATTGGTAAGCCCAATTAGCTCCATGTGTGGTTTGGGAGAAGCTGCAGTATGCTCTCTGTCTCTCTCTCTGACACAGAGACTCATTTCCACTCTAGCTGCTGCTAACAACTCACTCAACCCCCTTTCCTCTTCTAAGCCTGAGTCCTTTAACTGTTTAGTATCCCTTTTTATCCTAGACTTTGGCCTAGAAAGGAGGGCTTGTGGCATCTTAGAGACTAATAATACATTTATTTGAGCATAAGCTTTCGTGAGCTACAGCTCACTTCATCGGATGCATGCAGTGGAAAATACAGTGGGGAGATTTTATATATACAGAGAACATGAAACAATGGGTGTTACCCAAGAGTGATCAGGTAAGGTGAACTATTACCAGCAGGAGAGCAGAGGGGACGGTGGAGGGGGGGACCTTTTGTAGTGATAATCAAGGTGGGCCATTTTCAGCAGTTGACAAGAATGTGTGAGGAACAGTAGAAAGAGTAAACCTTGCTAGTTTGATGGAGCCAGGAAGTAGGCGTCCTCAATTAATAGCCCGCATTATTTTCTTAAGGAGCCTTATTTCTGTAATTGTTTCTCCCACTTTCTTCTCCCCTAACAGCCTCCTTTGATTTAACTTTAAGCACTCAAACAGGATAATATCAAACAGGTAAATGGAGGTGTATATATTTATAAAAAAACAATACACTGAACTCCCTCATTCTTCACAGGCCCCAATCCCAGGCAGGGCCTGGAGGCTCTACCATAATACAAATCACAATAGTAGTCCTGTCATGACAGCCCACAAGCCAGGTTTGAATTCAGACGGGACCAGGGAAAATGTGTTCCCGTCCTCTTTCTGACAACATTTAAATGAATTAGTTCAATAGCTAGCGGGAGAGGATTCACAAGGAAAGCCAGTTCTCTTGCTAGCCAAGTCCTGTGGACAAGCTGGGCACTGTGGCTGTGCCCAAGGTGATTAACTCCCCCTGCCTCAGGCTGCAAGTCTGTAATTCACGGGACTTCTTCCCTTTCAGGCTGGTCCATGCTGCTGCATCTAAAACACCCCCCTCCATGACAGGGTCCAAGGTAGCAGAGTCTAACCCCGCAGGGAGGGAGCCAGGGCCCAGCAGGCGAGGGCTCTGGCTGCGGGGCCAGGCAGAGGAGGGGCGGGGCCAGGCAGGGGGCGGGGCCTCTCACCCAGGCCCGGGGCGGCTCTTTCCGCAGGGCCCCGCCCCCTCCCCGCCTCTCCTTCCCGCCGCCTAGGGCCAGGTTTCCAGCCGGACCGTTTATTCGGGCGCGCGGCCGCCGCCGGGGGGGGACCGGGAAGTCACCATGTCGAGTCTGCACAAGAGCAGGTGGGGGGGCTTGGGCCTGCCTTTCCCCGTCCCCGAGTCGGGCCGCTGCCCGCCAGGGCCTGAGGAACCCGGGGGGAGGGCGGGTCCGGCCCCGAAAGCGGCCCCCTCCCGCCGCGCCCATCCTTTCTCTGGATGCTGGTCCCCCCCCGCCCGCCCCCTCCCCGGAGCGAGGGGGTCCCCCCTCCCGGCCGGGGGGGCGCCCCCATAACCGAGCCCTGGGGCAGGTGTGTTCTGGTCCCCAGCCTCCTGCGGGGGAGGGGCTGGCCCAGCTAGGAGGAGGGGGAGGCGGCTGTGGATAAGACCCCCCCCTTCCCCTATCTCCGAGGGGGTCTCTGCTTGTGGTTGGCGGCTTTCAGCAGGGTGTGGGCTGAGGAGTGAGATGCTGGGGTGGCTTCTCGGCGGGGGGGCGCTTCAGAAACATTGGGATGTGTATGGGTCGAAGTGGTGTCGGCAGATAGGTCTGTTCTGTGCGATTCTGTTCTGCAGAGTCGGGGTGGGGGAAATGGGGCATACTGACCTATGAAGAGTTGGGGTGCTTCATAGCAAATGATGCTCCTGCATAGGGCAAAAAATCTGAGCCAGAGCACAGCGTTACAGCCCGTTTGTGATGCGTGGCTCTGCGTTTAACGGAGCTACAGGCTTTCTTCCCTTTGGGTGCAGCTTCACTAATGCAGCATTGTGGAAGTGCTGGCACCAAAAATTAGGGGGCTTTGAGGATTATTCAAAGGTTTCCTAAAGCTGGAGTGTCCCAGCCTTTCAGTATAGGTGTAAGATGGGAAACTTCAGTATCTAGGAGAGCCTGAGGTAGGCGCTATTACATATGGCTGTTTGCTTTTGCAGTCTGCCTCACTTACTGTACTTGCAACTGAAAAGCAGCTGTGATTAAAAAGTCCTTATCAGAACAAAAGCAAATCATGTTTTTGTAACTATTTACAATGTATGTTTTGTGGTGTAAGTGCCCTTGAAATAAGTAATCTTGAGTGCAAGCCAGGGATAAGATTGATTCAGTGAGAGAGAGCAAGTGCAAGCCAGAGATGAGATTCTCTCAGTGAGAGACATCACAAGCCTAAACTCAAGAGAACTATACAGATTTTTAACAGTAACTGCCTATTCTGAGTGTCTAGGAAAGTCCTCAGTGTATATATCTTTTATGTCTAGCTGTAACGGCCAATGGGGACATTGTGGCCGGAGCTTTGATGCCTGGCTGGCAGAGGTATTTGTGCTGTGATCATTTCAGGAAAGCAAGATGCAATATAACTCTGATACCTTCACCTAATCACCTGACTCGCCCTTGAAAGTCTATCACCTTTATATAATTTGTGTGTGTGGCCACGCTTCTTTTGTAGGATTGCAGAATTTCAGGATGTCCTTGCGGAACCCAAGATCGTTCTGCAGAAGCTCTGTGAGCTCTGCTTTAGTGGTAAGTGACTTCTGCAAAACTTCGTTGCGTGGGCAACCACAAAGCTTCCACAGCAAGAATGTCCAGTTCAGGCCTATATTGACAGTTCAGTAACAGACTTGGCTGTTGCACCTATTTTGCTGTAATAGGATTGAGCGAGTTGTAGATACAGTTCAAGATGGAACACTGAGTGATGGGGCCTGTAGTCTCTAGGCCTTGCATTGTGGGTTGTATTTTAGCCACACTTGGTCTGAAGGTCTACACTCTGAAGCCCTTGATACCACAATCATGAGTGCCGTGTAATGCCTAGATGGTGGTTGCTTTCATCCAGAGCTGCTACTATCTTTCCAGTGGATAAAAAGAATTTGAAATCTTAAGCATAAAATGTCAATCTCCACTAGATGATTAGCTAATGTTAAATAAGCAAACATCATCTGTGCTACCGCTAAGTTACCAATGTCATAAATGTTTAACAAAGCAGAGCATGTCCCAAATCAAAGACTAAGGGATGTGATTAAAAGAGTTACCAACTGTTTGAATGGTTTAGAGGCAATTTTAGCTGTACAATATATGGTCTCTGAAACTTCAAATGCAGACAAAAAACTCTTCTTCCTTCACTCCCTATAAAATATCCACTAATTCCTTCACTCAAGACACCATCTGCATATTTCACCTGAAGCATTCCTTCCTTTGCTCCATGGACCATATCATTTTTTCCCTTATGCTTAGCCTAGTCATCTTCCCTTGCAAGAACCAAATATGCAAGTCACTTTTTACTTGCTGTATTAACTTTTTTTGGTATGCCCTAGAGCTTCTCAATATCTTTGTAAAACTCCTTGCCAGCTTGAAAAGTGCTGCACTCCTGTTTGCTTGGTAGCATCAGCATAAATGCTGCGTAATGCAGTGAAAGGGCTGGGACTAACTTAATTGACTCTGCCTGATGTATTTCACAGGGATTCCTTTTGATGGTGGGCTGCGCTGCCTCTGCTGGAAGGTGGGTTTTGCTTGGGGCTTTTCTTGTCTTCTATAAGTTGCGCTCTGGATTGTTTGATTCTGCAAAGTTTTGGGCATTTCAAAAACACAACAAATTGGCTTATCACGACCTAAGAGGCTACTGTGAATCAACAGCTCTTGGCTTGCTGAAAAATCAGGGAAATTTATTCTAGCTAATCTGACGTGATAGTAACAGACATGCTTGTGTGGGGGAGATCATTTGGGCAGGTTGTTGGGAGGGTCTGTACAGCTTTGGTGCATGTACAGCCCCCACTATTAAACCCAGTGGGGTTGAGCTACTGAATTTGCCACTTAAGTGGAAGGAATTTGCTATGCCTTTTTGCAGGGTGATGTTAAAATGTATCCTCCAGACACTGATGGCTACAACTTGATAAAGTACCAGGCATTCTTCAGGAAGATTCCATTTTCCTCAATGAGCCAGTTCTAATTCTGGTCACCCCCTCATTTGTTTTGCTGAACTTCTAATTGTTAATACCTTCTGCTTCAAGGAGTAATGTGTATGTTCCTTCTGTCCAGATCCTCTTGAACTACCTCCCTGTGGAGAAGGCCTTATGGAGCACCTTGCTGAAGAAGCAGAGGTAATGATCTCTGTACTCTCCAGCCCTAATATCCTTGTGGAGTAGAGACCCGCAGCTTCTTAGCTGTCATTAGCATTTGAAAAAATATTCCTATTTCTAAGGGAGCCTGTAAAATTAGCGACTTTTGTGTGGAAGGAAAAAAGTATTGTTCCCCCCCGTGTTAATTCTGCAGACTGCCCTGGAGGTTAATGTGATGACCTTTCACAGTTGAGCTGGACAATTCTCGTAGAAGAGGTCAAATGCTCCCTGTCTGAGCAGGGGGGCACAGAGGCACCTGTCTGGGTTCAGGGCGGATGTCTTTTGTTTCATTGTATTTATCTTCTAGTTTCTAACATGACTTCCTCCTCTCCTTGTTAAGGGAGCTGTATTCCCAATTCCTGAAGGAAATGATTATCCAGCCTGGGATAGCGAAAGCCAACCTTGGTGTCTCCAGGGAGGATGTGACCTTAGAGGACCATGTAAGTATAGTTTGGTCTTCATGCGGAAGGGAGTTCTTGTAAGTTTCAGACGGATCTTGGGATGATCCATGGTGATCCTTCCTGCTGGCTTAATAGAATAAAATATTTTGAAAACCTAGAAATGGGGTGTTGAGCCCTTATGAGGGTGTCTAGCTCAGTGACGTCCAGACTGAAAAAAGCTGTAAAATACTGTCCTAGGGTAACTTATCCTTTCCTTTTTCCCTTTCCCACTGGCATCCTCAATGAGCTGCTTGTCCATGCAATAGACTTCAGATGGGAGTAAAGGATCAATATGATTAAAGGCTCAGTGGAGGGAGGTCACAGCATGGAGCTGCTAGCAAAATGAATCTCTCCATTTAACCTGTAAATCCTCTCCATGGATGGAAGGCAAAATGGGCCAGTCTGAAACCAGAGTATAAGAGAAGCAGCATTGGCTAGTGGTTAGACTATGGGATTGGGAATCAAAAGACTTTTATTCACAGCTCTGCCACTGATTTGCTGTGTGACTCTGATGGTCACTTCACCTCTCTGTTCCTCAGTTTCCCCTCTGTACAATTGGATTAACAGTAATCCCCTTGCAAAAGTGCTTTGAGAGCCACTTATGAGAAGGGTTATTACACTGAAGGATCCATTTTTATTTTTTTAAGTGGTCAGGGAAAAGTGCAAAGGTGGGGTAACTGCTCACACACCTCTTCTCCTACCCCAGCCTCTCCTGTTAGTAGCCAATCATCTATGTCAGTGTGATCTTTGGAAGGGTTCATACTGTGCCTGGCATGTCTGTGACACTCTGAGCTTTAACTTATTTGTTACTGTGACCTTTGAAGTTCTTGGAATGTTTGCTTTTTTGTTTTTTTGTTTTGTTTTGAATGTTTTTTCAAACATTGTCTGTGCCTACTCCAGCCTCTCCTGTTAGTAGCCAATCATCTATGTCAGTGTGATCTTTGGAAGGGTTCATACTGTGCCTGGCATGTCTGTGACACTCTGAGCTTTAACTTATTTGTTACTGTGACCTTTGAAGTTCTTGGAATGTTTGCTTTTTTGTTTTTTTGTTTTGTTTTGAATGTTTTTTTTTTGCCATCACTCAAATGCCCTTCAGATAAGTGTTACATTCCATTAGTACAGTTTTGGAAAGTCCTGTATTTGAGCTTGTCTTATGTGTATGTTGTAATGTCCTATGCTTAGTCTATTCCACACTTCCCCGGTCTTGGGTAAACTTGCATTAACTAAACTTTGCACTAATCCACCCAAGCTGGTAATTTTTCGTCAGGCTTCTCGGAGTTCAGATAATCATTACACTGTTATCACTGTGTTGACTATGCAATGCACGTATACAGTGGCCGTACCTCTTATAGCGGTTAATATGGAAAATCTCCCTCCACTGATTGGGGCTTTAACCAGAATTCCTGTTAACACAGGTTAGTGAAGCCTGACTGCAGCAGCGAATCCACTAAGACAGGTGAGACTGGATTAGGGAGAGTCTGCTCATACTGCTCTGGTTGAAAGGTTGAAAGTAACCACATAGTCTTCACTGGTCTACCAGATGTGTGCTGACTCATTTGAGGTAGGCCAGTGCCCACAAAGTATCAGCTGCCCAGAGAAAGCATCCCCATCTGTCTAGCAAATCAGGCTTTAAACATGGCTCTCACTAGAAAGGCAATAGCACAATCTTCCTAATCTGTGTAGGCAGAGCCAAAAGGCCTCACCTCAGCTTTCAGCAGTGACAGGCTTGCTTGTCAGTAAAACATGAACTTACCATGTTTTGTGTGATGTCTTTTTGTACAGCCACTCAATCCGAACCCAGACAGCAGATGGAACACTTACTTCAAGGACAACGAAGTGCTGCTGCAGATAGACAAGGATGTCAGGTGTGTGTAGATAACTGGGCTCTCTAGAGGGGAGGAATAATAGTGCAGTTTACTTACTTGCTGCATCAGGAATACAGAATATTTCATGTTATCAGACCTGTTCTGTTTCACATGGCACCACTCTGCTTCTAAAAACCCCTTTTAATTTGGTTTCCACCTTTTTCCATCCCAGGAGGCTGTACCCTGATATGGCATTCTTCCAGCGTCCAACTGACTACCCCTGCTTGCTAATCCTGGACCCCCAGAATGAGTTTGAGACTCTCCGTAAGCGAGTGGAACAGACGACACTCAAGTCACAGACAGTGGCAAGAAACCGGAGTGGAGTCACAAATGTAAGATCTGGCAAGGAGCTTTCCCTGTGCTTCTAGGATGGGGGATGAGTATGTTGTGATCGGGAGAGGGGAGGTGCGTGCACTTCCGTGGCACACTTGCCAAGATGGTTGCCAGGCTGGCTTGTTAAAGATACTCTGCAGTTATTCCTTCCTCCACCTCCACATATGGTGTGGGTTCTTGTATTCCTGCAGGAGGGTGACACATCTCCCCTTTCTCCAGAGGGATGGGCTTGACTGAAGAACACTTCTGATAAAAGTTCTACAGCTTCAAGCCTGCATTTAATTCTCTCACTTCCTACCTGCAGAGAGAGGCTAAAATCACCCTGGTTTGTGGACAGGGTGCTAACAGTTGCTAGTGAAGTTGGTCCTGTCTGTAACTGCAACAAACATCACAAGCTCAACAGTGATCCTATATGAGTCCCCCATATCCACTCACAAGTAAGAGTACACATGTATAGCATACAGTTCCAGGCAAGGAAGGGAGTCGTGCAGATCTTGAACTGCTCTGTAGGTGGAAAGGAATTATCCTTTCTCTGTGTGTTGAGCTCCTGAAATTTCCTGCTCACCCAACAGGTTTTATTTCTCTTTTTATTGATTACATGGTTCTTCCGTACTGTGCGGTTTGACAGCCCAAAGGGAATTGAAGGTAGATGTGCTGCTTTCTCTCGAATTGGTTTTTGTTCTGGCTTCTGTTGGAACAGAATCTTTTCTCTTGAGTTCACTGAGCTCCAGGGGAAGTGTTCACAGCTCTTATTGCCCCTGATTTATGTGTTCCCCTGGTTGGGCTCTAATGGACCAGAGGATTTAATAACAGAGGACAAACTGATCTAGTCTCCCAGAGCCTGAGATGTAACAAGCTGATACGATTCATATACTTGAGACAGCATTGCAGTCAGCTGCCATTTATCTCCCTTATTCTCTTCTGAGTGCAAACATCACTCATAAGAGCTGCCAGATTGGGTTAGACCATAGTCTATCTTGCCCAATATCCTGTCTCTGACAGTGGCCCATACCAGAGGTTCAGAGGGAGTGTACAGAACAGAGCAATTATGTAGTGATCTACTCCTGGCTTCTAGTAAGCAGAGGTTTAGGGTCACCCTGAGCATGGGGTTGGATCCCTGACCATCTTGGCTAACAGCTACTGATGGACTTATCCTCCCTGAACTTGTCCTGTTCTTTTTTGAACCCAGTTATACTTTTGGCCAGGACAACATCCCAGGTTAGTTGTGTGGGAAAAGTATTACATCTGCTGCCTGTTAATTTAATTTGATAACCTCTGGTTTTTGTATTGTGGGGAAGGGTAAATAACACTTCTCTCCATTTTTTCCATACTATTTATGATTTTTATAGACCTCGATCATCTCCATTTATAGTTTGTTTTTTGTTTTAAGCTGAACAGCTCTAATGTTTGTAGTCTGTCCTGGTATGGAACCCAATTTATACCCTTGATCATTTTTGTTGCCCTTTGTACCTTTTGCAATTCCATTATATCCTTTTTGAGATGGGGCAAACAGAACTGGAGACAGTATTCAAGGTATGGCACACAATGGACTTATAGTGTCATTATGATATTTTCTGTCTGCCTTTCTATCCTTTTCCTAATAGTTCCTAAAATATGGTTAGCCTTTTTGACCACTGCTGTGTGTTGAGAGGAAGTTTTCAGAGAACTAATCACAGTAACTCCAAGATCTTTCTTGGGTGGACACAGCTAATATAGACCCTATCGTTGTATACATATAGTAGGGCTTATTATTTTTTTCCAAATGTGCATTACTTTGCACTTACCAACATTGAATTTCATCTGCCATTTTGTTGCCCCATCACCCAGGCTCATACCTGCCTAGTGCTGTTTTCCCTACATGCATGTACTTCCCAGCATCATTCTAGAACAGATACAGTAGCACTAGTGAATGATGAATACCTTGCTAATGTGAGAGATCACTTCTCTTCCTGCCTCTCTAATATAGTAGGTCTTCTCTCACATGAATACTGAGCTTGTGTTTTTGATTCAGGGTAGCTGTCCACTGCTGAATTAGTTTATTCGTTCTTGGAAAAGGCTTGCCATCCTGGCTTCCTTTGTATTTTATGGCAGTAAGTCTTACAACTGACATGGCCACCATCTGGATTTAAGGATTAATTACTCCCTGGAAAGGGCATTTGCTGTTGGTTAATGATTATCCGGGGGAGCTGAGTGCCTGAAGTTAAATACCTGTGTCATGGAAAACTTATTGCCTATGCAAATTGGGTGCCCAGAATAATTTTTCTTATGTGTTTTCCTTACTCTTCAGGTGAGTTCCCCTCTTAAAACATCTGCTCCTAATTCATTGAGTGAGTATGAAGTTCTGCCTAATGGCTGCGAAGCTCACTGGGAAGTGGTAGAACGAATCCTGTTCATCTACGCCAAGCTAAATCCTGGGATAGCATATGTCCAGGGGATGAATGAAATAGTGGGGCCTCTTTACTATACCTTTGCTACAGATCCCAACAATGACTGGAAAGGTAAGCACTTAGAGTGCTTGAGTGACTTACACCATTCCTGGCAGCAGTTGTTGCAGGGAATGGTTATCAGAGCAGATGAGGAGGAGACTGGCAGGCTTTCCTCATACCAGGTCCCTGATAAAAGGGGGTGGTTCTGAGACAGTGCTTGGAAAGAGCCTCCTGGGAAGTACGGGAATTCTCTGATGCACTTCTGAGACAGCTTGGGAAATCCGTCTGTCGAAAACTTATGAATTCTGGTTTTATGAACTCTGTGTCAATATGCTCCATGTATGTCGGATCAGCCATTTGTTAACGGGGACTGTCAGGTGCTTCACAGACCCTACCTAGAGAGCTGTGAAAGGATCATGCAGACTCATTAACATTTACTGTGGCCGTACAATTGAGTTGGCTATAGGGACTGGCCGAACTGCAAGAAACCAGTTTTTCCAGTGGGTAGTAATCAAGCAACAGATAACCTGAGCAGGCGTGGAAGGGCTAATCAGGAAGGTCGCATGACAAGATATTGGAAGGCTTGGGAGAGCTGATGCTAGCTTTCCGGAGATAGGCAATTGGACTGCATGGTCTGCTACTAAGAAAGGTGTTAGACATGGGGTTTGTAATGGAGTGTGTGCCTGCTCAGTCCCAGCAAGCCAAGAACACGTGGGACCCATGGTTGGAGTTCAGTATCACAGGCTGGTTAGTGTCTAGCAGGGGAAGCTTATCAAGGTTGCAACAGCTTCCTTCTGCACATCTGCTATACCACTCCTATGTGTCTCTTTCAGAACATGCGGAAGCAGATACATTTTTCTGCTTCACCAATCTAATGGCTGAGATCCGGGACAACTTCATTAAGAGCCTGGATGATTCTCAGTGTGGCATCACCTACAAGATGGAGAAGGTTTACTCCACCCTGAAGGAGAAGGATGTGGAGCTGTACTTGAAACTGGTGAGGAGTCAGACATTCATCTTGCCCCTCCATTGGAACGAGGAATAAGATGTGTGGTGGATCTTTGTCCTCTTTCCAGATAGAACTTGCTCTCCATCTTAATTTGTAACAGTGCCCAGGTAGTACAGTGATGGCTGCTTAGAAGTGGTATGATACAACTAAAGAGCTTTTGTTCTCAGGGATAGGTTGTCTTGAGAGTGATGCAGGGTTGAGTATCTGTAGGACAAACTGCTCTTGCCACATTGAGCATCTAGCCCAGGTTATATTGATGTAGCAAATACTTTGTCCTCTTTTTAGAGGTGGAAATCTGTAACTTATTTACTCTAAAGCTGCTAAACTGTGGCAGAAAGAGGTGGTTTGCCCAGTGTCTCTGGCCACCTGGGGCAATGGTTTAGCTGGGAGTGGTGAAACTCATGATCTCCTGAGTCTCTGGACTCTGCTTTTGTAATTAGGCCAAACACACGTGCTCTTGCAAAGTTCCTTTACAACCTGAAGTTACAGGTTTTTTCTCAGGGGGAACAAATTCCTGTACTTTACTTCTATTGCCATCATATATCCCAATAGCATTCACTTTATAAATTACATTGAAAAATTATGGCAGCTCAATAATAAATCAAAACTTGGTAATAGTAATGCCATCCTGTATACGTAATAATGTTACCTTCCTGTAGCACCCTTCCTCTGAGGATCTCAAAACACTCTGTTCCTGTAAGGCGGGTAGAGGCGGTTGCAGGCCTTATGGAATGCAGCAGTTGTCTAACGGTACAGCAATGCAACACAAGTTTAGGATGGAAGTGTAGAATATTGTTTCTTAATGAAACTGAAGGGAGAACTTACGGGAGGCAGAATGTAGTTACGAGAGTAGGAATCTGGTGAATGTTAGGCTTCAGTATGTGTGTGTATGTGTATAAAATTAGATCTTAATATGACTTCAAGTGGTCATACTCTGTCTTCTGTCAGCACATTGTCACACCCCACCATGCTGGTTCAGGGGGAAGAGTGTCATGTATTTAGTCACTAGCACCACTTCCTGCAGGCCCCCCAATAGATGTTCCGTAGAACTCTCCCATCTGTAGAGTCCTGGAAATCTGCAGATATCCGCAGACCATGTTTGGAATTCAATGCAGATCCAAATTTTGTATCTGCGCAGGGCTCTACCCATCTGAATACTGAACTGACTTGATCTTGCTGAATTTGTGAAATATGTGGACCACAGTAAAAAGTAGCTAAAAGCTTTGAGTTTCAGTCTATTGGCTGCCAGTGTAAACTGGGTCTGGAGAACTCTGGTCTGTGCGATTTTTATGCTAACCTTCCAATAACCTAATCACTAGGGGATTTTTAGAGTCATTGAAAGGAGAGGAAATACTTCTGATCTAAACCCTTAGGGGAAATGAGGTGTGTGGGACTTTTTTTTTAAAAGGAGAAATGAAATTGAATTAGCTTAAATGTCTGAATTGCAATTTATGAAAATAATAGTTCCTACGTTCCATGACTTAGAAACCTGGGCATGATTTCTGCTATCTGAGCCATAGACATTGAAGATAGATGCATGTATGGAGAGCTATCCTTCAGAGCACTGTAATTTGGGGGTGGGGTTTTGTGGAGAGGCTTTTGAAAGGAGACGTGGCATAGTATCTCATAACATGAGGCTAACGAGACTTTGAAGCAGAGAGGTGTAACTGTAAAGTACAGGCAGATTTCTCCATATTACACTGCAGGATGCTAGCCTATAACCCGGTTACTAAGAGGACGCCAGGGAGGCAGTGAACATCCATCTGTCTTTTCCAGTTCAGTAGAAGCAATTAATTACTGACTCTGTCTGTCTATCCAAAAGCAAGAGCAGAACATTAAGCCCCAGTTCTTTGCCTTCCGTTGGCTGACGCTGCTGCTGTCCCAAGAGTTCCTGTTGCCAGACGTCATCCGTATCTGGGACTCTCTCTTTGCCGATGACAACCGCTTTGATTTTCTGCTGCTTGTCTGCTGCGCCATGTTGATGTGAGTGCTGTGACAGCTGACACTGAGGATGTTGACTCTAGTGTGCTCTCCCTCACCCCACAGTTCACATCTTGTCTCCTAAAGCTCAGTCTCCCCATGCTGGGCAAAGTAAATATGGGCTGTGTGCTCCTCCACCCCATTCTCTGCTTGAATCCACAGATATAGGGGCCTCTCTTGCATGCAAGAGACATGCCAAGGCGGCTTGTCACATTCTTGTCACAATGGCAAAAGAAACAGGGCCCTTAAGGAAGGGTGGGAGGCATGTGGTGAGCCATACACACCTTAGTTGCTGACTTTTGGGATATTTTTGGACAAGGTACTAAAGAAGCAAAAAGTACTTGGATTAACATACCCTCTCTTTCAGACTAATCCGGGATCAATTACTGGAAGGGGACTTCACTCTGAACATGAGGCTGCTACAGGTAAGTACTAAAATACATCAGGAATGCGGAGGACGTGGAAGAACTCTTTAAACAGGAGATCTTCCTCTTGTACAATACTTGGATATGATAGAGGCAGCCCTCCTGGAATATTTTTACCAACCCTCTGCTGATCATAATGAAACCATGTTTGGAAAATCTAAACGCTTAGCAAACTTCATGGTGTGATATAAGATCAAGCATTAACTTCTACTGCATGCTCCCCTTAATTGGAAAATCCAGTGAAGCCACTCCTGGCCAATAACTCTTAATAACAATATGCCTATTTACTGGCTGTGCCTTTCAGGTGTTTAGGCTTCTTGGGATCTGTCTGATGCTGCTTCTGACGGTTTGCTCCTCTAATAGCAGCCTTTGCCTCCATAGCTGATTTGTAGAAAGTGGCTGTATGGCTACCTGTTCCTGGCTGTTAATTTGCTCTTTCAACTCCAGTTATAAATGCTGGACATCTTGCCACTAGCAGTAGGTTCAGTGCCTGCCCCAGAATGGAGGATTCCTTCTCCTAACTCCTTGGTCAGTCTAGTAACATGTTGGGCCATCAGCTGCTCAGAGAGCAGCATTACTATTAAAATGTTGTCTCTTAATTAGGAGTCCCTCAAAAGAGGATGAAAGGCCATGTGTTGGAGGGGACCTGATTAAGAGAATTCTAATTTATTACATACAATAAAATATTATTTTGGATCCTTGCATCCTTAATACAGACTTCCATAATGGAGCTAGTCATTGCATAAAGCCAACTTAATCCCACACTCAGGACTACCAAAATAATCTAATGTTCTGTAGGATGTAAAAGACTGATCAGTTACGAAACATAGAGGGAAATTGTTTACTCCAGGTGACTTTAACTGTGGAGGTAACATCTAATTTATAAACACCAGGGCATTCATTGGGCTGGTCAATGATATTGCAGCAAGTCTCTGCCCTGTTAAAAGGTAGAATAGGTGCAACGAACATTAAGGAAATAAATCAATTCCTTTTTAATGCAGGATTATCCCATCTCTGATGTACGCCTGATTCTGAAGAAAGCGAAGGAGCTTCAGGACTCCAAATAGTCCATAGCCCTGGCAGTGTGCGTGAGAGAAACTGTGCAGTAGTGTATCCTAGGAGACTCCCTCCTACATGTGGTGCATCATCAGAGCCCCTACGATCTCTGCTGGGCATTTGGTTTTGTGTTCCAGTAATTGGCCTTCTTGAAGACTTACTTCTACTCTATTAGGTCAAGGACTGCCTATTTCCCCAGCTAGTCAGGTCCTGCACTCCAGGTTTTCCTAATCTCAGACAACTCCACACTGCCTGAGCAGTGCTTTGTATTTTTGTAATGACTTTAAGTTTGGGAAGATGGAAATTGTTTAGCTACATATCTCTCAAAGTCTTATGAAATGAACTTTTGTGATCATAGCATTATGGAAACGTGCTCATGCACAGGAACTTCTGCATTAGGGGAAGGGACAGGCTGGGACCAGTGGGATTTCGGTGAGTATAGAGAGAAGAATGTCTTCATATAAATACAACATGTCACTTTGACGTCATGCATCCTGCTCGTTTGAGTAGCTGCTGGATTTTGTTCCTTTCTGTCTGCATCTTACCATCTCTTTTGGGTGCACAAAAAAAGTCCAGTTTCCTCCTGGTGAGTGGCGGATGAGGATTCAAAACAGCAGAGTCTCTTCCATGGGAAAGAGACTTTAAGAAGCTGGGATTGGAGAATGCTATTACTGCTGGCTGCTTTACTGGAGAGCAAATTTCACTGCACAGAGTCTGCCCCAGGATTGCCTTATCAAGGAGTTGTCTCCTTGGTGCTGACTTGACTTGGAAATTGGAACTAGATATGTGGTTTTAATTGGTGTAGTTCAAATAAGCCTTATGTTACTCACAGCCTTAGAGCAGGGTCCTTGCTGCTGCTGAGACTGCTTGTCTTGAGCTGTTTTCAGTGCCGCTGCTATGGATCATGCTTTACCCTAATTCAAAGGCAGGATATCTAACTTCAAGCAGGCTCATGAAGTACAAGGGAAAAGCCTCCAGTCCTGTGCTGAAAACATAGGTATCTTCAGAGGAGACTTATTAATAGGGAGAATGATGGTTTTGGTCTTAAACTGAGTTTTTTGCATAATATTTCCCAGAACACTCCAAGCCTTCTAACTAAATCTGGATAAGCTCTAGTCCCGTAATCTTCATGTTGTCCTGTGGTACTCTTTGCTGGGAAGTGACTCAAACTCACAGATCAGATTAACATCAAGGCAATCTCTGGATGTGATCTACTGGAGCAATTCAGTGGGAATACCTGGTCCCTTGGGAGAGTCCCCTTCCCTGTGGGCAGTTCCTGAAGGAGGGAGAGCCATGTGCCATGGGGACAGTAATACAGAGGGGGATATTTATTAATGTACTCCATTCAGATACAAAGGAGCGGGCCAGGTCTGCATAGTTTGAGATTAGTAATAGGGTAACCTGTAGCCTGCAAGTAGCTTTGGAATGATCAGAACTCCTGACCCACAGTTCGAGTCAGGGTGGTGGCTATGGAAGAAACTTGAGTAGCTAAATATTCCAGCTGCTGCAAGAGCTTCCAAGCAAACGCTAACCTGAGGTGCTTTGCTCTCCCTGTTAGTGAAGTGCTGGATTGCCTCTGCATAGCTGTCAATGTAAGGACTGTTCTGTATTTATATAATCTTAAGTGTTTTGCATTATGTCTCCTTTTTATTAGAGGTCAATTTTGTGCTTTCTCAGAGGGCTGCTTACCCTGCTGATGAGACCTGGTAGCAGTCTAGCCATAATTGTACCATAACTGGGGGGCTGTCAGCCTTCAGATGTCAGGTTCGTGCTGTGTTCCAACTCCTAAAGCCTAGTCAAAGTTCTGTGTAGCTTAGTGAATTTCTAGAGGGACAGTTTACCTTGGTGTTGGCGTTGGGGCTGTTAGCAGCTCTGATCATGCCTGACATTTTTATTCTTGTGCACCTGTGCCGCTTCAGAGTAGTGGTTTCTGTGAACCAGAATAGATGTGCCAATAACGAGGATGCAGCAGAATCTTGCTGTTTGGATGTGGGGGTGGAATTTTAAACAAAGTGGGTGATGGCCTCTCCTTTTATTGAAACCCTTCCTATGGGATAGATTCTGTCCCATAAGAAATGGGGCGGTTGAGAGAATACTGTAGCTCTCACAGTTTACGAGCAACTATGGCTTCTCCCCATGCCTTTTAATCACCGTGTCTCTGTTCAGCAGCGGCTGTTCCAAGAGAACGTGTGATCCATCTACTGAACTCCCCTGTGCTAAAAAGGCCAGTACTAAGTAGCCTTTTGTAATTGTAAAGACTGTTGCTGTACACGGGCTTCGAACTGGATGATCAGGCCCTTCGGCAAAGCTCCCTCTAGAATCGTTGAGGTTTGCCTGAATGAGGACTGTAGGATTGAACCACAAAAGTGGGAAAACTTGTCCAATATGCTCTGGCTTCAGAACTGCCCAAGATATCCTCCATTAAAAGTCCCTCTCCCACCCCCCAATTTATTTATCTGAAACTTACACATGGTCTTTTGAAATGTTTCATGGTACCTGGGCTGTGTGGGTCACACTTGCCTTAAAAGGAATCCTCCCCATTCTTCACCAATACACACACATACACTCCATGACTGTCACCATATTGACATGCCAATGAGTGTAACTTGTTTCTTTTAATAGTGGGTGAAAAATGGTGATAGTTTGAAGAGTAAAATTTTTAATACACTCTGAAATTCCACTTAGGTTTCTTTACAATATTCATTTGCAGTATTGTCATGAATTAGGTCTAAAAGTTCAGCTTGTGGGTGGATTGTTTTTCAGTGCACAACTCTTGTATTAAATAGAAACCCTTTACAACTGTAGGGGGAATAAGAATGTATTAAGTTTCCTATTTGGATTTAAATATTTCCCCTGTTGTGTCTGCAACTCAAATGTTGCAGCACTTTGTTGGTGTATGAGAACTTGAAAGTGACTTTGACTATCCTCTCTGCTTATTCATTGTGGAGAAAGTGAAGACAGCAAGTGAGTGGCATGAGTTGATCTGTTAAAAATTTCAGATGGTTGTCAAGGAAATGTCTTTTAAACCTGATCACCTCCTTTTTAAAGAAGGGAACTTAAAAAAAAAAAATCAAATGGTAGCCTGGTTTAGGGCCAAAGCCAACTTCTGCTGAAATTAATCAAGTCTTTCTGTTGATTCTGTTGGGAGCTGGATCAGATGTTTAAGGAACAGTACCACAGATGTGACTGAAGAGGCCTGGAACTGATTCAGTTGTGTAGCCTTCTGCATTGCTGTATGAGATACTTGATTTTGGGTCTTGCTGCTGTCTTCATCCTCCCAGCTGGCTGAGATGCACTGCTTAGGATGGGGTTGTAGAGTCACCACACAAATCCTGTCCATTCATTTTAAGGAGTGACTAGTGGTTCTAAATGGAAATCTCTGGATTGGGGTTGTGGCTGTAATTGAGGATGAGAATGGAGATCCTCACCTTTCAGTAAAGGGTTACAAATGGCACCCCAGCAGAAAACAAATGGCAGAAATGCACCTTAGATGTCTGCCTCAGAAGAAGCTTGTGGCTGTTAGCCCTGACGCCTTAGTTTTGCTGCTCGTTTTGATTAAACTCCATTTTTCGGGTCTCCTCCTGTTTGAACATCATAGGGCTAGAGGGTTTTATTTATGATGGCTTAGTGATTTGGAGCTGAACGTCTGTAAAAGGAGAGGTTCTCTAGTTGACAATGAAACAAAAGGTGTGACAGCATAGACGGTGTGGGGAGGAGAATGCGGGGAGCTCCCATTGTAGTTCCCAAAGGCAAGACTAGATAACTTGTAACAACACACTCTGATACAATTTGTGAGTCTGTTTCCTACTTGAAAAGGCCTCTCTTCATTAGTAACCTAGATCCCTTATTATTCTTTAAACCTTTGGGCGGTGGAGGGTTTGCTGTGTTGATATTCAAAGGGAGGGAGGCTGTTGAAAGGACTCATTAATTTTTTCCAATGGTACTTTTAGGTTTTAAATATGGCTGACTCTTATTGTAGTGTGGGGCTTATTGTTCACTTTATGGAGCAAACAAACACTGTTAGTTGGGAGGAAAATAATTAACAGTAACTGGGAACCTACTGTCAACCCTTCTGATTAGTTACCCTAACCCTCATTCCTCAAATCATTTTAAAGCTGGACAGTATTAACTAGCCCATTTTCTGCTATCTTTGTGCATATAGTGGCTGCCACAGACCTGTGGGATTCATGTCTCCAGAGCCTTCTCTGTGACAGGAGCAGCTCTGAAAATTTTAATGCATAGTTGCTCTTTCTTGCAGTGCTGTGGTGTGGGGGGGAGCCAAATGCACAGGAAGAGATTTAAATACCTTAATCATTGAATTCATTAGCTGCTCACTGTATACAAATAACTCATCAAGAGCAGGATCATTGTCACTTTGGTGGAAGCTTTCCTCCATCAGGAGGAAAGGCAGGAAACTAAGCTGGGTGGATCAAGAGATGGGGATTGGTCATAAGGGAGAAGGCCAGCACCCTGTGCCTTCCCCCCCTTGTCTACCCCCACCCCTCTGGAATCTTGTAGCCTTGGCAACTGGGAGGAAAAAGGATAGTGAAGAATATAATCCTGAGGTTGGTCATGTTTGTCAGGGAAATGTGGAACTATTTTTTTTGTTTGTTTTTTTTCAGAGCAAGTGTTGGCTAGATTAATTTGTGGCTGGAGTTTTGAGGTCCAAGCTTGAATTATTTACAGCTCAGCAACAGGTGGAGTGGAAGTCAGAAGCTGCTATAGGTAGCACAGTGGTGTTCAGGAGTACAAGGGCTGTTGTTCCTTTTAACTGAGCATTTGGTGACTTTTTGTATGTTAGCCATTTAGAACTTTTTTTTTCTAAAATGCCCTTTTGCAAAAGGGCAAATCTGGTGATTTATACAAGTTCAGTTTTTTCTCTTTGGCTGTCTTTAAAAAAACACACACTTCTAAAAAGGTATGGAGAACACATCTGTATCTCATGCTTTTTCCACGTGTTTAAAGTTTTTTTGTTAAACACTACTGATTTTGATGAAGTTCCCTTCAGCTAAACAGGGGGGTTTGTGTTGACCTTATCTGCTATCCATAACAATATGAGACTTCCCCTAGCCACAGATTGTGCTCAGAGTTAAAGCTGCTACATGTGATTTATTACAGTATTTCTAAATGCCCTCTTCCATAGTAACTGAGGGATGAAACAACATGTGCTAGTTGGATGTCAGTAGAACTAATCTCAGTCCACTCCATTCTGGGAGTCTATCACTAGCACAGGGTTCTGCATGTATAAGCTAAATCTACCCACCACCACTGCCTTATTCTTTTTCTTAGCAAGATTATCCTATTTGGCAAGTTACTCTGAGCCTTTGTCTATCTATTTCTGCAGTACGATGGTATCTAGTGGGATAGGGAGTGGTGGTGGTGTGTTAAAGGAGGTGGTCCAGACTTGAATTCACAAGGCCCAGAGTGTGTCCTCTGATTATCTACCGGTAATATGCTTAGCAGGGAACAAGCATTTTTGCAGACAAAGCTGTTGCTTGGCAATATTTCAGAGGCTGCACAAATGTTCCTAAAAGGAAGATGTCCTTGAGGGTCACTTACTTTGCACTACAGATCTAAGCATCACTGTACAAGCCTGAACAGGTAGAAGCGAAAGCAGTTTTTCTGTTCCCCACCCCTCCAGGACAGTTGCCACAAATCCAGTGGAAGGAACATGCTGGTACCTCTAACTGAAGAAGGGAACAAAAGATCCCTGATATACAATGCCATGTAGAAGGCTAGGAGGTGGATCCTTTACAACACAAAACTGGTCCTGGTGTTTATTACCTTTACTTTTTTATTTCTATAACTTTTCCCATGAACTACAATTATCCATCTGTAATGTCTGTAATTCTTTTTTTCATGAATGCTGTTCTGTTGATTTGTCATAATAAATATTTTTCTTTGCAAATACTGATATGATCTTTTTCTTTCCCACAGTCTCCTTTGACAGTGTTGGTACAAAGAGTTGTCTAATGTTTGGGGGGTGTCAAGCTATTCATGGTGTGAAAGTGGGCAGAAGAAACTGAAGTAGGAAAAGAAACTGTTTATGCTTTAGGATCTGAGAAGGAGAGGAGATGGACTCTAACAGATCTCATCCAGCTCTAGCTACAGGTAATGCATCTTAGGTTCCTTGTAAGAAACGAAGTTTTCTGTACTTGCAGAGAAAAACTTGAGAAACATACCCAAGTGTATTCCAAATGGGCATAGCAGAGCAGGCTCATCAAAGGAATCCACCATGTATTTTATATCTCCATTTTAACAGGCGTGGTTGTTAGTGCTAGTTATATAGCTGCCTCCCACTGCCTCTAGGTACAGACTTGGGTCTTCTGAACACTGTACTCAATACTGATTTTTTTTTCCTTTCCAAGCCACTACAAATGGGTAAAGGGAGGCACAGCTGTGAAATGACTTCTGCCTAAGGCTTCGACTTAGTCATGGATTCCCGCTCGGAGTGAGCGGCGGGGACTCCCGCCGGGGGCGTGGCTTGTTCCTATATTGGCCCAGCGCGTGCCCGGGGGAGCTTCCCGCCCCAGTGCTCAGCGCGTCAACTCTTAAGGGGGCGATGCTTCCGCTGGCCCCACCGAAGCCTTGGGGGGGGGCCGGGGCCTTGCACGGGGCCCAGCCGCGCGGGGGCCCTGCTGGGTGCCGCGTGTCGCAGTTGCCTGCAGCCGGCTGTGTGAGCAGCTGCTCCCCTCAAGCTGACGCCTCCGGCCTCTGGCGGCGGCCCCTTTAAGGCCCCGCTTCTCCCTCGGGACGAGGGAAGGTCGCCGCCCTGCAGCTCTCTCCCCGGCGGCGGGGCCCAGCCATGCAGCGTCTCCGGGGCAGCAGGTGGCTGGTGGCCGGGGCCGCCTTGGCCGCGGGGCTGGGGCTGGGGCTGGCGGGCGGGAGGCGGCTGGGCGGCGGCCCGCCGGCGGCGGGTTTGCTGCCCCGGCTGCCCGTGGTGCCGGTGGTGGCGGCGGCCGCCGACCTCTCCCCGCCGGCGCCCGGGGGCGCGGCCCGCGGCGAGCTGGCCAAGTACGGGCTGCCGGGGCTGCCGCCGCTGCGGAGCCGCGAGTCCTACGTGCTGTGCTACGACCCGCGGAGCCGCAGCGCCCTGTGGGTGCTGGAGCAGCTGCGCGGGGAGGCGCCGGGCGGCCCCGGCGACCGCGCCGCCTGCGACTTCCAGGCGGACGAGTCGGTGCACGAGTATCACCGGGCCACCAACGCCGACTACCGCGGCAGCGGCTTCGACCGCGGCCACCTGGCGGCCGCCGCCAACCACAGGGGGAGCCAGAAGGCCATGCAGGACACCTTCTACCTCAGCAACGTGGCGCCCCAGGTGAGGCGCCCCCGCCCCGGAGCCTGACAGGGAGCCCGCGGGTCCCATAGCCCGTGAGGGAGCCCCCCGGGGGGCTGGCGCCGGCTAGGTAGCGCTTCCCCTCCCCCAGTGTCGGGGAGCCGGGTGTGGCCCTCCTGGGAGTTCACGACCCCCTAAAGCCGGGAGTGCCTCAGGAAGGAATCCCGAGGTCTTCTAAAAACACTCAGTGCTGGGTTGTTTTTGTCCAGGACTCGAACCCCCGAGGGCAGGGTTCCTTGTCTGGCCGGAGAGAGACCGGCAACGCCAGCAAGGTCCGAACACAAAGCTCTTGACTGAAGAGTCAAGGACGTGCTCTTTGCTCCTCCTTTTCTTCTTCCTCTCAGGGGTCTCCAGCCCCCGCTCTGTGCTATGCCTGTTTCTGCCCCTCCTCCGGCTTACCCTCGGCTTTCTGACCTATGCCCAGGACCAGTTGCAAGGCTTAAGACAGGACTTCCAGGCAGAAAAGGAAGCACTGGCTAAGCAAGTACCAGTCCTTCAGAGACTTGTCAAAATTTAACCATTTGTGCTCGGCATATGCCGTAACAACAGTGTGTCTGCCGTAAGAGGATTTTAACTAACATAGGGGACGCTTTGTGGGCTGCTTTATAAATAAATCTGTAATGGGAGGGAACTGTCTATAAAAACCTATTAGTTTTACTTAGAGGCTGCTGGTTCTCTTTGGAGACGGGCTGCTCTCTATTGTTGTGTGCACTCTTCAGTCAAGAGCTTTGTGTTCGGACCTTGCTGGTGTTGCCTGTCTCTCTTCCCTTAGACAACGAACCGTGCCCTCTGGGGTTCGAGTCCTCAACGTTTTTCATAGAATATAAGGGTTGGAAGGGACCCCAGAAGGTCATCTAGTCCAACCCCCTGCTCGAAGCAGGACCAATTCCCAGTTAAATCATCCCAGCCAGGGCTTTGTCAAGCCTGACCTTAAAAACCTCTAAGGAAGGAGATTCTACCACCTCCCTAGGTAATGCATTCCAGTGTTTCACCACCCTCCTAGTGAAAAAGTTTTTCCTAATATCCAATCTAAACCTCCCCCACTGCAACTTGAGACCATTACTCCTCGTTCTGTCATCTGCTACCATTGAGAACAGTCTAGAGCCATCCTCTTTGGAACCCCCTTTCAGGTAGTTGAAAGCAGCTATCAAATCCCCCCTCATTCTTCTCTTCTGCAGGCTAAACAATCCCAGCTCCCTCAGCCTCTCCTCATAACTCATGTGTTCCAGACCCCTAATCATTTTTATTGCCCTTCGCTGGACTCTCTCTTTTATTTGCCTTCGTGTTTTGGGGCTTTAGGGGGTCGCTTTTCAAGCCTTTTTTCTGCAACTATGATAGCTAGAAACTTTTTTTTAAGGGAAGCTGAGATTCTTATGCAATCATATGACTCCAGGAGCTGGGGCTTTAAGGAAAACGGGGAAACGTTAGAGTTGGCAACACAGTCAGGTTCCTCTCCTTAGATGGGAGAGGGACACCACCAGGCTGAGTTGCTCTGCTCCTCTCCAGGGAAAGGGTGACTTCTCCCCATGCCATGTGAGCAGAAATCCCTCTCCCTAAAAGGTAAAGAGGGACACCATAACTGAAGAGGCTGGGATAGAACACAGGAGTCCACTTCACTTTTAAAATGGCTTTTTTTCTTTTTGCTAACTTCCAAAACACCATGTGAGTAAACATCCCACATTTTCACACACAGTGCTGTATAGGACTGACCTGTAACTACTAAGGTGAACAGTGACTTACGGGTTTGACCCCAAACCCACTGAAGTCAATAGAAAGCAGTGCTGCCAACCTCAGAGCTCTAATTTTAGCCAGTTGTGTGAGGAAAAAAGCCCCCAAATTGCCATTTCAAAAGAATGCATAAAAAGGGAAGTGGGATACACCAATCTTTCTGGACAGGAGGCATAGAAATGTAGGGCTGGAAGGGACCTGGAGAGGTTCCCCTAATTCCCCCATGCCCGCTATGACAAAGATGGGCAAACTATGGCTTGCGGGCCACATCCGGCCCACTGGACCATCCTGCCCGGCCCTTGAGCTCCCAGCAGGGGAGGCTAGCCCCTGGTGTCCCCTCTCCCCTGCACTTATGCTGCTGTGCAGGCAGTGCTCTGGGCAGCGAGGCTGCCAGACATGCCGCTTGAGTGGCATGGTAAGGGAGCCGGGGCTGGCGGGTCCCAGGAGGCAGTTGGGGCAGGGGGGGTTGGTTAGGCATGAGAGTCCCGGGGGGGCTGTCAGGGAGTGGGGTTGTGGATAGGGGTCGGGGCAGTTAGGGGACAGGGAGCAGATGGGGTGGAGGTTCTGGGTGGGGCAGACAGGGGACAGGGAACGGGGGGGTTGGAAAGGCATGGAAGTCCTGGGGGCCTGTCAGGGGACAGGGAACAGGAGGGTTAGATGGGTGGGGGAGTTCTTAGGGGGGCAGTCAAGAACCGGGAAGTGAGAGAGGGTGGGGGCCAGGCTGTTTGGGGAGGCACAGCCTTCTCTACCAGGCCCTCCATACAGTTTTGCAACCCCAATGTGGCCCTTGGGCCAAAAAGTTTGCCCACCCCTGCCCTATGATGAGGCAGGACCAAGTAAACCTAGACCACCAACCTTCCTTAAAAACTTCCAGTGAGGGGGATTCCACAACCTCCCTTGGAAGCCTATTCCAGAGCTTTTACTTACCCTTAGAGTTAGAAAGTTTGTCCTAATATCTAATCTAAGTCTACACTGCTTCTTGACCTACCTTCCAGGAGAGAGTGTCTGCCATATGGGAGGGAGGAAGTCTATACAGGGAGAGAGGGGTTCTCCTTCCTAGACAAGGGTGGGAAGGGGGAAGCCTAAATCCCATCCCTCCTCCCCCCAGCAGGATGGGGTATACTGTTGCAGGAGCAAGCAGAAACTAAGGTGGTGAAGTAGCGAAGCCCAATGGAATTTGTGGGAACCCATGGTCCCTGCTGAATGGGCTTACAGGTGGTTACCCACTAACACACTCTCTCAACATGAAGAAAAGGAGTACTTGTGGCACCTTAGAGACTAACCAATTTATTTGAGCACAAGCTTTCGTGAGCTACAGCTCACTTCATCGGATGCATACTGTGGAAAGCATAGAAGATCTTTTATACACACAAAGCATGAAAAAATACCTCCCCCCACCCCACTCTCCTGTTGGCAATAGCTTATCTAAAGTGACCACTCTCCTTACAATGTGTATGATAATCAAGGTGGGCCATTTCCAGCACAAATCCAGGGTTTAACAAGAACGTCGGGGGGGTTAGGAAAAAACAAGGGGAAATAGGTTACCTTATATAATGACTTAGCCACTCCCAGTCTCTATTCAAGCCTAAATTAATTGTATCCAATTTGCAAATGAATTCCAATTCAACAGTTTCTCACTGGAGGCTGGATTTGAAGTTTTTTTGTTGAAGAATTGCAACTTCCATGTCTGTAATCGTGTGACCAGAGAGATTGAAGTGTTCTCCGACTGGTTTATGCATGTTATAATTCTTGACATCTGATTTGTGTCCATTTTTTCTTTTACGTAGAGACTGTCCAGTTTGACCAATGTACATGGCAGAGGGGCATTGCTGGCACATGATGGCATATATCACATTGGTGGATGTGCAGATGAATGAGCCTCTGATAGTGTGGCTGATGTTATTAGGCCCTTTGATGGTGTCCCCTGAATAGATATGTGGGCACAGTTGGCAACGGGCTTTGTTGCAAGGATAGGTTCCTGGGTTAGTGGTTCTGTTGTGTGGTATGTGGTTGCTGGTGAGTATTCGCTTCAGGTTGGGGGGCTGTCTGTAGGCAAGGACTGGCCTGTCTCCCAGGATTTGTGAGAATGTTGGGTCATCCTTCAGGATAGGTTGTAGATCCTTAATAATGCGGTGGAGGGGTTTTAGTTGGGGGCTGAAGGTGACGACTAGTGGCGTTCTGTTATTTTCTATGTTAGGCCTGTCCTGTAGTAGGTGACTTCTGGGAACTCTTCTGGCTCTATCAATCTGTTAAGTTCTGAGGGGGTCTTTTTAACCTCCACTTAAGAGTACGCCTTTCTGACAACTCATGGTTCTTGTCTTCAACCCTTCTACATTCTGTAATTTTCCTATCCAACCTCTTGTTTGTCCCTCTGAAGGCCTCAGCCACTTGATCTATTTCTACCCGTAAGCTGTAGAAACTAACCTCTGTTTTTCCTCTCATAGTTTGATCTCTTTTTCCTTTGACCAATTCTCTATCAATATTCTGTTGAACAGAATAGAACCACAAGCATTATAGGAGATAGGATTGTCCTGCAGTATAGTACCTACCTGCTGCTACATCTTTAATGATTTGGCTAAGGGTTTCTTGTAACTGATCGAAATCTTGTCTTCCCCATTTTGACTGGTCAAACCCTTCTATCTTTCTAGTTAGATAGTTTACAGTGAAGGAAGTTACCTCAGTTTCATGTTTCAAATGAATTGGCTGACACTTGTTTAGGGACTGGAATTAACTAACAATCTCACAGTCCAAATTTCTCTCTGTGTAGGTATGTAGATGGCCACCATCAACAGAGTTACTAATGGCATGTCTAGGTGGGAAAATTTACCAGCAGAACTATACTGGTACAGCAGTTATATGGCTAGTTGTATTGGTATAACTCCCCCTGTGGACACTTATTCTCGAATAGGCGTGTCCACAGGGGACATTGTACTGGTATAGTTAGGTGTAGAGAAGCCCTGGGTGCTTCGCAATCTTTGTTATTGTCATCCCAACATTCCTGAGACTGGGAATAATACGCTTCCCTTTTTACAGATGTGGAACTGAGTTACACAGGAAGTCTGTGTCAGAATGGGGAATGGTTCTCCTGAGCCCTAGGCCAGTACAGGGGTTGAGAACTGCTGGACAAACCTGCCTCTGTAAATAGAGAGGATCACCTAAATTAACTCAAGGGCCACAAGTATTTCCTACCAAACTAAGGCCCTGATCCTGCAAACACTCCCATGCGTGCATAGCTTTACTCATGGGAGTAATCACATTGAAATAAATAAGATACTTCCACATGTAAAGTTAAGCACATAAATAAGTGTTCACAGAAGCCTGAAACTGTGTCTCTGGCCAAAGATTAATCCAAAGTGACTTCAGATATACAAAGCATTTCTGTGAGATAACTCAGGTTTATGCTTCACAAACAGTCATTCTGAAAATGATTAAAAACCATCAGATAAATAAACTACCCTATAAACAGTGTGGCTTAATAGATAGAGCACTGGACTGGGAAGCGAGTCCAAGGCCAGATGGGACCACTATGATAATCGAGTCTGACCTCCTCTATAGATGCAAGCCAGTCTGAATTTTTCTATCTTGTTATACCTTTTGGCTGGTAGATTGAAGAGCTCATTACCAATATTTGTTCCCCCTGTAGGTAATTATAGACTGTGATCAAGTCATCCCTGCACCTTCTCTTCAAGATAGATTCTCAGCTCCTCACCCCACTCTGGATCCTATTCCTGGCTCTGCCTCTGGCCTGCTGGCTGACTGTGACAAGTTACTTCATGGATCTCTGCCTCAGTTCCCCTATCTGTAAAATGGGGGTGATGATACTGAACACCTTTATAAAGTGCTGTGAGATCTAATAAGTGCTATATAAGAGAGCTATTATTTTCATTATTAACTCAAGCTGGAAAAAGCTTAGGATGTGAGGTGCACAGGAAGAGAGACCAGAGCTCAGACTGACTTACATACTTGACTTTTTCCTGGCTGTATTGTGTTTGTTTTGTTTCTAGGATCCTCATTTGAACCAGAAAGCCTGGAATAACCTGGAGAAATACTGCAGGAGTTTAACGAAGTACAACAAGAATGTATATGTCTGCACTGGCCCACTCTTCCTACCCAGGTAAATACCAGAGCTGGATTGAAACTGATCTTAAAACATGCATCATACAGGGAAATTAAGATGGGCTAAGAATGTGACTTGTCTTGTCATGCTCTCAGAAATAGCAATAGATACTGTTTTAAATACTCCCACATTTTCCATGTATGCATGTAGGAATTTAGTGGGCTAGTTTGTTATGCTTGGGATTAGTTTATACATCTTTCAATTGAATAAACCCCTGAAGGGACAGATCAGATTTAAAAATAATTGAATAGAGGAACTCAGATTACCTGGGTAGGATTAAAAGGTAAATAATTTAACTCTGATTTACGTTCCATCAACGCTTTCTTTTTGCACTTAGTTTGGGAGAGTGACAGTAGCTTAGTCATCTTGCGCTGTATTTCATAGTCACCTTTACAGTCCGGCTGCCTTGTCAGATCTGGTACTAGTAGTGCCACAGGCTGCAATAAAGGACTAAATCTGTCCTAGTGTATAGTCACGTTTTCCAAATGAAGGTATAATCTTTGACTGCAATGAACCGTGTTTAGAGGCAGGAAGGGCAATCACTTGAACAGACTCAGTTAAACAAGGACCAAATTAGATATAGTGAAAAGGATGATGGGGAGTGGAACTTGTTCGTTCCTGTTTTACTATGTATAGTGTCTCCCAGGTTAGCTGGGGGTCTAGACCCTGCTACAGCACTTAACAACTTTAAATCAAGAACTGATGTCTTTTTCTAAAAGAGATAATCTAGCTCAACCAGAAATTATGGGCTTTATGCAGGAAACACTGGGTGAAATTCTAGTCCTGCGTCATGCAAGAGGTCAGACTACAGCAGGGGTCCCCAATGTGGTGCCTGCAGGCGCAATGGTGCCCACTGGGGCAGTTGTGTGCGCCCGCAGGACACCACGCTGCCGAAATGCTGTTAAGAAGAATTGCCATTTCTCGGCAGCATTTCAGTGATGGGGTGTTTGGCACCTGCCACAGTCTTTTGGAAATAGGAATGTGCAATTCCCACAGAAAGGTTGGGGACCACTGGACTAGAAGATCATAAGGGCTCCTTCTGGCCTTAGTCATGCATATATTCATCTAAAGCCATGGAAGACGCAATCTGTGCCCTGAGGGGTTTGTGCACATGAGTACTAAGTAAGAGGCAGCAGTAACAGAATCTTGTTCTTTGTGTAGGATGGAGGCAGATGGGAAGATGTACATCAAGTACCAGGTGATTGGCAAGAACCATGTGGCGGTCCCCACGCACTTCTTCAAAGTACTCATCCTAGAGAAGCTCAATGGAGAGATTGAGCTGCGCTCCTATGTGATGCCCAACAGCCCCGTGGAGGAGACAATCCCACTTGAACGTTTCCTGGTTCCTATTGAGAGCATCGAGCGGGCATCGGGGCTGTTGTTTGTTCCTAACATCTTGAAAAGAACAAATCGTTTACAAGCCATCATGCCTGGACGCAATAGCTGAACTCACCCAGGGGATTGAAGACAGAACATTCTGAGGTGAAGGCATCCAATAGAAGGGACTTAACTGTAGTAATTATTTATCAGGGGTATGTATGGGCTCAGATTTATTCTCTTCCCCCCCAGCTATTTTTTTTAAAATGGTCTGGGAGCTTTTCATGGGCCTGCAATAATTAATAGGGTGGCCTGTTTCTTGAGGATGCAAATGCCAAAGATGCTGTACCCTTGGCCCTAAAAATGGCTGCTGGAACTTAATAAAAAGTCAGTGCAGTATTTTAAAGTGCTTTCCCTATCCCCTCCACTTGGCTTAACGGGTGTATCTCTAGACCCTGACCACAAAGCCCCATCGCTATATTTACTCAGTTAAGAGGACACCAAAGGAAATGCTCTTACTGAGCTATGCTTTCAGAGTATGAGGCCCAGGGAAACCACTTGGTTCCCAGAATTAACTTAAGGCCCCCAATTCTTTACTGTTATCCCTGTGGAACAATGTATTTTGTACCATTTTCACTGAAAATCCGTACTATGGATTGGTTTCTTACTAACAGCCAGTACCATGATGGTATACTGGACTCTTCCAATTATTTCTCTGTTCCTCATTGTTTTAACTTGCAGACTTAATGGATGCTGCCTGTCCTTCAATGTAAGCAGCTTTTAAGGCTCAAAATTTTAGGTATGGAGCCAACTGTCCTCAGGAAAGCTCAATGCTGTCTTAAGAGTGAGGTCATCACTTGGTGGCTAGTGTGGCATGGCAGCTTTAAAAGGACACTACACTTCCTGTAAGCAAGTTAACTTTGTAATAGCGTCAGCCTCCTCCCAAAAAGATTAGGCTTGACTAAGCAGCTATAGCATTAAATCTTTTACATAAGGGAGCTAGACACTACCTGTACAGAAGAGAAAGGAAGGAGCATTTACAGTACAGTGTAATGGGTTGTATACCTCCTGTATTTGGCCCAACAGCACCAATGTTGATTGCAAGAAAGAGTTAAGTTTTAGCACTAGTGAAAGACTTACATCAATATGAGGTTCAGGAGGAGTACAGCCATAGGGTTAGTTGTGACACTCATGTCCACTAGGAGGAAAGTCCCAGGCACTCCTTGCATTGGCTAGATCTCCAGAAACGGACATACTCACTAACAAAGGAGGTGAGTGTACCAATTGCTGTAAGTTTAAATGGTCAGGTTACTATTCAGCCTTGCAGCAAGAGAGCTGCTCTTCAGACAGGCAGAGTGACTTGAAAAAGGGGCTCCTCCTAGCCACAGAAGTTACACAGCACCATTTTGCATCAGTTAACTTAGAGCTGCCCCACAGCATCCAGAAGCACTCTACCTCACCATTACTCTTGAAAGGCCCAAAAGGCTCATTAGCCACTTAGACCATGCTCTTTAGCAGTGCTGAGAAAACAGCTCCTAGTAGCTTTCAGCAGGCATTCAATGCCTTTGCCACTGCCCCCACTTTTAAAAACTCCAATGCATTAAATGTGACAGTTCTGTTTTATTTTTTCTAATACCTCTCTTGGTGCTGCATGATCCACTGACAGGCTTCCCATGCTGTTTGTGCTCCCAAAGAAGCCACAGCCAGTGTACAGTCGGTCCTTAATCTCAGTCTCAGGTTTGAGTCAATGAAAAAGCTGTAGCCATTTTGGTAAGGGTACTGTGCTCTTCGTGGTCACTCTCAAAGAGGCTGGAGTGTGGCAGGCTGCCCTGGTGACTTACGCATCACCCCCAGCAGCTCTTCCTAGGTTTAGGGTTAACATAACTTGGAATGAGCCATCTGAGAACAAGGAAGAGCGCTGGTGCAGGTGAAAGCAAGAGAGAAGGTAGGTTCAGTTCTGTAGATCAGTGTTTTTTCCCCTTCAGCTACCACGGGCTTTCCTCACAGCCTCATCTATGTGGGGTCTCAGGGCGGACAGAGATAGCAGTAGTGCTTCCTGGAACCAACAACAGAAAGTAGGATCAGATCCACTGTTCAAAGGGTGACACTTCAGCACCCATCACTTAACACAAACAAGTTTAATGATTGTTTGCAGAAGGGTAGTAGGGGGATTTATGTGCTTGTAACTATAGCAGATATGGCTGCAAAAATACATTAGCCAAGCCAGATTCACTACTGAACCTTCAGCCTCTACAAAGAGCTTCATTGCTAAAGGGCAGTTTATAAGCTCTTTAGGCCTGGAATCATTTTTTGTTTGCGATTTGTAAAGCACCTAGCACAGGGGGCTCCTAGATGCCACATTACCACAAAAAATAGTTAATATCTCCCCATTCAAACACTGCACCTAAAGATCTGTTTTAAAAATAAATGTATTTTAGAAAGACCACTTGTATAACTGGAGCTAGGAGGGTACTATCCAAACCACTTAGTTCACAGCTAACAGACATAGCTTCCCTTTCTTAAAGGGAAACACTAATAGGGGATTGATCCTTAGGAGGAAGGTGCTGTCACCCAGCTGTCATGCATCATGCTATTATTCATGTGACATACCTCTGTCCTGATGGTGCGGCTGCCCTGGCTGGGACATGTGTTTAGGTAAAGGTCAAACAAGACACTTGGGTCAGTGGTCTCCAGGTTTGGGTCACCATCCACACTAGCCTCTAGGCCTTGGAGACCTCCAAATACTATTAGAACATGGCTGGAAGAGAGCAGACATACACTGGTTTATAGGACAGAAGAATCCTGGATTCTAACAGCAGTACTGGGTCAGAAGGAACTAGTGTTGCCCCTGTAATCTTTAACAACCCTACTTAGCTCTTACATAGCATTTTTCATCAGTAGATCTCAAAGCGCTTTACAAAAAAGGTCTGATGTTATCATCCCCGTTTTACAGATGGGGAAATGGAGGCACAGAGATGAAGCGACTTGACCAAGGTCACCCAGCGCAGGCTAGTTAAGAGCTTGTAACAGCTTGTAAGAGATGTATACAATTTGTTGAGGGCCAGCACAAGTGATGATTCTGGTTCTTTGAATGTGCTGTAGAATAAGTTCAGAACATAAATAGTGTCTAGTTCTCCCAATACACTGAACAAAAACACCGTTCAGCTACATAACCAAAGCAGAGAAAAAAAGGGAACAGATGGCCTTGGAACTAAAGCTGCCCTTGCCCCAACTGTCATCCAAACAGCTGCAAAAATATCCTGAACTGTACTCCCTAATGACAGCATCCAGTGAACTAATTTAACTCTTGCTTTGGCAAATTTGATCAGAAGATCCAACCCATGGAAATGCTCACAGTTTAGTTTTGGCCTGGTGTATGGGGAACACATGTATGGAAAGAATATCAGAGCAGGTAAATCAGGGCTTATCTACACATACAGCCCTGCACCAGCACAGCTGCATTGCTGTAGTGCTTCACAAAGACACTACCTACCCCAATGGGAGAGCTTTTCCTGTTGGCATAGTTAATCCACCTCCCCCAAGAGGCAGTAGTTATGTTGACAGGAGAAGCCCTTCCATCAACATAGCACTGTCTACACCAGGAGTTTGGTGGGTATAATTACATTGCTCAGGGATGTGGAAAATCCATCCCTGAGCGACAGTTATATAGACATACGTCTGTTCTGTAGCTTGATCTACACAACAGAGCAGGGTGGTGCAAATCCCACCAGAGTGAATGGGAGTTACATGCTTACATCTGAGGACATGAATCCTACTGCTGCAGAGGAAAGCCTTGCCAGGGAGAATACTCACACAGCAGCACTGGCTACTGCAGTTATCTCAAATGCACTGGTTGTTCTACCGCAGGCATCTTGCTCGTGGGGCTGGTTTGCCAGCGAAGGGATGGGATGAACAGCAAGGAATCAATCCAGTTACCTGAAGGAGGGGAGAATTGCCTGGTCCACACAGGTCCCTCGCTCAGAGGTCCCAATAGAGAGATCATAGCCTTCTTTAAAAGGGCATTCGGCAAAAACAGCACCTGGGAAACAAACATAAAAGGAAAGTAGTTGGTGGCATCCCCTTCTTTAGAGGATTCTAAATACAGTAGTTTTAGGCATTTTATACCCCCGAAGGTTAATAACTAAGAATTGCTTTTACTGCCTCCTACATTTTAGTGGTATCTAGTAGTTGCACTGTTAGTGTACAAATCACTCATCTTTCTCACCAAGATGCCTCAAATTCCATCAGCAGAATGGCACCATAATTTCGCTTTCAATCTTAATATCTTTCCTGAAAAATACTGGCTCTTACATCAACTGCTGAACCAGCCCCCGGCTGGCATGTCTGCCAGGAATCACTCAGTAGTTACATACAGTAGGGTGGTACCTCTAGTATTCAAATCTCCTACTTCTGAGGGGACTCTACAGGGATCTTGTAAGTTTTGGAACCTGGTCTGCCCGGGAAGGTCCCACTGATTAGTGAGGGAAAGCAGAAAATTACGAGGGCTCTTAGGAAGCTGTGACACCTGAGCTATTGGTGCTTAAGGGTGGGAATGCGTAACTAGCCAGGGTCAGTGCAGAGCATTCTCTCTTGCCTGCATTACTATGATGGCAATTAGTTTCCCTTCCCAACAGTCAAATCCTATCAATGTTCAGATATTGGATCATTCCCCATCTTCTGCATCAATGAATGAAGTTTCTAAATCCAGGGGGCAGAGCAGGCGAGTACAGGGTCCATTACCATACTACCTTATAGGGGAAACTAGAGATGGAAAATACCCATTAAATCATCAATGGCAGCACATGGGCACCAAGAAAATGGAAGAGGATGTTAAAGAAACAAGCATCTGGCTTGTGCTGCATGTTTGCAGCTAGTACAACTAGAATCTGTGTAGAAGTCAATGTAAGTGTGTACGGAGAACTCAGAAAAAGTAGATCAGCTACTGCTGCCCTGGCCCCAGCAGGTAGGTGACAGAATGCTGTGTAAATACTTACTCAGGCAGGAGGCTAAGCGGATATTGTAACCCCAGTACAGGCCAGACACAGTCCGTGGATGGTTCGAGGACACTACAGTGCCTTTCTGTATTTTACTGTCTGAAAGCAAAGCCAGTGGGTTAGCATTGGAGAACTGCAGTTCTCCAGACACTGCTGGAAGTCAACAGGCAACACCCTGTGCCATGTTCCCAATACTCTTCCCTAGGGCATAAACAAGCTCCACTCCTTAACTTTATAAAAAAAGCCTGTAAGAGTTTCGTCCATTCAGCACTGTCTATACATTGATGAAGCTCAAAACACTGCTGAGTTCTAAACAGTGCAACATTAAGATAGAATAAATTAGTAATTAACTCTCAAACTGAGGGGCATGGGGGCTAGTAATTATTCGCTATAACTGGGTATGATGATTCCTGAACATGTTTAAAGACATCGTGTCTGCCACATGGCAATGCCCGAAGGCTGAGGGAGTTCAGTGCGAAGACTAACTTCTGCAGGACTAAGGCTATACTACAGATCACATTAGTAGTATTACACGTCTAGCCTGTCCAGAGGCAGGATGGTAGTGGATTACCTGGATTCTGCTGCTTGTCCAGTTGAACAGTGACTCGAAGACCAGACTCTAGCTGTCTGTCTATCTGTACCTCCTAAAATAATAGAGCACCAGCACAAAGGGTTTTAGATGCAAGGAGACCCACCCACAAGAAAGCTACAGACGACAAGCAAAAACAAAAAACCACACACCAAACCACTTTTGGGAAAGCAAACTACACTATCAGCCAAGACCACTATCAGCCAAGACCACTGAGCAGAGCTGTGTAGTGAGACTCCACACCCTGTATAGTGGCAAAATGGACTCTTTAAAACCTACAGCCCTCCAAGACACTCGGTTGGCTTAGAACAATTGCAATGGATGATCCATTTCCAGTTCAATATGCTGGATAACAGAATAAGTGTTTGTTAATTCAGGCAAATGCTAATTGGAGGATTTTGCCCTACTGCAGGACTCTAAGAGGCACTGACACCCCTACCAGGACCCAGCAGAGGGCGCTATCAACATTAACACAGGTTTCAGAGGAACAGCTGTGTAACACAGAAACCCTGATCAGAGGGGAGACTGAATGAAATAAAAATGGGGATCAGGAAGCATGTGCTGCTATAAACTGTGTCCCATTCCATGGTGGGACATGGCCCTTCAAGAAACTCACTGGTAGCTTATTGCCATTCTAGTCTGATAGTACTTGACCTTGAAAGGAGTGACTGATAAGTGGAAGGAGTTTACTCTGGGTATCTAAGGGGCAGACAGGCCATACCTTCCTCATCCCACAGTTAACAAAGGAGCCTTTGCCTGGCTTGGTGGGCCGGGCTAACACCACTCCTTCCCGGTATTCTGAGTCCTCATCTAACCGCACATGATGAGGGCTGTCCAATGGGTTCAGGAGCCCTGAAACAGTATAGAGAAAAGTGGGGGAGGGAGGAAGATACATTGAAGGACAGACTGCACCTGGAGGCAGATTATAAAGGGATTCATCCTGATTCTCCAGTCCCCGCCCCCATGCTCATCACTCCCTCCCCACTGATGAAAAACAATGAAATGGTCCACATGCACGCACGGGCAGAGAAGCATCCTAGTTATGAGGAGGAACATGAGTGTACTCTCTTGGACAAGGAAAAGCCTTAGCAACTGCCACTCCTTACAGACCATAAGAACACTAAGGCCAGGATCACACAAACTGGAATGGCGAGTGGGCTGCCCAGGTAAGTGAGTAGGTATGTAGAGTGGTGGGAACCCCATGTCTATTTACTTCACCTGGGGGGGGGAGAAGAAGGCCTGTGCCTTAAGGATGGGAACTAGGTGTTAAGGGGACATAATCACATCCTTACCGGCAAACTGCAGATCCTGGTGTTTCGGGAAAAATGATTTTCTCAGGTATCTGTTCAGAGAGATTCAAGTCTCAAAATTGTAACAAGCTGATTTCAGGCTTCATTTTAATTTCAGATTTCCAGCTTTAATCAGGAAATCGGTACCATATACCCTGGAGGGCAAAAGCTCTTACGGAATGTAAATGGGGGATTAATACTGATCATTTTCACCCTACACATTCCTGCAGCTCTTTCAGTTGCCAAGATCTTTTATTTCCTGGAGTTTAGATCTGAATTCTAAGCAGAAGTCATGGCATCCCAACACTGGTAATGCACGGTAGCCCTTTTTCCCCTATACAGATCTCATTCTTCCATATACTAAAGGTATACCTGAACTCAAACATGTGAACATAAGTGAATCAGAACAGAATCTATCTCCAGATAGCACAATACAGGAGTGTATATGATGTTGGCCCTCCACTACCCAACACCTGCTCCTGCAATCTTTGACAGATGTGTTCCATAATGCCATGTTAATAAGCTACAGCATTAAACTAAAACTGAATCTGCATGGTGTGCAAAGCTATCATATTGGTCTTACTGAGGACATTCCAAATATTGTAGAATCCGAGCCAGCTGCACGCAGGCCTGTCCTTTCTTTCCAATTCCATCAAACTGCCCTTCCACAGTCCTGAAAGAAAATGAATGCAGTCTGTGATCTTCCAAGACATTTACACAGCCCCTAGAGTAAGCAGACCTTTACATGAGGCCACATTCCAGTCCTATTTAATTAAAATGTATACAGCTAGAAACAGGAAAAAGTGATTCAGGATATAGAGTCCCTTACCCTGGGTGCCAGTTCAAGTCTGACCCAGGTCAGAAAAGAACTTACATTATAAAGCAGCCATCAGATGCTAGATGGTCTGTGAAAGTAGTAAGTGATACCAGACCAGTTCCGACTGGATGGTCGTTGGTCACAGAACTGGCATCCTTGTTGTTAATCTAGGCCAATGACTGGATGGGTCATGGAGCAGGATTACAGATGGACCCTCCCAGTTAGGGAGAAGGGACTGTGGGAAAGCATGACATTCTGCTACCTAGTCTGTCCGGGGGATAAACAGAGATTGTTAGTTTCCAGGGCTGTCAAGACAGCACGTTTTCTCAGCACTACAAGATTTCTTCCTTTAAACCTATATGCAGGGTTTCTGAAGCTGTGAGAGTCCCAGGATATTAGAGATACAAGGAGAATGAGGTAATATCTTTTATTAGACCAATTTCTGTTGGTGAGAGACAAGCTTTCAAGCTTGCAGAGCTCTTCTTCAGGTTCCTGTACATCTAGTGTGTGTTCGTTGCATGCTGGTGAGATCCACACACTTCAGCGTTTACATGAAACCTACTTGTTCTTATGGGACTTAAGTGTCCTATGGAACCAAGCTATTTCTTGGTTTACATATAAGGTCCAAATTTGCTCCAACATTGTGCATTTTTACCTTTATCACAGATTTGAACTATAAACTGGGCACTGGGCTACTTATGCCTTGTCACTTGGTCTGTATGGTTAAGTAAAGTAGTAACAAAGAACCTAAATCTGAATGGATTTAGTGCTTCTCAAAGATGGCAAAGTGTCAGTCTCCAGAGCCATTTTCCTCACAGACTGGAACTGCTCCATCTAGTCCTTTGGCTTTTTTGCTGAGACTGTAAACAAAGACGCCAATTGTTTAAACAAATGCAGTCTGGACACCTGTCCACTAGCAACTGGACACACCACCAGTTCATCTCACAGGCTACCGAATAGTCACCAGGTGATGGTTTTGGGTCGCTACTTCTGTGGGCTCAGTGCAAAATGGTTATTAACAACCCTCTAGAACCATCCAACCTATTTTATTTCAGTCATTAATCTTGTTGTTTGGGGAATAGCCACTGCTGCACCCCAGTGCCTGCCCCCCCCCCCCACACAAACGGAAAAGACTAATGAGGGAGATCTCATCAGACAAAGCATTTGACAGGGAGAAGCCACAGCTCTGTTTCCTGCTGGCCTTCATTTGAGACAAGATACACAGAAACTGGAAACACTGAGGGACAGGTTACTCAGGGAAGACAATGGGTCACCCTTACCTCGAATCTTCTCCTTGCTCATCAAACACCACAATCTCATCCACACAGAAGATGGCACAGGCCCTGGCAATCTGCCCAGCAAGGTATGTCCGCAACTCTGGAGACTGTGCATTGTTCAGGATGGAACCTGGCAGAGCTATGCTAACTGTGTAATGACGTCCTAGAAAACAAGAGCCAGAGGTTGGCAGTTCTACTCCCATTTGTGTTGCTAAAGAGACAGTATTAGCTTTTGGTTCTTTCATTTTAATTGTAAGCTCTTTGGGGCAAGGACTGCCCGGTGTTTTCATGGCACCTGGTACCAAGGGGCCTCAGTTCATACTGAGGCTTCCACACTACAAATAATAAGATTCCAAAGCACTCCGATATAGTGCCTTTTACAGAATAAGGGCCCCACTCCTCTTCCCACAGAAGTCAATCGGACATTTGCCATTGGGCTTAAAAGGAGCAGGAGAGGGCACCAAGTCTGAAGTATTGACTAGACTCTAGAGAATTGATCAATGGACACACAGGAATTTTATAGAGGATTGTGCAACAGGCTAGCTAATTTAAAAGTAACAGGGACTGCTACATTCTTCCTACATGAGTACTAAATGCTTCGTCATATTGTATTGTTGAATACACATTTGCTTCCTCTTTTTGGCACAAGAATGGAAGGAGGATACAAATGAGGAGGGATTATGGGATACTGCGACTGAGTACAATGAAACCTATATTTAGCAACAGACTTTTGCTGGTCTCTTTAGTGGCCACGTCTTAGAGGTGAAGCAGAATTGCACTCTGTACACTTGAAGACACTTAGGAGATGTCTTAAGACAGCAGGTTGTCTATTGAGTGGTCTCACATACACCACTCACTGTACTGCATTACTGCCTACCTGTGTATTTGAACTCGTATGTGATTATACCAATTTGTGAAAGTTAAGTAATAATATATCCTTTTCTGCCTATACAGCTGAGATGCATCTCAAGCAGCTAAAATCTGCACCTCACACATTAGATTTTCCAGCCCTCACACACAGCCCTTCCCATCAACTCAAGGCTGTTACCTTTGTCTTCCTTTGCCCTTTCTTCTTCTTTTTGTTTTTCTATCACCTCCTGCATTCTTTTCTTTTCCAGTTTTCTCAATAGCTTTATTTCCCTCCATTTTTTCTTCTCTTCTTTTTCTGAAATGGAGAATAACCATCTGGTTTAAATAAGAGGAGACACAATATTGTAATGGTTTATCACCAGAATTCAAGTAAATTCAAAAACCTACTACAGTTAGGGCAACTAGACAGGACCTGGTGACAGCATGTGGACAGAGAGAGACAGGGAAGGAAAATAGGAATCAAATATGACATCGAGGTTATACACCTGAGTGCCACACTATCAATAGTAAGAGAGAAAGGAGTGTTTGTCTTCTTTCCTGAGACAATCAACAAAAATGCTAATCAGGGCTAGTTTTTTGTAATGTGAAGACACATCCAGTAGAAATTTGGCATGCTTGTCACTTCACACATGCTACCATGCCAGTCCTTGGATGGCAACTTCTTTATCATGAGCCAGCCTAGTTTGGCTTTGAATCAATGACCCACAAGTAAAAGGGCTCTGGATTTCATTAAGAGCCTGTCCTCCAGCTAGTCAAGCTATTTGATGGATGTTTGAAGGTTTCTTTCTAAAAGCACTGGAAATTATACACATAATATGTACAAAAAGTGTCTCCTTACTTTCTTGTTTCCATTTACGCCAGTCAACCTTTTTCTCTTTCTCCTAAAAAAGAAGCAGTGAACTATTTACATTCCATCAGCTGGCTAACAAGGATCACAAAAGTTATCAGTACAACAAAAATTCATCCAGATGTAGAGCTCTCTCAACAAGCAAGGCATTGGGAGAGACAGGTTAAGGAAGCAATGGTGCCTCTAGAATCAGAGATCCCTCTCTGCCTTGTTTACAGAAGCCACATTAAGGCCTTTACTCCAGTTAGGTTGTGCACTCTAGCATTCAAGGGCTCCTCTACACTAGTGAAATTTGCACCTATTTTCATGATGTAGTAACATCAGTATAAACTTTTAAGGTAGGCATACTGTACTAGTGCAAAACAGGGCATGTAAACATACCCGTTTTACAATGGTGTATTGCATCCAATCCAAGGGTTTGCACAGAGTAGCTACCTTTACCCCCCCTTCCTGCCTCCCTTCCCAACAAACAAAACACAGTATAGACAGGGCAACACTTTCATTTCTGGCCCTTCTAGGACATGTCTACATTGCACTGTAAACCCAGGCATGTGGGACCTGCACTTCTGGTGTTTCCAAGCCCTCGCTTTGAGCACCCTAACTACATTGTAAATCTGGGTTTACAATTGCTGGACCCAGGTCTGACAACCATGCAAAGGCCTCCATACTGCACTATACAGACCTTCTGACCCGGGTCCGTCGCTTGAGCTGCATCCACACTACCAGATGACAGGATTTGGACCAGGACTTGCTGGGACCTGAGCTCAACTCCCCGGCAGGGCCGAAGACCTGGGAGCTTGCTGACCGGAGTCAGACAGATTTGTGTGTGAACAGTAGCAAGGTGGGCGGTGGAGCTGGGCTCAAAGCTGAGCGGCTGAGCCCGAGGTTTACACCGCCGTGTAGACACACCCACACGTGTCTGCGCCCAGAGCACCAGGCACCCTCACCCCAGCACAGCCCCTGGCCAGCCTTCAGCGGGGAACGACCGGCCTGGGCCCGATTCACATCCCACCCCCGCGTCACTCCGGGGCTGGTGGCAGAGCAGGAAGCCCCCCCGCCATACGGACCCCGCCCGGGGAGACAGCCCAGCACGTGGCGCCCCCGCGGCGCCCAGAAAGGAGGAGAGCGGGCCCGCGCTGAGGCACACCCCTCCCCCCGCCGCCTTGACCCACCTGCAGGCCTCGCGGCCGTTTAGCGCCACCCGCCATTTTCCCTCCGGCCTCCGCGGATTATTATTCGACGAAGGAACGTCCCAGGCCCCGCCTCTCGTGCCCCTTCCCAACGGCCCACGCGGATGAGTCACGTGGCAGCGGAGGCGGGTCATAAACAGTGCGGCCGGGGGAGGTGGCACGTGCCAGCCCCGCCCCCGACACGACTCTATCCGCCCTCGCCCGTCCGGTCCCCTAAGCTAAGCAGGGTCCGTTTAGTTCCACCCGTGGATGGGAGACAGTGCACGCCCAGGTACTGTTAAGTCACGGGAGGAGGAGGGGAAGTCAGCGAGATAATGTCCCCCCTAACTCAGCAGGCCTGTATGGCCCTAGCGGTACCGAAGTCCAGGGGCTGGTGTGTGACCACAGACTCTGGCTCCAGGCTCTAGGGCAGGGCCATGCATACACAGGAGTGCAATGCAGAAAGTAAGCCGCAGTAATGGCAAAAGAAAATGCAATTTTAAATCCCGTTCTTTTTTATTGTACTAATCTAACAATTCCTTTATCCTCACGCCTTTGAAACATACAGGAAAGTGACAGGTGTTTTAAGCTAGTTGGTCATCCTCCCTTGGCCTGGTCAGCAAGGCAAATTCTCTTCTCAAGCTCTGTCCACACTGGACTTTTGTTGGTAAAACTTTAGTCATTCAGTGGTGTGAAAACCCCCACCCCCACCCTTGCACAACAAAAGTTTTACCGATGAAAAGTGCTGGTGTAAACAGTGCTTTGGGGGGAGGAGAGCTCTTCTGCCAACAAAGCTACCGCTGCTTGCGGGTGGAAGTCATTTGTCGGCGGGATAGCTCTTCAACTGATAAAGAGCAGCTACACTGTGCACCTTTTAGTGGCACAGCTGTGTCGCTAAATGGTGCGTAGTGTAGATATAGCAACCTCCATAGCTTCAGCAGAATTGCAATGGCGTAAGAGCAGAATTGGGCCATTGTCTGTAATTCAGCAGTGTCAATGCAGCCCCTCTGCATTCAAGGTAAAATATTATGACCAGAGCAGATGGAGAATGTTATGGGGCAGGAGGGGGAGCCCAGCAACTATTTTTGCCTTGTTTTTTAGCTGCAGGGAACCCAGGATGAATAAGTCAGTGAAGCTTTTGAAAGTAAAAAGAGGAAATAAAGTTTTGCCGGTGTATATACAGGCTCACAAGTCCCAAGGAACAGTAAAACCTTTTCGCTACTGGACAGCAATGAGAAGCCCTGAGGGCTGACAAACCTCTTGCCCATGTGCATGATAGAGAAGGTGACCGAAATCCAATGATGCAATAAAGCATTAAAATAAAGACAGTAAGCAAAGAATCTGTAGCCACGATAGCTGCATCAAGGAGAGCAGGACATAGCACCAGATCAGGGCAGAGTGCAGGTGAGCCTGCCTGGTATTCTGTCCAAAGCATTCACTGGCCGGTTTTCTCCAGACTCCATTGTTGCAGTATGTCTTCTGCTGCCTTCAGCGTAGCTTCCTCCTGAGCAAACACCAGGTTGTCAGCCATACCAGGCTCCATGCCCACACCCTCCCTCTCCCCCCTGAATAATAAAAAATACAGTTATGTAAGATTTATATCCCCCATTTCATCCTGAAGGATCACAAATGCTGTATATACAGCACCACTAAAATGCAGCCACTGCTGGGACAGAGGGCAGCAACTAAGCAGCCAACCAGTGCACATCAATCTCTAAACAGTAATAGAGGATGAGAGGAACTTTTGGCCAGATGCACTGAGGTGAAACTCTACTCTTATTCAAAGTGCACTGGGATCTTTAGTGACCATGAATGAACAGAACCTGGATTAGGATCTCACAGGAAAGACACTCACAATGGACTTCATTTTTTTTATCTACCTCTGAGGGCTGAAAAATTGAGTCAGTCCTGCCAGACTTTGAACCTGTGGTTCCTGCTTATTGTTTGGTGTTTTAAGCCCCAAGTCTTAGCCACTTATTCTTTCTGGCATAGGCCTCATTTACAGCAATAGCCCTGATCACTGCCTGAACTTACTCCCCTTCTTTCCTGTTGCCCCAGATGCCTCACCTTCACAAAGCAGAAGCGGATGAGATGGTCAAAATTCCTCTTGTGTGGAGTGCTGTAGAAAGCGGAGACTGGAATGGCAACTAAACCCTGTGAAGGGGTGGGGGGAAAAGAGGGTGCATCCAGGGTTACTTTTTTCTCAGCTTCTGCACATTGCCTTGTGCTACTCTCTGATCAGAAAAAGACCCAGTAAGTTCATTGCTCCTGAACACCCCAGGTTACTGAGCAGCCATGAGCCATGCTTCCAGCTGCATGCTTTTCAAGATCAGACTCAAACATCTCAATAGAAGCCATCTTGCCGCCCAGCAAACCAGGCATTATCCCCCCGCCCGCACCCTGTGTCCTTGGCGGACATATTGGTGGCTCAGCCTCCGCGTCAGAATGCTCACAGAGCCAATTGGCAAGATGAGGGAATGACACGGGCAGCAGGGTGTAACAAGATGATCATTTGGTGCAGAAGGGGGCATCACAGAGGGGGCATCATACCCTGACTTCTGAAGGAACATGGTGGAGATGGTGGAGTGTGGAGATATAACCAGATGGCTAATCTAGGGGATGCCATTAATGCGCTCCTTTGGTATGAGACAGGACACTAGAAGGAAGAGGATTTGAATTACAAAGGCCGTGTACTCGACTGGTGGGGCAATGGTAGCAAGCCTCAAGTAATAGGTCCAGTGATTTCAAGTCAATGCTCCACCATCACAAAATCCAGCTCCCTCAAATCAAACTGGAGCAAAGAGAATGGGGAAACCTTCCCAGAAAACAAGCACCCTGGAGCGAGACAGAGGCCTTTACCTTGTTTATAATCATCCACTTAATAAACCGAGAGTCGTAGGGTTCATCAGAGTCTGGGAGGTCAGGTACTTCACTTTCTGCAAGAGACACACAGCAAATGGGCAAGGGGAATGATAGAACAAATGGGACACAGATGGATTTCCCAGTTGAGCCAAGTATCCACATGGCACCAGATGCCATTGTGGGCAAGCACAGTAGTGTGTCCGCTTGAGGGACTTGGGTTCGAACTCTGGCTCAGGTCACAGGTGAAAACATATATGGCCATTTCATCCTCACCAGTTTAACAGAGTTGTCAGTCTCTGCTCAAGAGAATCCCAAGGCCAGGAAAGATCCTCGCACAGAGGTGGTCACAGGCCACACAAACAGGTGAGTTTGTAGATGTGTGGGAGACATGGCATAGCACATGCTCACGCTGTGCCCAATTTAAGTCAGTGCTACTAGATCATCACTTCATTAAGCAACAAATTCCCCACCACCGCCTGCCATGGTCTATCCTTTCCCTTCCCCACTCAAAGTGAAGAAAATGGACCAGGCTTTATCTTATTCTAGACTCCGCAATACCCACTTCCAAGCTGTGAGCTCCATCCCTTTAATGTGAAGGTCAGAAGCAGACAAAACAGTCACATGAACTTACTGAACTCTGAGATGTCTGCCATCAGGAAGTAGGTGCCCTCAGGGACAATGGGTTTCATGTCCACGGCAACTAGGCTCCGGACTAGCCAATCCCGCTTCTGCTGCAGCTCCTGAGCCAGCTGGACAAAATAACTGTCTTGCTTCCCATAGTTGTCTAACTCTCTTTGGAATGCCTGAGCCACTGCTTCCTAGAGAGAGCGGGGGCTGGATGATGGAGAAAGACCCAGGCGAAAGAATCCCCTGTGTGCATTCAGAGCATCAGAGGGACCCCTCTCCCCAGATGAAAGCAGCAAAATGCTCAGAGTTCGCTGTAGGCTTACTTGCAAATTCTAGAAGCAGCCCATGAACTGGGGTTTTCGCTTTTGTTCAGATGCATAGTAGATAACAGGTGAGTTAAAACACCAGGCCTAGATCAATAAAATCTTGGCTTCCCACCTCTCAACCGAAAACCTCCTCCCCCAGCTCCGGAGACAGCCAATACTGTGCAGAGAGCATGCTTGACAAGTTGGAGTCACTTGACTCTGTCCCCTGCCCTCCAGGCATGTTGTGAAGTCATTTGAGAGGAAGATACCCTGGGTCACAATGCATCATCTTCTGTCTGTTTCCTGGGCTGACAATGACCAGCTATGCCTCCAGCTGTTCATTTGCCACTTCCAAACCATAGACAGGAGGCTTGAGAAAGGTGTTCTTCCAATGTCCTAACCTATTATATCACCCCAGGGACTGAGCAAGCTTGCTGGTTCTGCACTTGCTTGGGGAAGTTGCATCTTACCTGGATAGTATGTGTGAGTGGTCTCTTAACTCTAGGCTCTGCACAGTTGTGGTCTGGGGAGACAATTACCAGATCTCTCCCTGGAGGGGCTCTGTTGCTTGCATCAGACATCTGATTTGAGGCAATGCCTCTCCAGATGCATGGCCCCTTACCTGAGCCGCTGTCGGACAGTGATACACAGAGTTCTGGTGGACAGTTCTGAGGTGTTTCAGAAGGCGATCGGGCCCCAAAGTCCAGCCAACCTGTTACAACACAGAGATGGGGGGGATGTTTCAGATTCCCAGGTATCTTACACCTGCTCCACTTTATTTACATACTGCCACTTCACACTATATTCTGCACAAGACCAGGTCCGTTTGTAAAGCTTCCAGTTACCTCTGATCCCTCCAATTTAAAGACAAACAGAGAGATTCCCCAACAATCATAGAAATTTCAAGGAATAGAAGAAATGGGTTTGATTTCAGGGAATCCATCACCTTCCATCCTGTGGTGCTGAAGGTTTTGCCAGCACTCCCAATGGTTATCGTGCGATCCCACATGCCCGGCAAGCTGGCTGTCAATGAAACAAGAGAGAAAAACAGCTGGAAGATCTCAATCCTTGCGGGGGCCATTTAGGGATCTGGGGCAAAAATTGGGGATTGGTCCTGCTTTGAGCAGGGGGTTGGACTAGATGACCTCCTGAGGTCCCTTCCAACCCTGATATTCTATGAACCTCACTTAAATACTCAATTCACCCTCATATGTTGTGGGACAAAGCAACTGAAATAAATGTGACTGGTCACTGTCTCCCCTCCAAATACAGCAGCTTTGATAAATGCTTCTGTGTGCTCCCAAAGGAAAGAGCTGCACACTGAGAGGAGGCACAGGCAGAGACACAGAGAAGCCATGCTCCTTACCAATCCGGATGTGCTCCTTCCCATCATAGACCATCCATTCGTACACTTCATCACTGATGCACAGGACATCGTGTTTCATGCACAGGTCTGCGATGAGCTCCATCTCCTCCCTGGTGAACACCTATGCCAGACAGGCAGAGGAGACGGGACAATCAGGCACAGCGTTTCTGAGCTCCACAACCCCACAGTGGGTTCTCAGGCTCAGCCCTAGTGGGGCTTGTGGGCCCCAGCACCAGCATCTCAGCCAGATGTTCTCTCCCTGGAGCAGGCAGATAATTGGCAGGAACGGGGGGGACCGCCACCAACAGGAGGGCCACTCTCACCATCCTTGTTACAGCAGCAGCCTCCACCCAAACTCAGGGACCAGGCTCTCCTCAGGGTACTTCCTCCTCCTGAAATTACCCAAGTAGGACTATTCCTGCTGGCTACAGGCTGAGGTGCTCCCTCCCACCCCCAGACAGCTGTGTGTCACCTCTGGAGATGCTCCCTGTCAGCCGGGAAGTGAAAGACGAGGCTGCTGCAGCCCATCTCTCCTCGCAGTGAGTGTAATGTGCTAATGCTAGGTCATCTGACCAAGGGAGGCTAAAAGCTATCCCTCCCTCCCTCCTGCTCCTACATTCAAAGGCTGGTGATACAAGAGCTGCAAAGTGGAATCATCAGTTGATCATCTCACAAACACCCCCCAGCTTCTGGAGCTGCCAGATTTTCTGAGAATCTTCTTCAGAAAGAAGCAGCTGACTGTGGGACCCCACCCAAGCGCTGACTCTAAGGAGACACCCAGCACAGGCTTCCTCATGTAACTGTTTTCAGGGTCCCTGCAGAGGGAAGGGGGAGCTCTTCCAGCTGCTAGAGGCACTACCTTCCCCAGGGGGTTGTTGGGTGAGTTCAAAACGATGGCTTTGGTTTGTTTGGTAAATCTGGAAGCCAGCTCTGCTGGATCCAGCTGCCAGTCTCCACTGGACATCAGTTTTCCGGCTTCTGCAGCTTTCTGGAGAGGACAGTGAGGGAATCATGATTAAAAGCAACAAATGGTTGGGGACCTGGGGCAGCCTTGCCCCCTGCGCTGACTAGGAATCTCTCTGAGCTCTTAACAATAATACATTGCCCATCTCCAGCCCCCTCCTACTGACCATCTCAAAGCACTCCGTGAACATTAATGGATTAAGCCACCTCACAAAACCCCTGGTGAAGTAGATGGATGTAATTACCATGATTTTACAGATGGGGAAACCAAGACACAGAGAGGTGCATGGCTTGCCCACAGTAACACAGCAAGTCAGTGTAACAGACAAGAATAGAATCCAGGAGTCCTGCCTGACTTCTAGTCCTGTGCCTTAATCTTCAGTCCATCCTCTCTCCCTCTCTCTCTGTTTTAGAATAATGGAGGTTGGGTAGTCATGAGGTTGGAAACAAATCCACCATCCTCTCTCCAGCGAGGTCAGCATGCACATACTGTTCCCAATGCTCAGGGCTTTCTGTCAGGGAGTTGCTGAAGTCTTGAGTTCCAGGTAATGTTCAGGATCAGCCTTATGCACAAAGCAAGAGGCTTCTTGGGACCTGCTCTTTTAGGGACCTTCTCAACTTACTGCAAGGTCTTCAACCCACAGGCTGACGTAAGTACATCCATGGCAGCAGGACCAGAGAGGAAGGAAAGTCCCCCGTGTCAGGACCCTGACAATGGGATCATTGTGGAGAGGAATAAATTATCTGGTTCCCCATTTCCAGCAACTTGGGGCACCACAAATCGTGGGACTGGCCCTGACGAAACTGCAGGCCCTACTGAACCTGACCTGGGTTCTTATCACGCAGAAGCCAGTTCAAAGCCAACCTTACCACTCCTACCATCAAGTTTCATTCAGGATATACTGTAAAGCTGCCTCTCACCCTCGCATGCCATTTCCATTCAGAGGTGTTGGAGAGAAAGAGAGCAGCAGGCTTTTTAAAGTCTGCAGATCTCATAGCGGCTTTGCTTTGATGCCCACTTACTGATCGCAGTTGTACGAACACAGGAGTGCCCCCAGCCATCTTCACCATTGGCTCGTAGCAGTCAAAGAATGGCTCAATGATAATCACCTGGGAAGGCACCAGAGGGAGTGTCAGAGAACTCACAGTCCTTCTTTGATCAATGCTGATGAATGCAGGGAGAGGTTGGAGGGCGTTACCTATCAGCTCTGTGTTCTTGGGGAACCAGGGAGCCGTACCCAGCCTGTCTGACTCACAAAAGACCCCCCCACCTCCCACCCAGCCTCTGCTTGAATCAAAACCGATCAGAAGAAAGACTTACAAAAAGCAATGAAAAGACAGTGGGAGACACACCTAAACACCTGGGATAAGGGTGACAGGATTGAGGAAACTCCCCTAGCCTCATTTGCATTGAAGATGGGACAAGGAGGCATCTCCATTAGCATACAGAATGGAAAACAGAGACTCTAAGGAAAGAGCCGCAGGGAACTCTGGGACCACAAAAGCAGGGAAGCACTGCATGATGGGGGATATCTGCTCCAGATGTTAATGAACCGATGCCTGCACACACCCAGCTCAGTAGTTATCAGACCAATTCTAGTAATAAATCCTGTACTGATATCCAAAATAGTGAAGCTCCCTAATTGCATTCTGAGCTTCCTCCAAGGAACACCACCCATAGCCAGGAATGATCAGTTCCTTTTGTCTAGCCTGAACAAAACAACTTTGGTATACTCCCTTGAGCCATCAGTTTACCCACAAACAAATCTAGTGTTCTCCCTTGAACCATTGTTGTTTCCCTACAAAAACTCCTACCCATGCTCAAGTAAGTGTTCTGATGCCTGGATCCAAAATCTGCATGAAACCATTGGGACTTCGTCTTCTCCTAACTGATCGTGCTGGGGGCTCTGCCTGTCTCCAACACTTTGGACTCTGAGCTACCACCACCGCCTGGGAATCCCGATCCATTCAAGCTTCCCGGCATGGTGAGAAACCATCTCTCTCTCTCTCTCTCGGTATAGCCTTCTGATCCTGACTTGTGTGATCAGTAATAGTTTTCTAAACCTGACTTTTATAATCAAATTTAAGTTATATTTAATATTATAACTGTTTTGTTTGTTTGGCTCCCCTACGGTTATTACCTGGCAATAAATAACTTTCATAGTTAAGCTGGTTGCTTCTCTCTCTCTCCCCATCGTGGGTGTTTTTTGGCTTCCTCATTCGCTCTGCAGCAACGCTCATTATACCTAAGCTAAAAGAGCTCTGAAGCGCCCAAAAATCCTGTAGGGTTTGCTCATCAAGTGGGTTACGACCAGAACAATTGTAACATGAAAGTGGGAATAGGGACGTGCTGAACCTGGGACATATGAGGGTGGCAGCTTGAAAGTGCTGCTCGACCCAGCCTGCTCAGGCGGGCTCTAGTCCGGTGCGGTGCCCGTGGCTATTGAGGGTGACAGTTTGGAGGTGCTGTTTGACTCGGCCTGCTGAATCCAAGGACCTTTGAGGGTGACAGTTTGGAAATGCTGCTCCACCCAGCCTGCTGAGTCCAGGGACATATAAGGGGTCAGCTTGGGAGTGCTGATTAACCCGTTCCTCTCAGACATGCTCTTTTAATGTGTGTGTTCGTCTGATTCTGGGGCTGGAAGAACCCAGCCTTGGGGAACCTAGGTCATGTAGGATAGATCCATTCGGAGGGAACTTACAGCAGGAAGAAGTAGAGTTCCATATGCGAATACAGTGACACAAGCTGTACATTAATAGATTTACAGAACACTCCCCCCCCCTCAAAGAGTAACCCTAATAAATGAGCATACCCCAAATTAACGGGCAAATCTGGTAACAAGGGGGCAGGAGACTTCACTCCCAGCTCTAAGGTCATTCATTACTTTACGCTCCGGATCTCAGACCCCAGAGAGGCTGGGTACCAGAAAGGAGAACAAACTGAGTAGGGGCAGACTTGCCACTCATGGAAATGAGAGTGTTGGTGAGTGCCCATTGGGAGATATGTCCTCTAGTGAGAGAGTGTAACAGCTGAGGACTGAAGGGGACAAGGATCCACAGAAACGTGGGTTTGGGTGTCCTGCTCCAGAGGCAAGGTTTGGACTAGAATTCCAGGCTGCCCCTTACAAACAGAACCAGGTGAGCAGTCCTTCCTCAGTGGCAGGGGGCCTGCATAAATGAGTATGAGCCTCCAGCTTCCTTCAGATTCCACAATATGGTAGGGTCAGAACAAGTGCATCTGTCGGGATTTAGCTGTGCGACAGATGGAGAGTCCTTGATTACCTCATCGCCTTCATCAACCAGAGCCTGGAAACAGCAGAAAAGGGCTTCGTATGCCCCGACCGTCACCAGCACATTGGTCATAGGGTCAAGTTCTTGCCCTAGCAGCTTTCCAAAGAAGCGGGCCAGGTTCGTCACCAGCGCTGGGTGTCCCTGTAGCAAGGAGTCAGGGAAGAGAGTCACACAGTTCCGCCTGGATCATTAGGACTTAGCAACAAATAGAAGCAGGACATTGTTAGCAAGGTAGCTGACACAACCCCCCACCCTGCAAGTGTAACCTAGCCCAAGGACAAAAATGTAATGCTCACTGGAGTTTGTAGCCCGGTCAGTACTAAGAACATTTAAAGGAAACATTGGTTGAGCTCCCTCCCTTCCAAGTGGCTCGGGGTCCTTGTAGGCCAGGTTATTAAGAATAAGCCAGTTCAGCTACCTTGAACTCGCTGTGCTAACCTCTCAAGAGGGTGCAGATATTAACTTTGCCAATTATCCCTTTTGCTGCTGACTCCCACCACAGCCTCTGTGCAGCAGTGGAATGCAGAGGTCTTTTTGGAGATGCTGAGGTTCCATTGGGCTATTGGCATTTCCTAGAGGAAGGGCTGACACCAGGTCAGGGTTGGAGGCATTTTTTGCCCCATGTGATTTGCATGGTAACAACTTCACTGCTGCCAAATGAAACTTGAGGTTACCGTCTATCTGTCTTAGGTAGTTATATTGCTTCATCACGTACACCCCTGTTAGGCAGGGCTACGCTATTATCCCCATGTTGCAGAAGCGAAACTGAGGCCCAGAGAGACTACATGACTTGCCCAAGGTCACACAGGGAGTCTGTGATGGAGTAAGGAATTGAACCTGTGTCTCCCAAGTCCCAGACCAGCACCTTAACCATTGGATCTTCCCCTCAACAATAACTCCAGTAAGTTCTGATATTGTACAGGTGGAAGGCAATGCTCTTGTTTAAACAAGGTGGAAATGGACTGTTCAGTCAATGGTGCAATATAGTCAACGGATGATTCCAGGGCAGTTTAGAGAGTGCTGCTAATCCCCCTTCCCCCCCACAGCCCCACCTGCAAAGTTCTTGCACAACTGCCAGACAGCATGAAACTCTTTGGATGGTGAGTGGAGGAGGATGTGGGAAGTGGGGGTTGAGGTGACTTTGCTTCCCCACTGCCCCCTCCCCTTTTCAAAAAGAACTTTCAGCTCCTGCGCCACTCTGCTCCCCTCCCCTCCAGAGAAGAAGCCAGTCCCCAGCTCCACTCGGCCCAGCCAAAATGTCTATTTGCTCTGCACAAGGGAGTTTTTCAAGCCTGGGCCTATTTAACTCCACGGTGAGCTGTAAGGGGCAAAGGCAATCAGGCAGCAACATCTGCTCTAAAAGAAGGAGGTGGATCTCTCACGCACAAAGGCCCGGGTGTACTGGTGCAGCATGATGTTCTCCCCACTGACGGCCTTCACAAACGCCTCCTTCACAAAGTCTGGCGGGGAAAAGTCAGGGAAGCCCTGGCCAAGGTTCACATTTGGGTAAGTGGCAGCCAGTTTCACAATTTCCACCCTACAGAGAGAATAACAGGGTTTATAGAGGGTCCCAGCCTGCCCACGCTGGCACACCACTCTTCTTGCCAGGAGCCCTTTGTCTGATAAATTAACGGAATAGCTCTTCCAGGCGAAGGATATATACAGGGCAGCAATTTCAGTGCCTAAGACTGCATAGGGCCCATCTTAGGAGACTCCAAAGCAGCAGCAGCCCACCTACTGCCACAACAGCCCAGCTGCTGTAACAGAAAACTTAGGGGCCTTTTCTAACGCATCCTTAATGATCACACTGCAGCTAAGGAGAGTTACAGAACACCACCCAAAACTATTCCCTAGAGTCACCACTATGTCTAAGGCTGCACTGGTTTCTCCTGCTCTTAAGCTAGTCTTCTATCTAGCCCCTTAATTTGTCCCCCCTTCCAGGATGCTTACCCATAGCCATTTAGATCTCTGCTATGGAACCTTGTCTAAAAGCTTCTTGAATATTGAAATATACTTTAGCCACTGAGTCTCCATTACCAAAGCACATAATCTCTGCCAGATACTCCATTGGGTTAGCATTACCTCCCTTGCCTGAGTCTATGCTGGTTATATCTTATATCAGACTTTCAGGGTCTGCTCCATTCAGAGTTGCCCAGCCCCAAGTCATGCAGACTTACCAGATGTTCTTGTCCACTCCTTCCAATCTTCGAGCTTGAACCGGCCTTGACATTTTTGTCTGCAGAGGGGAAAAGAAAAAGTGTTAAAAGCTTTCACTAAAGCCAAGACGGAATCCATATCCAAAGAGGCCAGTACCTCCCTCAGAGCAGCCAATACATTAGATTTTTGCCCAGTTAACCACAAATTGTGTGTTCATATCCAGGTTTTCATAATCATTGACTGGGCAGCTGAGAATAAAACTGTAACAATGATAGTCTGCCCTAGTGTAGTGCCTCCCATCTGAGGTACAGGGACTTTACAAGGAAGCAAGATCAGAAAGATTGAAATTGGCAGAGAATTAACTTTTATTTTCAAGTTTCAGAAGAGTTTAGAAAACCATGAATGTACAAAAAAGGATGTAAATTCTGACCAGGCAGCTGGCAGAGTCCTTTTAAACCTAATGGCAGAAGGAATCTGAGCCTAGATATATTGGGCCAGCTCCTCAGCTGGTGTAAATCAGCAGGTGAAATGAAAGGAGCTACGCCAAAATACACTAGCTACAAATCTGGCCTATCATTTACAGGCTGCAGTTTCTTACCTTCAACTGTCCTCCCCTCAGGTTGTAGGGAAGATCCTTTAGAAGGAACCTCCAGTTCCCTATGGAACACTACGCTCCCCCTTTCTGCATGAACAACTTCTGTTTTTATTCCTCATTATCCATATCCTGGACCAGCCCCCAATTGTACTAGGCGCTGTACAGACACAGAACAAAAAGATGGTCCTTGCACCAAAGAGCTTACAATCTAAGACAAGAGACAGCAGTTGGATAGATGGGGAAGCACAAAGAAACAATGAGATGACACTGGTCAGCATGATGGGCAGTGGTCCCAGCAAACCATCTGCCTAACCAGTGTCAATTTTTTTGTAGGCCTTGGCAAAGGAAAGTTGTAAGGAGGGTTTCGAAGGAGGATGAGGTGGCTTTGTAGATGTTTATGGGGAGCTCTTCCCACACATGAGGAGTAGCACAGAGGTGATTCTTGAGAATTTAACAAGTGGGTGGATGGGATCATTAGCTGACTAAAGGCGGGAATTGAATTTTCAATAGCGTATGAGAGACGAAAGGTAGGATGGGGGTAGTCCATGAAGGGTCTTGAAAGTAAAGACAATTACCTTAAGTTTGATGCAATGGAGAAAGGGGAACCAGTGAAGGGCTGCAAAGAGAGGGGTGACATGGTCAAAGTGAAGAGCTAAGAAAATGGTATTTGTAGCAGCATTTTGAATGGATATGAGCAATGCAAGAGAATCACAGAAACATAGGGCTGGAAAGCACCTCGAGAGGTCAGCAAGTCCAGTCCCAGAGGGTGTTGCAGTAACTGAGACGCAAGATGAAGGGAACTTGGACAAGAGTTTTAGCTGCCTGGATAGACAGAAAAGACCACATCTTAGAGATGTTATTAAGTGATTCATTTGTGGCTGGGAAGCCAGGGAAATTTTGTGCCCCCACCCAGATTCTCTGCCTCTGAATGCTTGATAGCTTCCCAGCCAGAGAATAAATTTCCCCTCACCACCTTCTCTCTGTAGTTTCCCAGGGGGTGCATTATTATTTGATAAGTGTCACAATGCACTATTACCTCACTCCAGAGTCTCAAGACCTTTATGCAGCTTCAGCCCGCATGAGGAATTTTACAAGTAAATTATTGGCCAGCATAGTCATCATGATGACTCTGCCTCTGGTGGGAGCGCTGGGCTCAGGATCTATCATGAATAATGCCTTATGATGAACTTTGAGCTCTTCTATAGCTGCTAACGCACAGTGCCCAGGGTACTATAGACTCACCAGCTGTCTGCATCCCTTTGTAAGATTAAATGGCTTAGGACAGGGGTGGGCAAACTTTTTGGCCCGAGGGCCACAGCTGGGTATGGAAATTGTATGGCGGGCCATGAATGTTCATGAAATTGGGGGTTGGGGTGCGGGAGGGAGTGAGGACTCCAGCTGGGGGTGTGGTCTCTGGGGTGGGGCCAGAAATGAGAAGTTCAGGGTACGGGAGGGGGCTCCAGGCTGGGGCGGGGGGTTGGGTTGTGGGGCAGGGGGTGAAGGCTCTGGCTGGGGGTGTGGGCTCTGGGGTGGGGCTGGGGATGAGGGGTTGGGGGTGCAGGAGGGTGCTCCGAGCTGGGACCGAGGGGTTTGGAGGGTGGGAGGGGGATCAGGGCTGGGGCAGGGGGTTGGGGTGCAGGAGGGGGTCAGGAGTGGAGACTCCGGGCAGCGCTTACCTCCAGGCAATGGGAGGTGCGGGGGCGGTGCTTGGGGCGGGGGCAGCGTGCCGAGACCCCTGGCTACTCCTACATGTAGGAGCCGGAGGGGGGACATGCCGCTGCTTCTGGGAGCCATGTGAAGTGGGGCAAGCACCTGACCCCGCTCCCCAGCAGGAGCTTGAGGGCCGGATTAAAATGTCTGGAGGGCCGGATGCAGCCCCCAGACCATAGTTTGCCCACCCCTGGCCTAGGGGAAGACCAATGAAAGCCTTAGATCCTCTCCTGTCAAGTTGCTTTTAGCTCTTTCTGGACCAGCTCATGAACGTGAGAGTTGGTGAGATATGAAGCCTGATGCTGTTTCTAGTGGGAATAACGGGAGCAGGGACTAACAGATAACCCGGCAAGTAAGAGTAAGTTTAAGATTAAACATTAACAGCGCTTGTGTTCTGTCCTGTTTCACTCATTTACAAGAGAAGGTTCTTGGTGGCAGTGCAGGTGCTTGGCCAAGATTCAGAACATACTGCTTCATCAGCAAGGAAAAGTGATCAGCAATCAGTAGGAATACGTTACGTTGAAGAAAGAAACTCCAAGTCCCAGAAATCCCCTCCAAGCCCCCTGAGCTTTTGAAGGAAGATAAGAAGCCCTCCCCACAACTTTTCCCTACACTGGCTTCCTCTTTCCCCAGCCCCAGTTTAGACCAGCCATTCCCGCAAACCTGCGGAACAGAGACCTCTTCACTTCAGCACAGCCACCGCTAGGCTGAAGGGCTTGTCTGGAACTTCACTATGACTGGCCACCACTTTTGGAGGCAGCATGGAGAGAGGATTGCTCAGCTTACCCGTTGGCCTCTGAAGTTAATTCATTTGGAGGGAGGGGTGGATATCACTTTTCAACAGCACTCAGAACTCCCTCAATTCCCAAATTAAGTAACCTATTTCCTTAGCTACAGTTGAGGCAAAGGGGAGGGAAAAATGTTTTATGATTAATGCATAGGAATGGGAGTCCGTAAATCTGGATTCTATTCCCAACTCTGCCACAGATCACTGTGAGATCTTGGGCACGTGACTTCACTGCTCTGTGCCTCAGTATTCCTGCATAACAACACTTTCCTACCTCAGAGGGGTGTTGATATTTGTAAAGGGCTTAGAGATCCTTTAATGGTGCAAAGAAGTGTTAAGTATTATCATCTCTGCAAGAAGGGGCTAATCTTCTTGTTAGATGCACAGAGACATCAAGGATTCATTCCAAATTAGAAGTACTGACCTCGTGCTCATTAGATTAGTGATACTCAGACCTCAGTAGTTCAGGAACCAAATTAGCGATCAACATTACCCAAAAGAGCCACAGTACTGTGAATTCATTGTTTCATTTATGTAGCAATAAATTATATATATATATATATATATATATATATATAATTCTCACAGCAATAAGTTAATAACTTAGAGCAAGTTGATAATTGGTTAATAACATAGTAAAAGCATCCTGACTGGTTAATAACTTAGGTTGGTTAATAATTAAATCACACGGTGTTTTAATATCATGTGCTGCAAAGAGCCACAGGAGACACATTAAAGAGCCACTTGCAGCTTGTGAGCCTCTGTCTGAGTATCACCGTGTTAGATGTTCCCTTTAAAAGGATAGTTTTAAAACTATAAAACGAGTTGGGCAAAGAAGAGTTTGCATCAGTTATTTCTGTGACGCCACATCTGCCACTGCTGTTGATGCCAGTTCACTGGGGGACTGAGCTTTGTGCTACAGGCTTGACGGGGTTGTAGATCTGTTGAAGGCATCAGCTTGGCATTGGGCTAAAAACCCCCAGAGAAACGCAGTGCTGGGTATTCAATACCTTGTTGAGGTACCAGCTAAATCTAGCACGGTTCTTCCTTCTCAGAAAGTACTGACCCAGAGACAGTCCAGATCTCCTGAGCATGCCACTGCAGCCACTGACTCCAGTCCTAGAGAGATAAACCTGCATTTCCCCCAAGACAGAAAACAAAGGAATGAGATCATCACTTCCATCATTGCAGATACAAAGCAAGGACTCCATCTAACTATGGAAACCTGCTCAGGTCTCTCATTTAGCGCTAGAGCTTTTCAGATAAAGTCTCTTGTGTGTGCTCCAGCTGTCCCGTGGGAGGTAGGGCGGGGGGGAAGGGAGAGAGAGTGTGAGTGTGTGTGAGAGAGAGAGCGCGAGCACGAGCAGGCAGGAAGGAGTTGCTTAACACTTCTTCATTTTACACTTTAACGACAAACACAAGACTGCTCTCTGGTTCTACGACACATGCAAAGCCAGGATCACATAGTAAAGTTCAGCCACTTACTCCTCTCCCTTTTTCCCACCAATTCTAGGCTCTCACCAAATCTTGATGCTTCTTCCTCTACTTCAACCAGTCCTTTTCTCTTCCTTCCTACTAGTTAAGGACAAAATCATGGCTGTAGCCCCACCACTTCTGAGAAACCCCTATCACCCCAGGTGCCACAGCTCTTAGCTATTCAATTCCAACTTCTATCCCATTTAATAGGAAATCTGCTTCCTGCTCCAGTGGATTCAATATTTAGATTCAACTCAAAACCTCAAACAAATTAATTTGCATTTCTGATGTTCCCTTATGTCAGATCTCCTCTTCTGTTGTACAGCATTGTCTTAAGTGTATAATACTGACGAACTAATATAATCTTGGCCGGCTCACTGGTTTGGCAAATTAATTTAAGTCCAGTCCAAATAAAATGGGTTGCTTCTGTTCAGAAAATACAAATTCCATTATACTGATACAATGCAGATTAATTCACATAGCTCTTAAACAGTACACTAAACCAGGGATTTGAAGCTGAGGAATTAACTTGAAATTACAAATAGAATCATTTTCTGTCCTAAATACAGAACAAGAGTCTCCACTACTTTCCCACCTTACGTTATCATGGACACAATTGCAAGGTGGGTATAGATTGCTATCAAGTAAGAACAGCAGCATTGTACACTCACTTCGCACAAGACATTCAGGCCCACAATGTTGCATAGCATTGCTGGGGACTGTTAAATAGCTGCTTTATCCCTCGGCAGAGAATGTTTGGATTTCCCGGGGGGGGGGGGGGGGTGAGAAAGAGAGAGACACTTTGGGATAAGATGAACTATATATTAGACATTATCATTAAGGTGCTGCAGCTTCAGCTGATGTAAGCTGGTCTAGTGTCATGGTAATAAATGGAGCTATGCAGTTTATGCCACCTGAGGATCTGGCCCAAGATGTGTCTACAGATCTCTGCACCCTCGCTTCCTGTCACAGATGGCGTGCAAAGACTTAAAGATATCGTTGAGGATCCAATTTTTTCAAGTTAGTACATGTCTGGGATGCTGAAATCAGGGTGGAGAAAGATTCAGAGGATTGGGCTACACTATTGCAGCCCCAATATTGTCACACAATGTTGAGGCTCTCGAGTAACCTACTCCATGCTCAGACAGTGAAAGAGGAGGAGAGGGAAAGGCTACTTAGGTGGGTGAAGACCCAGGGATTCCCCTTTAACTGAGGCATATTTTTCAACCAGAGAGTCAGCTCAGCTCCCAAAGGAGAATGAAGCAGGCACGGGACTCCTCTATCATAGTGGAGCAGTGCAAATCTGAGCTGGGAAGCTGCACACAAAAGGGTTATGTTATAGCAGCCCAGAGCCTGATAAGGTCACCCACAGAAAGAGGTCATTATTATTTCCTATTGCTCCTTTGTCCTTCTGTTTCTTGTGCTCCTTCTTTGCATCAGTGAATCAGCAAAAAGTAAAAAATAGCACAGATAGTGACTCCAGCTCTAAAAATAACCCAGCATGAGGGACTCAGTCCCCATGATTTCCTATTCCCTGAGAAGCAGCAGGGTAAACGTTTGTACTCCGACTTTACCCTAAGACAAAGAAGGAAACACGGAGAAGCAGCCAACACATACAGACTGATAGTCTGATACAAAGCAGCTCTTAGAATAGGAAAGGTAAATCCACTTACTCCTGTCTTACTCTGCACAGCTCAGCACATAAGCACAACTCTCCTAGTCTTCCTTCATTCTCATTCCCCACTTTCTGATTGCTTCAGCTCCTCTTGTGACTTCCTGGGCGGAGCTGAGCTCTGGAGCGCTGTTGGGAAAGACTGCAGAAGGGCAGAAGCAGAGGCAGAATTAAGTAGGGGAAATCTTTCAGGGGCAAGAAGATCTGAGGAAACATTTCAGAAGTGCCAATGTGGCTTAGAAGCCGAAGTCTCATTTTCCAAAATTATTAGGAGCCTTAGGCTGTTAAGTGCCTAAATGCTTGTCTGTCTGCACAGCGAAATTTCCTGGCATAGCTATCCTGGAATAATTATAAGTCCCTGGGTGCATGCACTCTATGCCAGAATAAAAGTAATTTTACTTCAGAATACTCTGGTTTATAAGTGGGCCCTCCAAGAACATGTACAGGAAGGAAGACAATATTTGGCATTCCAGGAGTTTGTCAGGTTAAAAAACAACAACAAATAAGCAAAATTAGAAAAACAACATAATATTTTCAGGCTTCATCATAAAGAAACAAAGAGGACACAAACAATTCCCCCTCATAATGTCATATTTTAACAAGATATAGATATAAATACCAATGAACTAACTAGTGTGTCTGTGCACCACTGCCTTCTACTGTATAGAATAATAACTACTCAAATGCACATCCTAGCACCCATAAAGCTAACTGCTAGCGCAGCACAGTGACAAATGTAAAGCTCCTAAAAAGCTACAGGTTTCTTACATTTTATTATGGAAATAATAGCTGGCATAAACCAGTTAATATCTACTACTCTCAAACCCTTAACCACTCCAAATTGCATCTTTTGCACTAATAAGATTATAATGAATACCTTCCATCTTTCCTTTATGAATTTTTTAAAAAATTATTATGCAGGTCAATATTCTAAAATGACAGGTTTCAGAGTAACAGCCGTGTTAGTCTGTATTCGCAAAAAGAAAAGGAGTACTTGTGGCACCTTAGAGACTAACCAATGTATTTGAGCATAAGCTTTCGTGAGCTACAGCTCACTTCATTGGAGGCATACTCTGGAAACTGCAGAAGACGTTATATACACAGAGACCATGAAACAATACCTCCTCCCACCCCACTCTCCTGCTGGTAATAGCTTATCTAAAGCGATCACTCTCCTTACAATGTGTAGGATAATCAAGTTGGGCCATTTCCAGCACAAATCCAGGTTCTCACCCTCCCTCCCCCTCCCCAAACTCACTCTCCTGCTGGTAATAGCCCATCCAAAGTGACCACTCTCTTTACAATGTGTATGATAATCAAGGTGGGCCATTTCCAGCACAAATCCAGGTTCTCATACACCCCCCCTTTTCAAAAACCACACACACACAAACTCACTCTCCTGCTGGTAATAGCTTATCCAAAGTGACCACTCTCCTTACTCTCCTCTGCCATGTACATTGGTCAAACTGGACAATCTCTACGTAAAAGAATAAATGGACACAAATCAGATGTCAAGAATTATAACATTCATAAACCAGTCGGAGAACACTTCAATCTCTCTGGTCACGCAATCACAGACATGAAGGTTGCTATCTTACAACAAAAAAAACTTCAAATCCAGACTCCAGCAAGAAACTGCTGAATTGGAATTCATTTGCAAATTGGATACTATTAATTTAGGCTTAAATAGAGACTGGGAGTGGCTAAGTCATTATCCAAGGTAGCCTATTTCCCCTTGTTTTTTTCTACCCCCCCCCTCGCCCGACGTTCTGGTTAAACTTGGATTTATGCTGGAAATGGCCCACCTTGATTATCATGCACATTGTAAGGAGAGTAGTCAGTTTGGATGAGCTATTGCCAGCAGGAGAGTGAGTTTGTGGGGGGGCGGGGCGGGGGGCGGGGGGTGAGAAAACCTGGATTTGTGCTGGAAATGGCCCGCCTTGATTATCATGCACATTGTAGGGAGAGTGGTCACTTTGGATGGGCTATTACCAGCAGGAGAGTGAGTTTGTGGGGGGGCGGGGCGGGGGGCGGAGGGTGAGAAAACCTGGATTTGTGCTGGAAATGGCCCAACTTGATGATCACTTTAGATAAGCTATTACCAGCAGGAGAGTGGGGTGGGAGGAGGTATTGTTTCATGGTCTCTATGTATATATAATGTCTTCTGCAGTTTCCACAGTATGCATCCGATGAAGTGAGCTGTAGCTCACGAAAGCTCATGCTCAAATAAATTGGTTAGTCTCTAAGGTGCCACAAGTACTCCTTTTCTTTTTCCTTACAACGTGTATGAAAATCAAGGTGGGCCATTTCCAGCACAAATCCAGGTTTTCTCACCCCCCCATCCCCATACACACACAAACTCACTCTCCTGTTGGTAACAGCCCATCCAAAGCGACCACTCTCCCCACAATGTGCACGATAATCAAGGTGGGCCATTTCCAGCACAAATCCAGGTCTCCTCACCCCACCCCCCCGCCACAAACTCACTCTCCTGCTGGTAATAGCTCATCCAAACTGACCACTCTCCTTACAATGTGTATGATAATCAAGGTGGGCCATTTCCAGCACAAATCCAAGTTTAACCAGAACCTCGGGGGAGGGGTAGGAAAAAACAAGGTAGCCTATTTCCCTTTGTTTTTTCCTACCCCCCCCCCCCAGACGTTCTGGTTAAACTTGGATTTATGCTGGAAATGGCCCACCTTGATTATCATACACATTGTAAGGAGAGTGGTCAGTTTGGATGAGCTATTACCAGCAGGAGAGTGAGTTTGTGTGTGTTGTGGGTGGGGGGGGGGGTGAGAAGACCTGGATTTGTGCTGGAAATGGCCCACCTTGATTATCGTGCACATTGTAGGGAGAGTGGTCACTTTGGATAAGCTATTACCAGCAGGAGAGTGAGTTTGTGTGTGTGGTTTTTGGAAGGGGGGCGGGGAGAAAACCTGGATTTGTGCTGGAAATGGCCCACCTTGATTATCATACACATTGTAAAGAGAGTGGTCACTTTTGATGGGCTATTACCAGCAGGAGAGTGGGGTGGGAGGAGGTATTGTTTCATAGTCTCTGTGTATATAATGTCTTCTGCAGTTTCCACAGTATGCATCCAATGAAGTGAGCTGTAGCTCACGAAAGCTTATGCTCAAATAAATTGGTTAGTCTCTAAGGTGCCACAAGTACTCCTTTTCTTTTTGCGAATACAGACTAACACGGCTGTTACTCTGATACTCTCCCAAGTTAGCCAAGCTACTGCCTAAAGCATGATCACTAATAAAAGAGATACAGTTAGTTTTAGACATCTAACATTTTGCTAAGAAATGGGCTGATAAAGAACAAAAACGTTTTTGTGCTATAAGAAACACTACCTTATGAGAGTTCAAAATAAATAAATGTTTGCCTCCACCGATGATCTGCACTTCGGATTTCGTCTAGAGCTCATGAAGGAACTAAGGCTGATGTAAATTGCAAAACTTCCATTGACTTTAAAGGGAGCACAACCTAAACCTAAATCAAAACCAATAAAGAACAGATTTACCAAGAAGCCATTATATCTCATAATAGGAACTATGCAGCATCCTCGCATCTACCAGTTTGAAGAGGAAGCAAGACAAAATCAGCCAGGTAAACAGGTTACTCTTCAGGGTAGGGCCTGTTTCCTTGTGTCTTATACAGCACTGAGCATGCTATGAGCACATAACAAATCAAACAAAACAAACAAATAAATAATAATACAACTGCATCTGCGTTTTCTATGGTATGTGAGCTCCTCCTTAATGTCACATAAGTCACAGAAGTCTGAACAAAACTCTGACATTGTCCTTGGGTCCTCCTGTCTTTGCTTCCTACTTTTCCTCTTTGAAAGATGACGAGTTAAACTGGCATATACTGTCAGTCACTGGGCACCATCCCCCACTTATCAGACATACATGCTTTAACCCTGATTTGCTTACACTTAGAATTAAATTAGATCATTGTAACAAACCAGATTATGACTAGATAGTAACATTTAATACTGATAGAGCGCTTTTTAATCATAAAATACTTTACAAATTATAGGGCCACAATCATCCCTGGTGTGACATTGCAGAAGCCACTGCAGTGGCTCTGAAGTCAAGAGGGTAACACCAAGGATCAATTTGTTCCTACCTGTGTACAGCACCAGTGAAGTGCAGCCACTTCTGGAAGAAGGGCAGCAGCTGGCATACGGAAGAGGAAATACTTCAGCCAAGAGTGTTGCTGCAAACCCTGGCTCTACTGAAAGCTGCCCTGGGATCCATGTAGATCACAACCTTGATTCTCTTATCCGAAATACTTGCACACGGTGAGCCATCGGATACCCGGTTCATCCACCTTGGAAGGATGAAGGGCTGAGTTGGCCCTGGGAGGATTTGAAGCCATGATATCTGAACCCCTGAGCCTCTCCCCTTATAGGACTCCACTGACCCATACAACCCAGGCCTTATGGCCCTAAAAATAGTCCCTGTTGCACTGATTGCGAGTGCAGTCCCAGGACACTCGGAACCTTTGGCGAAGGGTCTTGAGAAAGTGGAGGCATCCCTGGGAGCTACCTGGACTCGTTATCTCGAAAAATTGAGTCACTGTCCCTTTAAGCCGCTCAGACAGACGCGAAGTTGGCGCTGCCCCTCCGCAGCCAAGAATAACACGCGCCCTCTACAAACATGGCGCCCGTTGCTTAACCAACGCGCCCTGCACAAAGATGGCTGCACAGCCCGACCACGCCGACGAGGGCCCCGCATAAAGATGGCGCCGCCCCATTCAGCCTTCCTCCCCCGCCCAGACCTCGTTCAGGGAGCGCTTTTAGAGGCGCCTATGCCGGCTGGGTGAGGTCAGTTCCGGGGCGGAGCAGCCCCAGTGGTGCAGTCGGGGACAAACAAAAGGAGCCGGAGCGAAGGGGACGAAGCCGGTCTAGCGCTGCCAGGTGGGTGCGGACGGAGGACGAGGGCTCCTCCGCTCGACAGCGGCCGGGCTCCTGCGGCACGCCCTCGGGGCTGGGCTCCTCCCTCCAGCGCAGCCCGGAGAGGAGACCAGCTCCTGGGGAGCGGGGTAAGGGGTGGGCAAGGAGCGGGGTTCAGGGGGATGGGAGAGGAAAGAGGGGAGGAAACGGGAGGCGGTGACAGAGAGGAAAGGAAACTGAGGCAAGGGAAAGAGGTGACCTGAAGGAAGGGTCGGGACCCTGGGGGCAGGGGAAGAAGGGGACCTTTTTTGGGCGGGGGAGAGGGGGATTTGGGGGCTACAGTTTGCAGAGTCCCCTTCTCCTCTGGGTTTGACTTACTGTAAGGCTGTTCTTTAGGAGCCGGTTGCTGTGTAAATGCTCTCCGGCTTACTGGGCACTCCTGGGAAATCTCACCCCGGAGCGGTCCCTACCTGGAAACCTGCGCTGCTAGCGGTTGAGGCTCTTGTATTGGTGGGGTGGTGACTGGCAACACGCCCTCCCGCTATCTGCTGTAGGGTTGTGGGTGGGGGAGTGGACTCCAGTACCGTCAGGGGGCACCTAGGGCCATGTACGGATCTGGGTGGGTGCAATGACCGCTGATGTGTTTAGGGGTGGGGAGAGCAGGGAGGGAGCAGGAAGCTGTCTGAAAAATGTTCAAAGAGATGGTTTGGGTCCTTGCACCAGAAAAGGAGGTGAAATATGCAGTGTGGCTAAATTCCATTAAATTATAGCTGGGGTCATGACTGTCAGGGTTAGTGGGGGAAAATTGCTGACTAATTTGTTTTCTCCTTGTTTATATGGTTTCTATGTCAGGCTTATGTGAAATCTACAGTTTATTAGGTGATGGTAAACTGGAAAAGGGAAATGAAATAACTGGGAAAGTCTGTTTGTATTTATAGGGTTAAGCAAATGAGAATTCAAATACATATAGGTGGCTGTTAGTCTTAATGTTTAGCTTGGGCTTTGAAAGACCCCTTGGTGAGGGAAGGAAGTCTGTTCACATCTTTCTTGGCAATACTGGCATCAAGAGCTTGACTGCGTTGCTTTTCCAACCTGCTTTGTAGAGACCAGATCTCAGAATTGGGAGGTGGGGGTGGGGTTGCTATAGTAGCTTATAATAAGCAGAGTAGGACGCTGTGTGAACTGCGCATCATGTGTACTCAAGGCAGAGAGCTCAATGACAATAACAAGGTGCCCTGTTGCTGCACCTGCCAACTATGCTGGGGTCATACTAGTCTTTTTTGCGGGAGGAGGTGCTCTAAATGGAGGTCAGTAAAACACTTTAAAATATTTGAGGTAGCCAGTCATAGCTGAAATTGAGAAGCTTAAGAAATGCAAGAAACTACGGGGTGAAGACTTTGGAGGAGTCCTTTTAATGATTTTGTAGGAGCAACCACATTCATGGTCTACACCCACATTAAAATAACATACTATAGATCAGGGGTCGGCAGCCTTTCAGAAGTGGTGTGCTGAGTCTTCATTTGTTCACTTTAATTTAAGGTTTTGCGTGCCAGTAATACATTAACGTTTTTTAGAAGGTCTCTCTCTGTCTATATATTATATAACTAAACTATTGTCGTATGTAAAGTAAACAAGGTTTTCAAAATGTTTAAGAAGCTTTCTTTAAAATTAAATTAAAATGCTGATCTTATGCCGCTGGCCTGCTCAGCCCGCTGCCAGCCTGGGGTTCCGTTCACCTTGGCTGGCAGCAGGCTGAGCAGGGCCTGCGGCCGGGACCCTGGCTGGCAAGGGGCTGGCAGCCAGAACCCGGGGCTGGCAGCATGTTGAGTGGGGCCGGTGGCCAGGACCCCAGACTGGCAGTGGACTGAGCAGCTCAGCCTGCTGCCACTCACCCCGCTGCCAGTCTGGGGTTCCATCCGCCAGCTCCTGCCAGCCAGGGTCCTGGCTGCCGGCCCCACTCAGCCCCCTGCCAGTCTGGGATCCCAGCCCTGCCAACATAGAGTGGGTACCTACCTTCTCCCTGGTTCTAGCCCATTCTCTTCCTCCCTCTCTGCACTGAGCTGAGGGTGGGGGTGCACAGAGCACAGGGCTGGGGGTGAAGGAGCAGGTTGGGTTGCAGGGTCTGGCCAGGAGCTAGAATGAGGGAGGGGGCTCAGGGTTGGGGCAGGAGGTTTGGGTGTGAAGTGTTTACCTGGGCAGCTCCCATCTGGTGTGAGGGGTGCAGGAGCTCCCATTTGGTGCTCAGGGCTGGGGGTGGGAATGTGGGGGGTGCAGGAGTCAGGGCTGGGGGCATGTGAAGAGGGTGCAGGAGTCAGGGCATGGAGTGTGGGGGGCTGGGTATGTGGGGGCGTGCTGGAGTCGGGGCATAGGGCTGGGAGTGTGTGTGGGGAGTGCAGGGGTCAGGGCATGGGGGGTGTGGGCTAGGGTCATGGGGGGTGCTCCCAGCCCCCTGCCTAGAGCGGCTCACGGCAGGGGGCTGGAGGAGATAAGCCCTGATTCTAACCCCCTTCCCCAAGGCTCCATCCCCACCTCTTCTCTGCCTCCTCCCCAGAGCAGCAAGTGGCTCTGCTTCTCCCCCTCCCTGGCAAGGGCCATCAGCTGACTGGTGGCAGGGAGGGAGAGGAGGAGGGGCAGAAATCCAGCATGCTGGGGGAAGAGGCGGGGGAATTTGCCTGCCCTGCAGCAGCAGTCGCCAGCAGGACCAAGCTTCTTCACCCTGCCCCCGCTGGGGCGGGGGGCGGAGAAGAGCGGGCCGGGGCGGGCAGGATTTTTAATGGCACGCTGCTGCCTGCCGGGGGCCGGGGCCTGGCCCTGGCCCTGCTTAGCCCGCTGCCAGCCTGGGTTCGGCAGCAGGCTGATCGGGGCCAGTGGCTGGGACCCGGCAGGCAGCAGCGTGCCATTAAAAATCGGCTCGCATGCTGTCTTTGGCACGCGTGGCATAGATTGCCGACCCCTGCTATAGATACATGATTGTACTTTATGTGAATTGGGATCAGGAAATGCATTGTTTATCTTTTAAATAACATACATATTTTTCCAACTACAACAAAATACCAGATTAATCATAGGTTTCAGAGTAACAGCCGTGTTAGTCTGTATTCACAAAAAGAAAAGGAGTACTTGTGGCACCTTAGAGACTAACCAATTTATTTGAGCATGAGCTTTCGTGAGCTACAGCTCACTTCATCGGATGCATACTGTGGAAAGTGTAGAAGACATTATATACATAGAGACCATGAAACAATACCTCCTCCCACCCCACTCTCCTGCTGGTAATAGCTTATGTAAAGTGATCATCAAGTTGGGCCATTTCCAGCACAAATCCAGGTTTTCTCACCCTCCCCCCCCCCCCCCCCCCCACACACACACAAACTCACTCTCCTGCTGGTAATAGCCCATCCAAAGTGACCACTCTCTTTACAATGTGTATGATAATCAAGGTGGGCCATTTCCAGCACAAATCCAGGTTTTCTCACCCCCCCCCCCCACAAACTCCCTCTCCTGCATTAATCATAATGCACAGAATAAAGAAAAATCCTTCAGATTAAGGAAGGGAGGGGAAGCAACATAGCTAATGCAGACCCTAAAGATAATCATAGACCTCAAAAATGTCAGCCCAAATGGCTCTGAATTTTCCAGGCATTCCCTTTCTGCAGAATTTCTGTTGTCTATTAGCAGTATGGGCAGCCATATCACTGAGTCAGGCATCAGTGTTTGGTGGGGATCAACTATTCCATTTTTGCAGGATTAATTTTTTAGCAACCAAAGCTGTACATTGGAACCATGCTGCCTTGTTACCAAATAACCACCAGATATCAGGAATATATTGAATAATGAAACTTAATGGGGAGGGCTCCAATTTAGTGTCCAATATCAAATTGATCCTTTGACCCACCTCATACTACAAATTCTTGATATGGGGCATTCCCAAAACATATGAACTAAAGTAGCACCAAGGGAATTACACTTCCAACAGCAGTCAGCATTTGAGGCCCATTACTGTTAACCTATGGAGGGACCAGCATATTTGAAAGACTTTTTGTGAATAAGATGTAGTCTCAGATCTATAGTTGCTTTTTTAACATTAGATATGATTGTATTTCATTGGATCAGAGAGCTGTGTATCAAAAATCTCTGTTCTAAGCAACTCTGAAATTATCAATCTTTAGCTGAGTTTTTTGGGCTAGACAGTTGTAAAAGGATATCACTGGCCAAATAAATCCAGGAAGTTTCCTCCAACATAATAAAAGTTCTGGAGCTCCCAATGCATCTAGCCCAAATACATTTGTAAATAGATCCAATTAAATTAATTTATTTTTCTAGATCTGAAGCAGGGCAAGCAAAACTATTGCTGAAGACCCACAAATGGTTTAAATTTATTGCTGTCAATTAGCTGCATCACAGTTATCATTCCTCACTCCATCCAATGCCTCCACATCAAGGTTTTGCCATCAATTAAGGATAGCACTGCTCCGTAGGACCATTTTACCATGAATGGAAGCAGAACTTTCTAGCCAAGTTTGACCAAGCTTGCTTCACACCTATTATTGCGGGAGCTCTGGAGCCATCAAATTTATACTAATTTGATCATACAGTGCCTGAAAAAGGGAGAGAATGTATTAATGCTCATTCAGTCTGAATCCAAGTTGGGGTCTGTGCAGTCATATCTAACAGCCACAAAGATGCCTGGTTTAACAAAAAAGAGAATTTTTCAAGGTAGAAAAATTCAATAACTCCAGAGATAGGAGGAGCTGTGATTTGTTCTGAACCAGACTAGGTTTCTTACCTGCACTCCAAGAAATGTGCTGAAAATATTATTGAATTTCTTAAAATAAATTTGAGGAATAGAAATAGGGAGACCCCTCAGGACATAATCCTTGGATTCTTGAGTATCTTCCCCATTTCCTCCTTCAATCTGATTCCTCACCATCCTGCCTCTTCCAGCCCTGCATTGTATGCCCTCTCTTCTTGAGCTGGATATGCTCTGAAGTCCTCAACTCCTTTTCTGTTTTGTCACTGCAGTGACCTAGAATATTTATAATGAAGAGAACGAAGTCCATGCTGCTGGAAAGTGGTGAACCTGTTAGCATCAACTAGACTCAATTAGGTTGTGGGATGCTAGTAAACGTCCAGGATTTTCTTAAACATGCTTGTAATACCTGCTTTTGCTGTTATATTCTAATAGAGCTTGGAGAGGATCCTTCCTGATAGCTAGCCAAGTTGCCACCTCCTAAATTTCTACTTGACACTAATATTTCCAGCTTTCTTAGAGGGTCTCTTCCTGGATCTCTGTGACCACTTAAAGCACTTACATACTGACATACCCTTTCTCAAGGTCTTGTCAGAGTTAACCTGGGGGCCTCTTAAACACTGGTACTTTCTCTGCTGATAAGACTTTGTTTAATTTCAGGGAAGCTGCTCCCATGGCGCTTGGGGAATGCAGTGTTTCTCTGCACTGTCAGGATCCAGCACATACGGACATCATCTTCTTCCAGCACAGAGAATTGAAATGCAGATAGCAGAACCCAGCCACAGGGTAAGGTTACAGCCTAGTTCCTAAGTGGGGAGTTGTAGTGATATGAAATTCCTGGTGGCACCAGTTGAATGTTGACTGTCCAAGTGATGTTTCAAAATATGAGTGCAGAGATGGGACATGCCTGGTATGAGGCCAAATGGAAATGTGTGGACCAGATGGTGATGGAGACCATAATAGTGGGTTGATTATAGGCTTGTTACCCATTAGGCACTGCTTGAAGATGGAAAGAGTAATGGAACTGAGCACCATTCAAGTTACAACTTGATTGCTACGTTTAACTAAGTGTCCACCTCACAGTCATAGGAACCTGAACCTATCCTTAGACTAATGGAGTAGATGTCTATAGGCAGAAGGGTGTTGAACCACTGCATTACCATACAGGCATCTCTTGGTCCATTCCTGGTAATGCACTCCATGTGGAGGCGTGAATTGAGGCTGCTGTGGCAATGGCATGCTTTCCACTCTGGTATGAATGGTTCCATGCAGCTTAGCAAGCAAACTCTCTAGTCGGTCAGGGAATGTCAGCTATTAGCTCTGAGAGTCCTTGCCTGTCTAGTCCTCTTCATCCATGAGAGCAAATGCAAAATCCTCTGCATATGTTGGTCATGTTCTGAGCTGTTAGAGATACTGTGCATCTCCTACAAAATCGCGTAGTTCCTAAGTGATGTATCTGTTCCACTGACCCTAGTTATCAAAAAGCATGTAGCTTCTTTCTGAATAAACCATAAATACCATCATGGCACCCAAAGTCCTTGACCCTTATCTTTAACTGTTACCAATAATCTGCATTAAACAGTTGCTTAATTTATCCTCCTAAAGGCTGAGGGTGTGATAACCATGATCTGGATGATGGGCTGTCTAAACCCTTCTAACATTATATTGAGCACTCAGTGGTCTTGATGGACTAAAAATCTGTGAGAGATGATCCCTTGCCCAGTAAATTACAGTATAGTTCAGATGAACAAATTACTGGGTGGCCAGCACGTCATCCAATCTCAGAGCACTGCACTGCAGAGCTTTCTTCTCCTACTTCAGTGGCTTGTTGGGCTTTGTGGATGGATTTTGTTAAAAGGGGCATTGAATGAAGAGAATTGGTTTGGCACTTGTGGGAGGTGTTCCAAGCATAAATGGTGGACTCGGAAAAGGATACGAAGGGAGCACTGCAGTATAGGAAATAAAGTTTATAGAAGTTGTACATAAGTAGCATTTTTTGTTTGGTGTTTTTTTAACCATGGGGCAGATACAGACCACCAACTCAATTAGTACCTTATAGAATGGGTAACTGGAGGCAATGTAGTGAGCCTCTTGATTGCATAACATCTCTCCAAATGAGTCAGTTGAGGTGTAGCACAACCTAAATAGGTACAAACTGTTATCAAGTCAGTTATGACAGTCTGTCTTTATAGGAAGGAGGCAGAGCCTATCAAAAACTTTCGGGACACTTTTAAACTATTTGTGTATAGTTTGTATTGTGACTCGGAATCCAACTGAGCTAGCTACGCTGTGCAACCCTTTTTAGTTCTTGTTGTTGCTATCAAATTATTTGAGACTAAAAATTACTCTACCATGCCCGCCCTGTTGTAAAAAAGCACCTATTCCTTACATACTGAGCATCAATGTTCACTGCAAAATTAACTTTACATATTGCAGGTAGTGCTAGTTCAGAGATGGGCAAACTACGGCCTGCAGGCCACATCCGGCCCGCGCGACCCTCCTGCCCAGCCCCTGAGCTCCTGGCCTGGGAGGCTAGCCCCCAACCCCTCCCCTGCTGTTCCCCCTCCCCTGCAGCCATGCCGCCAGCGCAATGTTCTGGGCAGCCGGGCAGCGCAGCTGCAGCCAGTCACCAGTGCTCCAGGCAGCACGGTAAGGGAGCAGCGGGGGTTGGATAGAGGGCAGGGGAGTTCAGGGTGGTGGTCAGGGGGTGGGGATGTGGACAGGAGTCGGGGTGGTCAGAGGGCAGGGAACAGGGGGGTTGAATGGGGGCAGTGGTCCTGGGGGGGCAGTCAGGATGGGGTGGGGGGGCAGTCAGGGGCAGGGGTTCCGGGGGCAGTTAGGGGACAGGGAAAAGGGGTGATTGGATGGGGCGGGGGTCCTGGGGGGGGCAGTCAGGAATGAGAGGAGGGGTTGGATGGGCCAGTGGGGGGTCCAGGGGCAGTCAGGGGACAGGGAGCAGGGGGTGTTGGATGGGGCAGGAGTCCTGGTAACAGGGGAGGTTGGATGGGGTAGGAGTCCTAGGGGGGCCATCGGGGGTGAGAAGTGGGGGGGGTTGGATGGGGTTGGGGGCCGCGCCACGCCTGGCTGTTTGGGGAGGCACAGCGTCCCTTAACCGGCTCTCCATAAAATTTTGGAAACTTGATGTGGCCCTCAGGCCAAAAAGTTTGCCCGCCCCTGTGCTAGTTGCTTTTCCTCAAGACCCAGGCTCTGTGCACAGCAAGGCATTGATACTGACCTTCGTAAGATGCTCTCTTTTACGCTTTTGTCCTCATTGGCTTCTGGGTGATCCATGTGGGGCAGTTCAGAACTCTGATAGCTTCTCACTAATGAGAACAGGTTTGGTGATCAGAACTCGATGTGTCAATTGCTGGATTTAGAATACTTGGAATCTCTGTTCTGGAACACCCATATTCTGAATGCAAGATCTGTAGGACAAATAGGTGGTGATATGATTATTCCTCCTCCGTTTTTGAAAGACTGAGGTTACATATCACAGGATAGCTGGTGTCTTATTTCTCTTCCCCCTGCATTACTCTGTCCATGCCCGTTGTAGCAGCCTTTCTTGAGTTTACCACTGGTTATCCATCCTGAGTGGATCTCTGGTCATGTTATCTATCAACCAAGAGAGATTTTTGCTTGTTTTCTCTGCTTATAGTTTAAAAATCTGTTGCAGTCTTGCTTTCTTTCTCATTGCATTCATCTCCTCCGTGGTCGAACTATGAGATCTGAATAGTCTCATTCAATGACTGCTTGGGGAGATGCCATCTCAAAGTTTGATACTTGAGGCTTCCTATTCCAATTTAGTGATCCTGTCCTTTACCTAGAAGCTAGTCACAAAGTGCCAGTCAGTCCTCTTCATTCAGTTATTCCGAGTGGTCAGGAAAAGGAGACTTATGGGCTGTCTAGGTATCTGAACAGCACAAATCACAATTTTGCCTGGTGCATTTGAACGTTGGTTGACACTACACCAGTCCAAGGTTCCCCTGCTTGCTGCTTGGGTGTATGATTTATATGGAGGATGGAGATGATAAACTTTGTGAATCTTACTCTGAATTTGTTACATCATGGGATTTAAACTGAGAGGTTTATATTTAAACTTCTCTGTGGTGCTTGAAAGCCTCAAAGTAATGCAGAGATCACTTCTCTGCATAAGCATCCATAGTATCCTGCTGGAATAAGATGGTTGAAAAATTCCACTGCCCTTGAAGCACTTGTAATCCCCATAGCTAAAAGAAAAGACTAGCTCTGGATAGCCTGCTTCAGTCACTGATTTGTATATTTATAATTCATAAGCTCACACAGTCTAGTGCTTGTCTCTTTGGCTTGCATCATTCTAGTAAGTCGTCGGAAGTCACCCTTGTTTGTGCAGCTCTGCATCATGCTGATATTAGGATTGTTGCTCCAGTGCGGACTGCACTCTTAACGCCAAATTCCATGGCTCACTTCCTTCCAGGATGGGGTGGAATGCCACTGAAAGGCATAAATCTGGTCATGTGATCAAAGCTCCAACCTGAATTTTCTATGTTCTCCTGCAGATGTTCTTCCTTGTACTTGTCAGGGCAGGCTTGCTTGTGTGCTGAGTCAACCATGAGTCACATGCTGCTGGAGCAAGAATTTGCTGCCAGTGCTCCCTCTGGAGGGTAACTGTCCTGCTGAAACACTTAGGCAAATACTCTCTGGGACTGGATTGGGATTATTCCTCTCCTGCCCAGGAGTCCTACAGGGAAATGCAACTCCTCAGTCAGCCCGTTTCCTACCCACCATACCAACAACTCAGGAACTGCTGAATGTTCCATGCCATTGGTGACAGGTTGCATGAGAATCTACCCATCTGGCTATCAGCATCTGGACTTCACTTGGCAGTAGGACTCCTGTGAAAAATGCAAATACTGTGTCTGCAGCCACTGCTTAGTAAGGGCAGTTCATCTACGTGATTCAGAAATGGTGATTACGTGGCTGGGAAAATGAATGCTGCATTTTAACCTGACTGGCTTGTGTTGCTGTAGCTAAGGGTCTGTCAGTCCCACAGTGTAAAACACAAGTCCAGGGGATTAATTTAATATCATTCTGGGCTCAAATTTGGCACCTGGTGTCATCCTCAAAGGGAAAACCCAGGATCTTCAAGCAGAAGGCTGACTTGCTGCCTTCGATCTGCACCCTTGAGTTTGAAAATGGAGTATCTGTTAATGCTTTACACTTCCTGGCTGTTGGTGTAACACTAACTCTTTGGAATGGACGGTTTCAGAGGAACAGCCGTGTTAGTCTGTATTCGCAAAAAGAAAAGGAGGACTTGTGGCACCTTAGAGACTAACCAATTTATTTGAGCATGAGCTTTCGTGAGCTACAGCTCGCTCTAATTCAAAATACTCCATTTTAAACCTCTCATTTTAGCTGGAATGAAGGGTGATAAGGAGCCTCCAGAACAACTTGTGTTATTGAGGGAATTGTCTATTTTTGTCTCAATTGGAAGGGTGGGGGGTGGTTATTTATCTCCTGCTGCTTTAAGCAGCCATCACTTTTTAAGTGCTCTGAGACAGGATGGATTACATTACTTAGTTGATCTCCTCTGCTGCCAGTTTTCAGGCTTCTCCAGTTAGGCTCGCTGCTATCCTTCTGCTTGGAAAGCTTTTCTGAAAGATGGCTGGAAACTTGGAGCTGCTTCCAGCTCCTTTTTTCTTTTAACTCTGGGGCAACTAAACATGTGGTGGTGGGAAATCTCCAATCCTGCTTCTGGCCTGAGGAGGTTTTTTCTGGTGTCTGAACAAAAGGGGCTTTGTGCTGCTGTCCTCAAGATTTTGGGGAGGGGAAGAAGCGGTAGGAAGGGAAGAGAAGCTGTGCTCTGCTGACGATTTCTTGTAACAGGTCTGTGGCTCACCAGCAGGAAGAGCTGTGCTCTTAAGAGGAAGAAGTCCTTTCCCTGCATCTTCCTCTGATTCTGCCTGGGTCTGTACCAATCTTTATATCCCTGTTTCTCTTCTTGGAGGTAAGTAATCCTATGGGGCAGCTGTTCACTTCTAGTTTCCAGCCCACGTTTTGTAGTCAGTGTTTTTCTTGTGGTTACATAGCTGTAACCAGCGAGTGAGTCTGGTCAAATGAAGGGTCAGATAAGGTGTTCAGCAAACTAGTGAGATAAGCTGGCACATCATCCAAGGAACACAGTCAGCTTGAATCAAGGCTAGCTACGTGCTGCTTTGTAGGGCCTCAGACACCCAGAGTATCAGATGTGCAGTGTGTTGTGGGTTTTTGTTGATACTGACTGATTCTACTTTCCATGTGTGGTAGTCATGCCCAGGGCATCCCAGCTCTTGTGCTCCATGATAAATGCCTTGCTGTGTGTCTCTGGATAAGAGATGGCAATGGCATTTGGTGACACTTGTGTCTGTAGTGATCCCTGTGGTATGGCAAACCAGTTGGGAAAATCCATCTTTGCTGTAACCTCGTCATAGTAGTCTGTGTAGCACTATCCATACAGCTCTGTGAATCTTTTACACATCATAGGCTGGTGCACTGTAAGTTGTTACTAAAAGATTTAGAATGATTATTGTAAATACAATGTTTAGTAAAGGAAATGAAATGTTTCCACAGCTGATTGGTTAGAGAGGTGAATATGATGGAACAGGACACCACATCCAGATGAATTTGTGAGGGCTAAAAAGACTCCATAGCAAAAGGTGCTCTTTCATCTAAATTTGGAGGCTGGTGGTGATGTAGGGACCCTAGGAGGGAGTAGATTTATGGGGTGGGCTGGCATGTGGATCATTAGTCTTGTTGTGTGCTTACACTTGAGTGAGGATATAGTCTGCAGCCTTTCCCCTACCCTAGTAGAAGCAGAAGAGCTGCGCATCCTGGAAACAATCTGTGAGGTGGCATTGAGTGAGCAATAGCAGCAACCAAAATACATGTGGAGCTGTCAAAGAAATAGTCTGTTCCTTTGGAAAAGGTTACTGGGGGGACAAGGGGAATGCTGCAGTACTATTAAGAATTAAAACAAAAAAGCAGCTTCGAGGCAGATTACCCTTGTAAGATTATTTCCCCTCTCCAGTGTATGCTGTTTCCACAGCCTGCCTTGCATATATGCTCCAACAGCCAAAAGTTTTCTGGCTTTGTTTCTGATAAGTGAAGGACCAGACATCTAGTGGGTCCAAGCCAGCTGTGAGTGTGCAAGCACAGTGAAGACTAATTTGACTTTAAATGTGAATTAAACTAACTTTCTAGAGATCACTATACTACTTCCCTTAGCTTCCATCAGCAGAACTCACAATGGTGTGAGTGCCCCTGTTTCTGGGCTCTTAGACTGAGAAGCTTCTGCAACTGGAGATGTATAGGGAGGAAACACTTGTCTTGCATCAGTAGACTTGCCACTGGTATTTACTTCTCCCCCATCTGTAATAAGACAACTAAAACCTGTCCTTAAATCCTTAATTAACTCTTCCCAGGTTGAGGCTGTCAAGGCTCTGTCACATGGATTCTGGAGTGGCCTGGGGAGTTCACATCCACAGTCTTTAAGTGTATGAGATAAGAGGCTGTTTGGTGCCATTAACACTCAGATCCTCTCTAGCTATATATCCTGAATGTTGCTGCTGGAACTGTCATAACCTGCCCCACTTTCCCTCTCTGGGCAGATGCCAGTCTGAGTGTACCCAGCTGCTGGATCCCATCTGCTTCTCAGCCCCTGGGTCTGGGTAATGACTAGTCACTGGTCCTAGCTCTGGGTCTCTCACCTCCTAGGTGCAACCCCCATGTCGTCTGACACCCTTCTTGGGCAGTGGCACCCCACAGTCCGGTTACCTTAGACCCTGAAACCAGTGCTCCAGCTCTCCTGAGCCCCAGTTGCTTAAACAAATTCCCACAGAGCTCCTCCTGGCTGTGGGAGCTCTGGTTTTTCAGTTAACCCCTTTAGGGATTGTGGCAGGAAATCACAGAACACTGGCTTAGCAAAGTTTCAGAGTAGCAGCCGTGTTAGTCTGTATTCGCAAAAAGAAAAGGAGGACTTGTGGCACCTTAGAGACTAACCAATTTATTTGAGCATAAGCTTTCGTGAGCTACAGCTCACTTCATCAGATGCATTCAGTGGAAAATACAGTGAGGAGATTTATATACACACAGAACATGGCAAAAATGGGTGTTATCATACACACTGTAAGGAGAGTGATCACTTAAGATGAGCTATTACCAGTAGGAGAGCAGGGGGGTAGCGGGGGGTAAAAAACATTTTGTAGTGATAATCAAGGTGGGCCATTTCCAGCAGTTAACAGGAATGTCTGAGGAACAGTGGGGGGTGGGGAGGGGGAAATAAACATGGGGAAATAGTTTTACTTTGTGTAATAACCCATCCACTCCCAGTCTCTAATCAAGCCTAAGTTAATTGTATCCAGTTTGCAAATTAATTCCAATTCAGCAGTCTCTCATTGGGGTCTGTTTTTGAAGTCTTTTTGTTGTAATACTGCGACCTTTAGGTCTGTATTTGAGTGACCAGAGAGATTGAAATGTTCTCTGACTGGTTTATGAATTTTAGGAATTACTTTTAACAGCATGCCATAGAGCTACAGACATTTGGAAAATAAGTCCTGAATGCAGCCCCTACGTCTGATCTCAACCCTCCCTTGAGTCTGAGTTTGATCAGCATTCTTAGGCTAGGCAGCTTCCTTCTCCTCCAACCTTTTTTTTTTTTTTTTTTTTTGACATGAGGCAGTGAACTGACTTGGCTTAGAAAAGCACCCCAGTTTTAAAATTCTGTCAGTCTCTTGTCCATGTGCTTCAGCTGGGGAAATTCCAGGCTTTAGCTCCCACTCCACTTCCATGTAATGCCATTTAAAGTCAGTGGCCCTACCGGTAGAAATCTTTGTTCCAATAGGGGGACTCATTCAACTTTGGTGGCCCTTGATTGCTATGTCCTAGCTTTTCATAGCCTGTCTAATAGACATCAAACCTCTGATGCAAAATAGATGATCAAATCCAGGAAAGAAGGCTGAAATGCAACATGAGTCACACCACAATGACAATAACGAGTAGAGCCCTTGAAACAAAATGGGATTGTCTTTTTGCCCAATCCCTCCCATCCCAAAGCCACCTGAGGGGAAGGGGGTCATCTGTTACTCTATCACCTTCCCTAGAATCTGCACTTCAAAGGTGGTCCGGTAAAGCCTGCAGCTCCTGCTTGTAGCTTTCCCAAGCAGCAACAAATCAAAATTGGCATCTTACCACTTATTGCTCTGGAAAGATATGAGCTGCAAACCAGGCACTAAAGAGTTCTACCCGCAGACTCAGGAAAACCGTGCTGTATCAGTTTACTTTTGGAAGGCTTACTTTGCAGCTCTCTGGGTTGAAAACGCTTCTAAAATGCAAGCTTAAATTCAGAAACGGATTGCTTCCATACTCCATAAATCAGAGAATGTTTCCAACTTGCCACTGGAGGCTTCTGGGTTTTTTTGTTTTTTGTTTTTTTCCCCCTCCCCCAGCACCTGTGATAAAGATCCTCTGAAAAAATATTCTTCTCGTAAAGGTGCCTTCACTGTGGGGAGGAATGAAGGGGCTGGGTCCCTGTCTCCCACATCTCTTTACTATTTAGTTTCCCTCAAAGTGGCTGAAAGATCAGGAGTGACAAAGCACTAACCTTTGCTTGTTTCCAGCTATTTTATGGCTGTACCACTGCTTTCCCCTTACACCTAGAACTGAGTGTGATGCTAGGAGCTCAATGAAAGCTCCTGAGTGACAGACAGAGGCATTATAGTGAGTTTGATATTAGCCAGGCTGGTCCCGGGGCATCTTCAGGGTTTTTTGTGGTTTACAGGCTTAAAACTCAATCAAAAACCCTCTACATCACTGAACTACAGTGCAAGCTGCATACTAATGTCTCTGCTTCCCAGAACTTGTGTTCCCATGTGATGCTTAAACCCCATGGAGATGTGTTCTGTCAGGTAGGAATGGCTGACTGGAGAACTTAATTTAATTCTCTGTTAATCCTCCTCCCTTCCTCACTTATCAAGTTAATGGCAATACAAGAAAATGTAGAGAAAAGATACATTGGAATCTTGTAACTGCGTCCCACACAGAACAAATAACTCAATCCTCTTGCAGGGGTTAGTGTATGGAAAAGTGCAAAGTCCTGCTAACTGGAGGGGAAAGGCATGACATCCAGTCTTTCCCACTGTCCCCGTTTTCTCAAAGATGATAGTGAACTTCCTTAGTGAGGCAACCCTAATAAATAGTTCTCCGTTTTCCATGCAGTTTCATACAACTCACCTTTCCAAGCTTGTGGGACAGCAGCACTCATACAGAATTGATTTTTTTTCTAATTTTTCAGCGTGTTCGTGCACTCGGAACGAGTAGCGGCCTGCTTTGTGTGAACATAATGCTTCTGAAAGGTGGCAGGCTCACCATCTAGAAACTGCATTTCTTAGCCATGGAATTAGTGCAATAGTAGGGCAAGCCTCTACATGCCAGACTATCTCTAGAGGTGAGAGTCCTTGGTCCCTCAGACTGTTAATTAAGGATGCAGTTGTGGTGGCTTATGATAGATACCAATTTGTCAGGAATTAAGACCACCTACTAACTTCACACAAACCTCTAAGCAGCTAACTGCTTTTGCTCATTATGGAACTTCATTTATTTATCTCAAAATTGGACTTGAAATTGTGTGGGTTTTTTTGACTGAGCCAGCAGATACCATCTTTATATAATCTGATCTCCCTGTTTTCCTTGTCTTCACTTTAAAAACAAACTGTTTTCTTCCAGTAACATCTGCCTGTGGCTTCTTTTTAGGTGAACCATGATTCCTGTCACTGAACTGCGCTATTTTGCTGATACCCAGCCAGCATACCGCATCCTGAAACCATGGTGGGATGTCTTCACGGACTACATTTCCATAGTCATGCTGATGATTGCAGTGTTTGGAGGGACGCTTCAGGTCACCCAGGACAAAATGATCTGCTTGCCCTGCAAATGGGTTACCAAAGACTCCTGCAATGACTCTTTCAGAGGTTGGACAGCTGCAACTCCAGACCCCACTTACTATAACTCTAGTCTTGTCCCATCTCAGGTCACTGGGCCTACAGGGATCCGATATGACCTAGACCGGCACCAGTATAACTATGTGGATGCAGTGTGCTATGAGAATCGCCTTCACTGGTTTGCCAAGTATTTCCCTTACCTGGTGCTGCTACACACTCTGATCTTCTTGGCTTGCAGCAATTTCTGGTTCAAGTTCCCACGGACCAGCTCCAAGCTGGAGCATTTTGTGTCTATTCTGCTGAAGTGTTTTGACTCTCCCTGGACAACGAGAGCACTGTCTGAGACAGTGGTGGAGGAGAGTGATCCCAAGCCTGCCTTTGGGAAGATGAATGGCTCCATGGACAAGAAATCTTCCACAGTCAGTGAGGATGTTGAAGCCACTGTCCCTATGCTACAGAGAACAAAGTCACGGATTGAGCAAGGGATTGTTGATCGCTCTGAGACGGGCGTCTTGGACAAGAAAGAAGGGGAACAGGCCAAAGCACTTTTTGAGAAAGTTAAAAAGTTCCGCACACACGTGGAGGAGGGAGACATAGTCTATCGCCTCTACATGAGACAAACCATCATCAAGGTGATCAAGTTCATCCTGATTATCTGCTACACTGTCTACTATGTCAACAACATCACGTTTGACATTGACTGCAAGGTGGACATCGAGAGCCTGACAGGTTACCGCATGTACCGCTGTGCTCACCCTCTTGCCACTCTCTTCAAAATCCTGGCCTCTTTCTACATTAGCCTGGTGATCTTCTACGGACTGATCTGCATGTACACACTCTGGTGGATGCTGAGAAGATCCCTCAAGAAATACTCCTTTGAGTCCATCCGGGAGGAGAGCAGTTACAGTGACATCCCTGACGTCAAGAACGACTTTGCTTTCATGCTGCACCTGATCGACCAGTACGACCCCCTCTACTCCAAGCGATTTGCTGTCTTTCTGTCTGAGGTGAGTGAGAACAAGCTGCGGCAGCTGAACCTCAATAATGAGTGGACCTTGGAGAAGCTGCGCCAGAGGATCACGAAGAACTCCCAGGACAAGCTGGAGCTGCACCTCTTCATGCTGAGTGGCATCCCTGACACAGTCTTTGACCTTATCGAGTTGGAGGTGTTGAAGCTGGAGCTCATCCCTGACGTCACTATCCCACCAAGCATTGCCCAGCTCACCAGCCTGAAGGAGCTGTGGCTCTACCACACGGCTGCCAAAATTGAGGCCCCAGCCCTTGCCTTCTTGAGGGAGAACCTGAAATCTTTGCACATTAAGTTCACGGACATCAAGGAAATCCCTCTGTGGATTTATAGCCTGAAGACCTTGGAGGAGCTCCACCTGACAGGGAACCTGAGTGCAGAGAACAACCGTTACATTGTGATTGACGGACTGAGGGAACTGAAGCGGCTCAAGGTGCTTCGGCTAAAGAGCAACCTCACCAAGCTGCCGCAAGTGGTGACGGACGTTGGTGTGCACCTCCAGAAGCTCTCTATCAACAACGAGGGAACCAAGCTCATCGTCCTCAACAGCCTTAAGAAGATGGTCAACCTGACAGAGCTGGAACTGATCCGCTGCGACCTGGAACGCATCCCACACTCTATCTTTAGTCTCCACAACCTCCAAGAAATCGACCTGAAGGACAATAACCTCAAGACCATTGAGGAGATCATCAGTTTCCAGCACCTACACCGTCTCACTTGCCTTAAGCTGTGGTACAACCATATCGCCTACATCCCCATGCAGATTGGCAACCTCACCAACTTGGAGCGCCTTTACCTTAACCGTAACAAGATAGAAAAGATACCCACCCAGCTTTTCTATTGCCGGAAGCTGCGGTACTTGGATCTCAGCCACAATAACTTGACTTCCATACCGGCAGACATTGGGCTACTGCAGAACCTGCAGAACCTAGCTGTGACAGCTAACAGGGTAAGTGAGGAGGGAGTGTGGCGGAGATGCATGGATTGGATAAAGCTGCATCCTAAGATTCCTGCTGCCTGCTATGACATGTATTGGAAGCATTTAACTGCTACAATGGGGTGTGCAATATCTTGGCACTACCATTATACTTAACCTTTGTTCCTTGTCTGTCCAATTTTCTTAGGATGAAACTTTGCAAAAACAAACCCAAATCTTCAATTCAGTTCTCTTTTCACTCTTGGGTAGACTGCAAACATAGCTGTTTTGACTGCTCTTCTGCAGTTTTTCCCCTTCTCTGGTTTAACTGAAATGGCTTTTAAAAGACAACTTAGTCTGTTTCATAAATCCTGGCCTTTTCTTGTGGTTTATTTGTAATGTAGATTTTTAGTCTTTGGATTGACATGGGACTTTAGACTTATAAAATAGAACTGAGAAATTACACTTAAGAATGGTTTCAGAGTAACAGCCATGTTAGTCTGTATTCGCAAAAAGAAAAGGAGTACTTGTGGCACCTTAGAGACTAACCAATTTATTTGAGCATGAGCTTTCATGAGCTACAGCTCACTTCATCGGATGCATACCGTGGAAACTGCAGCAGACTTTATATACACACAGATCATAAAACAATACCTCCTCCCACCCCACTGTCCTGCTGGTAATATCTTATCTAAAGTGATCATCAAGTTGGGCCATTTCCAGCACAAATCCAGGTTTTCTCACCCTCCACCCCCCCCCCACACAAACTCACTCTCCTGCTGGTAATAGCCCATCCAAAGTGACAGCTTTCTACACAATGTGCATGATAATCAAGGTGGGCCATTTCCTGCAACCATTTGCATTTGTAATATAAAGTGAGGCAATTAGCCACCCATGTGTGTCTGCACAGGACTGATGTCAGGGTGTTTGTATGGTGCTGTAAGTGTACATAGTGCTCTACAGAACACATTGAGACAGGACCTGCCTTGAAGAGTTTGCAATCTAATATCAACTACTTCCTCCATAAGAAGCTTGCTTAGGAGATCAGCATATAGGAGGCTTTGTGAAAAGTGGCTTGCCACACAGCACTGGGCTACCTATTGCCCAGGAAGTGACTGTTTCAAGCATAGGGGGCAACATGAATACAGGTAGAAAGCTGAGAGTGGGAGGACAATGCAAAAGGAACACTTAATGCGAAAGAGCAGCATAGGAAACAAGGGGACATGAGATGTAACTAGCTGCCTGTATTTTGCAAAAGAAAATAGGTAAAGGTGGAGCTGTGTAGAGACTTAAAGGTGTGGTATGGTACAAAGACCTTGATCCATTTCTTATCATGTAACTCTCTAATATTAATCCCATAGGAATTTCCTGTAGGTAACTGTTGTTCATTAGTTGCTCACTGGGCAGGTAACAGCACTTTGGAAACTGGTATGTGCATGATCTAAAAAAACTGACAGACATGCAGCAATTGCTTTGTAAATTACAAACCCAGTAGATGCTGTTTATACATGTTGGCTTATGGCTGCTCCTATCCACGCAGCACACAGTCTAGAACCACCTGTTGACAAGTAGTCAGACTCTGAAGGAGTCTTTCTAGTGTCTTGTACAATTAGAGACACTTATTCTGTATAGCCTTTTCTCTAACTACCACTTTAAAAGACCTTGTGTGACGTACCATAAGCAAACTCGGAGCTGAAATAGCTGGGTTGGTGCACCGTCCTTAGCCTGTATCGTGCACTCAGTCAGGCCGGGTCTATGCTACAAACTTATATTAGTATAACTACATCTCTCAGGGGTGTAGAAAAGGTGCAAGCCCCTGATTCCCATTGCCCCAGCAGGCGCGCTGGATGGAGTGGGTGGGAGTGCAGGGGTGCATGTTTTTATGGGGCACCCCATTTTTCTGGGAACCCCTGGCCAGAGCATCTATGCCCCTGACCCTGCAAGGCCAGCTGGAGTGGGGGAAGAAAGGCAGACAGATCGCTCCTACTTCTGTCCCTTCATCACTGCCCGCCCACCCAAGTGTCCCCTGCTACCTACGCCACTGCTGTACCAGCAGGTCCCTGGTATATGTTGTTTTGGTATCCGTCTCCCTCTTCAAGAACACAACCCCAACATATACCAAGGCCCTGCTGTAGTGCTGTCTACACCAGGTCTTAGGTCAGCCTATTTTGATAAGGGGGGCTTTTCCTGTCAACATAGTTAATCCACCTCCGGGAGAGGCAGTAGTTATGCTGACAGGAGAGGCGCTCTTATCAGCATAGCAGCATCTTCACTGAAGCACTACAGCGGCACTGCAGCGTTAAAGGCCTGAGGGCAGGGTCAGATCTTAACCTGACTAATCACTGACTGATACAAGTGCATGTGTACCTTCAGACTACAGCAAATGTGATGTCCTCTCCTCATGTAAATCAGGCTCTGGTTTAACACAGTTGCAGTTTTTCTTTGTAACTTACAAGCAGAAAATGTATTGCAATATGGGATCAGGAAGTTACCTTGGTCCTAATGAGCTTCCACTTAATTGCTTAGAAGCAGCAAAACTTGGAAAAGACGATCTGATTGTGACATGCTGCCTGATGTTGCTGTGTCATACTTTCACTTCAATAACTTCTCCCAGTGGATTGTCCTGCAGTTCTGAACCTGGGTAACATAAAATACTGTAAATTGCTTATAAAGTATGTCGAATTAAAGGCTGCATTTGGCCTATTTATATTTGAAGATCCCCTGATGCCTCGTAGAAACTAAAAATACTCGTTTCTTTCTGTCCACAAAACCCAGGAGGCTTTGTTGCTAGAGCTATGAGAACAAAATATTTTGCAGTTTTAAAAGTCCATCTGATTACTTATTCCCACCAGAAGTCACAAAGAAGTCTGGTAACATAATTCCACAAAGAGGAACCAGCCATGATGCAGGATTATGAAAATTCAGGTGGAAATATGCAGCAAAATCCTGTCTCTCATAAGGATACCTAGATTTTTCAGTCTGAAATAAGGCCTCAGATACATCTTGACAAGTCAATACTGTCTGATTGATGTTACCAAAAAAGTCTTCAGTATTGCTGCCTTTTATAGGGAAAACTCCGGAGGCAAAACCACTTAACAATTATATTATAAATTGTAGAGGGAGCTTCTCAAATTCCCACTAGCTTTTTGCGTTTTTTCAGTAGCCACCTTGCTTCTAAAAGTGACGTCGCAGCCCTGGAGCCAGACAAGTGGTGCCCGTTCTGCATTAACTTTGATCTCTACCCTTCAGAAAAATTAAGCTAAACAGCTAGTGTTTAAGAAGCCATTCTGTCTGTTTAAACCACCCTTAACACCAGATTAAGCTGTGGCTAACCCACCATCCTTGGCATTGGGGAAGGCGTGAGGCATCGTATAGCCAGTCACATTTCAGCGATAGGTTTAAAAACTAAAATCCTCCTCCGTGAGTAGGAGGCTTCAGTGTAGCTTCTGTCATCTGACGCTTGCTGGATGCCACACTAAGCAAAGTGAAGGAAGCTTTTAAGGCTCTATTTTAAGGTGAAGAACTATACAGGTTTTGAACAGTACCATTTTTTGGCAATTGTTCAACAGCCCAGGTCACACAGGGTTAAGACAAGATGTGCATCCTCTGCAGTGTGGGGGTGGAGCTCTTCTTTTGGATGAAAAGAAGCTTGAGGCAGCTTTGTTTTTGCAATAAAATGTGGAACCACCCATCTTGCTCTTCCAAAGACACTAATGCAACATGAAGGCTAGAAGCAACATGCTCTTTCCTGCCTAGCCCCCTGTCTCCTGGAGATCCAGTGAAACAGCTACTCAGCTCTTGTTCCCTTCAGACGTGCAGGCAAGGCCACAATTACCCTCTGGGCTCAGGAAGCCTGGTTATTTACAAAAAGAAAAGGAGTACTTGTGGCTGTAGCTCACGAAAGCTCATGCTCAAATAAATTGGTTAGTCTCTAAGGTGCCACAAGTACTCCTTTTCTTTTTGCGAATACAGACTAACACGTCTGTTACTCTGAAACCTGGTTATTTACGGTCGTCAGCAGCAGCAGAAAATGCAAGTGCTGATAGAGTGGCATTTCCTGACCCTAAGAATTCTATCTCAAAGGTCCCCTGCTAGCCCAGCAGCCCTAGTAAATAGCTACTTCTGGAGCTGACTAGTATAACTCTGTCTTTCTGGGAATCTGGTCCAGTTGTAACAGAACTTTCTTCTTTGATAAAGTCCACTCCTGTCACTTGAAAACAAGTGATTGTGTCTTAGTTCTATGACTACCAGGCTGAATTTTGCAGCTTTTACAGAACGATGGTTCTAAATAACAATGGCTGAATAAAGCTGCTGTTTGTTGCTGTTCCGGTGGCTCTAACTTATTCAGAACTTTGGCTGTTTGTTAAAGCCTCTCTGTAGCCAATGACTGCTCCAGGCAGATCTTGTGTGGATAATTAAGTTAAAGTAGAGTGCAATTTATGTTTTAAACAAAGGATAGGCTGAGACTTTCACTGAATTAAGGGGACGGTCATGAATAGATGCCTGAATCTATTGAACCAAACCCCATAAGCTTTTATATTTCTATTGCTAGAAATCTTGCTGGAAGAAAGCATGGCTGATCATAGTTGACTTATTTTTTTTTTAGTGTCGTCGTCCGACTACGATACCATGACAGTCTGATTGGACTAGTAATCTCCCTGTCAGACACTTGGCTATCGGTGCACGGGGGGGGAGCCAGTGGTGCTGGGTATTGAATTTCTCTTGTTGCGTTTTGACCCTGTCAAAAAGTTGAGTATTGTGGTAGTGCCTAGAAGGTCCCTGATCAGGGCCCCATTAGGCTAGGTGCTGCGTGTGCACACAATGAAAACATAGTGCTTGCCCAAAGAGCTTTCCTTCTAAGTAAAATGAAGGAACAGAGGGATACAACAGACTGGGAAGCACAAAATCTAGCATTCCAAATCGACACTAGAATATGTATAGGACTGGAAAACCTAATGCATGGCTTCTCCCCTCCTTTCCCAGCATACTGTGGATCAAAGATGGGCTGTACTGGTCAAAATCAAATATTACACTGAATTCCCATCATCCATTTCTTTTAATGGCTCTATAGCCACTTAAATGCTCACAAACCACTAGCCTGCTGTTCTTCATTAGTAAATCTCTCCGAGGAACACAACTCACCATATCAAATTCTGCTACCATTCCATTTAGTCAAGTTCCTCATTTCCCATCCAGGGACAATACTCGATGCTTTAGAAGAAGACAAAAAAGCTGTCACCCTGTTTCTGCCAGGCTTTTAAGGGGAGGAGACTGTTTGCAGGCCATCCTCAGGATTAGAGCAGGACAGCTCAAGGAAGAAGCAGAATGTTGCCTTCCATACTAGCAATGGGATCAGAGTACTAATGCTTCCATGACCTGAGGGAGCAGATGTTTGTAGGAGAAGCTCATTGGCCACCTGAATTATTGTTTGGACCTATGTGCTACACAGAAGAATAAGACCTGGTTTCTGCCTCCGTTACAATGCAAATGATCTCTGTTCTTGCAGGGTAGGTGCTCCAGTGAGAGAGAGAAAGGGGTTAGGAGGAGGACCCTAGCAATGTGTGTCCATATAGTACACTTGGTGCCTTTTTACTTGTCTCTGATCCTGCAGATAGAAAATGAGCTGGTGGGGAGGGGCCCCCTGTGTATTACAACTGTCCAAATAACATAAGGCAGGGCTCCCCTAGGTTAGTGCAGGCTGTTTACTTTGGAGCAGCTAGAAAGAGAAGAGATCATTTACATTTCCTCCTTTAGAGGAAAACTGGCAGGCTCAAACTCTACCTCAGATGTTTCAATGTGAAATTTGGGTCAGTCTTACGGAACTGACAGAGCTGTGCCAGTTAAGAAGTTCTGGGGGCAGGGAAGGGGGAAAGCTGGGAGAGCAAGAGTCCTCCATTTGAGAGAGAGAGAGAGATACATTGGTCTCTAATTCTGTAGGAGAACTACAGAGTGATGAGCTGTTCAAATACTTGGCATGATCAGTAATTGCAGTAGTTACGAGTACTGTGGAACGCACTGAGATGTGGTTCCGAAACTGGATTATAACCAGGGTATGGAGGGATGTGTGTGCTGCAGATCAGAACTGAACCATGTAGGTAATAGCCTGACTTGTGTTGGGAATAGTGAGGTGGTGATGGTTTTTTGCAGGTGGTTAATTACTAAAACTTTAAAAATGGCGTCGATCTGTCATTTTACTTTTATTATACTAGCACCCTATGGCCCTGATCAGGATCACAGCCTTACGGTGCTAGGTGCCATACAAACATGGAAGGGTTGTCAATGTGAAGAGCTTAAACTCCAAGTGGGAGAACCAATAATGGATGGATGGATTCTGGGAGGGGACAAAGGAAACACTGATGGGAACACATGACTGTACAGACTAGCTGTGAGTGGGTTTCAGACTTTCCCTGCTTCTGTCAGTAATCTCTATTCAGCTCTGGCCTAGCCATTTTCATGTGGCAGTTTATTATAAATAGTACCATAGAAGAGGATCTGTATGAGGACAAGGTAGTAGCTTTACTGTATCTTGCGGAAAGCATTCCATGCATAAAGGTCAACATAGAAGAAAGCAGAAATGCATTTGAGGGAGAAGTGAGTATTTAGAGGCTGGTGCTCTGTCTGGCTACATCAAGGTATAACATGATTGATTTTGGCAAGTAATTGATCTTTATTCATGGTAAATAGGCCCAATGGCCTGTGATGGGATGTTAGATGGGGTGGGATCTGAGTTACTACAGAGAATTCTTTCCTGCGTATCTGGCTGGTGAATCTTGCCCACATGCTCAGGGTTCAGCTGATTGCCATATTTGGGGTTGGGAAGGAATTTTCCTCCAGGGCAGACAGGAAGAGGCCCTGGGGGTTTTTCACCTTCCTCTGTAGCATGGGGCACGGGTCACTTACTGGAGGATTCTCTGCACCTTGAAGTCTTTAAACCATGATTTGAGGACTTCAATAGCTCAGACATAGGTGAGAGGTTTATTGCAGGAGTGGGTGGGTGAGATTCTGTGGCCTGCATTGTGCAGGAGGTCAGACTAGATGATCATAATGGTCCCTTCTGACCTTAATATTTATGAATCTCGTCTGCTTGCCTTGCCTTAGATGAGCACGTCACATTTGTATCTCTCTGGTTTCTCCTTTCAGATTGAGAGTCTCCCACCTGAGCTCTTCCAGTGCAGGAAGCTGCGGACCTTGAACCTGGGAAACAATGTGCTGCAATCACTGCCATCTCGGGTGGGCGAGCTGACCAACCTGTCCCAGATAGAGCTGCGAGGGAACCGCCTGGAGTGCCTGCCGGTGGAGCTGGGGGAGTGTCCTCTGCTGAAACGCAGTGGGCTGGTGGTGGAGGAGGACCTGTTCAACACCCTGCCTCTGGAGGTCAAGGAGCGGCTGTGGAGGGCAGACAAAGAGCAAGCCTGAGCTGCTGACAGGAAGGCAGGGAAACCTCTGATCAACTAGACAGGAAACAAACGGCCATTCCATTCCAATTCCATCTCCCAACCGCCCCAGCCAACACCAGACTAGCTAAGGAGATCCTTGAATAACCAATGACTGGGAACAAGGCTGCTTGGTCCCTTGGATGCAGGATGGGGAAGGTTCGGGGGCAGGGGATGACCAAGGCAGAGTGGGTGGCTCCTCTACAACAGACAGCGGGAACAAAAGAGGTGCTGCTGTTCTGCAAGATTAGAAGTGGGATGATGCCAAAGCTGCCATGGAGTTAACCAGAACTGCTGGTGGAGCCAACTTAGTTCAGAGTAACTGCCTCTGAATATAGGGGAGAGAAATGTGCTGATCCAGTTACACTGCTGCATCGCCCTAGATAGGGCTCTTACATGCATCAGGGACTGAGGATGTCTTAGAGTCAAAGGACAAAAGTCCAGGGAGCCTCTTTAAACTCCAACTCTACTTTGCTGTGACACTTTGTATAGTTCCACACTACTTGCTGATTTGATCAGTTGGAGCTTCTTTGAGGGCAGGGGGGATGGCACAGCTTTTTTATTTATTTATTTTTATTTTTAATTTTTTAAAAGATGCTGGTATTTTTTGGTAATTTTTACCTCAAAGATCAACTTGGATTCAGGACTGAATTTTTTTTTAACCCAGTTTCCATCTGCTGGCTTGAGGTTGCACAGTCTTTTCAGATTCCAATCCTTTGTGCTGACCCATAGATCGCATGGCCTGCTTCCTTAGCTGGTATTACTGGAGGTATTGCCTAAATTAGCAGTTCCAGAAATGTTACCTAGATTGGGCTGTCTGTAGGCTGAATTCCAGTTCTGTTTAGTAAATGGGACAGGAAGGATGCAGCTCAATGCATCAGATAAGACGTGGGTGGAAAGCAGTAAGACTGTTTCTGCAAGAAGCACTGAGGTACTTAAAACACTTTTTAAAATCTAAAGTCTTGAACTACTTTTTTGTTGTTGTTCCCCCCCCCCCCCCCCCCCCCCCCACACACACACACACCCCCTCTCAGCATTTTGTCTGGGGCATTTACAAATACAAACACACTATTAGCCAGTGTTAAGTACAACTCAAAATAGGGGAGATGGTGCCTGTAGCAGAGAGGAAAATTCAATAAGCTTCTTCCCTACCCTTGCTGTGGATATATATTTTTTTTTTTTGAGGTTTTGCCAGCATCTTTTTATAAGTAAAATCTACAAAGCTGCTTGTTTTGTTCTGGTCTGTTCAGCTCTTGATTTTAGCAGCTGTCATTCTTGCTGCTCCTCTTGGCCTATGTGATCACAAGAGGCTAATGCTGATTGAACTTGGTGCTTGGGATGGTAACCCTGTTCTTCTCTCTGCCCCACTGTTAAGAATCCTCCCTGGACTGGGTTCCTCCAGCCCCCTGGGAGGGGAGGCCCCATAGTGAGGGGAGAGGAATCTATGTTGAAACAAGGCTAACTTATGACTGTTCAACAAATCCCCTTCTGCATTTGCAGAGGCAGCCGTAGCTTAGTGATTGCTACTCATAATCATGTCCTCAAACCAGGGGGTTAAAGTGTGGCTTACATTTCTACCAGTCACCCCAAAGCCACCTTGTCTTCATTAGAAGGGGAAGCCTATAGACCCTACAGCTCCAGTATGCAGTGCTCCACCTTGCCCAGCTACTTGGATCCTCCAAGACTGGAGCACTGCCTGCTGAGATATGTAGTATTTGCAGGCATTACCTACATATTAAAAAAGGGGCGGGGGTGGGACAGTGTGTTCCAGCTGGGTTCTTGGCAAGCTGCTACTGAAGCCCTGAGTTGGGCAAAGCATAGACACCCTCTGTCTCAGATATTCTGGGCAATAACGAACACTACAGCTTCTCTTTCTGCATTAGATGTAATATACAAGATACGCACACTAGAAATGCTGAAACAGTCTGTTAACTAGGCTCTGGATTTGTTGATGCTCAGATGTTTAAATAAAGCTACACTGAAAACTAGGAAAGTTTTTTAGCTTGTTTATAGAAATGCTTCTAAGAAGGGTATAAAGTCTGCCTCCCTTAGTCCATTCATCATGAAAAGTCAAACCATCCAAAGGGATAACCCAATCAACTCTTGTTTGCATGTTTTCCCAGCTCTGACTCTTTCCAGAGGAAAAGGTGCTGTAAAAGCTCTTCTGGATGACAGGTTCACTTTTCTAACAGTATTAGTATGTGTTGGAATTACAGCAGAGATGGGGCTATTGGTGAAAGAAAGGTATTTCAAAATTCACTGTATCAGAGATCAAACTGGGATTTAGAAGTGTGATACTGATAATTTGCAGAGTGGGATTTACCAGTCATGCTAGGGTTTTGTATTAACAAGGAGGGCAGCGAATCTGCTGGGGGGACTTGAGACCTACTCAGAAAAAATTAGCTGTTTCAAGATACAGTACAAATGCAGCTTTGAACTAACTCTCCATGGTCAGAGTAAGGACCTTTCAGATTGGGGAGGAAGTCTGTCTTTCCTTCTCTGCCAGATGAAATCTGGTGTTTGCAATTCTTTACTGAGCCCTGAACCAGTTCTGGGACTGTATGATTAGGACCCATCTACCCTACAGCAGTCATGGTACATGGCTAGTTGTAGCTTACACAGACCTAACTGGTCCTTGGACTGTGCAGAGTTATAACATTGCTTATGGAAAATGGGCTAAGGGTCTGCACCTAGCTCACCTGACTCTTCTGGCTGTAGTGAAGGTGGGTTCTTAGTTATATAAAACTGTATTTAATTTACATCCTGAAGTGTTTGTATAAATAGTCATACTGAACTCCAGAAAGTAAGCTATAAAGTGTCTAGAAATCTGCATAGTAATATGCAGGCCTCCTGAACTGCTGTATAGCTCATCCTTAGGACAAACCACCACCCTGCTAGAGGGAGGAGACTTCCTCTTTTTAGAGTTTTATTTCCTACTGTTTTTGAAAAATAAGTATCTGCCTGTTTGATCCAGCTCCACAGAGCAAATGTAAGACCAGTATTGATCATGCATGGAAACATGAGCTGCTTGCTGCTCTTTAAATATTTCAACCAGGACTGTTACAAGAGGTCTAGATACCTCCCCAATCGGGAAAAATCAAAATGAGTAAAGTTTTTGAAAACTTGTCATAATGGAAACCAAGGTTATATTGAAATGCCTCATCATGAATTGGTGAACTGGCTGAGATGCACTTTTCCTCTTCCTTCAAGCAGATGTTGGACCTACACTAGCAGATCTCAGAGGCATGAGGTGGAGAAAGCTTGAGAATTTTAAGTATAGGGTCAAAACCTGAGCTGCTGTGCACCTACAGTTGCTCAATACTTCTCCAGAACTTGGCCCATAACAGGACAAGTTCTCATTTCCAGTACACTTCCCTTCCTTTTCCTGATCGCTCAACTCTTGAGTGACATAGCTAACACATTCTTTCCCAGTTATAGGCACATCAATCAATGCTCCATTTTTTTTTTAAATGGGCTGTCATGTAGAAGCTGAGTTGGACTGAGACTGACCTGTGTACTATCCTCGGAATCCTGTTCAGGTTAAACAGACCAGTGAGGATCTGGTTAGTGGCAGTCTTCTCAAAGGATTCTAATAGTAATAACCAGGATCATCTGTGTTAGCTGCTAAACTAAAAACAGAACTTGAATTAAAGCCAAATGTCTCCTAACAGCACTGCTGAGTTGAACTAGTTCTTGGGACCTCTATTTATCCCACGTACACTTGTGCCACAATAGGAACCACAGTTCTAAGCTTTTTGGTAAACTGAATTCTAGCTGTTATGGTAAGTGGCCTGATGTTTAAGTTTCAACTAATGAATTTGAACCAACCAAAGGTAGCAGAAGCTGAACGTGTTAAATCTTGCTGTGCTTTGAAACAATGCACTGGAATGTCAGTTGTGGTTTTGTGGGTTTTTTTTCTTCTGCTGAACTTACCAGTTGGACCACTGTTAACCCACAGGTGGAACTAATTTACTGTGCCACTCTAAACTGTTTTATGAGTGTTGCAGGTATTCTTCATTATTTTTATTTCTACTTTGTATTAACTACTTTGTCGCTCCCCTGGAGCATCCTACCTCAGAACCTTTTTCTCCACCACTTGTTCTGTGCTCACTTTCATGTCTTAAACATCAAGAGTTTGGTTTTGTTAAAATTATCAGCATGGATAACCTTTTAAGGTCACTTTCACTCTCTGAACCATGCTTAGGTCCTCTGTTTTTGTTCTAACAGATGAGAGTAGGAAACTGGAAGACATATTCATGTTTTGCAGCAGATGAGGTATGGGGAAAATAGGCTCCAGAATCTTATTGGATTGAACAGTGGTGAGGGGTTAAGCCTTTTCCATTTCAGCCACTTCCTTTTGTGAAAGGGACTTGAGTGAATAAATATTTTGAAAGCTCATTTAGTCTCTGATTTCCATTCTCTTCCAGCTCTTCTGAGGTAGGATGGATCTTTTGAATACGTGGGGTGCCTGCTTTAGAGATGGAATCGGGTGATTACTCATACTAGAGTTATTCATGTTGCCAGCTGTTCCTGTTGGCTCTGTCCTTATCAAACAACAATATTTTAAATGTTAGTATGATTTCTATTCTCTTCACCGAAGAACAAAATGGTCATATGCCTTAAATTGTAACATCCCTTGTGCTGAGATGTTACTCAGCATTTGCAAGAGGTTGAAAACTTCAAGTACTAACATAGGATTTAATCTCATTTAGTACTGTTCAGAAACCTTTGGCTACACCCTGGATGCTGCAATCTTGCTGGCAACCATCCAGTTTAAAAAATGCTAGATCTGACAAAAGAAAATGGGTTCTGTCTATCCTATCTGCTTGGAGTTGAGCACCAATTTGGCAAGTAGTATCAGGGGGAGTGCACATTCTCTCCCCACTTTCTCCAGCTGCAGCTGGAGACTAATATATATATTGCTTTGGAATACTTCTGAAATTTGACCCATTAACTTACTGTTTAAAAATAGCGGGTAGCTATATATAGCCCTAGCTGAAAGTGGGGTCTAGCAAGTGAAGATGGAGTGAAGCTGCCTGGCAAGAAAAGCTGAATGTGGGATTTCTAGAAATCCCACATTCTCCCCTGTTCTGCTCTTTCAGGAAGTCCTATGAACAAATGGTGAGCTGTGCTAATTGCTCTTGTCTAGAGCAAACTAGTGTGGGCTGTGTGAAAAGAACTCTGACAGGACCTCACAGTAAAAGTGTCCGTACAGCTGATATGTCCCCTTCCTCAGGGCATAACTCATGGCTTAAACACTTCACACGGCTTATAAAAGTACTCTCACAGTTGTGGCTTGGTGTCCCCCACACGCTGGTATGGCACTTCAGAATCATGAATTAAGCCTTGTATGTTGGATTATGTTTAGGCAGGTAACAGCACCTCAAGTGCTGAAGGCTGCTATGTTTTCTCTGAAGGACTTGTAAGACCAGACACTTTAACAAAATAAAAATTTTAACTTTTTATTTCCATTTTCCCTTTATTTTTGTTCCTCTAAAGTACTTTGGCTAAAACAGCATTTAATGTTCCAAGGTATGACTCCTGCTATTGTTTAGGAATGATTGTTCCGTACTTCCCTCTGCAGTAAATGAGCCCTTGTGGGTTGGGAGACTCATTCCAGGGGGTGGAAAAAGAAAATGTAAGAGCAGATGTCACATGACTATACAATGAATGGTTGGAGTGGGATGACTACACAGTCCTTTACATACTTTCCCTTCGTTTCTAAACGATAGGCTGATAGTAATATAAATAGCTGGATCACTGATATTACAGTGAATGTAGAATTGGTGAGTGCAGTCTATTAGTGGCATCCTATAGCGCTGACTTGGATTTTTTTTAGGGAGAGGATTTCTAAAAGCACTCTCTGTTCTTTTCCCATTGACTTCATTCCCTGTCCCTTTCAGCGGAAAGGTCTGCAGAACAAACAAAAAACTTCTGCCAGTCTCCATAAAAATATTGCTCCCAGCCAATTAACTGTATACCTTAGCATGTAGCATATCTACCTGCCTAAACTGCTACAAACACACACACAGGTGCTGGAACTTGAGGTGCTGCTGCACTCCCTGGCTTGAAGTGGTTTCCATTATATACAGGATTTACAGTTTGGTTCAATGGCTCTCAGCATGCCCTGTATAACAATTGTTCCAGCACCACTGGATATAATCTTCCACTCTTTCTGATGGCTTCAAAAGCAGTAGATTTCACTTTAACAGCTGACCATATTTTGGAATACATTAGAGCTAGACAATAAATTCTGCCCATATCTTTGAGAGTTAAAGTGAGTACTGGGGGTGTGTAATAAATATCCCCTTCTGTTATGTTTGTAAAAGTAATGGGTTTTGCCCTGTTGCATTTTTACAAGTAAGGGAAATTGTTGACTAGCATGCTACTGGCCCCATTTCAGAGGCGGATGTAGATCTTTTGGGAAATGTGTTGGAATGAAAACTTGTCTTATTCAGCAGCATAGCTGGGTTTTAACCAAATGCTTTTAGGAGCAGAACTGAGCCGAGAAAGGGGAGAACAAAGATAGCTCTTTGTCATATAAAGCTCAATGGGGCTTAAGCACCCCTTTGGCAGTGATTATCTTTATTCAGTAGCTCTCTACAACTCTGAATGATTGAGGGGGAGAAAAGTTAAAAAACAAAACATGACGGGTATGAAAACAACTTCTGCTAGCAGGAGTGTAGGAGGGTTGCACTGAAGTGAGGTGGGGAGTCCTAGGGAAACCTGAAGTAATGTCTTCACTGCAAAAAAAGCATTTTGTTTTTACCTCTAGATAACTCATTGTAAAAAACCTCATCTCATTGTAAAAAACCTAGTGGACGCAAGGCCACAGGCAGGCTTTAATCTTACTGGAGCTAGTCAAGGTCAACCCAATACCCACACCAGCTGGCGTTTAGATCAGCTAGCTATGAGGAGGTAAAAATTAGTTGTTCCCTGTCTCCACTACAATTTTACATTAAGACAATTATCTCAGTATAAAATCATCTTTGTTGTAGTGAAGACAGCATGGGCTGTGTGGCTACTGAAGCTTCCAAATACACCTCTCCAAATGGTTACACTTGTTTAAAAACAAAAAACTCGAACTAAATTCTTTGTAACTTTGCACATTTCCAGACCCTTATTACCACCTCCCCACATTGTTGTTCTCCCCATCATCCCCTCTCCCCATAACTTGTTCGTGATCACATCCAGGTTCTATGCTCCTGCCTCCTAGGGCTGCTAGTGACCCCAATTGTATGCAAGGTCTTGGAACACATGTTGAAAGAGGAAGTAGTTAAGGATATATGGGTGAACAGTAATGGAGATAAATTATAACATGGTTTTACAAAAGGTAGATTGGGCTACACCAACATATCATCTTTCTTTGAGAGTGTAACCAATTTTCTATACAAAGAAATGCAATAGCTCTAATCTACCTGGATTTCAGTAAGGCTTTTGATACAGTTCCACAGGGGAAATTAAAGTTAAATTGGAGAAGATGGGGATTAATACAAGAATTAAAAGGTGGGTAAGGAAATGCTTAAAGGGGAGACTTCAATGGGCCATACTGAAAGGTGAATCATCGGGCTCGAGGGTGGTTACTAGTGGAGTTCCTCAGAAAGCAGCCTTGGGACCAATCCCATTTAACATTTTCATTAATGACCTTGGCACAAAGTGGGAGTGTGCTAATAAAACTTGTGGATGAGACAAAGTTGGGAGGTATTGCCAATGTGGGGGAGGACTGGAATATGATACAAGATGATCTGGATGAACTTGAAAACTGGAGTAATAAAAATGGGATGAAATTTAACAGTGTGAGGTCATGCACTTAGGGACTAACAAGAAGAATTTTTGCTGTAAGCTGGACACTTGTCATTTAGAAGTGCCAGAGGAGGAGAAAGAGCTGGATGGACTGGTCAACCACAGGATGACCATAAGCCATCACTGTGATGTGGCCATGGAAAAGCTAATAATAAAATCCTAGGATTCATCAGGTGTGGTATTTCCAGTAGAGGTAGAAAAGTGTTCTTACTATTCTAAAAGGTTCTGGTGAGATCTCATCCAGAATACTATGTGCAGTTCTGGTCTCATGTTTAAGAAAGATGAATTCAAACTGGAACAAGCAGCAGAGGAGGGTAAGTAGGGTGATCAGAGGAATGGAGAACCTACCTTATCAGAGGAGACATATGGAGCTTGGCTTGGTTAGCCTAACCAAATGAAGGTTGAGGGGAGATATTACTCTCTATAAATACATCAGAGGGATAAACACCAGCGAGGAAGAGGAGTTCTTTAAGTTAAGTGCCAATGTTGGCACAAAAACAAATGGATATAAACTGGCCATCAACAACTTTAGGCTTGAAATTAGACACAGGTTTCTAACTATCGGAGGAGTGAAGTTCTGGAATAGCCTTCCAAGGGGAGCAGTGGGGGCAAAAACCTAACTGGCTTCAAGACTGAGATTGATGAGTTTATGGAAGGGATGGTATGATGAGACTGCCTACAATGGCATGTGGCCCATCTGCGAATGCTGGTAGCAAATATCTCCAACAGCCAGAGATCAGATGCTAGATGGAGAGGGCTCTGAGTTATTACAGTTAATTCTTTCCCAGGTGTCTGGCTGGTGGGTCTCGCTGACCTGCTCTGGGTCTGAGTGATCTCCATATTTGGGGTTTGGAAGGAATTTTCCCAGGTCAAATGGGCAGAGGCCTTGGGGTTTTGTTTTTTTTCCTGCCTTCCTCTGCATTGTGGGGCTCACTTGCTGGTTTGAACTGGAGTAAATGGTGGATTTTCTGTTCCTTGAAGTCTTTAAATCATGATCTGAGGACTTCAGTAGCTCATCCAGAGGTTAGGGGTCTATTACAGGAGTAGGTGGGTGAGGGTCTGTGGCCTGTGATGTGCAGAAGGTCAGATTAGATGATCAGGATGGTCCCTTCTGACCTTGAAGTCTAGTCGCCTATTCCTGTAGTTTTCACTCTGCTTACCCCAAGACTCCTGGCAGTCCAAACAGCAGCAATGTCTGCCAGAGCTCTAAGCAGCTTAGTAAGCTCCCCTCAGCCAGTTTAATCGGCTTTCCTCCCAGTGGTATCAAGAGGAATTATTATTGCAACAGAGAGGAAATTAGTATAATCACTTCAGTCAAAAAGGCATTTGAAATGTTCATGCCTGACCTACTGCTAGATTGCTCATACTACAGGAGTCACTGGGCCTCCCCCAGCTATAGAAATGCGATCATTCCTCCCTCCCAGGGGTGCTGTGAGCCTTAATTAAAGTTTTGCTTTAAATTGCTTTGAAAGCCTCAGATGGAGGGGATGATATTAGTGCAAACTGTTATTTCTTTTCATGGGTGTGGGAGTATAGTGAGAGGAAATGGTGCAAGGTTCTGCAATTGGATCCAAGGGAGCAACTGGATCCAATTGCCCCTGGGTCATGAGGCTAGGGGTCTACCCACACATATCAATTGCAGGATTGGGGGCTTAATGAGGCCAGTCAGCTTCCATCAGCCACTGCCTTGAGTGTTAGATTGCTGGGAGAGGAAACTATCCCTTTAATCACTGTAAAATCCACATTTAACTCTTCCCCCACCCCCACCCATGAACTCTACTCCTGGTGTCCCCTTTGCCCTCACATCTGCTAAAAGAATGAAAGGGACACTGACAACTTGAAAAGAGCAAAAAAACAAAAACAAAACACTAATTTCTACCTGTAACTTTTTTTGTTTCTCCCCTAGTTAAAGTTAACAACGAAACTTAACTGAAAAGAGTCAGCAAAAATGACATTCTTCTTTTTCAGCTTATGTACTTTGTGCACTTCCCCCTAGCTGAAGAGTCCTTTATAAACATCAAAAGGGAAGAAAATAAAAACTAACCCCTCTCCCTGCATTCTTTTTAAAAGGAATTTTAAAGAGGCATAGTCCTTAAAGGCCTCCTCTATCAGACAGTACTTCCTTACTAAATTAGTTTTAAAAAATTCATATTGATGGTGTCCCTTTAAGACAGTCTTTTAAGAACAGAAAAAAAACAACATTTGAAGGCAAAGGCCCATCTGCATATAAGCTTTTCACACTCCTTCATTTTCTAGTTCACTCTTCCCTGTATTTTGTCCTTTATTATATGGCGCTGCAAGCAGCGCTTCGAGAGGGGCGAGTTACAGGTTCTTTCAGTGAAAGTCTGAATGTTTTCTAGAAGAGTCAAATATTTTTCTCTAGATAAAAGGCTTAAGATCTCCCTTTCTGCACCCAAAGGACACCCATTACATAGTGAAGGATGCACTGATGGTGAGTGCCTATGCTGGGTCTCTTATATCTCTCAGAAGTAGTTAATATTTCTCTCACACTTTGTTTCAGCCTCTGTGGCCTGCCTAAAATGACTACTCCTATACAGCTGGCACCGAAGGGCTGTGCATCACAAATTAAAACAGCCAAAGAGCAGCTGTGAATGAAGATGCCACACTTGTCCACCAAGAAGCCTGCTGAATCTTCAGTAACAGCCCCTCAGCATTAGCCCCTCAGTTTAGGCTTTGTAGTGTTGAACTTCACTGCCTAAGTGCATTTTAGTGCTATGTGCACTACACTAGGAGGAAAGGAAACTCTTTAAAGGGCTTGGATTTCCACTCATTTAAATCCACTATCCACTCTTTAGTGGACTTTAGTTCTCTTCATCCTGTTCCCCATCAATGTCTGTTGCACCTTGAACTGAATCTGCATTTGTCACCTTCCTACTGCTGCAGTTTCTGTTTGACTCATTAAAGCTCTGTGACTCTTTGAAGCTAAGAGTTGAATTGAGTTTCTCATTATGCTTATGCTGTTTTTCTTCCCATTAAAAGACAAACTTTTGTATACGCCTTATTTCTGAACTGCACAAAAGCCCAGATCCACACAAGTATTTAGGCTCCTAATTTCCCTTGAGTTCAATGAGACAAGATGGGTGAGGTAATATCTTTTAGGAGGCCAACTTCTGTGGTGAAAGAGACTTCAAAGGCCATGTCTACACTACCACTTATGTTGGCAAAAGTTATGTCGTTCGGGGGTGTTAAAAAACCACCCCTCTGAGCGACATAAGTTTCGGCAGCATAAGTGGCAGTGTGCACAGCGCTATGTCGGCGTATAGCTACCGCCTCTCAATGGGGGGGCTTTAATTATGTCAAAGGGAGAGCTCTCTCCTGTCGGCATAGACAGCTCCATGAGAAATCTTACAGCGGTGCAGCTGCATCGGTACAGCTGTGCCACTGTAAGGTCTCTAATCATAGAATATCAGGGTTGGAAGGGACCTCAGGAGGTCATCTAGTCCAACCCCCTGCTCAAAGCAGGGCCAATCCCCAACTAAATCATCCCAGCCAGGGCTTTGTCAAGCCTGACCTTAAAAACTTCTAAGGAAGGAGATTCCACCACCTCCCTAGGTAATGCATTCCAGTGTTTCACCACCCTCCTAGTGAAAAAGTTTTTCCTAATATCCGACCTAAACCTCCCCCACTGCAACTTGAGACCATTACTCCTCGTTCTGTCATCAGCTACCACTGAGAACAGTCTAGATCCATCCTCTTTGGAACCCCCTTTCAGGTAGTTGAAAGCAGCTATCAAATCCTCCCTCATTCTTCTCTTCCGCAGACTAAACAATCCCAGTTCCCTCAGCCTCTCCTCATAAGTCATGTGTTCCAGTCCCCTAATCATTTTTGTTGCCCTTCGCTGGACGTTTTCCAATTTTTCCACATCCTTTTTGTCGTGTGGGGCCCAAAACTGGACACAGTACTCCAGATGAGGCCTCACCAATGTTGAATAGAGGGGAACGATCATGTCCCTCGATCTGCTGGCAATGCCCCTACTTATGCATCCCAAAATGCCATTGGCCTTCTTGGCAACAACGGCACACTGTTGACTCATATCCAGCTTCTCGTCCACTGTATCCCCTAGGTCCTTTTCTGCAGAACTGCTGCCTAGCCATTCGGTCCCTAGTCTGTAGCAGTGCATGGGATTCTTCCGTCCTAAGTGCAGGACTCTGCATTTGTCCTTGTTGAATCTCATCAGATTTCTTTTGGCCCAATCCTCCAATTTGTCTAGGGCTCTCTGTATCCTATCCCTACCCTCCAGCGTATCTACCTCTCCTCCCAGTTTAGTGTCATCTGCAAACTTGCTGAGGGTGCAATCCACACCATCTTACATATCATTTATGAAGATACTGAACAAAACCGGCCCCAGGACCGACCCTTGGGGCACTCCACTTGATATCAGATGCCAACTAGACATGGAGCCATTGATCACTACCCGTTGAGCCCGACAATCTAGCCAGCTTTCTATACACCTTTGTCAAGGTTCCTCCCCCACTCTGAACTCTAGGGTACAGATGTGGGGACCTGCATGAAAAACCTCCTAAGCTTATCTTTACCAGCTTAGGTCAAAACTTCCCCAAGGTACAAAATATTCCACCCGTCGTCCTTGGATTGGCCGCTACCACCACCAAACTAATACTGGTTACTGGGGAAGAGCTGTTTGGACGTGTCTTTCCCCCCAAAATACTTCCCAAAACCTTGCACCCCACTTCCTGGACAAGGTTTGGTAAAAAGCCTCACCAATTTGCCTAGGTGACTACAGACCCAGACCCTTGGATCTTAAAAACAATGAACAATCCTCCCAACACTTGCACCCCCCCTTTCCTGGGAAATGTTGGATAAAAAGCCTCACCAATTTGCATAGGTGACCACAGACCCAAACCCTTGGATCTGAGAACAATGAAAAAGCATTCAGTTTTCTTACAAGAAGACTTTTAATAAAAATAGAAGTAAATAGAAATAAAGAAATCCCCCCTGTAAAATCAGGATGGTAGATATCTTACAGGGTAATTAGATTCAAAAACATAGAGAACCCCTCTAGGCAAAACCTTAAGTTACAAAAAAGATACACAGACAGAAATAGTTATTCTATTCAGAAACAATTCTTTTCTCAGCCATTTAAAGAAATCATAATCTAACACATACCTAGCTAGATTACTTACTAAAAGTTCTAAGACTCCATTCCTGGTCTATCCCCGACAAAGACAGACTATAGACAGACACACAGACCCTTTGTTTCTCTCCCTCCTCCCAGCTTTTGAAAGGATCTTGTCTCCTCATTGGTCATTTTGGTCAGGTGCCAGCGAGGTTACCTTTAGCTTCTTAACCCTTTACAGGTGAGAGGAGCTTTCCCCTGGCCAGGAGGGATTTCAAAGGGGTTTACCTTTCCCTTTATATTTATGACAACCTTATAGTCCATTCATCCAGCCCATAGTTCTTTAACTTGCTGACAAGAATACTGTGGGAGACGGTGTCAAAAGCTTTGCTAAAGTCAAGGAACAACACGTCCACTGCTTTCCCTTCATCTACAGAGCCAGTTATCTCGTCATAGAAGGCAATTAGATTAGTCAGGCATGACTTGCCCTTGGTGAATCCATGATGACTGTTCCTGATCACTTTCCTCTCCTCTAAGTGCTTCAGAATTGATTCCTTGAGGACCTGCTCCATGATTTTTCCAGGGACTGAGGAGAGGCTGAGTGGCCTGTAGTTCCCAGGATCCTCCTTCTTCCCTTTTTTAAAGATGGGCACTACATTAGCCTTTTTCCAGTAGTCCGGGACCTCCCCCGGTCGCCATGAGTTTTCAAAGATAATGGCCAATGGCTCTGCAATCACATCTGCCAACTCCTTTAGCACTCTTGGATGCAGCGTATCCGGCCCCATGGACTTGTGCTCGTCCAGCTTTTCTAAATAGTCCTGAAACTCTTCTTTCTCCACAGAGGGCTGGTCACCTCCTCCCCATGCTGCGCTGCCCAGTGCGGCAGTCTGGGAGCTGACCTTGTTCGTGAAGACAAAGGCCAAAAAAGCATTGAGTACATTAGCTTTTTCCACATCCTCTGTCACTAGGTTGCCTCCCTCGTTCAGTAAGGGGCCCACACTTTCCTTGACTTTCTTCTTGTTGCTAACATACCTGAATAAACCCTTCTTGTTACTCTTAACATCTCTTGCTAGCTGCAACTCCAGGTGTGATTTGGCCTTCCTGATTTCACTCCTGCATGCCCGAGCAATATTTTTATACTCTTCCTTGGTCATTTGTCCAATCTTCCACTTCTTGTAAGCTTCTTTTTTGTGTTTAAGATCAGCAAGGATTTCACTGTTAAGCCAAGCTGGTCGCCTGCCATATTTACTATTCTTTCTACACATCGGGATGGTTTGTCCCTGTAACCACAATAAGGATTCTTTAAAATACAGCCAGCTCTCCTGGACTCCTTTCCCCCTCAAGTTATTCTCCCAGGGGATCCTGCCCATCAGCTCCCTGAGGTTGTCAAATTCTGCTTTTCTGAAGTCCAGGGTCCGTATTCTGCTGCTCTCCTTTCTTCCCTGTGTCAGGATCCTGAACTTGATCATCTCATGGTCACTGCCTCCCAGGTTCCCATCCACTTTTGCTTCCCCTACTAATTCTTCCCGGTTTGTGAGCTGCAGGTCAAGAAGAGCTCTGCCCCTAGCTGGTTCCTCCAGCACTTGCACCAGGAAATTGTCCCCTACCCTTTCCAAAAACTTCCTGGTTTGTCTGTGCACTGCTGTATTGCTCTCCCAGCAGATATCAGGGTGATTGAAGACTCACATAAGAACCAGGGCCTGCGACCTAGTAACTTCCGTTAGTTGCCGGAAGAAAGCCTCGTCCACCTCATCCCCCTGGTCCGGTGGTCTATAGCAGACTCCCACCACGCCATCACCCTTGTTACTCACACTTCTAAACTTAATCCAGAGACACTCAGGTTTTTCTGCAGTTTCATACTGGAGTTCTGAGCAGTCAAACTGCTCCCTTACATACAGTGCAACTCCCCCACCTTTTCTGCCCTGCCTGTCCTTCCTGAACAGCTTATATCCATCCATGACAGTACTCCAGTCATGTGAGTTATCCCACCAAGTCTCTGTTACAGCCTTTCTCAGAGCTCTTCTTCAAGCCTGAAGAAGCTTGTCTCTTTCACCAACAGAAGTTGGACCAATAAAAGATATTACTTCACCCACCGTGTCTCTTATATCCTGGGACTAACACGGCTATATCACCTCAGCAAATATTGATTTCAATGAAAGTTAGGAGCAGATCTGGGCAAAGAACTGAGCGGGGTGGAGGGGAGAAGGGAGGGAAATCCCTGATTGTTTGGATAGCAATCTGGTTCCCAAGTATTCTCTATCACAGAGGTGGGCAAACTATGGCCCATGGGCCACATCCGGCCCCCGGGACCCTCCTGCCTGGCCCCTGAGCTCCTGGCCCGGGAGGCTAGCCCCTGGCCCCTCCCCTGCTGGTCCCCCACCCCCGCAGCCTCAGCTCCCTGCGCCACCGGTGCAATGCTCTGGGTGGTGGCGCTGCGAGCTCTTGCTGGTCAGCACAGCTGCAGAGCCGCGGCCTGACCCGGTGCTCTGTGCTGCACGGTGGCGTGGCTGGCTCCAGCCGGGCGGCGCGGCTGCCTGTCCTGGTGCTCTGGTTGTAGCGCCGCCAGCCATCGGTGCTCCAGGCAGCGCGATAATGGGGCAGGGAGCAGGGGGGTGGGATAGAGGGCAGGGGAGTTTGGGGGTATGGATAGGGGTCGGGGCGGTCAGAGGGCAGGGAATAGAGGGGTTGAATGGGGGCAGGGGTCCCGGGGGGCAGTCAGGAAGGGGGGGGTTGGATGGGGCATGGGGGGTCTGGGGACAGGGAGAAGGGGTGGTTGGATGGGGCAGGGGTCCCGGGAGGGAACAGTCAGGAATGAGAGGAGCGACTGGATGGGGGGGCAGGGAGTGGGAGGAGTGGGTGAGGCAGGGGTCCTGGGGGGGCCGTCAAGGGACAGGGAGGGTTGGATAGGGCAGGAGTCCCAGGGGGGAGGCCAGGAGGCGAGAAGCAGGGGACGGGGGACGGGCCACGCCTGCCTGTTTGGGGAGGCAGGGCCTCCCCTAACCAGCCCTCCATACAATTTCAGAAACCGGATGTGGCCCTCAGGCCAAAAAGTTTGCCCGCCCCTGCTTTATCACATGGTGTTGAAAGGCTCACAGGGAGCGGGGGAGTTAGCTGGCAGGGCTCTGGAGGAGTTACTGCGTACTTATCTCATCATTCTGGGTCTGAATCTGCCATGGCGTTTGTAACCGAAGAACAGATCCAACAGGTAAGGGAGGAGAGCAAGGAAGTACTGCATCCAGCGCTGGGGGGGGTGTGCGTGTGTGTGTGTGTGTGTGTGAGAGAGAGAGAGAGAGAGAGAGAGAGGCTGATGGTGCTGTACTTGTGAGAAGGGAACAGATTTCACGAACCCACATTCCTGTCCAGTTAACCAGCACTTGTGTTTAGCAAAGTTTTGCTTTCGGAATCGGTGATAGATAATACAGTATACAAAATGGAGTAGTCTGAGCACTTTATCAGGACTAGAAGTGGCTCCAGAAATGTGGTTTGTCCTGCAGAGTTCCTATCTGAAGAGTTCTTTTTTTCTTTCACCCTTCTGTCTCTCTCTCTCTCAACTATCAGCCTTATTCTTGAAGTTTAAATTTGCCTGTCAGAGGATAACCTGCTGGTTTTTTTTTTTAATAAAGGGGCAGCGGTTCAAGTCTGCAATGTCCAGAGAGCTAATTTAATTTCATAAGGGATTGATCAATCACCATAAGAAATCAGCACACATTCTCAGTTAAGTTTAGAACAAGTACTTTTTCCAACCTCTCAGTACTCTTGTTCTAATCCTGAAACAGAACAAAACTGCGTTGTTCATTTTGGTAAAGTTTGTGTTTAGCAGTTACTTAATTTCCTCCTTTGGGGAAGAGAATTTTAAGCCATGAGGACAGTAACAAATGCATATTTCATTTGGTTCCTGGAGCCTGCTGCATGTAGGAGTTGTAATCACTTTCTCCCTAACCGCAGTCTGTGAATCTCTTACTGAATTATTTGTTTTTTCCCAGTAGAAATCTCCCTTTTAAAAAAAGTGAGAATACAAACATTACTCATTAAGGAAATTATTAAAATGAATCTGTAAAAAACTTGTATAATGAGAGAGGCTGGTTTGTGTGGGATTGGAGGGTCAGGTAAAAATGCAGATTATTAGATGCGCATTAAAAGAGGTCCATGATACGAAGTACAGTGTATGAAAAATGCACCTTGCTCTACTGCATCTCCACTAGCAGAGAGGATCTCCATGGATGTAAGTCTGATCTAGCATCTGGACGCAAAACCCAAGAAAAGGTGCATTACACCAAACTGAAGAAGACTGACAGCCAGGAGGTGCACCTTTATTGAATATAACTGCTGTCTCCTAAGTGTACCACAGAATGCCAGCCACTCTGTCCCCATCTGAACTCTAGTGTTCTCTTCTAGTTCTATGAAGATGGTTTCCTCGTTTTGGAAGAGTTTTTCACCACAGAAGAATGTGATGCCATGAGGGAGCAAATAGACAAGATTATAGCCAAGATGGATGTGCCACCCCACTGCCGTACAGAGTTCTCCACCGATGAAGAGGAACAGCTCCAGGCACAGGTACAGATAGAGGCAAAAAAGGGCAATCTAAATCTCAAATTACTCCTGAGGTGGTTAGCAAAGGGCTAGTTTGTATCACTAGGCAGTTCAGGAAAAAGGGTTTTGTTCTTGCAAGGAGGCATGTCTGAGCAGGGGGCTGAGAGCTAGGTACTGCTGAACTGCAATCTTGCCTCTGACGACCACCCTCTCTGCTGCCGTGGGCAACATTTTGTTGGTGGTCTCAGGAAAGGCCAAGAGAGGAATGGGTCACAGAGGCTGAACATGAAGAGTTCCCGCAGAAAAGGGCTGAAGGTGTGAGAGTCTCTATTGTTACTATCTATACTATACTGGTTCCATGGATAAAGAATATCTCAGTCTCCAGGGCTGTCAAATCAACACTTCTCACAAACCAAAACCCTTCTGTTCACCCTATATTGGGTGTCTGCAAAGGGCAAGCTGGAGCCCAAGAAGTTTAGCACAGTGAAAAGCCTCTGTGTGAACTACTAATGTCTTTATTCTACTTTATTCTTCCTGCTCTCTTAATGGGGAGAAGATGCAGGAAAGTACTAGCTCCTTGCTGGAAGTGTTCACCGAGATATACTCTCTAGGATATTACCATTGCTGGGTCTCTCTTGTCTCTGACAGGGCAGTGCAGATTATTTTCTAACCAGTGGAGACAAGATCAGATTCTTCTTTGAGAAAGGAGTTTTTGATGAAAAAGGTAAAAGTTACCTACTATCAGCTGTAATGGGTTTGGGGGTGGATGGGAAGAAATGTAAACAATCTGCTAGTGAGCCAGGAACTTTCTTAAAGGGACAAGGTGGCTGAATGACTATTTGGGAGCGAGGGGAATTCTAGGCGCTATTGTTTACTCTTGGTTGTGTTACATCCTCTTTAATTCAGCACTTTGTTTCTTAGGTGACTTTCTTGTTCCAAAGGAGAAATCTATAAACAAGATTGGCCACGGTATGGATGAGCTGTGATGCTTTTGGAGAGAAAATATGGGGTGTATTTTCCAGAACTAAGCATTCCTTCAGACTTGGCTATTGTGAATAATGCCAGCACATTACAAAGAAACTGCTCTCCTGCATTAATGTTCTAGCTAAACATGGACTCTGCCTATGGTATTGTTACCACTAAAACAAGACACGTAGATGTAAATTCTCTTGCCTTGATTATAGCCTCCTCCTCTCTGTTCTATTGCTTTTGCCATGCCCCAGTCCACTGAAAATTATTGCAAAAATCCTCCTCTCCTCCCACTGTGGCCTCCCTTCTTTGCAACCTTGCTCTGTCTCTTTCCCTCACCAGAATCAGGTTCAAGTTCATCAGATTTAACTCTAAGCCTCTGCTCAGCTTCACCCTGCCCACATATCAGTTTGCTTCTTCCTTTGCCCCTTTTGAATCCTTCCACTCTCGTATTTGTGCTTCCTTCTGTGTTATCCCATGCTAGGAAACCTCCCTGTCCTTTGCCAAAAGGCCTCTCATTTCCCACTCACATCGCTTTTCAAAAGCCACTTGTTCCACCAGGCTTTTATAGTTTTTAAAGTGAATCACTGACCTATATTGGCTGAAGTTCAAACTTATGTATCTCTTATGCAACAGATTGTTTTCAGCTGTTTTGTTTGTGTCCAGTCTAGGTTGTTAAGATCCTTAGGACAGACTGTATCTTCTCTGTTCTGAGCACACTGCTGGCACTCAACAAGCTGGGATTCTTCACTGTGACATTGCCAGCAGTTTCTCAATCTTACAGGTTTCCAATGTGTCCTATTTCCCCTCTTCCAGCTGCTAAAGAACTAGCTGTATCCCTTTTGTTTTCAAACAATACCCAGAGAAAACATAATGGGGTTCAGCATTTTTATCTCACAAACGCAGGAACCCTGCCCAGATCTTTCTCCGTTAAAACTTGAAAATCCAGTATCTGATATCACAGTCCTGCAGTCTCTATAGGGAAAACAGTGTCCCAAAAAAAAACCAAAACAATTCTTCCCACCCTCTCTTTGTCCTTTGCTGTAGTGCAAGTGCTCCTTCAAGAGGAAACGGAAAACAAAAATAGCATCCTTCTCACTCAGGCTCAACAGCAATTCCAAGAGGAGGATTCATTTTGACCCATTCTTCTGCAATTTATCCACTTATTTTCTGTCTAGCCACATTTTTGCTCTGTAGCAGTCTCTGCTGGGTTGAGTAAGCTGACTGAACAGCAAATTCTATCATCTTTAAGAGTGATCCTGAATCCAAAGCATTTGCTTCCAGGTTAAAAATGCTAGGGCAAGTTAAGGCATTCAAAGAGCACCGAATTTGTGCTCCCAGTTCTTAATTTTACATATGATAAAAATTTGATGCCCCATGTTTCATCTATGCAGAGTTTTCTCATCATGCTTTATTCAAATTCTAAGAACTGTAATACTCTGAAGGACACATTCAAATAATTGACGGAGCTTGTGAGGCTCAATGCTCAACTTGGTGGCATTTCTGTCTGTCTGTAACGGGAGAACTTTTGAATGCAACAACTGATCAATTCCAAAGTTTCCAGGAACGTTCTAGGCTTCCACTGCCAGAACTCTACTCATTTGGAGGACAATTGGAAAACTGAAAGGGGAAAAATGCATACATGGAGCCCCTTCCATCTCTTTAGCATAATTACAACTTCAAGCACTTCTGTTATGGTCTATAGATCAAACAATGGATTGTTGGCACCCACTAATGCCTTCTGCCATAACAAGTCTGTTTCATCTGTCACTGTGCCCATTCTCCCTATAGTTCAACATGGTGACAACCTGACAGACTTCTCTCCCAGACAAATAGTAATGGTGTGTAGAGGGAAAGGGGAGCAAGAATGCAGTGCCTGGCATGGGAGGAATAATGGGGGATCCTGGTATAAGGGGCTCACAGAACCCCTGCTGGAGGGAAAATTGGGGGACCCTTGTATGGAAGGAAGGGGAGATAGAGGGCTCACAACCACTGCCATTGGTGGGAAGAGGAGTGGGGGCCATACAGCCCCTGGTGTGGGAGACTGGGGGACCCTGGCATGGAGGGGAAGGTGGGAATTGGAGCGCACAGAGCCACTGGCATGGTGTAAGTGGGACTGGGATTGCAAAAATAACTGATGACATGAGGGGAGAATGGAGGACCCTGGTATGGGAGGAGGGAAATGGAGGCCACCCAGAAACCCTGACAGGAGGTAGATTGGAGGGGTGTTGCAGGGAAGGCCTGAAATAGAAGGGCACGGGAGAGCATCACACAAGGAGCTTGCAGATAGAATGGCGAGATGCCTGGAGCATGCACTGAGTTCAGCCTATAGAAGCAACAAATTGTGCGACCCCTTAGTAGTATTTATCTATCTTAGGGTTGTGTATAGTGCTCCCCATTCTAATATCTAAGCTCTTAGTATCTGGAGCTCTGTATAATCTATTTAGTTTTCCTTCAGAACATACCCCAGAAATCTCTTCCAAGTTATTTTTTGGTCATAGACCTTTATTTTCATATAGCCGCAGTTTGTTGTAAAGGAGACTGATTACCGTATATCTCTGGTGTCCTCTAAAGAAATTCATTATATGATTTGCAAATGTCAACAGCACTTATGTGTTATCTCCATCTGATGAAACATTTTGCCTAATTTACAATCCATATAAAAAGCTTGAAACAAAAGGAATTTGTCTAACCCAGACATTTTAGCAAAAGGAACAGGGCAGACATGATGATGGGCACTGTGCACATAAACTGATTCCTGAGAGGGATGCAGTTTGAGCTTGACAGACTGCAGTCTTCCCCTTCAGAATGTAATACCCATCATTGTGCTTCCTCAGAGTTTAAAGGGTCCCTTCTGGAAAGGAGTTCTAGGATTTTCACTAAGCGACAACTTCTTTCCCTCAGCTTTGCATGCTTACGATCCCATCTTCAAGCAAATCACTCACTCCTCCAAAGTGCAGGTGAGTAGTAGCTTGAGTCACTTGAAAGAACTCAACTATGTGATAGTTTAGTTTAAAAACTGTATGATGAGCCCTCTCCCCATGAAAGGATTTATAAAAATTCTCAGCAAGCATTCGCTAAATACTGAGCAGAGAACTGCAGTGTTCTAACTTTGGGATGTTCCACAGGAGTTGGGAAGAAAACTGGGCCTTGAGAAACCAGTAGTTGTCCAGAGCATGTATATCTTCAAGGTACAGTAACCCCAATCTCCTATTTACTCATGAAAGAAGCCATTTTCATATTTTCCAGTTTAACATTCTCCTCTTCTCTCTTTTTGTCCTCTTCCAGCAACCTGGCATTGGTGGTGAAGGTAAAATTCATACTACGTCTGTACTAGGCTGCAGATATTATGTACAGATACCAAGGTTTGGAGGAAGGGAATTCAAGTAACAGGAGAGTGGCATAAACTAGTCATTCAGTGAGATTTTTCAAAGCTGCCTAAAGGTTTGGATGCCCAGTTCCTGTTAGAAATTACTGGGAATGGGGTGTGAAAATCTCACCCTGGGTTCCTTTCTGTTTCTGTATGGGCAGGCAAAAGGCTAACTTATATCCTCACCAGGTTGAAGAGTGACCCACTCCCATGTGTTATGATTGCAGTGGGGGCGACTCTCGCAACACACTTGAGATTTCCAAAGAAGTAAGATGTCAGGCAGATGGGAAAGGACAAGTGATCGGGGGAATTTCCTAACTGTATGTCAAGTTTCCTTGTCTTTCAGGGATTGCTGTAAAGCGAAAGTAATTCCCATAAGCCTCAAATGTGACTTGGAATAAGTTATCCTTGCAGTACTGCCCTTAGAATAAATGGGACATGAGCTGAGAACTTATTGGGAAGGGGACAGTATCAGTCTCTCCCTGCACACTATCAATAGATATACTCACCCACCCCCACCTCTACAGCGGTGAGATTCTGCAAGTGATGGTGTCTGTCTGTCTGTCTATGGGGGCTGGTGGTGGTAGCAGGCATGCAGCCAGTGAACTTCTGCATCCCTTTGACTTGGTTGAAATGGAAGCCAGCGCTGTCAGGAGCGTGCATACTCACTGTTGTCACTTCTAGCAGGATTCATATGGCAGTCACAAGAGGGCAGAGAAAGGAAAGCCCCATAGACCTTCAATTACTCTTAATTCAACAGTCTTTAAAATGTAAGGTAACCAGGTGTCTATTGGTTTCAGTGAGACCACACCAGGATGCCACATTTCTGTACACAGAGCCGCTGGGCAGGGTTCTGGGCCTCTGGATAGCTCTGGAGAATGCCACACAGGAGAACAGCTGTCTCTGGTTCATCCCTGGCTCTCACACCAGTAAGATTCATATTATTCTGCCATACACTGAAGTGCACCCTTGTCTCCTGGTTACGGGCGGAAAGTAGCACGGATTGTACTGTGTCCTCTGAATCATTCAGTGGTCATGTGGCCACATCCAGCTAGTGCAGCCACCATCATGGTTCAGGGAACCTTTGTTTAAAGCGACATCATTCCTTTTGTACTTTTAGGGGCCAGATTCTTAATCCCACTTTTAGCAGGCTGGCTCAAATGACTCATTTCCTTTGTTGCTGGTCACTGGACCAAGGATCTGTGATTTAAATCCAAAAACATTCCTGGAAATAAAAACTTTACATTATTTCTGACTCTGACACCAAATGCCCGAGTTTAATGCTATACTATACCCATACAATCTGCTTAAAGTACAGAGACAGTGGTACCCACAATCTTATTAAATTTTTACTTATTAAATCCAGACCTTGCAATATTAGGATCCACTGCTGGTGTTCCTGAAATCCTTTCAATTTAGTATTACTGAGTAACTTCCTTCAGCAAGTATCTGACCCTTCCTTGTTCAAGATTTGAGCCCTTCACAACTACTCTTTGATCCTTCCAAAGAGTGTCTTCTTTGCAGTGCTACAGACCCTTACTTCATTCTAGAGCTTCCTACAGCAGCCTTGAAAATGCTTCTCCACCCTGACCTGGGCTGGAAGGAGCAGTTTCTCCAGGTTCCCCCAGGTTAGGGATAAGCACAGTGAAACCACTTTGCTCATTTTTGTTTCTTTAATAAAACTTTGCTGCTGCACTAAATTATTTATATTGACACCCCCACCTCCCAGCTGTAAACACAGATCCCTTCAGGATATATACCCATTAACCTTTTCTGTTGTCCTGGGTCAAGACTAAGAATATTGCTACCGCAGCTTGCTCTGTGTAAGGGGAGGAAGAATAAAAACCTTGCACTTACCCCCCCAACACTGGTCTAAAATTCAGCAAACATACAAAACAAACGCAAACATTGAAAACAAGAATGAATTGGATAGCATACAAGAGATCAGAGAGCGACCAGTGGACTATGGCAACACATAGATGAGGCCAAATCAAAATAAGATCTGTGTATCCTCTCTTTCTCGACAGATGGAAGTTGCCACGGGCTTCTAACTATTGGTGCACGTTTTACACTTAGTATATGTCTAACATGGGAACTAATTAGCTCCAGGGGCACGGTTAATCCATTTCATCTCAAATTTTAATGTGCCTTAAAACAGGTACAATCCTCAGGTCTCTTTTAAAAATACATAAATTTAAAAAAAAAATCAAGCAAAAGACATTCTTCCCAAAGTGCAAATCATCAAGCTTTGCACTTTGTTGTAATCACAATTTGTGCCTAAACTCAGCATAAGACTCTGGAGCTGCAGTTAAACATCTGTACTGTTACAGAAAGGAGAGTGGTGCCAAAGATGCGTTTTGCTTAAGTGGAGGACTCTGCTCAGAAAGCACTGCATGTTGTTGCAGATAAGGGTAACACTTGTTAACGTGCCAGGGCACAGATGAGAACGCAGACAAAAGACAGCAGTGTTAGTTTCTGTACTGCCAGATAAACCTTAATCTTTTTCCAATAAAAAGAGAAAATGAGCAAGGAAAGAATTTTCATTAGTGAAACGATGGAGGGTATATATAATGTAATGAGGGGATTAAGTTTTCCAGTCAGTGCAGAGGCTATGATTGCAGAGGTTAACCAGAAAGTATTGGTAGCTAACAGTATTTAGTTGATATTACACATTTTATAGGATCTGCTAACTGAACAAGCCCTCCCAGAAAGCTCTGTACTAAAATATTTATAAAAAGCTGCGTGTAAGCTTTTATTCTTGGCGTATGTAGAGATTATTGAGCACAAAATAATATTATGCTGAGCTTTGTTAAAGTAATAAGCAACTATTATAATTGATGCAAGATTGTTAAACTAATTAGGTACAGGTGCCCAAGAACCTCGGACAGTAGGTGCAAAATGCATAGGAAAGGAAAAGTAGGGTTCATCATGAAATAAAGGCATTTAGAGAGTTTCCTGTGCATGACAAATGGGGTATAAATATAAGGAGAAGTGAGTTAATGCTTTGGAACAGAGCCGAGATGTCCTTTCTGCAAAGCATGATTTCTAGACTGGTCAAGTATTAACTCTTTCCTGTTTGTATTGTGCTAATTAATCTTTGATTATTAAACTTGATCAAGCTTTTGTTATTTGATGGATTAAATAGTCTAAAATTGAATCTTAACAGGAGTTTATTTATTGTCAGGTCAAATGATTTATTAAGTTTTTTTAAAAAAAGTTTTGTCTACTGTGGAATTGCAGATGGCATCACACGTAGAATGGTCCGAGCCCCGCCGGGCACCTTACCATGCACACATTTCATCGGCTCTGAGCAGACTTATCAAGATAGCCAGTTTATTCCTGTGCCCATCCGCAAAGGTAAAGATTCATCTGTAGAACCAGTGAAAATTCAAGAGAGTTAGATGCAGTGACACACATTCAGTTTTAAACCACAGGCCCAGAGGGAATGCAATGATGTATTGCCAATGCAGGCCTGATGCCCCAGCTGCTGCCAAAGGGTTATGTGAAGAGTCCACAATGAAAGAAATGGATCTCGTAGAACCAAAGCAACAGTATGATATATTCCTGGAGTCTTCCCAAACAAATTCTTACCATAGGAATCAATGGGCTGTATTCCCAAGTCTGACTTTTGTTTCGTTATCATGACAAACCTTTCAAAGACAGCAACAGCTCCTCTTGTATGGCACAGAGGAAGGAGACATTCAAAAGGAAAGACAGATGTGTGTTTATTTCAAACAGGTGGCCTCATTCTTATCCATGGAGAAGTTGTCCACAAGAGTGAGTTGAACAGCTCAGAGTGGTCCCGCCATGTGTACACTTTCCATTTGATGGAGGCCAAAGACACCACCTGGAGCAAAGAGAACTGGTATATAGAGATCCTTCAGTAGCCCAAAAAAAAAACAAAAAAAACCTGCTGGAAACTGGAGGCTTTTTAAAGCTGTAACCATTTTAGAAGCTTTTTTTCACTCAACAACCCCAGCTCTTATCACCCCATTTTTGTGTTACACCTACAGGGTGATACACACAACTAGGTTCCCTCTACATGGCTCAGAACTGTGCTAGCTGCACCTTTGAACACCAGTGTCAGTAGCAGTTTCCCAGGACAATTTCCCTGGCCCGTGTAGCCAAGGATTGTTTTTCTGCTAGCCATGTTATAACAGTGCTCTAAGGTCCTCCAGCAAAGGTGCAGCAGAGAGCCTTACAACCATTCATTAAGCTCATAACACCCCTTCAGGGAGGATAAATACTAATATCCGTAGTGACTGTGGAATTCCCCACTGCCACAGAACAGGATCAGCTTGATTCCTGCCACATGCAGAGACTCTCTCTTTGTGCAAGTCTTCCCTCAGTAATAGAGTTGCAGAATGACAGGCAAGGATCTCTTGGAGGCCAGCATGGGAGAACAATCCCTTTTAAGAAAGTAGCATAAACAATGAAGAATATGATCCTCCCAGCCTAAACTGAAGCTTTCATAACAAGTATACTGATGAAAGCATTAAAATGCATACATCTGACAGAGGTTAAATGACTTACTCAGGGTCATACATGATATCTGTAGCATAGCTGGGAATAGAACCCAGATTCTGGTCCTGTGTTTTGATCACAAAACCCATTCTCCTTACAGAAGTATGCAACCTATGTCTGAAGCACCTTCTGGGTACAGAGTTAGATTAGAAGAAAGTAATTAAACACACTGGGGAAAGAGGTAATGACTTCTTAGAGTAAAAGGTGATGAATGCAGATGGAAAACCAAGATGTGAATCTCTGTTTAGGGACGTTAAGAGTTTTGTAGAGTTTCCTCGTCTAGCAAGGGACTGGACATACTGGATTGGATCTGACGAAGTGCCTGTTGAACAGTTCTAATGGGAAGCCTTCATTTCTGCATCAGTGGTACTCAAGCTAGAACTGATTCTGTGTCAGGTAGACCTGAGGCTGATTCTGGAATTCTGTTTTTACTTAAGTGTTTTCTCTTCTCTTGTCAGGCTTCAGCCAACTCCTGAACTGCCTTTTCCACCTCTCTACAACTGAAACTAACGTTGGCCATTGGAGTCAAACGGTTGATTAGTAAGTAGATTCCATTCATCTTTCTCAGCCACCCCCTGCTCTCATCTCCCAATATTCATTTGTCCTCAGCGCAGAAGGAGTAGCTTCAGCCTATGTGCATGACAGAAGAATCTTCACCCATACCCGTCCAGCGCTGGCCTTACTCAGAGCATCTCTGCTACGTGTACACTACTCATAGTGGGAACAGTCACCTAAAAACCACTTTTGATGGGGAAATCTCTTTAGTCATATGAACTGACTATTAAGAAGCCACTGTGCCTCAACTCTGGGACCAGCTGACAGGCACCTCCTTTTCAGGATACTCAAAATCTCAGTATTTTCCCCTTGTACAACCCAAGCCAGGAAAATTTCTATTATGTTTATTCCATCTCTGTTGTATTACCCTCAGGTGTACAGAGTCTTTTGGAGGTTATGTAGAGGGGTTTTGTTGTACCACAAAAAAGTTAAAACCTACCCTGCTGCAATAGCAATAGATTAAAAGAATGGTCTAGAATGGGGAGACCAAAGTAGGGAGCCTAAATTTCTTATTTTTCCTTTTAAAATGCTCAGTAAGAGTTACTGGTGAGTGGTATGTGAGGAGATAACACAATCCCTAGACTTGTAAACCTTTACTCCATACATTTTCAAGGAGAACTGAGTAACTTTTGATGCATATTGAAGTTAATGAGATGTGGGAATATCAAGAATAAAAATACAAACATCATTTCTCTGTTGTTTGAAGATGACAGTCCCTGAAACCTCCAAAAAGTGTTAGACCACAACACATAAGGGTAAAGACATACAGTGATTATGCTTTTAACTCACAGCATGCAGAATAGATGCTAGCAAAGAGCACATAACAATGTCACCCTTCTAGGAAGTATCATATATGGGCTGCATTACATCAATCTGAATATTCTAAACAAACTCATTTAAACAAAGTGACAGAGTCCATTTTATGTTCCTATGTACCCTTCTAGTACTATCACTGAATAGTCAAACTTTAGCTTTTTTCAGCAAATCTATGAAGAGAGACAGGACTTTTCTTCACAGTTTCAGTTGTGGTGGCATATATTTTATAACAAATAATGAAGGATACAGTTATGTTTTTTTTTTTAAATATATACAGAGAGAACAGCTACTCTTTGAAGTACCCATACATAAGACTGGAAATATGCTTCATAAATTTTCACGTCACCAGTATATTATATAATTGACATACACACAAAAGCCAACTTCCCAGCTCATTACAGGGATGCTCAAGTAATTTAGTTCATAGTTATCGAATTCACTGTGACAAGGACCAATAATATTTCACACTTATCTAGTACTTTCCCACCACAGATCTGAATGCTTTACAGACACTAAACAATGAATCTTTACAACACCCCTTGGAGGTATTATCCTATTTTTACAAATGGGTAAATTGAGGTACAAAGTGGGAGTAGGTCTGATTGTGGAGCCCTTACTCGTGGGAGAAGTCCCAATTACTTGAGTAAGTGCTCACTAACATGAACCAGGGCTTCACTATTTAGCTCTCAGTGACTTACCCCAGATCACACAGCAGGCTTGGGAACAAAACCCCCGGAGTCCTGGTTCTCATGCTCTACCCTCTAAACAATATTCCCTCCTATTTATTATCCTTTGAATGCATAATATCAGTTTTCTATTTTAAAGCTGAGCTATCAAACATTGAGACAATAGAAGCAACATGCAGACTAGAGGAAGGAGGGATTGGAAGGTGGATAAAACTGTGGTGGCAACATTATAAATGGGATTATGTAGGCAGCACGAGCTCTAGAAACATATATGCAAATATAACAAAAACAGGAAAAAAGATTGAGTAGCAGTAGTAAATTTTATTAATAATTAGTCTCCATGGGTGAATTTTGTGTTCAGAGAAATTGCAAGAGCATGTATTGTGGATCAGTTTAAACCCTTAACACCAAGGGTTTTATTGCTAAAATTAATGCATAGAGCCCAGCAGTATCTTCAGTATTTCAACTTGATTTAAAAGTTTTAAAGTCATCTATAGAAATTAATGTTAAGCCTTTATCTTAAATGAAAACTAGATGGTTTGCTTATTTTAAATAGCATTATCATTTCCAGTTGGTGAAAGCCATCTACCTTAAAAAAAAGAGAGACAGCTGTACCTGACTATATGGGGTCCCTATGCAAAATACATATATCTCTGGACTGATACTTAATACACTTGGGAAAATACACAGAAGAACTTTAGACAGTTTCTAAGAGGTCACTTGAATAGAATAATCTGCCAACAGAACAGACACCCTCAATTGTGTTCATAAACTAGATGAAAACAAAATTGTGCAGATGATCTTGCATTGTTGCAGGTGGAATGGACTGAATGACCCAAGACATCCTATTGTCTCAGGCTCTGTATCAGATTAAAGCAGGTTAGAAATGGATTTCTGCAACACGGCTCCAAGCCTTATTGCTACATTACTTTTTCTAAGCATGATGCCTGTCTCTGGTATTTGTCTCAAACACTAGTTGCAACGAAGAAATAGATTAAATTCTTGAGTTTATTTATGGTAAAAGCGGCTCTTAAGTAATGGCTGGGACTTTGCTGGGTGGAACAAGAGTGCCAGTTTTAAACTGAGCAGCTAAAAAAGGTTCAGTAGGTCAAACAGGATTTTTTGATGCATCTGAAATCACTGCAGTAGCAGGAATAAGTATGCTAGGTAGGGATAACAGTGGTAATTTTGCTCAGATTCACCAAGGCTTCTATTAGAAACAAGAGTCTGATCTTTCCTACCTTTTTCAGAACTTGTTTTGATGTCAATAACCAGGGGACAGAGTAACCTTCAGTTCTGGTGCTTCGTTTTATGGCTTTGGTGCTATATCAACCTTCACCTGAATGCTTTGTTACCAAGTGCAGAACACCGGATGGGTGGTAGCTAAGGCTTTTTCTTAGTTATTGTGGGAAAAAGACCCCATCTTTCTAATTAACTTTTTTTTTAAAGTAGCATTTTCCTGCTAAGAGAGTTGGTTCCTCTCTCCTTTCCCTTCTGTGCTCTGCTCAATGTGATTTGAAGACAGATGTAGAAAGAATGTCCTACTCTGTCTCACAGGTGGAACATGAGAATTACTAATCTGTGCAGCATGTTGGATTCACTGTTCCTAAGGGTCACTGTACTCTTGCACCATCCATCTCTCCAGGGCTGTTTCCTTGGAGCAGTGCCTCACAGCCTATTGCTCTGTTAATCACAGTCATTTTCTGACCGTTCTTAAAGTCCTAGGAGAGATTCTGTGCTGTGTGTCTCAGGAGGCATGGTCCAGAAAGAGAAGGCCCAGGGGGTTGGAGGAGGGTGGGCAAATGTGATATTCTCTGAGTTGTTCCAGGGGCCAGTGCATCCCAGCATGATTGGAGGTGGTCTGACTCTGCAGCAGAGAATAACCAGAGCACACAGTGCTCTCTGGGCAATCCTTCTGCTAACGTCTACACACTTCCAGTCCCAAACTTGGGGCCACACAGGATGGTGCTAAGCTGCCTAGGTTGCCCCATGTTGCCCTATGGCTGGGGTTCTACCCCAGGGAACCGGTGTGGCCCCTTTACACAGCAGAAATGCCATAAAGATACTGTAGTAGGGACCAGAATCAACTTCCCTGGACAAGAATTCTTGCAAGCAAACACCCTACCAGGTACTCTATGGGAGGGTGGAAGAGGCAGGATATAAATCAGCTTAAGCTGGTCCTAATGGAAGTGTTGCATGCTAATGAGAGAGGATTCCTAGAAGTAAAAATGTTTCAAAGGATTAAATATACAGAAATGGAAAGGTTTTTTGACTATAAACAGTGAATTGTTTCAGGTGTACTGTGTTATGATCCTAATTAAAGGGGCAGCAGCAGGTAGTTTTACATTTTAATAGAAATGCTTTCATGGATGATTTTTAATGAAAACCATTTGTCTGGATTTAAATGTCCCCCCTCTCTCCCCCCTAATGATTTACAGACCAAACACTGCAGCTTGTACTAGTGCATATATGAAAACCAGAACATTACTTACTATAAACAGCTGTGAAACTGACTTTAGTGATTTTCTTTGTTCAAGCTGAAAGAAATGCAAGAACTAAATCAAATTGTATGAGTAGCAGAGAAGCACATTGGATTGTTAAAATACTTTGTTTTAATAATTTAATATGTTAGTAGTAATGCAAGAAAGGATTTTAAATGAATTTTAACCTAACCTCTCTTTAAATTGTGTCTGGAAATGGGACTCTTTTCAATGGAGATTAATTTTTTAATGTAGCTTTTTTTTTTTAATAAAAAAAAATCACATCTAAAGCAAGTTTTGTTCAATGTAATTTCAAGAGATCAAGAGCATGAAAAAGGTAGAACTTGGTTTATTCCAGAGAACTGGCAAGCAAATCAAAAGTTTAGCCACAAAGGCTATTGTTTTCACCCTGCAAGCCTATCTATCCATGCTCCTCCAATAAACTAAGTTTGAGATTCTCTGTATTTGAAATTACTTTAAACAGAATAAGCATTAGTGCTGTTTTCACTCTAGTTGGCAGAGGTCTTCTAATTTTGCAACAGGAAATGAGAGATGACGTGGCAGTCTTCATACAACTTGATCCTCTGCTGCAGGTGGTGCACACCCTCACTGCAACAGCATGCTTTTATTGAAAGAGGCAGAATTCACATGTGCAATAATACAAGATACCAGGACTCAACCCGGTGGCAAGCCAATACAGTGCACAAGCTTTGTAGGAGCCTGTGCTGGTGAACAGAGAGACAAGGTGGGTGAGGTAATATCATTTATTGGACCAACTTCTGTTGGTGAGAGAGACAAGCTTTGGAGCTACATGGAGCTCTTCTTGAGGTCACCAGGAGAAGAGCTCTGTGTAGCTCGAAAGTTTGTCTCTCTCACCAACAGAAGCTGGTCCAATAAATATTACCTCACCCACCTTGTCTCACTAACATCCTGGGACCAATATGGCTACAACACCACTACATACAACTGGTGAACCATGACTATTTATATTTTCCTGGTTTTGCTACCTTAGAAGTTTTAATGACCCCATCTCTTCCTTCTAGTGAACTCACCTTTCCCACCCTTTCTGCTTCAGTGCATCCAGAAGAGACCTGGAAATAAAATCACTGACTGTATACCTAATTCAGCATCACCAGCTACACGAATCACAGTATCACATGGATGGTTTCCTGTTACTCCTCTGAGAGGATGCAACAGTTAGTGCTGCTTTAGCTATTAAATAACAAACAAAAAAACAAACAGAAGCCTTTACTTTTATTGTCAATTAAGAGTTGAAGAACAATTTCCTTTCTGAAAGTAGCTGTTCTACCCGCTATACCAAATTTAGCATTTCGTACCAAACTGGCTCTATTGAGCTCTCAGCAAGGATGCATGGCTCATTACCACCCCTAGCTAGAAAGGAAGTCTCTGTTCCTGGCAAAGTCTCTAAGCCATGAGTAGTATCTGGAGGTAGAGAGGTAAGAGCAGATTGTCTATTTGGGTAGTGTAGGCTTCCAAAAGGGAAACTAAGCTGATGGACCCCAAAATCCAGGCATAGCTGGTGTTCAGATTCACTCTGCCATCAAATATCAGAATAAGAGCCACAGCAATGATCTGAGCAAAGATGGCAGTCATTGTCCCTTCAAACGTCTTCTTTGTCCCAGGCCATTTGATTTCTCCTATTGTACTGCCAAAAATTGAGGCTATTGTGTCTCCCACCCCTACTGCCAGTACCCCGGAGTAGGGAACCAATGCTCCTGCCCCAGACAGGGTACCTTTCGGAGCACAAGGCCTGGGGAACAACCACACTGGAAGGGACATCCCAACAAGTAGGTAAATGTGAGTCAAGATCAGAGGTCCACTATCTCGTTCATCCAAAAAGAGAGTGAGCAAGTGCCTGAGTGTTTGGCCAAATGGCTTGATCCTGAAGTATCGTATGTACTCTAAAAGGACAAAGACTACGAGACACAGCACTGCAGCAATGTAGAGAAGCTGGTGGTCATAAATTAGCCCAGGGATGTAAGTAGCCACCACAATGAAGTGGAAATATTTTCTGGTTATGGTTGAAGCTTGGTGCTTTTTAGATTCAGATGATCTCTTGGAATTCTGGTAAAGAACCACCATGCACGCAGAGGCAGCCAATAGGGTCCAGTACACAAGGAGGTAAACTCTTGTCTGTGTCTGAACCAGAAACTGGAGCAGCCAGAGCAAGGGATTCCTTTGGATCAGATGGTAAAGCCAAGGCATTAGGACCCCCAGTCCCAGCACTGCTGTCATCATGTGGAAAAACATGGAGGATGTCCAGGTTCCTGAATCCATGAAGAAGAATAGAGCAGTGAAGAAAATCCCAAGAAGGACCACCCCAGCCACTGCCACTAGAAGGACGAAGTCTGCAGGATTCCCTTTGCCCTCTATCACGTTCAGTGAGCGTTTAATGAGCTGTTTGAGGATGAAACTTATACTCCCAAGGACTAGCAATGCCTCCCCAGGAGTAAAACATCGAGGTAATAGGTAAAGCAAGATCATACTGAGGTAGACAAAAATAAGCAGCACTTCCAGAACCTCTATCACTTCAGAAACAGTTAAAGAATACTTCATGGTATAGAGGATTATACTGCCAGCAATGCCTGAAAGTATGCAGGTGTTAGTTGGCACAGGCCTTGTGATGCCAACTGCTATTACAGATAGGAAGAGGGCTACCACCATGCCCGTGGAGGCCACAACTATGCCAAAACGTTCAAAGTACACAATACCGGCAGCCTTGCATCGCTCCTTCATCACAATCCCCAGGAGTGGGATGACCATACTAGCTGGTAGGAGGCCACTGTTAGCTGTCGTCCGAAATTGGAATACGGCCCCACTCAGTTGGAGTAGACGGTCCCATTTAAATTGGACATAAAAAGCCTGAACAGCAAGAGCAATAGCACACCAGGAATACCGGTCCCAAACTACCGTGTGCACACACAACACAATGATGAACACAATCAGGGATTCCAAAAGCACTGGTTTGTTTAACATGGTTCCGGTCAGCGGCATCCTGTGATTTCAGAATCTTTACTACTGTCAGATTCCAAAATTTTCAACACAGTCCTTGGTCCATTAGTAAAAGTTCACTTTCATCCTACTGCAACGCCTATAAAGATAAACAAAATAATAAAATTAAAGCAACTACTTGAACACCTGAGGCCTCCTCCTCATTATTTATTTTCTGAAGCTCAGTTGAAAGCTTTGATTCCTGTCATGAGAAAAATAAAATCAAGATGGAAATAAGTCAACCAGCATTTTCTACTGCTTTCAAGAATCAGAAAACTCAGCTTGCAATGCCATAGCCAAATCTCACAGTATTTTTATTCACATGCAATTACTAAATACTTCTTTGCAGTGCCAGTTTTTTCCTCTCTCTCCTAAAAGTATAGAAGGGAATGCTTTATATTCTGCAAGGAGTGTATGCAAATACTAAGTAGCAGCACTCACAAGAACTGCATTGGAAAAGGCACTTGGACATCTCTGTAAGTTAGATAAAGACAGAAGAGCTTGGTGATGAGTTTGTTACAGAATTAAGTGAAATTAATGCACCCACATGCCATGGTGCTATATAAAATAAATATTAAAGAAGAGATGAAAATGTGCATCTTACATAGGCAATCATGTTATTGATAGAACTGACAATACTGTTTCTACTACAAGCAACATTTGATCTTTTAAAACATACCAATAATAATTTAAAAAAAACAACCCACAGTTCAAATTAACTGAAACACAAAACAAACAAATCAGAAGCAAAATGATGTTAAAAGGAATTGACACTGTCAACTTGAAAATTGGTCAATTAAAAAACAAAAAGTTAAAGGTCACTTCAGGTCTTCCCCTTGCCTCCAACTCCTTTCTTCTGATTTTCTGAGGATTTAGAGTCACATTGTCCTATTTTTAAAAATATTTTCCCCCCAGTGTTGCTGTGTAAAAGGGAAAACTAATGCTACACAAAGCACAGTCATATATATAATATAAACAAACTGAAGAGAGATAGTATGTTCTTTCTCCAAAATCTTTCAAGTTATAGTAATCTTAGGGGTTATTTCTAATTTTGGTAAGTAAAATTATTCAGACATAAATGTGACAAATCTAGTGTCCCTTTAAAATAGCAATTCTCCAGCATTTTAACCCATCTGGCCTTTCTCCCCTGGTTAATTAAAGCTCTTTAGTAGTACTAAATAACTTGGAACTTCTATCCAAGCTGATACTTTCTATTCAGTTATAAGTATTAGCAAAAGATTCTAAACAAATGGAGAAAACTCAAAACTTGGAGAAAAAAGCCTCTGTGATGGAACAAGACATTAAATACTCCAGACTATGGTGCAAACTTCCACTCATCTTAACGTACATCTGTCTGCCTTTGTCTCAGAGTCTCTCTCCTTCCATCTGCTATTAGTTTTATGACTGACTGCTTTACTTATTGCACCACCTTTTTTACCTCACTGTTTGTTTTCTCAAATAAGCAATAACGCTTTCATTATATGAGTGCAGGAGAAGATATCAAAGTCATAAAGAAAAAGAAGTGGTCACATCGGTCTAAACTGGACAGATTCCACTGTTTTTTGGAACTTGGTTGATCTTGGCAGTTCTAGTGGTAGCTAGGGACCAAATACAACATATTTCTGTCTACAAAGGGACTACACAGTGTCCACTGTACCTTTGTATTAAGCTGCTTAATAAATTTTGTTTGTTTCTAAAAGAGAAGAACTGCTGGGCCACATTTGTTACAGAGGGACATCTTGCATGTACCCTAAAAACACAGCTCAGACTCAGCCTGAAAACTGGCCACAGTGTTCTATTTTACTTTAGAAAATGTTCTGGAGATACAGTTCATGCATATTCTCCCAACTCAGTCTGAGTAAATTTACATTTAGATGCTTAAGGAGTGGTTTACGCATCATTACAATTCTGAGCTGAGGCATTTGCTCCTATCCAGCTCATCCTCTCCCTACACTTTGCCTCAGCCTCTTTCCCTCTCCAGATCCTGTTTCCCAGTTGCTGAAAGGGAACCCTTTGAAGCCTTCCCTGCCCATTTCACAGCCTTAGCTAGTCAGTCTCTTCTGAACAGATCTGTGCCATTATTAAAAAAACCCAACACTTTTTATTGTCATTATTAACATACATGAATTTTTCATCCAAGCATTAACAAATCTTATTCATAACCTGCAGTTGTTACCTTTAAAAGACCCATTTGTGTTTGGCTAATATCTTTCTCTGTGTTTAAGTCTGTTCAGATTTCAAACATGGTAACCACAGATTATAAAAATCTACTTATATAAGGCTGTCTGTCATTTTTTGGCAGTGAAAGGATTTCCAGTACTTTATTTCTCCATGTCACTAGTGTTAGGAGATCTGTCCTTTTTCAGGAACTAGCTATCATGCATTTGGTTGCTAGTAGCAAATGTGTTCTCAGTAGGGCCTTTCCTGACTCAATGGCCTTTTTTGGACTGTAACCTAATAGAATCACTATAGGTTCTGTGGGTAGCCTAACTTTAGTTATTTTGCAAATTCTATATGCTACTTTCCTCCAAAATACCATTATTTTAGGGCATTCCCACCATCTATGCAGAAAGGTTCCTACACCTTCACATTCTCTCCAGCATTTGGCTTTTATGTGTGTATATATATATATATATTCTTGAGCTTAAATGGAGTGAGGTACCATTGAAAAAAATATTTTGTAATAGTTTTCCTTAGTGGAAAGTAGTTGGAGTTTTTGCTTTTCTATTTCTACTGTTCCAAAGGAATATCTGTTTTTAGATCCTTTTCCCATTTTTCCTTAAAGGTAGCCTTATCTTGTAGATCCATCAGTAACATTTTGCTATACCATGTGGAGATCAGGCCCTTTAAAGTAGCCTTTTCCTGTAATTCATGTTTCTCCCTCCTTAAGAGTTTCCTAAAATGGGCTTCCTGCATGGGATATGCTATAATGGCTGCAAATAAATCAAACTGATATATTAATATTCCTCTTGAGTTCTTTGATAGTATTAATTTCCATATTTTTATCATTATGGAATAGCTGACCAAGGGTCAGCTCCCATACATTATACATTGGATTAGATAACCTCAGTTGAAACTCTAGATTGCTTGTGATGAGTTTAAGCAGGGAGGGGAAAGGAGTTACTTCTTTTCTGTATCAAATTCTATATGTGAGGTGTAATTATGACATTTGGATTGTTTCTTTTGTGTTCATTTAAATCTTTTAGGTAACAAAAAAAAAAAAAACAATTTACAATCCTGTTTTTCCATCTAGTATTTATGGGTGTCACCAGGGTACCAGGCTGAAAGTGATCTTAATTGAGCCATCCAATAATATTTTATTACATTTGGTACTGATAATCAATGACTAACAATTTCAATGCTGTAATGAATGAAGCAGGAATGGGCATCCTTGGAAAACACCGTAAGAAGACAAAACCTTGGGTCACAAATGAAATACTACAAATGTGTGACATTAGAAGGGAACATAAGAGAGACAAGAACAGCACCGAGGGAGCTGATAAATACAGAGCGATTGGCAGAAATATCAAGGAAGGAATGAAGGTGGCCTAAAATTGAAAAGTGTATCAATAATAAAAATAGCAAAGAATCCTTCTAGATTGTAAGAGATCTGCCGAAGAAATGGACCAAAGCTAACGCAATTCAAGACAAAGAAGGGAACAGTCTTACAGAAGAAAAGGACATCATCAATAGGTGGACAAATTACTGCTCTGATCTATACAACCAACAGACAAATGGTGATCCTAGTGTCCTAGACTGCCCAGATTTAACAGAGGAGGATGACTTTCCAATACTGCATGAAGAAGTGGCGACAGCTGTGAAATCACTCAAGAACAAAAAGGCTACAGGTATTGACAACATCCCAGCCGAACTGATGAAATTCAGAGGAGAAATAGTAATAGATGTACTCACCAAGATCTGCAACAAGAACTGGCAGACCGGTGAGTGGCCTTCCACATGGACACAGTCACTAATCATCACTCTGCCAAAGAAAGGCAACCTGCAATTTTGTTAGAATTACTGGACCATAAGCTTAATGAGCCATCCCAGCAAAGTGATGTTGAAAGTCATATTGAACAGATTAAAACCACAAGTGAAGAATATCATCGTTGAAGAAGAGGCTGGCTTTCCTGCTAGAAGTACCACCACAGAACAGATCTTCAATCTTTGTGTTCTATTTGAGAAGTACTTACTACGTCAGCAGGACATCTACCCCATCTTTGTTGACTTCAAGAAGGCATTTGACAGAGTATGGCACAAAGTTCTCTGGGTAACCACAAAGAAGTACAATGTTGGTCATAAGCTTATTATTACCATTAAACAACTGTAAGACAAGGCCAACAGTGCAGTTCTCATCAATGGCACAATAGGAGAGTGGTTTCGCACCACTGCTGGAGCCCAGCAAGGCTGCCTTCTTTCGCCCACACCGTTCAACATCTACTTGGAGCACATAATGAATGATGCCCTAGAAGATCAAGTATGCACAGTCAGGACTAGGGGGCGAACAATCTCAAAACTTCGGTTTGCTGATGACTTTGACGGCCTGGCAGATAGCTACGATGAACTTGCCAACCTTGTGAAACGATTAGATGAAACCATCACAAAATATGGCATGGAAATCAGTGCACAGAAAACCAAGCTGATGCCAAACAAACATGATGGGATCAGCTCACATATCACTGTCAGTGGACAAGAGCTGGAGACAGGGAAACAGTTCAAGTATTTGGGGCAATCATTACTGATGAAAGATCAAAGGCAGAAATTCTGGCAACTTTGCAAACAACAGCAATAGTGGCAAAGCTAAAGCCAATTTGGAGGAACAAGAACATCTCCCTGGAATCCAGACTGAAACTGCTGCATGCACTGGTCATCTCCATTTTTCTGTATGCATGCAAGACATGGACCCTTATGGCAGAACCTGAACGGAAAATACAGGTAGTAGAGATGGATTTACTTCCGTAAAATCCTGGGCATCTCCTACTTTGACCACGTCACTAATGAAGAGGTCCGCAACATCATCACCCAACGTGCTGTGTCATATGAAGACCTCCTGACAACTGTGAAGAAGCGCAAGCTGAAGTGGTATGGCCATGTAACAAGGTCATCTGGCCTGTCCAAGATCATCCTCCATGGGACAGGACAGGAGAAGAGAAGAGGTAGACAGAAGAAGAGATGGATTGACAACATAAAAGAGTGGACAGGAATGAACTTTACGGAGACTCAAGCACTGACACACAGTCGTCATGGGTGGAGACAATTGGTTGATTGCTCATCAGTGATGGTGCCCCAACGACCAATGCAGTTATGGGAGTGGTGATGATGATGACGATAACCGACAATCCCCTTTTTCAGAATGGGTTTATGCAGAGTTTTATTTGTTCTTAGTATTATAAATTTAATAATCCTTGTTTGAGTTTCCTCTAGAGGTTTTTGGAATGTATATTGACCGGCTGAAATATGAATTTAATTTTTGGCAACCAATACATTTTTATTGTTGCTATACAGCCAAGCTAAACTAAATGTATTTTTCCCAATCCAACAAATCATTTTTCAGTTTTGAAACAATGGGAGGAAAATTAATTTCATATAGTTGATTGAGGTTAGGAGAAGTAATCTGTGACAATTCTCCCTCACACAGGGCCAATACTGGCTTGGAGCAGTCTGTTTCTAGATATAGAAAACAGGGCAAGGACCTGTCAGTGGGAAAGGGCAGGGAAAACCCTATATGCAAACCAGAGGCAGAGGAACAGTTATTGGCCAACATGGACATTGAGCTCCAGCCCGTACAGCAACACCACCTAACTACCGCACCCAAATGGGCAAGTAACCAGTTCTGATGGTGTAAGCACCTTGAGAAGGCTGAAATCCCAAGTATGAATTTACATATGTCTGCTATTTTAATGCAGCTACAACATAATTTGAAAACTACACGCCTGTAGACGCGTAATGAGGGCTATTTTATCATTATCTCCTCTTGTCTCAACTGTCACCATTCCCCTCTCTATGATCTCTCCAAATATGAGCTCTTCAAACTCCAGCATGGGCTGGAGTGTCCCACTTGCTTACATACAGAACAGACCATGTTATTCTCATATTCAAACATCTTCACATGCTCTTTGTTCATTTCAGGATCTACTTTTTGTTTTAAAGCCCTCCATGGACTTGTCCCTATTTGCCTCATGGGTCCGGCCTCTTTATATTTGTTTCAGTTAGTACAAGCCTCCTTTTCTTTCATTTAGTTGCATGACTTCTTTACAGTTCCTGACAGCTAGAGCAGATTTAATTTCTCTCTCTCCCCATCTCTGATATTCATCTCACTTCACACATCAGCTAAAATAGAAAACATAATTTCATTCTTAGATATACTACTTAATTTCTTTCTCCACTTTCTACTTTGTTATTCAACTCCCACTATGGTATTTTGGGACACTATACTGAAGACACTATGGAAAACAGAAGTGTATTTATGTGTTCAATGAAGCGACTAATGGCATAAAAAATAATCCAGTCCACCTGGAAGCTGCAGCCACCTGGTATAAAACAAAGTATCACTATATTAAATCACTGAGCTCCCAAGACTCAGCTTTCCCATCTGTTGGAAAGTCCATAGTGTGTCTTTTCTCACTGGTTTATATAGGGCTTCACTAGGGGTATGTCTTCCCCGCAAAAAGAGGGGTGTTCTTTACTCAGGTTCGCTAACTACCTCCGGTTAAAATAGTAAGCGAAGGCACAGCAGCTCGGATTTTCGCTGGGGTAAGCGGATCGAGTTCAAGCCTACAGGGGAGTTTGGGGTTGAACTCGAGCTGCTCACCCGAATTAAAATCCAAGTGAGTAGCAAACTACTGGTCAGGAAGAAGACCCGGTGCAGGATAGACAAAGCGACCCCCACCCCTTCAGGAGCTTGCACCGTAACAGGCTCACCTCCCCGCTATACGTCTCTTGTTCACCCTCACACCCCACACGGGGCCCCATGTATAACACAACACCCCCAACCTGCCCCTGTAGCGGACCCGCTCCCCCTCAGAGCACTCCTCTTACCCTCACACCCCCCACGGAGCCCCGCAGCGCACCTAGCCCCTATCTAGCTCCACACTAGCCCTACGCTACCCTGAGCCTTTGCACCTATACGACTCTATAGCAGCCATCTCGGGTCCTGCACATTCGCGTACAGCAAGACCCCCTATAACCACCCCCACGCTACATTTCCCTTGGCCCCTATAGGGGACGCTTGTTGGAGTTGTCACCATACACCCCGCCGCCCCTCTACCCGTCTATGGCAGCTCCCTCACTAACTCACCTCACTGGACGCCGCCATCTTGCTGTCTGTGTCTGTCACATGATGGGGGACCCTGGGGGCGAGGGAAGGGCGGGTCCCCGTCACGTGATGCAGGCGCCAGGCTGGTGCGACGGGTAACGGGTCACGTGAGAGGGGAGCGAAGATGGCGGCTGGCGGGCTGTGCGCGAGGTACGGGAACGCGGGTGCCACTGAGGGAACTCCCCACTCCCCGCACACACCGGGGAGCTCGTAATTAAACGGCAACCGGGGTGGGGTTGGGAGGAGAGGGAGCAGGAGCAGGTCCTGCTCCCTCCCCAGGGCACCGGTCTGGTGTTTTCCCCCCAAAAGAGGCTCTTCCCCGTGACCCCCAGCCCATCCGAGGAGCTCCTCCCCGTGACCTCCCCCCCATCCTGACCCCTTTCAACTGCTCCCCCAAGCTGCCCTTCTCAGGAGAGGCCTCTCCCCGTTACCCGCTCTAGCAGCCACTTCCACAGAGCTCTCATCTCTTCCGAGAGTCCCCTCCCGCTCCAGTGACCGCCTCTCACCTGGGGCGAATCCTGCCCTGGAGCAGAGCTCACCCGCTGCTGCAAACGCACCCAGGGCCCCTGCACACAAGCCCCAGGCAGCGGATCGGGTCATTTGCCGGCCCTTTCTAAGAAGTTGGGGTCGCTGATTGAATGGCCTCATTGGTGCCCTCAGATTGGCACAGACTCTGCTCTCTGCCCCCCTAAGATGGAGTCTGTCCTGGCACCAGAGTCCCTTCTCCCAGCCTGCTGCGTGGTTGGTCCTGTTACTCCGTCCCACTGGGCTCTTATGAGACCTGCACGCAGGGCTGCTCTGCTAGTGGAAATCCCTGCTCTGTTTCTCACCTGCCTAGATGAGCTGACCTAATGACTTCCTCTGGTCCTGTTTGCAAATATCAAAAGAGAGGGTTCTCCCTGCGGTCATGAAATCTATATGCACGTTGTGAACTTATTCCATTGAGGAGCTCTTGGGGCTGTATGGGGGCTGCGGAGGACTATAGACCCCAGGTGTACTTAGGGTATAACCTACTTCCATTTGGTTTTTATTTGTCCCATCAGGATATAACGAACACATCCCTGTCTGAGACCTTTTCCTGCTTAGTGAGTGTGTGAAGGGGAATTGATGGGGTGTCGTTGTAGAGCCCCAAGAAACAATCTATTTTGACTAAAATAACATCAAATCTATTTCAGCATTTTACCACAACTGATCATGGCCAAGTTGAATATCAGTTGTCATGCAATCCTCTCCGCCTTCCTCCTCTCTGTAATAAAACAAGTGGTTCCCGATCTCTTGGGGCCACTGCAGCAATTTATTAGACCCTTAATATCCCAACCATACCAGCAAGACCTCCCATTTGGCTGTGGACACTTATTCTCTGGACCTTGGGCTCCCCTAAATCTTAGTCTTGAATCCTAGTCTGGTGAGTTAGAGCATGTACAGCTGAATGGAAGGTGGAAGTGGTGGCATAAGAGAACCTGGCCCGGAGGCTCAAGATTAAGTTGTCTGAATGGAATATGGGAGAGCCTGATGGTATCAATTACCAAGTTTTTGTAAACCTCTAACATGAAAATCCCAAGTAAACTACAATCCAACTATGATGTGAGCTGGACAGGAGAGCAAACACTGCAATAATTAATGATGCTGATGAAGTGTAGATCTGCCTCGTTCCTCCTAATTTAAATGTTTGGAAAGGTAATATGTTCTTTAGAAGTGACAGGAACTATTTGGGAAGGTGGCACAGGGATTAGCGGTGAATTAACATTTTCTTTGTGACAGGTTTCAAAGTAGCAGCTGGGTTAGTCTGTATTCGCAAAAAGAAAAGGAGTACTTGTTGCACCTTAGAGACAAACAAATTTATTTGAGCATAAGCTTTGTGTTTCTTTTGTTCTCTGGTCTTTTTTAAAAGGCTAAGTGTGATTTAACAAAAATAGAACTACTGTTTAAAGGGGTTTTGCTGCCAATTTGAAATCTCTGTTTACATCAAAGTTGCACATCTCTAGAAGGGGACGCCTTGGTTGAGTTGTTGTATGTCTATACACAACATTCCTGTGTGTATGACAGACACAAAAAATTACGTTATTCACTTTGCTTTGCAAAATGTGATGCAGTATAGTCTGTTCTTAGAGCTTTAACTTACAGAAGTTTACAAAAGCTTGAGGCCAGAGATCAGATTTTTACATCACAGGGATAGTTTTATGAGTGTGATATTCTGGGAACTGATTTGCCCTTTTAAATGAACACTACATTACCATAAGTCTATGAAATATACATAGGATTTTTTGCTCTGAATAAGATGCCTCATGGGCCACTTTGCACAGAAGGTGTCCTCATTGTTTTTGGAAATGCTTTTGAGTCTTGCTGGAAATGAGTACTGTAACACCTCCAAAGTCGATGGAAAGAAAGCCTGACTCCAAGTAAGATTTTTGTTGTGGTGTTTGGATTATACTAGTGCCGAGTCCCCAGTTGGAAGAGAACCACCGTTTTGCTCTATGTAAATATATAGTAAGAGAAAGTCGGTGTTTCAAATAAGCATAGAGTCTAAATAAGTAAATTGGCTCCAATCAGAGGCCTGTTTTAATCACAGAGGAGGTTTGGCAGGAGTGGAAATGAGTCGAAGTTGGCTCAGCCATATTGATGTTCTACATTACAAAGATTCCTTTCTTGGGAGAACTCTATGATCATTTAGTTCTCTGCATAGAACAGAGGGATTGCACCCATATTTTGTTGCTTAATCATATCAGGATATGTTCTTTAGCAATGGATTATAGTGCAATTCCAGATTTAGGGCATGTCTGTATGAACACTTACTGCACAACAAGCTGGTGTATAAATCTGTAGTGCTCCAGTGTGCCATGCTTGAACTGTCTGTGTGGATTGTGTTGCTGTGCACAAAAAGTTCCCTTATGCACATTGATGTATTGTGATTTGACAGCAGTATGTCAATGTGCAGTAGAGAACTTTATTACTCAGCAGAAGGGTCCACACAGACAGTTAGTACACAGCATGTTGGAGAGCTGTAGATTAACACCCCAGCTTGCCATGCAGTAAATGTTCATGTAGACATTGCCTTAATTTACTCAAAATAGGACTCTAACTTCCCAGGTCTATTCTGAATGGCAGCAAATCAGTCTGCAAATATTTCATTCTTTAAGTCTTACAAAATAATGCCTCTGGTGGCTTTTGGTACTTTCTCTGGAGGTGTAGATGACTTCAGAGCTGCCACTTTCGTTCTCTGTTGTTCTAAATATCTTGGGAGCTCATCTGCTGATTTGGTTCTCTAGATGGTAATCTGAGAAACTGTCAGATGAGCATATTTCACATAACCTGTCTGTTCATCTGTAGACAGACATTGCATAGCAGTCTTTATTGTTTAGTTTAACTCCTGACTTGGATTACATTGCCACCAGAACATCAATTCCTTAAACTCCAGAAATCGGTATTTTGGAGGTTGCTGTTTGCACAGCTGTTTTAAATAGATAGATTTTGTTCATGACATTTTGCAGAGTTGCACCTTCCTTTCTGAGATCTGGTAGGATAAGGATTTGATCTGAAATACTTCCTAACACAGACTGATTGCCTTTACTTCTGTGTTCTTAGTGAGTGAGTGGGACACAGATACAAACAAGAGGCTTAGTTTAGCTAAACTATGCTGAGTAGTTCTGGCAAAGTTTGTGCCTTTTGGGAAACTGGTGGAATTTCTCTCCTTGCTTTGATATTGTTCCACCCAAGGAGGAAGCTGTGAACAGCAGTGAACAAAACTGAATGAAAGATCTCTACATGCTTAGTTTGGTTTCCTTATACTAACCGTAGGCATCCAAGTAGCAAAACTGGATTGAACCAAGTACAGTAGCTGATATAAATGTGCTTTCCCTTTGGTTTAGGTTTACTCATTATCTCTTACCACTTTATCTGCTCTAAGTGAAAACCAAGTTTAAAAGCTTATAGGCTGAACATCAGCCTTGAGTGATGTTTAAATTAGAGTGAGAACTTTGTGTTTTTTCTCTTTATTTACAGGAGCAGCAGAGAACTCTGGACCATTCTGCTGGGCAGATCGGCTTTGAGGGAACCTGTAAGTAGAGGTCTTGCTAGGCAGCTTTACTTGTTACTGAACAGACGTGTGGCCTGATAACCCTTCTGTGCTGTGCGTAAATGGCAGAATGCTAGTGAATCATGTTTTGCTGCTCTGCCCCCTCTTCCCCCCCAAAATATTCTTACTGTGAGTTTTTTGTTCCTCTACTTCCACTCCTTGTTTATTCTCTCGTTAGCTGCTGCAGCACTGGAATGGTATATGTGCAAAGGTGGTTCCCTTTCTGGGGTGGACACAAGTGCTGCTTTCCAGATTGGCTGGCTCGGGGTATTCATGAGTGGAGTAGCCTGTTTCTGTACTCCCTGGGATGGAGTCCATGATTTCAAGAATGTTCCCAGAGGTTGGAAATCCAAATCCATTTCTGAGCCGAGCCTGCTGTCTCCTCCTTCCCCTCTCCTTCCCACAGTTAGGCAAAGCAGCAAGCTGTTCTTTCTCATACAAATCTACACTTTGAATCAGAGTCTGAATCACAGATGTTCTTCATGCTGGTCTTGTGTTGTTGCTGTCCTGTTCTGTGTGTGGTGTTGGAATTTCATTGCTTAGTTTAAATTGAACAAATCTGATATTGGGCAGAATAAGGAGATTTGTCCATTCAGTGTTGTTTTATTCTCTTCTAGGCTCAGATTGCAGCAGAATTGAACAAACATTGGCAGAGGCTGCTAGAGGGGCTTTTATACTACAAACCTCCCAGGTACAGTAATTGGTTGATGCTAGCATCTGATAATAGGCGCCTAGATACTACTGTGATAGGAGCCTTAGATAAACAGGCACTGCTTAGTAGAAGAACGTGCTGAATATTTCCCAGTGATGCAGCAAAAATATATTCTACCCCCTTCATATGCCAATTACTGCCAGGTTGCAGGGGGTTCACTATTCACATGGAGAGGAGAAATTTAGAAGGGGTGCTTCAGTGCAGTTAATATTATTTTGGCATGAAAATACCATGTGTAGAAATAACTCAAGTTCTTGTCTTCTCCCAGCCTATGTTAGATACCTGTTCATCCCAGCCTCTTGCTGAGTTACAGTAATCATGTACCAGAATCTACTGTGCCTCTATAGCATCAGAGCCTCTATAGGTTATCTAAAGATGAAGCTTCAATGCAGAGGAATGACTCCTCTTGATACTTAGTCTTCTCAAAATGAGATCCAGATTCTCACATTGAAAGAGTGAGAATGATTATCTATCTATGTTTATTATAGCTGTAACCGTACCTTGGTTTGTGCTTTTTTGTAGTCCATTGGCATCTTCATTGATAAGAGCGATGTCGTCAGGAAAGTCTAGATCAAATAGCGTTGTATTGTTCCATTTTAGGCCAGGTGTACAACTGTCGCATTGTTTTAATCCATAGTCGATGACTAGCATAAACAAAAATGAAGACAGGATGCACCCCTGCCTTATACCTGTCTTGATACCGAATGGCTTACTCAATCTATTTTCCATTTTAATTCAGCATTTTGACGTGGCGTAGAATGCCTTCATAATGTTGATTAATTTTGTTGGAATTCCATATTGTTCCACAATTTTCCACATAGTTTCTCTGTTTACACTATTGAATGCCTTTTGAAAGTCCACAAAATTGATGGCAAGACTGCCTTGGAATTCAATTGTGTTCTCAATAATCCATCTCAGGGTGAAAATAGAATCTGTGCATGATCTCCCTTGTCTAAATCCAGATTGTTGTTCACGTAGGATGATATCCATCTTTCCTTTCATTCTGTTCAGGAGGACTGCTGCTAATACTTTTCCTGTGACAGATAAAAGTGTTACTCCCCTCCAATTTGAACAATTATTTGGATCACTTTTCTTTGGTAACTTGATTAGCATACTGAGGGTCTGTTGCGGTTCAAATACAAGACAGCACAAAGCTTTAAGCAAGCAAGCAGGCTGGTCTGCCAACGGGCTGCGCTCCTGTCAGCTTTCCACCCTCTCTTTTATTCTTTCTCTCCCCCCGTGCATTACATACTCCAACAGATAAAAGGAATACACTGGCTTTGTTTAATATTCTTATTTACCAATTTCTGTCTACCGCATTCCTTGCTCTCGGGCCTTGAGCCCAGTCCTGGGAGGCTTCCCACGGTTCATGTCATCTGGGCGAGATTCCAAGGTTCATGCCCTTGAGAGGAGCCGTGAGTGCACTGCTCCTACACAACACTCCGGGTGTGCCCTGAATGTTGCCAAGTGCATGAACCTTGCATGAATGCTACAAGGGTCCATTCTTCCAGTACTTTCTCCCCTGTCCATATTTTGTTGCACAGTGAACAGATGACTGATTCCACGTCTTCACCTCCATATTTAAGCATTTCAGGATGAATGCCATCCAACCCAGATGCCTTGTTGTTTTTCAGCTTCTGCAATGCTTTTTTTTAGTAATGGAGAAGATACGTTTGAGATACAATGCAAAAAAATGTAAAGTCATGTTTATGGGGACTACAGGGACAGAAATCAGAAGTGAAGAAGAGAAACTGGAGAAGGTGAACAATTTTACGTATCTTAGAAGTACCATCAGCCAAGATGATCCTAGTTCCGAGGAAATTTGAAGAAGAATCGGGAAGGCAAACACTGCATTTGGAAGACTCAAAAACATCTGGCAACTAATAAACATCTCCCTCAACACAAAACTGAACAAAGCAATTGTTATCGCCATCACAACATATAGCAGTGAGATATGGCAATTTAGCAAGAAAGATAAGCAAAAGCTGGATGCATTTCATCACATATGTCTGAGAAGAATATTGGGAATAACATAAAGAGATAGGAAGATGAATGAAGAAGTGAGAAAAATTACTGGACAAGTCACCCTCTCACAAATAATCTACAGAAGAAGACATCAGTGGCTGGGAAGTGTGCTGAAAATGAAAAAAGAACGCTTACCAAATACCACCCTTGAATGGAAGCCAGAAAACTCAAGAATAAAGAGAGGAAGATGGCAGATAACATGGACGTGAATAGTTCTGGACCACATCAAGTACCTCAACATGAAATGGGAAGATTTGGAGAGAAGGGCAGTTGACAGGCAAGGATGGCAAATGTGGGTAGCCCAATGTGTAGCAAAGCATAGGATGGACTAAGGTCTAACCGTACCTTGCATTGTACATGAAGTGAACTGTGCCAAACAAGTCCTGCACTGAGGTTATATTAAATATAGAAAAGCCAGAACAATCACTGAAAAGTCTAATTTTAAACTGACAAAAGCCAGGGATTTTGGAATTAAGCCTTTTTGTTTTGCCTCTTTGTGACTTTAATGCATTTTCATGACTAAAAGGTTTTTCTTTCTTTCTTTAGTGCAATTTCAGCTGAAAAAGTAAAAGCTGATAAAGATGTGGCTGCTCCACTGAAGGAACTGGGCCTGAGGATCAGCAAGTTTTTGGTGAGCAGAGGTCCTAGGCAGCTTAATTCCTGCCCTCACACTTAGAATGCAGCCAGAGACTGGGTTTGTGCTTTCTGTTGTTGACGTGGTGTATCTTATCTCCGAAAAAGATAACTGAAGTGTAATCTTTTCTAATTTATCTCCTGCTACCTGGATAAAGAGTTACTTTCTCTATGCTGAGGCTTTTGCCTGCAGTTTTTCTTCTCCGATTCCCAGCTAGATACATACTTCTTTGTGCAGTGAGAGTTTGTCAGATCAAGTCATATGTCTCACAGGTATTTAACTAAAATAATAAGAGTATTAAATTCTGAAGCTCAGTTAAGTTTAATAAGCTGTTTTAATGTTCAGTAGAAGTGAATTTAAGGCTATTTTCAATTCTTATTATTCTAAACTAAGTTATAAGCAAGAACTGAGACAGTAAGCTAAAATTTTCCAAAGTGACTAGTGACGTTTGGGTTCCTTACTATTTGGTGCCTAAATTGTGACTACCTAAAAAGCTGTTTTTCAGGAAGTGCTTAGCACTTGCCCTTTGAAAATCGTTGTTTTTTTTTTTTTTTAAAGGCATCTCAAACTGGACACTCAAAATCCCATGTCATGTTGGAAAATCCTGACTAATTACCCACAGAATTGGGTTCCTTCTAATCAGAAATAGAACAAGGCGATCAGTTTATGATAGGACCCGTATTTAATTGATCCATTATACTCCTGCTGGAGCTGAACTAGCCACTTCTACATTATTTGAAAACGTACATGTTCTGCTTTCAGAGGAGACCAGTTTACTGACACTTTTTGGAAGAATTTATTCCAAAGGGAAGAGATGCCTGAATATTTGGACAGGTTTCAGAGTAGCAGCCGTGTTAGTCTGTATTTGCAAAAAGAAAAGGAGTACTTGTGGCACCTTAGAGACTAACAAATTTATTTGAGCGTGAGCTGCAGCTCACTTCATCGGATGCATTCAGTGGAAAATTTTCCACTGAATGCATCCGATGAAGTGAGCTGCAGCTCACGAAAGCTTATGCTCATATAAATTTGAATATTTGGAGTGACTTTACACCTTTTGATAAACTTAGCTGCCTTGTCTTATTCCTCTCTGCGTCTCTCTCTTGTTTCAGGGGTTGGATGAAGAGCAAAGTGTGCAGCTATTGCAGTGTTATCTTCAAGAGGATTACAGAGGGACCCGGGATTCACTTAAGGTCTGTAGTAGGTGCCTGCATCATGCTACTGTCCCTTTTCCTCCTTAACCCCAGTGGTTCATTGACACACATGGTTGTGCATGATGCTGAAATCCAGATTTGGAAATTATTTTGGGACCTTTCCCCCCTGAATTTCTGATGTTCAGTACATTACAGAACATGAGCTGTCTGGGGTCCAGGTCCAATCTTCTAGTATATCCTGCCTGGTGTGAGTCTGAGATTTATCTGAACTCTTAGCCATAGGAATGTACTGACAGGTGTCTGAGAGAGAGGGGTAGGGGTGAAAAGGGGAAAGAATGAAAGGAGTGAGAGGTAAACTCATGCTTGCAAGTGAGAATCTGTGCTCTGTAACTCTGAAATCTGTCCTCTCACAAGAAATGATGTCTTGTATGCCTTTCATTGGTTTTAGTATGAATTTTTTGGTGACTAGTGTAGGTGCATTAAGGCCACTTCCTTATTCTGTTGTGTTTTGATTGCAGACTGTCCTGCAGGATGAAAGGCAGAGTCAGGCTCTGATGCTGAAGGTCAGTAGTTTTCATTTTTATTTTCATTTTAAAAGAGGTGTTGGCAAAGAATTAATTTTGTTTGCTATTTGTCAGGAAAAGCTGGGAATGGCTGAAGTGTCCCTTCAGTGTCAAGAGCAAATCTGGGGGGATTTTTCTAATTCATTTGTGAAGTAGTAGTAATACCTTGCTCTTTATATAGTGATTTTCATCTCAAAATGCTTTACAGAAGAGTGGCTGGCCATAGACTAGAACAGCATGAGCAGTTACTCTGTACAGGGACCTTTTGGCTGTGCTGATGGAAATTGGACCATGAAGGAATAAGCACTCCTAGGATATCCACAGCTTTGCATTCATGTGCTTAGTTGTCATCGTAAGAGATGACTTTGGAAAGGGGACTGAAGATCACATCTATGTAGTTATGGATCCAAGAGGATAAAGAGATGAAATCTCATCTCTCCTTGTTTGCTCTACCTTGTTCCTTTCTTTTTCAGTTAGCAATGGAATTATAGAACCTGTTTTAATATATGAAGGGGGTGTGCGTGAACTTGCAAAAGAGTGAACTGGATGCTTTTGTCAGATGACTTAAACTCGGCGCTCCTGACTCACCGCTGTTCGCTGGGCCGTGCTGCCCCCGCCCGGGAATAAGTTGGTCAGGAGGACTCTGTGCAGCCATGGCATTTAAAGATAGTGGCAAAGCACCTGTGGAACAGGAAGTAGCAGTTCACCAAATTAGAATTACCTTGACGAGTTGCAATGTAAAGTCCCTTGAGAAGGTCTGTGCTGACTTGATCAGAGGTGCCAAAGGAAAGAATCTGAAAGTGAAGGGACCTGTTCGCATGCCTACTAAGACTCTGCGAATCACTACTAGGAAAACACCTTGTGGTGAAGGTTCTAAGACCTGGGATTGTTTCCAGATGCGTATCCACAAGCGTCTCATTAAACTATCTAACTGAGTCATGCCATTATGTTGAAGCGTCCATTGTAGGTAGTGCCTGGGCGTTGTAAGTTTATAAGCATAGTCACTGCAGTTTGGTGGGAGGCATCAGTGATGAGATAAGGGGAGGAAAGAGAGAGTTAGACACAGCAGCAAGTGATGCTGATGGCATTGTGTTTTCACAGCTTGCTGACTATTACTATGAAGAAAGAATGTGCATTCTGCGCTGTGTCCTCAACCTACTCACTTATTTTCAGGATGAGAGGCACCCCTACATGGTGAATACTTGAATCTTTTCCTGAATCTGATCTCGCTGTTAAGTGACACACTGTCTGTCTGTCTATGCATCTAAAAAGCTTATACATGTGTATGTGTAATGTTTGGGTTATTTTTTGAAAGGCACAATACTCACAGTGTGTTGAGAAGCTGGACAAGGAACTGGTTCCTAATTACCGGAAACAGTTTGAAGATCTATACAAAGCAGAAGCTCCTACATGGGAAACGCATGGAAATCTCATGGTATTTTGAAAATTATCAAAAATTATCCTTTATCAGAGTTGTACGTTCTTTCTTCACTACCTTGTTGGCTAATTAGTACAAAGTGAATATGCTAAAATGAAATTAACAAGGACATTTTCAGCCTTCTAAGGAACTTAAGGAAATTGTTTCCCTTTGGTAATACTCTGAACACATTTAGTTTCAGGAACTAGGCTCTAATCTTGAGATCTGAACTCTGATCCCCTTTGTAAAAAGCCCATTGAGCTGTCACTAGATCACCAGGGTTTTGGAGTGGTGCATAATCTGTTTTAAGCAGCCAACTCTGTTTACTCTTAGTAGTGTTTTATTTAATTTTTAAATAAAACCTGCAGAATTGTGAAACTGAATCACCTGGCATCCTGGCAACTTGGGTAGTGTCCCCTGGGATAGGGTAGATGTTTTTCCTGTCTTCAGCTCTGTGGGCTGCATAAGGATCACATAATCCCAATGTCACTGATTTTTACCTTAATCCCTTAATGCTATATGTTGTGGGATGCAGCAACTGCCATTGAGGGGTTGACTTTTAAACAGCGTTTCCAGTGTGACGTAAGAGCAGGTTCTCTCACCATTGGAGCAGACTGATTTGCCCCAGTCACTCTCCATTTCAGGTTGCTTCAACTGACATGCTAGTTTCAACATATAACGGTAGGACTCTACTCCTTGTACAGACAGAGCGCCAGGTGTCCCGCTGGTTCGTGCAGTGCCTCCGCGAGCAATCCATGCTCCTAGAAGTCATCTTCCTTTACTATGCATACTTTGAGATGGCACCCGATGAGCTGCTGGCCTTTGCCAGGCTTTTCAAAGAACAGGGATTTGGCTCTAGACAGACCAACAGGCATTTGGTGGATGAAAGCATGGATCACCTGGTAGATCGTATTGGGTAAGTATTGTGTATATGTATGGGATTAGTGTGCAATTGAACAAATCTCTTGTTCAATACAGAATATAGGTGTATTTCATGATGGTGCCCTCCAAAATCGCTATTTGTGTAAACTTTGGCTGGTTATGACCTTTGGTTTAGTTTATAAAAGGTTTCTTCAGATTGGACTGAGACACAGCAAGTGGCTATCTGGGCATTGAAAACCTGTTATGTGGCATGTAACATGGTAGAAATAGGCAGAGGAAGAGAGGCCATCTTCAAATCAGAATAAATAGCTTTTCTATTTTGTGACTATTCAACCAGCAGTAGATAATTTTGAAGACCTAACTTGTCATTTGTTGGCACATCAAGATCCAAGAATTTATGTTCTTTGGATTATTGCTCTTAATTTCACATAATTTTTTGCTTCATCAAGGGAGTAATAGGTAAATGTAAAGCTGATGGACTTTTCCATTATCCAGCCTTTACTTCCCCCTTTCCTACTGAATCTTTAAATTGAGTTTCTTTTTCTTGCTTCCTTCCCCCTGTCTCCCACTCCAGCTACTTCAGTGCTCTTATCCTGGTGGAGGGCATGGAAATTGACTCCCTCCATGAGCGTGTGTTGGATGATAGGACAGAGGAACATAAATTTGCCAGTAATGGGCATATGCACCAGGTAAACCTTCAATAAGTCTCTTGACATTTGGAGCTCCTCTGTAGTTAGAGATGGTTGTGATTGCCCAAGGTAGAGCTGCGAGAGCTCTGTAGGCAGGACTTGTCTGTGATGTTCTGGGCTTGCAGATCGACTGAACTAACGTCTACAGTACAATATGGGGCAAGTAAGAAGGAAATGAATTATTAATTTCTATTTATCTCATAAGAAAGTGGTTTATCTTCAGGGTTTCCCTAAAGGTTTTAGGGAAGGGTGGGGAGGAGCTAAGACATGGTCTTAATATGGACATCAAAATGGGGAGAAATTAAATATCTGCGGTGTAGTATATTTGAAAGATTTTCAGGAAGAAAATACGTGGGAGCTAGAAAAGCACAGTGAGGTCATTGAGTTAAGGAGGAAACCACTGGTGTTGCTCGTGCTCTGACTGATCTTTGCACACCTGACCTGGAATTTCACATTTATTATAATTTCACTGTGACACTTATAACAAAACAACAAACTTCAATTTAAACAAGGGGCTATCCATTATTTTCATTAGAGTTGTGTGTCCTTTATTTTTGTGACCCTCTCACCTCCTTCCCCAAAGTGTATGAATCAGCCTGACAGAAAAAACATGCCAAGCAGTTTCTTCCTGAAAGTACAACTTGTTCAACTCTATAGATCCTTGTTTTTATACAAGACATTTATCTGCATGACTTAGGTGATTATTGGAGCTAAACCTCAGTCAGCTGAGTGCTTGCTGGGTCAGGGCTTCTTTCAGTCTATCTTGATTTCTTTGCTTGTGTTCTGTCCTCTGAGCAGGAAATGGACCATCTGCTGCTGACTTTAGGGGACATCTCTCATCATGCCCCTGTGCTCTTGGCCTGGGCTTTGCTCCGTCACACAGTAACCCCAGAGGAGTCGACCAGTGTGATCAGGCGAATGGGAAGTACTGCTATCCAGCTGAATATATTCCAGTATCTGACAAAGCTGCTCCGATCACTCAGCAGTGGGGGGAAGAATGTAAGTTTCTCATTGTCATGTTTGTAGGCTCTTCAGGGTGAGGGGGCTCTATGGTATTGGTAGTGTGAAGATGTGGGGGACGGTAGGTTGGTTAGGCCATTGTTTTTGTAAGTCTAATTCCAGCCCTGAATAGAGCGCTTGGTGAGGTGTTGGCCAGGAAGTGACATCAGTTTTGTTGTTTCAGCTCTTTTCTATATAGAATGGAAGTTAACAAAGTGTTTGTAGGTTTAGAAGGTAAAATAAAAATGTATTTCCCCAAGTCATTCTGCTTGGGACTAGATCTGGCCGGAGAAGGTCCAGATCTGGCCAGTGATTGGAAAATCTGCTCTTTATATCTATCTGTATGTGTGTCTCAACATTTCAAGAGCCTTGTGCATTGATGCATCTTGGGTCCCTCCTGTTCTGTGCCTGTGGAACACAATAATTTTGCTTAGTCTCCTAAGGGCTGTGTAATGTTTTGGTCTGATTCTGTTTGTTGGGATTAGTCTGGAGGTAGCTGTGTGGTGTTTAGTGGACTGTGAGAGACGGAAGATCAAAGAGGATAATCTGGTGGTCCCTTCTGGCCCTAAACTCTATAACTTCACGAGCGTTCTGTACTATTATACTTATCTTGTTTATTAAGTTGACTCCACAGATGCAGCAGTTGCAGCTTTTGGCTTCTGACACCATTTTCCACAGTTTTAGCAGACACTGTCATTTACAAGAATAAACTATTCCAAAGCTCCAGTAGCTGTCAGTCAGCCATACACTGGTGGAAGGAGAGCCCTCCCATTTTTCTGACCATTGAGTGTTTCTTGATATGATTGTTTTGAAGAGGATTCTCGGCCGGGGTGGGGCGGGGCAGGGTGGCTTTAGACAGATTGACTCATAAAAATGTAGGTGGTTTTGTGTGGCACTTCACTACCTGCTGTCTTCCCATAGATACATGGGCTAGTGCCCGAGGTGGGGAGCTGTGAAGCTGGTGATCCACTCTCTTATATACCTGCAGAAAGGGACAGTGGCTCAGAGACACACGTCCATGATGTGCTAAGGAAACTGAGGGCTGTTGCATGTGTTCTGTAATGAACTATACCTGGTTCTTGAATAGGGTTTATAGTCTCCACCATCACTCACTCACCTGTCTTTTGCATTACAGTGTACTGCCAGCACAGCTTGCATGTGTATTTATGGGCTGCTTTCCTTTGTTCTGACCTCGCTGGAATTACATACGTTAGGCAATCAGCAGGTAAGTGTCAAAGGCTCATTGTGTCCCTTATCTTATTTATTATAACCTATCATAATCTAACATTCAAAAACTGGCCACCTGTACTCTGGGTGCAAATTCTGTGTTTGAGATTGTATCCACTGCACGATTTAGGTAGACCGTTCTGAAAGTGCGGCCCACTGTGTTTTACTCCAAATGCATAACACAAGCTTTATGGTTCTTCCAACTCTGAAAACGGTCAACATCTCTGCTGGGTACTGATTAAAGATACAGAGTAGTGTTTCTTACATTTTGATGGGCTAATGGTTTCAGAGCAAATGCTGGAGTATTGGTCAGAAGGAAATGGGGATAAGATATATCATAATGGCACTGAGCTCCTAGGGTGTGGAGGACAGTATACTCTCTATTACTTCCATAACAGATTTACCATATCCCATGCCAGTCAGTTCATTGGCAGTGAGTGTGGTTTTAGAGAGAGTTGATGTGTATTTGGGTAAAATTGGCTTGTGTATTTTCTCCTATTTAGCTTAGGGTGTGCAGTTCCAATTTAGGGAATGACTGTTGCCACACTGTTTGTAGTGGCTCACAACTGTGGGTGCCTGCCTCAGGGCTGAATGTCAAAAGCAGGACACAGACACCAAACTGGTGGTACGTTCTGTAATTAAATTACTTCAACTCAGTACCAAATGTGAACTCTTGGATCACTGTAACAGTCTTACAGTGAAGTCACAGACAATCTATCTTGCCACCCAGACAAACTGGACTTAGTGATATATGGTCACTTATGTAAAAAATCACAAATATCCAAGTTACTTCCAGTCCCCAGAGACCAGTCACTCACTCAGGTCAAGTTGCATTCTAGTTCTCACACCAAAGACAACGCTAGTAGCTAATTTTGTAGTAAACTAACTATAGGTTTATTGGTTAAGAAAAGGAAATGCATTACTGAGAGGCTAAAGCAGGTGAAATATATATTTAGGTGAGTGAGTCACAGTCTTTAATTCCAAATGGTGGTAGAGATGTAATAAACTGCTAGTTTCCCAAAAGTCTTTTCAGGTTACCCATATTGCTCTGGATCTCTGCATCAGGTACCATTCCCTGTCATAGTCCAAACGGTCTAGAGATCCCAGCTCTTTCCCTGAATCCATACTTACAGCTTCTTTTCACAGAAAATAAGCAGACACTGTGCTCTTTCTTTAATTGGTGGAGAGAGTCGAGTGCATTTAGAGTCTTTGATCTCTGATCATCACACACAATGACCACTTGCCTTCAAATGCACACAGATTAGTATTTTCCTGCTAAAGTTCTTCATCTGCATTACACAAAGCTTTTTTCTCATTTGATGGGTTATTTAATTACAGGAGTATATACAATGTAAATATTTGCTATTACATTGTAACAGGATGCAGATAAGTGAAAACAATACATGTAACATCCCATAGTTTCCATGAAGTGTAAACCTCAAATACATACTTATACAATTAAGAACCACTGTAATCTGCACTAATACACAAGTGAATGGCCTGGAAGTTTGGCATGAGCTCGCACTTGGTCTGCCAGCATCACAGATGTTACTGTTTTGAACCCTGGATTCCAAAGGAGGTGACAAGACTTGGTTTGGAAGGAAACTGTCAAGTATAAAGTAATTTTCATTTCTCCCCACCCCCTTTCCTTTGAAGGACATCATTGATTCAGCCTGTGAAGTTCTAGCGGCTTCCAGCATTCCCCAGCTCTTCTGGAGGACTGTGAGTACATTGGGACTTCTTTGGCCTTTCCTGCTTGCTTGCATACCCAGTTGAAATATGCCCTTTTAAGAAAGAAATGGGGTGTTGATATTGCCCTGGTTGTAGTTTCTAGCAGGGCTTGTAGAGCTAGTTTCCATTTGCATCTCTTATATGGCTTGCCCTTAGCCCCTCCCCCCATCCTGTTAAGGTACAGTCTGTGGCTGCACTGCTGATCCTGAAACAAGTTGTAATTTACATGGTAATTTAAGGTATGGCTGGGATTGTGTGGGTGAACATTTGCTTCCGATTGCAATCAGCTACAGGAGAATTAAATGCTAGAACAACACTGTGTGCTGATATTGCTCTTGTCACGGAAATGGCTGAGATGTAGTGGTGTCAGAGATTAAAAGTCAGTTTCCCTTGCATAAAACCTTTAATCATGCTTCATTACAGATTTGCTCATCCATTTCCATTTCACCTTCCTACATTATAACAGGTTTCAGAGGAACAGCCGTGTTAGTCTGTATTCGCAAAAAGAAAAGGAGTACTTGTGGCACCTTAGAGACTAACCAATTTATTTGAGCATGAGCTTTCGTGAGCTACAGCTTATATATATATATATAACATTATATATAACATTATAACAGGCACTCTCTCTCACCCAGGGTTATTAACACTAGTTGCGCATCACAGCAAAACTAAGGGCTGGAGTGATACTTTTGTTCATGCTTAATAGTAGGTGTATGTTCCATAGAGATGAAATTAGTGGTCTTTTGAATGGAGCCATTTGCTTAACGTTTAACAACAAGAGGCAGGAAATAGCGGAAACCAGGCATCTCTCATCGCCACCTGGCTCTGATGAGATTTACTGGGAATTTGCTTTGTTAATCTGAGAAGTTTAACTTTTCACTAAGGGTCAATGAATGATTCAAATAGTTGAATGTTGTTTTTTCTCTAAACCTTTGGATGCTAGGATTTGTAGATGCAACACGAATGTTCCAGCAGCAGGAGCTCTAAGCACATCCCTTGCTAAAGTTGCTTTGCTGCATTGACCCGGCAGAAGAATCATGTTGATCATTTTTTGTTTAGTAACAGTTTTTCTTTTGTCTCCCCACGGCCAGGAGCCAACCGCAGGTCTGGGTATTATCCTGGACAGTGTGTGTGGGATGTTCCCACATCTTCTTTCTCCTCTTCTGCAGCTGCTCAAAGCCCTTGTATCGGATAAATCTACTGCAAAAAAGGTATGGAACCCGGCCTGAAATCTGGCAGACAGTTTATATCTGCACAGAAAAGGAACATTGTGTCTGACCCTCTCCTTTTGCTTTGTACACACATCCAATCCTTGACGCCTTGGGTAACAACCATCAACCTTTTGGCCAAAGAGGTCTGGACAGGACTTTCTTCTGAGCCTGCCAGAAGGGTTGCTGTTGCATGATATAGGGCACACACTCTCTCTAGTACTGAACTTGCTGCCTTCATAGCACTGACAATCCTAGGGATCAAGATAATAGGAACTGAACCCAGGTCTCCCACGTGGCATTGTAGAGTAATGTTGCTTGGGCCTCAAACGTATTTTATGCTTTGTAACTACCTCCTGCTCTGATGATTAATAGGATGGTTCAGGGAGGCTAACACAAAAAACAAAGTTCTGAGTATAACTCAGTTGCTGTTTTATGACGTGCAATCAGTAGACAAGAGTTCCAAGTAATTTAGACACCAGATGATAAACTGGGGAAGCAAGGATTTCATTGCAACTTTATGGGAGCCACTTTGCCAGAACCCAAAACTGAAGCACTACTCATAGGTTGTGACAATTCCCTTGTGTCAGGATGCTATCTTTTAGTGCTTTACTTGTAATTAGTTCCTGTCTTCCTGATTCAGTAGTTCAGAGAGAAGTTATTTGGGCAATTCCATGGGGACAGGATGTTGGTATTTCTGCTTCAGTAAGAGTTGGCATGTTGGAAGGAGACTGTGCATTTCAAGTAAACTTACCTATCCCTAGAAATGGCCTGGCTTAATAGTTCCTTAGAACGCTCTAGTTCTCTAGCTGTATTCTGTAGTTCTCTCCGTTTGCAGGTGTACAGTTTCCTGGATAAAATGTCCTTCTACATTGAGTTGTACAAACACAAGCCTCCTGATGTGATCTCACATGAAGATGGCACCCTTTGGAGAAGGCAGGTGCCAAAGCTTCTCTATCCCCTGGGTAAGGAAATATGGTGGGTTCATTCACCCTTGGAACACTTTCAGATCTAGTCTTTTATTAACCAAATTGCTTACAGGTTTTAATTGTGAAGACTGGCTTCTTATCACATTCGGAAGCTCCTGACTTTGTTTTTGTTTCACTTTTTCCTCCCCCTCCCTTAGGGCTGGGCCAGACAAACCTACGAATACCTCAGGGAACAGTGGGTCAGGTGATGCTGGATGACCGGGCATACTTAGTACGATGGGAATATTCCTACAGCAGCTGGACATTGTTCACCTGCGAAATTGAGATGCTGCTCCATGTTGTATCGACAGCGGGTGAGGCAAGAGGGGAATTGGGGTGGATGTTATGGGGGAGAGAGGAGTGTGACGTATTAGTAACATTAACATAAGATGAAAAAAACCGAGTAATTTCAGTGGGATTGAAACGGGTCCTAGGCACATTCTCCACTTCCACTGGAACAGTCTGCCACTGAATGTTGCAGAAGGGCGTTGTGGCTGAGTCTAGCACCACATTGGTGACTGTGACAAGGGGAGGGAAGCAAATGCTAGAGAAGAGGAGTAAGGAGAACTGGAGAGATAGGAGGAGGAAGAAAGGAGAGAAAGAAAGTAGGAGAGAGAGGAGAGAGTCAAATACAGCAGGAGGTGGAAAGGTTTCATTTTTTGTATCATACTGCCTCCATAAACGATATCAGGAGGTGGTAAGCGCTTATAGGGAGCTGGGCATATTTAAGATGAGAGAAAAATGAGCATGAACCTTTTAAAATATTACCCCCCCTCACATTTCTGTCATTGGTCATTTGAGGGACATGGTCCCAGTTTAATCAATTACTGTATTGTACCCTGGAAAGTAGACGTTCCCTTCATTAGAGTTGCGGAGTAATCTGAGAAGTAACTTACTGAAGGTTAGGACCTCTCTTGTAGAGATCATAGTAGATCATCCAAGGAGTGGAGAGAGAGAGTAATGCTACTTTTGCATCTCTCCAGATTGTAATACTAGTTTTCTTTATCCAGATGTGATTCAGCACTGCCAGAGGGTCAAGCCAGTCATTGACCTGGTTCACAAGGTCATCAGCACTGATGTGTCGATAGCAGATTGTCTTCTGCCGATCACATCACGGATCTACATGCTGTTACAGAGGTAAGTAGCTGACTGGCAGTGACAGCTAAGGCACCCCTGAAGTTGCTAGAAATGGGAAAAATGGTCAACAACAAATTTTACCAAAGGCTATTTAGGAAGTCTGTCGCAGAGCTGGGATTAGAATTCTGGAGTTCCTGCCTTCATGTCCTGTGTTTAGACCACTAGACCACCTTGCCTACACACAACCGTTGTATTGCTTTAACTATAATGATATAACAGTACAACTCTCCCTAATGTGGATGCAATGGCACCTGATATAGCTATCCCTGAAGGGAAGGGGAATACTCTTTACCAGTATAAGGCACCTATATAACTGTGTCCACGCTATGGGTTGTACAGAGTTAACTATTTCCACAGAGAAATCACAACCTCTCTATACCAGTATAAAAACTGTGTAGACCAGATCTAAGTTCTGAAGATTTTATATATAATACTCTGGGTTTTTCCTAGGTTAACAAGTGTGATCTCTCCCCCAGTGGATGTTATTGCTTCTTGTGTCAATTGTTTGACTGTATTGGCTGCCCGCATGCCAGCTAAGGTGAGGGTATACCTTCTGATTTTTCTGAAATGGATGGAGATATAGATAGATATATATATAGATATATAAACTGCTCTCTCCTCTTCTAGGTTTGGACTGACCTTCACCACACGGGGTTCTTACCATTTGTTGCCAATCCAGTTTCCATTATGAGTCACATGATCAGGTAATTCAGTTTTCTCTTGTGCCTTTGCTTCCCTTGATGATATGCCATATGAGTAAGTGTTTCATTAGTGTGAATTCCAAACCTTCTAAAATCCAGACACCTAATGTTCCATTCTTACATAATAAACTGGAAAAATCCTTATTCTAAATTCAGTTCCACTGAATCACATGTGACTGTAAAGTGTTTGAGCTCCTTATATTTTCTATAAGTAGAAAATACTACATTTAGACACACCCTCTGATCATAAATGTGCTTAGCTTTGCAGCAGAAGCAAGATTAATCAGACATATAAAATACAAGATACTGCCCTTAAGGAGAAGTAAAATACTTCTTAAGTGCAAGGGTGATTTGTCCTGAGCTTGGTGAGTCATCTTTTCTCTACTCAGGATCATTCCCCCATGTGTATTAGTTAATGGGATCCCCCTTCCCACTGCACATGTGCGCACACCTCTCCATCATGCTTGGTTCCTATTGTACATACAATGCATGCTCTCACTCCTTCCACAGTGCAGAGGGAATGAATGCTGGGGGCTATGGAAACCTGTTGATGAGCGTGGAACAGCCTCAGGGCGAGTATGGTGTCACCATCTCCTTCCTACACTTGGTCACAACTCTTGTCCGTGTAAGTGTTTCTGCAGTGCTCCTACATTTTCAGGCAGCAATAGATTACTACGAGCTGATGAGGGTGAAGATGAGGTAAAGGTGTGTACTGAATGTATGAGGTTCCCTTGGGTGGGCCACCTCTGGTATGCACTTGACAACATACCCGCCTTTTGTGCTGAGGCTCCTGCTTTTCCCATGTTTTGGTCTTCCCAACAATCATCTTCAAGTTGCAAATTGCACTCGCTCCCCAATCAGGGTGGCGGGAGTGCTCAGTCTCTTCCAAATCCCATTAACATGGCTCTGTGTAAGCAGGAAAGGAAAGCTCTTTGCTGCTTTTCGTCTTCTAGAGATCCCTAACACCTCTGATCTTCACTTGCTTTGAGTGCAAGAGAATAGAAATTGCTCATAAACCTCTGTCCCCATGCTGCATTGCGCTGTACTGCTGGCAGAACTGTTCTGGCCCCTATTTCTGTCTTTGGAGTGTGAGCATTAAATGTCTTCCAACCAAAGATTTCACACCTTTGAATTAGAATCGGAACTGTAATGTTGCTGCTTTTTCTAGGGACAACTTGGCAGCACCCAGAGCCAAGGGCTAATGCCCTGCATTGTGTTTGTGCTGAAGGAAATGTTACCAAACTACCACAAATGGCGCTATCACTCCCATGGAGTCAGAGAACGAATTGGTAAGGATAGCTCTTCAAGGGAAGCAAAGTTGAACTCTGTCTAGAGAGAATGTGTCTTTCTCTGTTTTTTTTCCCTTTCATTATAAATGGCTCAGTGAGCACTTGGATTTATACTTTATAATGTAATGGTACCTATCTCTTCTGAGCTCAACAACTGTTCTCTCTGAAGACTAAATCCATTCTTCCTGCTTTTCAGGGTGCCTAATCCTGCAGCTCATCCATGCTATTCTGAATCTCTGCCCTGAAATGGATCCTCACAGCGGGTAAGGGGGAAGTGAATTTCATACATCACTATATATGCAACAGCCCCATTTACAGTGTAGAAGATCTCAGTCACTGTTCTTTTGTTTGCAACCTAGAATGTGAAATATTAAACTGGCAAGGGTATAGTGTGCTGCTTTGTAGTGTTGGTGCCCCCTTGCTTACGCTGAGCCCAGGGAAATGCAGAAAGGGGTGGGAGAGAGGGCAAACCCAGATGGTCATCCCCGCTGATGAGGGGAAGGAAACAGACTTAATTTTATATTGCTGCAGATGTGCACATTCCAGGGCCCATTAGACTGCCATCCACTTCTCTGGTTGGTGTGCCCACTCTGAGGGTTTGAACCTAACATATTGGAGAATGGGGGAGAGATGAAGTGAGGGAGTGGTATAGAATTTGGAAGAAGTTACTTTGTGTTCACTTTCATGGTGCATGGTGGATCAGTAGGACCTTTCTATCTTGCGCATTTCTAATGTGCTCATCCCTGTAGTGTTTGGGCTGATGCTGGCACTGATACATGCTGAGTGTATCAGATCAGGCAGAGAACCTTTCCTTTCATTCCTTGCTTTCCATTGTCTGTGTTCTTGTCTTGTAGCAGTGCTCCAAGCCTGCAGTCCTTATGCATCTTCAGCCTGGCCAACACGGAAGCAGGACAGGCTGTCATTAACATCATGGGCATCGGTGTGGACACCATTGATATGGTCATGGCCTCGCAGTCCTGTAGGTGAGTCGCATGTTCCACTCTTGCATGGAAAAAGCAGCTACAAATAATACTTGAAATGTGGCTTAACTGGGTTACATGTTGCTGGGACTCAGTGGAGCTGCCAGTCAGGGCAACCATCTCTGATCAAAATTCTGAAAAAATTACCAAGAACCTGCTGCTTATTCACAGCTTTCCGTTGCTGTGCTTATTCTCTTTTCAGAGTAACAGCCGTGTTAGTCTGTCTTTGCAAAAAGAAAAGGAGTACTTGTGGCACCTTAGAGACTAACCAATTTATTTGAGCATGAGCTTTCGTGAGCTACAGCTCACTTCTGAAGTGAGTTGTAGCTCACGAAAGCTCATGCTCAAATAAATTGGTTAGTCTCTAAGGTGCCACAAGTACTCCTTTTCTTATTCTCTTTGTATACGTTCCCTAATTCCTGCAGTTTCTTTTCATTTCTGATTTTGCTTAGCCTAACCGAGTATTGTACTGTGGAAATGAGATGTCGGTAAGCTTGATTGTTTCACACTTGCTTGTATAATGCTGTTATAAAGAAATCACTAGATTCAGCATATGAAAGTACCAAATGAAGTAAAAGGCAGGAAAATTATAGCAAAAGTTCCAATTTTCGTGCCTCCAAATCATGCCTGAGTCCAGTACAATCCACTAGTTTGATAAACTATTACAAAGCTTGAGTTGCAGTGTTAGAAAGTCCTTGTGGTTTCTTGATTAATCAGTTTCTTATATGTGGATTCCTGAAGGCAGTTCTGGGGCTGCTTCACAACTTAAACCTCCTCCCCAGCCAGTTATCAGGACAGTTACTGCTGAACACTTCAACAATGGTTAAATGCCTTTATTTATTAGTGTGTAACTGAAGGCCCTTCTGTGCTTTGAAAAACACTCTCTGGCCCTTAATAGTGTGCTCATGGGACCCACTTAGCCTTTCTGGTCTGGGACAGTTAACTCTTCAGATACTTTAACAAATCTGTTGGGGAAAGAGGGAACCTAGAACACAATGAAAACAAATAGAAATATTGAATTAGAGGTTTTTCACAGACTGATGCCACATGACTGCAGTACAGATAATCTGTAGTAGGGGCTTTCAGACTTCTTAGTCTGGACCTCAAGTGTGTGTGCGCACGCGCACAGAGGACACCTGCCCTTCCAATTGTGACCTTGTGGACCCCATCCTCTCCCGTTCATGATAGCATAAAATCTCTCATGAGTATAGCAGTTGCTTATGTGAAAAAGTAACATTAGGAAAGTATCTAAGCATTTTAGCTGCCTTTAATGTGGGTTGCCCTTTGTGAAGAAAGTTAATCAAGCTGCTTGCTTTGGCTCTTCGTTTCATCTGCCCATCCTGTCTGTTCTGCTCCTCCTGCCACCTGCCCCTCTGCACATACTGCTTTATCATGTAGTCCTCCTCTCCTCTGCACATTCAGGAAGAAAGGAAGAGAGCCAGAACTGTGTGGCTTGCTGTCTCTCCACTGATCACTAGCAACTGCTTCCCAGACCACCAGTGGTATTCAGAGGTCCTCAACTCTTTGGTCTGTCATAGAGACACATGACAGTGCTATCATTGGTTATTTCACAGTAGCTGTCTGATGCTGTCTCATCACCCTGTTTATACAGCTTGGCTCTTTTTCCCTAGCCAAGTTTGGTTTAGTCAAAAATAGTTTCTTAACAATAGTGTCCCAATAGTGTTCTCCCTTTCGTCTCCTTAATATGACCATCACTTATTTGTATGCAGTGTTGTTGTAGTTGTGTTGGTCCCAGGATATTAGGGGGACAAGGTGGGTGAAATAAGCTTTATTGGACCAACTTCTGTTGGTTAGAGAGACAAGCTTTTGAGCTTACACATAGCTATTTGGACAGTTACCCTACATCTGTATCAAAGGTAGCATGCATCAGCAGTTATGTGTGCTCCAGGGCCTTGTTTACCCATCTATGCCAAGGACATTTTAATCTTTTTGATACTCTTGCTTTTATACATTAGTCCTTGAATTGTCCTTGCTGTGCCTCTGTATTTCCCCTTTCCATGCTTCCTGTGACTTGCTTCTATAAAAATGAAGTAGCATGATCTTAGAAATTTTAGATTTATTTTACTTGTTTGGTCCAACAGTTATACTCACTCATTGGAGAATTTCAAGGGAATTGCACGCATTGCAGATTTGTGGAAGTAAGTGTAATGTTGTGCAAGCCAGAACCCCCCCACCCTTCCAAAAAACCCTTATGTTCAGATAACATGCAGTGTCTGACTTATGATGAAGACTAGCTCATCCTCTTGTCCCTGTGTATTATAGCCTTTGTAATACGTAAGATCACCCATAATTTGAAACATACATGACGTTGGCATGGTAGGATGGGTTAAGGATAAAGCATCCGTTTCAATTCTGAATTGCCTCCTTGTTTTCATGGAATTATCCAGACACAGTAATAACTCTATCGTTCAGATTGTAACAGCTGCCATTATAAGTCTGATCTTGAACTTGGCTCTGCTCTGTGTAACTTTCTGTAAATTTTCCTTTCTTCCTGAAATTTCTTCTCCATACTCTCTTTGCATAGTAGAATCTTTTAGCAAAGTTTTGAGGTTAGTTTCTTAGTTATGGGAGTCTGAAGAAATAAAGAAGGGGACTCAAAATTGTTACAACTTGTTTTGTCTTTTCATAACTGAAAAATGGGTTGGTCTGAAAACTTCACATTTGTTTTACATGCTAATTTTCAGTTAGAACTGACACACAAGACTGTTACTAACAAGCTGAAGTGGAAAAGCTCGTAATGACGAAGGGTCAGATTTTAAGGCTTTAAGTATAAGATGATTTCTGTGACAGGCTTTGTGGCAGTTGTAGGTAACATGGCATGTATCTGCAGAGTTTCATAAGAGGAACTAGTTAGGGATTTGAAGAGGTTATAAGCTCTGCCTGTTGCCTGAAGGAGATCTCAAGTAAATCACCACAGACAGCGGAGGAGTTGGGTCCTGTTACAGCAGGGGACCTTTGGTCCCTCTTTGTCCCAAACTAAGCAGCTCCTAAAGCAGCTGTCCAGCTCAGGGGAAATATTGGTCTTCATACTGAGATCCCATCTAGCCACCACCCAAAACTGTGTGACCCTACTTCCAGTTTCACTGTGAGACACTGAGTGACCCTCTGCCCCATGTATAGCAACCTCATCTTCCTATTTCCTTGCCATGACCATTCCCATCTTAACATGCCTGCTCACCCCTAAAGATAGGTTGTGATGAAAAGGGTTAGGAGGTTTTAAGGCTCATCCCTTCCACCTCTGCTTTGTTCCAGAACAAAAGGGAAGGGGGAGCCTGGACTTGTTAGGAGGAGGTGAGATCTGTTGGGAGATTGTGGCATTAATCTCTAAAAAGTTGGTCCCTAAACAGATGAACTTTAATAAGGGTTAAAAAGGTTAATAAAATTCAGAACCAGTTTTTTCTTTGTCTGACTGGTTTGGACTCCTTATAAGTGAGACTAATGGTAGAAACAGCCCCTTGCCAATTTGAACATCTACTGTGAAACCAAAGGCCATGTGGATCCTCTAACGTCCACTGATATAGACAGCAGAGTTTAGAACCTTGGGGAGTACAACAGTTACAAGAGACTTCTCATGCTGCATAAATGTGCTAACAGCCAGTGGAGGTTTCTGCTTTTAAAAAGCCATCATAGGAGAAAAAAATGTACTCTAAAGGGTGGGTTTATGTTTCATGCAGAAACAGGTGAAACTCTCATTGGAGGGTGAGCACGATATGGGGAGAGAGTTACTGTGGGTGGAGGAATCTTAACTTCAGATGTCTTTGCTTTCTAAAGTTTAGGTGAATTATGTCTCAACCTTAACTGTATTTCAACAACTTTTTTTTGTCTGATAAGTTTTTAGCTTAATTTTTGTTGGTTTTAATCTCCCTCCTCCTACTCCTCGGCAATAATGGACGACACAAGAGTTTTAAATTTTTTGGGTTATTGGATCTGTCTGAAAACTGCTTTTTGCACTCCTCAAACTTAAAAACTTATGAGCTAATTTAACTCCAACCTAGGTAAGAAGTAAAATCACAGTTATGCACCCCAAAGACAAGGGTTTAGAACAGAAACACTCTCAGGCCCTTGTGCTACTATTATAAACTCAAGATTGGTTCTGCAGTAGTTTTTTGCATTATATTGCAACAGTTACATGATAAGTGAGAGTAAGTGGAGTTCTCTTACAACCTTTGCTCTTGCATGATAGGACCACAGGATACTGAATTTGCTATTTGAATACTGTACAGCTCATTAGCATCATTTGAGTTGATTTTAATGTATTCCTTTTGGTTTCTGTTTGGCAACACAGCGATGAGTCACTGGGCCAGGGCCAGCTGCTGATCCAGACAGTAAAGCTGGCATTCTCGGTCACCAATAACGTCATCCGGTTGAAATCCCCTTCTAGCGTGGTATCCCCACTAGAACAGGCACTTACTCAGCATGGTATGTACCTCTTTGTTGGCCAGCCCAGGCAGTAGTGTCTGTCCCTCGCACACAGATAATGTGTAACTTGCTAACACTAGATTGAGGTATGACTTCTCTGAACAGAGCAGTTCTCATCCAGCGTACTTGTGAGGGGAGGGTGCCAGAGGGCATTCTCCTCCTCCAAGGGATTAGCCAAAGGACATCATTCCCTATAATGTGGACTAGGCTAACAGGTTTTCCCCTTGCATTATACCTTTACGGAACCCTCTTATGCAGTGATGCTGGGTATATGACACTGGGCCCACTTTTGGGAGGGTAGCAGAATTGTTTTTCTCTTGCTCTTCATCCGCTAGGATCTTGGTGGCACTGATGCTTCTGGTTCTTTGCAGTTCTGAGAGCAGTGTGGAAGCTTTGGACTATATTAACATTGTTGGCTCACCAGGACTGCTTTCAAATAGCCACCTACTGTTATTTTCACTTCTTTTGTTTACTGCTTTCTAACATGAGACAGTGCTGAACAGTATGGTAAAGCAGCTGCCAGTAGTACCTATGGCCAGATCCATCTGTTGTCCTCTTGGAAAGCTGAATTCATTCCCTCTCACTCCCTTTCCACTCTAGTATAGAGTACAATGCTGCTACTGATAGTTGCTGAATAGTCTCTCTCGAAGAGCCTTCATAGGAGACTATTCCAGTTTCTCACCTGTGATTTAATTGTGTTCTCACCAGGTGCTCATGGGAACAATCTGATTGCTGTCTTAGCCAAATATATCTACCACAAACACGACCCAGCACTGCCACGCCTTGCCATCCAGCTGCTCAAACGACTCGCTACGGTAAAACTAGTTTCTCACAAGCGCTTTCCCATGCTTTCCCTTTACGTTGCTTCCATCACTTAAACTGTCTCCAATGACCCTCCAAGATACAACCTGTGAGTGTTCTTGCTTTGAGATTTCCAACCTTGTCAAAAAGGCACCTATATTAACAGTTATCTAGGGACCCTGTATTAAGACTTATTCTTTACCTATTGGACTAACACTTTTTGGTTGTTAAAATCTGAAAGCGCCTCTGGGTTTTATTTAAGCATTTAAATATTGTAATTTTGGGGGTATTTATTTTAACATGTCTCAACCCAAATCTATGTAGCTGTCTGTCTTTCTTCTTAGGTTTTGCCCCTTTCCTTGTGAAATAGACAAGGAATGGAGCAGAATTCCTAAAGAGGCAACCAAAACTCAGAACAATTTGACAATTTTCTATATGTTCCATTAAAATCAAAATTATTTCTTGATTTCCTCTCTCCCACGTCCCTGCACTCAAGGGTGAGAATTTTCTTGTTTTCAGTTTCAAACAAATATCACAAGCCTCATTTATATATTGAGAGGAAGCATCATAGCGTTTATCAACATTTTTTTTAGTGTGTTTCTTCCCTTTTGCAGGTGGCTCCAATGTCTGTTTACGCCTGCCTGGGGAGTGATGCTGCTGCCATTCGTGATGCCTTTTTGACCCGCCTGCAGAGTAAGATTGAGGATATGCGCATTAAAGTCATGATCCTGGAGTTCCTCACTGTTGCTGTAGAGACACAGCCGGGGCTCATTGAGCTCTTCCTGAACCTGGAAGTGAAAGATGGGAGTGATGGGTCAAAGGTAAAACAACAAGTGTCTACATAGGAATATCCTGTTACTCCAGTAAACCCTTATCTTTTCATGTGGCTTGGAGCTTTCCTGGCTTTGTTCCTTATTTTAGTAAAGATCTCTAAGGCTTTACTTTGTCCTCAGTATGAGTGTCTTTGTCATACACCCCGAGGTGCCTGACAAGATATTGAACATTGGTTTTAATGCTGTGTTGCCTGATTCTGTGATGAGAACCTTATGACCTTCTGATCAATTGGCAAGAGGTTCCCTTCGACCAAAGAGAAATCTTCCTGTGTTCTCCAATGACTATGCAAGCACATCCTGTTTCAGTATGCTATTTAATTGCACCTACAAAATATACAGGAAAGTAAAGCTTTTTTTCTTCCCTTTGAAGTAATCTACTTATAAAAATAATTTATTCCGCTCTTCACTGTCTTTTTAGCAATTCCTCATAGGCATTATATATTACATGTATGTGCATATGAAACACACACCTATACCATGTGCTCAAGCTTTACTTCCTTGTGTATTTTGTCGGTGGAATTAAATAGCATACTGAAACAGGAAGTGGTTGGATGTAGATGTCTCTCATTTTCTCCTTCTTGCTTTAGGAATTCAGCTTAGGGGAATGGAGTTGCCTCCAAGTGGTCTTGGAACTGATAGACTCCAAACAGCAGGAAAGATACTGGTGCCCTCCCCTCTTGCACCGGGCCGCCATTGCATTCCTTCATGCCCTGTGGCAGGACCGTCGGGATAGTGCCATGCTGGTCCTGAGGACCAAGTGAGTCATTGCTTTTCTATGTTTCAGAGATGTGGCCTGTATTCCTTGTTTCTAGTATATAACTTTGGCTGTTTTCAAAATGCATTTTCTTTGAATGGGCTCAGTTTACCAAGCTCTCCAGATTGCTCTGTATGACTGCCGTGTCCTCAGCATTTACCATACCGCCAAACTTTGTGTCATTGGCAAATTTTATCAGCAGTGATTTCATATTTATTTCCAGATCATTGATGAAGATTTTGAATAGCATCGGGCCTAGTACCATTCACAGGCTGATTGAGAATGGGCTGTTTTAAACTCTATTTCAGTGAATAGAAATAAACATATCCCACCAGTTCTGACAAGTTGGAGGATGCCTTTTAACTGTAACTTAAATACTGGGTGGTCAGACTCAGAGTCTTCTAAGCTAATAGCTGATTAGACCTCTTCCTCCAGTCTCCTGGTAACCTGCTTTGCAGGCAAAACATTGGGGAAAAATTCAGTAGTTAGGGATGTTTATGTTAGGGAAAAATTAAACTTTCAGTTGTGAAGCACATGTGCACGGTTCTGTTGAAGAAACCCTTCTCTTTCAGTGTGCTCTGCACTGCCAGGTGAGTAGTGTTACCACATGTGTGAAATATCTCAGACAGTGGAGTTTGCAGTGAAAGGCTGGCAGGATCAGACTGTTCCTGTCAGGTGTGCTGTGCAGGTCTGTGGTTCTCAACCAGGGGTACGCAGGGATTTTCCAGAGGATACATCAACTCATCTAGATATTTGCCTAGTTTTACAACAGGCTACATAAAAGTACTAGTGCAGTCAGTGCAAACTAAAATTTCCTACAGACAATGATTTGTTTATACTGCACTATGTACTATACACCAAAATGTAAGTACAATATTTATATTCCAATTGATTTATTTTATAATTATATGGTAAAATGAGAAAATAAGCAATTTTTCAGTAACAGTGTGCTGTGACACTTTTGTATTTTTATGTCTGATTTTGTAAGCAAGTAGTTTTTAGGTGAGGTGTAACTTGGGGGGTACGCAAGACAAATCAGAGCCCTAAAAGAGGTACAGTAGTCTGGAAAGGTTGAAAGCAATAGGAGAAGTATGGTAACTTACAGTATTTTTATGTGTTTTTAGGCCAAAGTTTTGGGAAAACTTAACCAACCCCCTCTTTGGGACCCTTTCTCCCCCCTTAGAAACATCAGAGGTGAGTTGTTTATAAGGACTGACAGTAGCTGTGTTTTTCTGAGAAGTGAGTGGTGTGTGCAACTTCCTTCCTTTTGCTTGTTGCCATCTCAGAGGAAATATGGTTGGGTAAGGCACAAGGGGGAGTTCTGAGGGTGGGTTTTGTTTCCAACGCTTGCACGGATTAGCTGTGTAACTTTGGACTAGTCTCCTGAACTCTCACTGCCTCTGTTTCACCATCTGTAAAACAGAGATAACATCTACCTAACAGGGATGATGATGCTTACCTCCTTAATGTTTGTAAAGAACTAGTACACTAGATGTGCAATATAGTGTATGTACATACGTGTACAGGATATTTTGCTCCTGTTCCCAGACATCTGAACAATCTCTCCTCCTTAGTGGGCCTACCTCAGACTGACTTGGGTTCCTGAGGATTTTGCCTTTCTTCTGCTTTGGAAACTTCTGTCTTCCTTGTGAAAATCTTAATCCCCCTCCATCCAACTGCCATCCAGATTTGAATATGGTGCTCTTCCCTTGTTGGCAGAGTAGATGAGCGCTGTCTACTGAGGCAGCTGCTCTTACATAAGGCCATTTGATCCTTACTCCCTCCTAACGAGAGAAGATGGCTGTGGCATTCTCATGGGAGGGACACTTCTCATAGGAAAGTGCCATACCATTCACTCTGCCTCTACGTGATAAGCAGGCCAAGTCTTGCTTCCATCCCTGTCTCAGCCCCAAGGAGGTCCAGAGGGTTGCCTTTGTGCTACTCATAGGCCCTGTTGGCATAATGCTCAGGAATCCAAGGGTAACATGAAAACGGGGGTCACTTGAACACCACAAGGGTGCTTGATTGACAGTGTAGGTGTACTGGACTTTTTAGACTGTGGTCCTCAACACTCTTTGTAAGACAGAGCTTGGGACACAGTGCTGCCAGATCTGACCTGGAGGAACAGATAACCTGCTCATGTTCTGCTTTTATTCCCTCTTTGTAGCTCAGTGTCTTGGACACTTGTGCCTTAATCATGAAAATCATCTGCCTGGAGATCTACTATGTGGTCAAGTGAGTCATTGCCAATCTGTCCTGTTCTAGAGTTTTCAGCGATGCTAGGGGCACCTGAAAGTGAGGGCAAAGTCCTGCGCTGTGTGTGGATTAAATCCTAAGAGATTATCCATGTTTGAGGGGGAGGCAAATTGGAGCTAACAGTTCCGTGGAAGTGCTAGATGGACAGTCAATAGTTTACCTGTGGCTGCTGCAGCTCAGAAGAGAGGAGCACAAGTCTGCCTCCTTTGATTTGAATTTCATGCAGCCATCTATTAGAGGAATAGGTGTCATGAGAAGAGTCTCTGTGGCCTGTAAATGTGACATACTGGGTATGGATCTCAAAAGAGGAATATCTGTCCTGGAATAATGACACTTCAAATATTTTTAAGCTCATTATGGGACTATTCTAGCCACATGTAATACAGTGAAATGTTCCCATCACACACTGGATGCTAGGACTAAAATTAGGACAATCTAGCTTTTCTCCAACTCTGTAGCAGTGCATAGTATTGAGTTTGTGTCTATGACGTTTATGTCAGAAATTTTTACTTTGCTTCAGTAGGATTCTTTGGATAGAGTGGGGTAATCATGTGTTTTAGAAAAAAGTTTCACCATTTTAACATCTATCATTATAGCATGACATCAATTTACTACTTTAGCTTTTTGTAATGTTGTCTGTCTTTTTTGGAGGGTGGGACAAGGACATTCTTCTGTTGGTCTAGCATCGCCAGATGTGGTATTTTATGGTATTGAGGTAATATGACATAGAATAGCCCCTATTAAACATATTTACTTTGATAAGCTCATTTTTTGTTTGAAGTGTGTATCAACTCTGTAAAATAACACTGAAGTGGTTAAAGTTTGTGTGTCTGACTTCTAAATCAAACTTCCTCAGCTTATAAATGAATGGATGATTTTCTAGTTTCCAGATTTGCAAAACATATCCTGAGGTTTCGAAGTTCAGATGTGTGTTCTCTCTCACAGGCCCACCAGAAATAAAATTCTCAGTAAGATTTAAAATTAAGTCTGAAACATGATCCAGAATGGGTTCCAGGTTCTTCTCCCAGAGCTGTGCTGTTCTGCAGACCTAATAGGAAGCAGTAACTTACTTTTATCCCTAAAGTCAGCAGAATACACAGACAGGGAGTTGATTTGCTGAGTAAGAATGTGACCCTCTTATATACTCACTTCCCTGAATGTAACTACTGTTCTGAAAATTCAGGAATAAATAAAAATCACATGTTTAAAAAGATGAGTTGTTTCTCTCTAGCGGTCACCCTTCTTCCATACCATGTGATGCAATAAGTGGGATCCCCTTCTGAATTCACTCTGTGTGGGACAGTCTTGCCCCACAAGCTAACTTTCCATTCTGCATCTTAGAAGGAGCATGTTCTCTGATCAGAGAATAAATGAAAATGTATCTGATTTCTCTTCTTGACTTTGTCAGGGGCTCACTGGACCAGTCCCTGAAAGACACTCTGAAGAAGTTCTCCACAGAAAAGCGCTTTGCTTACTGGTCAGGATATGTGAAGTCCTTGGCACTGCATATGGCAGAGACAGAGGGTAGCAGCTGCACCTCCTTGACAGAGTATCAGATGCTGATCTCGGCCTGGCGGATGCTGCTGATTATCTCCACCAGTCATGTAAGAGCCATCTTGACTAATAATGTTTTGAATAGATACGTGCCCTGTTGTTCAGGCCACATATGGTGCAGTGAGGGATCAGGCTGTTGGTTTTTTTTCCATTATCTTGTATGTGTACTCACAATCTGAAAACCTCCAATACCATAGAGCAGAATTACCTCAGTGAGTTTTGTTTTGCTAAGTGATCAAAACTAGCATACTGTATGTGTGTGGCATGGGAGTGAGGGGATGTTGCATCATTTCTATAATAAGTGTAAAGAAAGCCAATAACACTGTCTATACCCAGAGAGATGCAGTAGATACTTATAGTAAAGTGTGATGAAGATGCCCTGTGTATACTCTGTTCCCAATTACCTGTCACTCAATGTTGACTTTTTGCCCCTTGCTTTTCTAACAACTAGTAATTCTTCGTTTCTTTCTCTATAATTGAATCATCCAGCAGATGCAAAAGCCTATGCCACCTTGTAAATTAATAACAAATTCAAAAAGGTGGGGTTGATGTTGGATTGGAAAGACGAGGGTGTGTGTGTTGGTGATGTAACTTTCACTGTGGTGTATAATTAGTCTGATCTGTCTCTAGGCAGATATAATGCATCTGACTGAATCTGCAGTTCGGCAGCAACTGTTTCTGGAGGTGCTAAGTGGGACCAAAGCTTTAGTAAGTGTTTACATTTCAATTTGTAGCTCTTCAAGGAATCTCTTTCAAGACTGGGCACACAATTGTCCAACTCCTTTGTGGAGCTCTAGTCCTGTATCTGTTTGTGGTTCTGATTTTCCCTGATTCTGTGAGATTAGACTGAAACAAGAAGGTATCTCTTAGAATTACTTTGCTCTCCATAAGTCTTTATTCTCCAAATTATATTTGATTTTCTTGGCCAGCGGGTAACACTGCAATTAGTGCTACCTAGTGATCCTGCAGCGTTGCCAGCTGTTGAAAGGCAGGCATGGTCATTGGCTGGACCCTGTGTACTCATTCCAGCTACCTGCGGTGTTGCTTGCTATTGAAGGCAAGGTTGATTACCTACTAGATCAGAGGTGGGCGAACTACAGCCCGCGGGCTACATCCGGCCCGTGGGACCCTCCTGCCTGGCCCCTGAGCCCCTGGCCTGGGAGGCTAGTCCCCAGCCCCTCCCCTGCTGTTCCCCCTCCCCCGCAGCCTCAGCTCACTGTACCACCGGCAATTGTCTGGGCGGTGGGGCAGCTGCAGAGCCCAGCCTGACCCGGTGCTCTGTGCTGCACGGTGGTGTGGCTGGCTCCAGCTGGGTGGCGGGCTGTAGCGCCGCCAGCCACCGGTGCTCCAGGCAGCGCGGTAAGGGGGCAGGGAGCAGGGGGGGTTGGATAGGGGGCAGGGGAGTTTGGGGTGGTGGTCAGGGGGCGAGGGTGTGGATAGGGGTTGGGGTGGTCAGAGGGCGGGGAATGGTGGGGTTGAATCAGGGCAGGGGTCTCAGAGGGGGGCAGTCAGGAGGGAGGTGGGGTTGGATGGGGCAGTCAGGGGACAGGGAGAAGGGGTGATTGGATGGGGCAGGGGTCCCCGGGGGGGGGCAGTCAGGAATGAGAGGAGGGGTTGGATGGGGCTGGGGGGGCTGTCAGGAGTGGGGGTTCTGGGGGCAGGGAGTGGGCAGGGGTCCCAGGGAGGCTGTCAGGGAACGGGGGGGTTGGATGGAGCAGGAGTCCCTGGGGGGGGGCCCATCAGGGGGTGAGAAGCAGGGGAGGGTGGGGCCCAGGCCTCGCCTGGCTGTTTGGGGCGGCACAGCCTTCCCTAACCGGCCCTCCATACAATTTCCGAAATCTGATGCGGCCCTCAGGACAAAAAGTTTGCCTGCCCCTGTGCTAGATCTTCAGTCGCTGCATGGGCTGATGATGACGATAATAGATGTTTCTTTTAGGTGGATGTTTCACCTGGGAATAATTTCCTCTCTTTCCTCTTGAGATAGCAAGAGGGAACTGTGATGCACGGCTTTACGCCAATAAAAAACAAGTGTGCCACAGCTTCCATTCCAAGTAGGTTGCAAATTGAGATGTAGAATTTATAAACGGGCTCTTGCAATTGATCCGTAGAACACTGTGACCGCACTGCTGAGAGTTAAGTTCTGTTGACCAAATGGGCGAGCGCTTAGAATGTGCTGTTAATATCTATGATTCCATACACCTTTCTTAGCAGTCGTGGGGATGGATCTCTGCTCCCATAGCTCTGTGGAAGGACATATTGAGTTGCATCATCTTTTTTATAATGGATAGTACCATAAACCTCTTTATGGCTCTTTCTGCACATATTCTGTTGACTACCTGCTCTGTACACAAATCTGCTTGGAATATAGCAGCTGGGCAGGGTTGGGGTGGGGAAGCAAGCTCTTAGTGCTCTGAATGTCTGTGTTGAGCCTATTTATCTTTCTCATCTGTGAATGTTGCAATTGTAACTGTTGGGACATTTCTCCTTAGCTGCTGGTCCCCATGTCAGTGTTGTGCCTGCAACTGGGGTCCATGCTGTGCACCCTTCTGCTGATCCTGCTTAGACAATGGAAGAGGTAGGTGCTCTATTTGCATAACTCTTCATAAGTAAGCTAATAGTCACTGATGAATGTAAGAACTTGGAAGAAGATGTTTGAGTTGCTGTGTAGGCTGAATTGTCATGGTGATCTGGGAATTAAAGCAATACCTTATTGTTGTACAATACTCTTTATCTTGCCAGGCCGTGGCTTCGGGGACTGTGGAATCGTGGGATTCACACTGAGGGTGGCATTGATGATGGATGCTGCTGCTGAACTTTATTGTTAAATAGTGATTCTATGCTTTTGTGAGTTTACTTTCACTGTGGAAAAGTGGGACAAGGAAACTTAAATTATATTGAGCCTGCAGTCTCACTGTATTTCCACCACACATTTCTGAAATGTCCATGAGGAGACCCTACTGATGACTTAAATTAAGCAAACTGTATCTGTGCCCCTACACACACATTCCCTCGAAATGATTTGCACAGATCAGTCACAGCCAAGATAATAAGTGGGGAATCTTGTCTCATCTGACGAGCTCTCCCTTTTTTGTTGTCAGCGAGTTGGGTTCTGTGGATAAAATCATAAACTCCTTGACGCAGATTCTGGAGGGAGTGCTGCAGGCAGATCAGCAGGTGATGGAGAAGACCAAGGCCAAGGTGTTCTCTGCTCTCATCACTGTTCTGCAGATGAAGGAGATGAAAGGTGAGAGGGCCTGGCCGAGGTTATGAAGATCAGAGCTGCAACCACTGGAAACATTTGTGTCCCAGTCAAACATTTTTGAGTCAGGAATGCACACATTGTTGGTTGCCAGTGCAGGACAGTGACTATAGTTGGTAGCCAGTGGGATTTTTCTGTTCAATTTATCTTGTTTATTATTTGTATTATGGTAGCTCCCAGAGGCCCCAATCAGCACCCAAGTCCTGTTTTGCTTGGCGCTGTACAGCACATAGTCAAAAGCACTCCCTGCTCCAAAGAGCTTACAGTTTTATCGCTTAATCCTTTTATATGGCCCTTGTCCCCACGATCTGAATGCTGCAAGGCCCGTCTCTATGCACTTTTGGGGAAGAATTCAGGTTGAGCATGAGAAGGCTTAATTTTAGTTGTATTAGCACTTGTGCCCCCCAATGGGTTATTGTCAGCTATAATGATAAGGAAGGGTGATGCAGTTCATAAAGTTGGAGTATGTATATGATGGGAATTGAATATTTTAAGGGCTCTCAAACATGAGCTGGGTGTTCGTTGAATGAGAGAAATGTAGGAATTGCTGGACTAGATCACATCCACGGTCCTTCAAGTCCAGTATCCTGTCTCTGACCATGGCCAGTACCAGCTGCTTCAGAGAAAGGTGCAAAAAACCCTGTAATGGATAATTATAGAATGACTGCCCTGCTAATGACTGGTTTATACTCTGAAGCATAAGAGGTTTCCAGCCATTTCCCCCCCCCCCCAAGAGATCCTGTTTATTATGATTGTACATATTGTCATTATCCAGATGAATGTCTGATCCCTTTTTGAGTCCTCCTAAGCTCTTGGCTCATTTGGCTGGCTTTCTTAGGTCCCTATGGAGCCCCCCTCACAGCCCCGGGTAGGTTATAAGTAGATACCTGTAGAATAGTGAAATGCAAAGCAAGTCCTGTCTCTGAGAGGTGGAGGCCCCTGCAGTGCTACCAGTGCAGTAGTTACACTGAAAACGGAAGTGTGAGGGGGATGAGCTAATCCATTGTGTGCTCTGTGTGTGTGCGCCACAGTGAGCGAGATCCCTCAGTACTCCCAGCTGGTGATGAGCGTGTGTGAGACCCTCCAAGATGAAGTAATTGTGCTCTTTGATCAGACACGACACAGCCTCACGTCTGGAGACTCTGTAGATGACAAGGACAGCATGGAAACAGATGATGTCTGCAGGGGTAAACACAAGGACCAGCGAGATGGGGTAAAGGCATTATTTGCCTGCTCTGCAGCCATGTTCTCTTTTTGTAAACAAAGTTACTTGCAGTGTCCACTGTACCATAAAATGCCCCGTCTGCATCATATCACTAGGTAGAAAATGGAGTGTCTTGATGCTTTATTTTGCCAGATAGGGTTTGCAGGCTTATTCACTTTCTGGTGGTGGAGCCCCTGTGATTATGTCCAGACATAGGGGATAGGTTATTGAGACGTGTGTCTCTTGCTATACAACAAGTTCTGGGAAGGTGTTCTTCAGAAGTCTGCTCCTTCTTGTGTGCAAGCCTGTTCAAACTTTAATACGAGGTTCCTGAAAACACACGGAGCCTGTTCTTAGCAGGCGTCTCTTCCAAAGTATTTAGTTAACACCCTCTGATTTCTCTACGGGAGTGTCTAAAAATATTCCCTACCATTTGTCTGCTGACAGTGTACATGGCTGGCTTGTTTCTCTATAATGCAAGTCAAAGACCTTGCCTCCAGCCCCTTGCATCTCCTATACATCAAACAGGTCAGTTACTAGTGGCAATATATGTACCTACTGGGATAACAACCCCAGGAGAGCAAGTCTGGAAGTCTGATTGTATCCGTCTGTCCGTCCTGCATACTGAATGTACATTTGCCAAGTAGCAGATAGGTCTGAACTGCCCTATAGACTACAGTAAGTGGGATACCAAGGAGGATTGTGGTCTCTTTGTTGGAGCTGGGGACTTGGGGTACCTGGGTACCATCTCTGCTATTGACAAGCTCTGTAACCTTGGCTGAGTTACTTAACCACTCTGTAAAATTAATCTTATGTTTACTACCTCCCAGGGCATTGAGACTATTAATACTTAAAATTTGCTTTGAAATGATCATGAAAGGTTTTATAAGAGCAATGTGGTGGTGGTCATACAAACAGTTAGGATACTCTCACCTCAAAGGGGGAAGGGTGAACCCTTGAAATGGTGGGCTCAAATGTGCGAAAGTCTTCAGTGGCCTCTGTGTAAGTTTCACACCTCACTCCTTTGTGACCCATTACCTCTAAAGAGACTGTGGGTTGGTCCTGACTGCAAAGGACTATTGTAGCTGTGAGTCTGGTGGTGTCAGGTCTCCCCTGAGTACATTACTGCAGGAAATGGATTGTCACTGTTTCTCGCCCAGATCTGCTTTAAGGAACTTTGCTACTATGCAGCCCCGTAAGTGTGCACGGTGCCACACCCAGTGTTTACTGATGCCATAATTCATGTATGTGAGAACAGTTACAACTTAGATCCCATCTACCCATTTGTTTTTGGACAGTCTTTTAATGTCTGTCTTTCCTCCCTATCCCCTGCTCTGGGATCTGTCATGTCCCATTCTCCCTCCTTCCCTGTTGCTGCAGGTGTGTGTTCTAGGGCTGCATCTGGCAAAGGAACTCTGTGAAGTAGATGAAGATGGAGATTACTGGCTGCAGGTTACTAGGAAGGTCCCTATGCTGCCTACTATCTTCACTGCCCTAGAGATCAGCCTGAGAGTTAAACAAAATCTTCACTTCACAGAAGCCTCGTTGCATCTACTGCTGACCTTAGCCAGGACGCAACAGGTGAGAGAGAGACACAAATGAGAGCTTCTTGCTGGATTGTTGGCTCTATATTTAAAATGCAGTTCATCTCACTGCACTGTTTGTCAGCAGCAGTGCAGTGCATTATGCCTCACACTCTACAGCTGAGCAGTGCATTATGCCTTACGGGTGCCATTAAAGCCCTGCCAAGGGGGAGGAGTTAGTTGTAGGTCTTGTACAAAGAGCTGCTTTGTATTTCCTTTCCTTGTTCTTCTGGATAATGGAATGTCTGTGCTGGACGAACAGAACCAATCCTGCCCTAGTGTAAACCTATAATTCAAAGCAAGTGCTTTCCCTGCAAACACCCCCCTCCCATCCAAATGTAGCCAGTACAACTAAGACAGCACTAAAATGCAGGAATCTGCTCTCCCTGTAGCCATGATATAAAGCAATACTTGTTTATTGAAACCTCAGCACTGTACAGGGGGAGGAGTATATAAGGTTCCTTTCTTACAGGAGCTTTCAGTCAAAGACAGAGGGGACACACAGGGTACCAGGAGATGAGGAGGTGTGTTCACCACACAGTCACGTTGGGGGAGGGAGATGTTGTTTTTCATTTTAATGAAAGAAAAGTGGCACTGTCTGGGGTGATGGAATTCAGGTTTCTGGGCTGCAGGGAAGTGTCTGAAAGAGAAGGGTAGATGTGTAGAAAACAGAAGTGCTAGGGGCGTCTTCCTGGGCTGAGAGAAAATGGTGGTACCTTTGACAGCGACTTTTCTGTGTTGTGCAGGGTGCAGCAGCTGTGGCTAGTGCTGGTGTCACACAGAGCATCTGTTTGTCCCTCTTGAGCGCATACCAGCTCAGCACGAATGGAACAATTCAGGTGAGTGCTGCTTCCTCTTAATGTGGATTTGAAACTCATTGGGAAAGCTGTGGCCTGCTCACCCTCTACTGGCTCTGTACTGTAGAGCCGTCATGGGAATAGAAGAGGCAAGCACTGTCACGTGGCCCTGGAGAACTTTGATGCCATTGTGAGGAGTGTGGGGTGTATCTGAGGGAGCAGAAAAACAAATAAACTCTGTGTCTTGTTGTTGTGGTTGGTCTGTTCAGACACCTGCTTCATCTCGGAAGTCTCTTGACGCCCCATCCTGGCCTGGGGTCTATCGTCTCTCCATATCATTGATGGAGCGCCTTCTTAAGACACTAAGGTACAACTTCCTGACAGAGGCACTGGACTTTGTGGGTGTCCATCAGGAGAGGATTCTTCAGGTATGTCCACCCCTTCCCCCGTAATACCTCAGTTGTCATGTATGTAACAGTAGCAGCCAGAACGTGCTAGACACAGAAGACACAGTCCCTGCCTCAAATAGCTTACATTCTTCAAAAAATAGGTGAAGAGTTGGGGAAAGGGATACACAAGCAAAGGGGTCAGGCAGGTGATGGATACATGTCTTGGTAGCTGTTAGATCCTGGGTTGTTAGCACTCATTCATCGCTCTTACTCTTGGGGGTCATAATATTGCTACAGCTGTTTCATGCACTCACTCAACGCAATAACAATTGTGGGTGCTGGGTGAGAGCCTAAAGTCTGTAACCATCTGGCTGGAAAAGGAGAACTGAAAACTGTTCTTAGAGGTGACCTCGCTCGGACTCCATCCGTTAATGAAAATGCTGCGGTCAAGGTCCAGTGTCCACTTAGGTGGGTAGCTTGAATATCGAATACTTAAATCCCTGTAACAGCTGAATTTTGTCAGGGCAAATTTGCTGAAAAGCCCTGTTCCTAGGTAGGTGCTGAATTGTCCCTGTGTTAGCAAACTTCTTCGATAAAGAGCTCTCTTGTTTTGGGGCAGGAGCACCTGCTGACTGAAACTGGCTAACTTGTAAACCTCAATGCGTTCAGAATGTCACTGCTGTGCATATTGGAGCTGGTAATTCTGATGCTGATTTCTCCTTGTGTGTATTCAGCTCTTCCTTCTAAGTAGGTGATAAGTATTTTTGTGCTCTGTCCATCATGGTCTGGATCATTTCTCTCTCTCCAGTGCCTGAATGCAGTACGGACAGTGCAGAGCCTGGCCTGTCTGGAAGAAGCTGACCACACTGTTGGCTTCATTCTTCAGCTCTCCAACTTTATGAAAGAGTGGCATTTCCACCTTCCACAGCTCTTGAGGGACATACAGGTAGGATCCAGAGCATTCCCCTGCGTGCTACATTTTCCCACACACTGCCCAGCACAGCAGGACAGAGAATGCGGCTAAGAGAGAGCTTGTAGATAGTTCTTTCACTGAAGCTGTTTTAATGAGGATCATAACAGGCCATTAAAGGAAGGCAGCTCTTTATCATGAAGAGTTTCTGGACCTTACAGTCACATAGCGAGGTACAATTAGTTGAGGGGGAGAAATTGACTGGGACTTGGAGGTGACAACTTTTGGAGGATTGACTGTCTTAGTGCATTTGGGTTGGAACCTCAGGGTCAAGATAATTAAGGAAAACACTGGTAAAATCTGACAACACGGCTGTTGCCCGTTCTCTGGGATGAAAGGTTCTATTCAGACTGGATTTTTAAATTGTTAGGGTATAATATTAGTATAATTTAGTCTTGTGAGGGGACTCAATAATGGAGAATTTGGAGCTGGTTTAGGTTGCAGCTGTGGAGAGTGTCAGCTATGGATGGATCAACTCCTCCCCACCCCCCTCTTGTTTCAGGTGAACTTGTGTTACCTCTGCCAGGCTTGTACCTCCCTCCTGCATAGCCGCAAAATGCTTCAGCACTACCTGCAGGTGAGGATGGGGGTCCCTGGAAAACTGAAGGGGGGAGTTCTGGCCCTGGGTCCCTCACCCCAACCAAGCAAAAGATCAGTCAATATCCAGTCACTGTTTCCAGTGACAACTGCTGACCATGACCAGCCCAGGAGCCAAGGTTTAGTTAATTATACCCCTCCACAACCAAAACCTACAAAGAACAGCTCTGAAATAGGGGACGTTTTGTGGGACAGTCATATTAAGCAGAATGTATCTGACGAAGAAACCGTAGCCACTGCCTGAACTCTTATTAGCTAGTTCCGAACTACCAGCTGTGCAGGGTGGAAGCTGTGTCCCAGCGGTTATTGTACAACCCTGCCTCCTAAGAATGGGGAGACAGCAAGGACTTCATGTCCTTGGGTTGATTTAAAGTGGTAGTGAAATACGGCTCCTGCTCTTGTGTTATCCCTAGATGGAGTTTGGGTGCGAAGGTGATGCACTTCAGGCACCACTTGTGTTGGGGTTAAGGTTTTTTCTGTGAACATTTTGATTAGAAAAGCCCTTTCCAGAATGTGGTCACTGAACACATCTGCACACTGTACCCTTGCAATAAAGACAAGGCTGCTCCTTATGATGCAAGCTAAGCATAGACCTCAGGCTTCTAGTAGGTTGCCAGCATGGCCCTTAGCTGGGCAAAGCGTGAGTATCTTGCTTTAGGGATTCCTGTTACTGGTAACTTGTTTTTCTGGAAAGCTTAGTCTTAAACTGCAAGGGATTGCCTCTTTATGTGTGTGTGTGTCTTCATTTGATTTCCTTCTCCACAGACAAAAAATGGCGACTCCCTCCCATCAGCTGTGACACCTCGAGTGCAACGCACCCCCCAGACCTCCTCCAAGCATCCAAGCCCTGAGTCAGAGGCAGCCGAGCAGAAGGCATTGCGTACAGTGCAGTATAGCCTCTTGAAAATCCTCAGCAAATCTCTAGCTGCCCTACGCCACTTCACCCCCGATGTCTGCCAGATCCTCCTTGATCAGGTACAGGAATAGGAGAGTGATGTCTGTGGGGGAGGGAGTTTGAAGCACCCTAACTGATATTGTGGGTCTCAAGGGAGCCACAAGCCTGTCCCATTCATACAGGAGACTAATCCCTCCCCCTAAAACACACAGGAGTCCCTACATGCACCCCAGACCACCTAAACTGAATTGCAAGGTACACCCCTAGATCTTAGGCAACCAGAATGAGCATTTTATTGCTATTCATCAACGTCTGTGTGTTGATTCCATCTCAGGCGGTGAAATAGGACCTTTGCACCTCTATTTACCACATGAGTCTTTTGATTCTAAAGAGCCTAGTAGCCAGATAGCTCTTTGGCATGGAGAAAAACTCATGTGCTATGCAGATGATATGATAGTGTCCCCTCCTCAGACACTTGACTTGTCTCAGTGTGCAGGATAAACTGGAGGTTGAGACTCTCTCTTCTTATTGCCCCTCTAACACCCTTTTCACCCCTAATACCTTAAGCAGGGTTAGTGGCCACACCCAGACCTTTAGCACTCACATTAATGCAAACAAAATGCTGGCCCCAGCTGTCACGTCTGTATCTGCCTGCTGTTCTTTGAAAGGTGGAGCCCAAAGCAGGAAGTCAGGGTCCACGAACCCTAAGGAATCAGACACAGACCAGTCTGAAAGGAAGTCCTGTCTGCGCTCTCCTATTGAGAGGTGGAGGTGCAGATATTTTCATAGCTTTCACTGGGATTGTTTAGCACAACTGTGGGTGTGAGAGAGAGACACCCACACACATCCCACCCAATTTACCAGAGCAGACTGATGCTCCAGCTAGTCTTACATCCTACTCTGGCAGTTACACATGCCTCACACTTCACGAAAAGGCATTCTCCCAACATCCACTTTGCTAGCCGAGTATGGATCCATACTAACGCAGCGTAACCTAGAGGGTAGAGCACTGGACTGGGACCCAGGAGATCTGGGTTCTGTTCCTGATTCTGCCTCCCATTTATTGAGTGACTTTGGGCAAGTCACTTCCCTTTGTGCCTCTGGCCATGTCTACGATGCAGCGGAGGTCAGTTTAGTGGGTCTAGTGAAGACCTGCTAAATCGACTGCAGAGCGCTTTCCTGTCGACTTCAGTACTCCACCGGAAAGAGAAGATTAAGGTAAGTCGACGGGAGATCATCTCCCATCGACGCAGCACAGTGTAGACACCATAGTAAGTCAACCTAAGCTACGTCGACTCCAGGTACGTTATTCACGTAACTTAGGTCGACTTACTGTGTTAGTGTAGACAAGGCTTCTTTTTCCAGCTGTGAACTGGAGATGATGATGAGACTGACCCTGCTTTGTAAAGTCCTTTAAGATCTATAGATGAAAAGTGCTGTGTAGGAGCTAGGTGGTGTTACAATGCATTCCTGCCTTTTGGATTCACTCCTATCTCCTCTTCCCTCCAGTCACTGGACCTGGCTGAGTACAACCTTCTCTTTGTTCTGAGTTTTACAACACCTGCCTTCGATTCAGATGTTGCTCCCTCCTTTGGGACCCTTCTGGCCACTGTCAACGTGGCCCTTAACATGCTGGGAGAGGTAGGAGTCCACATTCTCCCAATTCAGGCTGTGAAAGCTGAAGGGGCTGAGAAGAGGCAGAGCAGTTGTGCTGTTTTCTGTGCTCTGTTCAGCTGCTGTTTTGAGGAGGAGTGGGGGCTGACCCAGGTAGCTCTCCTCCCCTTCTGCATCTCCAGGCTCTAATATAACTTTTCTCTTCCCCCTCCAGCTGGATAAGAAGAAAGAGCCCTTCACTCAAGCTGCAGGGCTGAATACACAAGAGGAGACTAAAACTCTTAAGTAAGTCTCTGGGTTCCTTTACTTCCCTATGGCTGAGGAGCAGAGGCCCAGTGCTCTTCGCCTGACCCAGAGCGTAAGCTGTAGGTATAAGTGTAGCTTCTGCCCGCCTTCTTCCAATTCCACGTGAAGCAGTTCAGCTTTCCCCCTCCTCCCCCCGAACACATAACCTGAAAAGCAGGCAGGGCTCTTGGGAGGCTGATATCCAAGATCATCCCATACTAATTCAGCTGTTGGTGGGCACAGGAGAAGAGGTGGTGGTTACTTGGTACCCAGTCCACTGTAGCCTAACTTACCTGTGCTTTAGGGTGACTTTTCTATTGCTCCAGCGTGTAACCAGTTAGCAGACAGTAGCTCATGGGTACGTCTGTGCTGGAGGACAATATTCTTGCTGTAGTGCAACTGCACTGTCTTGCTCCTGCTAATTCGTGGTGTTTCCTTGCACAGGACTTTGCTCATGTTTACAATGGAAAACTGTTTCTACCTGCTCATCTCCCAGGCTGTTCGGTATTTGAGGGACCCAGCGGTGCATCCACGAGACAAGCAGCGGATGAAGCAGGAACTCAGCTCTGAGCTGGTAAGCATTGTGGAGCTGGTTTCCTGCCTTTGATGCCTTGTGCTACATCCCTCTTTCTCCTTTTAGCTCATGCAGACTTGTCTGTTGTGGTGCCCAAAGGCCATCCCTTCTCAGCGATAGTCTGGCCAGTCTAATGGATGTGCACAGAATCCCATTAGATCTAGTGATTGCAATTAAAATATTCAGACCTTTCTACCGTGGCTGTCAAGGCCATGTAAGTATCCTCCTGTGTGTAAGGCTCAGTGATACTTTGGAGGATAAATACACAGAGCTGCATAGAATCTGCAGAAGAACAGATGAGACTAAAACCCAGAACTGGATAACAAACTCTGTTCCTGGATTTGCAACATCATAGAACACTCTTTGAGCAGGGGCAAGCTGGTTAAATATGCCAGTTTTCCCAGGCTTTAAGGGGTAATGTTGACTTGCCTCACAAATATCAAGAGGCTTAAATCATGGTGTGTAAAGCACATTGCGAGCCTCAAATTGGAGGCGCAGTGAAAATGGGACAGGGATTTATGATGTGCTTCTGCAGTGCCTACTTCTATCTTGGTTTGCCCCTTTGGCTGTGAATGATGCAGTGAAAATGCAGTATCGGCAGAGGACCATTAGTTCTTGACTGGTCAGTGGCAGCCAGTTCCTGTCTCCAGTAGAGTGCCTCAAGACCTCCCGCTTTGGGTCACAAAGTCAGGTGGCACAGTCTCCCAGGATTCCTGTCCTGGGGAAGCTAACTCATTGTGCACTTCTCATTTCAGAGTACGCTGCTCTCAAGCCTGTCTCGTTACTTTCGCCGGGGCGGCCCCTCTTCTCCAGCCAGTGGGGTTCTTCCCTCCCCCCAGGGAAAGTCTGCCTCCAAGCTTGGCCCTGAGGGGCAGGAGCCTTTGATTCAGCTGGTACAAGCCTTTGTCAGACATGTGCAGAGATAGGTTGTGTGCTATTTCAGGATTGCACCGGAACTATTCATTCCCACAACAGAAGGCATCATGCTCTGTTGGGCTCATAACTGAGTTGTAACATCTGCTGGGGAGATAGATCTTGTTGAATGCTTGCACCTGAGCAGGCGAGTGAACATAAGAAGGTCCAAGAATGTTGCCCTGTTCGAAGAACTGCTGCGTCCATGCATGCTCCTTGCCTGCTGCTCCGCCTGCTAGAGTGATCTGGCTGGGTTTAAGTATTGACCAGTCAAAACCTTTATTTTTATAGCTTATACACAGCAGTCGGGTGGGGGAGAGGAGGCAGGTTTTTAAATATTTTCCTTTGGGCATTAACTCTGCTCTTAGTACAAGGTGCAGTCTTCCTCTCCCCATCAGTACGAGTCTGATGAGGCACAGGGTCGTGAGAAGCCAGCAATTCAGAGACCAGCTTTCTATTGCTATTTTTGTATCAAAGGGGTGCCAGGCACTGCTGCTGGGTTGGCAGAGCAAGGTAAAATGGCGTATGTGTGCACCCATCCCCCTCCTGCTGTTGATTTGCGTGATATGTACATTTCTGAAGACTAGAAGGCAGCCTCCTCCAAAAGGTTTTTAAGTAAAAATTCCATAGCTCGGGTCTTGCATTTTTGTAACTGTGCCCTATTTATACTGATATTAAAACATTTATAAACAGTTGGACTTGAGGGGCTTTGTCTGGGGCACAGCAGCAGCTTCCCTGCAGTAGACTAGTGCTGTCTGTTGACTTAAGACTCTCAATGGTGTAGGCAGTGTAGTTGTAGGTGTGTCAGTCTCAGGATAGCAGAGTGACTCAATGGCTGAGGTAATATCTTTATGGGACAATTTCCAAGCTTGCCTCTTTCACCAACAGAGATGTGAAGAGCAGCTGTGTAAGCTTGCCTCTCACCCACAAGTTGGTGACATAAAAGTGATTACCTCACTCACCTACACTTTCACAAGGCAGTTCAGATACCTGTCGTATAAGTGCTAACTGATACCAGCACTGCACGCTGGGTTAAGAAGTAGAGGAAAAAGCCTTGTGGGTGAAGCTACTACTGTGTGTTTTTCATCATATCACTCCTTAATTTAACCCCAGGCCCCTGCAGAAAGGTGAGAGATGTTTACTACAAGTGAGCAGGAATTAGCACCTTTTAAAAGACAACTTCTCCCTACAACTGCATTGGGGGAGTAGGGACAGGAAACGGCTCCTCCTTCAGCTCTGTGTACGCTGCTGTCAGGAAATGTGATTGCAGCATGTGTACACGTACCCCAGTAGCTTGAGTAACAGCAATGAAGCTACAGCAGCATGGACTAGTCCTGGCCGTCTAGAACCCTGGTTAACTCAGGTCAGTCTAGACAGTCCTGCAGTTACAGCTTCTAGTTGCAGTGTTAACTGTGACCAGAACATTGGTCAAGTGGGAAACCCAATAAAAATGGTTAAATTTTATCTCATTAATAAATCTTAGGTCAGGATTGGTTCTGTGCTTAATATACCACTATTGTCCTAATGTATTTGCAGCCATGAATGGTGTAGCTTATAGCTAAGGCTATGTTTGTGTCATGGGTACTTTTAGTAAAAGTCATGGACAGGTCACTGGCAGGAAACAAAAATTCACAGCCTATGGCCTGTCCATGACTTGTACTGTATACCTGACTAAATCTTGGGTTTGGGGTGGGGCAGTGCATTGCCCAGGACCCCCTTGGGTACTGAGGAGGAAGTAGGGGACATAGTGGCCCAAGACCTCCACTGCTGGGGGGGGCAGTAGTGGCCTGAGATTGCCACAGCCAGTTGCACTAGCCCCTCTCAAAGTCATGAAAGTCCCCATCTGTGACAGACTTGCAACCTTACTTATAGCTAGGGAAAAGACCTGGACTAAGTTAGTGACAATCATTCCTGGCATTTTACTGCTGCCATCATCTCACCCTGAGTTTACCAAGATTTTTTTACTGCCTTAGCAGAGGTGTGAAGGGGGTAATAATTCACAAAAGGGAAGTGCTATGACCAGTAAGATGGGAAGATCAGACTAGGTGAGTGGTCCTGCAACACACAGACTAAGGCCTACTCTTATTTAGAAGACACTAGTGCTTGACAGCAGGTGCAGCTGAATAGGAAGAGTTAGCACCAACAAATTCACAAGAGGAGCTAGCAATAGAAACATGCCTTGTGCCTAGAGAATCAGCTCAAAAGGGGCAAGCTTGGTGATTAGGGAAATACTGACAGCTGTATAACTAGTCAGCAAGATCAGCCTCTGCTTGCTTCTCTCTCCCCCTTTTCCACAGTAGCTGGCTCATGTTTTTAGTCCACCTGACAGTCAGTTTACAGTAGAGAGCACACTTTGTGGTTAGTGACTGTCACCTGTCAAGTTAAGCATTAATTTTCTACACAGAGTGGTGCCTGAGGAATTTATAGCATTATTAGAAAGGAACAAGGAGCTGTTTTAAACAGTTAATAGACAAATGAAGTTGAACTTTCATTTTAGCCTGTGTCAGTGAAATAGCTGTAATGAGGGCTGGTACTAGACAGAGTAGTTTGCTACTGTGAATGGTATTTAGAGGTAGGTTCTTGTGAAGTTACTTTAAATAGGATGGTGTCATGGCCCCTTAGCTGCAGCATGCTCAGTCTGAATTATTCAGAAGAGCAATGAAGGGTGACAAAGTTTGAGGGTGTCAAGTTAAGAAAATAGGGGAATGAGATGAAGGCTTAGGAAGCCATATAGCAGGTTAGATTGCAACAGTCCACTACAAAAAGTTAATCCTTTAATATTGAAAACTGAACAGTGAATGTATGAAGTAGACAGGGGGAAATAAACCTGTATTACTTATTAACCTTAGTAGTTTTGCCAGGTTGGCAGTAGTGTGCACCTGCTCTAAAGCTGAGAGCTGAAACATTAAAGCAGGGGCACTAGAGCCCTCTCTTGTGTATGGCTGCCCCCAAAAAACAAAACACCTTGATTCTGAATTACAGCCATAAAGCCCCCAGGAGTGGTCCTGGGCATCACTCTAAACAGCCAGCATGTATCACATGAAGCTTTGAGGATTAACTGGTTCAGCTTCTCTGAAAGCAACTTTTAACTTTAAAAAGAAAGAGGAGTACTTATGGCACCTTAGAGACTAACCAATTTATTTGAGCATGAGCTTTCGTGAGTTACAGCTCATGTCATCCGATGAAGTGAGCTGTAGCTCACGAAAGCTCATGCTCAAATAAATTGGTTAGTCTCTAAGGTGCCACAAGTCCTCCTTTTTCTTTTTGCAAATACAGACTAACAGCTGTTACTCTGAAACCTTTTAACTTTAAGGCACACAAACTTAAGCTCTGTGTATGCCTGTTAGAGGCAGTACTTTTCCTACACAGCAGCACAGCTGTTAACTGGATTGAGGTTTGCTTAGTCACTTTCACATCTAATCAAAGAACTAGGGCTCCACAGGCAAGGAGGAAGAGTCCTTGAAGCTGTTCAGAGGAAAAAGATCAAATATTTGTTCTTAGCATTCAGCCAGTGCTTTCCATGAAGCTGCAGCTTTTGACTTACCTGTGTCAGGAGCCAGTACCTCTTGGGGGAAGCTCTTGCCACCATTAGGAGATATTCTAAAGGCAATACAGACTACAAGCCACATCATGGCTTTAAGTCTGGCTTACTGTTGAGGAACAGCCCAGGATGGGAAGTTAGCATGGTGGTCATAGGGATCATTAAGAAGAGCTTGGGTTGGATTGGCCACTTGATTTTTGTATTTGTTAAATGCAAGACAGACACCAAACATTGGAGTAAGGAAGCCAAGTGAACAAATAAAAAGGTATTCTTGGAACTTCCCCAATGTGGGGAAGGGACAATTTTAGGATAAGTCAGCAATAAACAGAGCTTATAGTGGCAATAAAGGAATAGTCAAGCCCAGAACAGCAACACTGGAAATGTTACCAGACCAGAGTGTGGCTGTATTCTTTATAAACCACACCTGTGGTCTGGGCTAGGGAAACATGGCTTAGAGATAGCCCCTGTTACTTGTTAATTCAAGTTAGCCTGCCTAGTTCACTTCTATACCAGGATCTGCTAGAAGGGGAGGGGTAGACTGTGCCTTCCCCAAACCCCACACAGAGCAGAGTACAGAACTGAATGCTATTAAGGACATAGCCTACTCCCACAAGCAGACACATTAAACAGTACTAGCACAGCTGGAAAGCTTCACACTGAACTTTAGTTTAAGCTAATAGGGTGGGAGATAAAAAGGAGAAGTGCCATAGAGGATTCAGAGTCATCTTTAATCTCAAACTTCTTGTGACATCTGAGTAACAATACTGCACAACTCTTAAGTTACATTACCCCACTCAGTACTGTTCACTGCTAGCTGGAAAGTGAAGCAGTATGGAACCCACACAAGATTGAGACAGGAGGGCAGACTGGTTGTTTATTGGCAAATAAATGCTGAAAACCAAGAACCCTATATACACAGGTGCTCTGTGCCCTATTACATTAGGATGATCACAAAGCAGTCAAGGAAGAGTGCAAAAGATCAATGGATAAACAAGCAAGTCAGTGTCTGTCTAGACACACCAGGGGAGGGGTAGTGAACAAAGATCTTGGTGCAGTTGAATGCTTCTACACAGGGTTTGAGCTGCTAAAGCAATTTTATTTTGCCATCTAAATCCCTTAGCTGTTGAGCTCATCACCTCATAGGGAGAGCTTTCAGACCAAGGTGTCTATTACTTCATCCATTTTCCTCCTTGCTATTTGTGATGGTTCAAGTTACAAGGGCACCCTGGACAACAAAATGGGAAGGAGGGATGAGAAAGCAGAACCAATTACTACTTCATATGCCAAGAGGTAGTAAGAGGCTCATTGTGAATATACAAAGTGTAAGGACCCATCCCACATGCTGAGGTAGGATGCGCCAGGTCTGTTCACTACCAGCTGGATGGGACAAGAGAGCATTTAAATTAATCTCATTGTTAAAACAGACTAGCAGGCTAAACTCCACCCCCCACAAAGCAGGCCTGGAAAAAACCCCAAGAAGAGTAGTGAGCATGAACATAGGGAGCAAAAGCTTTTTTAAAGGCTTGTAAATTCAGTCCATGCCCAATTGCTTGAGGAAATGCAAGCAAGATGCACATTCCCTTGCACTGAAAGGTGGTTTAGTTCTTGCAGTAGTGGCCTTGGGTCATTAGATTAGTGAAACTGGAAGAAAGTTTAACTAGTCATTCTGTGCCAGGCAGCAGCCATCAAACACCATTATAGTAGCCCTGCTTGGCATTAAAGCCCTGCTTTATTGTTCCTCCATGGGTCATGGAGTGCTTTGGATGGGGAATTGTGTTCTCTTACAGAGACATGCAATCCAAATACAGCAATATTCCATACAGCGCCTCATGGAATTGGCCTCTGTTCTTGTTAGAGCATGCCAGTGTTAGCATTTTGAAGGAGACCCAGCGCCTCTGCCCCATTGGAATGCATACAATGATGTGGCCCAAGCAAGGAGTACCCTGGTAAAGAGCCTCTGAGAAGACAAAGGGAGGGAGGGAAGACAGGCATGAAGATGCTGAATGCAAAAAAGAAAATAGTTTTGGTCTCCAACACCACAAGCAGCTTTTGAGGAAGAAGAGACAGGGCTGGTTCCTGGAAAGCCACCACAGTTAACACAAGCAGGGCAGGGGAAAGGGATCAGTAGAGGGAATCCCAACACACCACATGACCCTTACAACTAATCCTCAAAGCAGGCTGTGTGGACAGTTAAAATGAATTTAGCTCCAGGGGCCTTGAAAGGTGAAATGACCCTTCCTCCCCCTCCGACCAGCTAGTCATCTCTTCCTAATTCCCATGTTAGTTGTGAGTTGACCCTGAAGAGAGCAATGGTCTCATGAAGGAATTGGCATTAAAAATGCCAGGACATGGAGGGTTGCATTTTGCTTGTAGATTCTCCCTCCTGGCAGCATTTAACTGAGCAGTTCTAAGTAGGTGACAGGAACTTTGCCCTTCTGGTTGCCCCTCTCCCCTATGAGCCAATCTGGATCCATCCCTGGCAGGCTGTACACTGTGATCATCTGGGAGAGAAAAGAGAATTACATGAAATCTCATGCCTCAGATGGAGCCAAGAATAGAATTAGGTTTGAGATTTATTTTATTGCCTGCAGTACCCCATCTAGTTCCCCCTAGTGTTTCCCAGCATCTCTAGACCTTTCCCCAAAGCCCACTTTGAGTTAGTCCCACTAGTAGACAGACTCTTGCCTGGGAATTCCCCAAGGACCTGTCAGTGGCTTCCAAGTTTGTATGTTTAGTCATGGCAGGACTTTAAGCACACTTGTGTCAGGCCACAGCACTGCGCTCAGATGTTCCCCCTCACTGATGGCAGAAGGGAGTTCAGAGACACTGCCATGAAATTGCTTAAAACTTCAGCCTGCTCTGAACTATTAATGTCTTCCCAGGACTTTTCTACCCATCCAGTGGTTGAGGACTGGACCATTCAGTCCTCAGCACCAGAGAGTTAAAGAACAAGTGAGTGGCCTTTTTATCTAACCCCCTGGGCTTGGTTAGGTGAGACAAGGCAGCTGAAGGAATTCTTTGGGTAACATTCAGGCCTTAGTGCATTAATGGCAAGAGACTTCAGTGGGATCAAAAGGAAGCAGCAGGGGTGTACCCATCGGGTTGACCTATGGCATTGCAGAATTTGGACCCATTCTCCTCTCCACTACTGTCATTCCACTAATTGCAGTAGGAATTAGTCCCAATTTACACTGGTGTAAATGAGAAGCCAAGCTCACTTACTAGCCCCACTAGTGAAATGGCAGGGGAGTCTCTAGTCCCAGCACCAAGGGCCTTGCCAAGCCCTTATCCGGCACGGCTGTGCAGCAGTGCCAGACGGAGTGCAAGTAGCTGAGAGTTCAAGGGCAGATACCAACCTCATCTGCTAATAGCGCCAGCTCACTGCTGTCAGCTGCTTCATAATCATAGAGAACTCTGGCCTTCCGGGTCCCGCTGGCTGGAGGCTTGACATCATTCAGGTTCAGTGCCCCCTCAACAGCTGTGGCAGGGTTAGGTGCCCTGCCTACAGTGGGCACAACAGGAATGGTGGCAGCAACAGTGGGGGGAGAGGTGGTAGCTGGGGGAGGCGATGTGGACTCTGCATTGCCCACAAATGTACCTGGAAACCTTAGTAAGAGGAAAAGGCAAGTTAGTGAGGCTCCAGCATTGCACAAGAGAGGTAGCCTGTTGGTTCATGATTCTGACTAGGAAACTGCTCCCTAAGGGGGTTCTAAGCCATCAGTCAGGGTAACTAGAGATTCAGAAAAGACATGCAGAACTTTCTGTTGAGCGTCCAATCAGGCAGCTCTGTTTGTTTCTCTAATGTCACATTACACAAAATGTGCTCGATTGTAGCTTATGGGGACAGTCTTGTCACTGAGTCACTTTGGAGAGTAGTGTTAAGGTTTACAAGAGTAAAACAGATGGTTCTCCAGTCCGCACTGCCAATGTGCCTGAGTCCTCAGCAGCAGCACTGCCCATCCTCCCCCTTAGGAGGCTCAGCAGAAGCCACCCCCAGATGGACTGACTGAGAACGTCACAATAGTTTTAACCTAAGACAGATTGGAGTAGATTTCTTGTGGTGAAAGGGTAAAGCGAGGTAGTGTGGCCAAGCAGCTAGAGCACTGGACCAGCACTCGGGAGACCTGGGCTCCACCAGTGGCTTACTGTGCAACCCTGGCCAAGTTACTTGGTCTTGGCTCATTTGTCTTCCACTTTTTGTCCACCTAGATTGTAGTCTTGTGTGCAGGCAGCACCAGCACAATGCCCCTGACCCCCAAATCTTAGCTGGGGCCTCTAGGCTCTACTGTACTAGATCATCAATAGTGGGGTAGTTGAATAAGGTTGTGGATCCCACACACCCATTAAAGTTCAACTGCACCCATGGCTGGTCATGTGTAACATGCCATTAAACTGTGCTGTTAAAGTGTTAGAGCAGAGAATTCATTTAGCTTCTCTGCCAAAAATAGCAGCTCTGATGTAACAAATCAGAAGTACTGTCCTAAACTGATGTGTCAATAGAAGAGGCTTTAGAACTGATTAATTAAAAACCAGTAATAAATCAGGACCAGATGGCATTCACCAAAGAGTTCTCAAGGAACTCATATGAAATTGCAGAACTACTAACTGTAGTAAGCAACCTATCACTGAAATCAGTCTCTGTACCAAATGATTGGAAGCTAACTAATGCAACAATTTTTTTTTAAAATAAGGGCTCCAGAGGAGATCCTGGCAATTGCAGGCTGGTGAGCCTAACTTCAGTACCTAGCAAATTGGCAGAATTAGACAAACATGACTTGTCAGGGAAGAGTCACAGCTTTGGGGAGGCAGGACTTCCCTTTACAAATCTATTAGAATTCTCTGAGGGAGTCAACAAGCACATGGATGCAGGTGATCCAATCACTACAGCATACTTTGACCTCCAGAAAGCCTTTGACAAGGTCCCTCACCAAAGGCTCTTAAGGAAACTAAGGCTATGGCTACACTACATCTTAAATTGACAAATTAAGACTCAGGGATGTGCATTAGCCACCCCCCAGTGATAATTTATGCTGACGTAAGCACCAGTGCTGACAGCCCTATGTTAGGGGATATATTCTCCCACCAATATAGCTACTGCCACTTGTGTGGGCTGGAGTTATTAAGCTGTCAGGAGAGCTCTCCCATCAGTGTAGAGTGGCTACACTAAAGAGCTTACAGTGGTGCAGCTCATCAATGCAGCTATGTCACTGTAAGCTCCCTAGCATAGCCAGAGCCTAAGTAGCCATGGGATAAGAGAGAAGGTCCTCTCATGGATCAGTAACTGGTTGAATAATAGGAAACAGAGGGTATGAATAAATGGTCAGTTTTCACAATGGAGGAAGATTAACATTGGGGTTCCCCCCCAACCCCCAGGATCTGTACTGGGACCTGGGCTGTTCAACATAAGTGATCTGGAAAATGGGGGTGAACAGTGAAATGGCAGTGTGCGCTGACAATAAATTATTCAAAATAGTGAAGTCTAAAGCAGATGGCAAGGGTCTCACAAAACTGGGTGGATGGGCAACAAAATGGCAAATTAAATTAAAAAAGGCACACTGGAAAGAATTACATCTATACATACAGAATAATGCATCAAAAAGCTAAAAAGTAGGTTAGGAACTACTAGGAAAGAACAGGAAACAAGACAAAATATCATGCCACTATATAAATTCGTGGTGCACTCACACCTGACTATTATGTCTAGTCCTGGTTTCCCCATCCAAAAAAGGGGATTGTGGAACTGGAAAGGTTCAGAGAAGGGCAACAAATGTTATTCAAGGGTATGGTATGGCTTGGCTTCTGAATGAGGATACTAAAAGTATTAGAGCTGTTCATCTTAGAGTGCCAGCTCTCTGGGGGAGGGGGAAGATTATTGAAATTATAAAATGATTCACACAGTACAAAAACCAGGGGTCACCTAATTTAATAGGCAGCACGTTTAATGCAAACAAGAGGAAGTACTTTCCTGCACAATGCACAACTTACCTGTTGAATGCATTGCCATGGGATGTTGTGATGGTCAAAAGTATAACTGGGCTCAAAAAAATAAGATGGATAAGTTCATGGAGGATAGGTCCATCAATGGCTATTAGCCAAGATGGTCAATGATATAGCCGCATGCTTGGGGCAACCCTAAACCTCCGACTACCAGAAATCAGGAATGCGTCATCTCATGATCATCCTGTTCTGTATGCTCTTTCTGAAGCTCTGGGATTGGCCACTGTCAGAGACAGGAGACTGGGCAAGATGGACCATGGTATGACCCAGTACAGCAGCTCTTACATTCATGCTCAGTGCAAGACCAAGTCATGTTCAGCACCATTTCAGTTAGATGCTCTTGGTGCCTGTGTGTACTAACAGCTATTCCAGAATCCACAGTTAATACATGATTAACATGAACAGAAGATGAAGAGCTTTCCTGATTGTATCATCTAGGGCATCTTACTTACATTTCTCCTCTGGAGCTGCAGGCATGGAAAGGAAAGCAAATTGCAGTCATTCTGCAGCAACAGACCACCTGGTCAAGTCAGACTGCATTGGCAATTAGCCAAGGAATACCCCTCACCCCCACCCCACAGCCAGCTCTCCAGCACAGTACATGCAGCATATGGAAGCTCACTCTATGGGTACAGAAGTTAGACTTCAGTGGAAAACAGTTCCACTTGCGATCCAAAGAGCTATTAATTCAATGTGGCTCCAAGTTGCTTATAGATCCATTTAGAAAGGTGAATCCTGAAATTAAACACATAATAAAACCACCTCAATCCCTTTGGGCCTAGGCAGCATGATCATGATTCCCCATTACAAAGGTTGCTCAGAGGAGCTCTCCCAGAAATAAAGCTTTAAGGGCCTGATTTTTAAACCTAACCTCAGGTTTGTGTGTGGTGCAGAGATGGAGAACACAGAGACCAGGAAATGATGCCTCAAAGGCAAGGCGGCCTCATCCCTTACCTGCCCAGCTGCTTCTGCAGGTCCAGCATGTACTGGTAGCCCTGAGCATAGTAGGTAGTCTGAGATTCTACAAACTCATGGAGACAGCGAAGGTGATTCACCTGAAGGGAGAAGACAGATTGTCAGCTGGTCTGTTTGTGATCTGGAGCTAAGGTGCAGTGGCACAGAGGGAACCCCTCCCTACAGACAGGCATTTCCAGTATAGGGAAGTGGCAGCAGAGATGCATGGGCAGCAAGGTGCAGGACAGCGTTTAAGATTTGATCAAGAGGTGTTTTTGAACCGAGGCTTCCATTTAAGTGTTTGGGACTATGTAGGAACAAGTGGATGGGGTCTCTTCAGCTGGAGCCTGTGCCTTGTGCTCTAGCCAACTGAGCACAGGGTTAGGAGCCCAGCTAGTTAGTCCCCACAGCTCAAGTTACTCCCTCTAGATAATAGGAAGATCCAGGCTTCTCCACCTTGGCAAAGTGCATTGACACCTGCAGAGCTGTATGTGCCAGGTAGAATTTGGTTATTTTTATAGCACAAGGTACAGGGCTCATTATACCCCTGCCTTGAGCACTCCAGGTTTGCACTAAGGCCTCAGTTTACCCCATGAACTTGGGCATCACATTTGGTTTCTCTTCCTCCCAACCCTCTTCAGAAAGGCTCAGCATCATCACAGTATCCTTCTAGAAGGACACTATAGGTCATTAGTCTCAGACCACTTGCCCCTTGGGAACTCACATGTGTGCTGCTGATCCCCTCCAGCAGGAGGCGTGTCACTTCTGCCTGCCGATCAAAGTCAGTCTGGGCCACCCGGAGCTCATGTTCTGCCTGCAAGACAATAAGAGCATAAGGTGTTTCCTGGGCTGCAGAGAGGAAGGCTGAGTCCAGCTTCCTCTCTCTCCTGGAACTACCTGGACACCAGCTATAGACCCTTCCTGTCACCCGAAGGACAGAAGTAGGGACACATTTACAGGTGGCTACTGATCGAACGCCTCCTTTTGTGGAGCCTGACATCAGATGCATTGATCCTGGCATGCAGTGGTGCAGAGCACCCCTGGACTCCCTGGGAGCCGTGTTTGCTCAGAACTCTAAACACCTGGCTTATGGCAGTGGTGGGACTGGGCTTCCAAGAATCAATGGCCACTCTTGAAAGCTAGGTCCCAAGCCTCCAGCAGAGCCTGCAATGTATGTTTATAGCCCATCACCTCCAAGATCAGGCCTTCCCCAGGACAGCGGCAACCTGGAGGCCATGGAGACTAATCCATGATGAGAAGGAGAGCAGGTGATGTAACCCTCCCACCCCACTGAAGTCAGAGCATAGGCAGGCCTTATGGATCTTGAAGCATCCAGAGGGCCAGTCCTCCACTAACCCCCTCACCCCATTGTCTATGGTAGAAGGGCTCCACTTGGAATTGGACAGCCAGTGCCTCTTCATGGAGAGGGTGGCTATGTGGAAGGGCACCTGGCAGTTCAGCATTCCCATGGGAGTTGGCAGGGGATATGGCCGCTGAGAGAATCTCTCAAAGGTCTGCTCCTTCTGCCCCCAACCTAAGCCTAGAGAACCACAGGGATGGAGAGGTTTCCACAGCCCAGCTGGGAGGAGTGTCTTACCCTAAAATTGCCCAAGAACTGCTGGGGAAGTGTTGAATGGGTAACTAAGAATTTAACACTATTCAGACTCCAGAGGCTTCCAGGGAGCTGCTCTGAGATCATGTTAGCACAAGATCAGGCCCAAGAATGTCAGCTACAAGACAACCCTGCAGAAGAGGCACTGGGAGGAAACACCCCACTCACCAGCACTGCTGCCCATGTGGGAGGAGAGACTGTACAATTAGAAGAGGGCTTTAAATGTAAAGGCCAAAGCCCTGCCAGGCAGAGTGATTAATATGCAAAATCAGAGCCATAATTGGCCTTGCAGACAGCGCACTTACAAATTAATGGGTGGTTTGCAATGCAGGAACCATGCCCAAACAGATATTGTGAAAATAGCATTCAGTGCAATTAGAGCAGGCAGAGGGTTTGTTTTGGGGCTGGGGTGAGGGGAGGACATACCCTGATAGGAGAGAAGTGGAGCACGCTAGCAAAGAACATGTGTATTCTCACCCAGGAAGAGTCTTGTGTGAACCTCAACAGTGCTACCTGGGCCATGGCCAGTTTCCTCCTAGGGCTTGAGGACATAGGGAAATTGACCAGAATAGCTCTATGCTTACACTATTTTGGAACAGACCCACTCCCCAACCCCACCCGGGAGTAAGTGTCCACACAGGATATTGCAGGATAGTTATGCTGGTCAGTTTCTCTTAGTCAAGCCCTTAGTAGGTTTTTAATAGCTTGAGGCTGGAGCTCAGTAGTATTTCTTAGGATAGGTCACCACCTCCAAAAGTCCAGTGTTTATACATGCAAATCAAGCTTGGTTTTAAAGCAGAAAGATTGCTGTGGCCCACTGCTGTGGATCCAATGTTACTCTCTAGCACAGGGGTTCTCAAACTGGGGGTCAAGGTTATTACATAGGGGGTTTGTGAGCTGTCAGCCTCCACCCCAAACAATGGTGTTAAATATGTAAAAGAGTTTAATTTATAAGGGGGGTCCACACACACAGGCTTGCTGTGTGAAAGGGGGCACCTGTACAAAAGTCTGAGAACCACTAGCACAATGTGGGTTAGAGTACTCCAACAAACAAACACTCTTTAAAGACTGGTCTCTAGTTTAAGCCAACTCAACTGAACAGTTTCTCGCATCCTCTGTGAAAGGAGATTTAGGGGAAAATAAATTAGATTTCGGGGAGCACCAGCAGTGGTGTATTGTGCACCTGCAGTGAGACCTTTGGGAAACAGTTGGCTATAGACAGCTGAGCATTCTGCCAGGCAACCCTGGCTCCATTCCCATTGGGCAGAGCCAGGGATTTCATTGGCAGGCAGAGGTGAAGCATCATGCCACACAAGCCACAGGGTTTGCTCTCACACCCAGCAATTGCTGCCAGCAAGTGGGGCTTGGGGGGGGTCTTTTCCCCATCCAAGATCTGGGGATGTCTTGGGGACATCCTGAACTGGCTCCCACACCAGCATGTTTGCCTAGAGATCTGAGGAACATTAAGAGTTTATCATATAGGGAAAGTTAGGGGGGCTAGTAGCTAGTTCATATTTTGGTGCTAAACATGACCAGTTACATGTGTCTAATGGAAGAGGCCAGTGGCCCTGATTTGCGCCACACCTGGCACCAAGGAATTAACAACACTCCTCCTGCACAATTCTACCAATGCATTTCAGCCCTAACCAGCTTGTTCCGTCTGCTCTCTAGAGAATGCAATCATAGCATGCCAGGCTCCCTGGCCATTTGGGGATCTGGACACCTTCACTAGGTATTAGGTTAAAGATGCAGAGATACACAAGAGCACTCGATGTCAAGAGATGACGTATCACCACTTTAGATACCTGCCTAAAACATCAGAAGGTCTGTGACCATGCTCATCTCTAATCAGCACCCTACCATTCTGAGGCCCTATACAAGAAGGTCGATACCCAAGTATGTGCGGTCACATACCTGCTGCATCTCTGCCTTTTTAGAGTGTGCATTTCTGCTGCTGAATATGCAAAAGGAGCAGCTCTGGTTTATTATCCTGGCTTGGGGGTGTGTGTACGTGTCTCCTATGCAGGACCATCTTTACTCTGAGCCAGAGTATTTCCCCTCACTTTTCTATGCCAGACCAAAAACTTTCCATAAGGGCCGTCTAGGGTGTTTGTGGGAATTCCTTCCTCTTGGTTACTTCAGTCTAGACTCAAAGCTCCTCATCAGACTCAATTCCTCCAGAACAAATAGAAGAGATGGCTCTTAATGGTGCATGTATATTGAGGTGGGAGGAGTTTGTGCTGCAGGAAAAGAGCTGAAATTATAGTGCAGTGGCTCAGCTGCTAGCATGGCAGCCCAGGGAGCACCCAAGACTGCCTTGTATTATTATACACAGGGAGCCTAACTTTTCCAAAGACAAATGGGCAGGTCCTGGAGATTTGCAGATGTGGTCAAATTGCTTCCTCTCCAGTCCTACTAGCAGTAGAGTTAGCTGTTATAGTTTCCTTCACCACCTCACCACTTAACCCCAGTGGGAGGCACCCAGGGGACAGAGCTAACATCTCTGCTTTCAGCCCGCAGAGAGCAGTGAGACACCCTTGATCAAGCACCCCCCTCCACATTTGGAGGAAGAAATCTGCAGTATGTGTGTTCTGCCTCCCTCCCCACTCTAACATTTCCAGCACCTTTTTTGCCTGTGTACTTACTTTTTCCACCTCGTCGCTCCAGAGCTGGTGGGGCCACAGAGCAACAGGAAAGGAGATCAGTGTTGGAGACTTCAAGAAGCACTTGGCAACAACAGCAATTGGTGGGGATACTTCACAGATGCAGCAGGCTACCTCCAGGAACAAGCCAGCCCTTCACCCAGCAGCAGCAGGCAGCCTTCTGCCCCAGACAGGACACCTTCCTCAAGGAGCCCATTTTGCACTCCTTCCTACCTCCCCCGACCCATATCCTCAAACTCAGGAGATGTCTACACATGGAAGATAGTCAGGACTCAATGTGTTGAATTGATACCCCACTTTATTCTGGATTAATTTCTTGTGTGGATGCTCTTATTGCAGAGAATCTCAGACTAAATTAAACCAGAACAATTTAACAAGACTAGCTATTCCAGAATGACTCCTCATGTAGCCAAGTCTCAATCTGACCCTCTGTGAGAGGAATCCTTGTAGTGGTCATGTACAGCACCTAGCACAATGGGGCTCCTAGACAGGGAGTGGGCTTCTACAACACAAGTATGAAATAAGCTCTGGACAGAACAGAATGCAAGAGCTGGGATGGGCAGAGGTGGAGGGATGGATAGAGTGAAAATCTCTGAACAGCAAGGTCAGAATAGCTCAACAATGCAATGATCTGCACCCCTGAAGCTAAGGTGGGGCAGGAGTTGAAGGAGAGCTTCTTCCAGAATGCTGGTGGGAGTGGTGGGGCATGGTGTAAAACTGAGCAAGGTCTGCAGTGAGACAGGGCTAGTGCAGACAATTCACCATGGCCTGAGGGGGGCATGTGCAGCCAAGTGAGTGGTTGTGACAGTTTAAAGGAGTCCCTCACCTCACTGATCCATAGCTTGGGAGAACAGAAAAAGCTACATGGAATCCAGGCTGGTCCAAGGTTCTGGCTAGTTCAAAGTATTCCATGGGGCAGGGGGCAGATATGGGTGTTTATAGCCAAGCTTGTCCTTCATAGGAGGAAGGCAACATTGAACCCCAGCTCCCCTTCCCAGGCCTGCTGGAGCTTGCAGCTTTGCCTCTGTCAGAGGAAGACTCCTGCCAGGAGTGGGTGAGTCTCATCTCCCATCCTCCCCACTAACTCCTGGGGTAGGGTAGCACAGTCAGCTGCTCTCTGGGATCTGGCTTGGAGGTATGAAACATAACAGTCAACAAAAACACAAAAACACACAGCAAAAGGAGAGGGAAGAGACCAGGCAGAAAAACACTGATCTACCCCAGAGGGTCCTTGGCCTTGTCTTTCCCCATGATGAGGGGTTTCCCACTCCAGCACAGCCACACACATAATTACTATTGACTAATGGGGGGGGCGGGGTGATACCAAGGAAGCTGAGACAAGAACTGCAGCAAGCTGGGAGAAGGGTCTAGTGGCCTGGAAGCCAGAAGTCTGAGCTCTGGCGTGGTAAAGCCTGAAATACTGAACTGGGACCTAGCTCTGAGTACTCCCTACCTAGGAGAGTGACTGAACTGGGGCTGGGGCATGGAAGACCAGTGTGTAAGGACTCCAAAAAACAGGACCCCAGGAGGGGAATTTTGGGGTTACTCATGGACTGAGTTCAGGGGACCTAATGAGAGGAGAAATTGGCAGCAGCTGGCCTTATGGATGTAATACACTCCTCCTTGCACTTGCTTAAGCTTGGCCACCCATAGCATTATCTTGATGTAGAGGAATTTGTAAGTTACTTTTGTAGCTACACTGTATGCTGTCACCACTTAGCATTTCCTGGTCAAAAAGTCCCAAATCCTCCTGATGCAGAAGTGAAGGCCCTTTTGCAGAAAGGCTTGGGCTAGATTGGCATTTCCAGCAGTAGAGGGCCTATGATACAAAGATCACAGTTTTGAATCTATCCAGTAGAAGGTAGTGGTACACACATACTAGCCATCTCACAATAATACCCTGCATTGAAAGCCAGAGCTGTTTGTGGCCAGTGATAGAGAGACTCCAGAAATTTGACAGCTCCATGGGGCTCTAGTGCCCTGTTCTAGCATTCCAGTCTCAGCACACAGGTTTGTCCATTGCTTTAAGTATGTGCTCTCCCTCCTAACCCTATGTATTTAGTGCACTAGTCACCAGTGTTCATCTTTAATCCAGCTTTGCGCTGCCTAAACCAACCCTGGAGAGCTTCCCCCAACCCCACACTTGGGAGAAAAAAATCAAGCCCAATTTTCTCATCCCAACCCCAGCAGCCATAGAAGACAGTGGGTGGGCAGGGCAAGAGTCCATGTGTGGACCTCATGCAGGCTGTTAAAGCAACACAGGGAAGACTAGCAAACACTCTTTAAAAGGCTTCTGTCAAGAGGCAGTAGATGGAAATCCCACTCTAGTACACATACATTTGTTTAGCCTTGTGGAGCACACATCTTCTGCCTCATGAGGTTTCCACAAGCACCAGCCCTCCCTTCTACAGGGTTTAGGTGGAGATCCCCTACCTAATGGGAAGGGTTATTCTAAGCAGGAATTCACGGGTTAATATTCTCATTCTCCTCCGAGATCTGTCCAGCCAGAAACAGCTACTTCCTCAGCAGAGTTAGTGACAGACGCTCAGATTCATGCTGCTCTTAGTAGGGAAGGTCTGACCTCTCCACCCCACCCATATACTACCAAAGTGTACCACTGCCCTTCACCAGATAGAATCTGTGCCATTTGCTCAAGGTTTTGAGGAGCCCAACTGGCTGAGCTTGTGAAGTTATCCAATTAGGACCCTGCACTTCTCTGGAGCATAAGAGAGTTCCAAGCAGGTGTGTAGCTGTAGGCAGTCATGCATTTCAAAATGCCTCAGCAAGGCACCAGATCCCTCCAGTGCCATCATGGGCAATGAGTGGCACAGGGCTTATAAGAGACCAGGAGAGGCAGAATGCAGTGCTACCTTACCTCTCTACCCCCTCCCACATGAAGGGAGACAGCTCAGCTGTTTCAGCAGAAAACGCCAACTGACATTCTCAGAAGCCTAGCTGGAGCCCAAGGAATGCTCCTTAGGGCTATGCAATAGGTTTTCCTTAGAGCCTGTCCTAGGAGTACAGAGCATGGTAGGAGTGGCCAAACCAGCATCCTCCAAGAAGGGAGACCTGATCCATTGGAGTGCAGATTATTCTGCAGTCTGAGAGCAAGGGAGAAGGGCTGCTCCTTAGCTCCTACACTTCAGCTCAGGACACAGCTGAGAGACTAGGGTAGGGCAGCCTACGAGTTAAGAATTTTCCCTAGGCACATCCCTCTGGAGGATCAGATGGGATGAGGTCATCCAGGACCATTGTATGCCTCTTCTCTCCCACAAATAAAGCCATAGACTTCTGAAGTCTGAGTCCAGCTCTGTCCAAGTTGCATCTGGCTTGCCCAGAATGTCTGCAGTTTAGAATCATGAGAAGCTGGGAACACGCTGACTCATTTGCTCATGCACAAAAACAAGCCTGTTACCTTCTGGAGACAGCAACAATCCCTCCCTCCAGAGAGGAGGAGGGAGACACAAAAGCAAGATTAGCTGCTACAACTGCAGGAGTGAAAGGGTTAACATCAGGTCACAAACAGCAGAGGTACATGGCAATTCAGCCTAGAAAAGAAGCAGAGTGACAGCACGAAGAGTTCCTTCCCCACTGGGATGCCAGGCCCTTTGGGATGGATGCTGGTATTCCAAGCTGGCTAGAGAAACCTCCACAGCTACTAAGGTGGCCTTGTCTGCACTGGGCAGGGAAGCTCAATTAGCATCTCTCCAGCTAGCCAGGGTGGATTAAGCCTTCCTAGAGGTACCACCAGTATCCCTGCTCAGTGCAGGCAGGGGCCAAGGTGGTACTTCCTCTCCATCCACCTTCTAGTTGCAGAATAAAATGTCACAAGCACTTGTGAATGCACAGAACAAGCAGTCAGAGCCCTATCACCGCTACAAGCACTTCATGGAATAGAGACACTTGCCAACCAACTCACTGGGTTAGGAGCGGTTATGGGCAAGGCCCATGTACAATTCCACTATTAATAGGCAAATCCTAAAGAAAAATCCTGTAGGAGGAGTTTGGATTTGACATAGTACAGAGTTTACAACCAAGCCTTCTATTACTTCAATTCCCAAGGCACACTAGTCTCAGAATTGGTCTTTTAAAGGGATTGACCTGCTCATTGCAGAGCTAGTTCTGTGCAGTGCTGAGCATGTTGTGGATAAGTCAATGGAGTTACATCAGAGAGGAGTTTGACCTGAGCTTTGAGGTGGGGAAGAATTCTATGGGCCAAATGCCATGATTAGGCATTAGGTATTGCAAGCCAAATCTGAAGTTAGAGTCTAATCTCTGGCTGCAAGTCATGGAAATCTATAAGACATGGATAGGTTGTGTCTTCCAAGAGCCTTGGCTTCTCAAGTCTATGGTCTGCAGAAGCACAGGGCATGCTCCAATATTTTGGTCTGATCAGAGATGCCAAAATGCTAGTAAGGAGCTAGTCCTGTTTTGCCCTCTGCTCTCCAGTACCCAAATTGGTAATCACAATACCTCCATTGTGATTAAAAGTCTCACCCTTCACCAAGGGAGCCAGAGCTGTGAATTGATTAGAAGTGCCACTCTAGAGGAGAAAGGAGAAATCTGCAGCAATTGCTCACTCAGTCTCTTCCATAAGAGATTCTTAACAAGATATAGTTACTGAATTGGCCTATTGGAAACAATGTTGTACCAGCATCATGATCTAAAAAGGTCAGGGCAGATTCCCTGTGATACCAACACTGATGTTTCAGCCCAGGCACTTCTCCCCAGTTTGGGTATTGCATATTAAATATGCTGAATTAACAGCAGCTAAATCACTCCCATGGGGCTGTGGTTTGCTTATGCATTGGGCTTCCCCATTTGGTGCCTATGCAACCTGTCTTCCAGCCTCCCAGTCCTAGGTCACTCTAAGGCTGATGGGGCATCAGTGTGGTTTCACAAGTGGTTCAGAAAGCAAGACAGTCACCAAGTTTTCAACATTTTAACAAAAGATTGGATATCGTGCAATGGGGAGCCTTGAGCAAAGCGCTGGACACTGATGGTTCAGCCACACTTGATGCAACATGCTAGAGAGGCAGTGGGCAACTCATCCACTCCCAGCACAACTCTATGTTGTCATCTAGCCACCAAGATCTCCCACCAGCCAGGGACTCCTGATGTGGGGGAACCAAAGCAGTGGGAAAGTTTTGAGGCCATTTGTCTTCCACTTCTAACAAAGTTAAAGGCCTTGTACTGTTGGCCTGCCATCTCTTGTACCACAGGCAGTAAACAAGCATTAGGAGTGGGACTGTAGGATTACCCCTTGCTTGATCAATTTAACTAGAAGCCTCCTGAACTTCAGTATGCTGGTGGCAGTCCTGATCTGGTCAGGGAGCCATACACACTATACTCCACCAGGGCAGCAACCCTGCATTAGCACCCAATAGACTATTCCATCCATGTGGGGGATGGGGGAAGCCAGCTCACAAAGGACTATATTCCTCCCTCTCCAGTTCCTGCAAGTGCAACCAAAACACTGGTAAAGGATTCCCAGTTTGGGTTGGGAAAGAACAAAGAAGGCCAGTAAATACTTGGCTGCCAGTCACTGACTATCTCCACCCACAACTTTCTGCCTTTGCCATCAAGGTTTATCTGCAGCACATCTCTGCTCCCACCACTAAGGGCAACAGTCAGGTATGAAGGAAGGAAGGAATCCTGGGCAGCCCATTTCACATTAAAATGTTGAAAACAGCATAATGCTGGGTCAGAGTTGAAATCGGGTTGGAAGAAACCAAGGTAAGAGCGTAGATGTCTAGAAGAGGAGGTGATCTTACCGCTGATGCGCTGGCGGAGAGAATGTAATTACGAGGTCTAGTCTCCTGAAAGTCAGGTACAGCCTAGGGAAGGGGGGAATAGAGTTTCATATACAAGTCACACAGAAGAGTCCATGGAAATCAGTCCTCCCAATGAATGGGAAAAAGGGCTGGCAGTGCCCCGGACATTAGCTCCTAAAATAGTGGCAGACACATTTGAGGTCTCCTAGAAGGTAGTGGGGTGTGAGGTAGCCTGACAACTGTGTGTTTGCTGCAAGGAAGAGATCATGAAAAACTTCCAGCTGAATGGAGGGCCTTGCATACACCAGAATCATCTGTCAACTAAGTGAGCAGTTACAGATCCATTTACACCAACAAGTTAAACCAGAGTCTGAGTGCTTTGAGCCTAGCCCTAGACATGAAGGCCATTTGTTCCTCGTCTGGCTGACTAATGTGGGAGGATTTTAAACAGTCTTAGCTAGACCCAGAGTGAAGACTCAAAACAATTCCAAGCCCAGTGTATACAGGGCCTTAGCTTCTCTTGTACTGACTCCAAGGTTCCTTCTCACCTACAACCTATGGATCTCACATGTTACAAAGGATGAATATGCAGCTAGTTCAGTCACAGAATGGGGTATGAGGAAACTTATAACTGGGCAGAGTCTGCTCTAGTGTCCTGCATTATGTTCATGAGGAAGTGCACTTACTCTACCCATGATACTGTTAGCATGCACCATGTGGAGACACTGCCTCATCTACCAGCTCCATCCCCTCCAGGGTCTATTTCTGCCAGAGGCACCAAACCTCTTCATTGTGCTCACATCTCTGGTATTAGCACCTTGAGACCCATGCTTTTAGTGGAAAGGAAGGAGATACAAATCACTCCACCACCACCACCACCACATCAAAACCTCTTAAGAATCCCACCTTCATTGTGCACAGGAGCATATCTGGTCCATCGCCTTGTTGGCGGAGGACTCTATTCAATAGCATTTGCAGACTCTACCTGTACTTTATGGAAGTGGGTGGGGAGACTAACCAAGCCATCTTTGGCCGTAGCTGGACCCCTGCTACTGAGGCAGTAGGACAGGAAGGTTAAACGGCAGATTCTTCCCTTTTGGCCATGTTCCACATTCCCATGAGATGACCATTTCATGCCCTAGTTACCATGTTCTCATTAGCCACTTCATCATAGAGCAGCTGTAGTTTAGATTGGGGGGGGGAAGGCACAATTTATCTAAGACTATATTAAACTGAAGGCCATAACAAGAGCAGCTGGCTCTAATGGATTGAGTGATGCCAGTTACTCTAGTGTGAGCTCCTCAATTTCTGATTTGCACAAGCATAACCGATCAGAATATGGCCCAGCAAGTTTTGATCATGCAGCAAGCCGGTGTGCGACAGTCATATGATCCAGCATTTCTAACCCCAGCTAGATCTCTATAATTTTCCGGGCCGAGTACATGCCACCCATACTAATCTTTTTACTGCACACCCAGCTTGACTCACATGAATTGGCCCAATTTGCTCCAATTAGCAGCACCACTGAGCAGATTCACAACTCCATGAGATGTGAGGGCCCAATTCCATACACAAGAGGATGCAGCCAGCCTCTCATCAATAAGGGATTTTACCTCATGGGTTTTATGGGGGTGAGAAGAGAATAACCTAAGCTGAAATGGGAGGGAGGGAACAATTAAAAAACCAAAAAGAAATGCATTTGCTGATGAGGTGTTCCTGAGTAGGGCACAGCTGACCAAATCCACACTCCCACTGGCCAGATGTGGAAGTTAAGAGGTGCTCTCTCCAGAAGACCAAGATTCTTATGCCTCAGTTTTCTGGGTAAAGAAGCTAAGTTGAAAAGATGTCCCCCCACCCTTCATGGCCATCCCTTTGGCTCCAGGATAGCTTCCTTGGACTCCCAGAACTGGTCTTGTAGCACATGGTATGGAGGAGTCAAGCAGCTATCATACCTGTGCACACTGGCAGGGTTCATTTGCAAGCAGTGATCAAAAGGGAACATGAAGACTGGATGAATACACCTCTCCTCCCCCCATCCCAATGTTGTGGTGGGGAAAAAGAGGGTAGAGCCCTGAAGCTTAAGAAGGGACAGTACAGCACTGCAGACCAAGTTCAGGCACCACCCATCATTGTCTAACTTTCACATCCTTCTTTCCCCAAGGAGGGAGACTTCTTCTCCAACCCCACACCCAATGTGGAGCCAGAGGTAAGAGCCACAGTCATGTTTGTACATGGGACCCAGCCTCCTTTGAACACTGCTTGCAAGAGGCTTTAATGGAAACTGACTGCACACTCCTGGAGGGGCTGTAGAGAACCAGGAGGTTTCCATTGTTTTTTGGGCACCCTTTTGTCAGGCAGCCACAAGCCCAGACTGCTGCCGGACACAGGAGTGGAGTGGTTTTTAAATGGGAGAGGGACAATGAGAGGCATTAAGGAAAGAAGTCACAGCACTATTAACACAGTTAATACTCACATCTCCCTCACACTGAGCAAAATTACAGAAAAACAAAACAAAGGTTAGTGAACAAAAACACCATCAACATCAAAGACAAAGCAAGAACCCCACAAAGGTTAGAGGGGACACAAGCTAACCCACGAGACAGAACAGCAACTCACTGATTTGGGGATACCAGCTTCAGAGGTTCAGCACCAAGAGAAAACAAAAGCCAAGGGGAACAAAGTTGACATGCACAAGATCTGCACTATCTGGAGGGGGACATTAGCATGAAGTTGGGAGGGACAGGAGTTACCCAGGAAAGGTAGGACACTAATGGAGGGGGTTGTTTCTGACAGTGGATTTCAGGTCAGGTTTTAAACATGTTAACCAACATGATTACACTAGAACCAATTGCTAGTTCATGTACATTTAAAACCAGACTAGAATCCAGAGCCAACATATCCCATGTTGGCACTTTGTCCATCTGCTACAAGGGCCTTGCACACAATAGTGACAGCCACAATAAGAAAGCACAGAACCCTCCCCATAGCTCTACTGAGTCCAGGTAATCAGTCTCCATAAACTGGGCTGGATAAGAGGATTCTTAACTATGCTGGTATCCAAGGTGGCCACCTGGGTCAGGATTGCTCATTACATTACATCTACATTAGATGACTAGTTACATTTCCAGGAAGCAGGGTTATGCATGAGCATCTGCATTTCTAGGGTTGAGGGTACTTGGGACTCAAGCTCAATATCCCAGCAACAAGGTTTGTGATCTCCTGTAACATGGTTTGTTGTAGCTGCAGCACTTAAGGGCCAGATGCCTGACCAAAAGTCACCCTACCAGAGCCTGGCTTACTGCTACACACCAGCAGAGCCCTGGACAAAGCCTAAGCCAAAGTCTTTTAGGGCACTGAGCTACTGAGTCATTGTCCAGAACTTGTGCTGCCTGTACAACTGAAGAGAAGAGGAAAAGTCTAATTCTGCTCCAAGAGAACAAGACAGGAAAAGAGAAGGGGTTAGCATTTGCTGACTATTAATCAAGTACCATTTCCAGAATAGCCTGGGGCATGATGAACTGGATGGGGTGTGTGAGTAGAAGGATGGGGAAGTGGTACAGACTTTCCACCACACTCCTATCTGAATTTGGACCCATACCAGTATTCACCATTTACCTCTTTGAAACCAAGATCATGTTCCTCACCCCACCCCCTGCATGTCTACACATGGGGAAATTAGTGTTTCTGAAAATTGTATATCTGGGAGAACAAGAGTCACCTTAAGTGGAAGCGGGGAGACGGAGAGCAAGTTTTCATGCAATCTCAGTTATTCCATGTTGGGTGGAACCACAGGCTCAGTGGCCAAACAATCTGCAGAGCAAGGGGAGCCGACTTCTCTTAGGGTATTGATAGCCTCAGGACTAAAGGGTGTGTGCAAAACCACCTTACCCAGCAGGCTACAGAGCACATGCATTCTCAGATGTTAGAACTGGGACAGACCTGTTGACTGAAGGCCTTTGATATTACCATAGCTACCCATGCTCCTCAGTTAGATGAGGCCACACAACAGGAACCAATGCTGGAAAGAGGGAAGGAAAAGTCCCTGGGACACAAGTCATCTGGGACATGTGGAGAAGCCAAATCAAACCTAGCTGCATTGATGGCTGGCATGATGGGTCAGGCCAGGACACCCATTCTGGTATTTTGTAGCAGGAAAGAGCCAGACTGGGTGACAAGGATTTTAGCTTGTTCTGACTGTGGCCATTAGTTCACTGGGTAGAGCTTGAAGCCTCACTGCAAGACTGAAGGCTTGAAGTTGTGTGGGGCATATCCATGTGTCCACTTTTAACTTTGGCTCTACCACAGATCTGTTGATCAGAATATTCTGAGGGGCCACCTACAGCTGCATCTGCACTAGCTTTTCCTTTCTATTTCCCCAACATGGGGCTACTGCTTGGCCTGTTCTAGCAAAGAGCATTGGTGTAGCCAGCACCCTGGTGTTTTAGCCATTGTGTGACCCAGGTGCAGGCACAGGCATCTGGTCAGAAGAACATTTGTTGGAAATTCTCTCCAATTGCTTCCATAGTTCTGTCTGAGTTCAGGAGTCAGAACAAGGCTCCCTGCACTCCAGTAACTGGACCTGGAGTTTGAGTGGTATTTGTCAAGCCCTGCCTTTCTGTTTCTGTAACTAGAGATTCTTGAACTAAGAAAATTTACCAGCTAATTCCCAAGCCAGAGTGGAGCAACCAGCCTGCGGGTTTTTTTTGCAGCTAGACTAGCAGTGCCAAGAGAGACTGGGCGCAGTCTCATCAGCAAGCGAAGCAGACATGACTTCAGAAGCCAAGGGAGCAGCTATCAAGAGGCTCAAGTACAGCCACTTTCCTGACTGTGTGCTTCACATGCTCCTTATTGGTGGAGCCCAGGGCAGGCTAGAACTTGCAGGTGGAACACTGCTTAGTTTTGAGCCCTCGTTTGAGATTCCAGGACTCCTGCAGGCTCCCAGTGAAATTTACAGTTAACCCCCACCTCCCCAGTGCTTTCAGTTGATTTTCTAGGGAAGAAGCCCCAGATTCAGCTTGGAGTCCCTATTTTCTGACTGGAATTTTACAAGCCTTCTGACAGGACAGTGTCTCTGGTTACTGGCACAAGCTTCACCAAGATCAGACTGGGTTGCTTAGTGGCAATCCCTCAGAACAGCTGGAAACCTGTGTCAGCTAATCAGACAGCAGGGTTTCTCAAGGACCAGATTAGACACTCACCATTTCCAAAGCTCCCCAGCAAGGCTGTGCCCATGAACCACTATGTCCCCTGCAGACAACAGGTGCTATACAGCCAGCGCCTCTCACCATGCTGAGTTATTCTCTTCCCCCATTTGTGGGAAAGTCACCCATACCCCTACCAGATGCAGTACTGATGACAAAGCAGGCAGTATAGACCAACTCTGGGCCATGAGAGCACTTGGCACTCCTCCTCACATGAGAGCCAAGCCCTGTGTGCAGAAAGGAGGAAAGGACTTATGGGAGAAGTTACCGATGCTTTTGCCTCAGCAGCCTTGGCTTTCTTCAATCTGGCCTTGCAGGCATCCAGATCCAGACGGCGGTTCTCCAGGATCCTCCTCTCTTTCTAGGAAAGGAGCAGAAGGACAAATAAGGAACAAGGTGCTTAGAAATTATCTTTCCTGCCTATGAGAGTGAGAAGCCACCTAGAAATCAAGCTGATTTGTTTGGCAGCAAGAGGGGGTAACAGCAGATGCACTGGCACCATTGGTAGGAGCTCTGGATAAGGATAAAGGACCAACCTTCAAGAGTGAGAAGCAGCTTCTGATCTGGCCAGCCTGGCTATAAAGGGTTAATTTATTGTCCTATCATCCCCACAAGGGAGACAAGTAGCCCCATTCCTCCCTCCCCACACACAAATGAGGGAAGCTAGTGGGAGAACTGGGATTAGAACTCCAGAGTTTGTAGCTCTTATTCCCCTGCCCTGACAGGGTTGTTAGAGGGTTGGAGGGGGTGGGGGGAGTCCTCTGGCCTTGTTTTCACCCCTCTCCCCCGTTTCCTGAAAGGGAAGAATGAATGTAGAGTCACAGGTGGGTGGACACTGGTAGTTCCCACCCCATTAGTCAGCTCCCCCTTCCTCTCCTACTCACAGAGATAGTTCGCCAGTCCCCTTCCAGGAAGTTGCGCAGAGGATTCAGGAAGTTGATGGAGGCAGAGTGCATAAAATCACGTTCGGCTCCCCCCAGGCGCTTTTGGGTCTCTCCAACTTTGAGTAGGGTCTTCCCTGCAAGTTGCCAGAGCCCAGATGGGAGAGGCATTAGCTTCAGCAGGTATTGGGTTAACACTATGCCTTAGCCTTATCCCAGTTGCCCAGCATGTTTAGGTTAGGATGCTCTCACACAGTACATTGTTCAGGTGTGTACACTGTGGATCAGCTGTGCTAGCTGGCACCTAGACCAGGTGGTTATGGCTCACTGCTTGCTGACAGCAAGCCAATCCTAGCCTAGCCAAGGAGGGGGCAGAATGTTCAGTCAGTGCTATGCTAACACAGTCCACCCTTTGTTTGAAGCCTCTCTCTACCATTGGCTCTTGCTGCAGCTTTGATATCTGCCTGCTGATGCACTTACTCCACTGCAGTCTTTAGTATCAGGCCTGCCCAGGAGCATGTGAGGCAGCCCACAATCTTTAGTAAGGGTATTATGGGACAGATTATTATAGCCCTGGGTGTATTTCATGGATGCACAAAAACAGAGCATCATCTAATTAAGAGGCACCAGAGCAGATAAACAAGCTGATGGGGTCTGATCAGGGCAATGCTGGCTGACTGTGGGTACAATTACAATGGCTCTGGCTGCAACAGGATGTGCTATGGAGCAAGCTATTGATTTAGAAGGCAATAAAACCCAGAGCTCACTGAGCTGTCACAGCTGAAAGTTAGAAGGGAAAGTCAATGTTTGATTTCAGAGTCTATCCACCTAAGAAGCAGTTGGGGTCCCTCTAGTAGGCTTAGGGTTCTCTGTTGGCTTTGAGAGGCAGAAAGGTGTTGTGTGTTTTGACATTAACCTGTCAGAACTTCTAGCTAAGGCTACAGGATAGCAAATGCCAAAATGCAGAGTTTGAGTCAGTATCCCCACCTCCCACAAAAGAAAAAAAAAGCTTTTTAAAAGAACTGTGCATGGTTCCCTTTAGGGTTTGAGCCTTTAAGGTTTATAGTTTCAAGCTTTCTAGCCCTCATGGTTGTGAAGAGATTTTCAATTGTAAAAGTGAAAATGAATATTCTGTAAAGCCTCTGCCAGAAGTAAAGTACTACTATCTGCAGCCATTTTGTCATATTCTTAGACATTTCACCTTCCAACTACTCACTGTTCAAACACAGTAGTACTATCTGCAGCTACTGCCCTGCATTTACTGCATCCTGCCAGGACATGCCAACTCCAGTAGCTACCCTGGTAAGTCTCCACACTCCCTCTCCACCCTATCAGGTAACCATTCAGCTGAGAAGAAAGTAATATGGGGAACTCACTGGTTCCCAGCCACTCTCCTCTCTGAAAAGTTTGAGGCAGAGCTAGAAATTAGATCTTCCTACTGCAAAAGGAGAGGCCCTTACCACTTAGGCTAAAGGAGATTCCATTAGCAATATAAGATCCATGATACTCAGTTCAGCTATTCCAGCTATGTGGAAGCCAGTGCCCCACAGTGGCCTGCTTGCCTCCTTTTAACTAAAAGTATGGGGGGGGGGGTAGGGAGAGTGTCTAAACCCAGCACTAAGGAGGAGACACACATTACTCAAAGCACAAGTTAGAAAGTGAAGGGGTGGGGGCGTAGGTTGGAGGGAGAGAGCCAATAATAAAATTTGAGCCATCAGAATAGATTGCAAGTAGGACTCACTGCAACTTTAAATGCCATCTTAAAGATGGTCTTTAGACACCACCTGTAATATGCTGCTGCTCCAGGGAGCTGCAGCTCATTTCCAGCATATGGAGATCTCTGGCTCCAGAGAGGAGAGTAGATTTACTTAGAGACTTTGCTCCCAGCATTAAACCTTATGGAGGGGAACTTGTGCCAATTTGTCTATTTTCCCATCTGTTAATTGGCTCCCTAGCCCCTGAGCAACAAGAAAGCAAAAGTTGACCAGATAACGATACGGAGAAGGAGGAAAAGAGCAAAGGCTGAAGGAAAAAAAATAGTTTGTTCAGTGGAGCCAAGGAGAATTAGACATGGCTTGAACCAGTTACTGGTCCTCTCTTCAATTCAGAAGTCTGGTAATGGCCCAATAGAGTCAGATAGATTGGAGATCAAGTTCTTAATACTATGGATAGGGAAAGCAACCCTTTGGGTCACATGACCACTATTAGGGAAGTGAATGGAGCAAACAGATTCACTTGCATTATCACAGCCCTTCAGATACCTTGTGTAATACCTTGGCCCTGTGTAATATGCATGGCAAAGCTGCTGGAACATGCATTTAGTTACAAGGTATTCACTCTGAAAAGCGAATTTCTAGAACCATTGGCTTTTCCTGTGGATTCTGCCACTCCTTTCTTATTGCCGATAAAGGCACAAGAACATTAGCAGCTGATCTTGCCCAATACCACTGCTGTGGCACCTCGGATGAAGCAACTTGAACCCAGTTGTGTTTAGGTGGGGGAACAGAGACTGAAGCCAAAGCAAGAGCTTCTGTGGATAAGAGCTTCATCCCAATATAGAAATAAAAGCAGCTGTGCACAATCACCATCTGAAGTGCTACAGCAAACCCAGCTTATCCACATTGTATAATGTGTTCCATCTGAGTAGTATCCAAAATTCTTTCATTTGAGAGTTTATCACCAAGTTTATCAGCAAGAACCAAACTGGAATGTTGACATGCTTACACAAGAGTGTATTAGATGGTACACAGTAACACCATAAGCTTTCCCCAGAAGCCTGCCAGCATTAACTGGCATTGGAAAACAGGAGGCATCAGGTCTCATATCTTTGGGCTGGGTGGGGAGGAGAGAATAATTTTAGGAACTCCAGTAGATTTGTAAGGACTGAACCAAGCACATAAGATGTTGCCCACTTGCCAATGCCACGTAACTCACCATATGGAGTCCCTGGCCCAAAGTCATTGGCTGCCTCCACCATGTACTGGGCCAGCAGCTCCCCATTGGTAACACGAGATGGCACCTTCCGGTCTAGTTTCTCATAAAGGAATTCTTCCACTCTGACACCTGGAATGAGAGTGCCCCAGGCTGTCACAAAAGCAACTAGGGAGAGCGGAGAGGGAGATGCTCCCACCCAGAGCCCTCACATGACAATAGCCAGTATAGGAGGCCACCATGCTTGAGACATAAGTGTGAGTACAGGGAGAAAGAGGGAGGTCAGTTCTCATTTCTTGCCCTCTTCAGAATCCACTGGGCAGGTTAAGGCTACTGAATGCCAACCAGATATTGACATACTCCAGCTTTCTGCCCATCCCTGGGGATGATGGTTGTGTCTCTGCAAGCACCACTCTCAGATTTCCCCCGGTAGATCTGATTCAGCAGAGATCAACTAGCTGTCGGGAATTTCTATTAACTCCATTGCTGCTGTGCCAGTTAGAGCACCAGCACTTTGTAAACTTGCCACAGAATCAGTGCTTACTAGGGTTTGGCTGCAGCAACACCTCAGTCTGATGCAAGATCTTCTCAGTCCAGTTTTTGGTGCAGTCTGCCTTGGCCAGAAGGTTTTCAAAGTGGGCATCTAGTTCAGTCTTCTCAGCCTGGCCCAGCTTCTCCTCTGTGAACTGCAGAAGCAGGGGAGAGGGAGAAGACATTAGGTCTGCTCCACTGAAGCCAGGGAGCTAAGCCATTTGAAGAGGTTTTGTGAGACCTGCCACGTCTAGCAGGTTAGACATTCCCCTAAAGGAATGTTCAGGGAATGAGCCCATTAAAATCCTCCTCATTACAATTCTAATGCTTTTTTTGTCCATAGATCTCCAAGAACCTTACAGGTGAGGGCAAGTATCATTGTGTACAGTCAGCATGGTAGAGAGCATTGCCATTGCTGAGTGACTGGTGGAAGAGCTAAAAACAGAACCTGGTCTGACCTGCATTCAGGACTAGCCTACCTCCCTTTAGGAATAAGTTATTAAAATCCAAATTAATTGGAGGCTAGAGTCTAATCAAACTGTTTCACAGTTCACATGTGAAGTACTAGATAGTTTGTGCCACAGATATCCCATTCCTTTATGCAGAATTATTAATGCGCTCCAAATTTAGGGCCCACTTCTGCAACATGCAGGCTTCCCTCAACTCCCACTAATACTGAGTGCCTTGCAGAGTTAAGCACTAAGTTTTCAGCATGGGGGAGAAGGTTGAGAGAGTCTCATCTCCAGAGTTTACCAGCCAACGTTCCCAAACATGGAAACTTTCTTACTGAGGTTCTACTACACAGAATAGTTTGTCTAATTTTATGACCAGGGAACTCACTTGCCATATGCCACATGCTGCTTCAGTGCAGCATCCCACCCCAGCTCCTTTGCCCAGACATTATTCTGGGCAGCTAATAAACCCTTCAGGGCAGGGGCCCTGGGAGACCTCTCAGCCTAGAGCAAGGGTTCTCAGACTTTTGTACTGGTGATGCCTTTCACACAGCAAGTGTGTACACTTGAGCTATTCTCTCCCCATCCCCACCTGGAGGACACATGAGCCCCAGTTTTTAATATACAAGTCTAGAGGTAAGCAACTTCTTACTCTATTCCATTCCCAGCTCTGCCTCCATTTTTATTTTTACCCACTTCTTGCTACCTATATAAATGGTAATATTAGCTACCATCATGAAGTGCTTTAAGAGCCTACAGAAGTGTTATAGGCTAAAGAGGAAGCCAGGTAATAACTCACTGTCAGATTTGGCACATACATTTTGCCTAGTGTTCTATTAGTTTAATGCCCTGCTCAAATAATCCCATCTATTTCCTCCTGCATTTATTCAGATAGAAAGCTGCATATCAACTTGATCAAACAAGCCCCCAAAAGGCCTGTCTACAGGATTTTAACATGCACTGATGGAAACTGGTTTTTATTAGCTCTAGAAAGGCCTATAAAACAGCTGGATGATAGAGAATGGCTCAAGAGACCATCCTCTGTTTATAGAAGGTATAGAGGTTGCATTCCCTTGAGACCTTTAATCCTTTCATAAACTTGAAATGCTTTACATATATCTACTTCAGATTATTGAGAAGTATGAACCCCTGTTGCTGGCCCTCTAATTCACTTTCTAGGCTATCAGAACCTGCTAATGTTCTTGAAACATTGCAAATACCTGGTACAATCACAGGATGAGATTAAGGACATGGAACCTTTTGAGTACAAAAGTCCTGCCTGATCCTCCCTATTCTACCACCCCTTCCTGGATAGTACTACATGGGGCTGTATAGCCCCTCTAGAGAGGAATGCTAGTATATACAGGGGATGTTAGGGTTTGTTCTGAGAGTCTTTGGAGCAAGTCCCACTCTGCTGAGGTAGGGAGAAATACTGAATGTGGACACAGCTAGAGCCATTTCAGTACACCGCCTAGAATAAGTGATAAATAGCAAAGTGGAACTGGCACGTGATGTGGAAATGCAGGTAGAAAAACCTTTTAGCATCCAGTTACCAGCCACATGCAAATTTTAGAGGCCAGAGATACCTAAAACCCACAGCAGGGCTGTTTACACAATGACCTGTTATGTCTGGATCATGCTAGATTTAAAGAACTATCTGCTGAAGTTGTCATGTGTTGCAAGATCTGTTGGATCAGTGGAACAATTAAGCTACCCCCTCCAAATCAGGATGGGCAGAAAAGCAACAGGAACAGAGTTTGGGGGTGGGGGGGGGATCTGAGGGATGGGGACAGTTTCAGCACATCTCTATCACTTGCATTGCCTCCTACCAAGGTAGGCTAGTACTGTTTAGACAAGGTTGAAGTCTTTCAGGTCTAGAAATCTTGGAGGTCATTTGTAGCAATCATAGTTACAAAGCTTTAAGACTGAATTGTGATCCAAGGTGGCTGGCCTTTTAAGCCCTCACAACAGCGGTTCTTGGGGATTTTTGTATTACCTGAGTTTGAGAGTTAAGTACCTAGCACTTCCACAGCTCTTTCATCCACAGATCTCAAAGTACTTTATGAACGTGGGCAAGCATTACTACAGAGGGGGAGAACTAGATACAGAAAGGTTAAGTGACTTGCCCAGAGCCACATAGGGATCAGTGGCAGAGCTGGGTGGACTGTGTTCTAGTCCCAACTCCCAGTTTGGAGCCATAACCATGGAACCATGCTGTCTCCCCTTTGAGAGGCAAACAGGAAAGTGGGAAGTAGTACTTGAGCTGGAGGATTTTTGCATTAAATCATGTCTGATTTTCATGAATGAAAGCAGTCATAAAAGCAGCAAAAAAATCTTTGCATTATTTCTCTGGCAAAACTGTGTGTGATGGGGCATATAAACCCCATACCAGTTAGCCATAGGTTAACAGGAGCCTGAACCCAATTACAGTGATCACTGGGTGGCACCTGGAAGGGTGTTAGGCATAACTGGTGATCAAGCTGAGCTGGGTCTTCATAATAGAAGCACAGGACCATGAGAAGGAAGGCCAGGGAGGAGACCCAGGTGAGGTAGCTGGCTGCTTCTAAGGCTTCTGTCTCTTTAGCCTAAGAGAGGAGCCTGAAGCTGGGAGTCAGACTGGAGGGGCCTTAGCCAGAAGGCAGTGCTCTGAAGTAAAAAGCAAGCCAGAATTTTGCAGGCAGTAGCTTGAGCCTCAGCAAGAAACACAAGGAAGGCATGTATGGAACCTGGAAAGGAAGCCTGGAAAGCAGAGGTCCCCAGGTCCTGATAGAGGCAGGGAACGCTGGGTGTGAGCAGCTAAGAGATAAAGGCTACAGGAGATGGTGATTCTCACTGCAGTAGGCCTGAAAGACAGTTGAATAGGGAGATGAGACAGAAGGTACCAAGACAGTGGGAGGCATGGGGTTCTGCCATAGTGAGCCCAAGACAAAGTTTGATCAAGTGCTGGGAGTGGAATGGGACTAGAAGTACTGGAGGTGGGATTTCTTTGAGTGGTCTCTGTTGAAGATCCTGGGTGAAGACTTGGGAATCTTGGTAAACCCCAGGAAGTGAGGCTGAAGGGACTGGAACTTTGGGTATTGTTGTGGACTTTGAACTGGAGAAGCCTGGAAGGGGTGGGAACAAAAAGTGTGACTGGCACAAGGGCCAAGTCATACAAGGCAGACTGCCCCAGGGGTCTGCCCCAGGGGTTGCTAAACAGGAAAGCTGCTACACCATGCCCAGTCTCAAGCACAAAGGAATTCACACTTCCACATGTTGACTAAGAATTTTTCCTGCTGATAGCAGAATCCATATTATCTGCATTTAAATAATCTTAGCTACAACTTAGCCAGAGTCACCATAACAGCAAACTAGGGCTTCCCCAATATTTGGCGCTAGGCTATCAGCACTCCTTATTTATTAGAGCTTTTAGAGATCAGAACACTGGGGAATCTTTGGCACTCCCCTGCTGAGGCACTCTTCCCTTCCAACCGGAGAATTTCTTATCTCAAATTTAAGAACCTGAATGAAGAGTCTCAATCCCCCTCATTCCCAGAAGGGCTACAGATACCTGTTGTCAAGGTTCCTCCCCCACTCTGAACTCTAGGGTACAGATGTGGGGACCTGCATGAAAACCTCCTAAGCTTACTTTTACCAGCTTAGGTTAAAACTTCCCCAAGGTACAAATTAATTTTATCCTTTGACCCTGGATTTCCACTGCCACCACCAAACTCTAACTGGGTTTACTGGGAAACAGTTTGGACATGTCTTTCCCCCCCAAAATCCTCCCAACCCTTGCACCCCACTTCCTGGGGAAGGTTTGGTAAAAATCCTCACCAATTTGCATAGGTTGTTCTCAGATCCAAACCCTTGGATCTGAGAACAATGAAAAAGCAGTCAGTTTTCTTACAAGAAGACTTAATAGAAGTAAAGGAATCACCTCTGTAAAAATCAGGATGGTAGATACCTTACAGGGTAATTAGATTCAAAACAGAGAATCCCTCCAGGCAAAACCTTAAGTTACAAAAAAGGTACACAGACAGGAATAGTCATTCTATTTAGCACAGTTCTTTTCTCAGCCATTTAAAAAAAATCATAAACACATACCTAGCTAGATTAATTACTAAAAGTTCTAAGACTCCATTCCTGGTCTATCCCCAGCAAAAGCAGCATACAGACAGACACAGACCCTTTGTTTCTCTCCCTCCTCCCAGCTTTTGAAAGTATCTTGTCTCCTCATTGGTCATTTTGGTCAGGTGCCAGCGAGGTTACCTTTAGCTTCTTAACCCTTTACAGGTGAGAGGATTTTTCCTCTGGCCAGGAGGTATTTTAAAGGGGTTTACCCTTCCTTTTAAATTTATGACACCTGTGAACAGCTTTATGTAGGAAGGGCCATATTTCCATTTCCAAAACGGTCTCTGCTTATTCCCCAGTCTAGAAACTCCTGCCAAGCATCTGCACCAAGAGGGCTGGTGTGTTTGATTGAGGTCTCTCAGAAGCCATTTATGGTTTTTAGGTTGATTACACACCTGCTGAAAAGTCAGACCTCTTCCAGAGACAGCTGGCTTCACACAGCCTGCAGATGAATGGCTGTTGCATTCCCTTTAGCACTGCCTCCTCTAGGCTTTCCAGTGCTTTGGGACTTCACCCATTACTTCCACAGGGAAGGCATCATCTCCAAGTGTCATTGCCTATTTATAGCTCCGGTGCTACTTCCTTAAGTAAACATCTCTCTCCCTCCCCAGTCTGCTCCATTTGACAGATTGGTAGATGGACTGCTCATGGCCCCATACCACACAATAGCTACAGAGTCTTAACACTAAGTCCTTCAATTCATGCATGCAGAAAAAGTTGAACAGCCTATTGCTTTGTCTTGCAGTCTTCCTTCTCACATGTGCTGGATGACTGTTGCAAACCCATGCTACAGAAGGAGGAAGAAGGGCAGCTGACAGACCCTGTGACTCAAGTGTATGTAAAAAAGTGAACTTTCAGATTTCCCCGAGTGTTGCAACACACAGTAGCAAGTTCAGAGGCAATGCATGATTTGTCATTAAGTGGATGAAAAGGCATCCAAGAGGCTGTACTTCACATACAGCAGAAGTGGCTACTTTAATTTGCCTATTCTTGGCTCTGCTAGTTGTGTCCCATTTTCCCCCTCCAAACCTCATATGTTTCTCTTCAGGCCCCTCAGGATGTAAGTTACACCAGCTGAGAGTCCATTACACTGACGGGGCCAGATTCAGAGCTGGCACATACACTACACTAGTGTATCTCCTAGGAGGATAGAGGAAGGTGTAAGTTCACTTACTTGATTCTGAACACCTTAGAATTGCACTTTCCCCAGAAATCTAAACCTTGCTTTGGGGCCTGTATCTACCCAAAGTGTCTCCCATGTGAGACTACTTCTAGAAGACCCAGAATAAACTGCATCTAGAAGCAGCTGTGCCAGTATCCTATGACTGCTACACAAAAGTGGTGGGGAAGAAAACAGCAGACATTATCTACAATGTAGCAGAAGGCCTTTTCCCCCCTGCCCTGGCACTGCTCCCTAAGGATGTGAGGTCTAGGGATAACCCACAACTCCTGAAGTCCAGCTGCTAGGTCCTTCTATATCCATTTACTGGAACCTGATTGTAAGAGGAATTGGTCCCAGGCCTGAAATAATTCAACTACCTCCTGGGAGTCTGTATGCACTGCACATTGCCAATTGGTACATAAGGATCAGCTGATTCCAGATTTTTCCTTTTCCTGTCCCCCAGGATGATGCTCATGCACCTCTGACCCACTTAAGTATCTGGGCCTGTTTTTGTGCAGGGAAGCCAACATGGTAAATGAATAATGCAGTGCAGTCTTCCACTTAGTGCTACTCTCACTCGACCAGGGAAGAGAAGAGTCATGCTGCATTCCAGGGCCTCAATAATTCATTGAGGGGTTGGGTTTCCTCTTGGAGGCTTGGGCAATCAGCAGGAATAATCTGTGCACTGTTAGTGCTTATGGAGACAGAAGCACAGTGAGTCAGTTGATGGGACCCCTCAATTGGGGAAAGCCTGAATGAACAATGGGGGTTAGGAAGAGGGGCTAGCAGGCTCTGCACAGCAGCTAGAACAGCAATCAAACCCCTGGGGACCTGAACTGCAGCTTGCTAGAATCCCCATCAATTCTTGTGGGAGACAGAGGAGATGCTATACTTCCAGCATGGGAGGAAGTCCTTTTGATGCTCAGGAGTAAGGTATTAGACCATGTCCTAGAGATAGAGGTTCTGTCCACAGCCCTCATGGCTCAGGTAGCAGACAATCACCTGTGGTCAAACATGGGATGTACCATTTTCTTTGGTCAAGTAATTTAGTGTCTAAAAGCTTCCCAAGGTGGGTCAGTGGCACCTACTCCCTGAGCTATACCTGCACCACATTAGTCATACACTGACATATGCAAGGCCTTGACATTTACAGCTTTAGCTGAGGAAGTTACAATCCCTTGGAAAGCCACACTGCCAAGCATCTGTAGAAGATTTCTGCCCTTTCCTCCTTAACACGGTGCTCTGAGAACATCTTGCTGTACAACACTCAAGAGGGCAGGCCCACGTGAGACTGGGGAAGATGAACTGAGATGTAAGGCAGAGTTAAAGTCAACGTAGAAATCTTAAATTTAGATTTCTTTACTTTTAGTGTTGAATTTTTACTGAGATAAGGTTTAAGGTGATATTCCCCACCTTAAACCTTAAAACAAGCAGCTTAGAGGCCTCTGAAATTGAAAATGTGGCTCTACTTGCCAGTAGCTTGTAGAAGATATGTGACAAGGCTATATCTTGGAGGTCCTACCAGTGGATTTTACACAGTGCCTGTGGCATTGTGGAAGCCAATAGCTCTTGGCTGCTGTGACCTCTGCTATTTCAGAGACCACCCACAGAGGCTTAATAAAGTTTGACACCTAAAGAAACTAATCTAGGCAAGCTTCATCCAACCTAGGCAGTTCTATTACAGAACCTTCACACTGCACTCCCTCTGTGGAGCACCACTTTGAAAAATGCTACTGCAGCTCACAATATGCCCTCAAACTGAGGCCTAAACCCAGTTTGCATCAAGCTCCATACATAGCCTTCTTAGCCAGCCATGAGTCAGAGCAGAAGAATGGGATCCAAATTAAGTGCTTGTGTTGAAAGGATATGAAAGCCATTCACACTAGGCTAGTCTTGCAGATGCTGGTATAGTGTTAAATCCATTTTAAAATGCCCCTTCAATTTTTTAAGTCTAATTGAGTATACATTGCCTATATTTGTTACTGTCAGAAGGACCATTTGTGTCCGAACAAAACAGATAAGAGGCTGACCTAATTGCAAAAAACAGTAGCCACACAAGATCTACTTGATCCTGCTTAAAAGACTGTCCATTGAAAGTACTTCCTATACTTTCTTTCTCCATGTCATTGATGTTGGGAATGGGGATACCCTTTTCAAAAAGGAAAAATAAAAAGAATTGAGCCTCACATCTGGCTGCTAGTATTAGTTGTACTACTGAGGGTTAGTGTCTCAGAGTTTATGGGTTAATGATGCATATTATGCATTATTTGAACTTTAACAGATAACCAGTTTCCATGAATATAAAAAAGTAAAACCAGGCACATCTGCCCAAGTAATTATTTCTAGAAACCTCTGAAGACCCTAAAGTGTGTTCTATTTGTGCATAAGAATAGAGAAACATCCACATTTGCTACCCTGGCAGAGAGACTAACACCAGCCACTTGTCTGCTTTGATGTTCAGAACAGTCCCTTTTTAATAATATTTGAGATTCCCATTTCTATGGCAACAGAGCCCACTTACAGATCAGTCCAGGGCCTCACCATCTCCGAGAACCAGCATGTCTGTTATTCTGATCAAAGGAAAATTAACAGAATGAACTGTCTGAAGACTGTCAACAACAAGCTGTGCCAGAAAGCATCTCCCACATCCAAAGTGTCCTCCAGAATCCCAGTGCTCTGCATCCAGTCTCTGGAGCAGGAAAAGCTCAGGATAGTCCATGAAGCTCAGGTGGTGGCAATTGTGGTGCAGGAGCACAGCATGGACTGTGGTACATCTCCATGCCAGGACCAGGCCTCATGCAGGGAGGCCAGTGCAGTATTGGGAGGTGTTGCGCTGTTAGGGCCCTCCAACATCCACAGCAGAACTGTGTCAGCACTAGAGTTTAGCCATAAGTACTGCTAGCAAGGTTATGGGACTGGTGTGCTCAGAAATTTTATTTTAAGGGGGGGGTAGGACGACAGATGTGTTATAGGCAAAACACTTTGGATCTCCTGGTGCATTGGACCCATTACATGAGGAGTCCTTCCCCAGTCAGTCTATCCCCCGCCCCCAATTTATGGAGCAGAGCAACAGTTGATTATGCTGCAGTGTTAAGTGGTTTATTGTTTCTCAGACTGAAAGCTTAGTCAAACTGTAGTGCAGTCTTTTACCTATTACATAACTAACACAGCTTACTGGTCTGCACACCAACAGAGTAAGATCACACCTGTGGGGCTCAGCTCTGCAGGGAGGGAGCCTTTCTGGACTGTGCAGTCAAGCTAATGAGATGGGGGGAGGCAGGCAGGGACATAAGGGACTCCCTCACAGCAAGGGAAGGCAGCTGCCAGAGAGCTCCTAAGCCATTCAAGAAAGGAACCCCATTTGCTAGCAACTGCCTTCACCTGCAAGCCTTCCACTAGTCTTCAGCCTCCTATTCCAGGGCAAGGCCAGGACACTCTCCCTGCTGCTGTGCTGAAACTCAGATCTAGTTGCTGCCTCCTGCTCTGTCCTTCTAAAGGGCAATAGCATAACAGTCAAATGAGGCCCACTCAATGTTGCCTTATAGGGAAGATGAGGAAGGAAGAGACTCACCCAAGATGCGATAGAAAACAAGATGCCAAGAAGGGGACTAATTGTCATGTAAAATTTACCTTTTCTGCCAAGATGCTGCACAACTTCAGTACTGCTGAAGCCACCTCTGCTTGAACCTGCAGTATCTGGGGCCCATGGCTTCATCTACACTGGGAAATTTACAAGCCCTCCTTGCTTCAGAGGAAAAAGCAAACAACTTTGCCTATGTGCAGGGGTCAATGGCGTTCAGGGACCTGTTGTAGCACTATAAGAGTTCAGCAGAAGTTGGTCACAGCTCTGTTTGAGCTCAGCTAATTTTGTCTATGTCATGAGGCAGACTTTTTACACAAGACTCCACACACAATTTGATGGGGGCATGGTGTGGTTGTATTTGATGCAGGATCGGATAAGAATGGTTTTTACATTATGGACACAACCAAGGGGTATCCACCCTTAAGAGGGAATGTTCCTTTCCCACATTCTAGTTGGGGATGGAGATTCTATGGGAACAGGAGTTAAAGCTCCACTGTCTGGCTAGTGGTTCACTCTCAGACAGCCTGTAACATGAGTGATAGCTGAGTACATAATGGCTAGTCCATTTGCCTCCCAGCCACTGCATTTCCAGAAACATTTTGTTAAATGCCTTGAGCAGCAGGAAGCAACACCAGGTGCTTTACAAAACTGAGTTCTAGTCTAGCCAACTCAGAGTCCCTTCCCCAGGAAGTTTGCTGTGCTGAAGAAAGGCAGCTACAGACCTGCTCTCCCTTCCACTCCCTCAACTGTAACAAAACAGCAAAGATATCCAGGGGGGGAAAAAAAAAAACAAAAAATCACATGCTACCTCTGCTCACAAGCATTTACCCCTTGGTGGGTGTATATATCTGCCTGTCTGGCACCATGATGTAGGAGTCTATGCTGTGACTAGCTTTTTCATCCAAATACCAGGGCTCTACTTGGACACAACTCAAATGGGACTAATCTCACTGGTACATTTTAGGGGGAGGGTTTTTCATGAGCACTATTCAACACACCCTATCCTCTCCCACCTACCAAAAACTCAGAGTCACTCCCCTGGTACCAATTGCCCTATGCTGCTTTGTTTCTTTTAATTATGCCTGTAATTAATGTGAATATTCATATTCACTATATTAAGTGGGCATAGTAGCCAAGAGAAATGATTTATAAACTCCTCTTTGCGCACTGAAAATCACTGATGTGAAGAACTGCCGATTCCTAGGCTGGCTCCTTCCTACACCCTGTACAAGTCTTTGATAAATGATCTTTAGAAGGCCTTCCAAATCTAAACATGCCATATCTTGGTAACAAAGGGAAGGAGAAATGTTGCAAAGATATTTGCATGAGAACAGGATCGTTAAGCTCTCCATCTGCTCCTTATTCTGTACCTGAACTATTCGTCTTCTCACTGCATCTGACTCATTGCCATAATAGACATGTTTACAATCAACTAGCTTCTTGAGGAGCCTGCATTCTTCTGTTGACCTGATGAGATTTTGAGCTTACAAAGAGCTCTTCATCTCTCACCAACAAAAGATATTACTTCACCAACCTTGTCTTATATCCTGGGTCCAACGTAACTACACCACTGCATGCATTCGCCTGTTTCAACAGACAAGTATAACATACCTACCCAACCCCCCCCCCCCCCAAGTTAAGTGATAGAGAGCGCCCAGGTCCTACATCAGAACTGTCTTAATTACGTTTCAGTTCCTGTTAAGCCAGTTTAAAAACTGAACAGAAAGTTCCACAGACCCTTTCTTGAAGGCTATAGCCAGGACATGGGAAGGAACAAGCTTCAAATTGAGCTGAAGCTAGTCAAGAAGCATGCATCCGATGAAGTGAGCTGTAGCTCACGAAAACTCATGCTCAAATAAATTGGTTAGTCTCTAAGGTGCCACAAGTACTCCTTTTCTTTTTTCAAGAAGCATGGAGTCTTACCACCTACTACACTGACTGGGGTTGTGCAACTGGCTACCCTTATAGAACCAGATTTTGTTCAACTAAGGACCACTCTGAAAACATGCCAGGAGGCAAACAGTAAACCTAGTTTGCCAAAGCTGGGCCATGTTTCAGTCAGTTACCCCAGCATTCAGTGCTCACTCAGATCAAGCAGGATTACTGCATGCCACAGCCCTTCTACAGCTGTAGGAAGGGAAGTCAGACATTGTCCCAAGTTCCCAGCAGGGTACTTGCAGGCATCTGCTATTTGACCTCTTGTACAAGACATGATCTAACATCACGACCGATCTAGCATGACTCCAAGAGCAGGGATCACATCTCTACTTCAGACAACCTTGCTTTGCTTTAGAACTGCTCTCCAAGAACATGGGGCAAAACACAGCCATTTTACCACATGTACAGGCACAGTTAAGACCATCATTGCAGAGCTAAAGCTTCTCCTTAAGAGTTGTGATCTAATATTGCACTACAGCACCTCTAAAGCAACTCAAGCTACTGTTAGTCATCCTTCTCCCTCTTGCTCTGCCACCCCTTTTCAAGCCACCTCTGTTTAAAATGTGAGGTCTCTGGGATAAAAAGTCTTTGTGAAGTGCCTTGCACATTTCCAGGTACTGCATGGACAATAAGAAAAGGAGGACTCGTGGCACCTTAGAGACTAAAATTTATTTAATGCTCAAATAAATTTGTTAGTCTCTTTGAGCACTGAATAAATTTTAGTCTCTAAATAAATTTTAGTCTAATGAGGTGCCACAATTCCTCCTTTTCTTTTTGCAAATACAGACTAACACAGCTGCTACTCTGAAACCTGCATGGACAATAGAACTCTGGCTTACTAAACTTGTCAAACAAGGCAGCAGCCTGCTGCCCCCTGCTACCAAAGGGGATGTAGTTTACTTAAGCCCTTCCTTCTCAATGCTCCCAGATTGTTCACCACCATTCAAGACATTGCCCAAAGCTTGGTATTCTTTGTGTGTGTGTACACACACACCTTATTCAGAGAGTGGAGTTACAATTCAGATATAGAATACAAGCAAATCACTGATAAACTGTTAACACCAGCTTTCTCTCTGATCATAACCTGCACTTTAGTCTCTTCATTGCACGATTTGTCACTTACTTTGCCTTTCTATACAGCCCTCCATGCAAGAATCTCAAGATTATATACAAGCAATATAGGGCTTTGGTGCAACTGCACCTGCAACGATGCTGAGTTCCGAGTACCCCATTTCCAGAATGGAACACAGACCAGAGGTGGGATAATAGTTTGAAAAACAGCAACAAACTGATGAGTGGACTAACTTAGCAGGAAGTACCAAGCAAGCAATTTGGTGGTAGAAAAAAATAATAGGAACTCAAATCTCACTCATATGCTCTAGCATTAATCAGTTTCCTCTCCAATGACCTGAGGCCCACCACCATACAAAGGAGGGTGCCAGCCTTTAGGAGTTTTGTTCAAGCTGCTCCTAGTCTGGGGCAGGGGAAATTCTTCTTGCCTGCTTGAAGCAGACACCACAGTCCGACCACCACTCACATGCAGGGACTCAAAGCTGCTTTACAATAAATAGTCACTGGAAATGCTAAACTGAGGTTACCCTCCCTATTTCTCATTACAATCCTAGCCCTCTTTTTCTGGCATTCAATGGAAACCAGAGAGGCACCTTCTTCAGGGGTAGAAGAGGATTTGTCTAGTTCACACTTGACCTAGAAAGGTGTAGACTGGAATGCTAGTGCCTACCACATAGGCAGCTTCCCCCACAAGTGTTCTCAGTCATTCCAATACTCCCACTGACACAAGGGAGGAGTCACTTCCCTTTGATACACCCCCAAAATGTCTTAGAGTGAATGTTATATATGCTAGTCTGTAGTGGAGGCTAACAGGAAGAGTCTCCCGTACAAAAACCCTAACCATAATTCAGGATGCCTACTAAGATGGAGAAGCTATAGGACTAGAGAACAATGTTCATAGTCAGGATGCTTATACAGGAGGCTCTTGGTTTTTATGTCCCCCTACTTCCTCCCACTCCTGTCCCAGCATTTCTAGTTATGGGTCTTGCTAAGAGCCGGGTCATTCTACATGCCAGGCATGGGGAGTGAGAAGTCCACTGTCATCTTTCCACATACTCCCAGGCTAGGCTTCAGGGGCAGGACAGAGTAGCGTAATGGGCTCACGTCTCCTTCAGGAGCAGGATGCCCTGGGGCATAAGGATAAGGAGAGAATCTACTTGACACACACACACCCCGAATGCGCTGCAGCCGTGCCCCAGAGACCCCCCCCCCCCCGCCCCAAAGATTCAGCCTCACACTCGCTCTCTTTGGGAGCCAGCCCCCCACACAACACGGGTTCGAGCCAGAGGTTTGCCTGCTGTAGCGCGAGGCGAGGCAAGGCAGCTAGTTGCAGGGGGCTACACCGCACCAGGCTGCCAAGCAGGGGAGGGGGGGACCCCTCCCCACCCGCTCCTAGAGGCGGGGAGGCCCGAGGCGACACAGAGCAGCGGGGGCTCTCTCCGCCTTCAGCCCCTCACGGGCCAGCCGGACGCCCCAGGAGTGAAGACGCCGCTTTCCAGGGAGGAGGGGACCCGCCGCCCGACTGCAGAGCCGGCGGTGGCGGACCGCGAAGAGGGGCGGGAAACCCCAGGCGTCGCCAGAGTGTTTTCGGGGGGCGCGGGGGGAGCTGAGAGCCCCAAAACAGCCCCTTCTAGGATCCCCCCGCCCGCCCCGCGGGGATGCGCAGCCGGAGGGAGCCCCGCCACCCCTCCGCGCACCTGCACGGCCCGGCTGAAGAAGACCCCCGCGTCCGAGGCCAGCTTCTTCATGTTGAAGTCCATCTCCCCGCGCGCCGCCGCGGGCGCTCAGCTCCAACGCCTCAGCCGGTAGAGAAAACTAGAACGAAGCCGACTCAGCCCTCGGCGCACCCGCCCCTTTATAGGGCCCATCGACGCCCTCTGGCATCCTCGCGGCTGCCTCTTAAAGGGGAAAGTGCCCGGCACGCCAGCCCCTGAGGGGCGGCCTCGCTGTGGTCCTGTGTGCCATGGCAGCTTCGTGCAAGCCCAGGCCGAGGCCCATGGACGCAGCGCCGGAGTCCTATTGGGCGGCTGTGTGGGCTCTGGGGTAAATAAGGAACCTCAGGATGCCGCTAGCTGACGCTGCCCTTTTAAGAGAAGCTCCTCCCCTTTCCTTCTCAGCCTGCCAATCACAGTCAATCAACACTATGTATGCCGTCCCACAGGGAAGACTGCTCATTGCTGCTCAACCGCACACGCCGCTGCCTGGCCAGGGCAGCCAGCTGATTGGTCCGCCCCGGAGCAGCACGCTGTTCTGATTGGCTGGCGGCGGGCGGCCTCCTACGGGTTCCTCCGCCTGGTGGCTGTCAGGCTAGGCTGCGGCGCGCAGGGGAAGGAGACGCTGCCCTTCCGAAGCCATGGGATGTGCCTGGGTGAGAACGGCTCAGCCAGGGCTGCGGGCTCCCCCTGTTGGAGGTGGTAGCGCCCGGGGTGCCGGGGGATGCGGACTCTTCCATTCGCGCGGAGGGGAGGGTTACTGTCTCTCTGCTGTAGGGGGGACTCGATGGGGCCAGGGGCAATAGGGACCAGTGGGGCGAGCAGCCCCGGGCTGGGTTGGCGCAGCCCCCCAGCACCTCTCGGCCCCCCGGGACAGCTGCCCGGGGGCTGCCCAGCGCGGGGCCGGGGGTTCGTGCCGTGCTCGCTGCGCTGGGGATCGGTGGCTGGCCGGGGGGGCTGGGGTGCGCCCTGGGGACGGGGCTGTGCCGCGCTGGGGTTTGGCATGGAGCCGCCACGGAGGTGGCCGATTTGCGCCGGCCTCGGTGGGGTTTGTGCCGCTGCAGCCGTGGTGGGGAGGCCAGGGTTAGACGCTAGGGGAGCTGGGTGCCTTCATAGGGCAGGGAGGTGGATGCTGCACCGTGGAATTGATTCTGGGGCTAGAAGGAGGCAGCCAGAAAGGAGCAGCTTTGGAGCAGCGTCTGTGCAACACTGAAAGTTAGGAGGGGGCAGCAGCAGGGTTAGGTTCCCACAGTGGGGTTCATAACAGAGCACTGCGGGAGATGCCCCCCACTTCTAGAGTTTATGGGAGTTTGTGCTGGGGAAGTATCTACCTAATGGCTTATAAGAGAGTACCCAAGGAGGTTGGTGACCCATGCTCAGCTTTGTATTAGGGCACCTCAGGCAATATCAGAAAGGGTTTCTGGGGTATGGTATCTGACTTACTGTGTCCCTGAAAATAGTTTGCATCAGTTTTAAATTTATGCTTTATAAGTAATTGAACCCAGCATCCCGCAGTAATGGACACGAGAAATTAAATCGCCTTAAATTATTACAATAGTAATAAATCAAACCATAAAACAAAGTAATTCCAAAAGACCTGACCCTTTAAAATCCTTAATTTTCTCAAAAGGCATATTAATTGCCTTAAGCTTATAGCCCAGGAGGGTATACTGCATTCTTTGTTAACTTTTGTCTAGGACTCTACTGGAATGTCATAAGAAAATAACTGTCCTATACTTTGTTGCTTATGCTTTCTCTGCTGATATAATTGAAGCAATATGTGTTGCTGTTGTCTGTGTTACCAGCCTCCAGAGTTGGGTATCAGATGCTTTTTTTAAGTTTGAAAATAGTAAGACAGTTTTTGGCCTTTGGTCTCATTACATGCTGTTGCCCTTTAGGCAGTTGTTACAGTTGTGATCCAGTTATTATTTTTCATTGCTGCTATCAGTATTTTTGGTGTTCTTTTATATCTAATTCTGCCATTTGAAGGTCACGTTTTGCTGTTCCAAACAGATTTTCCTTTTACAGTCCGAGTAACACCACTGCGCTTTGGCTTGTGCTGTCTGAGGCAATGCAGAGAAGGCAATCCACGCTTTGATAACTTGCAGGCTGGATTGCTGTAACCCATCACTCTATGGATTAGCAGATGTATGTACTCAAGTCCTGCATGTATTCAAATTCTCAAGTTGTTTTCTTGATATATATATTGACTAAATTTTGTATTTAATACAAAATTGTTCTGTTGCCATGGAAAACATTTCTATCTGTTTGGACCTGTGTATTCTAGACCCTTCCTACTTCTCACTTTCATCTGCATTTAAAAGCTATGCTTATGCATAACTCAGCTTCCAAATCTGATTGGCTGCATCCTGGAGGCTCAAAGATCTTATGTCTAGGTCATTGGACTTGGTTACTGTGGGCTAGGAATTGTTTTACTGAACTGGTTTAAAACATGACAAGTTTGGCTTGTTAGTGAAACGGGGCCAAACAATGGAATAACCAGATTTAAAGAACATGCTTTAGTCAAGGTACAGACCAAGGCTATAATATTTAACACATTTTGGTGATACATGCTGGCTGAACAGTGCTTGTTCACAGCTAGTTTGTCCACAACTGTACTTAAGCATAGCTTAAATGTGGCTGTGGTTGAACTGGCGGGTGGTTGGGCACTCTGGCTATGGCCAAAAAGTGTTATAATTGTATTCTATTAAAAATAAACAAACCTGTTGTAGCTTAGTTCTGTGCCTGAGCTAAAGCAGTTTTGTTTCAATCTGGTTGTAAAGTGACTTGGCTGCTGTCCACATTGGCCAGCAAAACTGTATTTAAACCAATTGACCCTGATCTACTATAAAAGCCATTCAGCTAACATACTTCCTCATCCCTCGTAGATTGGGGCATTGATCTAGTCTAAAAATCTTTGGGGTCGCAAGCTCCAGAGCTACTTGGATTAGAAATTCTCATCCTTGTTTTGTTTGAGAGGCAGACATCACTGTTTATAAGAATAAGCTGAATATCTCTTTTCTGTGGTTTATCACATTATAGTTGTCTTGCTATTTTAAATGGATTGTAACGTGCTTTCAGATGCATTGTACGGAAATTTCTTTATCACAGGAGATTGTACTGTTCTTGCTACTATTTACCATATTTTTTCCTCTTCCTTGCAGAGAGAAAATTCCCAGTTGGAGACTGATTCTGGAATCCCGAGGCACATTTTGAAACAAAGTTGGATTTCTTTGTGAACTCTCTGAGCAGTTCCCATAAGTTCCCATAACTTCCCCCACACTGACTCCTGTGGATATTCTGAGCCTCATTCAGACATGGCCTTTCAGAGAACGGAGGGAATGTCCATCATCCAAGCCTTGGCAATGACAGTGGCAGAAATCCCTGTGTTTCTTTACACAACATTTGGGCAGGTAAAAAAAAAAAACACAGCTGGATTTTCTGCAGAGTTATTTGGGGTTTTCTTTTACAGGGCTGTCTGCGGCAGTTGTTTTGGAGGGTGATGAACAGAAATAACAGGGTGGTGCTGGGGCAAGAGAAAGGGAGGATTTAACAGTTGCTATGGGGTGATTGCACTTATTTGAGGAATTGGGAATAGAGGCTTTTTCAAGAGGTCAGGTGTCATCTGGGGAGGTTTGGGGAGCATCTTGCAGATGAGAGGGAAGGGGGACACTTGTTGGGGAAGCTTTGAAGGTGGGTTTGGCAGTGGGGAGGGGGTGTGTTGAGAGGAAGGCTGGTCCCGTGGCTAAGGTCATAATCTAGGCCTTGGGACACCTGGGTTCAATTCCCTGCTCTACCTGCATAACCCTGGACAAGTCATTTAGCCTCTCTGTGTCTCAGTTTGTCATCTGTAAAATGGGGATAATAGAACTTCCCTATCTCACAAGGGTGTTGTGAGGATAAGTACCTTAAAGATTGTGAGGTGCTCAGCTACTGCAGTGATGGGGGGCCATATAAGTATCAAACAGAGAGGGGAATTTAGCTGTGAAGTAGGGAAGGGTAGCAGGAAAGTTGAGGATTTGCAGGCAAGTATAGTTGCTGGGGAAAGGAATGGGCACTGTACAGAAACTGCTCTGTAGAGGTTTCAGAGTAGCAGCCGTGTTAGTCTGTATTCGCAAAAAGAAAAGGAGTACTTGAGGCACCTTAGAGGTTAACACATTTATTTGACCATAAGCTTTCGTGGGCTACAGCTCACTTCATCGGATGCATCAAATAAATTTGTTAGTCTCTAAGGTGCCACAAGTCCTCCTTTTCTTTTTGCTCTGTAGAGAACATTCGGTGTATATTGCTCTGTGTTCCAAGAGCCAGAGTTTTTGTGGAAACACCAAATTTTGATAACTCATTGGGCTGATCACAATTGTACTGACTTTTTTTTTAAAAAAGGTCACCTTTGGCCAAGTAGAAATTGAAATTTTAGTCCCAAGTGTAACAGCTAGTTTTATAAACATCTGGAAAAGTGGGGGTTAGAATTATGGAGGTGTGACACTGTCATAACTCCAAAATTGCTAATGCCACATGCTATTCACCCCACTTTTCTCTGTACCAAGCAGAACCTTTGGGTCATCTTTAGAGACACTCAGATATAGTTTTTGTTACCATAAATGGAAAAATATACTAATGCAACAGTAGGGATAAGACTAACTGCCCCAAAATTAGGAAATCCAGAGTTGAGGTTAATAACAGTAACTGTCTCACATATCAGTATTACAGTAAGTGCTTTCCTAATAATGTACTGCTATTTTGCATTTATTTAAGATTTTATTATGAAGACTTAACTTGACTACAGGAGCTTTAAATCAGGCCCTAAATGGCCCAGACCTAACCCACCTCCCAGCTGTCTAGGCCTTCCTGAACATGCCATCTACCACCTCTTAGTCCTCAGAATGGTGTCTCGGGTACCTCTGCCTGGAAAATGATGGAACTCATTCAGAACACTGTAGTGGGACATGTATATCGTCCCCTCCACTCCCCATCCGTTTTAGCTGGACGTAAAATAATTTGTAGCATCTGTAGTATAACTGATATGTGCGTGGGTGAAATCCAGTCCCCAGTGAAGTCATTGGGAGTTTTTGCTATAGACTTCAGTGGGGCTAGGATTTCACTTCTGGTTTGTTAGTCTGGACCTAGAATCTTCTGAGCAGGATTGCTGAGCCAAACTCCTTCTCCTGTGAAAAATGCCATGGGATCTTTAATATCCACATAGAGAAGGCAGCCCCGGAGGTTTCAAGATCTCATCTGAAATGATTATACAGAGAGCACTGCATGTAAATCCTATAGGACTCTAATTCTATCTGCAGTCTATCCAATAAGATATTCTCTCCTTCACATCTTGTCCTGAACAGTTTAGCGTTGCTGGGCACTATTGAACAGTTGCTGCGTTCTATCCTATGGATGTCTACATTTCACTGGTGGGTAAATCGGTGCCTGTAAAGCACCTTTTGGTCCTAGCTGTCCTGGATTAAAACTGCTGTACAAATGGGTGGTGCAGGTGGTGTTACATTGTTGCTTTCTTATATCTCTTGTGTTTAAAGTCTGTCTTCTCTCAGCTGAGGCTCTCCCCAGGCCTGAGGAAGGTGCTGTTTGCTACGGCTCTTGGGACAGTTGCCATAGCTCTAGCCGCACACCAGCTGAAGCGGCGTCGACGTCGAAAGAGACAGATCACCCCAGAAAAGTGTAGCATTAAGCCTGGAGGAGTCCCTGCCCTCTCTTTACCAACCAAGAAGGTCCCTTCAGTGAAAAAAGGTTGGTATTGCAAAAGCAGTTGCTGGGGGAAGATGCAATGCAATGTTAAAGGAACCTTTGTGTAAGCATTATTGGCTGGGAGGAAAAAACTGTAGGACAGAAGCCCAGGTAGTTCCAAGCAGATGGGTAGATCAGGTTGCTAAAGTGGTTCAAAACACTATACAGAGGAAGAATGAGACTGGGAGGCAAAACTAATCAGACAGTAGCCTAATCGGAGCCACAATGCAGAATAGATAGAATGGGCAAAATCATTACCCTAGAGCACAAGTGATTGAAAAGTGGCTGCAGGGCTTTACAGTGGGGTTTGCTATTGCCATCAACTTTAATACAAAAGGAGACTATCGACTCCACTGTGCAATACTTTCACTCGATGTGTGTGACTATATGCATGCAGTGATCCACAACCCGCATCTGTGTATTGATCTTGGTGACCATGATTTGCTCCATTTGATGCCTATTAGGTGTGGCAGTGGGTTTCTGACAGATTGCTAACGTCATCTGCCCAAAGCATGGGCATTGGCAGCCCTGCCCTGAAATCACCTTCAGCAGTCCTTGGAAGCAGTTAAGGAGGCGATGTAGTCTGGAGGAATGAGGACAGGACTGGGAGTCAGGAGGTTGTGTTTTAAACCCAGCTTTCCCACTAACTTGCTGTGTGACTTGCCCAAGTCACTTCACTGCTCTCTTGGTTCCCCATCTGTAAAATGGAACTAACAATTACCCAGCTACCGCAGGGGGTGTTGTGAGGATTAATTGTCTGTACAGCTCTGTGAAATTATGAAGCTCTATAAAAACATTAATTATGAAATCAAGCAAGTTTGCTGGCTGTATACTGCCAAGATTGCTGCTGTGTTTGCACTAACGACGCTTATTTTAGCACTGTACATGGCAGGAGAGAAGTGAGGCATTGATGCATATTATTTCTCCCATAACACTTTCCACTTGTGTACGTCCTTTCATCCAAAGAGGTGAATAAGTATTCATAGTTCCATATTTGATGGGGAAACTGAGTCAGGGGTTAAGTGACTTGCCCAAGGTGACAAAGCTGACTCCCAGCTGTAGCTATTAGAAATACGCTTCCTCCTCCTTCTGCACATTCCTTAACTCAGCAGATCTGTGCTCTGTCACTAACTAATCACAGTTCCCCTCATCATCCAGGACTGCAATGAAGCCATTTTGCTTTGAACCAGATTTTTCTGTGACTGCTACCTTTCTCACCTCAAAAAGAAAAGGAGTACTTGTGGCACCTTAGAGACTAACCAATTTATTTGAGCATGAGCTTTCGTGAGCCACAACTCACTTCATCAGATTATGATCTCACTGAGAACTGATTCTTCTGGAGATGGCACTGCCCTCTCAGCAGCCTTCTGGAGACCCTTCTTCCAGTGGTACTAACCTGGGGCAGCACAGGACAGACTAGAGTGAGCTACACCACATCTGATTGCATAGGTTCCCTTTTCTGATTGCTGTAAACAGAGTGGGAAGACCTAAAGGCTTGTTTTTACCACCCTTCCAATTACAGGATACTCCAGCAGGAGAGTACAAAGTCCTAGCAGCAAGAGCAATGACACACTCAGCGGGATTTCCTCTATTGAGCCAAGCAAACATTCCAGCTCCTCCCACAGCCTAGCCTCGGTAAGAGACCCTAACACCATTGCTGTCTGCTCTAGCCAGCAAAGGAAGGAGTTGCACCTACCTGCCTACACTTAAGATTGTTATTAGTCATCCAGGACCAGCAGAGTGGGTGGAATTTACTTGTCCTGAAAACAATTTGTTTTATGTCAGAGGTTTTGTAGCCCTGCAGGTTGAGGTATTGGCCCTTAAAATTCCATCATTCTGATTACCAGTATGCTTTATTCCTCACCCCTCCAAATGTCAATTCCAATAGGATTTTAGTGGCTACTGATTGGAGATCAGCCAGAGCTAAAAACCAATTGTGATACTGTACCTGGCCATTTTGGGATGTCCCCAATGACCAAGGTAAGAAAAGGAGAGCTTTATAGCAGAGAGAGTAGATGTTGGTTCAACATAATCACTGCAGCCTGCACCAGTGCAGCTTATGTACAAAGTGTAGATGTTTAGGACCCTTCTTCTGCTAGGAAACTTTCTAACCAACATTAAAACTGCTTTGTGCTGTAGCACAGATCCTATTTTAGTCCTTTTAAAGTAGCCTGGACCAGAAAAAAATGATTCAGGTCAAACTACCTTAAGCCTCATAAAACTGGGTCTATACAATGTCTTCAAACGATTTTAAAACATCTCCCCAGTGCAAACAGGCTCAAAAAAAGACAGCTAATAACGTAGACATTGCTTATACCATATACTAGGTCTACACTGGCCATTGTCAGATCTCCCAGCAGTATAGCTCCATTGCGAGTGCAGTCTGGATGCCAGCATTTCTATCACCGTGTTATCTAACTCTATTCAGAACAGGTCTAAATGATGCTGTGTCTTGTCTACACTAATGCTCCCATGAGTGGGGCTGTGAAACAGTGGGAGACTTCCTGAAAGCTGCCAGGGTAGACAAGGCATTCAAGTGGAAGTTACTCGTTAGATCTACTACCAATCCAACTGAAGCATAGGAAGATTTAGGCAGTGAGTTTGTAAAACCTTAGTTTGTAAAATCTAATTTTCTAGCTCCACACTAACTCCTTCAATTCTCCTGTCAGCCTCTCCCTTCATCCATAGGAGAAGAACTGGTTATATAGCTCAAGACTTTTCCATCTTTTTGCCCATTCCCAGCCAACAGCAGAAGTTACCAAATAGATGTACATGTCATTTTTCTTTGTCTCAGAGAAAGGGTGGGTGGGAATAACCCCCTGCCAGATTTTATTGTTATGTTGCACAGATCACAGCTAACTGGAGAGTGAGTAAAAAAGTCAGGGCTTAGCTCAAATAGGCAAGGCGGGGGGGCGGAGGGGGGCACACAACAGCCAGTGAGCTGGCTCCATCACCCAAGCCAATGGCTAAGCAGCAAACTGACAGAGTGGGGGTGGCGGGTAGCCCCCCCTCTTTCCCATGGATGTGTTTCTTCTCTCATTCCCTGGTATTCTTGGTTTCAGAGAAAGGATGGGTGGGAACAAACCCCCCTTCCATGTTGCCAGACTGCACTGTTCCCAAACAATTGGGCTAGTTAATTTGATGTGGTGGGGGAGAATAGCAGAAAAATGATCTTCCACTGAAAGCTAATTTTGGAACCTCGACCTATTTTATTGGGGAAACTTAGGGTGAAACACTTCTGTAATGGGTGAATACAGAGCCACTCCAAGATCCACTTCTGATGTTTGTGAGAGACACGAATAGGGGTTTCTACATGGTATATATTTGCCTCTAACCTAGGGATATCAAACTGACTTGGGGGGAGACCTGAATTCTATTTTTAAATCTGGTTCATAGGTACAGATATACGTTTAGGATCAGATACTTGGCTCTATTCACAGCTCCCACTGATGTCAAGGGGAGGTTGCATAGAGATCAAACGTAGAATCTGAATTTATGTAGTAACTAAATTTTTACTTGTGATCATTATGTATTAGTTCAGTACCCTATTGTCACATTTAGCATTGCTCAGGGGGAAGATGTCCATTTTTAAGACAACTGCTGTTTCTGCCCTTTATTTCTTTTCCATCTCCTGTGTGTGTCTCTCTCTTTCCTTCCCCACTCTTGTGTCTTTCTTTCCTTTTATTCCCTTTGCATTTCCTTCTCTGCAGTAACTCCCAGTTCCCACACTCTGGACTTCCCTTCCACCTCCTTCCCCATTGCATCTGACAAAAGGATCTGCAATGATAAAGCTAACTCTGGCCTTTAAAGTACTGTCAAGATTACAGTAAACAAGATTAATGGGTGGCGTGGAGGGAGTTCACACCTCTTGGAGTGGCTGTTTCAGGCTGCCTGTGGATTCAGGCTTGCACTTAAATACTAGGGACACATTTTAAAAGTCTTTGTTATTTCTTTACAGTCCTGAGGGTTAGAAACCACTTTTTAAATGGAAGTGGAGATTCTTCAGAATCTGCATATGCAAGGTGGCTAGATCCTGTTTGTGGACCAAGGGTTTGACAGCATTGCTTTAGCCAAAGGTCCTGAAGAGGGGGAGGGGATGGTAGGTGAAGCAGTTTCTATTCTTACCTTCAGAAGTTCCCACCTTGTTAAGGTGAACAGGGGTGGGGAAACTAATCATTGGTGCTATTGTTTGGTGGTAGGTTCCTGTAAGGCTGCTAAAGTGCAGGGGCAGGCTCTGCCCTCTCACATTCACCACCAGTCATTTCATAGTAGGTAGACTGGAAGGGAGACACCAGATAGATTCCATTCCTGCTTCTGAAACATGGTGAGTGCAGTACCTATTCGGAGACAGGTATATTCTCTAGCATACTTGGACTCAAAACCTTGGGCCTCAGCTTTGTGCAAGGCAGGGTAAGTGGACTCCATCTATAATAGAAAAGCGATTCAAATGCAGTTTGACTTCTTTAAAACGTACGATTTATAGTTAGAGCGACTTCTGAATCTATATATTTTTTCACGTACAGTCAAATACTCTCCAAACAAGTGAGCCGTTCTGCTCTCCAGCATGTTTTTGGCAAGGGGAGTGCAGGGCTGCTGAGATTTCCCCCTTATGTTTTGTACTAGTTACTTCTCGAGTGCTACTCTGCTGTTCTGTAAATCAGGATTCACCAGCGGGATGAGTTAGAAAGCACAGTAAGAAGTGGATTTAAGAGATGTGTAGGTTCAGAGAGAGAAGAGAATTCACTTTAGACAAAAACGTACCCTAACTTCTGGTAAGCTTGATGACTCCTCCACTCCCCATTTCCCTTTGACAAAATGTCTTCCAAGCCTCTTGCTAAAGCCGTTCTATACTTGGTAAGTTCCTGGGAGAGTTGAACCTGTGTCTTTTTTCTTGCAACCTCCAGAAGTTCAGGATTAAATTTATTTCCATGGAACTGTAGTGTTAGCCAGGCTCTGGGCAATACTGATCATTCTTTCTGGTTTTCTTGACCTTGGGATTAAGGAGACCTTATCATTAAACTGCTGAGGTGAGTTTTCAACTCATTTGGCTCTTGAAACTCCATCCTTGAGCTCTGAAGACAGGAGAGCAGAATTAGCTTCTCTAAAACATCATACCGTATCCCCAAGATCATATCCTCCTCCTCACATAGCGTCCCCTAGAGCAGCAGTGCAGCATAACCACCTGGAATCCCTACTTTCCAGTAATGCAAAACAAATTGTAACATAATGGTTCATGAGAGATGAGCAACTAAAATCACATCTGAATTGCATGTGGGGAAGCAAAGTGGTAAACAGAATTACGTGATTTTTAAATCTCATATTTTATGACTTGCTGTGGCTAAAACAACTGCTGTACAATCACATGCAATGTCAGTATCCTACAGCCTTTGAACCCAGCCCTGATGGCTTGCAATATCAAATCTAAACATGCTTTTATGGCACTAGCCAGGCACACTGAACTAAGACCTAGAACGTGCATCACTTGCTTCTGCTCAACCCCCAACTACAGAGGCAGTTTAAGATTTATTCAGGCCCTGGGCACAAAGAACATTGGGGGTGCCCCCACACCTCCATCCTGGGGTCCCATCCCCTGCTCCTCCCCTTCCCCCCATGGCCCTGCCTCCTGGTCTGGCCAAAAGTCAGGCCATGGTAAGAGCTGCACAGGGAGTCTGGGCTGCTGTGAGGAGCCCTGGACCCTCCACCTGTCCTGGGGGGCATGCCCTGGGGGGCAGGGACACAAGCCAGGGGCTGCTCTCTCCTCACAGCTGCCCGGGGGGGCTCTTTACTATAGTCGAGGGTGACCATACATCCTGTTTTGGCCAGGATAGTGCCCTTTTTAAGCCCTGCCCAGGGCGTCCTGACTTTTTTGGCAAAACTGGGCATTTGTCCATCATCATCAGTTGGCAAGAGCAAAGGGGACAAATGCCCAGTTTTGCCAAAAAGGGATGGAGTGGGGGCAGCTCCACATTGGGGGGGGGAGGGGCGCAGGGGTCCCCTAGAAGGGAAGATTACAAATATAGGGAGCAAAGGAGCAGTGTGTATATATATTTAAAAGAGAGGGGGAATTTTGGCTGTCTAAAAGGCCCATTCAAATAGGGAAGGAATGAGTCTGAGTGAGGGTGAGAGGGGAGCAGAGAAAAGCCTACATAGCTTATGTATAATGTATGGGGCTTGCTGAAAAAGTCTTTTTTAAAAAAAGGCTATGGGGGAAAACCAGGTATTTACTGAAGACAACAAAGGAACCATGTACAGTTGCTGAACTTTATTTTACTGCCTTTATTTTTTTAAATGAGTTAGAACTGCCTATCTTATTGCAACTGGTTTAATAAAGAAAAACATGTCATGATTTAAAATACTTCAGTTATTCCTGTTTAACTTAGATACAAGATGTAAACCTTCCGTTTTAAGTGGTTTGAGAAGCTGTTGTAGTCAGAGTGACTGAACACAAGCTGTTCAGCCAAAAAAATGAGTTCTCTTCCTTGCTAGGTGATCATTTGCTTGTTGCATAACTGCATTATCTGAGTTTCCACATTATAAAATGATTTTTACTTACTTAATCTCCCAGCAAGGAGTGAGGATTAATTAGTTAGCTTTTATAAAGCAGCTTGAAGTTTAAAAACACTAACTGTAAGCTACATATTGATTGGAAAAATACTAGATTGTAAGCTGCTCAGGGTGGGAGCCTTGTCTCTTTACATGTCAAAGAATCAAACACTATAAAACAATATAAACTAGGCAGCATAGAAACAAATATGAATGAAAATAAATGATTCAGTGCACTAAAAATGTGGCTATCTTAAAGTTGTCATCTTGTCAGTTGAATTAATAACCTAGCTGATACTTGTGTCAGTAGCTTTGGAGCCTGTAGTTTCAGGTGAGTGAGTGGACAGTTGCAGCTGTCTATACACATAATACAGCATTATGCCAGAGAACTCTGCCTAAGTGCCAAATATTGTAATAGCTGAGACATAAGGTTTTTTATTGAAATAATATCTATTGTAAGTGTTGGAAACTGGCAGTTAAGGCTCTTGAGTTCTCTAACTGGCAGTTATACTTGATTCACTTTGTGCTCGACTGTAGGCAATTCACTTAACCTCTGTGTGTTTCACTATACCCATGTGTAAAATGTGGGGAAGGAGAGGTCTTGGGGATCCAGCTCCACGCAGGAGGGAGAGGGGCTTGGATGGGGTGGCCCAGCTCCATGTGGGAAGGAGAGGAGCTGGGGCGGGGGGGAAGGAGAGGGCTTGGGGGGCAGCTCCACATAGGGGGAATATGCCCAGTGCTCACCCTATCTCAGCTCCTGTGTTGGGCCTGGCTGGGGGCGGGGTCTCAAGGGGGAAGAGGAGGAGCAGGGTGGCAGGGCCCTGGGGGGAAGGAGAGGAGGCCAGGGGACAGAGTTCCAGCTTGCAGGGGGCACCCGGGCATGAGCCCATTCAGTAATCCACCACTGCCCACGCAGGAACATGTGATTGGAAAGAACAGAATGGAGTTAATCTCAGGCACAAGTTCTCTCTCTAGTATTTTTCACTGATAACCTGCTCCCTCTTTTGTTTACAGTTGCTTCCCCATCTATTGCCTTCCTCTTTAAGTGCGGCTTGGGACCACCATTTATTTCCGTGCAGTCCCTCCTCCCTTCCCCTTCTTGGAGCAACTGTCTTAGTGTTTCTCTCCTCCCCTTTTTTCGTCGCCCTCCCCAGCATTCCAGGCAAGCATGCCAAGGATATGCCTATACTTTGAGCTCAGAGCGTGATTCCCAGCTCAAAGACGTATACCTGTACAGCCAAATTTAAGCTATGCTTAAGTGCTGTTGTAGAAATTAGCTTGGAACAACCATTGGTCAGACAACATCTATGAACAAAATGTGTTAAATCTTCTAGCCTAGGTCAGTACTCGCAGTAAAGCATGTTCTTTAAGCTTTGTTGTTCCATAGTTTGGCCCATCACACTGACAAGCCAAACTATTGCCATGTTTTAAACCAGTTCAGTAGAACAATTCCTAGCCCACAGTAACCAGGTCCAATGACCCAGACTGTAGATCTTGGAGCCTTCAGAGATGGAGCCAATCATATGTGCCTATGGTCTCTGATGGGCGCCTACTTGGGGTGGCTAGCCCCTCCTTCTGCAGCTACACTCTATTGTTAAAAGAGCGAGGAATAGTTGTGGCACCTTAGAGACTAACAAATTTATTTGGGCATAAGCTTTTGTGGGCTAAAACCCACTTCATCCAGATGCATGGAGTGGAAAATACAGTAGGAATATATATATATATATATATACACACACACATATATATACACACACACAGAGAACATGAAAAGATGGGGGTTGCAATACTCTTACTCTAACTCCATGCATCCAATGAAGTGGGTTTTAGCCCATGAAAGCTTATGCTCAAATAAATTGGTTAGTCTCTAAGGTGCCACAAGTCCTCCTGTTCTTTTTGCTGATACAGGCTAACACAGCTACCACTCTGAACTCTATTGTTAGCGCACTAGCTTGATCAAAGCTAGTGCAGATGTATCTCCTTAAGCTGAGGAATCACCCACCCCCCAGCTCAAAGTGTAGACATACCCCAAAGTGAGCATGGCTTGGTCATTGCTTTGTAGTGGGGTCAGGTAGATGGTATTGTAAAAACACTGCTTTCTTATGTTTAAAGAGGTTATCAGGCTCCTGGCTGGAGGAGGGTTTGCCTAGTTTCAGAGTAGCAGCCGTGTTAGTCTGTATTCGCAAAAAGAAAAGGAGGACTTGTGGCACCTTAGAGACTAACCAATTTATTTGAGCATAAGCTTTCGTGAGCTACAGCTCACTTCATCCGATGAAGTGCCACAAGTACTCCTACTCTTTGCCTAGTGAATGGATTTTGTCTGTTGCGTTAGGATCTGGTGAAGCACTGAGGCCCTCCGCAGCTCCCTGTGAAGTAGCTGTTGAGCACCAATGTCTTGCACTAAAGTTTATGGACACGCAGAACTAGAATGGATTTGGATTGCATAGCACCGATATCCCTGCCATCTACATCTTCAGTATTTTCACTTTGGAAAAGCAAGAGAATACTGAAAACAACCCTGAAAATTGCAGGAGAGACTGAGGCGATGTCTACACTATGGGCATGACAGCAGCACAGCTACGGCCCCATAGCTATGCTGCCATAGTGTAGATGTTTCCTATAGAGATAGAAGGTGTTTTCCATTGCTGTAGGTAATCCACCTTCCTGAGCAGCAGTAGCTAGGATGATGTCTACACCTTATGTCTATGGCATACTTGAAGGAAGTTCTAAAAGGAGCTGCTGTTCTTTCTTCTCTCTTCACGGGATAGATAGTGGCTGTGAACTCTTCCAGCCCAACACCAGCATCTACAGGGCCCTGGGAGACGAGAGCAATGGAAGATCCTGGAGCAGCTGGTGACTCTAGTGCTGAAAACCTCTATATTCAAGGTAAACAAAAATTAACCTTACCCTGAAAGACTACTCTCACAACATAAAGGGATTTGGAGTACTGTCTCCATGTTCATTCGGTCCTTGCTCCACCAATAGATATGAACACTGTCTCCTCCTGTGCTTAACATCAAAATTGTTCCACCAACAAACTGTTGTTCACCTGGAGAAATCAGTTTCGTCTCCTTGGATGAGGAATGGTGATGATTTCATTGAATCCTAACCCAAATGAGACAATCTCCAGAAGGGAAAGAAATATCTGATACTGCCCTGTATTCTATTGGTTCAGGCTGCAAATGGGTTTGGGACGAGACTTCCCTCTTCTCTTGAATACTCTGCCTCACAAATGAGCAAGGCATCTTACTGGTTTCTACATCCTTTTGCTGTGTAAGTGGCTCTGATTTCACTGCTTATGTTTTGTTGCATTGCCCAGGGATGGAGCTATTTGAAGAGGCGCTGCAGAAGTGGGAGCAGGCATTGACCGTAAGGCAGAGAAACAATACTAGCACACCAGTCTCTTGGGACAACAAAAAACATGAAGAAGCTATGTCTGAGGAGTTGCCTGAGGTACGTACCAACCTCTCCTCTACAGTATCCAGCCAGTGAACGTTGTGAAGGGCCAGATTGGACGGGAGAAGGGGAGGTCATCAGTAGGAGACTAAACATTGAAAAGCAAGTTTGGAGGAGCGTGAACTAGGCAAGGGAGTATCTGGTATGGCTAGGACCCATCCGTAACCACTTGTAATTTCATGATATAGCTTTGCTGGAATTAGAGAGATGTGTTTCCAACATTTTTGGCTAAATCTTTTTCCTAGTGAGTTTTCCACCAGTTGTAAAAACTCACAGTGACTTAAGACAGAAGATTCTTTGTCAAACTTCAGAGTTAGTTATTGCTTGGAAAAGAACATTACAGGGAAGCCTGTGTGGCCTAGTGGCTATGACACTACATTGGGACTTAAGAGACCTGGGTTCAATTCCTGGCTCCACCACAGCTTTGCATCTTTATGCAAATCACTTACCTCTTTATGCCTCCATTTCCCCATCTGGAAAATGGGGATAATACTAACCTTCTTTGTAAAGCACTTTGAGATCCGTAGATGAAAAGTGTTAACAAAGAGCTATGTATTATTAATTATTGTTAAATACAGCAACAAACTAGGTTAAGAATAGTTTGTCTTGCCCAATGTTATTTCTCTTTTTAATGCCTTTAAAATGGAGGGTCTAGCTAGATTGGTGGCCAAGATTGTACTGAAATGGAAAAGCTAACTAGAGGAAAACAAATGTGAGGATGGACAATTAGAGCTCTTTCTCTCAGCTATTAGAGAAAGGGAAAGTTAAGAGAAAATACATGCCAAAATACTCACTTAGAAGAAGAGAGTTGCAGGCTTATCCAGTCACCTACAAAATGGACAGTCTAAGGCTGCAATTGGCTGTCTCCCCCAGATTTAAAGGGTCAACTACCATAGGAGGGAGCATGCTGGGAAAGGCTCTTATAAAAGGGTGCACCCAAAGTAGAACATTTTAGTGGTGACTAAATAGCTAAAGAGATAGCACCTGCAGGTAATGAAAGAGGCTAAATTCTGAACCCTGTAGAAGTTAGGGATACTGATGTAACATACCCTGAGATTCTTCTAAAACAGAACCCAGTATCTTCATTATGTGGGATGTTTATCTTTTGTGTTCTGTTATGTTTATGCAAGTCAAATCTGGATTCTTTTTGATATTTGCTGTGTGTGCTTGAAGTGTCCCCTTGTGTTTCTACAGCTAAATTAAGAGTTGCTTCATAATCAAAACACACCTGGTCGTTTTATTTAACTCTTCTAGCTGAGGGCTTAGATCTCTATGAAAGTGAAGATCTAAGCAAAGTATAATGAAGGTAGACATTGTGTAAGCTTTTATTTCACCCACTCACTGATCTTACACAACTGTGCTAACAGCAGACTTCACTCCTGTCTAATAACAGTGAAGTTGATCTGCATTATTCTGGTGTCTGGCCTGTGAACAGAGCAAATTAATGCAGACTTCATGGAATAAACAAACCTCTACTTGAGACTAGACTGAGATCATTGAATTTTTCCTTGTGACTGATAGCTCATTATAACTGTTTCTACAGGTGATAGGTTAATGTACTATTTCCTCTTAAATGGATAAACAGCATAAGGAAAAAGTTGTAATTTGGAGTGTATTGCATACAAGCTGCCCTGGTTTTATTGCAAGTTTAACCTGAAGTGAATCTTTAATTAGTTCAGTTCATGAACTTAACTAGAATTGGTAAATCATAACTGTTGATGCAAAATTTCACGTCAGTACTTTGCTTTAAGCATCTCTAACAATTGTGCTATGTCAGCAGTACAACTGGCTATTGAGGGATAGTGTCTGCTTATGTTTAAGCAGGAGTCCCAGAAAAAGGAGTTTGCAGAGAAGCTTGAATCTCTCTTGCACCGGGCATATCACCTTCAGGAAGAATTTGGGTCAACGCTCCCTTCGGACAGCATGCTGCTAGATCTGGGTAAGGTGGGTCTGGGAGTCAACTGTAGGTGCAGCCATGAGAATATGCTAAAGCCCCACCATGGGGTAGAACTGAGCTCTATAGAATCTTAATAGAAGATGAGTATCAAGCCTTTCCATGAAATTCGAATGTTTTATTTGCCAAGGCCTCAACAAATTCCTCCTGGCAGGGTAGGGATGGCTGTTACAACAGCGTTTGAGTTTAATGGTGTTATAGGATGGACAGATAAGAAGATAAAACACCTTGACTTGTGTGCAACCTGTGAACAACAGCAGTGGAAACATGCAGTGCGTTGTAGTGTACCAGCTGCTGGTCCTGGGTTTCAAATTATGTCTTTGCCTGCTAGACTGAGGAAACTAATGAATCTAGCTCTGAGACCCTTTTTCTTTTCCTAGTCATAGATAAGAGTTGATGGGAGAAAGACTTAAAGGAGAAATACAGGTTTCCGGTGGAAAACAGTATTTGAATTAGGAAGCCAATGGCTTAGCTCCATATTATTTCTTAATAGACCTCATGTACCATACGTCTCTCCTGAAGGCCCGCTAGATCTCTTTAGTTGAGAATGTCAGGGAAGTGACAAAAAAAAAAGAGGACTTGTGGCACCTTAGACTAACAAATTTATTTGAGCATAAGCTTTTGTGAGCTACAGCTCACTTCATCGGATGCATAAACAGGAATTTCAAGATGGCCACAAAGGGGCACTGCTGCCACATAAGGACTTGCATATAGGGAAAAGTGTGCTGGGTGGGAGGAATGGAGTTTTAGAGATACAGTGCTAAACTTATACTTTTCTCTGCCCCCTCCAGAGAGAACTCTCATGCTTCCCCTGACAGATGGGTCACTGAGACTTCGGACAGATGATGAAGACAGTTTGACTTCTGAGGACTCCTTCTTCTCTGCTGCAGAGGTGACTCAAACTCTATCCTTTGTAAATAAACCAATCGAACATTACTTAATTTGCTGCATTGGGAACTTGCCCAGGCTGGTGGATCTGCCATGTTCCTAATGCTGGGTAGAGTATGAAGATGGCCATGTGTTTACTTTATCTAGCGGCATGTAGTAGTAGCTAGAAAAGTACTGTAAAAGCAGCTGCAGCACCCACTAATATGGCTTGTACTACAGATGTAGTAGAAGAAGGAATTGGGCCATGCTGGGCTAAGGAAGTTGTGATCCAATCAGAATGGGAGTTTCAGTGGTGTCTGAATGTCTTGGTGTGAAAGTGTGCATACCAATGCCTTCTCAAACTGATAGACTGTAATCTCTTGTTTCTGAAGTCCAGGGTTTGCACAGATATAACAAAAATTTTCTTCTGACCTCTTCTGCTTTCTCTGCAGCTCATTGACTCCCTCCAGATTGGGAAAATACCTTTTCAGCTTTCCAAGCCAGCAGCTGCATACGAAGAAGCTCTACAGTTGGTGAAAGAAGGGAGCGTTTCATGCAGAACACTAAGGTGAGGTGCTAAAAGGAGTCTTCAATCCGTATGACAAGACTCCTTTAGCTAGAGGTATGAACTCCTCAGGTTACTTAGTAAGGGCTTGGCCTGGGGGTTAGAATACCATTTTGAGAGAGAGAAGTTTTTTAGCACCTTCTCTGTTGGCTTGGAAATTCCAAGGGGGTTTTAACTAGCCCAAGACTTCAGATGGTGCTTGGGTTTGTTTAACTTGATTCAGGCTGGATGCATCCTCATTGTGAGAAACACTCTAAGATTACTAATTTCCTGGGGCAGTGAGCTACTGCACCTTTCACCTCTGGGTTGTTGGCTCAAATCTAGCTATGGAATGTAATGATCAAAATGACTACCTGAAAGTGGCTCAGTGGCTTACATGAAAGGAGCTAGTGGTTTCAGTTAGTGCCTACTGAGATTTTTAAAGGGGCCTAAGGGAATTAGGAGCCCAAATTAGGACCATCGTCTCTGCCTCTTCAGGAAACTTGTTTTGTTACTGGAGTTTGTAAGATCCTGCTTTCCTCTCTTAGGACAGAGCTTCTAGGCTGCTACCATGATCAGGATTTCCTGGCAAAGCTGCACTGTGTCAGGCAGGCATTCCAGGTAGGAATTTTCTAGCTATCAGAACTCTGTTGCATCTGCACTTAAGAGGCTTCCTGACTGTTAGAATATGTGTCACTTCCAGTATCTGTCCTTGTGAATTAAAAGGGGCTGTCAAGCCTGTCCTAGACACTGAAATCCTCCACTTCTACAGAACAAGTAAAGCATAGAAAGCAGCAGTGCAAACTTCCCTTATCCTACATCTTCCCCAAAATGTGTTTCAACCCTTTCTCTAGGAGTGACAGGATAGTTCAGGCTCTGTGCCCATTCAAGATGTGGCTTTGTAGCCAAGGCAGACACCAGGTTTGCATATAGCAGTTCTTATAATAAAGTTCTTGGTTATTTGGGAACTGTCTGGAGACTACCAAACTTGCTTCACCCAGGCTGCTTGATGGTAACTGGCCTGGAGTTGTACCTGTGACTGTGGCGTAAAAGGCTTTCTATCCTCAGCTCCTTGAGTAATATCTTTAGGCTGCAGGTGACTATGTACCTCCCAGATCCTTGCATCATCAGAGTGCAAGAGCTCACATACTTTTTTTTTTTCTTGCCACTCCCAGACTTTTCCAGCATTCTAGGCCTATATCCTACAGGAAGGAAGTCTTTTACTTCATCTTCACCTTTACCATGCGGCCTTCTGTTTTGCTTTTATGCACCTCACCTTTTTAAGCCTTAGCACTGTGATGATCCTCTTTCCAGCCGGGGAGGACTGGATACTTTTTCTTTACGACATCTCTGAATAATCAGTAGTTGACATGAGGAGTTGCTGAGTGACTTGAAGGTAGTAGATCAACTAGAAGCACAGGCTTCACAGAGCTCATTGCCTTGGGCTGAATAGATTCCACTATTTAAATTCATGTCTGCTCTCAGGCCAAGGAAAAAGTGAAATCCACATTTGGCTCTTTCACTAATGTAGGAACCCTCCTATTGTCTCCTGTCTCCACCGTCATGGAATAAGGACTTATGTTTACGAAATCAGTGAAAGATTCTTCTTTGGTCTCTTTATAGGTCCTTCTGCAGGATGAGAGCAACCAGTTGTTTTTTGGGGAGGTTGGAAAGCAGATGGTGACAGGATTAATGACAAAGGCTGAGAAGGTAGGAGGGCATATGAGTGGGAGACCACTCAGTTGCACCTTGTATGAGCACCTTATAGACACAGTTACTCAGTCCCAATTTCAGGTTAATCCCTGTGATTTCCCCCTCCCCCTGTCATTACTGTGATCACCCACTTGAAAGGGAAAAAACAGTTCCCATGTTTGCCCTCTCTTCACTGGTTCTTCCTGGGAGAAACTCTGTATGCAATCTCCTCTCCAAAGCCACCATCACTGATGTTGAGGTTCATCAGTGGGAAGGGGTTCCAGGGGGCTCCCAGTTGATGCCCACTGGGAGGGAGGGAGAAGGGGAATCAGGCACTCTGTACAGTGCATCTGTTCTGTAGAGGTCAATGAGTCGGAATCTTTAACGTGGCGTTTATTCATTAAACCAACCTCTAGAACAGTAAGACTATGCTGCCTTGCTAATGCATGAAATGGTAGCTTGTTACTGGAATCAATTAGTCACCTATAAGGATGTCTGCATAGATACTTATATAGCTTTCATCATAGTATCCAAGTGCATACAACATACAAGCTTCAAGTGGTGGTGGTCTTGTGGCCACCACACCTTCCAGAAATAAAATCCTTCTCTTTCTGCAAATGATTGTTGGCCAAAAAAATTAGGCGAGTACTTAATTATGTGTAAATCGTTTTGACATATTCAGATCAACAGGCTAGAGAAATGCTTTATAGTAACCTGAGACTGTGTATCGCTTCTAATTGTTCCCATTGTCTCATTTCCCTGTTCTCATGAAGAACCCCAAAGGTTTTCTGGAGTGCTATGAGGAGATGCTACATTACGCACTGAAGCAAGACACCTGGCCAACTACTCAGCGGGAACTGGAAGGACGAGGGGTTTGTAGAGGAATTCTCTCTCTAGAAAGATAGAGCTGAAATGAAAGCCTGAAACAATGTTCTAGAAGGCCCAACGGTGAACAGAAGTTCTAAATTAAATACCTTGGTACTCACCACTTGGTGTCACTGGACCCCAAAGCTACAGTGGTTAACTTACAACTATTTTGCAATAGTTTATGGGAGGGGAGACTCCAGCTCTTAACACCAGGAAGTTAAATTGTGGCAACTAAAGGTACCCAGTATTCCAACTCTTTATCTGCAAATGGCTTTGTAGTTAGGCCTGTAACACAATGAGTAGGGAAAATACCTATCCAGGGCTGTAGCTGTCTTCAGTATAACTTAATACAGCAACAAAAATCTGATTATAAATTCTTTCTGAACCTGTTTCTCCTGAGTGGCACTACTACAATTGTAAAGCTTGCAGCTGTATTTGGTTTCAGTTGGTTTTGAATCTGCTTATCCTTAACACAAGACTAGTAGGGCAAACTCTTGCTGGTTTAAACTTCAAACCATTGAACTGAAATCAGTGGAGTTGTGCCCTCTTACACCACTGGTCAGTTTGGCCCTTTTTAACTAAAGAATTCATAGTCCATTTTTCAGATGGTACCTCTTTGGTCTGAGTTCCTTTCTATAAGCTCTTGTCTGTGACTCGTCTGTTCTCTGGCAGGTGGTGTGCATGAATTTCTTTGATATTGTGCTGGACTTCATTCTCATGGATGCTTTTGAGGACCTAGAGAACCCTCCTTCCTCTGTCTTAGCCGTCCTGCGCAACCGCTGGCTCTCAGACAGCTTCAAGGAGACGGTGTGTTAAATGGTGGTTCTTGTTCCAAATGACTATTTCACTATTAGAAGGACAAAAAAAAGAGAATCAGGCTTTCTGATTACACAGAAGTCTCTTGAAGGAACAATCCTATTTTTCTGTCCCTCTACCAACACATGAATTGGCCAGTCTCTTGATAGATCTGAGTAATTTATAGGGAATCTGTGTTCGCTATAGCAGGTTCATTCCTTTAGCAGTTATTCTCTGTAATAATATTATGTTAAAGAATAATGTGTGTAGACAGCAGACACTTAGCCATCACCTTCCTAGCTGTTAAGGAAATAATACTTTCCTGTACTTTGCAACTGGGAGGGTAGTGGCTCAGTGTCTACTGCTTTGCAGGTCTTTCTCCATTGGAGACCCTACCAAAGTGAATCCTGAGTATTAATGCATTTTCTTAGATCTAGCTGTCCTGCATACCTTAGACTGTCTAATCTGCAGGGAGCCCCCAAAAGCGTATCTGTTTAGAAACCATGGCACTCTTACTGAAGTTCCTATGATTCTGGTTTCCAGTCTTGCTTATTGAAAGCAAATCTCAATATTCCAAATTAACTGCCTACAATACTATACAGTAACAATGGCCACAGACTTCACAAGTTAATGGTGTTTTCCATTTTACATGGGCTGTTTCATTGTTGGTGAAGTGGTGGACTAAAATTCTGTTTATGATCTGCATTCTGGAGTAACTGGGGGCCTCCTTCACTGGATGCTATTAGGGGTATTCATAAGCCTGTGGCTGGTCTGGAATGGATTTGAAGTGACCAAACGTGCTTTCAGTTTACATAAGTTTAACTTTGGAATTTAGCAGGGACCCTATCTGTCACTTGGTAAAGGGCTGCAGAATGGTGGGAACAAGTAATGCTCCATGCCATAGTGATGGCAATATATTGGTAAGTTGCATCCTGTTCTCTGGAAAGGCTCACACCATTAAATGATGTTGGGTTTTTTAATTGCAGGCCCTAGCAACTGCCTGCTGGTCAGTTCTGAAAGCAAAGAGGAGGCTTCTAATGGTAAGTAAAACATAAAAATAAGGTGTTGTGGGCGAATGTGAGAGAGATGGTGGGGGGAGATACTGCGGGGGGAAGGAGGAAGGAACACAAGGCACCTGGTTGTTACCAAGATATGATCTGGACCCTGGTGAAGCATGAATCTAGATGTAATTTTTACAAGAACAGACTAAATTGTCCTATTACCCATATCTGAAACAGCAGGAGTCCACTGACACCTTTGCTGAAGGGACCTCTGAGATACCAAAGCACTCTTACTGAAGTTCCTATAATTCTGGTTTCCAATCTTGCTTATTGAAAGCAAATCTCAGTATTCCATATTCATTGCCTACAATACTATAGTAATGGCCACAGACTCCAAGTTAATAGTGGTTCCCTTTTATGTGGGCTGTTTCTTTTTTGGTGAAGGATGGATTAAGGCTACTTACCTGCACCCCTGCTGGCAGCATTGCTCGCTGGTTGGCTGATTAGATTTTGCTCACTGTATTTTCCCTTTTCACTAACTCTCTGCTGCTTTCCAAACGTGCCCTGTCATCACAGATGAGCCTAGGAGACTGAGAGTCAGGATCTCATGAGTTCTAATCCAGTTCTGCCACTCACTCCCTGGTCTCTGGGAAGTTATTTAAATACAGTGCCATAATCAGTCAGTAAATGAGGATAATGCCTGCCTCACAGGGGTGATGCAAGGCTTAACTAACATTTGTAAAATTCCTCGAAGATGTACTGCTCTAGGTAACTATTAAGTACTGGTGCTGTCATGTGGCAGTGTCTCCAGGTCCTTGCTGTAGTACTAAAAATCATTCAGACCACTGGGGACTTAAATTATTTCATCCAATTTCTTGTGTTAAGTGGAAGATTAGAGATCTTGAGCCGTTTCAGGACCATGAAGGTTGCCTGATAGCTGAAGGACTCTTGCAGGCCTCCGTTGTCTTGTACTACTTTCTCCATCAAAGGGCAGTTTAAAAACAGCAAGATATAGAAGTTCTGTAAGATCTCAAAGTATCTGAATGATGGGTGTCTAACTTTGCAAGAGGGGTGGCTGAATAAGTCTCTCTTGTAGCTTCTCTTCCCAACTTCAACGTCTTAAATGGGTGGACTGTAGCAGCTGTTTTAACAGTATGTGGTAACACAGCGCTGCCTTGTCATACACAGGACATGTGCATTTAAATTATCAGATGAGGATGCCTAATGTAAAGTGGATTAGCTTGTAAATTCTCTCTCAGAGCAAAGATGAGATCTGGATTTCTTTCCCATGACAGGTACCAGATGGCTTTATCTCTCATTTCTACTCCGTATCGGAGCACGTCAGTCCTGTTCTAGCCTTTGGTTTTCTGGGGCCCAAACAGCAGCTGTCTGAGGTCTGTGGTTTCTTCAAGGTAAGCTGGCCTTCTGTACCTTCTTTATATATTGGTTCCATCTTCTGGCTTGCATCTGTGACCATGTATTCATTGAAGGGCCTCTATTGGAGTAACACTAAGGAACTTGGCTTAGTGTAATCTGGTTTGTCTTTGCTTTTTTTTAAATCAGCAGCCTGCATGATAAGATTTATAAGAATTCTTATTAGAACTTGCTGCTAACCATGCTACTCCTGTAAGAACATACAAAATGAGACACTGGACAAAATCTGTAACTTCAGAATAGATTAAGGGTACACATGTATATATTCCATTTTAATGTATTTCTTATCAACTCAGAGGTCAGCCAGAAGCTTAAGATCATGTGGGGCCCATATTTGATCTTAAATTCTAAATGTCTCTGTTCTTTCTAGATTCTTATTTGACTCTGCCTAACATGGAACATTTTTCTTAAATGTTAATCTTACAACACAGTTGTCATGAAATATTACCACAGAGTGTGATCACATTCCTGACTCCAGGGAACCTGCTCTGTGCTCTCTCCCTCCCCTGTTTTCTTCAAGGGATGTCAATCTTTGTCTCCTAAAACAAAATTTCCGACCTCACAGGAAACTGACAGGGTTGCTTTAGCAAGAGAGTTGGTACAGTCTGAAATAGACCTTTTGTGTGTCTGATGGGGAAACTTGCAGAATCCCATATGGAATATACTCTCTTAGGGTTAGGCAACTGACATGTATCAGCTTGACTTTGGGTATGGTGGGGGCACATCTCCTTACTATAAACATTCCCCCTCTTTTTGCAGCACCAGATAGTGCAATATTTGAAGGACATGTTTGACCTGGACAATGTGAGATACACAACAGTGCAGTTGCTGGCAGAAGACATTCTGCAGCTGTCACGGCGGCGCAGTGAGATCCTCCTGGGATATTTGGGTAGTGAGACGACCCCAGAAATGAATGGGACACTGTCCAGTGAAAATGGACCCTTGGATGAGCTCAACTAATATTGAATTAGGGGAGAAAATCCATTTTCTTAAGAGACCTTTTTCTAAGAGGTAGCTACACCACCTGTTGTGGTAATCAGTGGCAACAAAACTATTTCATCCCCTGACATCACTGGACCTGCCCAGAACTACTACTTTTTGTGGCCAGTAGTGTTGGCTGGAATAGCTCCAGGACCACGCACAGGCTTATGATTTGAACCTCCTGTTGTCTATACCACATCTTCTGTTTTTTAAAAAATTTCTTTAATTGTGACATAAACTGCCTGGGCCCAAGATCCTACCCTCCCACATTACAAGGGGCAGCAGACAAGAACCTTCCCTCCACTATGTGTTCTCCGGGAGCAGATCCCTGATACTTGCAGGGAGTAGGTGGGTAGGTAAAATGGTGACAGGTTCTCGCCTTGGCGCTTACCTCCTCTTTGATTGAGAAGGTATTTTTAAAAGTGACTTCTCTGCCATGTCTCTCTGGACATTACTGCTGATTTTAACGTATAAATTTTATGGTATACAACGCTACTTTCAGATATGATGGAGAGGAAGAGAAATAATTGTTTCCTGTGGGGAGGAAACATGCTTCTGTAAAGCACTGAAGACTAAAGAATGGAAGTAAAATGCAGATTTTGTAATGACAGACGCTGGAAGGGAGTTTGTCCTTCATCCCTATGTGTTGTTGCTTTTGTAAACTAGACCCTTTCACTGGGGGTCTCATTGAGATACCATTGCAGCCTATAATAGGCATCCTGAGAATGGTGGTTGTAGGAAGGGGTTGGACTTGTATCCTGATTATACATGCATAAATATTTCCTCCAATATACATCAGAGTGCCTTGCTGTATTTCAGAATTAGCCAATAATAATCAGTCTCTGTCACTGGATGGGTATCACAGGGTATGAAATACACAGGTGGAGGAAGGATGTGTAAGATGGCACCTGCTGCCATTACTTGTAAAATGAGCAGAGTAGGAGTTTAGATATGAAATGCAGAAGGTATTACATGGTGCAGTTATTTAAAGAGCTGGGATTCTGGTTGAAGCTGCTGGAGAGAAGCTCTTAAATCTCTAGTTTCACCACATTAAACAATGTAGTGGTTTTTACAGTTCTCTATGGAATGGATATATACATGTTCTAAAGACAGACATTCAGAAGTGCTCTCCTGCTGGAGTGAAATTGTTGACCATTAACTGTCGGAAGCCTTATGATTGAGGTTAAAATGTGGCTCCTGCTGGTGATGCAGGGGTTGGACGTTAGTTTAGCAGCATTCAAGTAACTTGCGTTTGGGACTCCCACAGTTCTTGCTGAGAAGGGTTGCGGATGATGCTTTGAATATACTGCCACCTCCTACTGTAAAGCCACAAGAGAAGTCTCAGGAGACTACCACACATCTCTTGGTTTGCCTAGGTTTAGTTCAAGTCAAAGATAGTGGCCTCAAAGAGAGGACATATCCAAGAGTGGAAAAGCAGACACCATAACAAGAGTATTGATGCAAATAGGGTTCAGCTTTTAGTGTGATCGGCTTTTCCAGTTCTGCCCCAGGGAAAGATTGGCTCCTTTTCGTTCAGGAGCTTTATGAGCCTTGTCTGGCTGTGTTTTGCAAATGATGAGAATACAAAGATCTTATAGAAGTTGGAGTGAGTGAACTGAGAAAGTTGTGAATTGTTCCAGTCCTCTCTATTTCCTGGGCTATAGTCAGAGAGGTTCTTCTGCAAAGACATCTGTGACACAGTTTCTGATAGTAAAAGCAGACAGAAAATAAGCAAAAAAGAATATGAGAGAGGATATGAAATGAGGAGATACGGAGTTCCCAGACTCTTGCAAAAAGCCAAGTGTAATACGCATGTAGCGTTATGATCATGATACTCCACAAGTGCAAGAAAAAAAACAAAACGGTGTGCCCCAAAGACCTAACAAACATAATATACAAAGACAATTGTTTAGGCATGAGAAAGTGAAAAGCAACAAACCTTAGTGAGGCCTGGTCTGCACCTAAAAATTAGACTGACCTAGCTACATCTCTCAGGCTGTGAAAAATGTTGTGCCCAGTGCAATGTAGTGAGGTCAAGCTAACCCACGCTATAGATGCAGCTAGAATTCTTCAGTTGACCTAGCTCCCATCTCTTAAAGAGATGCACTAACTACATCAACACAAAAACCTCTTCTTTCAGTGTGGAAAGCCATCTACAATACAGCAGCACAGCTGTAGACATTAGTAAAGGCATACCTTGGGCTTAATGAAACAAGGGCTGTTGATTTGAGAGATGGCAATTGACACCAGGAAAGCTCTTCCAAGCACGCTGGCAGGAGCCAAACAACAGTTAGAAAAACAGAGGATGCTGGCAACCTTTCCTACCCATATTGATCAGAATTAAAATGTGGGTTGAATTCTGAAAGCAAGTTACTTTGACCAAAAAAAACGTTTTATTTTGTGCCCTTGCATGGCTATTTTGGATGAAAGATGAACTCCAGCAGCTTTGTAGTAGCTGAAAAGATGCTAATGAATGTGAAGACAAATAGAATAAGGAAGGATAATTGTAATTCTAAATAATTGATGCTATTCGCTTTAGGTTTTTAGAGTTTTTGTTGTCTGTGTATTTGCTGCTTTGAGTGTCTTTACCTGAATGAAGATGAGTGGATCAGAAGCAACCCATCTGGTACATGGGTAAGAATATTAGCTCTGACTTTCAAATCCTCACTGGAGAGGACACTAAAACTGGTGGGGGTGGGGGGTGTTTTTTATAAAGCACAACCCTATACTTGTACGGTCCTTCTTAAGCTAGGAAAAATTAATTCCTAATCAGTCGAGAGAAGGTGGGGGATAGGAGATGACTCCTTTACTCCCCTACTCATAATCTGATGTGATGTCCTTTTGATGAAGGCAAAGAATTCCTCTTCAAGGGTGATTGTGGCTGGTAATGCAACTCGATGTAATAGTATTTATTTTTGTTTCTCTTCTCTTCTCCCCCCCCCTCCCCAAAACTGACCTGTTCCATGCACACAACAAAGTCTAGGCCTACTGATATGAGCTGCCTCTTGCTCTAAAAGGGGAGGTAGATCTTTAAAAAAACAAAACAAAACCGCATTCCATCCCCCCACCAAAAAGCCTCCCAGAACAAAACAAACCTGGTGCAACCTATGAGGAGATAGTAGCCTCAAGAATATTTGTTCAAAATAGTTAAATCCAAAGGAGATATTCTTCCTGGAGTAACCAATGCTGATCTACAGTCTGTAGATAGAAATGGTATGCTGCTTTGGATATAAACCTCTGAAGGGATTCAGGGATGCTCTTATTGACCTCAGTGCAGTGCAGATTTGGGTCCAAAAGAAAGATAATGTGATTTGTATCACTTCTCAAGTTGCAAGACCTTAAGGACCTGTCTGTTTTTATATTTAAAATATTTTGTGGAGTGTCACAGCGCTCTATATGTAAATGCACAACTGAGCTAGTTGCCATAGAATCTACTTTTGCACTAGTACATTCTTTTGTGTTTGTGAAATTTCACCATATGCTGTGTGTGTGTGAAAGTCCAACAGATGAAGCACCCGCCTTACTACACGCCTATATGGAGAGTTCCTAAGGGATTCAGTTTTGTGATGGGGAGGCAGGCATGAGGGTTATGAATAAACAACCTTCTACCCTCCAGCTTAGTGAGAGATCTCTCTAACAGAAAATATTTCCCAGCACTTTGTATTTAGAGCAAAAGATACTTTAGTGTTAATAGCAAGTGAGACATATTTGGTTAGACTCTAGAGCAGGGGTGGGCAAACTACAGCTCGGGGGCTGCATCCGGCCCTTCAGACATTTTAATCTGGCCCTCGAGCTCCTGCCAGGAAACAGGGTCAGGGGCTTGCTCTACGCAGCTCCGCTCCGCATGCTGCCTCCACCCCCGCAGCTCCCGTTGGCCAGCAAACAGGGCCAATGGGTGCTGCAGGGGCAGTGCCTGCAGACGGGGTAGTATACAGAGATGCCTGGCTGCGCCTCTGTTTAGGAGCCAGAGGGGTGACATGCCGCTAGTTCCAGGAGCTGCTTGAGGTAAGTGCTGCCTGGAGCCTGCACCCCTGACCTCCTCTCATGCCCCAGCAGTGATCCCCCTCCCGCCCTCCGAACCCCTTGGTCCCACCCTCCTGCACCCCAAAGCCCACACCTCTAGCCAGAGCCCTCACCCACTCCCACCCCCCACCCCCAATTTCATGAGCATTCATGGCCCACCATACAATTTCCATACCCATATGTGGCACTCGGGCCAAAAAGTTTGCCCACCCCTGCTCTAGAGATAAGTGGTGTTAGCATTTTTTATAACAAACCCTTATTTTCAAGGGGTTATAACATCTCTTAAATACATCAATCTGGGCTAAAATGAACAAGGTTTTAGCCTTGAGGGAATTTTTTAAAAAACATGACTTGAGCATTATAAAAATAAAAACCTGATGCTTAAACTCAGCACTCCAAACATGCATGATTATATTTCCTTCTTAAACTGAAATTTGACTTCAGTTAATCTGGAGTGGGAGTTGTGATGAGCTTCACTAAGTGGTTAATGGGCCCGTGCACTATTCTAATACATTTAGAGAATAGACTAGAGCAGTGATTCTCAAACTGGGGGGGGTCCCGACCTCATTTTAATGGGGTTGCTAGGGCTGGTGTTAGATTTGCTGGGGCCTGGGGCCAAAGCCCAAGCCCCAGTGCCATGGGTTGCAGGGCTCAGGCTTCAGTCCCCCCTCCTGGGGTCATGTAGTAATTTTTGTTGTCAGAAGGGGGTCGCGGTGCAATTAAGTTTGAGAACCACTGGACTAGAGTATGTCTACACGGCAATTAAACACCCACATGGCCCATGTCAGCTGACTCAGGCTCAGGCTATGGTGCTGTAAGAGTCCCAGAGCCTGGGCTGGAGGCTAAGCCCGAATGTCTACAACCCAGTTAAATAGCCCCAAAACCTGAGTGCTGCAAGCCCGAGTCAGCAGACAATGGCCAGCCATTGGTGTTTAAATGCAGTACAGATATGTTCTAAACAGGTCTGTCAGGCAAATATTTTTTTCAATCACAAATGTATGAAATTAAAGAAGAGAAAAACCTGCTTCAAAATATTAGAGTTCAGAATGGCTTTGAAGATGAGCATGACCCACACATTCATGGCAAAGGAGAGAGGATATGAAATTCTGCTTTCCCTTAACTGTTTTCAGTGGGACATTCCTCTGCCAGACCTGAAACTAAAGAATGTAACCTTGTGCCTGTTGCTTTTTTCTTTTACCTTTATTTCCTGATGTGTAAAGATTCATCTGAATCTTGCTCTCCCACCCCTCATTCCCCCAGCTAAAACTTTTATATCTGTTTTGGATGTGGTATTAAATGCAAGTCAAATAAATCTTTCCTTCATCATATATGGTTTTGGTTTCTAATTCCACCTAGTGGATCCTGAATTATGATAAAGGCTCTTGTAACTTCTGATTTAGATGCCAACCTGTATGTTATTCTGAACAGTTCTTTTGAGAGAGAATCCACTTATAATATGCAGGCAAACAGTGGCTTATTTCTAGAATCAGTGTGTTAAGAACTGATAGCAAGTAAATTCTTAGGGCTTGTCAACATGGGAAAATGTTCCAGTATTATTATATCACTCTAGTTATACTGGTATAGAAATGCCAAACTTCCATATATAGACAAGCACTTAGATTTGATTTCTTGACCATTCTATGATCCACTTTATGTACTTTCTGCAATGGCTGATAATCCATATGCTTCATCTGCCAGGATTTTCCCATTCAAAGGTGACCTCATCTAAAGGAGAATTCTGTGTTAAAGAAAGAAACTCAACAATTAACCTCATGGTCTGTGTGGATTTGTATACTGCACACATTAAAAGGTGTCTGAGAACTAGGTCTGAAAGACAAAAGTAAAGATTTGCAGAATACTTTTGAAAGACTTAAAAATGTCTGTCCGCTGAGACCTGTAGAAAAGTGTAGGCTCCTTTCAGTAGGCAACTACAGCACATTAAAACTTTCATTTTCAAGCCATGAAGCAACTATGTTGAACCAGAACAGCCGTGTGCTTCCACAGCTTTTGGTAGAATATCGCATTTGTAGAAAGAAATAGTTTCTTTAAACAGAACATTTCTGATGTGTGGAACACACTGTCACACGCTAACAGTGAGGTGAAAAGCTTAGATATATTCAAAGAATTAAACCTTCATATGGATAAGAACATTGACAGTTAAATGAGACAGATCACCACCATGCTTCAGTCTGTAATCCAAACACTAGCAGAGGTTAAGAAGAAACTTCATCTATGGATAGGTTAATTGTCTAGGGGCAACCTCTGAAATAGTTGGTTCTGCACGACACCAGACAGAATAAGCCACCGAACTGCTTCAGTGTAGCAATTTCTTATCTTCCTTATAAAAAAAAAGGGGGGGGGGGGCTTGCAGGTGCTGCACGCTAAAGCTTTGGAAGAGGGAAAGAGTAGTGGATTTAAGAATATAGGGGGAGAGGCCTGAATGCTGTTATTTTCACAAGAAATGGTGGAGAGGCTCCTGTTCTGTGCTCTTGGTTTGAGCTATGGGTAGGGTGACCAGATGTCCTTGCTTCTGCCAGATCCCTGCTTGCCAGTCGCCCACCCACCAGCAGTGAGTGGGGGAGTCCAGTGGCTGACAACGGGGGTGGGTGTGCAAGGTTGGTGGTGGGGTGAAGATGCTGCTCCCCCTGCTGGTTCATCAGTGCAGCCCCTGCTGTGTGCCAGCTCTCGGCTAGCAGGGCCCCACCTCCCCGTCTCATTTCCAGCTGGCACTTGCTATGAGCTGCAGTGGCTGGTGAGTGCGATCAGGCAGTGGCCCGTTACGCGTCACCTCTGCTGCCCACTCATCGGCCCTTTACATATTCTCCCTCTGGCAGTCCTCTCCCTGCTTTGCCCCTTCACCTCATCCAGCTTTTTTATATCTCCCCCCGGCAGGGCGTGTCCCACTCCCAGTGCTGTGCGGAGAACCAGCCCTTGGTCGGAGCGCTCAGTTCACCAACAGCCTGGCTGGCAGGCTTCCTTCTGCCACTGCCTCTGGCTGGGCCAGTGCCCCGGAAAAGCCCAACACCCTTCAGCCCAGGGCACTGGCCAGGAGGAGCCAAGCCCAGCATGTGCCAAAACCCCAGACAGCTCTGGCATGGGGAAAGCCCCTCTACCCCTCAGCTGAGCTCTGGAGTGGGAGGGGGAAGCGATTTCCAGCCTGTTCGCACCCCCAAACCTGCAGGCTCCATAGCAGCCCCCCAGGCAGGGGCTTACACCCTCTTCACATACACTCCCCCCCCGCCCCCAGAGAACAGGGCTGCTCCGTCCCCTAGGCACCCTCCCTGCTGAGCCATATCTCTGGCCCGGTTTGCTGAAGCCCCTGCAGTCAGGTTCCCTGGGCTCTGGTGCACAGTGCATCCTTAGGACTTAACCCCTTCCTGCCCGTGCAGTAGCTGGGGGTCAGGGGGCGGACAGGAGGTGGCTGGGTTATGTCGGTGGCCAGCAGTAACCTGGAGATGTTAGCTGCCTTTCGAGGCTGTGCAGGCAGGAAGGGACAAGCTGCTTCAAACCTGCGGGGGTAGGGGGGGGAGAGAGGAGTGGAAGAGATGAGCTCTGCAGAAGAGGAAGAGATGAGATGACTGCCTCCAACCCCGCCCCTCAGCTGGAAGCAGCTCCTGTCCTTTCTCTCCCGCACAGTGACAAAAGGCTGCTGCTGTCCACATTCTGGTGTGAACCCTGACAGAAATCAGGGGGGCAGGGGATACATGACCCAGTGTGTCCCTCCACATCTTGCCATGGGAAGATGCGGCACCAGGAGAGTTGGGTCCATCCCAGGGGCCAAGCAAGGCATGGAGGGACGAGAGCACAAGGCAGGAAGGGCTGGGTCGGTCGGTCACACCCCCCTGTCCGAGAGAGGTGTATGGAAGTGTGTGTGTCACCTCTCCCTGTGTGATCCCTAAAGCCTTAAAGATACGAAGGTAAATAAAAAGAATCCAGCTACGCAGAATTTCTTTTTAACAGGGGCTCAGTCAACTTGTTGTTAATTTGAACATTTGTACTGCATAATTCTGATTATTTGCCATTGAACTTGCTTGAATACAAGTAGTTTTACCACATGTCCAATATTCAGCATAGGGAAATATGGTCACCCTAGCTGTGGGTCAGTTCACACTTATGTGCTAGAATTTATTGCCAAGATACTTATTCACTCTGCACTTTAGGTGAATCTGCCAAATGAAACATAGCGGAGCCTGAAAAAGTGATTGAAAACCTTTCACAGATAGGCTGCCTCCATGAGCACTACACAGATCCCTTCAAACCAAACTTTAAACAGAGGTAGATTAATATAATAATGACCAGAGCTTTCAAATTAAAGGACAATGCATATTTTAGAGGTTAGAGCAGAGAACTATAGGTTGACCCATATTGGGTTCTAGTCCTAGCTTCTTAGAGATAGGGACAAATCCCTAAAGTGCTGTGCTACAGTCTTCCCATCTGTACACTGTGAATAATGCTTGGCTGAATTATGATGAAGGCCCTCTTACAGGGATACTGAGGATTACTTGATACTTCTAAAACATTAATATTTTCCTGTTGAATATTGGATTACTGTGAGAACCCCATTGTGTCCAAGCCTGCTCAGAGGTGCTTGATAAGGAATAGGAGCACTTATTGTATCATTTACTGATTTAAAATTGCTAGTTTCCTTTCCACTAAACATTCTCATTGAAGTACCTCTAGTACTAAATGATGTCCAAGAGAGGCTTCACTGCTTGTCACACTGTAAATATAAACTGACTAGTCTTTGACTGGAAAACATTTTAATTATTTCTGGAAGAACAGGATCTGTTTGGCTTTCAGTGGCAAAAGGTTTCAGCGTAGCAGCCGTGTTAGTCTGTATTCGCAAAAAGAAAAGGAGTACTTGTGGCACCTTAGAGACTAACCAATTTATTTGAGCATAAGCTTTTGTGAGCTACAGCTCACTTCATCGGATGCATTATGCTCAAATAAATTGGTTAGTCTCTAAGGTGCCAAAAGTACTCCTTTTCTAGTGGCGAAAGGAAAATCCTTCACACTTCCTTAATTCAGACTTTTGAAGACCTAACTTTTGTAGTAAACATCTACTCTCAATAGAGAGTGCCTGTTATCTACAATTGCTACCTTTTCTCTTGGAAAGCCAAGCGGGGGATCCACTGTTTAAATTAATTGGGCAGGATCATAATCTCCACCTGAAACTAGTTACATTATAGCTGTAAAGAGAAAGGAGTAGTTCTCCTGTCCCTAAATAAAATATTTAAAAGATTTAGTTGAACATGATCCAGGGGTAGATCTGAACGAATCCATACATTATTTGGCTGCCATCAAACAACAACAAAAATAAACCAAAAACCGCTCTGCTCTTATCTGGGCTGGCTTAGCTAGGTTTCCGACTTCCTCCACAGTCTAGTAAGAAACGTTACATGCACAGGCCCATTTTCTTTGCAGCTTTTAACTTGAGTGACCTTACCATTCCTGAAATTTTCTCTTCACAAGTTTCCTTGTGCAAATGCTTCCAGTACATACACCTCTTTTGATGTAACACATACCCTTTGTATTCTTCTCCCTACCCAGGACTTCCAAGTGAGTGGTGTTTAACGTGCACAAATACAGAAGAAAAAAATGAGGAGTCCTTGTGGCACCTTAGAGACGAACAAATTTATCTGGGCATAAGTTTTCGTAGGCTATAACCCACTTCACCGGATGCATGGAGTGAAAAATACAGTCGGCAGGTATAAATATACAGCACATGAAAAGATGGGAGTTGCTTTACCAAGTGGGGAGGTCAGTGCTAACGAGGCCATTCAATCAGGGTGGATGCGGCCCATTCCCAACAGTTGACAAGAAGGGGTGAATATCAACAGAGGGAAAATTACTTTTTGTAGTGACCCAGCCACTCCCAGTCTTTATTCAGGCCTAATTTGATGGTGTCCAGTTTGCAAATTAATTCCAGCTCCAGACTTTCTCGTTGAAGACTGTTTTTGAAGTTTTTTTGTTGAAGAATAGCCACTTTTAAATCTGTTATTGAGTGTCCAGAGAGATTGAAATGCTCTCCGACTGGCTTTTGCGTAGAGACTGTCCTTTTTGGCCAATGTACATAGCAGAGGGGCATTGCTGGCACATGATGGCAGCAGCACCCTGTTCTCCGTTAAAGTGACAGTACTAAATCCCTTACTGCTCACATTTCCTTTTTTAGTGCCACTCAGGAAATTATCATTACTTGCAAAGCTATAAAGTAGATGTGGATGTAATTATAGTCCACTGTGTCTGATCATAAAGAGGAATTCCGTATTCTCCATGTTGCCAAATACTGATAAAATGGGTAGTTTCAGTACATGTAGGAATTTGTCAATCAACCATCTTTCTGCAGAAAAATAAATAATAGATAAATTAAAATCACCCCGCAGTCTGAGTGGCATATTTCAGCTCTAACTACTTGTTCCCACTGACACATACCTCCCACGCTTCTAGTCTGCCCTGCTTGCTGCTAGCAGACTCTTGTTTCAAAGGGTGGTTCCTTGGCATGATATTAATTCACGAGTTCCCACAGCAGTTTAGTGTGTGTGACTGTACTCTCAGATCAAAATGAAGCTGTGCAGCACACCACCATGACTGCTCTCATATTCACTCCCCAGGTTTCCCAGCTGCACTATCTTCACCAGTCTTCCTCACAAGTAAGGGCTGGTTGTGACCCTGCACTTATGGGGAGTCTCCACCACTTGCAAGCCATGAGTTGTAGAAGCTACCCCAGCTTCCCCCCAAAACAACTCATTTTCTTCTCTACTCTTGTCTCCGACACATTTTGGGCAGCAGAGGAAGGGGCAACGCATGTCCCAATTCTCCAACCTCTTTTCTGACAGTGGAAACAGACGCTCATTCCCCAGTTAACCCAGCTTCCTTTTCTGGGCCTGGAGAGGGAAGGTAACTTTTGCCATAGTTTCCCGAGCCCTCAATTTTGACAGTAGGGCAAGAGGCCTCCACTCCCCTTCTCTTTTTTTCAGGTCCAGGGAGAGAAAACTCACAGCCCCATTTCCTTCTGTTGTCTCCCCATTTTTTGGCAACAGGACCACCCAGGGAAGCAAGCCAGAGCCCCTGGCCACTAGATCCATTATCTGTCAACAGGACCCATGAAGGAGGCAACTCCTGGATTCATTCCCTCAGGTCCCATTTTCTACCAATGGAACTGGGGGTGAATTAACTCTGGTCCTGATCCCCAAACCCCTGTTTCTGTCTGTGGGATGGGGGTGAGGTAACTCAACCCCCCATTCCCCTGTTTTCTGTCAGTGAGTCTGGGGGTGAGTTAACTCTGGTCCTAGTCCCCGCATTCCCTATCAATGGGGCGGGGGCTGAGCTAAATGCCCCTATTCCCTCATTTTCTGTCAATAGGACTACCAGCTGAGGTAATTCTGGGCCTCTCTTGTACTCATGGCCTCATATCTCATAAGGCTGCTCTTTGAGAACTACCCCCATTGAGTGAAAGGCATTTGCCCTGCTTGGGTTGGGGGAGGGGCGAGGAAGCCATTTTAACTCAAAATTGCCAGCTTGCCCCCTCACCCCTTAGACCCCTTAGCCACCACCATCCAAACATCTGATTGGCTAAGAATGAGACCAAGGCCACCTGCTGATTGGTTAATCTGCATAATTTTGTTCACCAATGATAAAACATTATAACCCCCGCCTTTATCCTGATTGGGACTATAGCTACCTGTGTCTCGCTTGGATTGGACAGTAGTGCGGACATCTCATTGGCTATCGCGCTCCCTGGATTGGATATTTAATTAGGTTTTTATTGATTGGTTGGCGTCTCACCTGCTGCGCCTAGCCATTGGTAATCCAGATTTATCTCCCCGCCCATTGGCCGCTCCGCCTCTTGCATGCGTTCCGATTGGCTGTGGCGGCCCGGCCCGGTATCCGGGTAAAATGGCCGCAGTCGGAGAGTGCTCGCTTCCCGCTCCCTGGCGCCCGGTCTCCCTCACCCATGTCGAGTATCTTGCAGGTAAAGCTCGCTTGAATACCTCTACAGCCTCCGTGGTGCCGGTTTCGCGCGAGTGGGCAGTTCTCAGCTCAGGGTGAATGGGGTCCCAGCGCCCGGTGGCAGTTGCCAAATAGTGAGCCACTGAACAACAGCTCAGGGCCGGAGGGTCGCGCATGCGCACTGGTGCTGCGGGATTTACTACCAGATAGTGAGCCCTGTGTGCTCCATATTGCGCATGTGCATACCCCAGGCTCTGGACTTTTAGCCTCAGGGCAGGGGTTGCTGAGTGCATGGAGGTGACGGGGTCCCAGGGGACCTGCTTCAGCCCCCCTGCAGCAGGCTCCTAGGGATCATGGCGTGTCAATGCCTTGAGGTGTGTCGCCATGTCATCCCTCCACATTGCTGCCTTGTCTTGCCATCTCTCGTTACAGTGTGTTCTCGTTATTCTTTGTTATGATGTCACTGCCATGTGCTAACACCAAGGGTGCACCTCTCCTCTTACAACAGGAGGTTGCAGCATCACTTCACAGTACTCCTGTGTCATGGTGTTGCTGTGTCACGACATCACTGTGTCACCCTTCTCCCTTGTTGTGTTCTGAGTTGCCCTGGTGTAGAGTTGCCTTCGTGGCACAGAGAAGCTGGGATGCAATGACCCCATATTATGATGCTGTCATGACTGAGGGAAGTATTGTTTTGTGGTGCTGCAGTGATGTTATCCTGGTCCTGAAATAGTTTTCAGGATTATTTTTAGTGTGTTTTGGGTAGGCAGGACTGTGTAAGTAGACAGTATTTTTGGAGGTGTTGAACTTTGTCAGATCATGATAGCATGTTTCAGAGTAGCAGCCGTGTTAGTCTGTATTCGCAAAAAAAAAAGGAATACTTGTGGCACCTTAGAGACTAACAAATTTATTTGAGCATAAGCTCCGATGAAGTGAGCTGTAGCTCACGAAAGCTTATGCTCAAATAAATTTGTTAGTCTCTAAGGGTGCCACAAGTACTCCTTTCCTTTTCATGATAGCATGCATTCCCTGGTGGGAGATGTGCAGATTACAGCCTCTGGGCTCCCTGCTTGGAAACTTTTACAGGGCTTGATTTGGGGACTTGAGTAGTACTTAGAAGGGCAGCTGTCAAAGTCCCTTCAACAGCTGTTAACCTCCCAGGACAGATCCTTTCCCAGCTGTTGCATCATTGTCATTCAGTGAGATCCCATATTGTCTTTTGACATTGCATGCTCGCAGTCCAGCCTATTTTGTGTTATGATGATACTAGTTCTCTGCAGCTTGCAAGGGCAGGTTGGGTCGGTACTTTGAATTTCTCTAAACAGCACCTCTGGTGGTGGTGTTTTTTTTTTTTTTAATTATTTGTTTGTTTGTTTATTTTTGGTGACAGAGTGTTAGCTTGCATGACCTGGTGAAATTCCAATTTAGTAATTATATGCTCTCCTAAAATTCTTCCTGAAGACGCAGTAGTCTGATGCACTGTGGCAATGGTCCTTTAAAATCTCTCGTCTCAGGAGAGCTTTAATGTGGCTGGAGACCTGCTGCCATCCTGTCTTTCAGTTGCCAAAAAATGATGCTCCCTGGTTTTGTATTCTAGTCCAGAGTTTCCAGAGGGAACTTTTTGACCAAACAGCTTTTCTCTACCCCTGGTGTAGCTGCTCCATGTCTTTGTTGAGTGTTCTTCTGGTGTAATTCAAGAGTGATCATTTACCACATTGCATCTAATTTGGAGAAGTAGCAAACACACTGTGACAGAAGAAAACTGCAAAGAGGCCTGGAGAGATAGGAGCAGTGGTGGCTGCAAGCACCAGTCAAAGAGTTTTTACTAATAAATGTAAAATCCTGCATGCCGGAAGGAGAAATAAACAGCACAGAAACATAATGGTGAGACACAACTCAGCAGCTATTCCCATTGTATTAAAGCAGATCTTTTTTTTTCAGCTTGTCTTAATGCTGTCCCAATATCACTTTCATGTATAGTCCTGGAACCTTAAAATTCTGTCTGTCCTGTTAAGGGATTTCCTGTCTGCAGGGTGAATTCCATTAGAGAAACATTCAGTTCCTGGTATGTGTGCATGTAAGTGTAACCCACACACCTTCTGGGTCTGGTGTTCTGTCCCATCTAGTGGCACTGAGACCACGAGAGAGAGTGTGTGTGTGTGTGTCTGCCTGCTCTACAGCCTTAGCTAACAGCCAGTTGGCTTTTAACTTATGCAGCAGAGGCTCATGCACTAAGCTCCAGAGGTCCTAGGTTCTATCCTGCCTGCTGACGACCAGGGTCTGTTGGTGTTAAATAAGCATGTGTGCATGTTTTTCTTCAGGACAACTGGGATTTTTAAGGATCTGTGACTTCTCGTTTCTTCAAGAAAAATGAAGGGAGGTGTCTGTAAGAGGCTCTGTTTTGAGAAATTGTCCTTGGTGTAGAAAGATGTGGCATAGCAACTCCTGTACCTATGACATATGGAGAATTTTCTAGTTTCTTTGCGTAAAGCACCCTTTTAAAAATTCAGTCTTTGAGAAGCTAAACATGTTTAGGTGATGCTGGGCACTAGCAAAATTAGTATGTATAATTAAATAAGGCATATAAGCAAAAGGTTGTGCACACACATTTTAAAAATATTTGTTTAGCACTTAGTTGTTGCTACTTAACTAACTGACTGTATGTTCTATAAGAATTTTTATTCTTCCACTTTCTTTATTGTGACTTCTGCTGGGACGGTAGCTCTTCAGAGCCAATGCTTCTTTCATATCTTAGTGCTTTAAGCTTGGTCTTCCAGCAGAAATGTGTCACGTTGTGATGTGAACCTTGTCATGCCACAGCATCACATCATCCTCAAAGAGAGCTTGAGACTTTTCTTAATGTCCTGCAAGTTGTACTGGCAGGATATGGACAGTCCCATGAAAAATAAGACAAGGGACAACACTTCATGCATTTTTCATCAGTGTAGAAAGTATTGATGGAGTGGAAAGTATTCATATCATGTAACCGACATGTCTGTGGGTGGCTTCTTTTTCCGCAAGTTTGTGTGATAAACAGCGCTGCCACAAATAGACATTTCTATAGGAAACAGTGGTGGCGGCGGTAAAACAAGACTCTGTGATAGGATGTGGTAACAGTGCCATTAATTCATATTTTCACGTTGCATTCAGGTTATGCTAACGTGGTAAACCTCAGATCTTTCCAGTCAATGCCAAAAGGATGCTGGGTAAAAATCATACTTTAAAATAAATATATAAATGTGGCCAGAGGCTAATGTAGAAAATCTGTGTTTTTCACCATAACTGCTGCTTCATCCATTTGCATTCTGGATAACTTAAAATAAAGTAATCAGTTTAATCTTTTGGTTCTTGAGCCCAAAATGCTCTCGGGAATGTTTGAGTTAAAATAAAACTCAACATTGAGTTCTTGTTTTTTATTTTTCATGGATTCATTCTTCTTATCAACCCTATTCCATCCCCTTTAAACTATTAGAGGTTTGGGGAGTGGGGAAAGTCAAAAATAGTTGCATAGTCTTGTTTTTAAACCAGGTCCATGGAAGCACTTCATTTTTTTAGCCGCTTATTAATTTTTTCCTTGGAATAAACTTCTGTAAGACTAGATAATATATTATCTACTTGTGCCACTTCTAAAACTTGAAAACATTATGATATAAACATAGCTGGCCTTGTTTTCTCAGATTCCCCTTCTGCCCCCAATGCATTATCCATCGAAGATTTAAAGCCCTTTCCTCCGTTGGATCAGAACTGCACTAGCTACAACCATCTACTAAACTAGTGAGTACATTATTGGTGTAGCAGGTTTCTAGCATGGTTTACTTGACCAGTGTGGACAGGCAGGGTCTCTCTTTCCTGAGAGCAAGGCCAGAAACAATCACTCACAGTCAACACATCACTACTTAAGTATCTATCCACCTACATAGTCTACTCTGTAGTATGGCTTTAGAATATGGCTGTGCTAGAACCCTGCTGGTATTAATAGTGTTTAATATATGATAGCACTGCTCTGTTCCAAGTAGGGCTGTCGAGTAATCACAGTTAACTCACGCGATTAATTCAAAACAATTAATCGTGATCAAAAAATTTAATCGTGATTAATCACAGTTTTAATTGCACTGATAAACAATAGAATACCAATTGAAATTTATTAAATATTTTTGGATGTTTTTCTGCATTTTCAAATATATTGATTTCAATTACAACACAATGCAAAGTATACAATGCTCACTTTATATTACTTTTGATTATAAATATTTGCACTATAAAAATGACAAAAGAAATAGTATTTTTCAATTCACCTCATACTAGTACTGTAGTGCAATCTCTTTATCGTGAAAGTGCAACTTACAAATGTAGATTGATTGATTGATTTTGGTTACATAACTGCACTCCATAACAAAACAATGTAAAACTTTTTAGAGCCTACAAGTCCACTCAGTCCTATTTCTTGTTCAGCCAATCGCTAAAAGAAACAAGTTTGTTTACATTTGCGGGAGATACTGGTGCCTGCTTCTTATTTACAATGTCACCTGAAAGTGAGAAGAAGTGTTCACATGGCACTTTTGTAGCCAGCACTGCAAGGTATTTATGTGCCAGATATGCTAAACATTTATATGCCCCTTCATGCTTTGACCACCATTCCAGAGGACATGCTTCCATGCTGATGATGCTTATTAAAAAAAAAAATGTGTTCATTAAATTTGTGACTGAACTCCGTGGAGGAGAATTGTATGTCTCTTGATCCATGGTTTTACCTGCATTCTGCCATATATTTTGTGTTCTGGTAGTCTCGGATGATGACCCAGCATATGTTGTTTGATTTAAGAACATTTTCACTGCAAATTTGACAAAACACAAAGAATGTTCCAATATCAGATTTCTAAAGATAGCTACAGCACTGGATCCAAGGTTTAAGAGAAGTGCCTTCCAAAATCTGAGAGGGATGAGGTGTGGAGCATGCTTTCAGAAGTCTTAAAAGAGCAACACTCCGTTGCAGGAACTACAAGAACCTGAACCACCAAAAAAGAAAATCAACCTTCTGCTGGTGGCATCTCACTCAGATAATGAAAATGAACATGCATCTGTCCACACTGCTTTGGATTGTTATCGAGCAGACTCCGTCAACAGCATGGACGCAGGTCCTCTGGAATGGTGGTTGAAGCATGAAGGGACATATGAATCTTTAGCGCATCTGGCACGTAAATATCTTGCAACGCTGGCTACAACAATGCCATGCAAATGCCTGTTCTCACTTTTGGGTGACATTATAAACAAGAAGTGGGCAGTACTATCTCCTGCAAATATAAAAAAAAAAATTGTCTGAGTGACTGGCTGAACAAGAAGTAGGACTGAGTGGACTTGTAGGCTCTATAAAGTTTTACATTGTTTTATTTTTGAATGCAGGTTTTTTTGTACATAATTCTACATTTGTAAGTTCAACTTTCATGATAAAGAGATTGCACTACAGTACTTGTATTAGGTGAATTGAAAAATACTATTTGTTTTTTTTACAGTGCAACTATCTGTAATCAAAAATAAATATAAAGCGAGCACTATACACTTTGTATTCTGAGTTGTAATTGAAATCAATATATTTGAAAATGTAGAAAACATCCAAAAATATTTAAATAAATGGTATTCTATTGTTGTTTAATAGCAAGATTAAGCACAATTAATTTTTTTAATTGCTTGACAGCTCTAGTTCCAAGTGCTGAACAGATTTTTCAAACAGGATTCAGATTACCTGAGTAGATGATTCCTGCTATACTTCTCTACAGCATTCTGTGTCTGAGGTTCTGGTTCATGGATTTTGGCCTCAGGTTCTTCTGCAGGTCACCAGCCATTACTGACTAGTTGACTTGTATTGGTTCTACTATGTGATATTGGTAGAATCTTTGTTATGCTCTCTGTAGTTCTACTTTGTGTCCACTGTGACTTTATCTAAGACCAACTGCCTGTAGAGATATTCTTACACCATCTGTGGGAGAAATATAGTCCCTCCTGAGAAAACGAAGTAAAAATTGTCTGCAATTTCTTTATTTTTTAAAATTAATTTTACAGTATTTTAGTCTAATCAAATTTTAAAATTTGCATGTACTACAGATTAGCAAAGTAAATGCTGCGATAAACAATGATCCCTGAACTAGAGACCATCTCTAATATATAATCCCTGAATCGAGATTACTTGAAAGCTTACCCAAGACTTCAGTGCAATTTTGATTGTCCAGTAGTCTAAAATTCTCAGGGCATCTGACGTTAACAGTCACTTAAGGTGGATTTCCTCTTGCATTTATGTAGTTCTTGATCAGTGTTTAGACGTAAGGAGCCTGATTCTCTGTTTTCTGGCACCTTGTGCTGTCCCTTACACCAGTGCAAAGTCGGCATAAAACATTACCATTCTGATCTGATAGCATTTGAAACCCACTTTGCATTGGTGTTAATGACTGCACAAGGTCATTGAGCCAAAGATCTATTAAGGGACCCCAGGTTAAATTCAAAACAAAAGAATTTTTTAGGGCTCTTCTGCAAATAATTCCAAATTCCCATTGGTTTTGCAGAATGAAACTCTTCAGCCCATTCTCTTGGTGTTGATGCTCTTGGTGCTTCCTAGTTGTAAGTGACACAGAACCTGCCATGGGAAGCGAGTATGCACCGTGTGTACAACCATCTGGCAATACACCCAGCAATGTGAACTTTTGTAACAGTGAGAATACTTTTGTTCAGGCATTGAAGTTAAAGTTCATCACGTCAAATGCTGCTCAGCTCAAAATGAGGCAACTAGTGTGTGTTGGGGAAGAAGTTCTGTATTATACAGTGGAAGGAAGTGGAATTGATTTAGGAAGGAATCAGGTATTTAGTCATACAGAAATATCCTCTTTTCTTAGCTGGTAGGCAGGAGGGATCAGGTGCTTAGTGATGGGGATTGATCCTTCTGTGGCCATGTGGTGAGACAGGAAGGATTTTGCTGTCTTTTGGAGACTAGCATTAAATGGCTGTGACCTTCTCTTGATTCAGTTGATACCAGGGTAGCGTTTTTAGTGTCCTCCTTCAAAAATATCTCCACTGTAGCAAAGCCTTTTGGGACGTCTTTTCCCCTGTGAGTTTCATATTGACTCTCTGCAATGATGATTGGCATTTTCAAATGATGCTGCTGGTTTATGTATCTTTTACAATATCTTCTATTAAAAATAAAATTGAAAAACTCTTCTGGTGAGAAGCTGATCTTGGAACAAAATAGCTTTGTGATTTCCTGTTTGCTTTGAGCCTATGCTTACCTTTTCCAAAAGAGTTCGTGTGGAACACATGTTCTTTTAAGTAAACAAATAGATATGGTGCTTTGGCCAGTAGGCAAGGGTGATTTGGACTGAGTCATATAGTGTGTACCATGTATTGCCATTCTTCACCTCTGACATCTGTCTACCCCGATCTATTCTATCCAAAGCCATCCCAGATGGCTCTTGAGACACTTTATTTTCCTCTGTGAGATTCTGTAATGCAGCTTCCCAACTCTAGCTATTGGAGGCTGTCTAGGTGGGAAACTACTCAGACTCTCAATATCTGTTGTAAACTGGCAGACAGAAATTGCAGTTGAATTATGCTAGGCTCATTTCATTTCCCTTTGGTCCCAATCCTGAAGCTAATAACTGCCATTCTTGCTCTTCAGCACCTTCGGTCCCTGTGAGCACTTGGGATGAAATGCTGAGTCCAAGGAATGGAGCCTGGGTCTGCCATATAATGCTAGGCCATTGATCTAGTGAACTCACACCTTTGCTGTCAGTGAGCTCTGAAGTGCTAGCAAACGGCAGTCTCTATGGCAAGCAAGCACACACAAAATGCAGGCTGATTTGTTTCTCTCGTTTGCTTCCTCAGGTGATTTCTCTGGTCAGCTCTTAGCCTACTTGAGTCTCTGTCCAATTTTCATCATAGTCGGCTTTGTTACACTCATCATATTCAAGAGAGAGCTTCATACGGTGAGTCTTCCTCTTCCACCCCAGGTACTTCACATGGCAGGAGACACGAGAAGGGAGGTGAGGGCAGGAGAGATTTGCCATTGCAGAGCTAGCATAACAAATGTGACCTCTTTGCCGAGAGGAAAGCACAATTAATTGTGATACTTTTGAATTACTGTCAAGCCTTAGTTCACTGCCCTGTCTTGCCCTATAGTGTCCCTTCCCTGAATTCCTGGACCAGGACATGCCATACATTTCAGTGACTGTTGCAAATTTTCTGCCTGTCTTTATGAGAAACTGAAGTGGGTCTTTAATATCATTATTATTGCTGTGATCCCATGAGCTCTTGGGTCATGCAGGATGAACAGGAGATACAGGAATAGGAAGAATACCCCATGTGCTGCAGGAGATGGTATTTGTAATTCTGTGGGATGCACTTTCCCCTCTGTGACAGTAGTGAACAAGTGCCTTTAGCATGACTTTGGGAAGGGTTGTGCTGATGGAGGTGCTGTCTCTTGGATGAGATGTAAACATGGGTCCTGATCACTTGTGGTCATTGATACTTTTTGTAAAATGAGGAGGTGTCAACAGTAGTACACTGGATGAACTTCAGTCTGGATAATTATGTTTGGCCTCTCTAAATTGTCCCTGTGGTGTCAGTTGGATACAATATTCTTCACTTTTTCTCAGCTGTTTGTCATGTTCCCTTGTTCTGTTAGACGTCTGTCTAAGATTGGCTGCATTTTGATGGAGGATGAAGTGATTCTTGTATCTCTTATTTTTCTTCCGGAGAGGTTGTGAAGCTTTATTACCCAATGTTTAAGTGATTTTATTTTTCAGATTCTTTTCTAAATGGGTTTCCCCATGTCATTGTCTTGGTGCTGTATGTTTGCATTAATCTATGAAGAGCACTGACTCTGATGCCAGTTTCAATAAGTGGCAGCCTTGGCTGTCATCTTAGTCGTTAAGGGTCAGATTTTTGGGAGTGTGAGCGCTCACAAGTCCATCTGGTGTTGTGAGTATTCGGGACCTCCATGTCTAGTTGGCAGCCAGTGTCAAGTGGAGTGCCCCAGGGGTCAGTCCTGGGGCCGGTTTTGTTCAATATCTTCATAAAAGATCTGGAGGATGGTGTGGATTGCACTCTCAGCAAATTTGCGGATGATACTAAACTGGGAGGAATGGTAGATACGCTGGAAGGCAGGAATAGGATACAGAGGGACCTAGACAAATTGGAGGATTGGGCCAAAAGAAATCTGATGAGGTTCAATAAGGATAAGTGCAGGGTCCTGCACTTAGGACGGAAGAACCCAATGCACAGCTACAGACTAGGGACCGAATGGCTAGGCAGCAGTTCTGCGGAAAAGGACCTAGGGGTGACAGTGGACGAGAAGCTGGATATGAGTCAGCAGTGTGCCCTTGTTGCCAAGAAGGCCAGTAGCATTTTGGGATGTATAAGTAGGGGCATAGCGAGCAGATCGAGGGACGTGATCATCCCCCTCTATTGGACATTGGTGAGGCCTCATCTGGAGTACTGTGTCCAGTTTTGGGCCCCACACTACAAGAAGGATGTGGATAAATTGGAAAGAGTCCAGCGAAGGGCAACAAAAATGATTAGGGGACTGGAACACATGACTTATGAGGAGAGGCTGAGGGAACTGGGATTGTTTAGTCGGCGGAAGAGAAGAATGAGGGGGGATTTGATAGCTGCTTTCAACTACCTGAGAGGTGGTTCCAGAGAGCATGGTTCTAGACTATTCTCAGTGGTGGAAGAGGACAGGACAAGGAGTAATGGTCTCAAGTTGCAGTGGGGGAGGTTTAGGTTGGATATTAGGAAAAACTTTTTCACTAGGAGGGTGGTGAAACACTGGAATGCGTTACCTAGGGAGGTGGTGGAATCTCCTTCCTTAGAAGTTTTTAAGGTCAGGCTTGACAAAGCCCTGGCTGGGATGATTTAATTGGGGATGGGTCCTGCTTTTGAGCAGGGGTTGGACTAGATGACCTCCTGAGGTCCCTTCCAACCCTGATATTCTATGATTCTATGACCTCTGGAAATCAGGCTGAGTGAAAGAGCGCTTCCCCACAATTTCCCAGGGGAAGCAGTGTGCCTGCAAGGCCCATTTCATCTGTGTGTGTGTGAAACAGCAGGAGCAGAAGTGACTCCTACTTCTGTCCTGACCAGAAGCTAGTCTTTTCATGACACAGCATGCCACAAGGTCTCTGCTGTTTGTCCTGACAAGTAGCTAGGATGGGATGGCTGAGTACATTCCATACAAGGGATTACAAGCCATTCATAATATTTGCCTTTTGTAAACAGACAGGTGAAATGGAGTTAGTAATAGGATTATGACATCAGGTTTCTGATATTGCTGTGTTTATATAAAGCAACACTGTCATGGGAACTGAATGGCTCAGGGGATTAGTAATGAAACCTCTAGGTTACTAGTGTGATTGCAGCCCAAGGAAGTAGCTTCTGAAAGTCATAACAATCTAAAGGCTTCTTGGAAGCCTTTGTGACCTGAATTGATCATTCCAGTCCAATTTCTAATGGGCAGTTTTCTTTGTCATAAAAAAAAAAAATCAGATTAGGCACAAATTGGCCTCCCCATTTTAGCAATCAGCAGAAATACAGAAGATCGAATAGGTCATAAAGACTGAAAGTGTCTTTCATTTCTAGAGGTGATACCTGCTGAAGATTGGGGCACTTTGGCAGGGGACATGCATGTGGGGGGGAGCTTGCATTGCCACTGTCTGTGTTGTATCTGCTCTGTAAATAGAAGACCGTTTTAGGACAGTGAATCTAGCTTCCGTAAGTGAATTTAGGGCTGATCTTTATATGGTGCCTTTCATCCCAGAAGATCCCAAAACACACACCCCACACACACCCCACACCCTCTCTCTCTCTTCCCACCCCCACCTCCCCACATAGAGAGAGATTGTAAGGTAAGTATTTTGGGACCTTCTGGGGGAGAGATAGATATAGGTAGCGTGGGATATATTGTATAATGTGTACATTTTATATATATATAGTGTCTATATAATACAGTAAAGATCATAGAGATGGAAAAGGCTTGTTGCATCCATCCCCTTGCTAGGAGAGGTTATGGTGCCTTGATAGATGAAGCACCAGGTATTAAACTGCCACTGCACTTGACCTGTACATACATGTTACAGTTTAACATTCTTTTAAGATTTTTTACAGTTGCAAGGTAAAGCATTCAAAAATAAGATTTCTCCATGAAATCTTTGCATGCACAAGGGGGTTGTATTTATTATGATAGGAAGTCCAGAGCCAAGTCAGGAATAGACCAAGCTGTACTGGGGCCTAGTGGAGGCCTGAAACACAAAATAACATACTCTTTCTCTTCTTGCAACCCTCTGCCTCATCCGCTGTCTCTCCTGTGCAGTGAATGAGGCAGGGAGCCTCTAAAACAAACAGTGTGTGATGACGTAATTAAAGACCGTATCATGAAGGGTATGAACGAGGAGGCTGAATTAAGGTTGCATAAACAACCTTAATTTTGGCATTTCCTAATGTTGTTGTTTTTTGCAGCATGTGGAGTGCAAAGAATTATAAGCACACCAGGTAGTAGATCTGAGACTAAAACTAATGCTGTCCTGGTGGTGCCCGGAACACCTTCCTCCAATGGCAAAATTAAATTGAATTGTAATGGGGAGCTCTTGCTGCACCAGCCAAGGAGGAATGGGTGCTGTGAAGGAATGCTGTTTCTCTAAACTGGGGAAGACACCTCCTCCTCTCGCTCAGTCCAGAGGGGCAGTGGGCAGATGCCGCATTGTCCTCTGTCCAGAGCTCTAGCTCTGCCTGGTCGCATGCTCAGTTCAGATACCATGTTAAAAAAGCTCTGTAGGGCTGTAGTATTCTCAGTGCAGATGGGATGTTCGAGATTGTAGCAGCAAATCGCTACCGCTCTCTACTGTTTCCGTGCAAATGGCAAAGCCCGGAGGCTTGTAACTCGTCCATGTATCTGTAGATTTTCATAGAGAAAGCAGAATGTACCTCTCTGAGTCCAGGACCGTTCCCTGGCAGATCTCGCCTTCCTGCTCCAAATGTGGAGGTGCTAGAGCTCTTCGGAGAAACCGTTAATTGAGCCAAAGTTAACATGTTTTTTTCCTACCTTTCTCCCCCCGTCTCATTTTCTGAAATGGCTGATCTGTGTTTGTTTAAATTTAAAAACAAAACCTGCAACCTGAGCAGAGAACAAGCCTGAATGGCCAGCGTTCAACAAAGTTATAAGCAACTGAAAACTGGCTAGTAATAAAAGTGTGAGCAAGTGTTAGTGTTAATGCTGATTACTAATTCTGCCTATAGAAAGGAGCCACCACTGGGTTGGAATGTGACAGCTCTTCAGCAGCACACAGTGTACTGACCCACAGTTTAGCTCAGGAAGTGAAAAATCCCATAACTATTTGAAACTAGAGGAGGAATTTAGGGAGGCAGAATACGATTACGCAGATTGGAATTTGGCCAGGATGCTAGGGCTAAGAGAGGGAAGAAGTATTCTGGACTACAGAGTGAAATTGATACTATGTTTTTATAATCTGGCCAGGCCCAGAGAATGCCTTGCCTTTAAAGATGTTAGAAATTTGTGGGGAACAGCTTCAGGATGATGATTATTTTCTTTATGATGTTCACTAAAGAGGAAAAATAAAATAAGCCGCCCTTTTAAGCAGAGCATACCAACGGCATCATATGTGCTCCCACTGTTGGCCTGCAGCAAACAGTTGAAGATGTATTGTCAATTTAAAATCTAGGCAAATAAAAAAAAAAAATTCCAGCTATGACACTACTCTTGGAGTCCCTCTGCCAATATTTTCTATTTTATTCTTTTCTCTTCTGTTGCTCTGTGAAAGACTCCCACAAACCGGGGAAACTGAATATATACTCTTTTGGTTAGAGTAATCTTGAGTTTTACTTACAACTGTAGTAGTAAAAAAAAAAGTAGTAAAAAAAAAAAAAGTCAGAGAGACAGCGTGGTTTTGTTTTAAGTTGACCATGTCCCTTTAAGGAAAATTCGTCGCAAAGGCTTGATGAGATGCATCACACTTGAGATGACACAGTGGGAAGCTGAGGGATGGATGCAGGGTCATAGGCTGACACAATTATCTCTTTCACAGATATCTTTCTTAGGGGGGCTGGCATTCAACGAAGGAGTGAACTGGCTAATAAAGAATATTATCCGTGAGCCACGGCCCTGTGAAGGTAAGTATGGCCTGGTGGCTTGGGGGAAAGAGCGGGTACATGAATTATCTTTGAACTGTGGTGACAATAATTGGGTTGAAGGTGGTTTTGTCTCAGGTCTGGTATGTTGTGTTTGCACATTCACCTGGGGGTTGGGAAGGGGGGCTTACAGTCCAGATGATCAGATAAATGTATTGTAAATTCACACACTCAGCCAAACACTGTGACCTGGCTGGATCTTTGAAGTGTTCGGGCAATTGCTGTGTATTGAGCATACTGTTTTTTCTTCTCTTCCCAGAAGCCCATTCAACAGTGACTACAAAATACGGGATGCCATCCAGTCACTCTCAGTTTATGTGGTTTTTCTCTGTTTACTCGTTCCTGTTTCTTTATTTAAGGTGAAGCTTCTTCATTAGGTTTTGGCTGTTTTACACTTTGACCTCTGGGGCATTTGGAATGGGTGGCTACCTGCTGGTGGCATGCCTTTCCTTCTATTCAGTTGATTCCTGTAGGTAGAGCTGAATTCCAGGACCTTTGCAATCTGTTCTGTGGTGGGTGGGATTCCCTCTGGAGTGAGTTCATCCCAAATTGAATATAGGGCTATGGGCTCTGCTGCTGCCTGAGAATGTTGATTAAGGAGGGGAAAGCAAGAGTGAAGGGAAGGAGGCCCCTGATGCCATCGCTCCCATAGCATGAGTCCATTGGAATATGACTGCTGACACAATCTCTTTTGAATCATGCTAAATTGCAAGACTGCCAAAATCCATGCTGAAATGCAATTGGGGAACTAGGAAGGAGGCGAGAGAGAGAGAGAAGAGCTATCTTCTCATGGGGCTCTTCTCCCTTGTATTAGTGAGTTTGTCCCTGCAATCTCTCCAGTGATTCCTGCTGCCCTCTCGCATGACCCATTCATGGTTTGTCTCTGCTGCCTGGTGCTAGGCTTGCATTCTCTGATGTGGGGCTCCCCTTCTGAAGTCCTCTTTGCTCAGCTGTGGCTACCTCCTGCAGCTCTATAATATGGAGGAGCAGACGAGAGACCAGACAACTCTCCTATCCTGTACAAGTGGGCAACTATAAGGAGATCTGAGGCAAGATGGTTGCATATGCACTCTATGGTACCATGGGCACATTGGCTCCCTTTGTAGTGATCTCCATTAACACCTGGACACTGGGGTCGGGCTTTCTCACTTGCATCCTCTTGGCAGCAGTTGGATACATCAGCACTGCGGTGTTAACAGGTTATCCATGACCTCAATGAAGGCTATGTCTTCTTTAGGTCACTGTAATTTGGAGGCGTGGGATATAGGGACTGTTCCGCTCCCTAACACCCTCTCTTTTCCACTGCACTAATGGCTTTTTCCCCGTCTCATTTTTTTTCCAGAATGCACCAAACAAACAATGCCAGGTTTCTGGATTTACTGTGGCGACATGTGCTGTCCATCTGCCTTGTCACGGTGGCCTTTCTAGTCTCATATAGTAGGTATGGAACAGCCATTTGTCTTACTCTTTTGTACTAATCCTTGGCCTTGTGGGTTTTTGGCAGCACTTTATCCTCCTCCATTTGTGGTTCAGTTCTTGATAACTGTGCCAGAAATACCAAGGGCTAAGAGAGTCCTATGTTACCAGGGACTCTTCAGAATGGGAGCTCTTTCATTTTCTCTGGATTTTTTTTTCCTGGTCTAGTTATGTCCCTCAATAGTCACTTCAAAAATTGCAGTCCAATGGGTGGTTTTAAGCTTATATGATTGCACTGGGGCCCCATGGCTGCAAACCCAGCTATGTGGAGGCTGGATCATTGTGAAGAGAGTTGGCCATAGATGGGAAGGGACTTGCATTGAGCCCTGAATCTCTGTCTTCACACGTGGAGCTGCAAAACTGAAGACCAGTGTTCCCTCCCCATTCTCTCTGGCCTCCATGTCCAGGATATGGACAGAGTCATTTTGTCTACCTCATCCCTTTTCTGCACTAATCCATAAAGGCATTGAGCTAGGTCACGGGCCAGTACCTTTTGCAGCGTGTGAAGTATTTAATATTGACTGAAATGACTTCTTGTAGAGTCAGTCTAAATGTAGTCACAATTGTTTGGCTTCAGTCATCTTGCAGTATGAACAGACTTAGTCTGTGTGAGTAGTGTCTATGTGCCAGGATAATCTAATATATCATTACTATTGTGACCACTACCAGTAAAAAACTGTACTCTGTCTACAGCAATGAAGCCTTCATTCTGCTAAATTTAAGGTCAGCAAAAACCATGACAAAACAAGTTCCCATCATGCTATATATTCTGAAAGCCTTTAAACCCAGGCTTCAGAGAGTTACTGAAGGAGCAAGTTGACCTGCGGCTGGCTCTGGAAAAATTCTCTCCTGGGATCAACAGCAACAGGCCCCCAGCCAATCTGAACTTCTACTGTGAGAAACATGTAGACACCTTCTTAGATATTGGGCTTCTCAGATTTAGGAGTATTCCTAAACAGAAATTTATGTACACAGAAGGGTCTAAGTTGTTTCCTGATTATCCATTAGTGGATGGGGGGAAGCAAAAGATGTAATAGATCTCAATTTTTAATAAGGCTTTTGACACAGTCCCACATGACATTCTCCTAAGCAAACTATGGAAATACGGTCTAGATGAAACCATTAGGTGGTGCACAACTGGTTGAAAAACCATACTCAGAATAGTTATCAATGGCTTGCTGTCAAACTGAGAGGGCGTATCTCATGGGCTCCCACAGAGTACAGTCCTGGGTCTTGGTGCTATTCAGTATTTTTAGTGACTTGGATAATGAGCGGAGAGTATGCTTATAAAATTTGCAGATGACACCAAGTTGGAAGGGGCTGCAGGCAGTTTGGAGGACAGAATTAGAACTAAAAATGACCTTGACAAATTGGAGAATTGGTCTGAATTCAATAAAATGAAATTCAATAAAGACAAGAGCAAAGTATACACTTAGGAAGGAAAAATTCAGTGCACAACTACAAAATTGGAATTAACTGTCTAGGCCAGAGTTGGGCAAACTACGGCCCGTGGGACTGTCCTGCCCGGTCTCTGAGCTCCCGGCCGGGGAGGCTAGTTCCCGGCCCCTCCCCCGCAGTCACACTGGCTGGCTCCAGCATGGTAAGGGGGGAGGGAAGAGGGGGGGTTGGATAAGGGGCAGGGGGTCCTGAGGGGCAGTCAGGAGACCGGGAGGAGGGGGTGGTTTTATGGGATGGAGATTTGGGGGGGGGGGGGACAGTTAGGGAAAGGGGAGAGCAGGGGGTGTCGGATAGGGGGTGGAGTCCCAGGGGGCGGTTAGGGGCGGGGTTGTGGATAAGGGTCATGGCAGTCAGGGAGCAGGGAGGGGTTGGAAAAGGATTGAGGTCTCAGGGGGCGGTTAGGGGTGGGGTGTCCTGGGACTGGGCAGACAGAGGTCAAGGAGCAGGAGTGGTTGGATGGGTCAGAGATTCTGAGAGGGGCGGGAAGTGGGAGGGGATGGATAGGGGGTGTGGGCCAGGCTGTTTAGGGAGGCACAGCCTTCCCTACCTGGCCCTCATACAGTTGCGCAACCCCAAAGTGGCTCTTGGGCCAAAAAGTTTGCCCACCCCTGGTCTAGGCAGTATTACTGCCGAAAAGGATCTGAGGGGTTATAGTGGATCACAAATTAAATAAGAGCTAACAATGTGGTGCAGTTGTGAAGAAGACTAATACACCCCCAAATTATATTAACAGGAGTGATGTATGCAAGACCTAGAAGGTAGTTTTTCTACTTTAGTCAGCACTGGTGAGGCCTCAGCTGGAGTGCTGGATCCATTATTAGGCACAGCACTTTAAGAAAGATGTGGACAAACTGGAAAGAGACCAGAAGGGAGTAACAAAAATGATAGAAGGTTTAGAAAACCTGATCTGTGAGGAAATGTTTTAAAAACCTGATCTGTGAGGAAATGTTTAAAAAAGGCATATTTAGTCTTGAGAAAAGACTAGGAGGGAGCACCAGACAATATGTTCAGGGATCTTTAGATATGTTAATAGCTATTACAAAGGGGACGGTGATCAGTTCTTCATGTTCGCTGAAGATCGGACAAGAAGTAATCAGCTTAATCCGTAGCAGGGGAGATTTAGATTAGATATTAGGAAAAGCCTTCTAACTATAGGGATAGTTAAAGCAAGAAATAGGTTACCAAGGGAGATTGTGGAATCCCCATCCTGTGCGTTTTCTTAGAACAGTTTAGATAAACACCTTGCAGGGATAGTCAATGTATACTCGTTTGCCTCAGCATGGGAGGATGGGATGCATGATCTCTCAAGGGCCCTTCCAGGCCTACATTTTTATGATTTCAATATCTTTTAAATAGGTGCCACTTGGCTGTTTCACATCTGGAAGATAACCTTGCTCTGGCCTTTATAGGGGCCTGTAAAACGCTGTATCCAGCTGTGTGACGCCCTCATTTTGTTTGAAATCCTGTCTCCGGTAATTTTCCTTTCTTGTTTCCTCTGAAGGGTCTATCTGCTCTACCACACCTGGAGCCAGGTCTTATATGGAGGTGTTGCAGGAAGCATCATGGCCATAGCCTGGTTTGCATTCACACAGGAGATCTTAACTCCTTTGTTCCCAAAGATAGCTGCATGGTAAAAACCTTTTATGCTATTTTGTGTTTGTTTTAATCCCCCAAGGCCTCACCCTCCTGCAGAATCAGATACTTGTCCAGCACTGTATGCCTCAAGTTTACTGTGTGTGCCACGAAAGGGGCCACAACAGTGTTTACCTCTTGAAATGTGCTTAACCTACTGGTATCTGGAGCAGCATGACACCCTTGCAAGGGAGTAAAGTCCTATTCAACCTGTACAGGGATAGAGAATTTATACCATATGGTGTAAGAAAACCAATCATGGGATACTTCAGTCCGTAAAACCAAATGATTGTTATGATGTTCTATAGGAATGCAACCCCCATGTAAAGGGGTTTAAACTGTGCACAGTTTCCCAATGGTCTAGAGGTTAGAGCAGGGGACTCGGAATAGGGACTCCTAGATTCTGTTTCTTGCTCTGTTTACTGACTCCCTATGTGACCATGAGCAAATAATTTAACTAACTTGTGCCACCATTTTATCCATCTGTAAAATGGGGATAATACTTCCCTACCTTTTTGGGGAGGAGGAATTGTGAGGCTTAATTGTTCATAAAGTACTTTGAGAACCTTGGAAGAAAGGTGCTAGAGGATTGCCCAGTGTTATGAGATAGTACCTCCAGGAACTGCTACTTCCTGACCTCCCCATCCATTTCTCCAAACGCACTGTAATGGAAAGGCTGATTCCAATGGGTCAGATCTCTTCTTACCTACACCAAACAAAAAAATGCAAATAAAGTGAAATGGCAATTTAGTTAAATTTAACTAGACTAGAAACCTTTCTAATAAGGGAGGGAAAATGGCACTTTTCCTGGTAAACTTATATATTGCTGTTTTCTAAATACACAAAACCTGTCCAGGTTTGCCTTGCAGGTAGCAGTGTTAAATTTCACACAATTTCCTCCATGGCTTATCAGAATTAGGAAAGAAAATGTTTTAATTCTCTGCCCCTCTTTTTCTCCCCCAAACCTTGTTAATTTTAGGCCAGCTTCAGAGTTCTTTTTAATCAGAGATACCAGCCTCATTCCCAACATCCTGTGGTTTGAATACACAGTCACCAGAGCAGAGGCAAGGTAAGCAGGATGGTAGGAGGTTCTGCACACAGGGAGGTGTATCTAAGCTGTTACATGCACTAATAGGGTAATGGTTTATTTACCTGTATCTTGTGATTTACCTTGTGATTATTTTATTTATGTATGAAAATTAAAGTAGCTGATGTGGATAGCTTTTATGGACCGGGTAATATAGAGTGTGAAAAGAGACCAAATTGTGGGTTGACTTTAATAGAGTGTATCGTTAAAATATAATCAGTATGAAATGGGAAAAAATGATAAACAAGTACAAATGATTCCAAACACAAAGACATAGGGGACTGCAGCAGTAGGGGAGAAACCAAATGTTGTAACCGTGTTGTAAAGGGTCCCTCTGGATGCAGTAAAGTGTATAACTTGAGCAGAATCATCTGGAGTGGTAAGTCTCCATTTTGTGCTGTGTGAGGTGAATTTGGTATTCCATAAAAAGGGAATCACAATAAGGTAGCCACTGTGTAACTACGTCTAGTCTCTCACATACACCTTGCTAATGCACTTCAGTTGTGACCTACAGACCTCTGGTTATTGCAGACCTGAGCCTGTAAAAATGGGGAATGAGCACTCTTGACATCGGATGTGGTGGTCTGGTCTATCCAGCTCATTTTATTCCTCCCACCTCTTTAGCCAAGGAATGTGCTATGTCTGGTGATGGGGATCTACCTCACTCTGCCACCTCTACGTTCTCATTGCAGAAACAGACAGCGCAAGCTAGGTACGAAGCTCCAGTGACTCAAGGCATGGAAACAGAATGCAGGACTTAATGGAGAAGGACAAAAGTAGAGACCTGTACAGACCTGGGAGCAGCAAGGAGTCTTCACAGATGGACCAAAGGAACAGGCAGGGACCATACTCAAAGCCTGGAGGCCTTTGCTCTGGCTTTTGCAGCTAGCTGGATGCTCCCTGATGCATGTGGGACCATGCAGGAGCAGAACCTCATTTACCACACAAATGCACATTGCCAGTTGGAATGTACCATCGTGTCTGAGTCGCGGGAGGGGGGAGAAAATACTTGATGGCTTGTTTGGGGGAGGGAGAACCAAAAAAAACATCCTATTTCTGTGACTTTTTTTGCAGCATGAAATATACACACTTATTTATTTTTTTTAATTGAACTATTATTTTTGGGGTGGGTGATGCATGGATTGTGTGTTTGGAAGAAGACAAAACCAAAATTAGGTCTTGCCTAATTCAGGGGTTTTAATTTGCGGGTGGGGGGAGGCAGGATGGCTTAAGCAAGAGAGGAAGAGGTATTTCTTTCCTTTCTGCAACAGTTGGGAGATCGAAATAAATTCCCACTGCACTTTGTAAGGATATAAAGAAGCTACTTAAAGATTTGCTTTCAAACACTAGTGACATTCCTGTGCGCAAGCCTGCACGGATACCACCTGGGGTGTGGGGGTTAAAACACAGAGGAAAACCTAAAATACACTATTTTTTTTTTCACTGCTGCTCCTGTTGTGTAATTAGCCAGGTTGTTTTACCCAGGCCCTCTTCTTTTTAGGTGTCAATAACTTGGTATACGCATTAAATATCCCTTCACTCCCTCTTCCTTTTGTACTTTTATGACCCTAGAGCTGCTGGGACCTCTACAGTTTTTGTTGCTGATCTTAAGCCAGACTCTGTTATTGTTTAAGGACACCATGATTAAGTTTAAATAACTGCTAGTTAAGGCACAACTCCATGCTTTTAAGGATTACCCCAAAGTCATTAAAAAAAGCTTTTACTGGTATTAAAAGTTTGTATGATCAGTCTCTGCCCTAAACCCTCTTTCTGATAATGAATCTTCCCATTGAGCTTTTCAGCCATCAGTAAACTTTTTATAAAAATAAAAATTTGGTGAGTGCTGATGTCTGGCTTTAGCACTGCATGAATTACTTTTGGAGAGTCCAGTTAGATTCAAACACAGGTTACTGCTGAAATGAGGCAGTAAGTTTTAACCCTGGCAAACATTTCCATGGGTCATGCTGATTTGTTTTGGGTTCTGCAGTAGTCAAGACTATTGCAAAAGTCTGCACCAGCTACCTAGAATGCATAACTCGTAAGGGATCTTGCCCTTACTTTGTAAGGACTTTCATTTCTCCTTCCTTTTTCATTTTGACTGTTTTTCAAGTGATGAACTTCCTTAGTCTGGAGCTCCAGACAGTAAGTTCTGCTGCTAGATGTTTGGGTACCATTCTCCTGTGATAGGATATCTGACAGCCTCTTCCACCCTGCCAGTACTTAGATCCTCTGCAATAGGCTGGTAAATGGTTTGAGAAGACTATACTAACAGTGAGTCAGCAGTGCATCCTGAATGTACTTCATGGCTGTGCAAAGACTGTTCTATTGCACTTTTTAGCCTATAATCAAGACATTACAATGAAGTTCAGCAACAAGGTGGAGAGACTAACGGTACAATTGCCTTGAAGTTTCATAACAGGGGAAGGCCAGGGCAAGTACAGCTACCAAGCTGGGTCAAAAGAGGAGTATGTTAGCATCTGTCTGATATTGTCACCTGTACAGAGGGATGGTGACTATGCATACCCATCTCTGTCTTGCGGCATGTTTTACTAGCTTCCATTAAAAAGCTATTGAGGCTTCATAGAAAACTCATTGGTATGTACTGATGCAAGATGTGATTTTTGGTTCATATCTGATCATCTCTGTATTTTTCTGCCACCTTAATTTAAAAACAGCATTTTAAAGATTTCATCTGCTCCTCTTGCCATGATCCGTGTGTGTGTGTGCGTGCGCTATAGAACCTATTTTATCCTCATCCTAGAATTTGGCCCAGGAGGAGATAGGCCTTTTATTGTAATGTAGTGATTAAGAATGAAAACCTTTTAAAACATACTTGTTCTAAACTGAATATATCTTTCTCTGTAGCAGCAGTTCTTTAGATTTTTTTTTAAACTAAGGATATGGGGAATTTTTGTCTATTACAATAAATTTCTCTAATTTAGCACTCATTGGAGTGATCTAATATGAACTCTCCATACTGAGATTTCTAGTGCATTTGCACATAAAATAGCACTTTTATTCCTCATAAAAGCACTTTGGCTGGGCTGATCTCTCTCTCTTTTTGAGCTATGGGCTGTGACTTTAATGGGCATTAGCTCAGGCCCATAACTATTTCATTAAAAAAGGCCATGGGTAGGTGAGAGAGAGGGGGGAAAGGAAGTGCGAGTAGCTAAGTTAGCTAGGTAATAGGGTAGTGTAGTAATGAGTTAAGCACCAGAGTAGAATGCAGTACTAATTGGTTCTTTTTCTTCTAACCACCAACTGAAAAGCAGAGCCAAATAAATAAAATGTACCACCATTCTTCTCCCTCACTTAAAAAAAAAAAGGGGGGGGGGGGCAGTTGAGTAATTTCCCAAAGCTGAGGCAAAAAATGTAAATTGCTTCAAAGGTAATTAACACATCCCTCACCTCTTCCAGAGAGACTGTCATCCTAGAGAAGTGGAAAAGTCACCTTAAAAACGACATTTACTTTATTTTCTAATGATTAACATGCTCTGTGGCTCTGGCAGTGTTTGTCTACAGTGACACAGTGCATTAAACCCTACAACTTGATAGCACCATCAAGCCAGTGGTCTGCAGCCTGTGGTTGGGGAAACAGTCCTATGCTTCTCCAGCACAGTTCCGGCCATCTGCTTTCTCTGGCCTTTTATACTATGGCTGCTTCAGCAGTATAGCTGTGGCACCATAGCTATGCTGCTGTAACTCTAGCATAGATTCAGACTACAGCAAGGGAATGGTTTTTTCCCCATTGCTGTAGGAACTCCACCTAAGTGACTGATAGGAGCATTCTTCCATCTTTCTAGCTCTGTCTACAGAAGGAGTTAGGTCACCATAGCTACGGTGTTCAGTAGTGTGCATTTTTCATATGCCTGCATGCTGTAGCTATATTGATGTAAGTTTTAAGTGTAGACTGGGCTTCGGTCTGCTTCTGCTTTCTTTTTCCATCCCCCAGGAAGCTACACGTTGTTTGACATAGCGATAAAGGCCCCTTGTACATTCTTGGCCAAGTTGAGCAGCCTAGGAGGTGAGAAGAGAAACTTCAGGTAGCCTCCTGCCTTTAGGTAGGTGGATTGAAAAGGAGCAAGGAAGGTAGATGACTGCCCTCAGAGAACTACTCCTTGCTTTCCAAGTAGCGGATCTCTTGCTTTGCTCCCTTACCATGGCCTGGGATGGAGATACTAAAACAATAGGAGGAAGATGATAAATTCCTGTGTGATCTATTGTTCTGTGACCCACGATGAACATCCTTCTATAAAGACAATCATCAAACTTATACCTAGAGCATTTTCTGCATAGAATCAACCCTGTTGGCAACATTTATACTTTTATTTATGTTGGAAGAACATCACCAATCCTTGCAGGACACTGATTACATTATCAAAAAAACATGTAATGCGTTTAACTGGCTGAGCATGCAAAGACACTGGCTACGCCATCAACAACACCTCCAATCCCAGAGTTTAGTTGCACATTAATAATTTACATATTTCCCTAATTATTCAGTAAATCAGTAGTTTCTTCATAACTTTTACATAGCCTTTAAGACCATGGACACTTCTTGGGCAAGTGACCAGCTAATAAAGGATAAACAAACAAATTGGCACTCAAAATAACTGGTCACTGGAAAAATAAGTCAAGAAGTGATGAGTCAGAGGGACATCACCGCAGCTTGAAATTGGCAACAGTAAAAGGAAAAAACACTTTTAAAAGAAAACCATGTAAACAGTTGTAATGTAATAAAGCAGCTCCCCTGTTAATCCTGCTTTCTGCCCCCTACATCCTAAAGAGAGAATGGACAAGCTGGATAAGAATCTTTTGTGTTTCCATATGCCTGGCACATAAAGACCTCCGCTCCACAGCTGGAGAAATGTCCCTGAAGCCAATGGGATCTCCAGCTTTATATCTGACTTAAGATTAAAACTAGACCCATCCCCTGTATTTTCCATTAATAGCAGAGTGCACTTCCACCTCATCCTCTTCAGGGGGCACTTGCCTTTGGGTGATTACTTCTGTCTTATTGAAGGGGGGAGGAGAGAATTCTTAGTTTCTGAAATTAGCCTTGTAATAATAAGACACGCCAATATGTAGCGATGCTGTGGTTGAAGGCACTTGGTCTTTGGCCTCATGGCCAGAGACCACAGTAGAGTAACATCAGTTATCAGCAGGCACTATATTGACTCATTACATACAGGGAGGAAAAAAACTGTTTACTTTGTCTCTGGCTAAAGGAATCTCTTCCAGAATAAAAGCCTCCCTAAAAAGTAGTGTTTTTTTAAATCCCAGCAAGACCTTACCCATTCCAATTCATCCCAAAAGGGTGCAGTCTCTTAAATGGTTATATAAGTACTCATTACATATAATAAATATTAATACAGATTAAGATTTTGGGTGGCCTCTTGTAACTTTCAGTCTCGTTCATTGTGGAAGAATCAGATTGTTAGAGCGGGTGTGTTTGTACCCAGAGCTTTGCATTACATGCTCCCATTGCTTTCTAACCCTCTCATTCCATTTATAATTATTTTTTTAAACTTAATTTTTTTTAATGGTGGTTTGTACAATCGTTAGCTGTGCAGGTGAGTTTCAGTAAAACTTTCCCGTCAATATTTAGTTGGGGGGGGTGGAATTTGAATTTAAAACAACTGAGAGCAGGTTTGCATCAATTAAAAAGTGAGATGGGGTGACTAAGTGTTCATAAAAGAGAGGTTTTCAATACTAGTAGGATGAATGTACTTCAAATTGGTCAAATTGCCCTCTACCAAGGCACCAAGATTGTGAATGCTCTCGAGGCCCATCACCAGAAGAGCAGCAATGACCCTACTGATTGGGTGACTTTGTGTTATGGACAAGTGTTTGTGTGATAAAACAGACTACAAACTCAAGCTATTCCTTGGTTCAGCACCGTATGTTTGGGCTTGCAGAACTACTGTTATCCCACTGCAGGAATAGCATCGGCAGGGGCAAACAATGCACTCTCTTCTATAATGGCAGTAGGTCTATGGTTTCACATGTTGCCCTAGGAAAGATATTGGCGGTTTTATATTCCTTTCTTACTGTCTCACAATATTTTTTAAATTGCGCATTTATAAATATATAATTCCTTCATTTCTAAAGGTTCAATCAAATTAACACAGATGTGACTATATTCCACAAAAGAGGGAAATTATAAATCACTATGGGTATAAATAACATTAAGGCAAGAAGAAACCAGGTTCTGATGAAGAAGCGCTGTCGGCTATGGAAAAGTCCATTGTTTTGGGCAATGAACAGACAGAGTCTGTACATCCTAGAGTAGACTCCTGTGCTTTCTCCACTACCTCCCTTATTTTAGAGGAACCACAACCTTGGTAGGAGTTGATAATATATGGCAGGGGAGAAGTGTCATTCTGCACCTTTTTTTTCCTTCAGCTCCAACATACATCACCTATGCAATCTGGAACCTATAGGCATTTTGGGAAACTTGATTAGAAGGGCTAATTAAGTTTCTTATGCAGCATCTCCTTAGACTAAAATAAATGCAGCATGGAAAACAGTGCATGATCTCTCAGTTTGCAAGTAACAAAGGGCAACATGGTTCCCATTTCTTTTCCCATTTGAAAGAGAAGGGGCAGAATGAAGAGGACAGGTTCTACAAACAACATCAAGGTCTATGTAATCTCTCCCCACTACAAAATATTTAAGTGCATAAAGTCAAGGCCAGCAGAGCCTGCATAATTAAAAAAAATCAATTAAAATGTTTAGTAGAAGCAATACAAGAAAGCCAAAGAGGCTCAAGTTGCAGAGCCTGAAGCTCTGAGATGGAGACCCGCCAGCAATCCATCACTTTATGCTTCAAACAAACAAAAGGCCAGAGTAGGGGAAATGAATTCAGTTGTAGCAATGGTGTTTCACAGTTAGTGGAGAAAGTGCAGACCCAAGTATTAGAAGGATGGGGAAGGGAACGTTCCTAGCTGTGAAAAGCACACAAAGACCAGTCCCCTAGCAAGGTTATGTTAGGAAAACAATTTTCTAGAAAAGCAGTACAATGCATCCTAACAGGACTGGATTTCCTCCGATTTACGGCATTCATCCCCCCACCCCAAAGTTCAATGGCACTGATGACACCACTTTGGGAGGCATAACATGGCCCAAAAGAGATATTCCCAACCCCTCAAAAGCCTGAGCCAGCAGAAAGATTCAAGTGGTCTCAGACCTACTCAGCCAGGGGAATACTCCCCCTAGTGGATGAAGAGTGAAGGATGGGATGAAGAATGTGCTTTCTCTGTTCTTTCCACTGTAAATTCAATAAAAAGATGTTGCGCCAGTATACCTTCAAGGGAAGAAAGTCATACTTTGCGCATTGTGGGACAGGATCTCTGTCAGATCTAGCTCGGAATAAGGCAATGCTTCCTTTCACCTTGTAGTCTGATAGCTGGAGATTACCACTCCTTAACTTCTCTGCAGAGAGATGCGTGCCATATGCTCTTCTAGAGTCCTAATGGAGCCCATCTCCTGTTGCCCAGTTTTTGGAGAGCTGGGAGCTTCTTGTGCACATGAGGCAGCTCCTAAAGCTTAGGGGCTGTGAAGGAGGTTCATTTCTTACAATTTTGATTTGGGTGTGGATTGGAGCAGGAGCCGCATGTCCAGTAGCGCCTTCTCCAGGTAATGTGCTAGGCGGGCTGCATTGGTTTCGGCACAGCTGTTGTACGCCGACATTGCAAAGTTGATGTGGTCATCCATAGGGTTGTAGCAGACTCCGTAGCCATCTGGAACCACTGGACCAAAGCACATCACACAATCTGTCTTTGCTGGGACCTACAGTGGGAAACAACCTGATTCAACACCTCCTCACCCAACTAAAAACAAATAAACAAATAGGCAGAAGATCACAAGAGCTGTTGGGGAGGGTAAATCAAATGGACTTCTCCCAACTAACACCCCAGGTAAGTTCTCCCGGGCAGGGGCATGATATTCAGACCCATCTGTTCAGCTCCTCGTACACACTGTGGATGCTTTAGAAATACACCAATTGTTTGTGCTATTCCCCAGCACTGTGCTAGTTCTTCATATCGCCCTCTGAAGAGACTTGTGGAGGAGCAGTTATCCACTCATAAGGACAATGAGCCTCATGCAGTACTGCTGCTGTTACAGTGTGCGGGCAGGGCCTCCGCATTACCACAGGCTCTTGGTATCTACCTGGCAATGCGCTGTCCAGCCTGGGGTGGAGAAGATAAATCTGTTAGAATGGCTCTAGCAATGGTAAGGTCATAGTCTTCAGCTTCACCTCACAACCTCTTTAAAGGTCCAGCTCAGCTTGTTGTGGGGCTAGATTCCTATGGCACTATATGCAGAGCAGTTCCTCAAGGAAGGGGGTGGTGGAGGAATGTGGAGAAGAAAGGGAGAAAGAATGATTGCAGCACTCTCACGGTGGTCAGCCACTTCTTACCTGGCTGGTTGAGAGGTTGAAGTGCATGGCAACAGCGTAGGCTGTATCCATGAACAGTTCTGGCATGCTCACTAGATCCTCAATGGCTTGAATCTTCAGGCCTAGCAGATGACGGTCTATTGCATTCCCCTTTATTGCCTGAAAGGAAGAGAGAGTCTGGATAAGAGATCGGAGAGGCAGGGAAACAAAAATCAGCACCATCTTCAATCTGAACCAGATTTTAAAAATCCTCTTAAATTTAAAGTAGAAAGGGGGAAAAAAAAACTGTGATTGTCCATTAAGAGCAACATTTGACAGACAGATGGAACTAAGCAAACCCTATAACTTCTCAGGATAGGATCCCTGTGATTTTAAAAAAACCCTTGTGCAGCCCTGGCATCTACAGACCCTAGTGATGGGGAGAATAGGAGTTCTTCAGAGTATAGCTGCAGACTTGATTTTCTCTCTCCTTTACCCCCAGTCACCAGGGATACTGAAGGAACGGTACAAAGAGGAAGAGTAAAGTCAGTCCTTCAAAGCATTAACTGGTCAGAATCAATCCTAGGGGCAGTATAAACAGGCTGTCTTATATGTCTAGCACCATAAATTGGGATTTTTCTTCCAGCAGCACCTGGCTTACCTCTGCACAGTCCCAGCCTTGGAGCTGTATGGGACACTCACCATATCTGTGTAAGCTCTGTGTGCCTGCGTAGCTCTCCTCAGCAGTTCCACCTTCTCTTGGTTCTAAGGAGAATGCATGGAATGGACGTTAAAAATTTGCTGCCCAGTGATTTCAGTAGCTCACCTGCAGGATGGCATTTCTGGCTTCAAGCTATTGTTAACTTAGATCATATTGTTTGGCTGAATTATTTTTCTCCCCTTCCAGCTCACGAGACTCTATTCTTAAGTGATTCCATAGGAACTACCAGTTGTGGCCCTTTATCCTAGAACTGTTGGAAGCGGAGATGTCAGTGGGACAATTTAGATGACAGAAGGACAATTCAGCAACCAAAGGAGGCAAGTCTTTGCAAGGGGATCACTACAGAGATTCTACAGCCTACAGCAAATGGCTGAACTCTGACTCAGAACTCCATCCCCAGTGAACTGACTTTCATCACTTGCTAGGTTCTAGTCTTGATTCATTGTCTTCTAAGAGAGAACCAGAGTCCCTATCTTTTTCATGGAAGGACTGAAACGAGTCCTGAACACTTAGAATCACAAGTCCTCTCTGTGAATCTGGACATGATTGGAATCAATAGTGTCTCTGTATCTCCAAGTTTGGGACACCCCAAACACTATACTGTTTGGTCGGGAGCTTGTTTCCTTATTTGTACAACTCCCCATCCAGAAAAACTGCATTAACTTCTAAAATTTTCAATTAAATATAGCATTGTACTAACTGTGTTCATCCCTATTAATTTAAACATATTCTAGCAAATCTACTCCCCAAAATAGTACATTTGTTTGCCTGTATATTATCCAAAGTTCATAGGTCAAAAACAAAATGAGGAAATGACCCTTTGAATGATACATTGAGAACCTTCAAGTCCAATAATCTAGTACTTAGGACCTGACTGGCTAGACATTCAGACTGGTCACATGTGATATAGGGTTAGAAACACTCACCTTGGATTTACAGAGATGTAAAAGGAAAGCTGAATGAGACCCAAGATTTGTAATCATATATTCCAGATTGTACCTTAAAACAACCTCAGATCAGATGCAGCAAACCGGAAGATACAGATGCTACACTTCTAGGGTAAGTTGAAAAGCAGTTCTCCCTTTATTTTGGGGTGAAGATAATTCACTCCATCTGTTGGAACTCTCACCTGCTTGCTAGGGTTGTCCATTGCCTCTACAAACTTCAGCGAGTCCACGGAGGCAGAGCGGATGGTGTCTGTCCGACCCAGGCGGAACATCCTCAGTGAGGCACTCTCATATGTAGCACAGACCTGGCCATACATCCTGAAAGACGGGGAGGAGAAGCAGTCACAGGGGAAGAATTGTCCTTGACAAGAAGGGGCTATGCAAATCTTATCCTTCGCAGGGAAATCGTGCAGGTGAATTTCTGGTCCGAAGTATGCAGATACATTTGTTGTATTTCTCCCTTGAATCCTCCCCACCTCCCAGGGAAGAGTAAATTCCATGCAGGAAGGATGAGAAAGATCAGAAGAAATGGTAATTACATGGACCAAGCTGCATCCCTAGCTGACTGACCCTCCTCTACTGGTATTTCATGCATTGCTCTTGGAGGGGCTAATCTTGCCCACTCCTTTGTGACCACGAAGGGCCCTACACAGAGCAGAACCAGTGCCATTCCAGTGCATGGGGAAAGGGCAGGATTTGGGATGTCTGCACATGGCTCTAGATCCATCAGCCATCTAACCCTCCCACATGGAGGCATAGCGAAAGAGTGGGCTATTGCAATAGGTCACCACCCTGTAACCCTGTGGTGTTTGGGGCTCTTTCCCCAAGCCCAGCTAGTTGGGTTTGGTGTTGACCTCTAGTCAGCAGTTTCATGGAGCCGGGTAAAAATCCCCTGAAGCTCTTTAGAAGGGAGATATAGGGGCTGGAAAGCTAACTGCCTGCAGTGTGCTCCTTACCTATAATAAGCCAGCTGCAGGGCCATCTGAATAAAGGCATCTGGACTTATCCTCTCCAATTTGGGGAAGTTCTTCCCAAAGTGGTGAAAGACAATCACCTTGATATCCAGATCTTGCACCATTCTGCAGAGAGAGAGGGAGAAGAGAAATTCTTCAGGATGCTCCTTGCTATTACATGGCAAAGACCCAGGCCCCAGAGCTTTCGTAAGCCCCAGAGACATCAATCTGCTCAGACCAAATCTGCACAAGGACAAAGGGATCTGCCCCACCCAATCTTTTCACAGTGAGCTCAACCTCCGTAACTTGACGCACTATGTGAAGTACCGTGCAACTGGTTAGATGCAAGGGATTTGCCGACTGCTGGAGACAGGATCCAACACTAGTTGGCCCAGTTGTTTGATCTAGTACAGCAGGTCAGGTTCCTGATCAGAGACATCCCTCTTCATAAGTAGATTAGGATGAATAAGCAGCAAGTCCCCTTTCAGCACAGCAGTCACCTGTCAGGAGGAGGCTCAGCAATGCACTTTTCAGCCACATACAGTATAGTTTATGCCCAACAAGACACTGAGCACCATAGAGCACTGACATTTTCCTTACCACCCAGCTCCCCAAGTGGGCACATGGATTATTCTCTCGCTCACTCACTGAGCTCTCCTACCCGCTTTACTCACATGTTGAGGTTCTGCTTTGCCTTCTCTATGTCATGTTTGATTTCTGGGGTGATGTTAAACCGCAGCTTCTTGGGCATTGGCAGAGGAATCATTGGTGATCTCACCAGCTCTGGTTTCTTCCTGCACAGAGAAACAGCATTGAAACCATTTAGCCAGACCTTTATCTCCAGCCCCTTGGCCTATAGGATTCTGGTGCCCAGTAGACAGACTCAGATCCCACTGTAGTGAACATAGTGTAAATCCCTGACTATGACATTTTGAGTCTGTGTCACACACTGCAAAGTCCTTTGTCACAAATCTCAGCCTTCCTGACTTGACAGCTGCTCCCTCCACATCTGCTTCTGGTGAAAAACTAGGAGAACAAATGCAGAAGTTTGGCTTATAGTGATTCCTTCACCAAGAGATTACAGGTCTAATGCCCTTCGAACCCTTTAAAAAATGTTCTATAGATTCCATCAGGAGCAAACACCAAACAGGAGCCACCCGACTGCCATATTAAACGTAAGCAGTGGCTTCTCTGGAGAGTTCGAGCAGCAGCAAAGTTTACCATTCTCAGCAGGTGGCTAATCCCTGGTCGTTGCTACAAGAGCTGCAGTACCTAACTTGAGATACCGTTAAAGCGCCTCCAGAGCAGATGCCTGGGGGTGAGGGGGGAAATGAGCTGGTGAAGGGGAGCTTTACTGTGGATGGACAGTTTGAGATCCGTGTCTGACTCAGAGACAAGTGAGCAAGCCTCACGTGTACTCCACGATGTGATCCAGAAGGGCAACGATGGGCGGGCCCTCCGCGGGAGCGTGCTCATACACCAGGCCACAGGAGCCATCCTCAGCAACGATAAACTGCCAGGGAAACGAAAAAGGCAGTGAAGAGAGGCCTCCTCTACAGTGCAAGCACTAGCCCAAGAGGGGCCTCAATGTCTCATTGCTATGTGCTGGAGAAGACCTCAACCCCATCAGCGCATGGTAAACCGCAAAGCCATCAGCCACCTCCCAGAAGAAAGAAACTCCATAACCAAGGTTAGGAGGATTTGGTATCATCATTATATTCAATGAGGCAGATGGTCCCACTGACAGAAGATGCATCAGAGAGGCCAGTGTACCCTGCAGTATGGTACAGCTTCAAAGGGTTTGATTTCCTTGGAGGCTCATGTAACACAGCAGTAACATCCCCCACCAGTTCTGTGAAGACTTTGGTTCATTGCAAAGCTAGAAGAACTTGGCGTTGCCCTGTAAATAAGCAGTGCCAAGCAGAAGCTGAATAACCCAAAATGTTGTTAGGATTGTAAGAGTCCTGTCAGAGCATGGGCTCCATCCCCCTGAAAGGCCCAGAGATAGCCTCCTAATGGAGGATGTGGCCCTTGAATGGTACCATTATACAGATAAAGGGAGATGGGGATCAATGAAATGTTGTTGTGGGATGGCAGCAGATGCCTGAAAGAAGCAGGTTAGTTTCTGGCAGAGACAAACAGGGAGAGCAACAATCCCATGGGAAATGCAAGAAACAGACCTTGTTATGCTTGGTCAGCCTCCAGACAGACAAGTCATTGTACACCGCAGGCAGACAGTTAATTTATGAGTAATACAAGGAATAGCTTGGCTGCATTGAGTGAGTGCTGCCAGGAATCTAAGAAACAATGAGAGCTCGGTGGACCTAGCAGGAGAGTGAGAACTTGTTTGATTGCGGGAGAGAATCCCAAACATTCTCCACCAAGCCCACAGGCACTTACGTTGTTGGCATCAGCCTCTTGCTCTTCTCACTTCCCATGCCCCTTTTGATCTGAGAAAGTCTCCTACTGAATGATTTGGGGGCCTACTGGCCCTTCCAGTTTCAGGAAGTTTGTCTCCCCCAGACCCGTGCCTCTAGTTTCTCAAAAACCCCAGCACACACCTGAAGGGTTTTGTCAAACCATCGGTTCCCACTGTTCCAGCGACTGCCTCCACCGTGCAGCATCTGAGCTGCCACCCGGCTCTTGTAGATGTCGTCAGACACCCGAGGAATGGGTGAATCCAGGCAGACGGTGAAAATGCTCTTCTCGATCGAACGCACGGACTCCTTGTTGGTCTTATCTGAGAAGGGGGGGGGAAAGTAGAAGATGATGGAAGCTGGTTGAAAAACTGCATTTAATTGGAGGGAGGATAAAATTCAGGAGAGCAGATTAATGACACTTGGTGCCCTGACTCCCTTTGTAAGGAAGCATCTCTTGACCATGCTGCAGTGGTATTTGCTGCAGTGGTATTTGCAGTGGTATTTGAGTGTTGAAGCTATGGGCTAGATGGCTGTTACAGACTGGAAGCTGTGAGCCTCATAGGGATGCTCCTTCTCACTTGTATCAGCCCTCTGATTTTTTTTTTAGCTGGGTTATTGGATTTCATCCATTTTGGGGGTGAAATACTACATAACTTCAGCTCTGTCCTGGACCAAACCTTGAACACTTGGAGAACAGAGTGTTTAAACAGAAATAACAATGCTTTGCAATGGGTCTAGTCTGGACACAACCCAGCTGGATAAATACTCCCACACTCAGACTGTTAGAAAGGCCAGTTATCTGGTCAGTGTCTGTTTGCAGAGGGCTTGTAAAGGAGGGAGAAGCCCAGGGGCGCAGCACTGCATGGAGGGCAGCAGTTACCAGCATGGTGTTCCACGTGGGTGGGGCAGGACAGACCTTTGATAAGGTTGTTGTAGGCTTTGGCCCAGCTGTTTCGGTGGTTGGTGGTGAGGATCCCAATTGGCTCCTTGTTTGTTTGGAGGGACGTGTTCCAGATCTTCTCCAGCTGGATGAAGATCTGATCGGTGGTGAGGGGGCTCCCATCGCTGCTGTAAACATCCAGCTCAAAGAACTGGGAAGGAGGGAGAGACAAAGGTTTATAGCAGCCAGTCACGCAGACTGACCACAGTCTCATCCAGGAGGCAAGAGCAATGCTGAGGGCTCAGCTAAGGGGCTGATGATTAGTCGGTGGAGAGGAAGGATGACCCAGTGATTAGGGCATAGGCTGGGAGCTGGGAGACCCAGGTTCAAGTCCCTGTTATGACACCGGCTTCCTGTGAGACCTGAGGCAAAGGACTTAACCTCTTGGTGCCTCAGTTTCCATCCATAAAACAGTATAATAGCACTTCCCTACCTCACAGGGATGTTGTGAGGACAAATATATTAAAGATTATCAGGTGCTTGGATACTGCGGTAATGAGGGCCAGATAATTCAGACAGACAGACAGAGGAAAACACTCTTCTCGTAACACCTTCCAGGTTCTACAGTTTCTGAGGCTTGACCATGACTAGGGCCCTGCCAAATTCACGGCCATGAAAAACACGTCATGGATCGTCAAATCTGGTCCGTTGTGTGCTTTTACCCTATACTATACAGATTTCACGGGGGAGACCAGCATTTCTCAGATTGGGGGTCCTGACCCAAAAGGGAGTTGCAGGGGGGTCACAAGGTTATTTTAGGGGGTTTGCGCTATAGCCACCCTTACTTCTGCGCTGCCTTCAGAGCTGAGTGGCCAGAGAGTGGTGGCTGTTGGCCGGGCACCCAGCTCGGAAGGCAGAGTCCTGCCATCAGCAGCGCAGTAGTAAGGGTGGCAATACCATACCATGCCACACTTACTTCTGTGCTGCTGCCTTCAGAGCTAGGCAGCCAGAGTGTGGCAGCTGCTGACTCGGGGCCCAGATCTGCTGGCAGCATCGCAGAAGTAAGGGTAGCAGTACCGCAACCCCCCCTACAATAACCTTGCAACCCCCTCACCCGCAACTCCTTTTTGGGTCAGGACCCCTACAATTACAACACTGTGAAATTTCAGATTTAAATAGCTGAAATCATTAACTTTACGATTTTTAAAATCCTATGACCATGAAATTGACCAAAATGGACCATGAATTTGGTAGGGCCCTAGCCATGACTGTTGGGTCCATTATCCCCCCGGCCTCCCAAACCAGCAATTTCTAGCTCCAAACCCAGAGCGGGAGACTGAACTTTCAGGGACTGGAGCTAGGAGGGAAAGAGATGTGGGAATGGAGCACTCACATACAGCTCACACACACTGCAGTCCCAGCCATGGGGCCCAAGCCTGCTCTCAGTTAACAGCAAACCCACGACTGACTTCAGGGGGAGCGGGACTGGGTCCCTGGGGAGGCAAACCTCATACTCAGAGTTTTATTGCTTCTTTCTCTTCCTTGGCAAAGCCAGTCAAAGGGGGCACTTAAATCCAAAAGAATAACCTGGCCTTCCTAAGACTTCCACTAAGACTGCTGTACCTGGAAGTTGTGAACCACAGTAATGTGCGAGGGCAGCTTTTTTCCTTTGGTGTAGTTCACAACGGAGTCGTGCTTCGGGCCCGGGATGCGACAGGATGAGAGGATCTGGTAGTACTGGTTCATGCAAAGAGGTTTCCCACCCAGGTATTCCACTGGCAGGGTCTCACTGGCAACGTACACAGAAGAGAGGAAGCAGGGTGGGAGAGGGAAGAAAACAGCAATCAGAATGCCTGCCTTCCAACGATCCACACCTGGCATGCTCTCCCCATGCCCAGCGCCCTTTCGCGGCTGCTCCAGTGAGAGACTAAGGGCTAGTCTACAGTAGAATCATGACAGGGGTGCAGCTGTACTGATGTCGCTGCACCACTGTAGTGTGGCTAGTGCAGATGCTCCATGCCAATGGGAAAGAGCTCTCCCATTGGCATAATTACTCCCCCTCCTGAGTAGCGATGCCGGCAGGAGAGTTTGTCCCATGTACATAGCACTGTCCACACTGGTGCTTAGGTTGGTGTAACTTACATCGCTCAGGGGGGTGGCTTTTAAGTTTATATCAAAATAAATGCTAGTGTGTACAAGCCCTAAAAGATTTGGAGATTAGAAGTCTCCTCCACTGGGGGCTGAGCATCCCCTGCACCCCCCAACTCTCCGAGCAGAGGCTACCCAGCATGTACATGAGTTGGCTTTTGTTTTATATAGGGGCAAGGTCCTTTTCTCCACATCTGCTAGCATAGGAAAAAACAGACCCTTGGGCCTACACTGCAGCTTGCCCAACTCCAAGAGGAGTTGAGGCCTGGTATACTGAAAGATGCACGGAATGTAGACCCATTGTTTCAAGGGGATTAGCAGTGGGTTACAGGGCACAGGTTCAAATCCAGGCCTATGTCTGGAGTGACCACTAGTTGTTGCCATCTGATTCTTTGTGTGGTGGGTCTCAGTTCATAGACTCCCAAGGCCAGAAGGGACCGTTGTGATCACCTAGTCTGTCCTGCTGTATAACACAAGTCAGAGACTGTCCCTGAAATAATTTTAGAGCAGATCTTTTAGAAAAACATTGAAAATTCATATAAAAATTGTCAGAGATGGAGAATCCACCACACCTCTTGGTAAATTGCTCCAATGGTCTGTTACTCCCACCATTAAAAATTTACACCCTATTTCCAGACTGAATTTGTCTAGCTTCCAGCCCTTGGATCATGTTATACATTTCTCTGTTAAACTGAAGAGCCCATTATTAAATATTTGTTCTCCATTCAGGTACTTATCCACAGTAATCAAGTCATCCCTTAACTTCTCTTTGTTAAGCTAAATAGACTGAGCTCCTGGAGTCTATCACTATAAGGCAGGTTTTCTAACCCTTTAATCATTCTTGAGGCTCTTCTCTGAACCCGCTCCAACTGAACACGGGATTCCAGCAGCGGTTGAACCAGTGCCAAATACAGAGATACAATAATCTCTCTGCTCCTACCCAAGATGCCCATTTATGCATCCAAGGATCATATTAGCCCCTTTGGCCACCATATTACACTGGGAGCTCATGTTTAGCTGATTATCCACCACAAACCCCCAATCTTTTTCAGAATCAGTGTTTCCCAGGATAGAGCCCCATCTCCTGTAACTAGGGCCGACATTCTTTGTTCCCATACACATTTACATTTAGCTGTATTAAAACACATACTGTTGGCTCGCACCCAATTTACCAAGTGGTCCAGATTGCTCTGAATCAGTGATCTGTACTCTTTATTATTCACCACTCCCCATGTTATCAGTGATGATTTTATGTTTTTTCTTTCTGGTCAATGATAAAAATACCTAAATAGCACAGGGCCAAGAACAAATCCCTGTGTGACCCCACTAGAAACACACCCACTTGATGATTCCCCGTTCACAATTCCATTTTGGGTATGACTATCCAGGGATAAAAGACCTGCAGGACACATCAGCTGACTTGGGCTCGTGGGCACACTGCTTTTAACATATGCTAACCTGGTTGGATTAAAGTCAGGGCCCACTCTGGACTTTAAAGTGACTGGTTTAGCATGTGTTAAAAGCAGTGTGCCTGGACTGCACTAGGCTTCTCAAATGTGTTAGCTAACCTGCTAATATCACACCTGCAATCCTAGTTCACACAAGGCCTTTGCTGGCAGCCTCATTTTAGAGGCCAAGGACTGAATGAGGCCTAGAGGACTGGGCTCCTCTCTCACCTGTAAAAAGAAAAGGAGGACTTGTGGCACCTTAGAGACTAACCAATTTATTTGAGCATAAGCTTTCGTGAGCTACAGCTCACTTCATCTGATGAAGTGAGCTGTAGCTCACGAAAGCTTATGCTCAAATAAATTAGTTAGTCTCTAAGGTGCCACAGTACTCCTCTTCTTTTTGCAAATACAGACTAACACGGCTGCTACTCTGAAAGCTCTCACCTGTGGGCTGCTTGCGGCCCAGTCAGCACACAGCTGCAGCGCATGTGACATCCTCAGGGCCATGCAGTGTTAGAATATATATTGTGTGGATGCAGCCCACATAACACATAGATATGTAGCCCACAGTGGTAAATAGGTTGAGAACCACAGAGAATACCCCTGGGGACTTAAAACACATTGGAAGCTTGTGTGTTCTTGCTGACTGAGCTGGACCTGTTCTGTGGATAAATTAAGGATGTGAGTCTGCAGGGCTTCAATCAGGCTTAATTCCCTCCAAGTACAGACATAGGAGCCTCTCCCAAAACACAGTGTGAAGGGAAAAGTTTTTGTGGCACTGCAGCTTTGCAACCCTAAACATCATTACATGAGACCCAAGAAGCAGAATAGACCAGGCTCATTTCCCTATCCAGGTGGAGTAAAAGGCAGAAGTAAATAAAGAACATAAAAAGGGAAAAGTCAGTTTGCTTTTGTACAGTCCTAACAGTGACCCTGGCTGTTGTCAGTTACACTGATTAGAGGCGCTATTCTTTAGATGCATGGATTTTTATCTTGACTGTTTCCCTTTGAGAGAGAGAGAGAGACACTTTTGATCTGAACATCCCCTAAGTAAAGGCAGCAGGGACATTTCAGTGTGCCAGAAATGCCTCTAACAGAAGAAGAGCTTGGTGTAAGCTCAAAAATCTTGTCTCTCTCACCAACAGAAGTTGATCCAATAAAAGATATTACCTCACCCACCTTGTCTTTCTAATATATGGCGGCCAAAACAGCTACAACACCACTGCATCCAACTTACTTGTCAATCATGGTCTTGAAATCCAGGATGCCCTCAATCAGCTTGGCAGCAAACCTGGAACAGCCAAACATAACAACCAGAGAGATACAAATCAGAACATTTGGGACTTCTGAAATCCTGACCCCCTAGAAATAATAGTGGTTTGGATTTCACCCCCTCTGCTGATAGAATGCTGGGCTTTGGGGACAGCAGAGCAGAGCAAGTTCCTAATATCTTGAGCCCTGGCCAACTGTGGCTGTGTTTTGGTAGCTCCAATGAAACACTTTTTTGTTCACTGACCCATTCAGGTTTTTTTTAGTATTTGTGTGGGTGTAGCACCGAGAGGCTCCAACCAAGATTGGGGCTCCCTTCTGCTGGACACTGGGCACATACAACAAGAGAAGGACCCTGCCCTAAAGAGTTAAAATAGACAAGACAGACAGGGTGTGTGAGGGGAACAGAGGCACAGAGCAGGACATCACACTAATGTCTCCTGTTGCACAACTTGCACAAGTACCTGAGCTCTAAGGATAGTAACAAAGACCTGGCTAGCCTAGAAGGGGCTCAGGCAAGTCATCTTGGAGCTGCTCTGCAGCTGAATTTTTTAAAAAATGGAAACTGAAAGAACCGTTTCCACAAAAGATCCAATGGAGAAAGTTTTTAAAAACAACCCTCCTTCCCCATCCCCAAAACCCCCCCAACTGTATATTCCCTTGTAGTGTCTGAAAACAAACTTTGCTGCATTTTGCATTGCCCAGGCCTGAGAAAGTGAAACTGACTAGAACCAAAAGTAAAGCCAACTAGCCTTTCATCCTAAAAGCAGAGATGAACACAGAGGGTAAAGGGCATGATAGCAAGGTAGTTGTTTTGTTTTCTTTTTAAATTGCAGCACTGCAATGCCCAAGCATTCATAAATTATGTCAGGCCTCATCAAAAGTCATGAGATAAAAGGAAGTTGGATTCTTTTTATTTGCCTTCTGGTTTCTGAGCTGTTTTCAAGTAAAATACAGTACCAAGTATCAGGAGAGTTGGCAACGTTGATTTTAATAAATTTCACAGTCAATAATATACGGAAGGGTTTTTAAAATAGGATTTTTAGCCCTTACACTGTCTCTTTAAGACATCCTCCCCACTCACTGGGATGGGACAGATTTGGCCAAGTGAGCATACAAGACCTTGCATCAGACAGGGAGGGAGGATTCTTTCACTCTTATTTCTCTCTCACACACACTTCTCTGGTTGGTTGATATTTTTAACCCAGCCAGAAGACATCTTGATGACAGGAGCAGGTGATGATGGGTAAATGTGGAAAAGGCAAACCTGTATAAAGGTCAATGCTATGGCTTTGAATCCACAGAGCCTAGATTTCCCAGAGTCGAACCCAAATCTAAGACAAAACTTCACATGCATGAAAACAAACACCTAAAAACAGTGACTAAATTCAGCGGCAGGCTCCAAAGAGGGTGAGAGAATCAATTCCATGTGTGTGGGGATGACTTCAAAACACCAGCATCTGCAACATGAATTAGCAGGAGGGAAACACACAAATTGCCAGTGTTTGGTTGCATACAGGGCTTGAGTAAGGGGAAGAAACACACTGGAGACAGACAGCAGCTGTGGATTTGACTTGTGCAACTAATGACAGAACAGTGGGAAGCCCTCTGCAAATGCACAAAGCCTGAATGAATCTGCAGACACACACAATATTAGCTGAGTAACCTAATTCATGCAGTAGTCTGTCTCTTCCCCCAAGCCTGCAGAATCTAAAGTCAAATTAGGGTCTTCTAAAGTATCTTAGGTACTTTGTATGGCTCCTGTCACCATAGTATCTGAGCACCTCACAATCTGTATTTATCCTCACAACCCCCGCTGTGAAGTGCACTTATCCCCATTTGACAGGTGGGGAACTGAGGCACAAAGATTTATGTAATTTGCCCAAAGTCACAAAGGAAGTTAGTGGCAGAGCAGGGAATTTAATCTAGGTCTTCTAAGTCCGAGCCTCCTCCTCTAACCACTGGACCATCTTTCCTCTTCCATCTTTCCCTTTTGAGGGAATCCTGCTGGGAGAAGCCCTCAGCCTCCCTGTAGCCAGCACTCTTACCTCATTCCCTACAGTGCTTCCTGCTGGGAGAGGCTGCAACTGGAGTAGCTGTGAGCCTCCCCATGGCTAGCAGTCATCTAGGCTGGGAGAGACTTGCTAGTAATCGCCTCCTCCCACCAATCCAAATCAACTCCCCAGCAGCCCAACTAACATCATCTGAAACTTCAGGGAAGAACAGCCAGAAAGGCCTTTACCTGAGCTGGCCTTGCTGATCCAGAAAATCTTGTTTTGGTAAAACCACGCCAGGGCTGGAGTGAACCACAACCGGCAGGCGGTAATCAAGGTAAGCCGTCTTCAGCCACCAGTCAGAGAGCTGGGACAGAAACAGGAAGCATGCAAGAATGGGGGCTCCAGGTTGCAGAGAGCAGGATGCCCACTTTGCAAGCGTGAGTGATCTGTGCCCCACAAAATGGCTGGAAGACAATCCTGCGACACACCATATCCCACAATACTTTGCAAGTGGAGAAGATTGTGGGATTTGGGTCATGGAATGATTTTTCGGCCATTTTACAGACTAGGTAGAGCAGGGGGCTTGTGGGATGGGAGGGGTGGGGCTGGTGCTCCGTGGGTTGGCGCACTGGGCTTTCCCAACCTTCTGGGGGCAACTATCATTTTAAAGGACTAAGACTTTAGCTGTAGCAGTCAGTGCCCATGACTTCCCATTCAGCTGCACGTGCCTCAGCTCGACATGGGACTTGGGCAGCTCTGTGCACACAGCAGAGAGAGAGACGGGCAGCAATGTATGGTGCACTAAGTCTCAGCACAGAAGTGTGGGGGGGAGCCTAGATTACCAGTCACAAAAGCACAGGTGCCAGGGGCTGGGAACCACTGGCTTGGAAACCAGGATAGTGATGGCCCTTATAGGACTTGGCTCAGATCCTGCCTCCATCCTCTCCTCTACTGACCAGGACTCAGGGAAGTAGCACCCACCTACCCAGTTCTCAGTTTTCCTGGCTCTCCTCTCCAGGCCCTTCTGCAGCCTTTCCCCAACGCCACCTGGTTTCTGGAATTCATCCACCAGCCCCTTGGTGTGGGTCCATTCCTCCTCGCTGATGATGGGCTGCAGAGCCAGCAGGTAGCGATCCAGGGTCTGCTGAAGGGGTGGCACCGGCAGACATGGCAATCCCTCCTGGTGGGCTAAGTATCTGCCTGTGAGCTTCCCCAAGGCCAAAGGCTTCAGCAAGCCAGATGGCTTTGCCTGCAAACCACAGAGCACACATACAGACAATCTTCCCCGCAGCGCAAAAGGAATCAGCAGCTCAGATACATTGAGTCCCCTGTCCCTGACAACACATGGAAGCCTCATCGGGAGCAGAGAGCTCAAAACACAAACACCAGACATTTATCGACTGGTTACCAGAGTGAGAGGATCAGGAGACATCCAGAACAGCAGCAGAGACACAGCCTCCCACAGGGATGTCAATTCTCAGCCAGGTAAAGGAAATGCCACTGGGATAATAACACATTTGCCCTTCTCTGAGGATCTCCTAGCACTTTACAAACATTAATGGGAATAAGTCTCAGAGTATCCCCTACAACTATACAGTAGGTAAGGAATATACACAGGGACTGTTTTGCCCACTAATGAAATGCAGCCATCTCTGAGATAGGACACAGCAACGGGCAATGCTACACAACAGTTTAGGATAGGAAGTGAAGAGGAATCCTGTAGCCAACTGAAACTGCTGGAGGAATTTAGCCAAGTTGGAACTGGATCAGGGTTAACAACCCCCACCCGGGAAATGACTGTGCAAAATCAAGAATAATAACCGGAAGCCCGACTGTGGAGCTGGACATTCTGGTGACAGGAGGAGCTTGGCTATGGGATCACCAAGCCTCTCGGGTCAGCAGCGACCGCAGTTGCTCATGTCAGAAAACGTAGCTCCAAAAATGATTCCCATCCAGTCCTGCGCAGCAGGAGACTGGCAGGTGCAAAGTGGAGGGAGGGAAGGGGTGTGGGGGGGGGGAGAGAAAATATAGGGAGAAGTTTTTAAAGAATGGGGAAATTGTGGGTGAATCAGAGAGGCTCATGGGGGACAGGCTAGGACAGTTTTGGCAATAAATGCTTCCACAGGGAATATGTGCTGTGACAGTTTCTTTTGGGCAGAGAAAAAGAACATGAGAGAGCAAAGAGCAATACTAGCCTTTGACCAGGAGAAGTGCTCTCACCAACCCTCCCCCAAAACTTTGAGAACATCCTCTTGTTTGGGCAGGAATTTAACAAGGTTCTGTTAGCGAGGATTTAAATCCTGTTTTCCATGCCCTCTTCCCCCACTTTCCCTCCTGTTTCATTCCCTCCCAGTGGTTTAAAATTCCTTGCTAGAGACTTCTGACTATGGACTGGAGGGAAATGATACCGGCTAGAACATGCCCTTTGGTCTAAGAAGCAGTCAAGGGAGGGTTTTCCTCAGGGTCAAGTGCAGAGAAGCACAAAGGGTTCAATCCTACAAGGTGCCAATCACCTCCTGCATGGTGCTCAGCCCCTCAAAGAAAGTTCTTGGCTCCTTGCAGGATCTGGCAGCACAGAGGGATCAACATCTCTGGGAAGGTTAAAAGAAAAACTAATCACTAAGCCCGAAGAAAAAGTGCAGGGTTGAAGAGGAAGGAAGGGGTTAACCTGCATAGTCTAATGATAATGTACCATACTGTACCTTCTCTGACTGCTGCTGCTTCCTCTCCATGGGTGGAATGAGAAAACTGTAAAACTCTCACTCCCTCAGACTTCCTCTCTAATCTCACCCTGTTCTATGGTATACACAGGGAGTCACACACTTTGCAGATAGCAACCTTTGCCATCTGACTGCGCTATTCTGTTGAGAAAACACAAGACCAGGTATTGCAATGCGAGCAGTTGGGTGGGAGGGGCAGCAAACCACGTCCCACGTGCTGGCAAGACACTTTTAAAATTTTTCCCCTGCCCTCAGTGACAGCAGGAGCTTGAAATCGCTTCCTTACTCTATCCTCTGCAACTGGATGGTTTTACTGTTTATTTCAGGGCTGGGGAACTGTATATTTCAGGGATGGGGAAGGGGGCCCAGCTGACAGCTCTGGAGAGAAAAGAGCCCAGTCTATGCACAGGTTGTGTGGGTAGCAAGTAGGGTGACCAGATGTCCTGACTTTATATGAACAGTCCTGATTTTGGGGGCTTTTTCTTATACAGGCACCTATTACCCCCCACCCCATCCCAATTTTTTACACTTGATATCTGGTCACCCTAGTAGAAGGCAGCTGTGTGAGCTTCCTCCAACAAACTGATCAGGAGGAAGCGTCTATAGCGATGAAAGTGAAATCCAATCTCCATGGCCTAGTCAGGCTTTTCCCTCTCCGCACACACTGCCAACTGGGGTGGCCACTGCAATGGCAGCGTTCCTGATGTGAATGGTTGTTCACCAGGAGCTAAACCAGGGGTGGGCAAACTTTTTGGCCTGAGGGCCACATCGGGGTATGGAAACTGTATGGTGGGCCATGAATGCTCACAAAATTGGGGGTAGGGGTGCGGGAGGGGGTGAGGGCTCTGGCTGGGGATGAGGGGCTTGGGGTACAGGAGGGGGCTCTGGACTGGGATCGAGGGGTTTGGAGGGCGGGAGGGGGATCAGGGCTGTGGCAGGGGATTGGGGGAGGAGCTCAGGGGTGTAGGCTCTGGGCAGCACTTATCACAAGCAGCTCCCAGAAGCATGTCCCCCCCCGCCTGCAAGGCGCGGCCAAGTGGCTCTGCACACTGCACCGTCCGCAGGCGCCACCCCTGCAGCTCCTATTGGCCGGGAACCGCGGCCAATGGGAGCTGCGGGGGTGGTGCCTGCAGACGGGGCAGCGCGCAGAGCCGCCTGGCCATTCCTACGCTTACTACGTAGGAGCTGGAGGGGGGTCATGCCAGCTGCTTCCTGGGAGCCACGCTGAGTGGGGCAAGCCCCAAACCCCACTCCCCGGCAGGAGCTGAGGGCTGGATGAAATGGTTTGACGGGCTGGATGTGGCCCGCGGGCCGTAGTTTGTCAACCCTTGAGCTAGATAGAGGCCCACCAACCACACAGATCAAACAGTCATCACATGGGAATGAATTCAGTCCCTGGACTGGGTTGATCCAACAGCCTACTGACAAAAGGCCATATCCTGTAACCAGTCTCTAGAGTCACATGCACACTAATTTAGTATTATAACACTGCACATCACGAATTCTGAGCTGTTGGCAACTTTGTCATTAGAAAACATCTCACAACAATAACATTACATGGGCATTCCAGACATAAGGAAAAATAATAAGATGAATATCAGCCTCTTCCAGTCTTACCAGGATGTGTTTAACTAAATGTAATTAATAAATGAGCAGACTTACAAGCAATCAAATTTTTATGCAACAATATTCCAGTAAGAAACACCATGAGAGAGCTATTTTGTTTGTTTGGGATTTTTATTAAAAGGAAAAAAAAGTCATGGATGGATCACAGTGAAAAGGTGAAAAAGAAAAATAAGTAATGAAAATATCACACCCACACAAACTCAAAATCTGAGCATCACATCTGGATATTACCCCAACTAGCCCTTCTGTATTCATTTTAGTGCCAGTATCTACCAGGCATGTACTGAGATCCCAGTGAACAAATCGGGAACATAAGAGCAGTCAGTAGACTGCTGACTCTCCTTTCCACATGAGGAAGGGAGGCAATCCACACATACCAGGTGACCCTCCATCAATGCATATATCCACAGGGAATTCAGTCTCATGTGTGTTCTGTGCCAAACCTTGTCCTAACTTTGCTACCAAAGTTACTTCTCTCCCAAGGCCAGACTCATGACACAGCCCTATTACATATTAATTGGTTTACTTTAAGGTAGTGTGTTGTATTAGTTTGGTTCCATCCCACAAACCAAGCCAACCTGTGTTAATCAGAGTCCCTGTGTACTCTTTGCCATGTAGACTGGTCTTTCATGTCCTATTCAGGATGTCACTTAGCAACACTTGTGGGTTTGGAGTCACAAGGAAGGTCTAAATAATGTCTGATTCACTTGTTACCATCACATCCACCCAGCCACCTGCAGAGTGTCAGACAATATGGATCTTTTTAAAGAAAAATTAAAAATCACAGAGCCCATGAATCCCGGGACAGACAACACAGCTGTGATGTGGAGAAATGGGGATTCTTTCAGCAGGTGAAAAAAAAAATCCACAGTTATCCGTTCTCCTGAGCTCTGTCAACTATGGCTCAAACCATGCTAGTTTCAACCACGGTTCAACAGTGATTCTGACAGAAAGATTCTAATATAATTTCCCCCTTACTGGTGTGGAAAGAGATTTATTAAAGGCACCCCCCTGCTACAGGTACCCACTTCCTTAGAGCCTTGGCTACATCAGGAAATCAAACTGATGCTGAGACTGATTTTCAACCGCGGTTCCCCTTCATCCGATATTGAAAATGGCCTAAGTGTTGTCACAGAACTGACAAAAGCCATTTTATTGCCGCTTCAGACAGCATGACTAGGATCTGATAGAAGCACATGTCTTCCGCATGGTTTAGTAAACACTGGTACGATGCAGTTGTAACTGAGGGAAAATAGAAAAGGAGGACTAATTTGTTAGTCTCTAAGGTGCCACAAGCCCTCCTTTTTCTTTTTGCGAATACAGACTAACACGGCTGCTACTCTGAAACCTGAGGGAAAATATTCATCCATAGATCATGGAAAGCCTATGAGAATCCTGCTAGCAGCAGCTATAACCCAAACAGAACCATGGAGTCCTTTGCACTGAATGTTCAGCAGTCTCATGAGTAGAAGTCAGTTTGTAGGACTTCTCCCCTATGTCACACATGGAGAACTTTAAGCAAATTTTGGCTGAGTGATGCAATTACTATAGCCATGAGTTCAAGATTCCAAAACGAAAGGAAAGAGTCCAGTTAAAGTACATGGTGGGGCAAATGCGGAAGATTTCACTGACATATTCCTCCTAGAATACGTGAATATTTTCTTAATCAGTTAAAAAAAAAACAAACGGGCAGGTACATATCAGCCCCGCTATCAGTTCCTAAGAAAACCAAGAGGGCGGCACCCCGGTGAAAGGATGAATTAATCAGTAACCAAGCTCTTGGCAGAAGCTTGAGTTGATAGAAGGCACATAATGAAGTTCTGCAAACTGACAAAGGTTACTCCCAGCCCAAGGGAAGACCTAGGAGATGTTTTGCTGGCGACAGACACCAGGGGAAAAAACATTACAAAATCAAAATCCTCAAGCAGAACCTCATTCGCAGCCTTTCATGGACTGTGTCAAACCTGAAGAGTGATCCTGGCACTGGTCAAGACCATCCCATCCCCTTAGTGAAGTTACTATGCATCGAAAGGAAATCCCTGTCCTTTAGCTGAGAGCGATGCCTCGCAGTAATCCTCCCCCGACACCCTCTAATTTGTAATGATCTTTCTTGCAAAACATTTTTGCATCCTACAAGAAAATCACACTACAGCTGCATTGGTACAAGCCAGATCTTCTCCTGCATCATCCTCCCTTCCCCGCCCCATAAAATCAGCGCCGGACATTTATCTCAATGTCCCCCTCAAATCTCCCTGAGCAAAAAAACTTTCAGGTTTCTCCCAACTCTGCCAGTTTCTCAGAGACTCTAGAAACCCTGGTCTCATCCTCACAGGACCATATCAGACACCCCTGGAAAAGGCCATGGGTCACTGTCCCAAGATTGTTCAAAGCAGGGAATGCTCCCCCCGCCCCCTCCCTCCTTGCTATGAACATTAAACCAGCCTGCAAAGCAGGGATCAGGCTCTTACTTACCATGTTCCTTGCTATGAAGGCCAGCATAGCCCCGTGTATGCACCTCCCTGGCTACCACCCACTGCCCTGAGTGAGCAAAGTCCTGTAAGCACGGCAGCCCCGGCCTTGATCTTGCAAGACACAGAGACAGTCAGCTACAGTGTAACTTCAGCAGCAGCAGCAGCCCAGATACAGCGTAACAAGCCCACACTGCCTTCTCTGGCTCAGCAGCCGTTAGGGGAGGGCACAGCAGAGCAGCCATCTTTGTGAGGGGCACATCCCTCCTCTGCAATGACCAATAAGCAGGGGCGCTACCATCTTTGTGAGGGGCAGGGCCCTGCTCTGCATAGCTCTCTGATGACAGCAGATCCCTTGCCTGAACTAGTGCAGGCATCTGCCTCCTCTTTCTCTCTTTGTCTCTCAGGGGTTGAATTAGGGAGATGAGATCAGTAGAGGGAATGGCTCTGACAGCTGGGACTTGTGCTTGCAGAGAGGCGTGTTCATTTGGAGGAATGTGTATTACATATCCCCCTCTGGGCTGACTCACAGAGGTTATGACAGCCCCTGCTGATGAGCCTTGGGGTCTTTCATTCCATCGACAGCAGCTCATGCTTTTAGCTCCTCGGTGTGTTGTCCAAGGTGGTGGCAGCCGTCACACAGGGTCACTTTACTCCAGTCCATCCAAACTGCTGTCGGTAAAATCACCTGCTTGTCTTGGCACTCTGACCGCACAGCTAGGCTTGGCAGGATTCCATTTCTATGTTTTATAATTTTGATTAATATCTCTGTTTATTTTTAAGCATGTCTTTAGATGTTTATCGAACTTCTTACAGTTGCGGTACATTAAAGGGGGAGTTAGACAACTATTTATTTAGAGTAGACATTGAAATTTATAAAGGTCAAGCTTTGTAAACATTCAAACCCAAACTGTGAACATCACTTCAAAGTGCACAAAATAAATATCCCTAAATCAACAAATCATACCTGTTTTTACTATTCATTTGCTAGCCCATTTGTAACAAGCCTAATTCAAAAGTCAATGGACTTTAATCTAAGTTCTCAAACTATGTTTTTCTTAATTTGCATATCTGTAAATTTCAGTTATTGATGGGAATATTTTTTCCTTGGTTTGTGTGTGCAGTGAAATAAATGTTTGCTGACATCTACAGATAAACATTTAATCCTTCAAAGCCTACATATAACCTTTCCCCTCCCAAGCTGTTCAGATCCCTTTCCTGACTTTCTCCTGCAGTAAACTCATGTTCTTCTTCTTTACCTTTGCAACTCTGCAAAATGCTACCCCTTAACTGTTATTTCTGCTCTCTGTTCCTTCCTATTCCCCTTCCACCAGGCAGGGCTAACCCATTGGGGTCCCTAAACAGGAATATTTTGGGGCTCCCACACAAAACACATACTCATAATTAATAGGGGGGCCCCTTGAGCTGCTTAGGCCCCAAGGCAATTGCTTAGTCTGCTTATGCTTAGTGCCCTATTTGCCCCTAGGCTTGCTGACTATGCTCCATCCAGCATTATTCCACTCTTATCTATACATTTTTTTCTCTGTGCCACCCCTTGGGCCAGTTTCTTTCTCATGTGTCACGCATTCTTCCTTTCCTAGGAATCCCTCCTTAAAGCAGCTATCATTCTAGGAAACCTTTAAAGAATAGTAAACAAATAGAAAAGTATTAGAGAAAATATCTGTACTGCAGGGAGATGAGACCCACGGCCCATGTGTTATATCTCAGTGTCTCAGTGATTCTGATTACCAGCAACTTGGAGCAGGGACAATGTCTGCCTCTTGATCCTGTACAGCACTGAGCATTCTGACTGTGCTCAATACGGAGTTAACAAGAGAGGGGATCAAGCCACAGTAGTTGGACCTGTGTCTGGATTTCCAGCCCTCCTACAGTTTAGAGATGTCTGGTTCTCTTCCCTCATCCCTCCCTTAATAAAGAGAGGAGCCATCTGCAAAATTATAGGCCAAAGCTGGGGTTGGATTTTGGGGGTATTTAGAACTGGGGGTTTAGTTTATTATAGGCAGAACTGGTAGTGGCATCTATAGTTCAGATTACTTTACGCTTTCCATTTTACGGTAGTTTTCACTTGCTTATACCACGACAAACTTCAAGTATTTAAGCTGAAACGTTCAGTGCGGGGTGTCTGCCACAGGCTGAATATTTTGGGAAAGTTTCAGCAAAAATAACCAAGCCATTTCTGAGAATGAGATTAGGGAAAAAATACCTTGTTTTGCCCCTGTCAAAAAATTATTTTGCAAGGATCCTATGGAAACAATACTCCATGTTCCTGTAATGAAAGGCTGTAGTGTAATGCAGATGGGCAAGCAGGCAGAACCTTAATTCTGGCATTTATGACTTTTGCATGCTTGACTTTGAAATAGGGTGACCATATTTCTGAAAATAAAAATGGGACAGCCTGGGGCTTGCCCGAGCGCCCCCCTCCCCCTTCTTCCACCACATACAGGGTGCCAGAACCACCTTCCCCATGCCGCTTGCAGCTGCGGCTGAGCGCCTGAGCCCCATGCCACCTGCAGATAAGGCTGACCTCCCAAGCTCTGCACCACCTTCTCTGCTGCTGCTGGCAGGCACCGTTGCTTTCAGCTGCCCCCCGGGCAGCAGCCACTGCTCTCCGCTTGCAGCCGGGACAAATGCCCAGTTTTCTCAAAAAAGTAGGGATGGCTGGGACAGAGCTGAAAAAGGGGACTGTCCGGCCAAAACGGGACATATGGTTGCCCTACTTTCAAACCTTTTTTGTCTTTGAACATAGCTGTTTTCAGCAAAACAGAGAAGAGGCCACCCATGACATGGGGATCCGGAGCTGGGCTTGATTCTGACGTGCCACAACCCCAGATTTTAGAGCATGCAGTGGGCTCTGGTTCTGAAGTACACACATCCTGATTTTGGGGGTACCCAGATCCGCCTTACATCCCATCCCACAGTAACCCAGTTCAGAGGCAGATGGGGGAGTCCCCTGGCTCCTGACTGACTCGTGTTCCACAGGGTTATCTACTTCCTTGAGGCCTGAGATTAAGCCAGCCCCCAAAGGTTCCTTAAATGACACGAGTGCCCCGCACAAACATGGCCGCCCGAGCAGACGTATGGGCTCCGGAGCGCCCCGCACAAACATGGCCGCCCAAGCTACCTTTGAATGCCTTGTGCAAATATGGCCGCCCGTGAAGCTCTATAGTGGATGATGTGCCCGGCACAAATATGGCCGCCCGACTGTTCGGTTGTGCTAAGGGGTGAAAGGTGAAAGGTGATAACGGCGGGGCCCTGGTTCCAAGAAGATGGCAGAGAGCGAGCGGCAGACAGGTAGGGAGAAGCCCTGCGAGGGGTGATTGGTGGTGGAGTAGGGCAGCACTGATCTTCTAGGAGGGCAGGGGTCTTGTGTGGTGCCCAGAGGGGGGGAGGCTGCGTGATGCCCTCTATGGGGGCAGTGTCCCGTGCTCCGTCCTGGTGGGGAGTGAAGGCTGGGTGATGCGCTCTATGAGGGCAGGGGGTCTCTGTGCCCCATAGTGTGTGTTGGGGGGGGGGGGGGGGGGGAGGCTGGGTGATGCGCTCTATGAGGGCAGGGGGTCTCTGTGCCCCATAGTGTGTGTTGAGGGGGGAGACTGGGTGATGCTCTCTATGAGGGTAGGGGGTCTCTGTGCCCCATAGTGTGTGTTGGGGGTGGGGGAAGGCTGGGTGATGCTCTCTATGGGGCAGGGGGGTCTCTGTGCCCCATAGTGTGTGTTGGGGGTGGGGGAAGGCTGGGTGATGCTCTCTATGAGGGTAGGGGGTCTCTGTGCTCCATAGTGTGTGTTGGGGGGGGAAGGCTGGGTGATGCTTTCTATGTGAGCAGGGGTCCTGTTCCCCATACTGTGTGTGGGGGGGGGCGGGGGAGTCTGAGTGATGCCTGCTATGGGGACAGGTGGTCTCTGTGCACCAAAATGGGGTGGGGGAGGGTGGGGCTTCTCATGAATTCATGTACCCTGGGATGGGAAGGGTGAGTGGGGGGATTCTGTAATGTAGGTTCCCTGCCCCTTAGTAGGGATGGGATCTTGCTGTACTCTTTGGGGGACTGTTCCTGTGCTTGGAGCCTCATAGTGTGGGGGAGCAGGTTGTGATGCCCCTCTTTGAAATTATTATTCTGATGGCCTATACTGGAAGCCCCAGAGAGACTTATGCTAACTATGGGGGGGGGGGGTTACTCTCCCCCTCTGCAGCCCCCACAACTTCACTTTTGAGCCAGGGGAGTGGGGGAATGGTGAATTACTGAAGTTGTTGGCACCTTGGGCCTTCTACCTGACTGTCACTGGCTGTTGCTAACCTGGGGATAGACCACTGGCCCAAAGCAACTCTTTTGCTCCTCAGCCAAGTGTCTCTCTCCCACCTATATTAAACATCTCCTGGTGCAGGCCATTTCAGAATCTAGGCTGGTGGTTAGAGCAGAGGATTGGGAGTCAGGATATCTAGTTTCTATTCCAGCTCTGGGCAAATTACTTAGCATCTAGGAGCCTCAGTTTCCTATCTGTAAAATGGGGGTAATACCTACCCTTCTCCCAGGAATTAAGTATATGTGGAAAATACTTTGAGATCCTTAGAGACTATGTGCTATAGAAGTGAAAAGGATCCAAAGAGAATTTGGAGCAAATGTACAGAGGTGATTCAAATGTAGTAGCAGTTTTTGTTTTGAAATTCAAGTGGGATTTGTGTGTCCCTCATATATGACAATTGGAAGGGAATTAACAATGCTATTTGTGTCACTTGTGAATAAAGCTGTTAATTAATTCTTAAAAGAATCAAATACAAGAAACAAATGCAGAGCTGAGATCCAGCAGCTCGCTGGTTTCTGACTGAGGGGCCAAGGTATTCTGTTACCTGAGAAGCCTTCTCTCAGCTGGATTAGATCCAGGTGGATAAGCCGCATTTTCCTGGTGGGGAAAGGACTGGGAAAGTCTCCATTGTCAAGGTCAGTTCTCATCACAAAATACCCTCTTCTCCACCCCAAAGCACAGGTCCTTGCTCTTGCCTAGAAACAAGTTATTGTGTATATACATATTACAGTAGTCCCTTTTGTGCTAGGTACCTGGTAAGAGACAGTCTTTGCTCCGGAGAACTTGCTTTCTAAATAGACAAGGGGTGGGTGGGGGGAAGAAGCAGAGAGATGAAGTGAGTTGCTCAACAGTGACAGAACTGGGACCATAGCTCAGGCCTCCTGAGTCCCAATCTAGTGTCTTATCCCCAGGCCATCCTGTCTGTGAATCCTCCTCTGTCCTGTTTCAGGTGATCAATCTTTTTGCTGGTCTAAGTTTTCACATCTTCCTTTATCAGTGCACTGAAAGTTTGTTGAACTTGCTGTTTATTGTCTTTGATTTTAAAGCATTATTTAAAAACCATTTACCATAATGTGACATTACTGAGTTGTGAATTTGGTAACCTGCAGCTTTTCTGAATACAGATAAAATTGCACATGCATTGCACCTTCATATCCGGGGCTCTCAAAGTACTTTACAAACATCTGTTAACTAGCCCTCCCATCACCCTTGCAAAGAGGTAATGGTATATATTGTAGAAGGGAAAATTAAGGGACAGAGAGGTTAAATGACTTTCCTGAAGTAGCACAGTGAGGCTGTGGCAGAGCTCGCAATGGAATGCAGGAGTTTTGACTCCTAGTCATCTGCTGTGATTCTAGACAGTGCTACCTTGCTGGAGAAAAGGGAAGAGCTGGTGAACGCTTCTGGACAGTATTAACTGTGCAAGTGATTATAAACATTCTACTTTTAGGCAGTTCAGCTTTTGTTGGAAAATCATGTTTAGAATTTGCCGTTAGTGCTAAGAATGATTATTTAAGTGTTGTCTGGGTGCTCGGTGCTGGACCAAAGGTTTGAAATGTTCTATGATTGAAAGCATTAATCAAGGGACTATGATCTAGCTGTTAATTTCATGCTAAATACCCTCTTGGTTTTCTGATTCACTGTTTGCTGTATTGCATCTTGATTTTAAGTTTGCCACAAGGTTAAATGCATATTTGCATCACATTGCCATTAGCAATGTTTCCAGCTCTGCAGAGTGCTCGCGTGGGACTGCAGGCTGAGACTAGAACCAGTTGTTCACCTTGGACTGCAGAGGAATTAGGAAAGGACTGACCCATATGTCAGGGTTTATTTCCTTTCTGTGAAAGCTCAGGGGAAAGAGGGTTCCTGGCTAACTGTGTACCTGGGTCGGGGAACAGGAATGCTGCTGACGTTATGCATTAATTATTTGCATTTCTATTGTGCCTGTCATCCCAGGATCTCAAAGTGCTTTATAAAGAACCTCAGTTCGTACTTCCCAGCATCACCCTAAAGCCAACCTAGGGACACTAGTTGAGTACTGAGAGAAGAGTGCCACCTACTGAATCACTGATGCTTTGTATTCACTGCAAAAAGAGGATGTATTTTTACAGGGAGATGGCTCCCAATGTAAAACCACACTTTTTGCAGTGAAGACCTAGCCTAATGCTATGATTGCCATGATGCCTACAAAACACTGGATGATGATTAGGCTGGTGGTGTGCTGAGACCATTGCCTATCATGCTGACCAATATAGTTTCATTGTTCACTTATACTCCCCCCTCCATCTGTTGTCTCTTGTTTTATACTGATATTGTAAGTTCTTTGGGGCTGGACAGGTCTTTTTGTTCTGTGAGTGTACAGTGCCTAGCACAGTGGGATCCTGGACCACGACTAGAGCTCCTAGATGCTATGGTAATACAAATGATTAATAATAATTTCTGCAGTGTCCTGGGATTTCTTAGGGCTCAGCCATCAAGGTACTGAGCAGGCTTGATGCTGCTTAGTGTGTGAGACCTGATGGGATCAGAGCACGAGAGTGAGAACAGATCATAGAGTTCAGTACCTTTTGGTCCAGAAAAATGAATGTTGCCATCTAAGAAGTGGCTGGGGTTAAAGGGGGAGTCTTTACTATCTGGCTATGTTTGACATCTCTCTCTTCTTTGTCTTCCAGGCTCTCCTGAGGAGGCAATGCCTCCCCTCTGCCAGAGCTTCATGATCCCCAAAAAGGAAATACACATGGTACCCGACATGGCCAAGTGGAAACGCTCTCAGGTATGGAACTGGGTCCAGGGTCAGTCTTTGAGGTTCCTGGTGTGCCCCCGAGGCATCATTTGCATGGAAAAGGCCAACCCTGGTTTGGGCCTAGCTAATGGACTGAACGGGGTTGGGTTGAGCTATGTGGAATAATTCTTTTTAAAAGCAAAAGAGCAGCATGGCTAATGCCACGTGAATTGTCATAAAGTTAGTCTATCCCAGTAACCCTTTAATGACAACAATAGGGGGCTTTTGGATACTGACAGCTCTTGCTTGGGGAGTAATTTTTTGATGGCAGGTAGGTCTTGTCTACGTTGACACCAGTGTATCCTGTAGTTCATCACCAGTGGCAGCGGTAGGGTAGACAGAGCTCAGGTGTTTTTGCCAACCTGTAGGATTAGACAACACAGTGGTAAAATGCTTGAGCCGGGTCTATGCTCTCACTTTTGCTACCAGTGCTGGTGAACTGTTTTTCCTCTACAGAAGTGTTGAAGGGATGAGAACCTGGAAGAGGAGGAGAGAGATCCTTCTGTGAGCTTTGATTAACACACAGGCATGGTCTATGCTGCAAGGAGATCTGTACGCCTCATGATCATGTTTAAACATGTTGCTAGCAGAGTTCTAGGCACGTTACCGGTGCAATAGGGTGTAGTCTGAGAAACGTGACTGTGGCTGGAGTGACTCTGATCTCATTGGGACCATGGTATTAAACCCTGTCTACAGATGGTAGCAGTTGTGCCGTGAAAAATATTCCATCGGGTTCTGGTAAATAAGAAGTGTAAGGTCTCATTTATGCTGCAGCTAAAACAGAGTCAGGGGACCTGGTTACAACATGGTTAGAAGTTGCAGGATATAGCTTTGGCCAGTGTAGGGCTTTAGTCCAGTGATTAGAAGTCACCAAGTACTCAGGATTTAATCCTTACCGTGTTGTAATGGGTACCTTTACTCAGGGCTAGTGTAGGCAGAGCCCAAAGTGCCATGGTGAGTGGGCTAAAATTATTAGAACTGTCCTCCTGTAAGTGTTACCCATTCCTGCATAGAGTCTAGGCTAGAAAGTGACTTTATAAGAATGATTATAACTGTCTTGATATGTCTACCGTGGCCCTTCAAACCATGCTAGAACCTGGTTTACCCCCGCAGTGATTGAACTGAAGTTTGAGATGGTTTTAAATATAGTTTTCCCTTTAGTGTTGATAGGGCATGTGATTATAACCCTGTCCACAGTACAGAAGTATCCATGCAAAACTTGTTTTTGGGCCAGCCATGATAGAGCATGTTGTCTCCTTTTCTGTATGACCCTCCATGTTTTAACCAAGTTCAGAAACAAAATTTTAAGTGTGATCACCAAACATAATTTCTTAATATTGTTATAACATAGCTTTCCATCCACAGTTATGTTTATGATCCACCCTGCCATGGTATAATATGAACCCTGATATGGTAGTTCTTGAGCTTGAGGTGGCTGGCAGTCTAGGTAATAAGCCAAGAAACTGAGAGAAGTTGGTCCTTCCTAATGTTGGTGTTGGAAAAGGGAGATGATGAAGATATGGTGGTTCTGCTGGTGTAGAAGGGCTCTTAGCAAAAGTTTTACGAGTAGCACAATTGCAGTTGGTACCCTGCAATACATTGAGACAACTTCAGGCTCTCTGTGCAGTTGGCTTTTCCCGGTGTTATATCCGTCTCGCTGTGTGCGTGAACTTGCCACAGTTGGCCTGTTGGTCAGCCCAGCTCCCTTTGGACTAGATTGAGGCCATTCTCTTTGTCAGCAATACTGTTTTGTTGAGACTTTAGCCTCTCGTCTAACTGGCCTGAGTGATGTAATGAGTTTGACAGTTCTGAGCATTTCTTGAACTTGATGTCCACAAGCAATGTGGTGTCTGCTCCAGCACATTGTGGCCGACACCCTTTTTGCCAGTCTGGTGTGTTTTTGTTTTTTTTTAAACTTGTGTGGAAGAGCCAGGAGAAGAGATCATTTTAAATGGTTAAAAAAACCAAGAACATCAGTCCCGCTTAGAGGGCCTGTAGTGGCACTGGGGTGGCTGTTTTTAATGGGGTCTACTTAGCTTGGTGCAGAAGAAAGGGCTGCAGAGGTAAAGCACATGGTTCCTGAGGTAAATGTTTAGGCTTGAACCCCAGGAACTGTCACAATCTGTGTTCTTGTGTCTGTGGTCCAAACTTGCTGCTAAGGGGTGGGGACAGCAGGGTGGGAATAGCTCTTGCATGGGGACCAAGCTACGATGCCACCAAGGGGTCTTAAATGATAACAAGGTCTTCACGAAGGCCTGCGGCTGAAGCTTCCTTTGTCCCCTTGCTTGGGCTTTAAGTCTTATTTCTGCCCAGGACTTCTGTGGCAGGAAGTCATGGTGGTAGCAGGTGACAATGAGCTCGTCGAGACCTTTGAAAGTGTCTTCCCCAAAAAGAAAAAAGTCATTCTCTAGTCCCAGGGCTTTGTGGCTCTTTCACTTTCGCCACTGTGTTTCCTGAGCAGCCTGACTATATTCCGTACATGGCACTTCACAAGCAGTGGGGTTGAAAGAAGAGAGGAGAAAGGTATGTGTTTGGGGCAACTTTCGGCTACTTCTCCTAGTTGCAGGCAGCGTGAAAGAAGGCCTGGCCCAGAGAGCAGGAGAAGTAGATAAAGGGAGAGGTTTGGGAGAAGTGATATGGAGTAGGAAGAAACAAGCAGTGATGTAGACAGGTCCGAGATTGTGCAAAGCCTGGACATGAGGAGCTTGAATGTGGTGGTGTGGTAAGAGACAGGAACCTGGTAAGGGGATTCAAGGAGGAGGGTTGTGGTTTGGGCTGTTTATACAGAGTTTGCTCGGTGTGATGTCACCACCGAGGGCTCAGGGTGCACTTGGTGCTGTTCCAGGAGTTCCCATCAGTCTAGGAGTCCCCAAGGACAAGGCAGTAACAGCAGAACAAGCCGTGTCCTGGGCTATCCCAGAAAACTGATGCAGTGGGTTGGGCATTGTCCCTTTGGTTTGCTCTAGGCTTCTCACACTGGCGTTGCTTGCCTCTAAAGTAACTGTCAGTGCTCCGCTAATACCCCTTCCACTTGTGTTTGTTTGCAGGCGTATGCAGACTACATAGGTTTCATCCTCACCCTGAACGAAGGTGTCAAGGGCAAGAAACTGACCTGTGAATACAAAGTATCTGAGGTGGGAAAAGGGCCCAGCCCTGTTCTTTCCAATCTTGCATTTGCTCTGCTTTTGCTGGTGTGCCTTCCGCAGGAGGGCCCAGGGCTGCAATGGCTGCTTTCCTGGTGTCCCACAGAGAATAAAGTGGAGCCAAACTGTATCTGCTTTCCTCATTAACAGTGGTAGAGCAGCCTGTCGGGACTACAAGTACAAGCATGCAATGCTTCATCCGGTAACAAGGTGCCTTTTGCTTACTCGCAAAACTTGTAATTGAGCAAACTGAGAGGAAGCTGGGGTGTATAAGGGCTTGGTGTGAAGAAGAGGGGCTCTGTTCTGTCCACACCCACTACGCTATTGCTGCGTGCTCTCAGCCAGAAAACAAGAAGCCATCTTATTTAATGGCTATAATGGAGGATTGGGAGCCTTGGATTCTCTTCCTGTTGTCTCACTGACTTGCTGTGTGACCTTGGGCAAATCTCTTAACCTCTCTTTACCTCTGTGTCCCCATCTCTCAAATGGAGTTATTAGTAGTGACCTCCCAGTGAGGGCTCATTCATGTTTACTTTGAGCTGAAAGATGCTACAGATGGGCAAAATATTGCTTCCCCCTTTGCCCTCGGTGCCAGTGTTCTTTGGGTTTCTTGTGTCTTCACCCCTGAGGGGACAGTTAGATTCTTCAGACTGTAATAAGCTCTCTTTCCTGCGCTGTTGTCTGGGCAGCAGTTACAGCTGCTCCTGCCCCTTGGTGTGAACCCTGTCACAATCTCTAATCTCTATTGTTTGAACAAGGGGTGTGGTGCAGAGAGGTTTACCCTGGATCCTTCCATGTAGCTAGCCTTGCCCTGCCATGCCTGAACTCTGACTGAGCCCTGCTGGGCCCTTTCTTGAGCAGCATTGGCTCCTGTGAGCTTGGGGCAGATTTTTGGCTGGGTCCAGACTGTCTAATGTTGCACTTCATGTTCTTTTAATTTGATTTATGAGACATGAGCAGAGCAGAGGCTGGGGAGGGAAGAGATGAGCTTGGCACTGAGGTGCCCTAAGCACTAGTTCAGAGGTGTTCAGCAGGCCCTTAGGAGACGGTAGGGCATTAGTGACCTGGTTTCCCTGGGAGAGTTGTGTGTCTGTCACTTAGTGGCATTTGTAACACTGCAGCTCCTCATGTGCAAGTGTGCTGAAAGTTCTTTCAGCATAGTGGAGTCCATCCTAATGGTCTCCAGGATATTGAGGCCAGAGGAGAGATTCAGAGTGGACTCTCAGGGTTATACTGCAGATTTCCTCTTCATGTGCATTACCTGCTGGAACTTGTCATGTTTCCGTCATTATTCCAAAGTAAGCAGTGGTGTAGCACTGACCTGTGGTTATTGTGTCAGTCACTGAACTCGTCTTCCAAGCAGCGCTGGACTGAGTCCAGTGCAGAGTGACTAAGAGAATTTCTCGGGACCCTCTTAGCTCTTTCCAATTATAACCAGTCACAACTGTGCAGGTTAATGGGGCTGCTTAAAGGAGACCTTCAAGTGGCAGAGGGAGGAATGGACTTGTGCCCTGTCTGGCTGTGGCTTTCTGGGTGGATAAGGAGGCCTGGAAGGAACTTTTTTTCAACATGTTGGTTTTTGTTAGAGATCTCAGGCATGCCTGGGTTGGCCATCCACGTTCTAGATTTCCCTTGAGGAACTGGACATGTGGCTCAGAAACTCACTCGCCCTTTGCTGAAAGAACAGGGGTGTGGAATCTCTACCAAAAGCACTTTTCTTCCAACTTTTGTTCAGGCATTTGGTTAAATAGGAGCTGCCAAAATCCCATTTTAAACAGTCTGAATAAAAACCATTCCCCATTTCAGTTATTCAAGATTTGACCGCACAGTGTGCCTCTGTCATAACCATGTTGGTCTCCAGTCATCACTAGAGTCTTACAGGGAAAAGAGGGTAGCAAGACCTGAATTTCTAATGTATAAAACAATCAGAATAATAACTTTAAACCCCAGCTGCCCACCCTTTCAGGCCTTTAACCTGAAGAAGCAGAAAAAGCATGAATCTGTTTTTTCCCCATCTTGGCAGATCCCCTTTAAATGGTTTTAGTGCAAGTGACAAATACCAAATGTGATGTCAACAACTAAGAAAATTTCTACAACTTGTCTTGCTGTCTTCATGCTGAGCAGGGTAGAAACCTATGACTGAAGGCAAAATGAATCTGCTTTCCTCTGGGGTGGAAGGTCCCATGGGTTGTCCTGTTGATGAGGCTACATCCATTTTATTCCTGCTTCCTTACGCCCTGCTGAGGTTCCTTCTGCATCTTTATACCTTCCTTGCTGATCAAACATGTGGAACTCCTTCCTGCACCTAACACTCCCTCATATCCCTCCTGTGCATGCACGTCCTCCTTGCAACTGCTCACTTGTTGGTCCACCAAAGAAAGGAGTGATGGGAGAGGAGAAATCAGACGACCTAACAGTCTCCAGGATATTGAGTGGCTGAACCCTTTTGTGTGTCTGACTTAGGGTGTGATCCTGCAAAGTGAGCACACTTAGGGTGTGAGCAGGCTTAGCGCCTGTTGAAATCAGATGAAGTCACTGGGGGCTGAGTGCATTCCACACGTCTCAGGAGGAGCTGATCCACCTTGCAGGGCCAGACCTTCAGACTGTAACCTCTGTGGCACCAGCCTGGGTTTTCGTATTGCATTGAACACAGGCTGCACTTAATAAACAAGAGGGCTGCGCATCTGCCTGTGGGCTGCGTATGGCTCCTGCAGTGGAGGCTGAGGTCTGGCTGCTTGCTGGGAGATGTTCCTAAAGCTGCCTTCCCGGCCAGTCTATAGTAACAGCTGTGGCTTTGGCATGCAGGTCTAATGTGGTGGGGAAAGGTTAATTTTGAGCTTCCAAGTGAGCAGCACTGGGGCAAGAGAACATGCAGCCTGCAGAGAGGTCTCCTACCCTTTAAATAGTCCCTGTGATTCCAGATCACATGTATTTTTCTGGTGTTTGCCCACTTCCATCTTGCATTTGGGAATCTCCTGCACTTGAATGGCTGCCACCCAGCTCTGGGGTGCCTTGCTTGGATTCTAGGAGGGAAGGGTGGGAAAGAGGCAGTCACTCTTGACACCAAGGAGCCTGACTGCTTGGGCTCTAGAGAGGACATTCCCTCTGATTGCCTCCAGTTGCCTGGCTGATGCTTGCAAGAGATGCTGTCAGGTCACTGTTCCATAGGAGGCTACAGGGTTCACCTTTGTGATCACAGGGCACATTTTGGTCTGGGAGGGCGACAGGATGCAAAATCAGCACAACAAAAAGAAGGGGGGGGGGGGGGGGAGGATTTGCCCTTGCTCGGATGCCTGGGAAGGTAAAGTAAAAATAGATTCTAAAAACCTAGCCACCCAAGACCATGCTGCAGTGGTTCTGATTGCTGAGTTCCTGTGAGCCCTGCTGTTTCCCCTGGCTGGGTTCACCCCTGGCAGTATGAGTTTCCTCTGCCATGTTAATTCTGCTGGGCAATGGAAACCTGCCCCTTTTAATAAGCCCCTTTTCAAAGGGCCCCAAGCCCAAAATGCGCTGTGTCTCTTTAATTATTTATTGGCATGGCTGAGCCAGCAGCTGGGTCCTGCTCTCCTGCATTCAGCTGGGCTGTTTTTTAATCCCTTTAAAGCAGGCAAGTGAGGAAGGGATGCGTGACTCTGCCTCCCTTTCCTGAGGCCTGGAGGCAGAGACTGCAAGGGGGACAAAAGAAGAAAATTTCTTGCCAGCCATTTATCCAACTGGCACCGAGTGCCGCAGTCACGGCTCGGTGAGAGGGTTTGAAATACGGGAGCTGCTCGTAATGAGCTGCTACTGCTGGCGGATAAATCACTGGCATTATTTAATTATTTAACAAAAGCCACTGCCGGGCCTCTGTTGTTAATTGGAGGGGAGTGCGGTAGCCAGGTCTGGCTGAGCTGAAAACCAAGCCCAATCCCAACCCCATTGGGGGAGGGCCTGTCTCTGTGTTCTGGATTTGTACAGTGCCTAGCGCCATAGGGTTCTGATCAATGACATGGGCTCCAACACCGCAATACAGATAATTAATAGTCTCATCCCACTTCGCTTGAGTCACAGGTGCCGCCCTGTCGCTGATTCCAGCCTGTGATCTTACAGTGGCTCCCAGGTTGCGTGTGGCCTGTTGTCTTACCCAGTGCATCTGCATGCTGTGCTTTCTCTGCTTTAATCTGTTCTTGTCTACCCGCCAATCACAGCCATCCTCTTTAGACCCCTTCACTGCTCTGGATTTGGGGCTCCTTTTGCAGCAGATAAATCCTAGATTCCTGCAGTATGGCTCTATGCTGCACCCTCACCTGTTTCCAGCAGCCCCTCCAGAGACAGTGTCTGGACAGGCACCCGCTAAGCTAGCTGCAGATGTCACGAAAGACCTCCCTGCAGGGGAGATGGGAGAGGAGGGGGGACTCCCTGCTGGTTCAAAGGCAGAAAAGCGCTGCCTGCCTGCCTGTCTCTCCTCCCCCGCCCCTCCAGTGGCGCTTCAAGGGCTAGAAACTTGCTAGGCTCTGCTGTTTCCTAGTCCTCTTCTGACAGGCAGCATGAAGAATTGAACCACAACCCAGGAGACCAGCCTGCTTCACACGGTCGATGCCTCCAGCAAAGTCAAACCAGCCCCTGCCTCGTCTGCCCTCTTTCTCTCTTTGAAGGAGGAATCCCCTCTTGAGACCATGGTGCCTCTGTTGCCCAGGGCCCAGCCGGCTCTGGCTGCTCCGACTCGGGAGTGGAGAATCCCAAATGCATTGGCAGGTGAAAATATCTCCTGGTTGTTAGCGGGGCCTCCTAGTGCTGCCTTCTGCAGCTTAATCCACTGATTGGGGTTTGGACAATGATCCTGCCACCACGTTTCTGCTTTGCATCTGAACCGGGGTTGTAGTGCTGCCCTCAGAGGGCGTCAGCTCTGGACCCAGGGGGCGTTTGCATGTTCTGGGCTCAAACCCTAAAGCTCTCCAGCAGGCTGCATGTAGCCGGGCAGCGTTGAACCACGCTCTATATTGCCTGCCAGTCTCTGCCCCCGTAGTCATCTCTCTCGCCCAAGGCTCTCCACTACTTAGAATCCTGCTCTCCCTTTGCTCTGGCCTTGTCTGCCTCTCCTTTAACCCCTGCCCAGGCTGCCTCTCTGTCCTCACATCACAATCAAGCTCCTCATCTCTACCTTCAAGGGGCTGGACGCTTCTGCCTTTCTTGCTCCTCAGTGTCCTCTCACTGCTCCTTCATCATCATCTTCCATTCTCAGCTTCACGTCATCAGTCACACCTCCCTCCTCTTTGGAATGCCCCCTGTCTCCCCTGCGCCAACCGCTTTCCCTCCCTGCTTTCAGGTCCCTCCTCAATCTCTCCTCCTGGGAATCCTCCTTTGCATGAGTGAGACTGTTAGCTCTTCTGGGCGGTGACCATATCTCGTATGTACGCATTTGTGAAGGGCCATGTGCTCTGATCATCTGACTTGCAGAGAGGATTGGTACCGCTGGAAATCAGACTATGATGACAAGGTCCTGATCAAGGTTGGGGCCCCTTAGTGCTAGGCACTGTGTAAACACCTAGTAAGAGAGAGACTCTGCCCTAAAGAGCTTACGGTCTAAATAACTGTCTAGATAGACAAAAAGTAGCAGGGAAACAGACCCCAATTCTCAAAGGTATTGGGTGTTTAACTCCTATTGAAATAGTTTGGAGTTAGAAACCTAAACGCCTTTGAGGATCTGGGTCAAAGTGACTTGACCGAGATCAGTCAGTAGCAGTCAGGATACCTTCTAAATAGTACACTGTGTCCTGTGGGGAACATTAGATCTAAAGTGTGTGGTGCAGAGCCCACAACTGCGTGTCAGAGACCCCTGAAAGATGTGGCCCTACCCCCAGCCTATTCCTACCTTCTCTGCTTCGGTCAAGTTCTCTTTGCAAGTATTCAGGCTAGGGAATTCCTTTTTTAAGATGAGATCTTAGACTCTGGAGTACAGTTATGTGACCATTTAAAAAATTTGCAACAATAGAGTATCTTATGTGGCCGTAGTATTGCATTGTACATGGGTCTTTGAGTCCCTGGAAGAGATGTCTACCTGCGCAAGCTGCTGTTAATGAGTGGCTGTATCTGGGCTCTCAGAGAGCCCAGGTCAGTATGGGATGTAGGCTGTTGTCTTTTGGACTGGACTGTCCTTTCCTGATGTGAAGAGTTGGGGCTGGCCACTGTGGACCTTAAAGAGATGATGTGTGTCCCATTATCCCCTTCCATCCCTTGCAAGGTCCATTTGGAGGTCTGTGGCTCAATGCCAGGAGAACACTGGCAGGTGTGGGTAAAACAGAAATGCTGGAGCCTGGGGCAATGGTTTTAGGGTGACTGGCTTGTGCTTGTGTGTGAGACTTTCACCTCCTGTCTGATTGTGAGCTGTCACCCATTCTGTCCCTGTAGCCAATTGAAAAGCTGGTGGAGCTCCTGGATACCCTTGACAGGTGGATTGATGAGACCCCGCCAGTGAACCAGCCCTCTCGCTTTGGGAATAAGGCCTTCAGGACTTGGTACGCCAAACTAGACCAGGTATGTAGGGGTTAGGAAAGAGTCTCTTAGATGGTGGACCTAAAAGGATGGCTTCATCAGCAAGAAGTATGTCCTGCAATGATCATGGGAAGGCTGCCATCCTCATGTTGTATCTGGGCAGTCAGTAGATTCACCCACCAACTTGCAGGATTAGATGGGGACTATGTTTCAGGTCTTTTGATCTCAGGCCTGGTGCTGGTCTTGAACCCCCATGGGAGCACAGCTCACCTTTACATGCTCTTTGACAGGGTCTTTGTCCCCTGGAGGTAATCCCAAGGAGCTTCACTGACTGCTCTCCTTCTTTAACCATCCGCTATGTGCACCAGCCTATGGATACGGCAGATGGGAGCAGGCACGTGACAGCCCACGGCAAAGCTTGGCCTGTGTCAGCTGAGAGTGCTCACTTCAGAGAAGGCTCTGTGGAGGTCACGGAGGCAGAGCGCACTGTAGTAGACTGCAGTGCATTTACCCAGGGGCTCTTTCTGAGCCCATAGATACACTGCGATGCAGTTGGTTAAAGTTTCGTTTCCAGGGCACTGAGTGCTGGTGAAAGGTTCTAGGTTGATGGCTTTGGAGACTGAAGTCCTCTCTCTCCAAAAAAGATACAGGCCAAGCTGTCTGCACACTGTTCCCCAGCATGCCGCAATCCTGCCCTGGAGAGACCACCTCCAGCGATTGTAGGGGAATTCACTCTCCAGGTCATCTAAGCCTGGAGCTCTCTGCTGAGACTGTCAACAAGTGGGGCGTCTGTATCAATGACTTATCAGAATGGATGCTTTTTAAGTGGAAGAAGTCCTAACAGTGGGCAGGGGAATAAGCCACTCTCTCTCTCTCTGACTAAATCTCTGCCGCCCCAACTGGTGACCTACAAATTCACCAGCCTGGAGACAATGAATGCTGCTCCTTATATTGGCCTGTAACAGGTGCTTTTGAATAATGTTGGAGATCCTTATTTCCCCTAATCAATCTGGTTTGTTGGAGGGGGTGGCTTGCTCCATGCAAAACCAACTCCAACCAGTAGTGACCGTGTGTCCCTCCCCACACTGGAGCCTTATACCCACCTTTTGGCTTGTGGCACATCTAGGTTAACACTCGGGAACCTTTTGTTGTTGTGTTTAAGGAAGCAGAAAACTTGGTTAAAACTGTGATCCCCGAGCATCTGGCTGAAGCTGCACCAGAGGTAGCCGTGTACCTGAAGGAATCCGTGGGAAACTCCACCCGCATCGACTATGGGACAGGTATCTTCACGTGCACACTTAATTCATCTAGCCTTGCTGGGCTTAAATTCCCCAGAGTGAATTCACCCCTACAGTCAATATATGCCATTGCAGGGAACTGCTCTGGATCATGCCAAGACTAAAATTGGCCAGGAGAGAGCAGGGGATCAGAATCTGATTATACCAGAGCTGTGATTGATGTAGATTCTTGGCTGCCTCCACTTCAGTCCCAGGCATCTTAAGTTTTTCAAAAGAAGCATTCTTAGCTTCACTATAGCATCTTCATCCAAGGAGCTCAAAATGCTGTAGAAACATTAATTGACCATTGCAACCACTGTTGAAATGCTGTCACCTCTGGGGTGTACCATGGGAGCTGCATAACTGCGCACAGCAACACTGCATGATGGCATAGAACAGGAAGCATACGTGGAGTATTGTGTGAAGCTAAATCACAAGGGGGACTTTAAGGAGCTAAAATATAATATCTTGGGTTGGAATCAGATCAGGAAATGAGTTAGGTTTCATACTCTGCGAGAAGTGTCTTCAGCTTGTAAGTGGCCAGAAATGGTTGCTACGTGTGGCGTAAGTACCGGATAGGATCTTTGAGACCTAGTGTGAGAGCAGAATCGGGCCCAGGGAGAAATGTCAGAATCAAAAGCTGGAGTAACTCCATTGGCTTTAGTTAGCTTACTTTGGATTTACATCAGTGTGAGAGCGCGGACTGAAACTCCGAGGAGTCCCACCTGTGTGTATTGGAGGGAGAGGGCTCGGAGAGGAATGTCCAGCTAATGACTCAATCAAATAGGTAGAGTGAGGGTCATTGTAGCGTGCCAGGAGCCCGAAATATGTGACTTCTGTAATGTGCTGGGTAAGGAGAGGAGGAGGAGAGTTGAGGTAAAGAGACTAAGAAATACAGGTATGCAAATCTCATCACCAGCTGTGCTGCAGCTCTTGATCGCCAGGGGGAGATGTTGCCTTTGGTAACAGACCTGTTGACTTAGACTGTCAGCTGTAGCTTGGCAAGGGAAATCCAGTCTTTCCACTACTCCTCTGTCTTGAGCATTGGGTTCTGTATTCTTTCAGCTCAGCACAGCTAGACCTTAGGTGCAACTTGTTCATATCCCAGCAACTGCACGGCTTTATAAAGTGGAGCCACCTCCTTTATTTACTCTTTATTGCCGTAGTTTCTCCCATCCAAGGGGAAATAAAAGTGCCTTTCTGCATCCAGCCCCAATATCTTATGGGCTCTTCTGAGTGCTGCGTTTATTCTGCTCTCTGCATTGTTAGCCAGAGGACAAAGCTGCATAGAGCGGGTGGTCCATGGCTGACAGTTAGGCACCTTAGGGTGGTGATTTTCCCTGGGGTGGAGCAGGGCTAATGTCCCTCTGACATGGGGCCTTTTGAAAGTAGGAGGAAACCTTTTAATTGCTATTGAGTGTTTGTGTCCGCTCCCACATTCCCAAACACACACTCCCTGCAGAGCTCACTGGGTTATTCTGGAATCCTCTGGCTCCCCCATCCTCTTGCTCAGCTCATAAGAAAGGGAGTTGCTCCCAACACTCCAGTCTCTCAGTGCCTGGCTCTCAAAATATTTCATTCTGCAGTAAGATGGCTCCACTGAGCCAATGGGCCATTGTGGGAGAACCACAGAGATGAAATTGACATCTTAATTCCCTAAGTCTGAGCAGGGAGGGTGTTCATGTGTGGGTGCAGGAGAAGTGTTGTCTAGTGATTCAATTCCTGGACTAGATTCAGGGCTTCTGAATTCTGCCACTGATTCACTGTGTGGTCTTGGTCAAATCACATAACTCTTCTGTGTCTCAGGTTTCAGAGTAGCAGCCGTGTTAGTCTGTATCCGCAAAAAGAAAAGGAGTTAGTCTCTCAGGTGCCACAAGTACTCCTTTTCTTCTGTGTCTCAGTTTCCACAATTTATAGATGGGACTAATCCTTCGCTACTTCACGAGGGTATGTGTTTAATTTGTTAATGGCTGTGAAACACTGTGGGATCCTTGGATAGCGGGTGCTATGTAGGTGTGAAATATTATTGTTGGGTGTTAAGAAGAGGAGGAGTCTCTTTTTTTGTGATCTTATCCAAGTAAGAAGGAGCCTTGGTTGGCTGGGGCTCTGCCACTCATGGGGATGTGATTGCTGTGTCCTCTAAAGAGCCATTGTAGCACCTTCAGAGAGCTAATCTATGATGGGAATTGCCAATGTTTTGTCTGTCTCCTCTTCTTCAATCCCAGGTCACGAAGCGGCATTCGCTGCCTTCCTCTGTTGCCTGTGCAAAATTGGTGTTCTTAGGGTGGATGACCAGCTGGCCATTGTCTTCAAAGTGTTTAATAGGTGAGGCAATGCAAGAACAGGTGAGGTGGAGCTGTTCCTAGGGCATTTTCCCCACAGATCTGTCTGTGGTTCACTGGTCATAAAGCATGTGGCCTGCAACCACCAGTCCACCACACCTAATTCTCGCTATCATCTGGTCATAGTGTGCCCCCACACCCTTTGTGTTGTCACGCTGTCTGATGTACAGTAGTCTGTGTCCCCACTCCAAATCCAAGACCAGGAGGTGATTTGATCACTGTGTCCCTCCCCACACTGGAGCCTTATACCCACCTTTTGGCTTGTGGCACATCTAGGTTAACACTCGGGAACCTTTCGTTGTTTTGTTTAAGGAAGCAGAAAACTTGGTTAAAACAGTGATCCCCGAGCTGTGTGTATATATACCTTCATGGAGAAAATACACCAGTTGCTAACAGGCTGGATAAAAGCATAACAAGACTCAAGGTAAAGCCAGACACATTCAGATGACAAATAAGGGATCATTTTTTTTTAACAAGTGGGGAGATTAACTAGTGGAAGAAACTACCAAGGGCAGTGGTGGATTCTCCATCTCTTAATGGCTTCAGGTCCAGACTGGACGGCTTTCTGGAAGATACACGGTAGTCAATACAAGTTATTAGGCTCACTATAGGGGTAACTGGATGAAAATCTGTGGCTTGTGTTACACAGGAGATCAGGTTAGATGATCTGATGGTATCCTCTGACCTTTCAGTCTGTGAACCTGCCAGCCGTCCATAGCTCCTCTTGACAGCTACCACAATGCAGGAGGTGGGGTTTGTAGTGATGCGAGCAGAGAACTGGTCATTGGGACGCCTACGTTCTAATCCCAACTGTTCCACTGACTCACTGTATGAACTTGGGCAAGTTGCTTCTCCTCTCTGTGCTTCACTTTCCCCATCTGTAAAGTGGGGATGATCAATCCTCCCTCACAGGGACTGTTGTACAGCTTAACTCAGGGATATTTGTAAAGCGCATTGCGATTCTTTGGTGAAAGGGGCTAGAGATGGGGAAGGTGTCGTTATCAGGCAACAGACAGAAAAATTTTGCAGCAAAGTAAAATACACAGGGATGGTGTTCAAAAGCTGCTGCTCCCTTTTTTTTTTAAATTGAATTCAGTAAAAACCTCAGTGCTGTGTTTGCCATTAAATCTATCATCAGGCCCAATTTTCTCTATGGTCTTGTGGCAGAACATCTGTCAAGTATGCAGCGTTATGCAGGGCACTGTATGCAAGTTATAGATCCAGGGTTCTGATCCTGGTCTGTAAGGAGCACCTTTAAAAGCTTACTCCCTCTTGTCTCCTCACAAATGGGCACAGAGAGAGGATGCAGAGTGATGGGCATGATGGAATATGTTCTACAGTGAGTCAGAGTTGTCATCCACAGGTACTAGCTCTATTTTCATCAAAAGATTCAGGGACTCTGCTGCCTTTTATGCTGTCACCATCACCCACTTACATTATCTCCTCTGGGCAAAGTGCTGATCCTTGATTTCCCTGCTTAGCCTCTTATGTATAGTTGAATGACCAAAATAGGCCTGGGTAACTCTTCCTCCAGGGGCTCTCTGGGTAACATGAGTAGGGAAGGTTTATTTATACTAGTGTATCCTGTCCTCTGGTTAATCAAAAGGTAAAAATTTGGTACAAGAAAACCAATATCCGATATCTGTTAGCTGTAAACTTAACCCTGCTGTGGACCAGACTGTGTCAAACCTCTGCCTTTCACAAATGGGTTGTTATTTGTTTCTCCTCCAGCATGGACTCTTGATGTTCACTCAGCCAGCAGGCTGTTGGACTGGATCAGGTGCTTGTGCTGGGTCCAGAGAGAACAAGCTTGGGGCATCTGGTTCTCTCCTATATATGTAGATGGGCTTTCTGATTGGAAACTCACCATTGTTTCAGCAGGGAGGAGAGGCCTTGAGGCTTTACGTCTGATGTCTTCTATTAGCCCTTCCCTTTCTTCTTTAACTTAGGTACCTGGAGGTGATGCGGAAACTCCAGAAAACTTACAGGATGGAACCAGCTGGTAGCCAGGGAGTGTGGGGCCTGGACGACTTCCAGTTTCTGCCCTTCATATGGGGCAGTTCCCAACTGATAGGTACGAACAAACCTACCAAACTCTGGTCTCTCTCTCTCCTTCTGTCCTTCACTGGGAAGACCAGCAGTGGTTTGGGATATTTTTTTTGCAGCTAAGTGTGACTTTAAAAAAAGCTGATTTTAAATGTTTGCTTGAAGTTAAGAATTCTTGTTCTCTGCTTTCAAAAGAAGCCAGTTGGTCAGACTGTGAAAAAGGAGGGTTACAGTGGAAATGCTGAAACATCTTAAAGTATACCTGTTTTTTATTGAGACTCCTGTGTGTATTTTGGTGTTGAAAAGGACAGTGTATGCCCTGAGTGGGACTCAGATTTGGGTTTAATTTCCAGCTCTGCCATAGGCTCCCAGGGCCACCTTGGGCAAGTCACTTAATATTTCTGGGCTTCATTTCCCTATCTGTAAAATGGGCACATTTCCTTTGTTCTGTCTGTTTAGATGGTAAACTGTTTGAGGCAAGGACATAATGTGTGCGTATGACACCTAGCACAAGGGGGCACTGATTTCAGCAGGGACCTCTAGGTGCTACTGTGAACAAATAATAATGCATACTCTAGTCTGATCATGACAGGCAACATGCATCTGACACAATGCACTGGTTGGTCCACAGGCTAATTCTGCTTTGGAGCTGTGCTGTGAGATACCATTGATAGGAGCCCTCATCATATTGTTCGTTGCACAAATGTTATGGACCAGGAGGTAGCTGGCCAGGTCTAGTGGGCAGAGCAGGCACACAGTTTGGGGAATGAAGGCGAGGGTCAGCAGCAGAGTCAACTGCCAGTTACCAGAGCTTGGGGTCAAGCCAGAATTGGAATCAGGAATCAAAGCTGAGGGTCAGAGCCGAGGTCAGATGCCAAATGCCAGAGCCAAGGGTCAAGCTGGAGTCAGGGTCAGAAGTTAGAGGCTGGGTTCGGAACCAGGATTGGTCACTGAGGATTGGCGGTGAGGCATAAGGGCAGGAGGAGAGGCCAGGATGAAGCATGGTGGGAACAGGAGTGAAGGCAGGGGTAAGGTAGGAGCCAGGAGCAGAACAGGAACAGGGTTGAGTGCAGGAGGTAGATACAAGCAGACTCCAATGCAGGCACAACAGAAAACCATCTTGTTACTTGGACAAACTTCTTGTTCCTACTCCTGGCTAAAATTGCATAGTTGGACCTATCGGTGCAGCTGGGCCATCTTCCAATCAGAGCTCCTGTAGGTGGGTGCCTTGGCTGGGGTTACAGCCCTAGTACTATCTCCGCCTACCTGGTTTCAGTAGCCACTGGGTGGAGGCCAGGATATGGCAGCTGTCTGGGGACTCCCAGGCCTGGGTTCAAGATCCAGGACATCTCAACTCATCCTATTGACTTGGGTCTAGAGCCAAAGTCAGTGAACCTAGTGTATAACCTTCTTAGAGTTTAGGGTTAGAAATATGGCCTCTAGCGAGGAAGAATGATCTGAGCCTGATTAACATCCACTAAAATCCACTTCAGTCTCTAGTAAAATAATGGAGCAAACATTAAGAAGAGAGTATCTGTAAATATTTAGGGGATAAAAAGCTGTGACCAATGAAGTTATAGGTTTATAAGGAGCAAATGTTACATTTTTGAATTTCAAAATCAGTGGGGGAAAGGAATGGAGTAGTGGTAATATAACTTAATTTTGGTAATGTGTGTCTCATGAAATCTCGTAACTTATGTTGTCTTTGCTGGTAACCACACAGAATGGATGGAAAACTGGCTGGCTGCATGGGCATATACAAAAGCCAAACAGAGATCTGAGGGAATACTTTAGAAGTCAGTGTTTGCTCGTTTACCAGACAGATGTAGACAAACAGAGAAGAGCCTTGGAGGAGAGCAACCAACCTGGTTAATAGGTTGATGAAAGATTAAAAGGACTAAATGTATGTAACTTTGTAGCTGAGGGCCATGGGCTCCTCAACCTATCAGTATTTTAATGGTACAAACATCAAGGAGGGGAGATAGATGACATAGGGTGGCACAATGAAAGGATGAAGTGAAGACAGGTCACACATCAGGAAACCTGTGAAAGTGTCTGCCAAGGGAAGTGTGTGAAAGTCCCATCTATGGAGACATTTAAACCTCCACTGGATAAAGCCCTATGCAATGTATGGTTGGTAGGAACCAATCCTTCACTGACACCTGTGGTAGGTGACCTAGTATGAAACTTCTGTCTCTAACTCACCGGAAGGTATTGAAGTGGATTGTGTATATAATGAGGGGCTGGAGCAGGAAGAGACCAGGCGGTTTGACATTGGTTAGTATCTGAAGGACAGACATCTGAATTTTTTTTCAGAACACCCAAACCTGGAACCTCGGCACTTTGTTGATGAGAAGGTAGTGAATGAAAATCATAAGGACTACATGTTCCTGGAGTGCATCCTGTTCATTACAGAGGTGAGGGTGGAGATACTTACCCTATCGAGAGACTTCTCAGCTGTATTGGGTTCTCTTGGGTTTGGATTATTGGGTACCTGCTGTGGCTTTCTCCTCCTCCTTTTGTGTTTTTGTTCATTTTTGTGGAACATTTGGCTGAGCCTTTGTACAAGCCCCTGACTCTCCTCTTGAATGAGTTTGGCGGGGATGTTGAGAGTGAATGTGATGAAGCTGCATAGGAGATGGATCTGGGTGATTTAGTGGGGTTTGCCATGGGCGGTAAATAAAGCAGATATATAGCCTTGGACACCTTTTTGGATAAGGTAAGGTGTATGTGATTGCAGAACATGTGTGCTAGAAGGGTTGAGGTGGTGGTCCTTGTTAAGTCAGGTCCTTGTGACTGGTACTCCAAGCTATACCTCCCTCGGCAATAAGCCTCTTGACAGGGCCCTAGTGCCTCTGAGTCACCTGTGTGTGCTCCTAACCCACCACAGGGCCTGGGTCGCTCCAAATCCCAGCCTGGCCATTGGTTCTCTGCTTATTATTTATACTTATTAAATGGCCATTCTTGTGAGCTAGTGAGGAGAGAGTCCCTGGCTGATAATGTGTCCAGAAACATATCCGCATTAAAGTGTATCATGGAATCTTGGGATGGGGGAAATAATGCTGGCAAAAGATTTGGGAAAGTCCCTCTATGGTAACATCAGTGTATCTTCACTAGAGGGTGCTGTTTCTAAACTATGGTGCTTACTGCCTCCTGTCTGCAGCCACATGGTGTAAGCGTCTTGTCTGACTAATCTAGGCTGAGAGAAGGTAGGTGAAGTAGTAGCTTTTATTGGATCAACTTCTCTTGGTAGAAAGTCACCAGCTTTTAAGCTTCACAGAACTCTTCTTCAGATCTGGGGAAGGTAAGCAGAGTGTTAGACCTGCTACTCCTGAGGGCATTCTGCGCCAAAAATTTAAAAATTCTGTGCCAAAAAATTTAAAATTCTGCGCACAATATTTAAAAATATTTTTTTAAGTTTTATTTGTCAATAAATAAATGAAGAGGCTCCAGCATGGCAGTGGAGAGCATAGGCCACTGGTTGCACGAAGATGGAAGATCACCCTGCGGCCTCCCCACCCCAGGACACAGACTCAGTCGTGAGGTTGCATCTGACTCTGACACAGCACAAGGCCTGGGCCTGCCCCAGAAACACCCTGGGGCCCTGCTCTTCTGTGCCAGGCGCTCCAGGTGTGGGGCAGGCAGGCTCAACCAGACAGGATCCCAATGTGGGGTGAGAGGATTCTGTGTGGGACAATCTGTGTGCAGGCCGCTCAGTGGGGGATCTAGGTGTGGGAGGATCTGGATGCACAGAGGCTCATTGGGGTGGTTCTAGGTGCAGGGGCAATGGGACACTGCAGGGGATTCCAGGTGAAGGTGGTTGAGGCTCAGTGGAGGGGTCCAGGTGTGGAGGTCTCAGCAGGGGGGTCTGGTGCTGGGGGAGTGGGGCTTGGTGGGGTGGGGGTCTTGGTTCAGCCAGTTGGGGGTCAATGACATGGGGGTCTGGATGAGGGGGCTCAGGGTGGTGTAGGGGGGTGGGGCTTGTCAGGGTGGGGGTTTGAGTGCAGGGAGCTTAGTTGGGGGTGGTCTGGGTGCAGGGGGCTCCAGATATCGGGGTTGAGGTTCAGTGGGGTGGGGTTCAGGTATGGAGGGCTGGGGGGGGGTTGGGGCATACGGGGAGAGGCTTGGCAGGGGTGTCTGAGTATGGGAGGTCCAGATGCATGGGGTTTGGGCGGATGGGGGAGCAACTCTCTGTACAGTGACCCTTCCCCCCTCAGCTGAGGGGTGATGGGGGCAGGATGCTGAGCTTTTCTGCAGCTGGGGGAGGTTTCGGGGGGTTGGCCTGACACTCCTTGCAGGGAAGAGGAAGTCCCGTCCTCTCCTGCCTCCAGCCCAGCCACTGATCCTTGGCTGAGGGTAAGAGCCACTTAGTGGGGTGTCCGCAGCCCTGCAGTGATTTGCCTGTCCGCTGGCTGCTCTGGGTGCCTGAAACAATGTACCTGCACAGCTATGGAGTGGTGCGTGACTGCTCTTGCAGCTTCCCTTTGCTTCCCTATCAGAAAGTCATTTTTCTGCAGGGAAGCAAAGAAATCTGCAGGGGACATGATTTCTGCGCACGCGCAGTGGCACCAAATTCCCCCAGGAGCAAGGACCTGCAGGAGAGCTCTGTGAAGCTTGAAAGCTTGTATGTTCCACCAACAGAAGTTGGTCGAATAAAAGATATTACCTCAACTACTTTGTTTCTCTAATGTCCTGGGATCAACATGGCTACAATACTGCAAATAGTCTAGGCTGGACATGTATACGGTGCTCATTCCCATGAGGTCTCAGTGGGGAGAGCAAAGACTGCACTCTATTCCTGTTAGCAATCACTTTTCTGGTAACCTGCAGAAATAGAGGCTGACACAATTTTTATGCATGCAACAACACTCTTTTCTTGCTATTCTATGCCTCTGTGCCCCCTTCTTCTCTGTCTCCTCTTGCTAAATTAGTGATCAAACAGACAGGTTCACATGATATGACACCCACCCCACTATAATCAACAGTATAGTGCATTCTTAAAAGTGGCATGTAGCTCCCTTTGAACCAAATCCCGAGAGGTGCTGGGCCCTTGGAACTCCCAGCAGATGCTGCTGGTGCTTAGTATCTCTTGGAATTTAACCCTTGATTTTCAGTTTAAAAATAACCTAGTGGAAACCAAATATCATTGAGAACATGCTAATGTATAATGCCAAAGGAAAAAAAAATTGTGTGGGTGGGGGGGTGAGAATCCATTTGTGCTTCCTGCTCAGTGAAAGCTGAAGCCAAGATGCTGTAAGGTTTATTGTTTACAGTGTTGTTGTTGCTGTGTTGGTCCTAGAATATTAGAGAGACAATGTGGGTAAGGCAATATCTTTCATTGGACCAGCTTCTTTTGGTGAAAGAGACAAGCTTTTGAGCTCATACAGAGGTCTTCTTCAGGACTTCAGGAGCTCTGTGTAACCTTGAAAGTTTGTCTTTCTCCAGCAGAAGTTGGTCCAACATAAGATTTATTTTAATTCTGTTATGTGTAACTTGTTCCTGTATTGAGGGTATATTACAAACACGCATCTCTGCGCACAGGTATAGAAAACTATAATCAAAATACAGATGACGCTTGGTCGGTTGAAATGGATTTTGAAAACCTCTTTAGTCATTTTATTTTTTTTTCCTTGCAAGAATTAGCTTTATGGCTATTGTTAAATAAATAAATATTTCTCTGTCTCACAAATTTAATGGGAGCTGGTAGAATCTGGATTTTTAAATTTACCATATTTAGCTGCTGTAGCACCACCTAGTGGCATGAAAAGCTGCTCTGGGTTCCTGTTGGGTGAGCCGATAAAGAGTCAGTCAGGACAACCTGAATGATAAAACATGGGATATTTTTAACCATATTTTCTCATAAATATTGTTTCAAACAGATTTATCTTTTGAAATGTAATTGTTTAGTTTCATGGACAAAGGTTGCTACTGCCACTAGGTGGAGGTATAACAGCTTTTAATACCAGCTTTCTGTCCATTAAATCAACAAGCTGAACAAACAACAAATATCATGGTAAAATAACAGGAAAAAAGGTTTTAAAACTTACTTTAATGCTTTTTTTTCTTCTAATCCCCTTGATTGAAAGCCTGCTTTCCCTTAATAACATTACATACACACAAAGCAAATGTCACGCTTATAGTCCTAGATTGAGTGCATTTTATAGGTACTGGATCATTCCTTGCTTTTGAACCGTTCAAAAAACAGCAACTGCTGTGGTGGTTTTTAAAAAAAAAAAAAAAAAAAAAGTACAGTATTTTCTCCAAGTTCTCCATTCCTTTGCCTTTATGTGATGTTTCAGTAATATAGATACTGGATTACATTATTTTTATATGTGTATTAAACCTCAAATTGTTAAAGTAATAGTCACACAATGTCTGATTTGAATCCACTAAAACTCTTCTTTAGTGTTCTCTGTAATCTATATGAGTATTCCAGCAAATGTTACATAAATTGACTAATTATAGGGTGACTTTTAAAGATAGCTCCTAAATGGCTTTGGTCCCTAAATAGGAGTTCCCTGTGTGTAAGGGGAAGTAGAGTGTTGTATAGGGGTTAGAGCAGGGGACTGAGAGTCAGGAACCGTCGATTTCCCCCTCCCCACCCGCACCCCCAGCTCTGTGGCAGAGGGCAAGTAATTTAAAATGATTGCAAGATCTTTTGCGCAGGGTCTGTTTCTTTGTATGTGTTCCTACAGTGCCTAGGACAAGGGAACTCTAAGTGCTGCTGCAATGTAAAGAGTATGAACTGAACAAATCTCTGCCTCAGTTTTCCTGTCTGTAAAATGGAATTAACCCTGATGTGCTGGGTGGGGAAATGTGAGGCTTTATTCATGTATGTAACAATGTGTGAAATGTGCCACTGCAACGTTGTATCACTACTACTGAGTCAGGCCCATAGGACTGGCTCATTCTCTGGTTCTAACTTCCATGTTCAAACAGCAGTGCTTAACAAGAGAGTGGCAAAAAGCAAGTATAAGAACATCACCCCCACCCCTCCTCAACCAAAAAACCCTTCAGAAGAAATAATCTTCCGTTGCATAATCCCCTCGCCCCCCGCCCCCCCCCCCCCCGATCGCTGGTGAGCTGTGATATCTCTGGGTGCTTTGAATGGTGGTGTATGCAGTGTAGTTGGAGTTGTCAGTCCCAGGATATTAGAGGCAAGAGGGGGTGAGGCAATCTATTTATTGGACCAACTTCTGTTGTTGAGAGAGACAAGCTTTTGAGCCACACAGACCTGAAGAAGAGCTGTGTGTGGCTCGAAAGCTTCTCTCTCACCAACAGAAGTTGGTCCAATAAAAGAGATTACCTCACCCACCTTGTCTCTCCAGTGCTGTTAGTTATCTGGTGCCTACAGTATGCAGAGCCCTCTGCAAGAGACAAAGATAAAGCTGGTCCCTTGTTAGATCTCCAGTATAATCTGTGGGACTGCGGTACATATAGGGGAAAAGCCCAAGCATTGTGTGTGTGCTGAACTGTGCAGAGGGCTGAAGCCTGAACAAAACAGGGCTGTGTTCCTTTAAGAGCCAAGGGCAGGCAATGAAGAATTTCAGTTTCAATCTGGCTTCTAAATTTGGAGGTTTGGGAAGGGAGGGCTCAGGTTTCAGCTGGAAGGGAAGGAACTGACAGGAAGGCACTGCACAGAGCCGTCCCTCCCCCCCCCTCCCCCTCCAGTTACTGACAGAGGAACCATTTACAAAAGGCTGATTCTCTTGGGAACAGAGAGGCAGGAACGCAGCGTCTGTGAGTAATTTCCTGCTCAATATGGCTGCTCTGACTCACTACATTCCCCTGGGGTCACTGCGGGACTGCAGCGCTCTTGCTGTCTCTCTCGCTCTCTCCAGCTCGCTTGTTTTCTCTCTCTTCTCCCTTTGTGGCTAAAATGAGCTAATTTTTTTTTCTCCCTCTCTGCCCTCCCTCCCCAGTTTGAAACAATAGCCAAGTCTTCTGCTGGAGCGGACACGGGTTAGGAAGGCCGCGGTCACAGATGCGTCAGGTGCTCCAGGCGCCCAAATCCTGTATGGCTTGAACGGGTCTGGCCATCCTAAGCGGCTTTTTCAGAGCTTCCCATCTGCCTTAACTCTTTCAGGCCAGGAGCAAAGCCAAAGGGGTTGATCAGGACTGTGCCAATCTGAACGAAGGAGGGACTGGAGAATGGAATGAGGCTTGTCGCTGCAATGCATGCCGCAGAATCTTCCATGAAGGGAGAGATGCTTTTAAAAACTGCCTTGCAGTGCATCCCAGGCACATGAGACTTGGAGCATGTCAGCTGGACTGTGCCAAGCCTCGTCAGTATAACCCCCTGACATGCACAGTTTTTTTCAGTCACCCACTAGCCATGATGAGATGCCAAATCTTTGTGCTTAATAACACACTAGCTCCCTTTAATTTTGTGTGTGTTTCATCTTGTATCTGCAAGGAAAACATGTGTGCACACACACGCAAAATGAAGGGGAGCAGGCACGGTTTAGTGGCTCATCAGTCATTCCCCAGCTCAGAAGAACTGCAAAGAGGAAGCAGAAATTCATCTGCGTTCTCATCGCAGCTGTTCAGAGCAGACAGAACTACAGAACCGTTTCCCACAATGCTTCAGCTCTGAGGTCAATGGAGTCTAAATGTTGTCCTCTGAGTGATTTTTTTTCTTCTTCTTCTTCTTCTTCCTTGTAAATTGCTGCCACTTTGCATCTGCAGAAGGACAGCAGTTTCTCTCAAATGGATTGATCAGCTTTTTTACAGCAGGCAGCTTCAAAAGCATAAACACTTTTCCCCGCTTGCTCTGTGTGTGTGTGTGTGTGTGGGGGGTTAGTTATTAAAGACCCAGGGTGCTCAAGATAGTCAAAAAGACTCTTATTTCCCCATGATCCTTTTTAGCCTGAGCTTTGGCCTTGTGGTTTATGAAGTCATGAGAATTTCACTCAGTCAGATTGGCTGCATTATTTTTTTCTCCCTGAGGGTCTGTTTATTTGGTGGAGAGTGGCAAACAGTGGGATAATCTAGAGGCAGCTGTCCCTGAGTTTAGCTCCCTCCACCCCCCAAAATCTATCTCTGGAAAGAAGCTAGCATCAGTGATTAAACACTATAGTTAAAAAAATTAATTAAATCCATTGCCCGTTTGCTGCATCTACTGTAAGGTGGAGCCTTGCAGCTTCACCAGCAATATGAAATGCAGGAACTTTAAAGAACCACTAGACCCCCTTGTAGCCCATCTTTGCTCATGGCAGGTGCAGTGTTTGGATCCAAGCGCAAGAGCTGCTGCCAACCTGCGTTGCCCTCTGTATTCATGGTTGGCGGCGGTGGTGGTGGCTGCTGCTGGTTGTTGTTCTGAATGGAGAATGAGTCATTTTCTTGGAAAGCCCAGCAGCCGTGTTGCATGGGGAGGTTTCTGGGTAGAATGGGAGCAGCGCTGAGCTGGACTGTGTTTGCTCTTTAATGAATTCATACAAGGAGAAGAGAAAAATGTGATTAGAATAGAATGTGGGGCAGAAAATGCTTAGTGCTTTTAGGGTGTGGGGCCTAGGATACCCCCCTCCCTGCTGCAGGAGAGCATGTGGAAGGAAGGAGGTGCGGGCGCAGTGACATGGACGGTGCTTGGGTCACACAGCCCAGCAGGAATGTTTGTTGAAGTGAGCGTGACTGTGAGTCACTGGGCTTGTGCACAAACTTCCCTGTTGGCTCGGCTCCCTTAGCTCTCTTCCTCTGTGTTTTAGATGAAGACTGGCCCTTTCGCTGAGCACTCCAACCAGCTGTGGAACATCAGCGCTGTACCTTCCTGGTCCAAAGTGAACCAGGGTCTCATCCGCATGTACAAGGCAGAGGTGAGTGAAGGGGAGGGAGAGATGAGTGTGGTCTCACTGGATCCGGCACGCAACTCCTTCCTTGCAAATCACAGCAACCTTTCAGATTAGCTCTTCTGTTCTTCTGCTAGTGCATCACTTCCTACACAGCACCTCCTACAAGCTGGGTGTAGGGCACCTCAGAGCTTCTTCAGAGCCAGTAATCATCCACTGACTGTTTGCTCCAAGAGGCTAAGGCTTGCATACTGCACCACTCTCCTACGCTGTTCCCCATAGTACCCCCTGGTGGGAGAGTCTGGATCTAGAGCCTGTGACAAGCTCCTCCCATACATACACTGATACATATAACATCTCTTCTGAGAGGCTGGCCTGGAGTACCTATGAGCTTCCCCCAAAGCTAACACTCTTACCAAAGCTAACACATCTTTAGATGATGTTTGCCTTTCTTCCTCTCTTTGGTCTCTCTCTTTTTCTCTCATGCTAATTATAGGTCTCCAGGTTAAGAGCTGTTGCTTGAAGCAAATGTACTGCTGATCCATACACGGGAATTGCCCAAACTGAACTAGATCAGTTGCCAGCCCCCCTATGTGGAAACTCCTGAACCAATCTGAGTGTCTGCTCTTGATTGCAGCTTGCCCACATAGTCAGAAACCAAATCAGTTATATCAGTGCAGCTTTGGTATGTAGACAAGGCCACAGCCTGCCTTCCCCTCAGGGTATGTCTACACTACCCACTGGATCGATCGATCCGGCGGGGGTTGATTTATCACGTCTAGTCTAGATGCGGTAAATCGACCCCCGAGCACTGTCCCCTCGACTTCTGTACTCCAGCTCGGTGAGAGGCGCAGGCAGAGTCGACGGGGGAGCAGCAGGAGTCGACTCACCGCGGTGAAGACACCGCGGTAAGTCGATCTAAGTTATGTCGACTTCAGCTACATAATTCACGTAGCTTAAGTTGCATAACTTGGATCGATTTCCCCCCCCAGTGTAGACCAGGCCTCAGTCCTGTTGCTCCACTGTAAACCTTGAGCTAGGGGATTGGGCAGCTCCCACATATACACCTCCTGCGGCACTTAAGGAAGCTGGACAGGAACTTCCACCTATATTGGGCCTCCAGGGGAAGGACGGAAGGGGTGGGGAGCAGTAGGCCGAAGGAACTGTTCTCCTGCTGGGGAAGCACATTGGCATGGCTCAGCAACAGGGTTCTAGTCATGGGCCTGTGCAGGGTTAGAAGACCTTGGGATGCCATGAGCTGGTGCCCGTCCCTTCCTGTGTGGCACTCTGTACAATGTAACTGCCTGGCACTGGAGGCACCATCGCTCCCCAGGTGTAGGTTTTGAAGGGGTTAATATCCTGCTCAGTGCTCTCCGGTCCAAGGCAGGCCATGCCCCTATCACCAGGAGATACGGTAGAGTCTTGACTAAGCAGCACCACTCAGTGCGAGTGCATGAAAGGGTTAACTGTGCCTCTCCTCCTCCACTCTCTCCCTTCCCTTTTCCCCTCCCCCTTCCCTTCCTCTGAGCTTCACATCCTGTGTTTAGGTTCCAGCCCACATACCTCTCTAATCTGTGAGGCGTCACTCCCAGGGACCGTGCTGGCTCCTTCCGGCTGCAGCTCAGCTTTCCTCTGAAGAGCTGGGATCGCCAGGCAGTGGGGTAATGCCCCCCCACCGCTCCCCTGCCTCTCTGTCTCCTTCAGCTCAGCAGCTTTGTGCTGCCTCCTGTGTCTAAACCAGAGCTACAGCAAGTGCCAGCACTGCTCCCTGGGCTGGGGCCTCTGCCCTGTAAGAAACCTGAGGCCAGATTCTCTGGGGTGACCCATTCTAGCCTGTGGTTACCATGGCAGAGGATTTGGCTCCAAGAGGACTATTAAAGCACCCCGGGGTTCTCCATCCTACCAAGGTGTGAGAGTGACCTGCTGGCTGTACCCCTTACCCTGCCTTTGCGCCATTTTCCTATACTGCTGTTCCAGTACTACTGCTCCAGGCTAGTGCTCTGAGTGCATCCAATCCTGCCTCTGACACAGACTCCTCTTGGTTTTGCAGGACTGCCAAGGATCTGTCTGCGTTTGTGAAGCACTTTTTGAGACTGGGAAGTGGTCATGGTGTCTGGTCATTTCAAGGGGTGTGTGCTAAATGCATCCCCATCCCTGACATCCTTTGGGGGCTGTGACCAAGACACCAACGTTCATAATACTAAATCTTACCTCTGTGTAGCGCCTTCCTTCCTTCCTTCCGTTACTGACTGAAATGCAAACTACGCACAGGCACCTGGATACCATACTAGTGGGTATTCTTGAAATGCCTAGAGAGATGCATCCACCTCTGGGGAGAAATGCAGAAGCTTTTAAACTGTGTGCGAAATCATGATTAGGACAGGAAGTGAAAAATGCAGAGTACAGTTGAAATTTGCAGGGCTTATTTTGATAGGATAATAGGGTTTTGACAAGGACAATCGGGTTAATGCTTCAGTTAAAAAATGCCATTGGCTCTCCAGTAACCACAAGTAGCTAGGATCTCATCTTCTCCAGAAGCCTGGGCCCTCCTAATGCCATGATGGGCCCTTAGCTTGGTGTAGATACAGACTCACCAGCACCATTTCCTGCTGGCTACTTTTGGACGTCTCCCATTCAACTACTGATCCCAGCAGTTCCTGCTCAGTTTGTGAGATCAGACAGGAGCATAGCAGATGATGCTTTTGGCCATAATGGTGTGGGGTGTTTCGGTTTTTTAATTTTTAGTGAGTTTTTTTTTTTTTAGTATGGCTGAGCAAATTTTAGCCAAGAACTTCCAAAAGTGATGAGTAATTTTTTAGTTTGGGTGTCCAACTTGAGACACCTTGAGATAGCAGTCAGCCTCCACCCTTTGAAAATCAAGCCCCCTCAAGATGTCTCAAGTTGGGCACCTAAAATCACTCTTGAAAATCTTGGCCCTTAGCTACTGGTCCCTGAAGCAAGTTCATATTTCCCTTTCCCAGCAGCACTGCATTTGCCAATCCTTCCTTCTGCCATCCCTACCTTTCTCTCTCCCTCTCCACACTGCCAATGGTAGCAGACAATACTTTGGTAAATGGAGCTCCTAATTGCTGGCTTGAATCTTCGTTCATCCCCCAGGCAGGCAGCTGCTGTTGACAGAGCTGGGGGGGATTTGCATTCATGTTCTCTCTCACTTGTGCATGCGTGCACTCTCAGGCTCGCTATGATCTGAGCAAGGCCCCTGACTTTTTCTTCCCCCATGGCTTCTTGCTGTTGATTAGATTACATTAACTTAATCTTCAGTATGGAGGCACCAAGCCAGCAATGTTCCAGCTATTAAACAGCTTCTCAGGTATATATCTGCTGTGATTGATGGTGAGAAGCATCCAATGTCATCCAGACACTGAAGTGCTGCCACGTCATCCTATCAAGCAAGTGGAGCCAGCAAGAAGGAAGGGAAAAGGGTCATTCTTTACCGGAGAAGATGGAAATCCATCCACTCAAAACTATTTGATGCCACATAACAATATGGGGCAACTGTCAAGAATAAGATCTAAGGTCCGGATCATTTAGAAGGCAAATTGGTTGCTTCTGTCTCATCTTTGCACCTCTCTGTCTGACTCTTGAATGTAGCAAATCTAAAATAGGAATGATTCCCTTGTGAGTGGGATCTGTTCTCTGGATCCAAGGATTCTGGGTACAAGACCTGTGGATGGGCAGTGGGTTGCAAACAAAGTATCTTCTGCCTTTTGGTTTTTGTTTTTTAATGGATGAAGTTTTTGGCTGGAAGCGAGAGGGACTTTTCTTAGCCTCTTTTCCATCAAAGGACTGAGAATGGAGCATGGCTCAAGCAGCAACTGTGGTGTGCTCTCCTGAGCCTACTCTGAATTTCCTGCCCTTTCCCTCTCAGCTGCAGTCAGATGGGGAATACTTTCCATCATGACGAGTCTAGTCCCAATCCCATCTGCAAAGGCTGCAGGAGAAACACTAATCCTGCATCTGCTGGTGCTGGAGGAAGAGAGATATCTCTGCTGAACCCCTGGCCTCACTTTCCAGCAGGATGGCTGGAGGAGTCGTCTCTGCCTCTTGTGGAGCTCCTCAGTTTACCCTGCACGTGTCGAGGCCCAGGGTGCTGGGCCAGAAGTCGCATGTAGTGGCTAAATACCCATGCTTTGCTTTAGTGGTGGAATCTGTTCAGCAGGAACCCAAACCAGCCAAGTTCTACAGCGGCACATCTCCTGTAGAACCTCTGGGGTCCGTGAGGATGCTGGAAGCCACCTCAGCTCCACCCACCAGGGTTTTATTGCTTCAGTTTGCTCTCTCCTTCCTCTGGGTCAGCTTCGCCTACATGTTCTCATTGCTTTCCAGCTCTGCTTCCCTGAAGGCTCCTCTCAGCATTTGCAGGGGCTTCTTCCATGGTTACTATTTCCCCAGCAGGTATTCAGCCCTCCTGCATCCCACCCCTGGTCTCAGAACCTTTCCAACTTGTTTTGGCTTCTGCGCATTGTGAAGAAGTTAGATTTTGCTGGAAGCAGCCTGACCTCTGGCCCCTGCTGGAATTCCACAGGCCTGGGGGCCTTCTCAGAAATCCCACTGCTTCCCTGATGACGACAGCACCATGGCAGCTTCCTGCCTCTGGCTGTAAACTCCATCTGTGCTCCGCACTGGGGGAGGGTGGGCTGTCCTCCTGGACATACCGGTTCCTTTCCCCAAGGAGCCAGGCAAATGCTTGCTGGTTTCTGGCTTGCTAGCAATGGGTCCTTCAGCTCAGTTAGTGGAGACGAGGGCCCGTCTGCCCACGGAAGAGTGTGCTGGTACAGTGCCAGGCCCCTCGCAGGTACTGACTCCTGCCTCTCTCTCTCTCTCTCAAATACAAAATCAAGACCACTTTAAAAGAAGTGACTGCAGCAGAAGTGTTTGCCCCCTAGGCAGAAGGACAGGGAGAACTGGGGCTCTCTGAGGAAGTTTCAGACGATCCAGATGAACCTCTGGGAAAGGAGTCTGGATTTACATTCTCACATGATGGAATTGTTCTGGTTCTGCTGCAATGTGGTGAGCAGCATTCCTGACTCATCGTCCCAGTCCTCCAGCATAGACAAGGCCTGAGATGGCTGTGCCTGTGATGTGCCAGGGAACCATGGCTGGGACAGTGAGTGCACAGAGACAGGTTTCAGAGGAACAGCCGTGTTAGTCTGTATTCGCAAAAAGAAAAGGAGTACTTGTGGCACCTTAGAGACTAACCAATTTATTTGAGCATGAGCTTGTGAGCTGTAGCTCACGAAAGCTCATGCTCAAATAAATTGGTTAGTCTCTAAGGTGCCACAAGTACTCCTTTTCTTTTTGAGTGCACAGAGTGGCTGATTCTCTTGCTTATCCTAATGGTTCAGCACATCGTCACAGGAGCGTTGCTTCTGCCAGCGCTGTGTGGAGCGTTCACATAACGTGTCTGCTGTCACCAGTCCGTTCTGGGATTCCTGAAGGACCTATTCCATAGTGCTTAGCTTCATTGCTGGGAATTGGCTCTTCTGGGAAAATTCCAAACACAAGGCACTGCAGAGTGCAAGGGAGGTAAGACAGGCTGCAGAACTCATGACTTCCCATCCATGCTAGAAAGGAACAACGTCCAACTGCATCTGCTCAGCCTCACCTGAGCTAAAGATCGTGTCTCGGGTATTGCAGTCAGCCGGTGTGACTGCTGCTTGTCGAACATTTAGGACAAACGTTCAGCGTGGCCTCAGGGCCTTCCATGCAATGATTGAGTTCGGTGCACCTTTACTTAGAGTCCAAGTGGAATACCCATCCAATGCAACGAGGTCTAAGCCCCGTGCAACCAGTGCTCAGATCTTCATGGCTTCCTCCTTTAAAGTTAGTCAGAGCCCACACTAAAGGGTCTGTGAGACTGTATTTTTTTAATGTGTAAAAATACCCTCCTGCCTCTGTCCAGTTTCCCACACTCAGTTCTCCATTGAACAAGACTTCAGGAGACGAATGCCTACTGGTGCTGAGAGGCAAGAGTAAAGCTCCCTCTTCTAACTAACCAGAGAACGACTAGTGCCATGGCATAAATCTTTTCCGTTGAACTCCTGGTGGACAGAGGATCTTCTGTTGGGGGTGGGGGAACCCAAACTAGGAATTTGCTCTGAGCTCCCTGTATGCAGACTGGGGAGCAGGGGGGATGTGGTATCATTCTTCTAAGGGCAGTTCTACACCTAAACGCTGCATCTTCTCCGCTGTAGCGTTTCAGTGAAGATGCTACCTATGCTGACAGGAGGGCGTCTTCCATTGGGATAGGTAATCCACCTCCCCGAGAGGCAGCAACTAGAAGAATTCTACTATTGACTAGCCCTGTATGCTCAGAGTTAGGTCAGCTTAACTACGCTGCTCAGGAGTGTGGATTTTTCTCACCTGTGCATGACGTATTTAAGGCAACAGTGTAGACCAGGCCTTACTCTGTTCACTCTTTCTTTTTTTTCAGGTTTTCTTTGCAGCCTTAATAGTGAGAGCTGGCTTCTTCTTTTTTTTCTTTCTTTATGGCATCTACAGCCTGGTCTACATGAGATTAGGTCTATATAACTACATAGCTCAGAGATGTGAAAAGACCACTTCCCTGAGCGATGCAGTTAAGCAGAGCCAACCCCTTGTGTAGACAGGGCTAGTCGATGGGAGAATTCTCCCATCAATTGAGCTATTGCCTTTTGGGGAGGTGGAGTTACCTTGCCAAGGGGAGAACTCCCTTTAGTGTAGGTAGTATCTTCACTGACACGGACAAGCCCTTACATTTTGGAAAGCAAGTTAGTAGCTTCGGGGAGGTGTTGACGTGGTGTATTGGTTGTTTCCATGCCCTGTCTGTATGCCAGTGCAAATGGCTTCCACTGGGTAACCAGGCTGGAGAACATCCTAGAATGACCAGCCTAACCCACATAGACAGGGTCCCCAGGCCCTGCTGTGAAGACAAGAGCCCAACTAAAAATAGCACCAGCAGCAGCTGCCACTGCAGAGTGAAGTGTTCAGTCCCAGTGCTGCAGGCGGATTGCTCCTTCTCTCTCTGTCTGAGGGCACTCCTCTCTGCTGCTGCTTCCCGGTCCGTCTGTGGTGTGGAGTGCTGTGGGTGTCTGCTGCCACCCCTGCTGCATTGGGAGAGTGCCTGGCATGCAGTCTGGTTCACGTTCACCCCATGAGCATTGTCCTCGCTTATTGAGAGTGGGTGTTGGTGTGAGGCAGTTGAGGGACCTATTTGCTGGGGCAGAGGGAGCTGGGTGTAGCCCTGCTACATCACTCACTTCATCTACTGCCCTGTAAACTGTAGAACTCCCCAGGATGTGATGGTGCACACATCCCACTGGGCCATGATGGAGTGAGCCCTTCCCAAGCCTGTGTTCCCTGTGCAGGAATGGATACCCCTCTTTGTCCTTCTTGAACATCCTTTCCATTTATTCTACTCCCTCTCTGCAGGGAGCGGCCATTTTAGAATCTAAACGGTGCTGCCCAGTTCTGTTGGCACCCAATCAACTGCATGGGGCCTAGCAAAGGAGAATGTCCTCCAGCTCTGCTCTCTGTCCCAGTTCAGAGTGCGACTGCTCTTTCTGCAGCTGTTGTTGCCAGGCACTGCAGAGACGGATGCACATGCAAATGTGAATCTTGCATGCCCCTCTGGGCTATGACGAGGATCAACTTCATACCCCTCCATAGGAAAGGCCAGGTGCTGAGAGACTGCTACAAAGGTGCCAGGTCAAAGATCCTTTCCTTTGATCCAGCTCGTTCCTCCTGACACTTGGCCTTGCCCATGGAGAAGTATCCAAAATGAATCCTTTTTTTTATAGCGCACAGCTTCACCTGTTCCCACTCTAGGCCATGCACCCTGCTTTGGATTAAACCCACTGGCTTTTCTTCTGTTCTCTTCAGTTGTGTGGAAGCAGGTCACATTCCTCAGCTCCCATTGTGGCTGCGCATCTGTCTCATTCCCAAGATTGCAGGAAGCAGTTGTGTGGCCTGAGGTGTGTTGCCTGGTTGGAGACCCCTACCTCACAGCTAGTTGCTTTGCACACCCTTTTCCCTTCTAGGTGGTCATCTTTCATTCCTTGGACTCTTTCTCTCCTCCTGCCTTCCCTTGGGTTTGGCCTGACCGCAGCCTGTTCCCTTGGGAAATGCCTCTTGTGAGGTGCACAGGTTGCTTGTATGCTCTGTGTTAGAGCTGCCATCCCTGCTTGTGCAACTGCAAACATGGGACCCTGACAGATGCGTGTGTCGGCTTTGTGGGAGCTCTCCTCTGCTGCTCCTTCTCTTTCAGGAATAGCAGGAGGGAGCAAGCACACTCCTTTACGTGCTGTCCCTGCATGTTCATTGGGGAAGTTGGTACTGTACAGCTGGGTCTCAGAGGAGCAGCATCTCCTTCCCATGGTCATCCCATTAGCAAGTGGCCTGAGTTACATCAGCGTTGACAGAAAAGGTCATATGCTACAAAATACAATTCCAAATGGTACCCAGTGCAACTGAAACCTTATCTAGAGGGCCCAAAGATGAGGTGCCTAAAATGATTAGGGGCATGGAAAACCCACTCTGGGAGAACAGAGGGAAAAGACTTGGTGGTTAGGGGACTGATAAGAGAGCACAAAAGAGGTGTATAAAATAATGAATTGGATGGAGAAGGTCAATCGACACTTCTGTGTCTCAAAATAAGGGTGCAGCCGAAAGGCAACGGATCTAAAAGCAAAAAAAAAGGAAATATGGTTTTGGACAATGTATAATCAATGTGGGAAACTCATTGTTGCAAAGCATTTGAATCCAAGAGGCCAGAACTGCCAATCCCAGAGCTGAGGTGGCAAATCTCTTCCCCCACATAGATTTCTGTAACTCCCCGTGTGTTGTTTTCCCCTGGATCTTTGTTGTGGCAAGGTGGTGAACTTAAAGGTATTGATAGAGACATGGCTACTGAGGTAAATCGACACTCAGGGCCTGAATGTCCGAAGTTCTAAGCTCTTGAAGTCCAGCTGAAGACAAGGGGTATTATGGGCACTCAGAATCAAGCCCGTGGTGTCTCTGGAATGAGCTGAGGGCGAGAGTCATCAAGGTAGCTCTTCCTTGGCAGTCCCTCTGGATTTTAGAACTGAACTGCCCTGTCTTTTTGTTGCCCACATGGGTTCCTGAGTCTCAGTCTCAGCCTGGAATTGGGTTAATTCTGGGTGGTTTGTTAAGGTGGAAATGTGCTCTGGTTTTCTCTGCTTCTGGTAGGAGTGATCCCCTGCCTGCAGCATGCTGGTTTTACACCTCTCCTTCTCTGTTCCTGCAGTGCCTGGAGAAGTTTCCTGTGATACAGCACTTTAAGTTTGGCAGCCTGCTTCCTATCCAGCCTGTCACGTCTTAAAGAGGCCATGGGAGGAGTCGATGCAGTGGAGACAACAGTGCGGCACTCTTTCTCCTCCTCCTTCCTTCCTTCCTCCTCCTCACCTCTCTAGCCCCACAGCCCATTCATCCCTTTGTATTTACAACTAGAGAAAGTTACAAAGCACTTAGCGACCTTGCAGGGAAGAAGTGACCAAGAGCAGCTGCTCATGCAAGTGCTCCCCACACTGACTAGACAGTGACAGAACCAGCGCTGTGCTTCTAGCCTCCAGTGCATTCAGCCTTACACTGTGCGTGGCTCGACAGGCTGCCGCCTACTGAGCTGGGCATGAGGGTGGCTTGAAAGGAGTTTTGGTCAGGGATACTTCTAGTATGGCTTTACAAGAAGACCTCGGCTTTGATCCCCTGGAGGAACGGGGTTGGTAAGGGGCGGAAGGTATGTAGTGGGGGTTGGGCAGTTACAGTTTCACTCTGAGTTTCACTGAAATCTTTTGCTGTCTTGTTTGAGGAACCCAAGGTGTGTAGACCAGGCCTTCGATTCCATTTAAAAAAAAAAAAAAAAAAGCCAGCTCTTGCTATTGTGGATGTGAAGAAAACCTGAAAAAGAAGTCCTGGGGTGTGAATGTGCCTGGGTGTCAGGAGGCCCCAGTGTCTATGCTGCTGCCTTTGCTTGCTAGGGGGTGTTTTTAAAGGGGTAGAGGAAGTGGTAGGAAATCCCTGTGGGTCACATGAAGTCAGGGTGTCATCTCTCCCCTAGCCCAGGTAAGAAAATGTTTGTCTTTTTCCTCTTCCAACCCCTATCCCTGGCGAACTTCCTTGAGACTTCCTTTCACACCACCTTGTCCTCTCCAGCTGGGAGCCCCACCCCTGCAAGCCTAGGTCCTAGAATGCTGAGCTGGCTTTGGAGCTGGAGCTGGGCTCCGGGGAAGTCTTTGGACACCAGCCGGTTGCATTTATGTGGGAATGGTTCTGCAAAGCCACTGTTTTAACAGGCTGGGACGGCCCCCTTCTCTACACCCACCTTTTCCTGTGCAGTGCTTAGCAGCCACTAGAATGGGGGCAGCCTTAATGTCCTCACTGTAATTTATCATGGCTGCTTTTGCTTGATTATAAGTTGTTGTGACAGCCCTATAATAAAGGGATTTTTCCCATTAAGTAGCACATCCCTACACACTGTAGACTTTACTGTAGGGAATGGAGCATAGGGCAGGTATATTGGCTTTAAATCTATTATTTAACTGCTGGAAACAAAATGTGTGTCAATGTCCTGGGGCAGCCTTTTGCATTCTTAAAAAAAGTTTTTCACCTCTCTCATTCCCTGCAAGAGCTGCCACCCCACTGGGGCAAACTGTACAATTATTTTTACCAAAACCCCATTAAAGCACCAGACATGCCAAGATGTGCAGGTTGTTTAGAAGGCTTACTCAGCATGCTTAATTCATACAGTGGTTCTAGACTCTCCCTTCCAGTGGTTTAGACTTAGGGGCACCTCTGATTAAATGAGGGGCTTAGACATGCCTTTGGTAATTAGCGTGCTAGAAAAGGAATGGCAGAAAACGGATGGGATGGATTTGAGGTGAAATCTTACATGTTCCCTTGGTTTCTGACAAAGATTCTTTTTAAGTTCTTAGCTTGAGAGGGCAAGTTTACTCCCGCGGTATTATTAAACATTGGTTTGGAGTGTGGCAGGGGTTAGCACCAACTGTGCCCTTGCTAGCCCTGCTACACACTTTTTTGCTTGGCTTCCTTAGCGAATGCAATGCCAGTTTTTCTCCCGCTGCTGTCATCTGTGGCCAGCCTAACCTTTTCCATCTGAGCCCCTTGATTGCTATTAAATTATTGGAAAAAGTTTATTTTGCTCAAGATATATTTAATTATTTTTCACAATTTTCGCTTTGGCTGCATCCCCTGGAATGAGCCTCTTCCTTCTCCAAAGCTTGTGCTCTGCTGCTGGGGAAAGAAGGGATGAGAAATGCATTTAAATTAAGATGCAGTATCTGTTTCTTGGGCTAAAAAGGCAAACCCTTGCCAAGCTGCAGCCGTCCCCTCTATCCTATTGCTTTGGGCCTGAGCTAGTGCAGTGTGGGACAATTGCAGATAAACTGAATCTGCTGTGGGGTTTTTTTATGTAGCGGCTTTGTCAACTTACATTTTAAATAAAATGTGAAAAAAGACCCAAAATCCATCCCTGTTTTACTACCAAATCATTAACAGGATGTCTATGTAGAGTTAAATTACAAATAAATCCACTGGGAAAGTGAATTAGGAAGACTTTAACCTGCCAGGACCCCTGAGCATTCTATGTTCTGGTGCTGTAGTTAAAAGGATGCAGTTCAGGGACCAGAGCACAGTGTTCTAGACCGAGGAGACCTGGTTCTCATCTTGCCCTTACTGCCTCATCGCATGACCTTTGGCAAGTCCTACCATGCAGTAAAACAGGTCTAATAATAGCTTCCGGGCAGACTAGGCATGAATTAAGGTGAGATTCTCAAAGTTGCCTAGGAGATTTGGACACCACATTCCCTTTAATTTTAATGGGAGCTCAAACTAAATGAAAGTAGAGACCTTAATGTCTGCAAAGCTCTCTCCGATCCTTGGTGACAGATGCAATAAGAGTGCAAAATAGAGTACCAAAAGGTACATTCCTTACATTGCATTAGGTTTTAGTGATGCCACCAACCTTTACTGGGGCCAGCATATAAGTCTGAACGGGGAACATAAGGAGGAGATAATATGGAGTTATTTATTTATGGACCATCTAAGTCTGCACCCTCATTCTGTTAAGGATTTGGAATCTTAAGCAGCTAGTGTTTGTGTGAATCCTATTGGTCCACCTTTAACTTGCCCTCAATAATCTGGCAATAGGCTGCTTCCATTCCTTGGTCATTACTGTGAGTCCTGTCAGATCTCAACCAAGGGCCTGTTTGGGTTTTGTCCCTTTCCCTGAATGGTTCCACGTGCATGCATCACATGACCTGAAACATCACCTGGCTTCCCCCCGGTCTGCAAAAACAATACCTGAGCATCCCACCTCCCCATGTTCTCCGATATTGTGGTTTTAATTAAAAATCTATGTGTTTTGCACCTGGTGATTGTGTTCAACTGTGTTGGAATGGGGTTAGCCATTTGGTGGCTCTGCTTCCAAAGCTAATGGCTGCAGCTCTGGCTCTTCTTGGGTGCTTTCATTGATCTCTCACACCAAAAATGAACAGCCCTTGTGTTTAAGGATACACTTGCCTCATCCAGTTCACTAATCAGTCCTTCTCTATTTGCATCATTATTGGATCTTTGTGTAAATTTACTACAGAACATACGCAACCAGCAAGGCATGGAGGCCCATTCCCCTGCAGGCAAATACCTCATGGGGATTCCAAAACTCTCGTAGGCTGAGACGTTTCAATGGTCAGGTTCATTCTGAGGCAGGGTAAGAGCTGAAATGAAGACATCTCCCCTGTGAGGCTGGCCTGCTGTGGGGTTGTAAAGCATGGCTTTATGGGATGGTTCAGGAGAACAGTTTTGTCTAGGTCCAACCTGAAACCCGTGGCTGGATCTTCTCAACAAGATAAACTGAAGCTTGCAGAAATTCTAAATAAACTCTAGTGTTCCTATCAATAGGTTATATCCTTCCCTTCTGTATGGCCTGCCTGGCCTGGGTTTTCATGCTGCTCAGGGTGATAGTGTATCATGAGAAAGGATGGGGCAACTGAGCGGGGCAACACGAATATCTCCATGTTTTCTTTAAAGGTACTTGTATTCGCCTTAAACATCTCCCTAGGAGAATCAGCTGCATTATTGAAAAGAACAGGTACTCTGGGCTTCGACCATCTTTCCCTCACACCACGGCCAAAATTCTTCAAAAAAATTAAAAAAAATTAGACAGTCAGAATCTCTTACACATCCATTTATTAAGGATTGGGGAATGTTTAAATGCAATTGATATAAACAGTATATTAATAAATCTCTTGCTAAAATCAGAACAAAGTCATTTCCACAAGCTTCTAGCTGTTGTTTATTGCAGTTGCACTCAAAATCCCTAATCAGGGTCAGGGCCCATTTGGGTTAGATCGTGTAGAAATACACAGGCAGACCTGGTCTCTGCCCTGAAGAGTTTGCAGTAGGTGGCCCTGATTCAGCAATGCACTTATGTGCTTAAGTCCTTATATAAGGATGGACTTAAGCACATGCTTAAGTGTTTTGCTAAATCTGGGCCTATAAGCAGAGGGACTAGAAAAGGCCCTTGATTAGTTGGCATCTTGCTAGGATACCTAGGAAAAACAGCGCTCACTCCAAAATTCAAGGTATCCAATTAGGACAAAAGGTAAGCTCTGTATTTTAATATGCAAATGATCCCTGAAAGAGCCCCACTTGGTCCTAGTCATAGCAGCCACCTCCTTCGAAAAGTTGGGAAGTGATAAAGTTACAAATTTAGGCCCCAATCCTGCAAACGCATCTCAATGGGACTAGTCACATGGTTAAAGTTAAGAATGTGCATAAGTGGCTACAGGACCAGGGCCTTAATGCGTCTACACTACAATAAATAACCCATGGCACCAAGTCTCTGAGCCCAGGTCAATGGACTTGGGCTTGCAGGGCTCAGGCTGCAGGTTCTAAGAATTGCAGTGTAATTCTCCCCCCTCCCGGGGTTTCAGAGCCTGGGCTCCAGCCTGAGTCTGAATGTCTACACTGCAATTTTTAGCCCCACAGCCCAAGCCCTGTGAGCTGGAGTCATCTGACCTGGGCTAGCTGTGGGTCATTTATTGCAGTGTAGATGTATTAAGGTCCTGATCCTGCAATCATAATGAGGACAAAAGTAAAAACCTAGCTCTCAGCGAGCTTATGAACATAAGAGGTGCCATTCTGGGTCAGACCATCTTGCCCAGGATCCTGTCTCTGACAGTAGCCCATACCAGTAATATTCCCCTCAATGGGAATACTACTACAGGAAGAGTGCTAAATACAGCTACTGAAAACAGACATTTTACATTCCTAAGAGTCAATGTATCCTGTAATGGCACAGAATTCTCTAGTGTGCTGCTTATAGAAAAAATCCAGCAAGGTTTAAGACATTGGAATATATTCCTCAGATTGACACTGACCGGGTATAAGACACTAAAAGGAACATTCTGCTGAGATCCCTCCTTTTATTTCAAGTGCATTCTGACAGTGTATATTTTAATACTTTTTTTAAAAAAAAGATCCGTTCATGTAGTACATAGCTTCTTTGAAAAAACACTTCCTGGTGGGCTAGAACTAAACTTCCTGAAAGGCTGTAACACAGGTCATCAGCTCTGTTACACAGGTTGCAGTATGAACCTCGAGCACCAGAGTTTATTCCTTTCCAAATTACAGTCGAGGATTTGACTGTATCTTGCTGATCCATCCACATTTTAATTTCCTCTGAACAGATCTGTCTTGCAGGATGCTGGAAATCCCCAAACCCACTGGAGCTGCAAGACGGGCTGTTTCCGCCTGTAGTTCCAATAAAACGTTAATGTATACTAATAGCAAAGCAAAAAGGATTAGGGAGAAACCTCGGAAGCACTGACTTTTATAATGATCAGGATATCTATGCTGAATAAGAGTTTGGGAGCAAACTGTCAACTATTGCACTTTCATGTCAATGCAGGAAAATAAACCTTTAAAAAAAAAAAACCAATCCCCTACTAATTTTTACTGTTTGGGGCAGGAGAGGAGGAAAGATGATTTCCTGGGGACAGGCCCAACAATTTACCAGCATAGGGGAGGAAGCATTGTCTAGTGACTAGGGTGCCTGGGACTCAGAAGACCCAGGTTCAAGACCCTGCTCTCCCAAGGCCTTTCAGTTTGACCTTGACCAAGTCACTTGGTCTCTCTGAGTACGTCTACACTGCAGCTGGGAGGGAGCCTCCCAGGCTAGGTAGACAGACGTGCTGTGATGGGGTTCATACTAGCGTGCTAAAAATAGCTGGGTGGACATTGTGGCACTGGCAGAGGCTCAGGCTTCACTGCCTGCGCTTGGACCCAGGGAGCAGGGTTGTGGCCTTCGCTGGTGCAGCAGCGTCCCCACAGCTGTGAGCCCGTCTGGCTCCCGTCTGTCTGCCCGGGTTGGGAGGTTCCCTCCCAGCCACAGTGTAGATGTACCCTCAGTGCCTCATCTGTAACATGGGGATAATCACACTTCTCTACCTCACAGGGGGTTTGTGAGGATAAATACATGAAATGGGGCTACGTAAATACTTAAGACACATTGCAGGAAACCCAGAACGGTGGTGTGAGCATATACTCCTGCAAGTTTGGGTCTCTTGCCACTTGCTCTGCTGAACTGTACCTGCTCACAAGTTCCATCACCTATTGTAAACTCAAACTTAACCCCAACTGAAGCCAACCTGGTACCCTTTCACTCTGTGCCGCAGTCTAATGACATCAACCATGACAAGACTCCAAATTGGAGTTAGAGAAAAATGTATATTAACCCTGTCGCATTTCAAATCCTGTTTTTGTCATTCTTCGTTTTTGGCCTTTGTTGCACATTTGGGCCATGCAGGATGGAAGGTTCCACTTTTAACCAGCTCCAGGACAATCCACTCACCAATGTTTGATGGTATCAGTAAAAATATCAGAGATTGTCAAAACCAAGTCACTTTAAAACCATCTCTCTGAGAGATTCTAACCCAATCCCAGCTGGTTGGTGGCTCCATGGTTTACACAGAGACCGTGGTGTGTGGCCAGGGGAGGGAGAATGCTGAGAGACACCGAATTGTTTGTTGTTTGAAAGCGAGCATCCCAAAATCCAGGGATTTTCAAGTATCAGCAGAGACACCGTATAAACCAGAGGTGCTGCATACATCATGGGAATTGGTCCTGCTTCGAGCAGGGGGTTGGACTTAGATGACCTTCTGGGGTCCCTTCCAACCCTGATATTCTATGATTCTATGATCATCAGATGGTTGAGGTGCCAGATATAAACAGAATTTCCATGTACAGGCTCCTTAAACAATGTTAGGCTGAGTTAATCTGGCCACAGCTGAATTTCTGCCCTTAATTTATATGGTCATTGAGCGGCAGGCGCTCTAATGGCTTATGAGAGAGCATTAGCCACGGCTGTTGTAGCCTTTTATTTTATGTAAAGTGAATTTTGTAATGTGGTATTACACCACCGTGGATTTGGCTCTGGTGGCTACAGTTTCAAGCTTAACAGAGTCAAAGTCACCTCTGCTACTTGCTTTAGAGGTAGAGTCTTTAGGAACACATAAAGACCCAGGGTAGTGACCACACAGACAGTCACAAGTACAAGGTCTAGACCAGTGGTTCCCAAACTTGTTCCACCGCTTGTGCCGGGAAAGCCCCTGGTGGGCAGACCCGGTTTGTTTACCTGCCGCATCCGCAGGTTCGGATGATTGCAGCTCCCAGTGGCCGCAGTTCACTGCTCCAGGCCAATGGGAGCTGCTGGAAGCGGCGCGGGCCGAGGGATGTACTGGAGGCTGCTTCCAGCAGCTCCCATTGGCCTGGAGCAGTGAACCGTGGCCACTGGGAGCCACGATCGGCCAAACCTGCGAATGCGGCAGGTAAACAAACAGGCCCGGCCCGCCAGGGGCTTTCCCTGCACAAGCGGCAGAACAAGTTTGGGAACCACTGGGCTAGACTATTTTACAAGTTTTATTAAAGTTACAATTAAAGTTCTGATTACCCAGGCATACAGAAATGTTATACAGACCTGTGCACAAGTTACAAATATAGTTATACTCACATCCTTAGCAGTGTTAAGGTCTGATAGGTCTCTCATGGCTTGATCATCGGTAGAGGGATGGTTCCTGCTGGAGTCTCCCATAGGAAGCTCAATTTTCCCGTTTGGGGCATCCCCTTTTTATAATGTGGTTCTGTTTATAGCTACATTCTGTGCATGTCCATAAAAGTGTCAACCCTCTTTTCTCTTACTGGTCTGTGTCCCCTGGAAACTTAAGGGACCCCAATATTCTACAGGCTGTGTAAGTTCCCTTTATTCTCATTAGCATCGACGCACACCCTGTATTCTATGGTTAAGACACATGTTGGAGACAGATGCACCTTTACAGTATTTTTATGATCTAATATTAATCTTCTGCAGCGGTGCTGGAACAATTTTGACAGTGGGGGTGCTGAGAACCATTGAAGCAAACTGTAAACCCTGCATATAATGGAAACCACTTCAAGATGGGGGCTACAGCACCCCCCGAACCCTTAGTTCCAGCACCTATGATCTTCTGGGTAATTTTTCACAGTATTACTACTTGGTACCTCTTTTCCCATAATCTTAGGACATCAGGTTATTTTCCGGTTACTTATGTCATCATTTCTTGTCTCCAAGGCCTTAAATAGCAAAGCTAAAGTCTTGCAGGCCTCAGCCCACAGGTTCTTCCATTTCAGCTTGTCTTACTCATGTCTGATACTTGGTTCCTCTAAATACTGATCAATCTCATACTTTTATAATCCTACAAATTAACTCTAATTAACATACAATGAATATATATAACATATTGATTAATCATAACATCACACAATAAGTGGCTAATAAACTGAAATCATTGGCTACACTATTAACTTTCTGGCTTGTGGCCCTTTTTATCACTTTCTTGTCTTCCAATTTGTAATAAACTGAAGATTCACGATCATTACATTACAGCATAACAGAGAATACACCTGCATGGTCCTCTCTAGGGGGAGAAGGAGATCCCATTGTCGGGACTGGAAGGGTGTCCTACTCTGGGTAACATTTATCCAAGCTCAGGTATTGGAGGAATATTTCATTGGCATATGAGATATCTTCTGCCAGGTGCCTCTACCCTGCCCTTGCAAGGGGGAGAGACTTGATGATCTGACAGGCCTTTCCCATCGTCTAAGCTCTGATCCGATGATTGTTCCCCATGATAGGGTTCCCAGAACTTTGCTATAAGCATTGCCTTCATCCTCAGAGCCCAAACAAATACTTAGGACTCAGCTGATGAGGCAAAGGCCTTCAACAGGAGCAGGATCACCTTGCGTTTCTCTGTTCTGTTAGGTTCCTCCTAGTCTGGTCTCAGCAAGGGCCTGAGCCAACGCCCACTGGAGAGATTTTCCATTGACTTCAATGAAAGTTGGATTTGGCCCCCTCATGAGGTACTGAGCATCTTTCTCCTCTCTATCCATTAAGGCTCTATGGATGTCAATTAATCTTTGAAACCAGTGTCTGTTTTTCAAACCCTAAATAAACAAAACAACATTCATTTCAAAGCAAATAAATACATTTTCCCAACGTGGCTCGAGTTGCCCCTGGAGGAGGCTGAGTTCTGGTATATTAATTCGTAATTTCAATCAACTTTCTCACAGTTAGGCTCACAACTGGGGTAAGCCTACTAGGCCCCAATTATCACTGTCAGGAACTATGGGCTAGAGTTCCCACAGCTGAGCCTGGTGCTAACCCGCTCAGTCCTCAGCCTGGTTAAAGAGACCACCTGGGCTGTGGCAGAATCTCCTGATTGGCCCGCCCACCTTAATGGCTGCAAGGAGCCAATAGGTCTGCATTTAAGCTCAGCTCCAGGCTTGTTCCTGTCTGGTTCCTGCTGCTGGCTCTGAACCTTGGCTTATCTCCTGGCTCTACCAGCTAAGTTGGCCTCTGGCTCTACCCACTGGGCTGGGCAGCAGTGCTAATCATTGGGACAGCCTCTTACTCTAACCCAGGGATTGGCAACCTTTAGCCCACAGTCCACCAGGGTAAGCCAGGCCGGTTTGTTTACCTGCCGCGTCCACAGGTTTGGCCCATCACAGCTCCTCCTGGCCATGGTTCACCGCTCCAGGACACTGAGGGCTGCGGAAAGTGACGTGGGCCAAGGGATGTGCTGACCGCTGCTTTCCGCAGCCCCCATTGGCCTGGAGCAGTGAACCGCAGCCAGTGGGAGCTGCAATCGGCCAAACCTGCAGACGCAGCAGGTAAACAAACCAGCCTGGCCCACCAGGGGACTTACCCTGGTGGGCTGCGGGCCAATGTTGCCGATCCCTGCTGTAACCACTAGGTCAGACCAACTTGTCCCTGACAACCACTACAGGTTCCCTCAATGAGGCCTGGATCACAGCTCAGGAAACATTGCTCTAAAAGGATACATGATAAAGGTAAAGAGCAGATTCAGATTAGTACACTCAACTACAGCAAAGAGATGAAGTAGGGTGACCGGATGTCCCTTTTTTAAAGGGACAGTCCCATTTTTGGGGACTTTTTCTTATACAGGCACCCATTCCCCCCATCCCCTGTCCCATTTTTTCACAGTTGCTATCTGGTAACCCTAGGGCGAAGTACTGTAACTCCCTGTTCAGTGTGTGTGCACCATGTCTCCCCCGAGGCCTGATCCATAGTTGTCAGGAACCTATCACAGTTCCTCATTAGGAGCTTATTTCTCTCGCTTAAGCAGTGAAGGTCGCCGCTCTTTGTTCTGAAGATCCTGGTTCAATCCCTCCGACAACTAAGACTTGGGACAGAGACTATCTTTTTGCTCTGTGTTTGTACAGCACCTAGCACAATGGGATCCTGGGCCATGATGGGGGGCTCCTAGCTACTCCTGCAATACAAATAATTAATAATAAGATGATGTGGTGACAAACACATTGGAGTTAATAGTCAACAGCAGAGAGAAAGAGATGTGTGTAAGGGAAGCATACTGGGCATTCACTCACCAGAGCTCTGTGAGAGAGTTGGGACAAAACATGAAAAGCATGTGAGTGCACTTGATCTTGCAAAAAGGAAATAAAAACATGCAAAATGTCATGACTTTTTTCCCCTCAAAAGGAGGTGATTTTTTGAGCAAATGGTCCTGGCTTAAAGCAAAACTTTCAACACTTCAAAATGCTGTTGAGGTCAGCATCAATGCTCACATTATAAAAACACAGGTAAATGGTCCCATGTTTCAATGCAAAAGCCACATTTTGGAGAGAGGGGGGGGAAATGAAGCTACATTTGCAGATGGTTTAATAAAAAATCCCCAAATGAAATTGTGAAAATGTTCATCAACCCACTGACAGTTTCCCTCAGTCCTAATGCTCGTGGGGACACAAAGCTGCTTCTAAGCCAGCACTGGAGGAATATGCATGTACATGATCCAGCAGGAGATCCATTACAATTCTAACCCAACCCTTAGGGGATGTGACTTTGTCTTTACCCTGGTTATAGATAATTAAAAGCTGATTGGATCAACTTCAAAGTAGCTCTCTGTTCCCTATACAGCCATCATCCTGATATGACAAGGCTTGGAGCAGGGGTACTGCACAATCACTGCCCATGTGCTGTGTGTCTGCACAGTTTGGTATGGCTCTGTGATAAGAGAAAGTACTCTTCCCACCCACTCCTTATATTGCTGGGATTCTCTTTCAGCTACAGTCCACATATGGGGCCCACAACCAGCTGAGTTGTAGGGACATCATTCCATGACATGTCAAGGGGCAGCGCTTGTATCCCCTATTTCCTGTCCAAGGCCCCCATGAGGGAGGGAAGTATTATCACCCCATTTTACAGCTGGGGAGCTGATACACAGAACAGCTAAGTGATTGGCTGGTGGTCAGTCAGGAGGTCTATAAGAGAGCAGGGACTTGAACCCAGGACATCTGAATCTCAGGCTAGGGTAGCACTCCACCCTCCAGGCTATCCTTCCTCACCTTTACCTCTTCTACTGCATGTATTGATCCTGTACAAGGGCTAGTCTGGTGGGGCAATGACAGCACAGTGCCATGGCCAGGCAAGGACCAGAGACTAGGGGTGAAATCCTGGCTCCATTGAATTCAATAGGAGCTTTGCCACTGACTTCAATGGGGTCAGGATTTCATGGTGGGTCTTGGGCTGCTGGGCTGGAAGGAAGCATCTTGTAGCAGTTGCTCATGTGGCCCTCTTGCAGAGGATTTCTGTTGGGCGCCATGGCCAGCCCTTTGCTGGAGGGAAGGTTTCTGTACTGGCAACTTGGTAGGAGGAGAATAGTCATAGGGTGTGTGGGATGACTTCTCACCAAAAGAAAATCTCCCCCCACTCTCCCTTGTGCAGGCTTTATCTGGTTTCCAGCAAGCAGGGGGTTAACTCTCTGCCTGGCCCTCACACAGCTGTAGAGGGTGGAGTAATAAGCCAGGGCTGGGCCAATCAATGTCCCAGTAGGAATATAAGCCAGGATAAAGGCAGCTGCTATAGAGGCAGGTTTCAGGATAGGGATTGGGCTCTTTACCTGCTCAATGGGACTGATGTGAGACTTAAAATGCAGGGGTGTGAAATGAGCTGCTTAGGTAGAACGGGCCCTGGAAGGGTAAAGAGTTTATCCAAAGGCTCCACAGACTGAGGTGGAAACAAAACTGCTACAGTAATAGTGGGGATCCTTCTTTAGGGGGCTTGCCTGCTTCTGGGGAAGTTCAGCTTCCTCTCTGGGTGCTGCTAGCCTGTCCCAATACCCCTGAAAAGCCATGCTTTTTAACCTGTGAAATGCACCAGATTGCAGTGTGGTGGGGATATATTAAAACAAAATATTTTTGGGGTGGCCAATTGCCCTGAAATTTTATCCCCATTCTCAAACACATGGTTGTACATCCATAGATCTTAAGGCTAGGTGGTACCATGGTGATCATCTAGTCTGACTTCTTGCATAATACAGGTCAGAGAGGCTCATTGTGTGTTGAGCCCAATAACTCCTGGCTGAATGAGATAATGTCTCTAAGATATCTAGCCTTGACTTAAAGACTCCAAGCAATGGAGAATTCTCAGTTTCCTTTGGCAGTGTCCCAATGGTTCACCACCCCTCACAAGTAAGAATTTGCAACTTATTTCTAGTCTGAACTTTGCTGACTTCCAGTCATGGGATCTTTTTAACTTTGCTAAAAGAGAGCCCTCTGGCCTCAGATCTCTTCTCCCCACATAGGTAATCATAGACCATGACCACGTCCAATGCATCTACTTTGTTTTGACTACTGACCAGTGTGTAGGGTCAAGAAAAACTAAGATGTGACCATAAGGGAAAATTACTTCAGCCCCCTCAAGTAGCTGAATTAATATTCACGCTGTGAGGGCTTTGTCTACACTGGAAATGCTACAGTTCCCATGCTGAAGCTGTACCGCTGTATGCTTCAGTGTAGACACTACCTATGCGGACAGAAAGCATTCTCTTGTCAGTGGAGGTAATCCACTTCCCCCAGAAGTGGCAGCTAGGTTGACAGAAGAATTCTTCTATTGACCTAATGCTGTCTACAGGGGGACTTAGGTCAGCTGAACTATGCTGCTCGGGGCTGTGGATTTTTTACACTCCTGAGCAATGTAGCTGGGTCGATCCAATTTTCTAGTGTAGAGCAGCCCTAAGGGCCTGTCATCCTGAACGATGTGCCCTTATCTCCAACCTGGCACAATCCAACATCTCCAGAGCTGTGGGTGATGGTGTTTCTCCCTGAGAGCTGCCATTGCACTGATGCTTCCCAGTAGCTAGGCTAGTCTGCTGGAGGCACATGATGGCTGGGGGGAGAGTGTCTGTCGGGGACACAGGAAGGCTGGGGGGAGAGTGCCTGTTGGGGACACAGGAAGTGCACCCGGAAGCAGGAGAAAAACAGGCGGCTTCTGAAGTAATTGCAAGGTGAGTTCTGTGACTGATTTGTATTTATCTGGTTATGTTGCATTAGCTGTGGTTTAATGATTAATAGCAGGTAGGAAAACAGGCAACCTACCAGAACCAAGGGAGTACAAAGGCAGACCCCTTTGGGGTTCACAAACCTTCCTTTGGGGACCCCGACTTATCCTTTGCTGTGCAAATACGGGTGTCCTTCTAGGCAAATAAGAGACAGCATAAACTAGTGATTAAAGCACAGACTTGGGACTGTACTTTCTATTCCTGGCTCTGCCAATGACTTACTGTGTGACCTTGGGCAAGTCTCTGCTCTGCTCTGTGCCTCAGTTTCCCCCATTTGTAAAGTGGGGATAGGGATAGTTAGCTACTTCCCAGGGGTGTCTGAGATATGCATCATTCATGTCTACATACTACCTAGATGCCAAGTACAAAGAGTTCTTATTAACTTACCTTTAAAAAACATTGACAGTTTCTTGCTATTCTCATGTTTCATAAGCTGAGGATTTCTTCCTGTGTCCCAAATGGTGTCATTGTATTGTCAAGACAGTTGTTTTGTGGCTAAATATTAATTTCTTACATGCAAGACATTTTTAATTGTAATTTTGCTGAATAGTTCATTCCTTTGTGATTAGATGCAGTGGTTAGAAAATATTTTCTATAACTCTGCAGCTTCCCTTTAACTTTCAAGACAGACTAAATAAATCTTTAAATCAAGGGATAGGATTAAATCAAAGAAGAGCATTAATCATCAAAAATACTAGCAGAATACAGACAGGTCAATGTGAATAATTACTGCTCAGATGCTAATTATGCACCACTACACAAACGTAACATATTAAACACACTGCTAACATGAATGGCCTCTCGACCATATTGCTTTGTCCCTCACAGCTATCCTACTGTTCTCTCTGCATGGGAGTAATTCAAACATCTGCTAACATAGGCACATCCCAAAATATATTTCTGCTAACTCTCACACAAACTGGGGAGACCTTAGCAGACAGAAAAGAGAAAGGGGAAGAATCTGGAACTTGGACCTAGGGAGTCTATGGAGACTTGGGTTTAAGGAAGGGCCGATTCTGGGGAGCTTGAGATAGAAAAGTGCTTTTACTGGCCTGATCCCAGATACATGTGTGACTTCCTCCTTGTCTGACCTACAGCTTAACCAGGTGTTGAGTGGCCACTTCTGCCACCTTTGGTCGGAAAACTCATTTCTTGGCTTCCAGCTTTTTAATAAGGGGCCTGATCCAGTCCCTCCTGGAGTCAATGGAAAGATTCCCGTTGATTAGAATAGGCCCTGGATCAGACCCTAAAGGAACTGAATGCTGGTGAAGGTGCTGAACAGACAGCCCTGGGCTTCTCGGCTATCCTGCACTTTCTACGGTCACTTACGTCTGTGCAAACTAAGCACGAGTAACATGCTGCTGCAAATGAGTGGAGAGCTCTTATCTGACTGTATCTTAATCCACTGTGCACGGGTGCTGCTCTTCTTCTGTGCTTGCCCAGCGACTAGCACACTGGGGTCCTGGCCCGTTACTGGAGCAATGCAAACCACTGGCCAAGCTTGCAAGGCCGTACGTTCAACTCAGTGGCATTTCTCAGTGTCTGGAATGCAATGACTTTTGGACACCACATCCAATCAATTCCAACAGTTCAGGGACTGTTCTATGAATGCACAGAACCCTACTGATTTTGGCGAACATTGGAAAACCAGGAGGAGGAAGTGGGGCATACATAAAGCCCCTGGTATCTGGTTAGCAGAGCTAGCTCCTTCAACCACCTTGGTAATTGTCTGTAGAACAAAGAATCTTAAACGGGGAGAAAAGTCAAACATTTCCTTGAGCTTTGTCTGTTGTATTTCAGTGCTAACAGTGACCAGCGGTGCTCCACTCTTTATATCGTCCCCAACCTACTCAGAGTCACTGCCAGGATGGGGAAGGTTGGTCTTGTGGCTAAGGCACTGTTAGACTCAAGAGACTTAGGTTCAACTTCCACCTCCGCTGCAGACTGTTTGTGTGACTTTGGGCTCGCTGGGCCTTAGACTCCTGATCTGTAAAATGGGGATAGTAACACACCCTCTGTGTTTTAGCTAGGTAGACTGTAAGCTCCTCAGAACTGGCTCACTGTGCGTGCCTGTTCAGTGGGGTCCTGATCTTACCTGGGGCCTCCGAGTGCCACCAGAACTCATCTAAGAATAAATTCTAGGATGGATTTAGCTTCATAGGAGGAGGCACAACACCTGCATCCTCTGAAAGGGGCCTGCTACCAACCTATGGCACGGGGGCCAGACTCAGAGCAGCTTTATTTCCAACCGGTAGCTTTTGAAAGTGTGGCAGAGTACAACAAAGATGTAGAGACCCACACTTGGAAGGCACTGGCCTCTGGCCACAAGCAGCTTCTTAAAATGACTGCTTTCCAAGCAGGCACACCTACCCCTTCTTAAAGGGGCCAGCGTGTAAGCAAGCACTCTCCTTCCTTTGTTAAGGAAGAATCTCCATCTCTGCTCCCTGACAGAGCAAGGTGACTCCTACCAGAAAATGCGGGATTCTGATAAGAGACACTAAAGAGGCCCAGGAGAGACCTCTGCATTTGATCTAACCCTGGGAGCATTCTGAGTGGAAATGATTTGCTTGCTGCTATTTTACAATAGCAGGTTAGGGTCTAGGATTTGTTTACTTCTTTCTTTTTCCCAAGGACAGACAGTAGAAGCTCCAGGGAGGGAGAGATGTTTATGCACAGTGAAGAGCAGGCCTTTTCTCTCCACTTTTGTTCGTCCATAGCCATCAGTCTGGCCTGGCTCAGAGGCTCTATGGCTACTTTTGCTGCATGGAAAACTGGGCTTCTTGCTCTTTCCTCATCTCTTCCCAGAATTCCCTCTGAGTTCTCTGGTTCTGCTGCAAACCTTACTAATCAAGTTCCCTTCCTACTAAGGTCTCAGCCCCAGTCCTGGAGAGCACCAGGCCAGATCATTAGGTCACAGCAGTAGTGGCCTTGAGGCCACCTGGATGTGTGTGGTCCTCTCTTTCGGTTGCATTTCCCTTCCCTCTCCACTCTCCAGTGATGTGGGCACGTTGGTGCTGCTCATGAACAGATCCTTTTACTTTACTGCATAGACAGCCAAGAATGAAAGGCATGGTTCCTGATCTCCACTGGTCAAGGACCAAAAGTGGAACAAAGCCTAGGAATGAGAGAAAAATAATAGCAAGAAGGGATGGAAGGAATGATTACTTCAGGATAAATAGCAATGTCTCTAACCTCTGCTCAGTGACACCAGGTCTCTGAGGCTGGAAAGCTTTCAGTCATGGCAGCAAGAGAAACCACAAGATCAGTATGGGATGGGAGCAGATTTGGTACTGAGATGAGGGATGTCCCCTATAACAATAGAGGGGTGTGTGTGTGAATGGCAAATTTCCCATCCCCCCCGAAAGGGTTTAGGAGATGTGCAGGCTTCCTCTGGTAACAGATGAGATCAGCCAGACCCTGTGTCCTTCCCCTCACTCCAGCCCATCTGTTCCAGCCTCTTTTACAAGTATCTCTAAGGGATCAGAGGCCAGGCGGGAAGGCTGTCGAGGAGGGGAGGCAAGTTATGCCCTGTCTTGTCAAGGTGGGCACAGCTCTCCTAGCCTGTAGTCTGGGAGAGGCTGTGGGTTCTGGGCTTACAATGAAGGGACAAAAATTTTCTGGGGAAGAGAGAAAGACTCTGTGTGTGTGTGTGTAGGGGAGCAACCTTACACTGTCACCTCCCTTCCAGCCAGAATGCTACTGACATCATGATTAATTTATCAGGTGCTTATGAATATGCAGATGAGGCTCCAGTTTCTAGGCTCCGCTTTCAGGAGAGAGGCTGTGTGATGAGGTTGCTGCTGCGTCTGCTGCCTTCTTAAGAAGAGAAATGTCCTGTAGTGGTGTTTCAAATATATAAATAAATGAATTCACCTCCAAATAAGTCAGGAACTCAACAGTCCCGCCTGAGCTGGGAGAGCTACGTATTTCCCTTTGTGGGTGGGGTTCTTACCCAACCAAGGAGTCAATTACTTTTTCTTGTGGGGGGACACATCTTTGTCAATGTTGTCAATTGCAGCCTCTTGTCTGTTTCAGTCCATAGGAGAAGGCAAAGAAACTTTTATCCTGGGAAATGTGGCAAGGCTTGATTTGCCCATAGGAATGAGGAGGGAGGGAGCTGACTACAGGTTGTGGGGGTGGGTAAGGCTGGGGGAAGGTATCTGGCTACTGGAGCACAGGGCCACAGGGTTCCCCAGGAGGTGAAGCCTCCACCAGCCGCTCCTTCCTCTTGCAGTTGCAGCCCTGGAAGGCAGAGGAACCGGTTGATCAGGCAGCCTGTTTATAGAGGGCCTCGAGGAGGGAAATGCTGGGGTGTGTGCGTGCATGTGCGTGTGGGAGGGGGCTGGTTAAAACAAGCTTCTGATGCAGCCTGTGGGACTGACTATCCCTGTCCCAAAGGGACCGTGGCAGCACCAGAGAGTAAAAACGAAAGGACTGTTTGATGCACCAGAGTTTGCTGGAAGGTGGCTTGATTGGGGGAGGGGCTGCAATAGGCAGAATTAGGCCAACTAGTTCATGGGAACCTTTCAGTGAACGAGTCATGGCTGCAGGTCAGTCACTTTGAGGGTTTGGTGCATGTTCGGGGAACGAGGGGGTCCCATCATTAAAGTGGAGGATTGGGACCCAGATCTGACTTTGATTCCTGGTTCTGCCACATCCCATAACAGCTTTGTGCCTCAGTTTCCCCCTCTGTAATCTGGAAGTGGGGGGGATAATCCCCTCCTGCCTCAAGCAGCAAGGCTGTTGTGAGGCTGGATTAATGAGGGTGCCTACAGAGTTTGGCAATTCCCTGATGGAAGGGACTGGAGAAGGGTGAAAATATTATTTTCCTCCATGTCACGGAGTCCCCGGGCGATGCTCTGGAACTGCTCCTTATGAAGCCAGTCAGGACTCTGGGGAAGTCTCCTCTCTGGGAGCAGCCTGTCTGCAGGACACACAGCTCTCACAGCTTCCACCTTCCTGGGTCTGACCTCGGAGCACACAGCATCCTCTGCCCCTCTGTGCGCTTCCCACAGCCTGTCCGCCCAGGCGGGGTCCTGGGGGGGCCAGAGGTTACTGCCCCCCAACTCTGCAGTCAGACATGACTCTCAGCCAGCCAGTAAAACAGAAGGTTTATTAGATGACAGGAACATGGTCTAAAACAGAGCTTGTAGGTTCAGAGAACAGGACCCCTCAGCTGGGTCCATTTTGGGGGGCAGTGAGCCAGACAACCACGTCTGGCACTTCACTCCATGTCCCCAGCCAGCCCCAAACTGAAAGTCTCTCCAGCCCCTCCTCCTCTGGACTTTGTCCCTTTCCTGGGCCAGGAGGTCACTTGATTCCTTTGTTCTCCAACCCTTTAGCCCTTGCAGGGGGGAAGGGCCCAGGCCATCAGTTGCCAGGAAACAGGGTGTTGGCCATTCTCTGTGTCCAGACCCCTGCACACACCTGCCCTCTAGGGCTCTGCAATGATCACACACCCTTACCCCACCCCCTAGATACTTAAGAACTGCACAGGGGAAACTGAGGCACCCCCACAATATTCAGAGGAAACATTAAGAACAGTCCTGCTTCGTCACACTCCAACACGGCAAGGAGGCAGCTCCCACCCTTCCAGGATGACGAACTCACACTAACTGGGGAGGCTGGAGCAGGGTCCGTTAGAAAGCAAGAGAAACCATTTGCACCACCGCTGGGCAGTGATGTGTGGCGGGCTTCATGTTACAACTCTGCCACCAAACTGAACAGAGGGTTGGGGTGATTTGACGGACTCTGGGGAGCCACCACTTCTGTGGATGCTGCTAAGCCATCCCCCGCAGAGATGACTGACACCGGGGGGGCCCTCGAATAGGTCTGAAAAGCTCCAGGTCTCAGCTCTGCTGCATTCCCATGGATACCAGTTGGCTGCTGTGTCAAACCACGTCAGCACAGAGCTTTTCAGCAGGTAGCACTTGGTCTCTCTAGCAAATGGGGTCAGTTCCCTCCCTTGGTTATGGGAAAATGGGAAAGTGGAGAGATTCTCCAGCCACTCGCTCCCAGCTCTCCGGGAACACTGACTAAGTCATGGGTTTTGCCAAAAGTGAAGAAGGGTAATGCCATTTGCTTAGGGACCCCTGGTCTCTGATTACTAATGGGCAGAGAGCAAGAAAAGCTGCATTAGCAGTGACCCCCAAAGCCGATGGATGGGCAGGTGGGTTTACACCTCCGTAGCTCCTGAGATCTGAATCCCGCCATGGTCTCCTTCCAGGGTGATGTAACACAGCTACCCCTCCCCTGACATACACTGCACTCCCCCATGGACCTTCTGTGCCCTGTGACACACTAGCCAGGGGAGGTGCCATTTGCCCCAAGAGAATTGTGTCCCAGAGCAAAAATGTTCCCTTGCAGTTTCTTTTGGGGGTGGGGGTCAGCAGATCAGAAGAAAATACGAAAGGAGTGATGAATGGCTGCCCATCTCAATAGCCTCATGGCCTGCAGTGCAACCATAGGTGAAAGATGCTGCAACATAGGCCTCCTTCCTCCCCCCCCAGCTGTGGGATTAGTAACATCACACTAGCGATACCAGGTGGAAATAGTCCCTTGCCTCCGTCACAGCTCTGCGAGAGGCTCAAGAGACGTGGGATCTATTCCCCCTGTACCTCCAACAGTCCTTGGGCAAATCACTGAAGACCAGACCTGCCAAGGGGGTCAGATGCTGAACTAAATTTTCCCTCCAGTGTAAATGGGGACAGTACTTCTATAGTGCTCTCCCTCAGGGGATGCCCCAGCATCTTGTGAACATTAAGTATGCCTCGGGACATGGTAGAGATGTACCAAGTGGGCACCCACCACCCCAGCTTCCACCCTGGAGGGGGCAGGACTTGTCTCATTTCCCCAGGGGAAGGCGGATGTTTGGTTTAGAAAGGTTTGTCTTGGGATTTCACACACATGGCCAACAAGCCTCTCTCTCTCACAAGGTGCGTGGGGGAGAAGTCACCGAGAGATGACCCAGAGAGGCTCAGAGATCCCAGGAGAGGTGGGATGAGTTAGCCAAGTAATTGCTCCTGAGCAAGAGCCCAACTTCACAAAGCATGGCCCGAAAAGGTGTAAGTACCAGCTCCGAACCCTTCCCAATGGGCCAAAGCACCTGTGACCTCAATGCTTTGCCCAGACACAAAACCTAAGTGGAAAGAGAAGTGTCAGATTTCCTCCCATTGGAAGAAGATGCATTTGTTTTAAGTGGAGCCAAGCTACCATTCCAGGATCCATGTTAGAGGGGGTGGGATGTACTTTTTGTAGTTCTGGAGGATACTATTAGCCAGGAGTGACTATTAGCTAAGATGGTCAGGGACGCAACCCCATGCTCTGGGTGTCCCTAAGCCTCTGACAGCCAGATGCTGGATGACAGGAATGGATCCCTCCATAATTGCCTGTTCTATTCATTCCCTCTGAAGCATGTGGCATTGGCCACAGGTGGAAGACAGGACACTGGGCTAGGTGGAGCCATTATAGCTGTTCTTATGTGCTAGATGGAAAGCCCATCGTAGATGGCTCTCCAGGGCTGGGTCTTGGTTTTCGGAAAGCCTTTGCCCCCATTCACCTTCTTCAAGGATGGAACAGCCCAGAGCCTCTCTGGTGGCACCTCACTGGTGCCACTCTTGGGAGGAAGGAGATGTTGCACCAAGTGAGGCAACTCAGTAGGGGTGCTGCTGGGTCCCTATGGTAATTAAATAGGAGGCAGACCCTTCAGGAGGCCAGATGCGGCCTGGGCAGCCCAAACCCAGGACCTGTAAGATTCTCCCAACCACCCTAGAGCTGCTGCTGGCCAATGGGCTGTCAGGGGTATGGGAGCCAGGTGCACCCATGACCAGCAGCGTCTCTCACCGTCCCCCAAATGTGTGTGTGAGGGGCCGAGGCTGCCAGCAAAGAGCCGACTTCTAAAGAAGGCCGTGTGCTCTTTAAAGGGGCACCATCGAGAGGCGGGTGCGCGGCGCCCCTCGCCCCACATCCATCCTCATTAAAGCTGAGCGAGGAACTTCAGTCCCACGCTGATCTCTCTCTCGCTTTCCCCCGGAGCGGTTTGTGGTGTTGCAGGCAGGGGGGAGGGAGGCGGGGAGACACAGCAAGCGCCTGTTCAAGCCCTGGCACCAGGGCTGAGCTCTGCTCTGAAGCCCGCTGCTCTCCGCTCGCCAGCCGCTCCGCGGCGCAAAGTGAACGGGGCAGGGGGGCGAAAGCTGGGAGCTGGAAGGAAGGGCGCTGGGTCGGTTTGTTTAGCTCTGCAAGGGGAGAGGGGCCAGTTTTTGCGCTTCTAACAAAGGCTCACGGTGCTGCTCCTCCCCCACCCCCTTGGCCATCCTCGCTGGGGCCCGGCCCTCGGGCCCCACCGCGATCCGGGCGCCCGCTCCCCAAAGCTCGCCTCTGCCAGAGGGGCAGGTCGGAGCGTCTGTTCCCATTCCCTCAAAGCAGCGGGAGGGCTGCAGTGCTCAAAAACTGGCGCTAGGGGGAGCTCTGACAACTGGCTTCGCCAGAGAGCCGGGGTAGGTTTTTAATGGAATAAAATCACAATAATAATAATAACACAAAAAAGATTTCGGAGACTTCGAAGAGAAAGAAAGAAAAGAAAGAAACCCTTCCCCTGCAGAACAGGAGACTCCTGCCCGCAGAGCCAGAAAGTTGGTGGGGGGGAGAACAGTTAAAACACCCAGTGAAAGGCGCCCCCCCTAGTAATTCCAGGCTGACACAGGGCGATTTTTAACTTAAATGTTGTATGTGGGTTATTGGGTACACACACACGTTGCTACCTTGTGATTAAGCTCGATATAATCGACTAAATGTTTGCTTGACTAATCGGACTCTCCTGTTGTTTGTGCCTTTCCAATGCGATTTTTTTTTCAGCCCCTCCCTCCCCTCTGGTCAATATCTCTGGAGAGGAAAGCACAGGACTTCGCTGCGATCTTTGGGTTTTTTTTTTAGGGCGAATCGTTGCAGCCATCGGCTCACAAGAGAAATCGTGGCGACGCTGTTGTAAAAGAGCTGGACTCGCAGCGGCACCAGCGGTGGATTTTGCTCGAAACCTGCACGCTTTTTGTAGGGGCTTTCAAAATCCTCCTCTTCTCAGGTCAGCCTGTAGGTGGTCAGGGAGCCTTGATTACCGTCATTCATTTGGTTTTTTAAGAAATAAATAAATAAAACACACCACCAAGTGGCACAGCGTGGTGATAACAAACTGCAACTTAGAAAACAAACAAACCCCAACTTCACACCGGGGAGGATGAGGCAGGGCTGGGGACGGAATTAGCTGAGCGCGCTCCGCCTGGGCTGAGACAGGAATCAGCTTTGGGCCCCCATTTTTCAGACCCTCTCCACGGCTGGTTTTTTTATGGGTCAGCTTGTGGACTCGGAGACCCGTTGCTGGGCTAAGGGTATTTGTGTATTCTGGGGCTAGTAGTTTTGTGCAAACCAGTCACGCTGGGTTTTAGTTGGTTTAAAGCAAGGAGCAGGCACTTGCCTGGAGGAGATCGGATTTATGTAGCTGGAACATCCCTGTCTCCACCCCGCTATTGTCTTGAAGTAGATGAACAGTTAAGACCTGGTTACAATATAAGCCTAGGCAATTAAAAAAAAAAAAAAAAAAGCAGTGTTTTTACCTCCCTGTTGTTGAGTTGAGGGTCTCCTAGTGTAGGCAGAAGTGCTGTTCTCTGGGTAGTTCAAGGGCCTCTTAGGCAAATGCTTGAGCTCAGTTAATCTATGCCAGGGGTCACCTGAGAATCGCCCACCTGGGAAACTTTGAATAAGTGGCATCTCGACTCAGCTGAAAGCTAAAGATTTGTCAGCTCCTTCCAGTAAAAGACTTCAGGCTAGAGCTAATCTCCCCCCACCCCAATAATGTAGGGTGGGATCTACAGATTCCCCCAAAGAGCTTAGGGGGAATCTATAGATCCAGCCCAAATCGGGACGCCCTGCGGTAGGAGGATTCACATCGCCAAGCTTGTGAGCTCCAGCGATTCCATCCACAGTGTGCATAACCTTCCCAGAATAGTCCTGGGAGAGCGAAGAGGGTTAAGCCCACTTAAAAAGACCACCACAAACTTTATAATGGACTTTTTATTAAGATTATAAATTTAAACAAATCTGAACAGTTTTACCCGGTGATATACCATTCAATCTGCACAAAAATACAGGGATACAAAGAAAAAGAAAAAAGAAACCGTTTGGCAAGGCGCCTCTAGTCACATAGTGCTCGTAGGGTGAGGGTTGGGATGATAGGGCTGTAAAGGAAAAAAACAAACCACCTTTTTACAACAAAAGGTTTTTTTTTTTTTAAACAAAATTCCAAAATAATAATAACAACAACAACGTGGTGGGGCGAGTCAAGGGGCCACAGCTCTGGTCACAAGGACCAAGCAATGCTGGTTTTAGGCTTTGGAAGGCTGAAACCAGAACAGTCCAACTTTAAAACAACCCCCCCCCCCGCACCTCACATTGAAAGAGACGTTAGAAGTGGGGGGAACACGTTTACCTGTGGCCATCGCATAGCCCTAGGTGAAGGTACACAAACACAGACCGGGGGGGGGGGGGGAAAGAGGACTGCAGAGCAGTGCATGATGGGAAATGTAGTGTGCCATGTTGTCCCCAAACCCATCGTGTCCGCTTACAAAGCCGTGGCCGGGGGGACTCCAGGTCCCATGGAGCAGCCGGACGAGTGGAAGGGGGAAAAGACAAACCCGCCCTTCTCTCTCCCCCCGGAGAAGCGACGGGGCTCTGCTGCGTGACCCTGGCACGCACGGCAGGCAGAGGGTCGCCGCAGACAGGTCTCCTGGCGAGAGGGGAAAGTTGAAATAAAGGGGAAAAACCCCAGAGCAAGCGAGAGGAAGGCTGCTCGCTGCTGGAGGGTCTGACCCAGGCTGCTGCTGCTGCGGGGGGGTGTTGGGAGGGGAGAAGAAAATGGAACTAAATGAAGTCGATTGAATGGGGGACGGAAGGATTTAATCCGCCCCGCGAGCTATGAACCTTGCAAATGCCCCAGGGGCCCGTCTCCCCCGGCCTGGGACAATTAGTGAGGGTATCAGTGCCGAGGCCACAACAAACAAACAAAAACCTCACTCGATCACACTCTGCTCCCCCTTTTTCTGGAGGATCCTTCTCCCCGCTTACAGCCCCCGAGACCTACAGGCAGAATTCCCCCCCCCCGCCCCCCGCTAGTCCAACGGCCCCTGCAAGCTTGGGCGTCTCTTCCCACCCCCCCAGCAAAGGCAGCTCCTCCGGGGGCAGCGAAGTGCAGCTTTCCAAACTCTTCCCCGGCACACACGGCTTCCTGCGGCCAGCAGCCCTGGCCTCACGTGGCGTGCTCCCGGCTTGAAGTCGCCCCCGCACTCAATACAAAATAAAGCCCGAGCGGCCACAGGGATAGTTAAATAGGTGCTTTTCATCTCTGCAAAAATAAAGTCCCACGATCTGCGATTTTTATTGTACAGTTTATAAAACATGAGCTCGGCTTCCCCCTCCCCCGCCCGCCCCAGCCGCCCGCCCCTCTTTGTTTCAGGGGCCCCTCCGGAGTCCGTGTCCCTTGGATCGCTCCCCCCGCGTCCATCCCCGCCCCTAAAACGCCACGATGGCTCGAGTCCAGGCTCCCAGGCTGGCCAGCGCCTGCTTGCCGCACAGCTGCCCGTTGAGGGGCTGCTCACAGTCCGCCTGCTGCCGGCTCACCAGCCCCGTGAAGCCGGAGCCGAAGATGGAGATCAAGTTGGAGATGTTGGAAGAGTCCGGGGGCTGCTCGGGGCTGAAGTCCTCGAAGCGGGCTCGCTTGCTGCAAGGGGAGAAGGGGGAGCCGCCGCCCCCCACCACCACCACCCCTCCCGGGTCCCCGTCCTCCTCGTCCTCCTGCCCCGGGTAGTACTTGCGCTTGGCGCCCGGGGTAGGCGGCGGGGCGCCGAGTCCCGCGGCGCCCTGGCAGCAGCACGGGCACTGCGAGCAGCAGTCCTGGTGCAGGTAGCCGTTCTCCACCGTGGTCACCACATGGGTGTCCAGGTCCAGCACCGTGGTGCGGCTGCTACAGTGCGCCGCGGCGCCGCCGCTCGCTGCGCTCACGGCCGAGCCCGGAGGCGCCGGGCTGCCGAAGTCACAGCTGGCCGGCAGCGGGTAGAGCAGCCCCGGAGGAGCGCCGCTGTTGCCGCCGCCGCCCCGGTAGAAGCCAGGGGGAGAGTCTCTGCGAAGCGCCGAAGGGGCCGCCGGCTGCGGCTGCTGGGGCGGGCTGGGCTGCAGCTCCAGCGGCTCGTCCTCCTGGGGCGCCCCGGGCAGGAGCGCAGCGCACACGGGCACCTCCAGCAGCTCGCCGCCGCCACCTCTCCCCAGGGCTGCCCCCGCCGCGCCGGCCAGCCCGCAGCTCCGCGGCTGCTGCATGCCCGGCTCCGGGTCCTCGGGCTCGGCCGCCAGCTGGAGCGGGCTGAACTCCGGCGGGATCCCCCCGGCGGGCGCGCAGCCCGGGGGCGCCCCGAGCAGGATGCCGCCCTCCTGGTAGTGTTGCTGGCGGCGGCAGAGCTCGGCGTAGCGCTCGCTCAGGTAGAGCTGCCGGGCGTTGCGGAGCACATAGGAGACCAGCAGGTTCTTGTGGAGCTTGATGCCCCCGCGCTGGGTGCGGGAGCTGTGGATCTTGCGCAGGGAGAGGCTGATCAGGCTCTGGGCGTCCAGGGCGCACTCCATCCTCCTCCGGCCCCCCAGCATCTGCTCGCTCCGCGCTGGCAGCCAGACACCCCGGCCCGCATCCACACGAGCCGGGAAGGGGCTGGGGGCTGCTGGTGGGGAGGGGGGAGTCGGGGTCTGTCTCTGTCTCAGGGGGTCGCCAGCGCCCCGAGGGGAGCCACCATCACCGGTGCGCCCTGCGCCCCCCTCGCCGGCCGCCCGCCCGCACCTTGAGCGCAAAGCAATGAGCGCTCGTCTCCCCAGCCCCCGCTATTTATACGTCCTGCCCAGCCCCGCCCCGGGCTGCCGCAGCCTATCGCCGGGCCCGGCCCGGCCTGATGGGCAGGCGCCTCCCGCCCAGGAGAGACCGGGCTGGCCAATCAGGGGAAGGCGGTTCCTTTGTGCTATTCAAATACCTAACAGACTTGGGGCTGCTGCCTGGAATGTTCTCACGAGAGAGGAGCCGCCGCGGCAGCCCGCAGCCCGGGCCGGGGTGGGCGTGCGGGGCTGCAGCGGGGGGCGGAGAGGGGACGGGTGGGGGGCTCGCAGCGGGTGCGGGGACGTGCACCAAGGGGACCCCCCCACTCCTGGTCCTGCCCGTCTCGGGGTGGGGAGGCTGCTTTCCCCGCGGCTGCGCTGCCTCCCTTGGCAGGTGAGCAGTCACCATGTGCGGGGAGAGGGGGCTGGCCTGAGACGGTGGGTGGCTTCTGGGATTCTCCCTCCCTCCTCCTTCCAGCAGGTGGAATTGGGGGCGATGCAATAATAAAAATACTGAATAATTAATTACTAACAGCGTCCTAGAGACCAGAGCTGGAAAATCCCTCTCCCGGGCGTGTGATCCGGCCCCCACCTGGCCAGGCAGGGAAAGCACATGGCTCACATCCTACCTACGGCAACATTGAACATGTGAGCGCCCGAGAAGACTGGGGAGTTCACCGGGCAGGGCAAGGGATGTTCCCACCCCGCTTCAGTTCCCACGTTCTTTATGAAATGTTAGCATCCACAGAGAAGTTACAAAGAATTACCTTCCTCCAGGTCTCTTCGCCACGGGGTGCTGGGCTTCGGGAAAGCCAGCTGTGGACACGATCCTGCAACCACCTCGGCCCCGATCCTGCAACCCTCGCTGCGCCCGCGGAGCCCTGCACCTGCACGGATTTCCCATTGACTTCAGAGGGAATCCGGCCCTGATCCTGCACCGTAGAAGTCAGTGGCAGTTTTGCCACGGACTTCAATCAAAGCAGGATCAAGCGCACAGGGGGGTTGACTGCATGGAGCTTGTGGCAGAATTAGGGCCTTTAGCAGGTGTGTACATTTATTCCAGTGTCTCCCCCCTTTTAAGGCACTCAGTGTCCCCCCCCCCCTTTTAAGGCAACACTCATTCATGACTTCAATGGGGCTCCCTGCATGGCTCCAGTTTCAAGGTTCAGGCCCTAGGAAATCATCTCATCCATGCCTCTGACCATAAAGGGAAACCTCTTATTTGCATTTATTTATAAAATATGATTATACCAATAGAATAATAAAAATATTTTACAGATAAAAGACCATCTCAGGGCCTTGCCACTGACAGTATTTGCAGCTAACAGTATTTTATGCACTGCACAAACAGTTAAACCATAATACCCTTGAAAACAGTCTATACAATCCAAGTAAAAGACAAGTAGCAAAAACAGGGCATAGGGGATACCTCAGTGGTTTGAGCATCGGCCTGCTAAACCCAAGGCTGTGAGCTCAATCCTTGAGGGGGCCATTTAGGGCTCTGGGGCAAAAATTGGGGATTGGTCCTGCTTTGAGCAGGGGGTTGGACTAGATGACCTCCTGAGGTCCCTTCCGGCCCTGAGATTCTATGATTCTAAAATAGGAGGAGAATCCCTGCTGAGGAAAGGGGGGTCCTGTACAAGGAGCAACAGTGGTAACTGCTGACAGCCACTCCAACAATGCAGCCTTCATTAAAGCTGCCCAGATGGGTATTTTTTCCTGAAAAATGTTTTCATGAAAACAAACTTTTCATCAAAACTTTTCTTCAAAAGTTGTTTGGGTTTTGTTGAAAAGATGAAAAAGTTAGGCCGAACTCCTCTCCCTCCCTCCCCCCCAGCTTTCTTGGTTTTTGATTGTGGAACCCTCTCTCTCCCCTGGGTTTTTTTTTTTTTTCATTATTATTTTTTTAACAAAAATCATGGTGTTGAAACTAGCTGTTTCCCGTGGACATGTCCGTCTTGATGAACAAGCCAGTTCTCAGCAGAGGCTGAGAGGGGGAGGGCGGGAATTCAAATGCCAAATTTCAGCCAGCTCCAGTTTTCGGTCTTGCTTCTTCACAATGAGTGGGATGGGTCGAGGAAGCTGGACTGCCCTCTGTTTATCTGGATTTGGCCGTGGTGGATACAATACAAAGCACTTTTTAGGGCTTGATCCTGGGCTCCTCACTCTAGCAGTCCTTTCCCATGAAAGCAGCCTCATTAACGGCGCCTTCTTCTTTCACATGGTTGATGCAGAGCAGCGACTACAATTGTGCCTGAAGCTGATGGAGCCAAACGGTTTATTATGCAAAGTTTATTGCAGTGATGCCTCCTTCGTATTTATAAATTGGACAATAGGTGATGATATCTTTGAAGGTCTGCCGTGGGGAGCCACCCTTACACGCCAGGAAGTCCTTGATTTGTGGATTAGATCTCCACATCTACCATGGTCGGTTGGGATTCGGTTCAGAGTTGACCAACATGTCTGTGGAAGGTCGAATCCAGGAACCTTCTGCGTGGGATCCGCCACAAGGTGCTTATTTTTTAAGGCTTGTTTAGCCCAATCTCCTTTCCAAGCCGCTGTCTGATTGTAGCCTGATTGCATGAGGCTAAGAAGCGAATGTTCCCAGAAAGGCTTGCGGGACTTAAGACGTTGGGGGGGGGGGGTATAGTTGAGGTCTTGGTGGATAGGAAGACAACTGTTTTCCTGGATTCACGGAGCTTCATGGAGTGTCGCAGCAGTTCAGCATATCGGCGGGGGAGCGGTGTTAGACAGAACAGATAGCCACGGTGTTGGAGTCAACTCAAGGGTTCCAGTGATACACCGCAGCACTGCATTCAGCTGGGTGTCAACAGCAGAGGGCAAAGAAAATTATCAGGGGGCTGGTGCACATGACTTACGAGGAGAGGCTGAGGGAAGTGGGGTTATTTAGTCTGCAGAAGAGAAGAGTGAGGGGGGATTTGATAGCAGCCTTCAACTACCTGAAGGGGGGTTCCAAAGAGGATGGAGCTAGGCTGTTCTCAGTGGTGGAAGATGACAGAACAAGGAGCAACGGTCTCAAGTTGCAGTGGGGGAGGTCCAGGTTGGATATTAGGAAACACTATTTCACTAGGAGGGTGGTGAAGCACTGGAGTGGGTTACCTAGGGAGGTGGTGGAATCTCCATCCTTAGAGGTTTTTAAGGCCCGGCTTGACAAAGCCTTGACTGGGATGATTTAGTTGCTGTTGATCCTGCTTTGAGCAGGGGGTTGGACTAGATGACCTCCTGAAGTCTCTTCCAACCCTGATATTCTAGGATTCTAAGTTACGTGTGGCTGCATCTGCTCCATACTGGTGTGCAATATTCAGTTACCGCATATACAAATGCTGTTGTTTGCAGATGTTCGCAACACTGATGCCGATGCACCTCAGGTTGTACCTGGTAGTTTCTGAATTATGTTGCCTCTTGTTTTTATCTTTGCAGCTACCTCCTTGCAGGATCAATCTCAGATAAAAACAAGAGCCTCCCTAACTTCAGTGGGCCTGCTCCAGTAATAAGGATGGTATTTGTGGTTAAGGCTCAGGACGGAGACTGAAGAGACCTGAGTGCTACTCTTTGTTTTGACACATGCTTCCTATGTGACCTTGGGCCAAACTTTTCAAAGGAGGCTTCCTTCTAGATTTGGGTGCCTCCGTTTTTGGGTGCCTCACTTGGTACCCATTGGGCCTGATTTTCATTATTTCTCCTGCTACTCCCAGTCACTGGAATTTTGGGGTGTGGCACTTCTGAAAATCAGGCCCCCGGGGTCCTAAGTTGGACACCCCAAAACAGAGGACACTCTTGAAAACTTCTGCCCAGATCCTCTAAACATTTAACCCGTGTTTAACTTTAATACCATGGTCACTGCCCTTGATTTTTATGGGGCCCTCACAGCTGCAAAATTAAGCACGTGCATAAATGTTTGCAGGATTAGAACCTTTGGCTTTAATCTTATTGTGCTTCACTTCCCCAAGTGCAAAATGAGGATATTAAATACTTCCCTACCACACCAGGGTGTTGTGAGGATAAATTCATTCATGTTTCTTGTGGGATGCTCAGCCCCTCTAGGGATGAGCACAATGAAAAATAGTCTAGATATTATTTTTGTATCACATCTTTCATACAAGCTAGATCCTACAGTGTATTATACAGTTACATAATACAGCTAAAAGAAAAGGAGTACTTGTGGCACCTTAGAGACTAACCAATTTATTTGAGCCACAAGTACTCCTTTTCTTTTTGCGAATACAGACTAACACGGCTGTTACTCTGAAACCTGTCATAATACAGCTAAAAAGTTAAAATAAAAGTATAGCCGAGGGAGAGAGAAATGAAGAGGGATAAGCAAACGAGGAAGCATATGCTTTCAGCTGAGATTACAAAATAGATGGGGAACTGATGAGATGGAGAGTCAAAAGGCTAATCTAGAGGGCAAGTGCTGCAGTGGAGAAGGCTCTTGCACCAAACTGGCAAGATTATTGTTTATACATTGTAGTAAATGTACATGGGGCTTTAGGCCTATGTTCACAAGGTTCATAAGTAGTTCCACTGACTTCAGTGGGAATTCTCATACGCTTAAAGTTAGGCATGTCCTTAAGAACCTTGCTGAGCCCTGGGCCTTACAGAACGCTGGAAAGTCAGGGAGCCTGGTTCTTCACTCTTTTACGGTGGTGTGAATGGAGAATCAGGACCCAATGTCTGAAGAACTTGGACCTGCTCCTGCATCCCTTACACTCCTCTAATGCCCACAAATCACTGGGTGTGCGAGGAATGTAAGCTTGGGCCCCTTTTGTAAATGGGGGGAGGGAGAGAGAGAGGAGGCCTGTGCTAGGGACCTTCCATTAAAGCCAGTGGGAGGCTTTCGATCGACTCCAGTGGGTTTGGATCACAACTTGGAAAAACAAAGGGAGTAGGCGGGAGAGTGGAGGGAGAATGAACTAACCCCGAGAGAAACAGGACAGCAAAAAGATGCTAGTACAAAAACCAGGGGCAATGTCTCAAAATGCAACACAGGCAGATCTAATCCAACATACAGCAAAGTGATTTCTGCTACAATACAAGAACAAACCTTAGTTACATGTGCCATAAACGCTAGTCAGAAGTAGTGTGTGAGCTACATTAAGGAAATAACCCGTATAAGCTGTTCCGTGGTTTACTTTATAATTTTCACAGCCAGGTGTGCAAGAGCTTGTTTTTGTTTAGTGCTTGGTTTTGCTTTAAAGTGAGAACACATGTTTAATTCTGGTTTGAAAACATATTGGGATTGGATATACAGCAGGGAAAGGAGACCCTGACCTTCTAGTCATTCTTTTGGAGCTTAGTATTTGTCTGGTCGAAGGTATGTTACAAATCTACTGCAAAAACACTCTATCTGAGTCATTCCTGCCTTTGTTTTGACATCATTGGTAGTTGAGGTAGGGGTGCCAACTCTGACTGAAGCTTTTCCGGGAGATTTCCCCCCCCCCCCCCCAGCCTGATGTAATGTCATTTTCTTAAAATCGCCTATTAAAATCTCCGGGATTGCTTTCAGTATCACTGGGAGATCAATGCTGATTCCAGGAGACTCCTGGCCAATCCCGGAGGATTGGCAACCCTAAGTTGAGGGTGTACAGCTCCTTGCAGGATCAACCCCATTGTTGTAAGCAATATAATAATAATACCTAGATCTTATTAGTGCTTTTATCCAAGCGCTTTGAAAATCAGTATTTTAGCCCAGTTTTTTACGCATGGGGAAACTGAGGCACTGAGCAGGGACGTGACTTGCCCCAAGTCAACCAGCAGGCTGGTGGCAAAGCTGGGAATAGTCCCCGTGTCTCCTAAGTCACAGTCCAGTGCTGTTTAGGGAAATGCACTTGGCATTAACTTTGCATAGAAATGAGAATGAAATACCTGGTTTTCTCTTTCCCTTTGATTATGTGGATTGTCAAATATTCCCCTCTCCTAATGATGCTTAATAGCTGACACCTGCAAACTCCCCCAGGATCTCTGTTTTTTTTTTTTCTTTCGTGTGAACCTCCCTAACCTTGGATCTAAAGGCTTGTCTACAACAGGGGTTTTTACACTAACATAGCTACACTTGTAAAAATGCCTAGTCCACCAGTGTGGCATATTCCCGTTTGAAACTTTTCACCTTGGTGCAGAGCAGCTACAGGAGGGGTTTGCACTGGTGTAGCCGCATGGCTGTAGCTACTCTGCTGTAAACCCCCACCCCCGTGCATGCAAGCCTTGAGATATGTCTTCCCCGATCTGCTGCTGTCCATTGTTAAGGGTGAAAATCTAAGAAGGCAGGAACAATTTTGGAGTTTAAGTGGTTAAAACACTCATTTCATTCAACTCCACTTACATTTATTGACTTATGAAATCTTTATTAATCCTTCTCAGCGCATGTGCATATTTGTTTTTTAATTTTTTTTTAATTGTGTAGAGGCTAAGCTGGTATTAAAGAGACTTGTCAAATAGAATAGGGTCAGGATTTGTCTTTGGTAAAAAAAAATGTTTCTACAAATATTAAAAGAAATAATTTGTTAATTTTTTTTGTAGGGAAAACGTTAATGAAAAAGTGTTTTCATCCCCATTTTGTTTGGACTGAAACCTCTCTGGCAGGGTTTTAACCCAAGCATTAGACTAGTTCATGAAACCCCAAAAGTGACTTGAAAACCCCCCACTGAAATTGACAAATCTATATTCATTGTCCAATAACCAAACAGACCAAATGATGAAAAGTTCTTTCAGCTTTAATTCTCTAAATCCATCTTGCCAACATTTAGGCACGGGTTTAATTTTAAACATGTGAGTACTACTCCTGTGCTTAAAGTTAAATCTGTACTTAAGGCCCAAATCCTCAAAGCCTGGTATTTAGATTCCTGACTTCCAGTGATTTCAGTGGGAGTTGGAAGCCTAAATACCTTTGAGGATCTGGACCTAAACATTTGCTGGATTGGGACACAAGGTATTTGTGTAAAAAAATATTTTGACAGATATGATTGTGAATACATATAATTTATTCTGCTATTAATTATCATTATATTTTGCACATCACCCAGAACTGAGCCATGCACCTCACAGTACAAATAGCACAAGGTCTCTGCCCTGAAAGGCTTACAGTCTAAGACCCCAATCCTGCAAACATTTACCCATGTGAATAACTTAGGGCCCCATGCAGCAAAGCACTTGAGTACATGCTTAACTTTTAAGTCCAGCCCTATTCAGCAAGGCATTTTATAGCAGAGTGTGCTAACCCTTTAAAGCCAATGCCTGGTTACCCCACTATGAGCTTTCAGCCCTATAAGGCCCAGCAATGAGGGTGGGTGTGGTTCCTAGAGGGATCATGTGACCAAAAGGGACCCACATGACTGGGCATGGCTATATAAGAGCTAGCCTGTTTCCTTCTTTCTCTTCTCAATGAAAGAGGTGGTAGAGATGAGTTAAGATCTGGATTGTGTTACTAGGGAGCAGTCTTGGAAGGACAGCTGTAAAGAAGTTGAGGGGGGCCTGAACAGAGACTGGTATAAGAAAGAGTGGCCTTGGGAGATAATGAAGCAGATTGTCTTGAGTATAAGGCAGACTCCTGCCAGTGGTGTGGGGACCCACCTAGCAGAGGCTTCAGAGTAACAGCCGTGTTAGTCTGTATTCGCAAAAAGAAAAGGAGTACTTGTGGCACCTTAGAGACTAACCAATTTATTTGAGCATGAGCTTTCGTGAGTTAGTCTCTAAGGTGCCACAAGTACTCCTTTTCTTCTAGCAGAGGCTGTGGTTAACCTGCCTGTGACCACGGGGAAGGGCTTTTGTCTAGGGAAGATCTCGGACATTTTCTGAAGAGCTCTGCTCTGTTTGGACCCTCCTTTGCTCCAGAGTGAGAAGACTGCTGAGTTGCTAAAGTACTCAAGAAAGGGGGGTGCTGAAGAGAAATGGTTGTGGACTGGCCTCTTTGGACAGGTAAGAACCAGTTACGCACTTAACCGTGTAAGGAGTGTCACTGAAGTTGATGGGGCTAACTCTGCGGAGAGTTACTCAGGCATTCATTTCAGAGGCAAGGCCTAAGCTTTTGACAGAAGAACTACATGGGGGCTATTCATGGGGTGAGTGTTGGCTTCTGAATCCCAGAGGAGCTGACAGTACTGGTGTGCTGTGCAGGAATTTCTACATAGCCCTACAAGAATGGCATGACAAGTTCTGGGGAAGGAGAGTTTCTTAGCCTGTGTGGGCTGGGGGCTGGGCAGGGTGGGGACTGGGAGTCTCTTGGGGAGAGTTTAAAATAGAACCAAGAGCTTCTTGGAGAAGGTCGGTGGGTCCTGTTGTAACATGGCTCCTCCATGCCAGTTGTGAATCCTCTTGTCCCCCAAGGGGCTCTGTGCCAGTTACTCATGTTGGGTGAATTTCACCCATATGTGGAGGGCCCAGGCCAAAAACCTCTGCAGCCCTTCTGCACTGTGGTAGGGCAGGCTGAAGAGAGGCCATGGGCTCTGCGCTGGTGTGGAATCAGTGGCTCAGACCTGTGTTTGAGAGGGGATGGGGGGGCTGGGGGGCTTGGTGACGGAAGGTGCCTTTCATGCTGTGTTGGTGGGCTGGGGGATGGTGCCTTTCACCTGAGGGCCCAATCCTGCGTTCCTACACCTCACTGTAGCTGAAACCAGTGGGAGGCTTGGGGCCGCATGGGCGGCAGGGGCAGGCTCTTAGTGGATGATGTGACTCTAGGAAACAAACATTTACGTGTTTTCCCCCAATTTCTCACCTGCCGCTGGCAGTGAACTTCCTTTATGTGCCACAAAGGCAAAAACCTCTCTTGCCTGGGCAAGTAGGAGGGTGACTTACCTGGCTGAAGCAGCTTTGATTCTTGTATTGTGTGCTCCTGGGTAGGATGGGGGAAAGCTCCCTCTGCATAAGAAAATGAGTGAGAAGCCTGTCTCCTTATTGATGGTGTATGTGGGAAAGAGAGAGGCTCTCTCCTCTAGCCTAGGCAGAGTGTGACAGTTGAGGGTTTGGATAGGCAGGTTTGAGGAATTGTGTGCTTGCGTTTTGAAGCCTCTTCCCTCTTTGTTGCAACAGGAGGTAAAGTGCAGTCAATTGCTAGTTAGATCTGGGTGCACAATGTAACTGGTGCTCATGGTTGCTCCCTGCCTGCACCGACAAACTTCTAAACCCAAGTAACTGAAGGCCTAGTTAAGATTCCCATCCTCTCTCCCAGCGGGCTACACAGGTAGCTGAAGTCTGCTGAGGCGTGCTCATTAAAACATCTCTAGGTGGAGAGAGACTGTCTGAGGGCCGCATTGTGGGCATTCCCAGTGGGGGATGCTTGACTCCATCTTGATTGGCTTTTCCCGACTAGTCTGACAGCCTGAGCTTGTGGATCTTCAGGCTTGTTGGAAGGCCAACCCCTTCTCTCGGGTGTTTCCCTGAGCTGGGGGATTGTAGCACAGGTATCTCTGTGCTACAGGCCGGCAGTTCTTAATCAGTGTTTAGCCAGGCTTTGTGAGAGGCTTGGGAGGCTGAATCCACCCTGGATCTCTGGGCAAGGCACCCCTCTATGGCCACTAGATCCCCGCCACACTAGCGGTGCGGTGGTCTTTGTTAGTACAGGAAAGGCAAAAATCTCTTGCCTGGAGATGGGTAAGTGGGAGGTAACTGGGTTATAAACTCTGCTTTACGCAATGGATGTGGCACAAAATCCATGTTCTCGAGGATCACCCCTGTCCATGTCTGCGCTGCTGTAAACGGAGCTGTGCAGAACCCACTTCCACTGTATGCAAGGGGGTGGATTTCTTTGCATGCCCACTCTCTGGCTTTGCGTGATAGAAACATGCTGGCTCAGCTGCATGGGTGGCCTTTCAAAGTCTCTGCTATGAAGGAGGAGAGTCACCCAAGGAAATAGGTGCTTGCATCAGTGTTGGGGAGAGGACTGTGTCCTAAGGCCCTTGGCATATGGGTGAGAATGGAAATCTAGGGGCTCCCAAAACACTCGGTGTCTCCTTGTTGGGGAGGAATGCTCTGTATGGACAGATCCACGTGTCCACATGGCTGTTCAATTCTTTCTACTCTTCTTTTGACCCAGGGCTGCCTTTGTTCCCGTGTCCCATTTTCTTTGCAGAGCCTTAGACTCTTTGCTCAGGTTCCCTTCCTCTGATGCCAAGATCGTGAAAGCAAGAGAAGAGTCCTCTTTAAAGGCATCATTCGTGGCTGGTGTTCCAGTATCTGGGGGTTTAGCCCCACTTCAATCCCCTGGTAACAACACTCCCTTGTGGAAGCCACTTGGCATTGGTGCCCCACGCCCAGAGGTGGCTGAGTTCCAGTGATGGGCAAAAGGATGTTGGTTGTATCCTTTGCCCTACCAACCAGAAGTTGTGGGGCTCAATGTTTGTGGAGGATTTTTGCATCCGTGAGCAAGAGGTGCTGCTGAGGACTATGGCCTGCCCAATGTTGAGTGTTGACATGTGTGTGACAGGCAAGTTGGGGGAGATGTATGTTCTTCTGTGGCACTCAACAGAGGGAGTCTTCACAGCTTGGCAGCTGGTCATCTAGACTAGCCCGACCTCCATACCCATATGGCATCATGCAATGGGCATGTGTTTATTGGCTCCAGTGGCCAATGGATCGGGCCCTGTATGCCCAGTGGAGTAGGTGTGCAATTCCTGAGGCTTCTCCCGAGTCCAGTTTGTCTCTGGGGCATGGTGGGTGTGTTCTCCACTGAGGTTGGGTTGATTTAGATTTCCCAGCTCAATGTGACTCCGCGATCAGCACCCACTTGCTCCCTTTTCCTGGTGGCCTGCCGAAACCACCCCAAAGGTCACTTGCTGTTGACTAGCAAAGGGAGGGGGGAGAAGTTTTGTCTGAAACTTCCAGAAGTGGCCATGGACTCAGTGTGTGTCAACTGTTGGGAGCCCAACGTGAGACTTGCCGGGCCTGTACGCGGAGTTAGGTGCCACTCAACAGGAGAGACAATGTGACCTACTGGTGTAGTTCGTAGAAGTGTTCAGCGCCTCCGGAATAGTCCCAGTGGTTTCAATGGGGTGATGCAGGGTCTGATGCTGTTGGGTGGCATGAGTTGGGATGGGGCACACATCTTGGACTGGGCCACCCCAAAAGCAGTGTTCCATTAGGCTGCAGTGAGTATTGGCAGCTGGGCTTGGTCGTGGGGAAGAATGAGCAAGTCACTGGACCGTGCAGTGTGTATTCTGCAAATGTGTGTGTTATACAAGAGACCTGGATAAGCATTGTGCAAAATGGCTTAGGAAAAGGCAACTGGTGAGGATATGGGCAGTTCAGTCTTGGCCATTTTCCTTCTTGCTTACAAGGAGTCCATTCTGATATTCACACCTTCCAAAACCAAACCCTGGCTAGGGTGCTGGGCTGGAACCTGGGGGACCTGGGTTACATTCCCCAGCTATGCTGCTGGGTGATCTGGGGTAAGTAACTTTATCTATGACTCAGTTTCCCCATCTGTAAAATAGGAGTAATAATACACCTCCTTTGTAAAGTGTTCGGAGATCTAGGGATGAACAAACTAAGCGTTCCCCCAGACCTGGGTGTTTCCTCCCAGAGTATCTCACTTCTTGCCTTTTCTCTCTTCCAGACAATGTCTGTTTTATCCTGGCATGCTTTGCTAGATAGCAGGGTGTTCCCCAGTGCAGTTAGCTGCCTCCAACTTTTGGCTTCTTAATTTTGCTTATCTTTAGTTTTTGTTCCACACAAAACAGTGATTATTGGCCCATGTGAACGTCCATTCAGATCTGTGAAATGGGAATAATGATATTTTGTAGAATCATAGGACTGGAAGGGACCTCGAGAGGTCATCTAGTCCAGTCCCCTGCACTCATGGGAGGATTAAGTATTATCTAGACAATCCCTGACCGGTGTCTGTTTAACCTGCTCTTAAATCTCCAATGACGGAGATTCCACAACCACCCACACAGCAGCGTTGTGGGCTAATTCATGAATATCTGTAGAGCGCTTTGGAAAACCTCAGCAGGAAAGTGCCTTACCAGTGCAATATGTTAGCATTATGAATTTAGATGCAATCTGCATGTATCACACACATGCATGTTTGTTCCTGCAAATACCTGAAAATTTGTTTCACCTACTATGTCATCTGAAAACTTGTTTTCCTGTGTCAAAAAACCATGGGAAGGTAGTGGAACCTCGCATCTATCTCAGCAATGCCCGCAACAAAGGGTGTGAAGCAGCTAACGTAGTGCTGATGCTGTACAGATAGCCACTGAGACTAGAACATGTCATTGGAATTCTTTCAGCAAAGTTTATGAAGAAGACCCTCATCTTGCTGTGAGCTCTGTGTGGGCAAACCTCAGTACCTATCTGGAGCCCTGTTTCAGAACTGGGGCATAACATGGGACCCTTGGACTCTTCCTCTTGTGCTTGGTACTTCCACCTGGTGCTGTATCAATGGGGGAACTTTCTTGAGTGGCACTTAGTGATCCTCTCAGTGGGTTCATGTTGATGTACCTGGAAACAAACTGAGAAATTCCTTCACTGTCTGACCATGAAGAGGGTTCAGCCACTTCCTATTGGGTAGTTGGTTAGAGCAGTGGTTCTCAACCTTTTTGGGCTCAGGACCCATTTGTAAATGTTTAGGACCTAGTAAATAGTCTGTGGGTGGAGGGCCTAGGATGGTTTTGGTTGGATCCTGCCTTCCGGGTGGGTTGGGTCCTGCCTGGCACTCACCCCACAATGGCAGCTCCTGTGCTGTGAGGCTGCCTGGCCTTGGCTCTCCACTCTGAGCATTGCAACCTTTGGGCGTGCAGCGCTGCGCAGGGTTGGCCCCATGTCCCTGACTGGACCTAATTTGGTCCCAGTGGAGTTGTGACATGGCTCACGGGGTTGCAGTGCCACTCACTCAAATTTGGCCCTACCCAGACTCCAGTCATCACAATGGCTGGGCCAAACCTGAGTGGTGCTAGGACCCCAGAGATGGCAGTGCCTGGAGCAGGGGGGCAAGCCCAACCAGCCCCATGGGACAGGAGCTGCCACACGACCCTTTGAAACTTTCTGTTTACCCAAGTTTGGGTCCTGACCCCAAGGGGTTGAGAAACCCTGGGTTAGAGAAAACAAGGCAAAATACAACCTGCTTGATTGACACCCTGGCGGTCGATGGAGTTAGCTTGGTGTAAGACCACATAAGTCAGCAGAGTTGCAGCCCTTGTAAATGACAAATATATTAAAGGACAATGTAATTCAACAGGTCAACCTTATTGAAGCATGATGATGGCAGTGTTGTCTAGTGGCTGGAGTCAGGAGTCCTGGGTTCTGTGCCTGGCATGCTGGTGTGAGATCTGGCAAGTCACATGTAGCCAAACTTTCCAAAGTGGTCACCAGTTTCCAGGTGGCTGAACTGAGACTGCTTGCGCCTCACATCCAAAGGGCATGAACACCTCTAGCTTCTGCTGACCCGAATGGCATTGTGGGTATTGAACATCACTGACAATCAGGCCCCATGTGTCTAAGTTGGGCACCTGGAAACTTTGGCCTTCCCCACCTCAGTTCCCTGTCTGCAAAGTGAGGCTAGCTCAAGTGATTGCTTCCTTTAGGAGTGCAGAAAACTTCCCTGGTTAGCGAGGAGGTGGGGCTTGAGCCCTAAATCCAAGTGCTCTGAGTCTGTACAGGGCCTTCCAGAGCATGGCAAAGTCTGACTGTTAAACACCTCAAACTCCCTCCAAACTGCTGTGAAACAAACTGCCTGTCAGACACAGGAAGGACGGGACAAGAGGAGGAGAACTGGGTGTTAACCACAGGGTATAACTGTAAATCCGTCTGTGTAGGAAACCAAGCTCTTTGTTAGCCAGGAGGCATGGTGGAGATGGATATTAAAAGCCCAATTCTGCCATTTTTTTTCTCACCTTGAGTGATGAGAGCCCTGCTGATTTTGAGGGGTATGTGGTGCAAGGGTTGGGGAATGTAACCCTAAAAGTTTAAAGGTGGGATTTTTCCAAAAGTGCCTAAGGGAGTCAGGCACCAGGCTCCCAGTGAAAGTCAATGGGAGCTCAACTCTCTGAGGCACTGCTGAAAACCTGACCAGAACTGTAAACTGCTCTGTGATGCGAATCCCCACAGTACTGGGTGGTGAACCCCTCCTGCCCCAGGAAGCCTCAGACAGGCTGGGCACTGCACTCTCCTTTTGCCCCTTGACTTGGTTGTCTCCAGTTCAGGCTGGAGACGTGTTAGCAGAGTGACGTGGGGAACTGATCACAGAGGGGAGGCTGGTCTGAGGAGGTGTCTCACTGGTGTGTCTCATCAGTGCTGAATTCACTCACTCTCCTCCCTTCAGTCCTGGCTACTCTAGGAGAATGTTGCATTCCTGACTTTACAGCTACACGACTTTCAAGTTTAAAATATCTAACTGCCGAGGGAGCAGAGGAGCTGGATGCTGGCACGTATGTCCCAGGAAAGACTGCTTGTTCTCCCCTGCCAACAAACCTGCCTAGCGGTGCGCTGTGGGTAGATGAACAACTTTTCCACTCACTGTCTCTTGCAAAGGCTCCGAGCCTGCAATGAGAGCCATGCTATGGATCAATGTGCAGGGGTCTGCCTGAACCCTAGAAGAGGAATTCTGTCATACTTCAAGGAAACCTTTTTCCAGAAGAAAATGGTTGCCAATTGCTAAGGTGACCATGTTCCCAATGCTCATACAGACATGCATTTCTTAAAGTGCATTGGTCTTGCTACTCCCAACATCTCACTCAGTAGCGACGGGTGCATCTTTCAGAGTTGGAGGGTTTTTTCCCTGTAACTCAGTGTTTAGAATGAGATGATCATGAAACACCAACCCAGTGTTCGCCCTTTCTCTGAGCAGAAGAGCAGTTCTGATTCCAGCTGTGCTTTTTGGACTTTTCTCTTTGCTCCAGACACTGTTCAGCATATCAAGCGCTCCTTTCACTGGATTGTTTCTTATAGCAAACACAGAGCAAATTCCAATCTGTATAGAGAGGGGCCTTGAACAATATCACAATATTTTATAAGTACAAAGAGAAACTTGGACACTCCAGGTGTCCCAAAAGTGTGACATGGTTTGAAAGAAGGACTGGGGTGGTAAACTGAGTTCCTCTTAAAAAAAATGGTTTTCAAGCTGTGGTCCATGGGCCCCTGGGGGTCCGCAGACTAAGATTTCCAAAGCGGTCCACACATCCATTTGAAATTTTTTAGGGCTTTGCAAAGGAAAAAAAGTTGAAAACCACTGCTCTCTACAAATTGCCCGTCTGACTGCAAAGTACTCTTAAAAGAAGCAGCTGGTGTATGGGAGAGGAGCTAATGATATTCCCCCATATTTGGAGGATCTGCCATGATTAGAAGATTGGATGATCTCATTTCTAGGATTCTACAGTAGCCCTAATTTGCATAGCGTCAGACCTACAGGGGACTGGAACCAGCAAGTTCCATGGAGGGTCTGGTCAAAAATGCTCCAGGTTTCTTAAAGACTCACATTGGGACTCTAGTGTCCTTGGTCCAAGCCCACTCAGGGGGAGGTATGAAGAAGAATAATGCACAGAAAAAACTTCTCTCAGGCCCATCCTTGGTAGCTGATGCTGATACTTGGCTCTCATATAATACTTCTTTGAGAGCTGGGAAAGCTACAGAGGAGAAGGAAGGTGAGAATCCCTGGCTCCAGGTTAATTATACAGGGTTGCCAATTTTGGTTGGCTTTATTCCTGGAGGCTTCATCATAGGATGTAATCTTTAATTAAGGAGACTCCAGGAAAAGCCTGGAGGGTTGGCAACCCTAGTTACATACAGAGAAAGTGAAGCAAAGGTGTGAAGTGGCATGTTCAAGGCCACAGTGCAGGCGGTGGCTGAGCCAGGTCTCCTGATCAGTGCTCTAGCCATTGGGTCGTTTTGCTTTCCAGTCTCTATTGCACTAGGTATAAAGACTTCCCATAGGCTGCACAGTGGCCTCTTTGTGAAATATATTGGAGGGGGTTGTCCCAGGCTGGTGGCAGGTATCTAAAGAACAAAACACCACTGCAATTAGCTCTGATTTGGTCCTTTTATTGGCCAGTCTGAGGCCAATGACTGACTGAAGATGCAGTTTGAATGCCCTTTTGATCCCCAGAGTGGGTCCTGGCAGGGCAGTGCAGGGGATGCTTCCACTCAGACTACCAGGGTCATGTCTGTTCTTGGGCTAACTGGAGAACAACAGTCTTGTCAGCCAGAAGTGCTGCTCTCCTTTCGCACCCACTGTTCTAACCCATCCTGCACTGGAGAAGGGCTAGGTAGCATATGCCTTACCTGGGTGCAGCTGTTTCCCTACAGGAGAGTGCCTTGGATTCACGATTCTTCTTCTTTGTGTGCTTCGGAAAGTCAGTGTCACGGCCTGGCCTGAGCCCCTGTGAGCGTTATAGCATGTGATTTGAATGTGAACACACTTATGCTAGCCAGGACACCTCAGACTGTCCCTTCTGACTTGGTGTCCCTGGGGACAGAGAGTGAGAGGGTACTCCCCTGTTCCTGTCCAGGGGCTCTTGTGCTTTCTGCTTCAAGATCCCAGTGCCATCTGCAGCAAATTCTTGAGTCCCTTCTATAGTCCTTCCTTTTTGAGGATCTCGAAGTGCTATACAACTAATGGATCAATGACCACAATACCTTTGCGAGGTAACTGATCAAGCTGCCTATTCTGCTTCATGCATCACCATAGATTCTGGAGTCAAAATATAGCAGAGAGCTCGGAGTGAGGGAGAACGGGGGCTATGCAGCCTTTCTCCCAAAGGTACGCTAGCTGGGCAGTGCAGTTTCCCCATTCGCTGGGCAGGGCTGTGGATGATACCGATGTTCTGTCGATAAGTGAAAACAAATCAAGGTTCTGGACAGATGCAGTGAAAATTTTGTATGGTATCAAGGGGGCCCTTTCTGGCCATAAACCCCAATTTAATCACAAGCCTAGTATTTATGAGAAATGCTGGATTGATTTTTGGGAGATGGCTTATCTACTGCACTACTCCAGCGTAAGCATCGGCAGCATGAGCTTCCCCACCAATGCACTTTAGCCTTTCCCTGAAGGAGATTAGTGCGGACGGTTTTCATTAACATGTGACACTCAGAGCCCGGGATGGGTGCTTGGAGTAATCAAAACCTCCCAGTAGGGGTACGACACTCCAAGGCCGTTCAGTCCTTTGGCCTGAATGCTGTTTTCTGGGCTGTGGAGTTTAACCTACTAGGAATTAGGCTCTGGCCCCTCAGCTGCTGGTAATACTGTTTTGGTCACTACTTTCCTATGTTACGTTTTAGGTTTAAATGCAACTGCCAACGGCTTTGTATATCTAATTAGCAACCCCCGAAATCATTCCGACTTGACCACAGTCTGTCTTTGCGTCCTCCTCTCGTATTTGCTTGAAATAGTGCAAGGGAGTTTTGTAGGCAATCGGCAAACTGCCGTGACTTACGCGGCCATCATCTTCAAGGCCAGCCCTGTGGTCAGAGATGTCTGATCAGTACAAGAGAAGTTTGCTTTGGGCTGATACAGAGGGCCTTATACCCAAGGAGATTGAAGTGCTTTACAAAGATTAACGCGTTAAGCCTCACAACCGCCCTGTTAATATCCTCATTTTAGATAGGGAGGCGAGGGGGATAGGAGGAACTGGAACTAGATGGTTGGTCTCCTGTTGTATAACCTTGGGCATGTCACCTCTCCTTGTGCCTCAGTTTCCCTCCCACTTTTTGTCTTGCTTTTGTTTTTAAGCTCTTCGGTGCAGGGACTCATAGACTTTAAGGCCAGAAGGGACCATCAGGATCCTCTAGTCTGACCTACTTCACATTACAGGAGTGGGGTGAGGTTCTGTGGCCTGCAATAGATGCCTAACCTCTGGCTGAGTTTCTGAAGTCCTTTAAATCATGATTTAAAGACTTCAGGTTAGAGAATCCACCATTTACACTAGTTTAAACCAGCAAGTGACCCCTGCCCCATGCTGCAGAGGAAGGTGAAACCCCCTGCAGGGTCTCTGCCAATCTGACCAAGGGAGAAAATTCCTTCCTGACCCCAAATCTGGTGATTAATTAGACCCTGAGCACTTGGGCAAGACCCACCATCCAGACACCTGGGACTTTCTCTTACTAAGTGTATGTACAGTGCTGAGCGCAAAAGGGGCCTGTAGCTACTGGGCTGTCTTTGTTCTGTTTGTTCAGCACCTACCATGAGAAGGTCCGGTCCCTGACTGGGGCTCTGGGCACAATGATAATGCAAATAATAACAAATGATCAATAAAAGTGAAGTGTCTTGCAGGAGAAACACAGCAGGCTACTACCAGCACTGGGAACAGAACCTGATCTCCTGACCCCCAATCCTTGGTGTTAGCTAGAAAACTGTTTCCCCCCACTCTTGCCCCAGTGCTTACCCACTAGTGACGAGGGTCTCGATTAGTGGGAGATCTGGGGAGCAGGGGTGGTCATCTGAGCTGGACTCCTTTAGAACTGAAAACTTGCAATAATGCTTCAGAGTCGAGCTGGTTTTGAATTTCAGAATTCCACTAGCCCTAGCAACACAGGATGCCCAGACCCTCCCTGCTTGTGCCCCCATCCCGAGCTGGGCATGATAGTCTCCCACTCTCTTCAGCTTCACTCCTTACAGGAATGCACCCGATGAAGTGAGCTGTAGCTCACGAAAACTTATGCTCAAATAAATTTGTGAGTCTCTAAGGTGCCCCAAGTCCTCCTTACACAGTGCACTGTCTTTATTCTCTAGGGAGACTGACTGAAAAGTATAACCAGTTGGGTCAGAGGCAGGGAAACGGGGTTGTGGGGTTAAATGTGTGTGGTGCGTCCTGTGGGATGGAAAATGCAGCATTCCCAGGGAGAACCTGGTTCTGCTCTGCCGGCTGGGGAGGCGGGGTCCCTGCCGTGCCCCTTGGAAGGGCGAGTCAAAGACTACAATACCCAGCTGGGAAGAACAGTCCCTGCCCTCATCTTGTAGCTGTGAGCAGGGCATTCTGGGAGTGGTAGTTCATCGCCCTGAACTGGGGTCCCTGCTGTCACTGGCTGGGGCGGGGGGACCCTGGGGGAATGTACAGACGCTGGGAGGAGCCAGCCTGCTCAACCGCTTTGTTGTTAAATACCTTAAAGGAACAGCAGCTGTGCCCAAGTGAGCTGCCTTGTGCAGCCTGTAACCCGGGATGTGGGCTTTTTAAAGATAAAAATCGCTAGTCCTGCCCTTCTGTTGTCAAGGAGCTCTGGGACTGGGAGTAACCCTTGTGCTGCCTCACCCTCCCTAGCAATCGCTGCTCGGATTCACGCTGCAGCCTGCAGTCTGTGGCTGCCGTGGAGCTGGCTGGGGTGCAGGTCAGGGAAGTATCTGTCCCTTCGTTGCCCCCCATATACGCTGCATCCCCTTGGACTTGAAATCAGGAGGGTTGTGGCTGAAGAGCCAGTGCGGACGGGTCAGCCCCCAGCAGACACATGGGGCGGCTGTCTCCTTGGGGGGGGGGGATGTTGGGGCACAAGGCAGTGCCAGCTGGCTAGCCCTGGAGATTGTTCTCTAGCTAGGAACAGAGCAGATGCTGCATGGGCAGTGGAGCTGGTACCCCTGCTGCCATGCCGCAGCTGGGACCAGTGGCTGCCACCTGTAGTGTAATTCAGTTTGTTGGCCCGTACAGCCTGTCCCTAGCCCAACAGCCAGGCCTGGGCTCTGGCATGTACCCGGCCAGACACCCACATCAAAGCACCCAGGGCTGGCTTGTTGGCGCATATCCTGCCGGCACTCGCATCTCAGCTACTTACACGAACCTGGGGGGGCGATGACATCAAAGCAGCCAGCTCTGGCTGCTGGCACCTTGTTAATAGATGCCGCAACATGGGGGTGCGCTAAGTGAGTGGTAGGCATGCGACTGGGCAAACGCTGGTATTGAAGGAACCCAAGTATAGTTCCTGCCTGTCCCTTCGACGCAATCCTGTGAATTAAAAACCTGCCCAGAGGTTTGTGGGCTTGAATTTTCTCCAAAGAGAAACTTGACTAGGCACTTGGAGCCAGGTTGACCCCCCTTTGCACTCATTAGTGAGCAGCTACTTGCCTGGGGACAGGCCTGCTGACTTCAATGGATTACTCAGTGAGTCACCGCTGAGCAGTGGGAGTCAGGCTTGCAATCGGACGCTTGCTCTGGATATTAGTTGCCTAAACGTGGCACATGTTTGTCCTGCTTTAGCCATAAGAAAAATCAAATTGTACTTAACTAGCAGAGGTACTGAGCACCCTCCTTTTAGAGATCAGACACCAAAGTCAGCCTTGCTAATCTTAAAACAGGCATCTTTGGCCGTTCACAGAAATGTAGGGCCCAATTACACCAGTGCTGCGTAGTACCGTACCCTTTGCTTATTTCCGTGGGAGTCCATGTGGGGTGAGGTGCGACTCACCAGGGGTCAGGGTGGCAGAGTCTGACCCACAGACAGCAACAGGAACCAGTAAAGAGGCTCTTAAAATTAGATGTTTTTGGTACCTTTGCTCAGGTGAGTAGGACTCTACTCCATAAGTACTTCCACTGAAGTCAGCCGTCCGACTCGTGGAGTAAGACACTACTCAGTGTAAAAGTACCAGAATCTGGCCCTTCTATTGCAGTCTGTGTTGAGATGACAGGGGAATATAGTCATTATCTTGGGGTAAAGCTGTTGGATTCTGGGGTGGCTGATCTGGGGCAACCAGGTAGAGAATCATGTTTCCTAGGAGAGAGTCCTTGTTGGAACGCCTCAAGATTATGTGCTTACTCCCTTTTGTGTTGCACTAGGGTCCTCTGTTTTCACGGCACGGTTCTAGGGTGGTGACCATACTGACAGCAAGATCTTGAAGGGCAGACACATGCTTGTGTTAAATAAACATTACGTTTGTAATGACTCTACTGGGAGGTTTCAGTGTTAGTGTCCGTCTGTCAGGATAAATTCACCTGTTCTTTGCCATTGCTGCTTACACACTTGTTGGTCACATTGAAGGCCCTTATGCTTTATGGTGGATTGGAGCACACCTATTTAAGTGGCTGATGGGCAGCAGAGACTGGGGCCCACCAAAGATGCACATAATTAAAGTAGGGTGTTGACAGGGCTAGAAGCCTATAGTACCTGGTACTGGTTTGCTGGGAAGCATTGGTGTAGACTTACCGATCTGAGAGCTGTCCATTCTTACCTTCCAGAGGTGAGTTGAAGACTTGCCTTTAGAAGGGCTGAGATCTTAAGGGTCTGTTCTGAAGCAAATTGAACACAGTGGAAAGGCTCAGTGGGATTTGGATCAGCTCCAGCTTTTGTGTGTGGGAATAGGCAAGACACCTGGAGAAACAGTGGAGTGGTCCATGCAGCGTTTTTTGCTGTACTGAGAAGCCCTCTTATGCAGGCTAAAGAAATACTTACTGCTGCCTTCACTTGTGCATCCGGCGTGTGGATCATGCAGTTTCCCAGATGTCTGGACCAGGCTCCTAGGGAATGGAGCAAAGGAAAGAGACAATGGCTTGAACATTGGCATGTCAGGATCCCACAACAGCATGACCATTCGCTGGCAAGTCAGGGCCCTTTCATGCTAGGGTTCCTGATTCTGTATGAGCAGGTACTGTAGGCTGATAGGAGCACCCTATGGGCCATAAAGTGATGTCCTTCGTATACCTCATAAGGTAAGGGAATTGGGAACTGAAGCAGTTCACTAGCTCCCTTGTATCAGCACACGGAGCTCTGTACTGATCCTTGTTAGCTGGTGGAGTGGACCTACTGATCAGTCTCAGCCAGCAGGTTGCTCTCCTCAGTCCTATTCTTGAGAACCAAGAAACACAATTCTTGAAGGAAGGATGCATTTAGTGAACAGGAATTCCTGGCTCTGCCCAAGTTCGCTGTGACCTTGGGTAAGTCACTTAATCCCTCTGACTCGGTTCCCTGTCTGAAAAAATGGATACTTGCTTTGTCTTGTCCAGTTAAACTGTACAGCTGGCTGTCTCACTGTATGTACAGCACCCAGCACACTGGGGTCTCAGCTGGGCCCTCTTGGGGCTACAAGAATGTGAAAAATGCACTTCATATACAAACAAGGAATCAAACAGCCCCAGGCTGGTTGGGGACTTGGTAGAATAGCCAGTGGGTATGAACCGTGACGGGCTTGCAGACCTCTCCCCTTTCTGACTACTAAGAGGGCTGCGTTTGCAGAACTCAGTCATGGCGTCAGAGGAAAGCTGGGGGTCTTTAGTACCCAGCCCAGCATCGACTCCATCCTATGGGAGAGCCAAAGGGTTAACTCCTGGCTTGTGGGATGCTCAGCACCCTGCCACCACCACTCTGTTTTTAATGCTGTGTGAAGGGCCCTCTTTTCAGCGGTTTAGACCAACTGTTTGTGGAATAGGGCTGGGGTTGCCTGATCTCACTGAATCTTTGGCTACACAATCCTGGGTCCCACCAAAGTGCCAGGGAGGAGGTTTGCTGTCTTTCCCACCCCCTCAATGATCCTACAGGAAGGAGGGTGTCATTATGCCAGGGTGAGACCTGCAATGTCTGTGGAAATGCACTCTCTAGACAGGACACTGTATTGGTGCAAGTCTCAACCAGTGAAAGGATGATAGCCACAATTCCTAGTAGGAGAGTTTAATGCTGTGGCCAAGGGCCGGCTTATCTTGGGTGAGTCGTTGGGTTAGGGAGGATGTGTCCTCCTTCCTGAGCAGGGAACTCAATACACTGATGAGCATCAAGGTGAAATGAGCACAGGTCCCAGCTGGATGGGCTCAGCCTTTTGTTCTTTAAAGGTAGATAAGTGAGTCCCGTGCAGTTTATTGCATGTGGTCGTTTTGTTTGGGACCTTAGAAGATGAGACCCTGGCTGCTTTGTGTGGACATCCAAGATTCAATGGTGCTTTAAGCATGGCAGCTTGCCCAGCCATTCAGTGTGCTGTGAATGAAATACATTTCTTCCTGCTATCCGGTGTTCCCACTGGATGGGGTGTGGGGGGATTGACACACCTCTTCCGTTTTGGACCCCTGGGCAAGCAATCTACACCCAGGCTCCAGAGGGAAAGTGGCGCATGGGTTCCATGCGCATCTTCCAAGCCTCCGCCTTTGCCTCTGGATTGGTCCCTTTCTCTGCTCGCTTCCCTTTGGTTCTGTCTCTCCTTCCTGTCTCTTGCGATTACCCCTCTTCTTTCTCGCCTTCTTTCTCTATTCCCCGGCACACCCAGCACAGTTGGTTGCAGATCACACCAGCAGCCTGGGCAGCTGCCTAATGCAATGTGATGGTTGAGCTGCTGTGGGAGTTCGGGAAGGAGGGCCCACCGAGGTGCACTCTGCTCCGACTCCTGTGATCTGATCACTCCTGACAAACTCCCCGCGCACCCATGCTCTGCTTCCCATTAGAATCCAGACAGTTTCCGTTTGCTGTGGGTTTGAAAACGTAAGTGCTGGAACCGGGAGTGCGGCAGTGCCTTGACGTGGTTTCCATCCTATTCAGGGTTGAATGGCTCTCAGCGCCCCTCTGTTTGAAAACCCCAAAGAATTAAACATCGGAATCTAGTTAAAGGCTGAGTGGAGAGGAAGAGTGTGTTGAGGAACCTCAGAGGTTCAATTGCATTCATGAATCATTTCTTCTTTCGTGATTTCTTTGAGTGATACCTGTGATTTTTCCCTCCCCCCTTTCCCCCAGCGCACACTGTAAAAACTGAATGGAACTTTTCTTTTCTGGAAGCTACAAAAATGCCTGAACAAACGTTGTCTCCCAAATGAAAATTAAACGTAAAGTTGCCCAAATGCCAATCCTAACAATAAGATCTTAAACACCAAGAAAATCCTCCACTAAAGACATCCCATCCAAGCCAGTCTCAACTCCCTTGCTCGACCCCTCAGCATCAGAACACCAACACATTCAGCTCTCCGTTCTAACACCGCCAGGTGCACTGAATGCCTCCAGCTTCCAGCAGTCGCACTCAAGCACAGGCTGAATCCCTCTCTCCTATTGTGTTGTGGACGCACAACACATGGCTATCCCTAGAGGGAGGGTGGCCTTGTGGTTAAGGGAACATCGGGGAAGCTTGCATTGTTTTGTGGACAAACTACCTGATTCCGGCACTGGGGAGCAGAGCCACAATTTGTGCATAGTTTGAAAACCCCAAACAAACCCCTAAACCCTCCACTCTCGAAATGACTCTTAGAGTGAGGACTGGCAATACCAGTCAGGGAGGATACTAGTGAAGGCTGACCCTGCTCTAAGTATGGCTAAGCGATATGCTGCAATAACGTCCCAAACTGTACGTGGTCACTTTGCAGGGACTTAGATGGGAACAACCATGGCTAGGAGGGAACCAGCTGTGTGGTGAATTTACCCATGACGTGCTGGAATTTGTGGGCCCATGATAGCATTTGGAAGCTTCCTGTCTGGGGCATACAATGGCCAGATTTGTGCAATCGAAGGCGTTACTGCACCATACCCCTTTCCTGCTTTCTTGTGCACAGAGAGCCTTCGAGTGTCAGTACAACTTGCGCTCGTCAAGGGGGCATAGTGTAAATGTACAGGGTTGCGGCCTTATTTTCGTTTAGTTGCAGTAACAGGCATCTGTCTAGTATAGTGGTTTTCAGCCTGTGCTCTGCAGACCCCTGGGTTCTGTAGATTGTCTAAGATTTCCAAAGAGGTCTCATCTCCATTTGAAAATTTTTAGGGGTCCGCAAATAAAAAAAGTTGAAAACAACTGGTTTAGTACCATCCTCCTGAGGCTCTCAGAGCCCTTTGTATCCATTAAGGGCAGACCAGTCTTTACCTCCATTTCAAAAGCTGGGGGAAACTAAGGCACAGAGGGGAAGTGGCTTGCCCAAGGCTTCGCAGGGAGTCTGTGGCAGACCTGGGAAGAGAACCCAGATCTCTTGTCTCCCAATCCTGGGGTCGTAGCACAAGACTACCCTTGCCTTTGTAGTGTAGCTTAGCACTTGCCAGGAGACCAAAGGGGAAAGGAACGGAGCATTAATTGCTGGGGGTCAATCCCTTTATCTCGTCCTCCTTCCAAGTGTTGCAGTGCCTGGAATTCTGGGAAACAGAGGATTCTGGTCTCTCTCCAGATGTTGCAGCACCAGGGGCTGGGGAGGCAGGGCAGAGCTTTTGCATGTGCTCTCTCTCTCTCCAGCTGTTGGAGTGCCCGGGATCTGGAAACAGGGAGGAGCCTGTCCTATCTCAAAAACTCTGCTGCAGTGCTCTGGGGTGGGAAGCAGCACTATGGCTGTTCAGTCTCTCTCTCACAATATGCTGGAATGCCAAAGGGGCTGGGAAGCAAAGGGGCTTCTGTTTTCCTGACACATGTCGCAGTACGGGAAGCAGGGAGCCTTAGATTTTCGATAGGTGTTGCAATGCCATATCCATTCCTGTCACACTGCTGGTGAGCTCCAAGGAGTGGAGAAATGCAGTGCTAGAAATTGAATGCGCTTGTTTCCTTCTGCCCTGGAAAGTGTTCTAGCCTGAGACTTGTCTAGCCCTAATCCTCTGTGTGTAGAGCTGGATCCTGCAGGCTGATCCCTGAAGTCCATGGCAATTGCAGACACTCAGGACCTTGCAGCATTCAGCCCTCCAATCACTTTTCATCAGCCTCCTTTCCTCTTTCAGACTGGTACGTCCAGCTGTTCATCATTTGATGTCTGACCCTCTGCTGTAAAATCCCATGGCCCCACTGAGGCCAATTCAGACCCACTGAGGAGCTACCTCCTTATTTTTGTAGGGCTGCTACTGTTATGCCTTCCCAAAGACCCCCCCCCCCCCCCACCATCCACACAAATGATGGTACATTTTAAGATGCTTAAATCGCCCCTGGCATTGTTCATCTTCAAAAGGCTGTTCAATATCGCCCAATAGTCACTGTACTCTTGGGAAGGAGGGAAGCTTTTACTGTCTTACAGCCAGCTGGGGGTGGGGACGGCAGAGTGAGTGAGTGTTAAGTGACTTGTTCTAGGTCAGAGTGATGCCAATTCCTGGCTCCAGGGCCTGTACTCTGTTAGGTAGATCCTGCTTCAGTGGGCTCTCGACAGTCAGATGCAGTTCTGTCATCTGGTGTTGACCCCACCTGGGCCTGATTCTCTGCTCATTGGCCCTGGTTTTATACTGGACTTCAGTGGAGGCGTTCCTGAGGTGGGCTGCTGTACATGAGAGGAGAACTGGGGTTTGTTGGGGGCGGAAGGCTGGCTTTGTGCCTGTGCTCTCTGTGCCTTCAAATGTCAGCCCCTCTGTTCTGCTTCGGGGTTTTCACCAGCGCTCTCCGTGGTGATTGTCAACTTGTCAAGCTTGCAGGAACCAGGCCTTTGTAAGCTTGGGGAGCGTCTATCACCAGGTTTCTCTGCAGTGGTTTCTAGAAACGGCTGTTCTTACGGCCCACGCCGTGGAAGGTGTGGGCCGGCACTTGGCTGTGAAGGTGCCGAGACCCGTACTCGCTCTGATCTCAGCTCGGTGGGAGCTCCAGCACACTGGGCTGGTCTCCAAGAAAGCGGTCTCCTCCCTGCATGAACTCTCCTCTTGCGGTGAGTTGGTTCCATTGTCCTGGCAGACAACAGCTGCAAAGGAGGGTCTGATTGTGCAGGCTGAGGCTGTTCCCCAGGTAACCTGGGCCACTCAGATGGAAAGGGTTGAAGATGAGGACAAAGTTTACCTTTGACCCTGTGTTCAACAGGGAGCCAGTGCGGAGAGAGGGGCACTGGGCTCAGAACACAGCAACCAGGAGCACATGCTAACTGCAGCTTTTTGTAAAGTGCCTAGGTACAGCGAGCACCTTAGTTACATTTCCTTTGCTTCATTTCACACTATATTCAACAAACCATTTATAAAGAATGTCGCATCCCAACAACAACTCTGAAAATCTGCATTCAAACGCCCAGGTGCGTTTCCTGTGTCTTAACCCGTATCATCGGCATCAGGGCAGCAACTTCCTGCTTTTGTCTTTCTAAATCCTAATTAAGCCACTTCAAAAACGTGGTTTTTTTTGTGTGTGTGCGCGCGTTTGTGATGATGGATTTATGAAAGTTGCTGCTGATGCTAACCTGGGAGCTGAGATGACCCCGTTTTCCCTGCTCTTTGGAAAGGATAAAATGACATTAGAAAGCTGAAAGAACAGGAGGACTTGTGGCACCTTAGAGACTAACAAGTTTATTTGAGCATAAGCTTTTGTGAGCTACTGCTTGGAAAGCTGGAGAAGGATAAATTCAACAGATAGTCAGTGGAAGAGGGGGAAAAGCTCCAAAGCAAACTTACCAAGGGTGGCAGTGGACAGCACAAAGGATGTGTTCCAAGGGGCAGGAAGGCTATCAAAGGCCACCATGGTATTGGACTGCATATAGTACTTTCAGGTGAGCATAGGAATTTCTATACTCTGAGTGCTCTGTCTAAGTATCTGGTCTTTAAGACTGTCCAGTACCAGATGCTTTAGAGAAGTGGCTCTCAACCTTTCCAGACTACGGTACCCCTTTTAGGAGTATGATTTGTCTTGTGTACCCCCAAGTTTCACTTCACTTAAAAACCACTTGCTTACAAAATCAGACATAAATACAAGTGTCTCAGCACACTATTACTGAAAAATTGCTGACTTTGTCATTTTTACCATAGAATTATAAAATAAACCACTTGTACAATATTTATAGTCCTTGCGTTTCAGTGTATAGAGCAGTATAAACAAGTCCCTGTATGAAATTTTAGTTTGTATTGACTTTGCTAGTGCTTTTACTCTAGCTTGTTGTAAAAGTAGGCAAATATTTAGAGGAGTTGGTGTACCCACTGAAAGACCTCTGCGTACCCCCATGGGTACATGTACCCCTGGTTGAGACCACTGCTTTAGAGGAATGTGGGAGTCCTTCTGTTACTTGAATGGACTTCGGATCAGGTCCTAAATGGCTGTGGTGCAGCAGTCCAGGCTGCAAGTATTTCATTGCCAGAAAGATGTGGACAAAGTGGGAGGAGCTGAAAGAAGAGAAACGCAAATAACTGGCAAGAGGGATGGACTTGTTAGGGAAGATTATCAGAGCTAGATGTGTGTAGATTGGATAAGCAGCAAGAACAGGGAGACTTCAGCCTACGAACAGGGTGTATACACCAGAGAGGAGAATTTAGCACGATGTATAGAGATGTAACGAGGAGTGATCATGTGATAGAAAAATTAAAAAAAAAAAAGCAAATGTAGACTAATGTGGGGGGAGGAACGGGAATTTCTCATAGTGAGGTCTGTTGGGTTGTGGATTGTCTCCCAAAGAAAGTGGTGGAGAACTTAGCCCTGGAGATTTAAAACTAGCTTAGACAAAGCACTGGAAAATTGTAAGGAATAGTACTGGATTGCGTGTGGGGGACTGGCCAGATAACCAAATTAGTCTGTTGTACTGCACAATCCCATGGTTTTATATAGTGCTCAGAGCCTCTTGTATATTATGCTGCAGTTGTCGTCTTCTTTCAATTTGACATATGGCCTTTCCATTTTAGGGAATCCCTGGTATATTGCAGTTAGTGGCATTCCACCACTGCCTGTAGACTTACTACCTCTGAATATGCCCCTAAAGGATCTGTTAGATTAAGCTACTACCGGATTAAGTTTAGGATCTACCCTAAAGGATTCTTAGCTAGAACTCGCTAGAACCAGGGACTGACTGTTCTTCCAGCACATCCAGCTGCCCCTTGCATCCCTCCTGAAGGCTTTATTGATAGTTGCAGAACTGCTTAATCTCTAGTTTGTTGGGGGAAATCCACCCATTTTTCCTTGGAGACTATTCCCTCCCCACGGAGTCGGGGTGGGAGCCTTTTCCAAGAACAAAGCCCAATCTTGATATCTTGTGGCCCTTTCCTCTCTGTTGAAATGCTCTCTCAAGGCTGCGGGGTTGTCTCAATTCTTCTCGAGCTGAGCTCTAGAAGACCAGCTGCTGCTGCTAAAAATGTCTGTGCTCTAACAACTTCCAGCAGAAGTAGGAGGACGTGTGAATGGAACCTTGTGGTGTCTTCTTCCAAACCACAAGTGTTTCATGTCTTGTGTTCCCCGCCTCCTCCCCCCCTTTGCTGACTAGACTTTGCCTATGTCCTGACCTCAGCACAGTCTAATGGCACCTTGAGGAGGTAGGGCTCTGGAGGAACGATTTCTCAGGGGCATGTTGTTCCCGTCCCTGCCTACTGCAGGGTTGCATCCTCTGAAGGAGTGGGCACTGGCCACTGTCAGAGGCTAATGCTGGATTATATAGACCCAGTATGAGCCAATCTGGCAATTCCTACATTTCCAAGTGTCAATGGGTTCTTTTAAGGGCCAGTTTTGGCACTTACATTACTGCTTTGAGAAATAATCCATTTCCAGCCAAGCCCTTCACTATACATGGGGCATAATGTGCAGTCATCTGTATGTTCCTCTGTAACTACTGACTGTAACTAAGGCCTGCTCTACACTACAGAGTTGGTCAACGCAAGGCAGATTATGTCGACCTAACTGTGTCGACCCTAAAATTTTGCTCTCCAATGCAACTGCCCTGCGACATAACTCCACCTCCACGAGAGGTGGAGAGTCAGTGTCGAGGTAGTTAGGTCGACACACTGTCAGTGGACACACTGTGTTGCTTACATCGACTGTTACTGGCTTTCAGAAGATGCCCCACACTGACAGTACAGTTGGTACAAGTTCTCCTGGAGAGGACACGCACCGCTGACACGAGAAATGTAGTGTGGACCTACAAAAGCAATTTAGTTCCTGCGGTGGCTGTATGCTGATGTAATTTGGGTCGACATAATTTTGTAGTATAGATATGCCCTGAGTCGTGTTAATCTGAAGCTGAACTTTCCAGAAGATTGGGGACTGTTAGGATCTGGGATCACAACTTGGGCTTGTCCCTAACGATGATTTAAAATCTAGATCAGGGGTGGAAATCGGGGCCCATCATAGAGGCCAGGGGGCTGAGCTCTGGATTGGAAAGATATTCCCAAAGACAGCATGGCTAACTGCTTTGTGGGCTCACCAACTGGCATTCTACCTGTAGTTGCCCCAGTTCTAGGCAGACAGGAATAGGGGAGAAGTGGGAAAGGCAGGCAGAAGGGATGAAGGGCTTGAGAGCCCCTGAACATAACCTCACCAGGGTCTCCTAAAACGTGATGGGACTTCCATGAAGGGAGAGAAACCTCTGGGTATGAGCGGAAAGAGGAACCAGGCTTAAATTCCTCAAGGTCCGCTTGCCAGCCAACCTGCCATTATTTGTTCATATCGGGACACACTGAAAATTAGCCTCCTGTTATGAGCAAAGGCAGATGGGGGTGGCCTCCCCTTTGACACATCCGTGCTCCAGGCATGCTTGGCTTTAGCTTTTTCCTGGACAACCGCTGAGCTCCTTTTGGTTTGGGGAGCTGCCTGGATATAGATATCATTGGGGTAAACCCTTCCCTGCCTTAACATGAGGATGTAAGTACACTGTCTACAAGCAGTGGGCCAGCTCCTCCGTTGGTGTGGTCACTGATGCCAGCAGACCTGTGGTGGGAGTTCAGTTGAGCCACAGCCGCTGAAGACCTGGCCCTACATTGCCTGACACTGGATGTGGGTCTAGCTGCACAGAAAAAAGATTCTGGCCTGTGGCAAAGAGGAAATCCCCTGGGAAGCATTAGCGATGGAAACCCAGTGCTCCAGGAAATGAGGGGTGCTTTGACAGCTATTGCCACTCCAGGGCTTAACTTGTATTTCTAACATCCAGTCACATGACCCTCATTGGCTCGTTAATCAGGAGAGGTGCCGATGGGCAAATCCTGACTCCCAGGCCCTGCCCTCCACAGCAGTTGAGGGCTGGCTCAGCCTGCCTGCAGTGTGACCAATGCCATTCTGTTGTGACTGGGTAGGACAGGGCGCTGGGGTACTGCATAGGGTCTGGCGCATCAGAGCTCATTCCCTGCTGGCTCTTCCTGGGCTGCCAGGGAAGGGAGCCACGGTGAATCTCTTGGCTGCTTTTGTGTGCACGCATGCATGGTGGAAACTCCCACTGCTGGAGCCCCTAGTAGTGGGCCACGTGAGGGAAGAATATTCCTCCTGCCCATTGTAACCATAGCCTGGTTACGGTCAGGTGCTGGGACACCATGGGGATGGGGGTAGTAATAGAATGAAGGTACCGTTCCAGCAAGACTTGTGAGCTTGTTTCACTTCAGGCACGTGACTGGTCCCACTGACCTCCGTGAGAATACTTGAAATGAGCTTAAAATGAGATTGCTAGATTGGGCTCCTAGATTGGTTTGAGGAGATGTACCCAAAACAGCAGGAACACCCCGTTAAGATTATGATTTTAGTTAGAAGGGGTAGTCCCCAGGTGCGTCAATGCTGAAATGTCTTTTGCTGATCACATTTGAGTGCAGTGTCAGAACTGCTGGCAAGAGTTGGGCACTGCAGGATCAGACAGATTTCCATAACCTAGTCTTTAACTCTTACTAAGCAGAGTGAGGCTTTCAAGTCTCACTCCTTGGAAGCATGTGAAGGCTAGAACCTGAGCTGCAACAAAGTATAACTTGTCTGTTCCCTGCAGTGTCCTGTGTGCGTAACACAGGGTCATGGAGGCATGGTTCACTTCAAATATTTGCTCCTACAGTTTAGTAAAACGGATCCTGGGCAGATAACCCAGGATCCCTTGTAACACCGTTCATACTTGGCTTCCCTTCTTTCCTCTCCCTGTTGGTCTTGCTGTCTCCCTTCCACCTCTGGCTCTGCTCTGTTTTAAGTTGGTTTAACCATTAGACTTGCTCTGTTGATCTGATCAAGGGATTATGGGGATTGGGTTGGATCCTGAGAGGTGCTGATCATTCAGCTCCTGTTTGAGTGCAAGGCCAGAAGGGACCACCCCGTCGTTTAGCCTGACCCCCTATAGATCAGCCACTAGCACCTGCGTGCACACAACCCAACCAGCCAAACTAGTCTCCTGTGAGCTGTAATACTTTGGTCTATGTGCAACAGGAAGAGATCGGAGGGACTAAGGTGCACCAGTGCAAATTGAGCTTGCTGAGCAGTTCACTGGGCTGGGCCCTAGGGTTGCTGGAGGCAGCTCCAAAGGCCTCATTATCTTAAGTGGAAAACTAGGACTAAAATCTGGGTAGGATGCCGCCGGGCAAAGGCAGAGAGCTGACTGCAAGGAGCCGAGGCCTTACTGAAAGGGGGAACACAGGATTGTTCATTCAGCTTGTCTGCATTCATAGAAAGATTTCTTTGGTTTCATGTTTTGGATTTAAACCACATCAGAGCCTCAGCACACCCGTTAACCACAATAGCGTGCGCTGGTTTCTCTGTTTTTGCTGCTGCCCTGGGACCACGCATGTCCATGCTGTGAATCCACCACTGAGCTTTGGAAAACCTCTTGGAACAAGACTCCACTCACTGGGATGGGGTGATGGGCTTGCTGGGGGATGGGCTGGAGGTGTCTGATGTACCTTCCTCCAAGGATGGTGGGGGCTCTTCTGAGATGGCACAGCCTGCCTCAGGCAGGACAGCCTCTGTAACCTCTGGCACAGAACATGATTCCACAATCCCTTCACTCCGGTGGATTCTATTACAACCCCTCCTGCCCACCCAACTTTTCTCTTGCATGTGATTTGTTGACTATATAGTTGTACGCATGGCAGGGGAGGGGGGAGTAGACAACCCAGATCCTCCACTGATGGAAATCTGCATAGCTCTGAAGTCAGTGGGGTTCTGATTTACACCACCCGTGGATCTGGTCCACAACAGCTTCCTTGTCAGTCTGCAGAGGCTTAAATGTGGGGTGAGACTCCTTCGTTCTGTTATCGGAGCCCTCAGACTTTGAAGTTTAAATGATGTGGGGTGTTTCAAAATCAGTGTCCAGTAATGAACGTGATATGCGCACATGCACTGGTGCAGTGATCCCCTTGTTCTGTAACCCTCAGCCCTTGTCACAAAGCTGTGCTATACAGCGGGGGCTTTAAAAGCCCAGCAGTCAGTTGTCTTGACTTATAACAACCCTTCCCCCCCTCCCTCCAAGCCAGCATCTCACCCCTGCTCAGGAGTAGAGGAGCACTTACATCATTTCAATCCACAGCCCTGAATCTTGCACAACAAGCTGCTCATCCCGTTCCGATAAATCCCCCCCAGCAGGTATACCCATGCAAACAAAGCCTCTCCTGTGGCATCCATAAAAACCACAGCCCTCTACTCCTAGCAGTAACCACGCAGGAAACAGTGAAGGTGTCTCAGATACTCCTGTTTATAAATCGGGGTCCTGCCCTGGTATGTGGGTTCCTGACCTCCTATTACAAGCCCCTCCCTGCTCTCCTTTTCCATAAGGAGCCTGCATAGAATACTGCTTGATGGGCTCTTTCCCCAAGCATGCATCCCCTCTCCAGATCAGAGATCAAAGCCTGTCACTGTTCCCTTTACAGTGTCCCAACCCTGTTCTGCTGGTCCCCGAGCAGCATCCCCTCTCCAGCTCAGGGGAGCTGGATGCTTTTTCCCCCTTTCCTGTGGTTTCCCTACATTACTCTGACTCTGGGCAAACAGATCTGCCCTAGGATTGCTTGGTTGGCCATGCCATTGGGTTTGTTTCCTGTACAGTCCTGCTTCGTTCACACTTTTCTTCCATGGGGTAAACAGGCAAAGCAATGTATGTGGACTGCAGGGCAATCATTGACTGCAGGTTGCTTGGCATCTTGCATCCTAGGTTGCTAGATATTCCAGGTGGGGGGATGCTTGCTGGATACCCATTCAGGGGCTTCTGGGTACCCCACCCGAAGGTTGCTTTTAGCCTATCTATACATTGTTGGGTCTAGTGTGAACACCTGAAGGTGTTCAAAGTCCCTATGCTACAAATCCAGACAGATGTGGAGAAGACAGCAATCTGTGCACCATGGCACAAGTTCCTGAGTGCACCTAGCACAGGCTGCTGCTGCTTTGTGGGATGGCTTGATTGGAGGAAGATCCAAGCTGAATCCCTGGATACAGACCAGGGACGTGAGGAAGGGATGGAACTCCAATTAAAGGCATTTTGGTGCATGGACTCCCCTGGCTCTTGCAGACCTGGAACTGCTGTGGAGGAGTTCAGACTGGCAATGCTGCCAAGTGTGATGGAAGCTGGTGGGCAGTTTCAGGGGAGTGATGTTCGTAGGCGTGGGAGAGTATGAAACAAGGGCATTATAAGAACCACGGTTCCCTGCAATGCTTTGGGTTACGGCTTGGTGAGGCAGGGCAGGGCTCTGTTGCTGTAGGAGATCCTGTTGGCTTGATTTGGGAGCTGCATCAGGAGCAGTCAGTCACTGAGCGACAGTTGTCTGCAAAGGAGGCAAATTGCCAGGGGAAAAAACAGGCCGATAGCAAATGGGTCCAATTCGGTCTTGCTCTGTGCTGGCAGCGGCCATGATATAATGGAACAGAGGCCATCTGATGTGCAAGTCGAGGGAGGCCAGGATCTGTGGCCATAGAACTCTGCCCTGGGAAGTCTTCCAGCCCCTGCTCCCTGCACCAGGTGTGGGAAGGTTTTGTGGTGGAGCTGGTGGCTCCATCACTGAATCCTGTAGCTGTTCCTTGGAGAAGGGCAGCATTATGGCCCTGCAGTAGTTTCACTGGTGAGTGGATTCCTTCTCCCTGCTCTGCCCTGGACCCCTGGGGTCTCCTCTTTGCCCAGCATGGCTTCTTGGATGATGCAATGGGTATAGGATTTTCCCCAGTGGTTGGGATGGAGAGTCACCAGTGTGCCCTGGAGATCACAAGTGCCATAAAGGAAACTTGCCTTGGCTGGATTCTAGGCTTGATCAGATTGGGGTTTCCATCGCATCCTGGAAATCGGAGCTGGAAGGAACCTCTGAGGGGCTTCTAACCCATCCCGCCTGGGGGCTAGCCCAGGATTGCTCCTTGCAGAATGCCCCTTGCTTTGTCCTGTCTAGTGCTAAAAGCTGTGCTGACCCACACCCTGTGCTTTGCCAGGAACTCCATGTGGATGCTGCTCATTTTTCAGCACCACGTTTTCGGGGTTGCTAGCTGAGCCCCACCCTCGCACCATAGAGAGGCCGCATGATCCAGTGGGTAGGGCACTGCACGGAGACCAGAGACTTAGATTCTAGTCCGCACTCTGCCAGGGACCTTCAAATCATTTAACTTCCCCTCCTTTCTGTCTTGCTGCTGTTGTGTATGTACAGTGCCTAGCACCGAGAGGCCTGGATCTCAGTTAGGGTCTCTGGTGCTACTACAACAGAAATAACCTGCAGGTTGTTGAACGCTCCCACACGGGAGTCTGGACTTGCTGTATTCCCAGTCTCGTGCTCTCTGCCTTCTTTGTTACCCATTCTATGCTATGGCGAGGGCCCTACCAAATGCATGGTCCATTTTGGTAAATTTCATGGTCATAGGATTTTAATCGTCTTAAATTTCATGGTTCAGATATTTAAATCTGAAATTTCACGGTGGTATAACTGGGGGTCCTGACCCAAAAAGGCTGGGGGGGGTGTCACAAGGTTATTGTAGGGGAGTCACAATATTTTCACTGTTACTTCTGCACTGCTGCTGGCGGCGGAGCTGCCCTCCGAGCTGGGTGCCCGCACAGCAGCCACCGCTCTCCAGCCATCCCGCTCTGAAGGCAGCGTAGAGGTAAGGGCGGCAGTCCTGCAACCCTCCCCTCCAACGGCCAGATTTCAGGCCGTGACACGTTTTTCACAGCTGTGAATTTGGTAGGGCGCTAGCTATGGCACATCATCAGACACCTTGAGCGAATGAATGCACACTCCTGAGACCACCCCCTGCTTATTGGTGCCACTGAAGAGCTGCCTGCTGGGGGATGATGGGGTGTGTTCTGGCATGGGGACTGTCCCCTTATTATTCTCTCTGGCCAGAGTCAGTCTCAGGCTTGTGCAATGTGTTTTACTTTGCATCCAAGGCCTGGCTGTGGGTAAAGACCTCGGGCTTAAGGACAGGACACAAAGCAAGTGCGCGCCTTGTCTCCATGGGGAGGTAGATGCTGGAAGACTAGCAGTGAGTTGCCCCAGTTTGGGGAGTGGACATTCCTGATGTGCATCAGTTACCCCACGAAGAGGAGACTAGCCCTAGGCCCATTAGGGCTTCTCCCCATGAAGAGGAGGGCAGAGGGTGAGCCCTGTCAATGTGTTAGCACTAGGTCCAAACCAACCCTTACTCATGCTCGGATCAGAGTCAAACTTTGCAGCTGCTCCCAGTGTCCGGAATGGGCTGAACAAAACACCTGGCGCTGAAGCCTTTTGGATTCCAGATCCGTGGCCAAACTGTGACTCAGCCCCTCTCTGCTTTGTTTCGCTTTAGAAATGCTCCCGCCGCAGCTGGGAATCCAGCGAGTTTGTCGTCTCCCTGCTTCTTTCCCCATTCACGCAGCATGGCCTGTCTTTCCCGCTCCGCGTCTGCCAGTGTGACTCAGCCAGGTGCTGAGAACATGTCCTTTCCCCTAGCGCTGTGCCCAGAGCACGGCACCCGGCCGTCTCTCCCTTTCAGTTCAGACAGTGCCTGGTGCTGCTCTAAGACACAGCGGAGTTTTGGGCGTGGGCGCGCTCTGAAGTCCTGTGGTTAAGCGGCAGAGTTCAACATGAAATGCAATGTGAACTCAGGATTTCCTTTTGAAGTTTGACACCAGGGATTTTCCCCCACCCACTGGGAGGACTGAAGACCAAAAAAAAATCCCCTTTAAACTGCTGGCAGCAGCATGTAAAGAGGCAAAAGTGGGGAGTGTATGTGTGGGGGGGAGAATGCCTCTTGTCTCTGCCTGGAAGAATGGCTCTGACTCATGAGCACATGAGCAGGTGAAAACCCTCGGCTTTCCTGGCCAGCCAGCCCTGAATGATCCCTCCCTCTTCAGGGGAGGAGGAGAAGGGCTTGTGGCGTCAGGATGAAAATTTGGAAGGAGAGTAGCTAGTAGCAGACTTTCTAACTCACTGAAGCTGCTCTGGGTGGTGATGGGCCCTGCACAAAACCCAGAGACCCCAACTTTGCAGTGGAGGGGAGTCAAAGGAGGTGGAAACCCAGATCTGGATTTTTGGCAGCCATCCTGTAGCTCTAATGTTTGGATCCAGGCTCCGCTCTCCCCCGAAAGTTGAGTAATCGGAGTTGGAATCTGGATCTGTGTTTTGCAGCTGGCCCAGGCTCTGTAACAAACCGAAAGGCTGGGGGTATCCCAAGTTGTGAAGTATGGGGTGGAAGGCTCCTGGATCCAGAGCCAAATAGGAATTGATGCCTTGAGCCCTTCTTGCTTCTGATCCTGCAGTCTGTCCTTGGGCTGGATTCTGATATCCCTACTCACCTGGGTAGAGCCTTGCTCCACAGGAAGCTCATCTGCAGTTAAGGGATCACTTGTGCAGGAAGGTGCTTTGCAATGTGAGGGAAGAGATCAGAATCTGGCCCTGGTTGATTGCACAGTGGCTTCTGACTAAGGTTTGCAGGATCAGGCCCCTTAAATGATAAAATCTCACTACTCCATCAAAGGAGAATGACCACAGAAGAATGCTCCAAGGGCCAGTCAAGAGGTGTGTATGGAACTCTGGTTTCTTTCCATATGGATATCATGGGAACGTTTCCAGTTCCCCTTTGCCTGGCTTGGTACTCGAAGGATATGCTTTCATTGTAACCACAGGTGACTGCAACTTGTGTAGACATACACAAGCAAGCTTTGGTACCAAAGCAGAGAAGCCGCAGCAGCACTGGCTGCGGCATGGGTGGTATGAATCTGCCTGGAACCCTGGATAATTACCCATGGGCTAGCCCATGCCCAAGCTCATGCCACCATGTCTTCATTCCTCCAGTAGCTGAGCTAGCTTGATCATGTGTACACAAGTTGCAGTCACACCTGATTGCAGTGTAGATACAACTGATGCAGTGCAGACATGTTGTGCTTTGAGCCCTCAAATAGAACTAGCTTGAAATCTCCTGTGTGTTTTTTTTGTTTGTTTGTTTTGTTTTTTTTTTGGCGGCAGGGGGGTATTTAATCTACCAAGGCTAGAAAATTCTGTGACTGCCCTGGAATTGCTAAATGAACCTGGTCTTGAGTATTGGGTTTGTTCCCTGTGTTGCACTGTTGCAGGGAGCATGAGCACAGCTCTAGGTGAGACCTGAACAGCTGCAAGGAAAGGACCATGGGATCCTAAACTCAGCCCCCAATTATCTTTAGCAGAGATGGGCCTAGACTGTGAACTGTGGATTTGAATACAGACTCCCCAAGTGTTTGCAATTGTCTGGATTGGGGGCTGCAAAGTCCAGGTCTGAATCTGACCCTGAAGCTGGGAGGATACAAATCTGCACATCTGTAGTTCTTAGCCGTTGCAGCATGCACCCTCTGTGGTCCTATGGCACAGGTTCTTCACATATGGCTGTATGGATTCCACTGTAGGGGCATATGTGCCTTGTGTCCAGAGTGTTTGAATAAGTCTGTTGAGGCCATACGTGCAGCCGGTGTCTCCTTGTGCTCCCATATGAGGGCCTAAGGGTGGGGTGGTGCAACTCTCCCTCAGTTTCCTCTTACTGCCCCTGGCAGCAAGCTGAACCTGGGGAGTGTTGGACATGCTAGTTCTTAGCTCTGGCTAATTCTTCTAGAGAACTTCAGGACTCTTCTGATTCTTTGGTATATGACTGCAGTCACCTCAATTGAGCTGTTTGGGTTGAGTATTGATGGTTAGCTCCCCCCCGCCCCCCGTACAATTACTTCACATGACAGACTCAAAACCTGTGGGCTTGAAGCCCTGTCCGTCCTGCAGTAGGCGAATTCCCCTGAAAGATGGACACAGCGGGTCTCTCGTTTTTTAGAGAATCGCAATATAGAAGCAGATACTTGGTATCCCCCTTGGTCTACACAAGGACGCGTGTGTTGAGACGTGAGGCTGAAGCTCAGTCTGCTGTTGTGATAGTGAAGTTTTCATCCAGACCCTGAAGAGATGAGCTCCAGAATCCTGCTAGCGGGCAGGCCAGCCACATTCAACCCCACTCCTACAACAAGTCATCACGTTTGAGGGACTGTTGGAAGCCACCTCTGCTGATTCTGCTGGTAAGACAGATTCCTTGGAATGGAAGAGATTTTCCATTTAGCAGTACAAAACAAGACCCATTGAGGCCCCAATATGGAAGATCCTTGACTATATGCTGCTCCTGACACATGCAGGACTATCATTTCACTCTTCCAAGGTTCACCATGAAGCAACGTTGGTGTGTTGTACTCTGACAACATCTGTACCGATTTTCTTATGTCCAATGGCATTGGAACTCCTCAAGAGCCTCCTTTATACTTATCCTCCGGTTAGAGACCTGGCTCCTAGGTGGAATCTTCATGTTCTCCTCCTAAAACATAGCCTCCCTCTGAATGACTGTGTACTCAGTACGCTACCTTGCCATCACTTCAGCACAAAGTTAGTGAGCTCCAATCCCTCACTATTGGACCGCCTTACATATCCTTTCCAGAGCCTCTAACAGGAGGTGTTGAGACCACACTCCATGTTTGTCTCTAAGATGGTCTCTCGTTCAGGTAGATTTCCATCAGTCACTTTGCCAGTCATCTTCTGTTCCTCCCTTGTCTCACATATTCAGGCAGAGTTCCTCTGGGCTGGCTCCCTAGGCAGCTTTTGAGGACCAGCGGGCACTGTCCAGGGGTTCTCTACTCAGTGTCACTCTCTGGATCCCTAGTTTTGAACCTTTGACCTCTACTCCTGCCCCTGTTCTTCAGTTGTCCCCCATATTCATTTGGATCCTGGGTCCAGTGGCTCCTCCAAGGCTGGGGGAGGAGCTTTTAGATGTGGGCAGGCTTGCACCGGCCCAGAATTCAATAAGGCCAGTCTTCTTCCAGAAGCTGCACTTGATGCCAGGAGGAAAAAAGCTGCATGCTTAATAGGACTGGGCCTTTCTGGCTTTCACCTCACTTCTTTGGCCGTTTCCAGCTAATTGAGAGGCCAAACTCCTCAAACTAAGTGGTGCTCAGTGTGTTTCTAACTGCTATTAGATGGCTGGCAAGCCTCTCCCTTTGAACATCACCATGCTTATTCCACCAGGGCATAGGCAGCATCTTCCGCCTGCTTCAGGAACGTTCCAATCCCAGACCTGAAAGGCTGCCATGTGGAGCAACCCCCTGACTTGTGTTAAGCCTTATCCCGTTGCCCTAATGGTGAGTTCGGGAGAGCAGTAAGGATTGTCCAACTGATGCAGCTGAAACGCCTCAATCCCACCATCCAGGGAGGACAGTGGTTGCTCTCACCAACAGTGAGAGCCACACTAATATATGTGCCAAGGGAGAAGAGAATGGTTACTTACCCTGCAGTAACTGTGGGCCTTCAAGGATGCTATCAGTATGGATCCCTGACTCTCCCTCTGTCTCTGGTCCTAGGAGTCTCTGGGAATGCTGGCTATGAATTGCAAGAGAACTGAGAGATGGTGGCAGCTGCCCCACCCTTGATCCTCATATGGACGCATGAGGAGGTACAGGACACATGCACAGTCCTGCTGGACCAGGGTATTAAACTCCAGTCTCTCCTGGATGGGACACATTGCACCTGCTGTGGGAGCCACATGGACGACAACATCTCAAACTCCGTTACCGTAAGATGAATAACTGTCCTGTCCCACATGGCACAGGACCCTGCTGCCTACATTGGGAGTTTACTTTGCAGGCAGGCTGCATTGCTACATGGTAAGCACAGAACTTCTGTGGATTCATGCCGGAGAGGGGAACTTTTTTGAGTGGCTAATACCACTGGGCATTTGATATACTTGAAAGGCTGTACAAATATGTAACTGGCACTGCTTGACTTGGGAAGACCGTCTGCATTGGCAGATGAGTCTAGGGCTAGACTGAGATGCAAGGAAGCTTTAAGGTTTGTAGCAGCTCTTGACAGAAATGAGTCTGATCCAAGCATCTCTACGCTCTCTTGTGAGGGGGTTTGTATCACAGCAAGTAGGTCATAGCTAGAACTAGAATGTGGGCATTGCTAGCTCCCTGCCCATGCTCTATCCACTAAACCAGGTGGGCAAATGTTTTGGCCCGAGGGCCACATCTGGGTAGGGAAATTGTATGGCGGGCCATGAGCGCTCACAAAATTGCGAGTTGTGGTGTGGGAGGGGGTGAGGGCTCTGGGATGGGGCCAGAAATGAGGAATTCAGGGTGTGGGAGGGGTCTCTGGGCTAGAGCAGGTGGTTGGGGTGTGGGGGAGGGGGAGGATGAGGGCTCTGGCTGGGGGTGTGGGCTCTTGGATGGGGCTGGGGATGAGGGATTGGGGGTGGAGGAGGGTGCTGCTGGTTGGGACTGAGCAGTTCAGAGGGCAGGAGGGAGGTCGGGGTGCAGGCTCTGGGCAGCACTTACCTCCAGCAGCTCCCAGAAGCAGCGCAATGTCCCTGCTCTGCCTCCTACACAGGGGCATAGCCAGGTGGCTCTGCGTGCTGCCCCATCCGCAGGCGCTGCCCCTGGAGCTCCCATTGGCTGCAGTTTCTGGCCAATGGGAGCTCAGGGGCAGCGTTTGGGGCGGGGGCAGAGTGTGGAGCCCCCGGCTGCTTCTATGCATAGGAGCTAGAGGGGGGACATGCTGCTGCTTCCGGGAGCCACGGTACACATGGAGCAGGGCAGGCCCCCAACCCTGCTCCTTGGCGGGAACTTGAGGACCAGCTTTAAGTCTGAAGGGCTGGATGTGGCCCCTGGGCCGTAGTTTGCCCACCCCTGCACTAGACGATGCTGCCTCTTATGCCAGGCCGGTCATGACAGCTCTGTCTGCGCTTTGTACTTTCAAGGGCATATGTAGCTTTGAGAAGAGTCTCCTTATCCCTTTGGGAACTTTACTCTTTCGTGCTATCTAAACAAAACCCCTTGAAGCTGGTTAACTAGACCCTCAGCTTCCCCCTACATAGCCTGTGTGCCTGTAAAGCTAGTTATCCACCGCCTACAGCAGGAGCCTTTGACAGAAGAGAGGCAGAGAAACAAGGTTCCACCAAGACTTCAACTCCCATCACTAGATTTACCAACAGTTGGGAGTTTTTTTTTAAGCTCACCTGTTGGGGGTGGGGGGGAAGGGGTGTAGAGGCCAAGAAATAGCCCCTTAGAGGACAGATGTGAAAGGTGTCTTCCCTGGACAGCTTCAGGAGGGTCCCCAAAGAACAGAGGCTGGGGAGTCACTCTGAGGAGGGGGCAGCTGCTTCTCTGCCCTGACCACTTTCCAAGCGGGAGGGATCAAGTCACTACCCACACCCTTGTGATGCAGGCTGGCTAAGCACCTCTCAGGGCTCTCCTGTAGACACCTTTAATGAAAGAACTCAGTTCTAAAAGCTAATCCTCTCAATTGGGGACTTGCCTGTTTTTGTTCTGCCTCCTCCTAAAAGAATTCTCTCCATGTATTGCAGCCATGAGTCCTATTTGAAAATAGTTCTGTTAGAATTAGCATTAAGTTTCCAGCAGGCAGATCTCCTGCTGCTGAGTGAGGTCATTTTTAGATGCAACTGGTACTGAAAATATAAGGGCTGCTTCTCTAAAGAAAAGGAGAGATCTGAAGGCAATAAGTACGAACGCAGGCTCACAAGTCCATGTGCAAGTGCACTTACTAGGGCAGCGTATGCAAAATAGCTAAATGCACAAGCAAATTGCCTTGTTCTTTATTGTATGTGCACCATTCTCTGGCTTGCATGTGCAGCTGGGATCGAATGTGCAAGCATTTGCATGCACACTTTTGTGCGCACATTTTTGCACACACTCTGCTTTCCTGCTTCAGTCCAGTTGGTGAAAGCAGAAGAAAAACTGACATTACCGTATCTGGAGTAGGTTTGCATTGCACTTTTGCTTTTGGTTTTTAAAGCATGGTTGTTACTTTGACCCCTGAACTCTAAGATGGTGCTGGGTAATTCATGCTTCCCATGACCATGTGTGTTTATGACTTTGAAATCTGATTTCCACCGGTTGTTCACGGACAGCGAATGCAAAAGGAGAGTGAACAGGGTAGAGCCAATGATCCAGCTCTAAGGAGGTGTAACTCACCCCTTTGCAGAGGACCAACATAGGGCTTGCTCTAGTGGGACTTAAATGGTGCATAGGCTAGGCGTATCCCTGAGGCTAAACTTCTCCCTGCATGAAAAATTGGGGCAAATGCCTCTGAATGAATTGTAGGGAATCAGATCTCTGGAATTTCACAGGTCTGGTGTTTCCAATGCAGCAGTGGGGCTGGTTATAACCCTAAATACTCAGCACTTAGGCTAGCTATTAGTTTATCTTCCTGGATAAAAGCATTTGGAATAAGACAAATGAACCATTAACAAGAATGATTAGGAAAACCTACATAATGAAGATGATTAATACTTTACCTTTCCATCCAAACTACAGTACAGCTGCAGTAATGCATGGATTGAGTTGTGTGGGCAAAGCATTCTGAGATTGGAAAGTGCTATATAAGTGCAAATGTTGCAGTATAACTATCTGATTGTAGGGGAGATTGAGACTGGCAGACTTGTCCTGTAAATTGAGAAAGTGACTGGCAACAGGATCTAATGCCTTAAGCTGGTGGGTGAAGGCGTTATTGACCACTGGAGGTCACTTTCTCAATAATACAGTACAATCTAACTTTATATTGTGGAGTATCTTTCATGCAAGCTGCTCTACTGCGTTAATGAAATACAAAGTGAAGATGAACATATAGCAGAGGGAGGGTGGGATAACATGTCTGCAGATGAGAATCAAAAAGAGGTGGAGTTGGAGAGATGCAGAGAGGCTGCTCTGGATAGAGCCTGTTGTAGGGAAGACTGCTTTTGTCCCCCAAGAGAGTGGGATTCTGAAGGGAAATATGATTTGTGGTAGATGGGGTGAGAAGCTTTCATATATAGACTTTGACAAGGCCACAGAGCTTTTAAAAACAAAACTGTTTGATCCGGCAATGAATGGGGAAGCCAGTGGGGCTGTTGAGGAAGTTAAAAACTGTACAAACAGGTGGGCAAGCAGGAGCTGGCTGGGAAACGAAAAGAAACTTATGGGGCTTGTTTTTAAAAAATGACTCCCATCCCTGGTTGTTCAGAGAGGTTCTAATGCACATTCTGGATTGCTGGCTGCAAAACTGCAGCTCAAAGTTGTTCGTTGGCTTTGAAAAGCATGAGGAACCACACCATGGACTGATAGGTACCCAAGCCCTCTGGATTGCTCCCAGTCTTCTCAGCCAATCTTAGGTTAAAGCAGTGACCCTCACTCCTCAGTGGTTCAGGAGCCAAATTAGCAATCGGCATTACCCAAAAGAGCCACAGTCGTGTGAATTCACTATTTCATTTACGAGAGTACTAGTCGCACTTTAAAAAATGTGACGGGAAATATTTAGGTTTTTGTATATTATTGCCACAGTAAATCAGTTAATAACATAGTACAAGTTAATAACTTAATTGGTTAATATAGTAAAAGCATCTTGATTGGTTAATAATGAAATCAGTGTTTTAATATCATGGGCTACAAAGCCAGAGGAAAAGCATTAAAGAGCCACTGGTGGCCCATGAACCGTGGTCTGAGTACCACTGCGTTAAAGGCTGTATTCCAGTCATAACCAGAACGTGGGCCCCTTCTAGAATAGGCTCCAACCTAGAACCAAAACTGCAGGGACAAGATTAAATCCAGAAGTCTTGCGCTTAGTTACTGGGAGCTCCCTAAGTCAAGGCACTGAGACCTGATGGCGTGGAACTCGCTGTCCACTGTTCATGTCTGTGGGATGGAAGAGGTATGTAGATGGAGGGGCTGGCTGTGGCTGTCCATGCAGAACTAAGGGCCTGATAGGCTTCCATTGTCTTCCCTGGGCTTTGGATCAGGCCCTAGATGGCCAGAATCCCTGTCCCTGCGTACATGGGGCAGGCTCACTGTAAAACCTGCAATATATTCTCTGGGTGGGGAAGGGAATGTTTCTTCCTTGGTGGTTCCAAATCCTGGTCAAGGGATTGGATGGGGGGCTGGCTCAGGGGACTGGAGGGGGAGGGGAACCCTGGCACATGTAGAGTTGATACATCACAAACCTCTGCGAATTTGGGGTTCAGACTGGAGGTTCTGGTTTTGGCTCACTGTTAATTTGATAGCATTTAGAAATCATGGGTTCTTTCAAGAAGGGAGATGCTCCCTGCTCCAAGGAGCTGAGTACAGGCATGGACAGACAGGTTGACAGAAGTTAGAGAAGCGAAAAATCAAATTAAGGGTTTGCCAATTCATCTATCACTTAAACTATTTTTAACAAATAACGCCTCCTCTCCCCCCTTCCCTGGCTAGGTTTTTGTTCACCACGGGTTTGTCTACCCAGCAACAAATCCCCCACAGCAGCGAGCCTTGGCGCTCGGGTCAAGGGACTTGGACTTGTGCTGCAGGGCTAAAAATAGCAGTGTCGATGTTTGGGCTTCAAGACCTGGTGGGTGGGAAGGGTCTCAAGGCTTGGGCTGCAGCCCAAACATTGACATGGTTTCTAGCCCTGCAGCCTGAGCCTGAGTCAGTTGACGCAAGCCCTGAGATTTGCTGCCGTGGGGTTTCTTTGTTGGGGAAATGTACCCCCAAATTCCAGCTCTGAAGCGAGTGGCAGTGTTTGGTTTAACTCTTTCGACCCCGTGGAAACGGTGTTCGTATTGGAAATGCTGATGGGCCCCAATGGGCTCCATAACTGTGTCTCGTGCCTATAATAAACCATTCCACACTGTGCATCCTAGTCAAGTCAAGTAGGGACAGTGAAAGTTTCAAACCACCTTTCTCTTCCAGCTGCCCAGGTCTCGTTAGGTGGAACTAATGGGGTTCCTGTTTTCTCTCCTCGTGCCCATTGATCCAGTGCTGGCAAAAATGGTGTGGTGGTGGGGGGAAGAGGGAGATTGGCTATCAAACATTGCTTGACATTTACTAAGACACACAGAAGGCGAGTGACTCACCATTCCCCTTGGGTTTGCAACCCACAGACTGCTGTTCATTTCACAGTCTACGTAGGCAGCCGAGTGGAGTAAATATGGACTTTTGCAAAATGGGGTCTCCCGTCTCCAAACTGGCAGCATGTTGCAGATCCCCACCCTTTAAATTCTGCTTTCTTTTGGGGGAGTTCCCGGTCCCAACCTCAAAGCTGGGGGCTGTGTGTTGGGGGGATGTCTCTCTGGCACTGGAGGCCTGAGAGGCTGAATGTGCACACAGCATCTGAAAAGAGCAAATTGCTCCCCCTCTGTCACATGCCAGCTCTGGGGATAAGATGCAAGAAGCCCCCTTCATCACCCACTGGGCTGCACCTCTATAGAGGCACTAGGAAAAGAGCTGTGGTGAATTAATACTGGACATTCACAAATTGGTGCCTTTAAACAATGGAGGCCCCAGGAAAGGGGGTTTTGGATCTGGACCTTGTAATGGCTGCCATTAAAACCATGGACGCTCTTGTTAGACGTGACTCTGGTTACTGTGGCAGTTGCCGCGCTCCTATTGTGAGTAGTGTGCAAATACTCATGGCCTCTAACAGGCAATGGTATAGATTGCAATGGCCACCCCTTTCCACAAAACACAATGGGCCCAGATCCTCTGGGTGCACATGGATTTTAATGCATTTCACTGATTTCACACTAGCTGAGGCTGGCCCAGTTGTACTTCTCAGTAATCTTCTGTATCCCTGGTGTGTTTAGGTCAAATTCTGAAGCCCTTGCTCAGAGGAGGTTTGCCTGGGTAAGGGCCTCTCTGGCTTTGCCCCCGTGCCTTGAATGAGAGTTTTGCCTCCTGAGTAGAGGCTTCAGGGCTTGGCCCTTTATAATTTGGGAATTCTGGATGTACAGACAATGGGATGTCGCTTTTCCTTAGCATTGTCAGTCTCCCTGTGTGAGCTCCTTGAGGGTGGGCTGGCTTCCTCCATGCTTGGCAAGTGGCTTGCACATTGGGGGGTACAAGTGAAATGCAAATCACAAGGATGTCCCGGGTTGCTGGCATGGTCTTGGGTTTGTGTGGTGACCTGGGCGTGCCCAGCTCTTGAGCTCCACTGAACTCAATGAGAGTAACTGTGCTGATCACACGCTAAAGGCCACCCTGGGCTTGCAGTGCTGTTGGATTGAGACCGGGGGGCTCCTCCCCTTAGGTACTTGTTGGGTATGGGAGAGTCTCCTCTCCCCTTTTCCACACTGAGAAACATCGCCCGGGAGCCCAGGACAGTGATCAGCACCTTATGTCGACAATTAGTTTTGCGCACTAGGTGCGGAATAATGTGTCTTGCTTTTCTCCCTGCTGAGCTCTCCTCAGCCCTTCCCCTGATGGAGCTGCCTTTTCCGTTTGCCGTCCTGCATGTGAGTGCTTGACAAGAGGATGGGCCTGAGCTGTGGCACTGGGGTCCTGATCCAAACATCACAGTTTGGATCTCTGCTCCGGTCTCTTGGTGCTTCTCTAATACCTTCCCACTGATCTCTCGCCGCTCTTTGTGAATGTGAATTAATTGTGCCTCGTCATGAGGCAGCATTGTCCCCATTTTATAGATTGGGGAGCAGGAACGGAGGCTCAGATATTTAGGGACTGGCCCGAGGTCACCTAATGAGCTGGGACTGGGAGCTAGAGTCCAGACTCCATGCTCTACCCCCTAGATGACTTGCCTTTCCTTTCCCTGGATCTAACGGGACGACTGACCGGAGGGATGGAGAGCGTGCATTAAGGCATGCTTCAGAGACTGGCCCCAACCCCACCCTTGGGCCCTGCACTGCCTTCAGTAGTGTTCCGCCAGGATTACGGGAGTGGTGTCTGACCCACTGTCTCTAGTGCTGCCTTCCTGGACGGTCATCCTTCCCCAATTTGTGCTCCCGATAATACAGGCCAGTCTTTGCCCTTGCTGAGCCTCCTTTCTGGGTGTTTTCCCCTGGAGCAGCTGTGTGGCTGCTTTAAGTTATGCTGCAGATGGTGTTCAGTTGCCTGGAGGGAAGGGAGCTCCTCCCACCCCCTGCAAGGCGCACAGGAAAACCCTTGCAGCTGAACAGGGGCTGTGGTGGTGACAGGCTGGCCTCGCCCAGAGTGATTGCGACAGCCGACCGGGAGCAGCCGGAGAACTGGCCAGCCTTGAGCAGTGTGGACTGTGAGCCCCCAGGAGCAGCACAAAAGGCAGCGTTAGGCAAAGGCTGCTACCCCTCAAAGTAATGGAGCTAGCTTCCCTTAAAAGCCATCTGCAGAAAAACCCTAACTCTTACACTACGGTGTGGTGGTCCAGCTGGGGGGGCCCTTCTGTAGAATGGCGCTTTACCCTCACGCTGGCTCTTTCTGAGGGCTGGGGACCTTTTTTCTCCCTGGGTTTTTTACCCTGGGATTTCTAGCCACGTCTTTACTGTGTTAACACCCATGTGAACTGGAGTGTAGACATACCAGATGTTTTCACTCCTGGCTAGGATCAAACACAACTAGGAGTAAATCATAAATCATAGGATAGAAGGGACCTTGAGAGGCCATCTAGTCCAGTCCCCTGCACTCATGGCTGTGTTGGGCCTGCACTGAAGTTTGCAGGGGTTAGTTAGAACATATTGGAAAATTCCAGGGGAAGAAAGGGGATTTGTCTCCCTCTTTTTTTTGTCTCTGGTGTTTGTGGACTCATTTTCCAGTCTTCCTCTTTCAGTTTCTTTCTCTCTCCCCTCACCCCCATTAATCTTTAGTTTCAGTCAGTTCTCTGGTGTGATCAAACACAGACATGGTACTCTTATTAACATGGGAAGTCTGAGACTCAGACATGTTTTAAGACCGAACGGTCCCCTTCCTGACCATAAGTACCCATCATGCATGAGTGTCCTTTTCCCACATGCCCTCTTGACTCCCTGATTTCTTCTGAATATATAGGCTTAAATCCTGCTCCTCTGAGCACCGAGCTGTGCATACTCCCAGAGAGCACCTGTTTTAAAGCCCATGAAAGCTCCTAGTCATTTTAGTGGGCTTTGGATCAGGCCCATAACGCACAAGACTGTACTGGGCAGCATGGTTCGCAAAGATGCTGATCTGTGCATGACACCCCCTATCAGTGTGCATTCGTCCCCTGGCTGGATCGAATGTATGCTGCAGACCTGGTAAGCATTATTCAGAAGCAGGAAGTGGTGAACTTTATTCCCACTCAGAGGAGTGACAAGGTGAACTCTAGCGTGTGTTGCTGTGGCCAGTCCTCCAATCAATGGCGGGAGTCCTCTGGCAGAAGAGATGCTGGGCTGTCTCCCTGTTCCTCCTTGCATTGGAGGGTGTGATCTATGCTGGACAGCAATGTCGGGGTCAGACTTACTGTGTTAGCCTGGCTCTCCCTTTGTGTGAGCCGATTCCTCTTGTGCCTTATTGACGGCCAGACAATTTGTAAGTTTGGGCTTGTCCACAGCGGTGAACTGATGCTGCCAAATCGAGGAAGGTTCAAACCTAGGGGAACAATCTGCATCGTTAGATTGTAAACTCCTGAGGGCAAGGAGCGTATCTGCAGTGCAAAGTAGAGTAATGCACAGGGTCTCTAAACCAACCTTCTCCAGTCTGATTCCACAGGGAAATCCCAGTGTGGGACTAAGCTACTCCGTCACTGGTGGAAATACAAAATCATGCTACTGAAGTCAGTGGCCTCTGAATTTATACCAGAAAGCTGACTTTTTTCCTCTCCTCCTTTTGGGGTTGTATTTATCACATTAGTTTACCTTACAGAAACTTAAGGGTCACCTGGGATTCAGGATATCCCTCTTCTGCCACAGGCTTTCTTGTGTGACCTTGGGCAAGTCACTGCTGTGTCTCACCTCAGTTCCCTATCTGTAAAATGGGGATACTTTTCTCCTACCTTTTTGTACACTTTCCTTACTAAGACTGTAAACTCTTCTAAGCAGGGGCTGTGTGGCTGTTTGTACAGAACCTAGAACAACGGGGTTCTGACTTCAGCTGTGAGTGCTACCGTACTAAAAATATTTGGAGGTGACCTGTTTGATATGATGCTTTGCAGCAGCTTCAAGAGGGAGAAGAAATTGGGCTATGGAGGGGAATCTCCTGCTTAAACCCAAGGGTTTCTCCTGTGGACTATTCTGTGTGGGGGTGCCTCCCATTGCAAAGCGGTCACCAGAGGTAGCCAGTGGGAGCCCAGAAGCTTTGGCTAATTACCTAAAGTGAGCAGAGCTTCAGGGAGGGAAATAGGTGTGACCTCTTCGAAAACTTCGCTCCAGAAGGAAAGTTGCTCATGAAAGTAAGTTCAGGAAAGGGCCAGCAAACACGAAAGCTTATGCTCAAATAAATTTGTTAGTCTCTTGTCTCTAAGGTGCCACAAGTACTCCTTTTCTTTATACCACTTCTGGCCTTCCATAGATTCCTCCAAATATCTCTGCTCAGTTTACGGAGCCAATCTAAGGTTTCTCCCTCCCCCCCTGCCCCCCAACTGCTGATTCTGCAGCTCAGCTTGGGATCTGCAAATCAAAAGCTGTTTGATTCCTGCTCATTCCATCCCTTGTAACCAGCAATAAAGACTCTGGAATTGTGGATTAACTGGCAGCTTGGTTGAAGCATAAAGCAGAACAAGTTCTACAAACCAAGTTGTCCTCTTGGTTATGCCAGGGGTGTACTGGTCCCTGCAGTGGGGTCAGCCTGGTGCATTGGAGAGGAGAATCTGGTCCTATCCTGTGGCTTGTTCTTCAGCAGCTGTAGTGAATGCGCGCCGGGGCTGGCTGTGAGGAGCCTTCAGTAACTGAAGCAGATGTGACTCTGAAGACGTGTAGGGAGCAAATATTTGAAGAACCATTTTTGTAAAGTCACTTTTCTGGCCATAAACCACACACCCAACCTCAGCTGGTGCAGTTGCTGTGAACTCAACTGTTTGCTATTCCTGCTGCGCTGAGATTCAGTGGGATTCGGCCAGACATGCTGGGCTTGTCTTCGTGGGTTTTTTCATTTTTGTTTTTTTGGAAACAGTATTTTGTTCTGTACCAGGGTGAAACAGGAAGTGATTGCTTTTAAATGAGGTGGTGAGATCCTCTCTACCTTCCCACAGCTCAATGGCTCTCACCTTCCTGCAATAGGTTTCTGGCTGTAAGATTACATTTTCCGGTCCCCACCTCCCTGATCCCCTTAGAGTGGACAGAAGCTGGCCAGAAATGGCTGAATTGCCCTTGCATTGGGGGAAAGCTTTGCTGGTGTAGGCACCTCCTTGTGCTTGCTTCCAAATCCCTGGTGTAAGATGTCGTGAGAAGGTCTGGGTGTGACCCAATGGAGCTCTGCTAGGTCAATCTATCACTGGCCTAAGGTTATTTCGGGACACTTGATCAGTGGCATAAACTAGATTTATTCCTCAGCAGCTATAACTAATGCTGAGGCTGGAGGTGCAAGATCAAGGAGTTACAACTGTCTCCCTGGTGCCTCTCCCATTCCCTGCATACAAGCAGAACTTGAAAACCCAGCTTGGGGTCTGTAGCCCGTCAATGTCCTGCATGTTCTCCTTGGTGATGTTCTGAATGAAGCCTCTTGAGAAGCAAGGGCTGGGATAGGAAGGAGGCCTGTCAAAGGCACAGTCTCTTCAGATGCTGCGGAGAAACACTTCAGAGAAAGGTCTTGTGGCTGAGGCATCTGGGTTCAATTCCCACCCCTGCCACAGATGCCCTGTGGGACCTGGTGCAAATCACTTAAGGCCAGAGTTTCACAAGGGCTCATCAGCCAGCAGCTGCCACTGAAAATCCACTGTACCTGACCACGGCTAAAATGAAGCTGCCTGGTAAGTGCTGTCCGCTAAGCCTTAAACTGTGAAGGGGCAGAGAAGAGACCGTCAAACCAGTATCACTTTTCCAATTATGCAGGGGCAGGCTTACCGGTGGGTGACCACCCAGATTGCCATGGCCAAGAGGCAAGGAGCAGGGCAGGCCTGAGGGGTGAGGCCATGGAAGGGAGCTGAGGAGAATGTTGTGGGAGGCAGCGGGGCTCGAGGGTGCTGGGGGAGGCAGCAGGGGCCAAGGTCACCAAAAGAAAAGCTTGCCTAGGGTGCCATTTTCCCATCCCTGCAACTATAGATTGACTTGTGGGGTGTACAAGAGGCAGGATTGACCAGTGGTTAGGACACTAGCCTGGGATATGGGAGACCTGGGTCCACCATAAATTTCCTATGACCTTAGGCATGTCACGTAGCCTGTCTGTGCCTCCGTCCCTTGTCTGTAAATGGGGATACTTCCTTACTCCACAGGCATGTTGTGAGGGTAAATAAAGCCGTGAAGTGCTTTGAGATCTACTGATGAAAAGCCCCTGTATAGGAAATACAGGGCTTCCATTTACAGGTGACATGGAAAGCACATGATAAAAACATCAGATGCTAAAACAGCTATGTCCCTTCAGGATGTGGCCTGGATTCTGGCACTCTGCAAGGAAGATCTCACTACTTGGTTGACTTTTTTGGGGTCATTGTCCAATTGGTAACCTTTTCTCTGAAGTGTTATTGGACTGAGTTCTGTGCAGAACTCCCTGTGAAGTCGCTGAGGGTTTGGCAAAAAGAAAATGGCCCAGAACTGAGCCCCAGATCTGAGACTTTTTGGACTGTGCTGTGCAGGGATTCTGTGACGTGGGCAAACATCCACTGGAACTTGGGTCATCCCATCTGAAACTTTCACTTGTGATTGAATTAAAAGTAGTACCTAGGCTTCCGGGTGTCGCTCTTACTCTGTGCATCTGATCTGAAGAGGATTCCCTAATGTTGGTGCATGGAAACATTTTCAGTTCTTTTCAAAATAGTTGAGTAACTTAATTTGAAAGTCAAGCCCACAAAATAAGCTTGTAATCTAACTTCTCATTTTGAGATAAAACCTATCTTACATCAGAAATATTTCCCCCACTTTCTTCACCCAAGTCCTGGACAAACCCCCTTGATGCCTTCCCATGCATTTGGTAAGGGGGTAATTATGAGGGCAAGATGCTTGATCATTTTTGCTAACTGCAAGGATCAAAGCTTTTCCTAGGGAGAAAGCAGCATCTTGTGAACATCAGAATGCTGGAGTGTTGATTTCATGCTGTTGCTGCAGCAGTCTGTAGCTCACGAAAGCTCATGCTCAAATAAATTGGTTAGTCTCTAAGGTGCCACAAGTACTCCTTTTCTTTTTGCGAATACAGACTAACACGGCTGTTCCTCTGAATACAATCACCACTGTAAGTCTCCTAGTGGAAGGATGTCTGTATGGTGCTGTAGTAATGCACGCAGCTTAAAATCGAATCCATTGAAACTGTATTGTAAAGCAAAACATGGAACTAGTGAGGTGGAGAGGAGAGAGAGGTAGGGGGTATTTGGGTAAAGTACAGACCTGGGAGTGAGGAGATCTGGGTTCTATTTCCACTTCTGCTACTTGACACACTGTGCAACCTTGGAGCAAGTCACTCCAAGTAGTTTGATAAGGGACTTAGTAAAAATAGTATCAGGAGGGTAGAGTGAGTGGGTTGCATCTTTATTGTGTCTCATTGACTTTCCGTATCCAATGTGCTCAGTTTGCAAATGTGTGTTTAAAAAAAAAAAATCCTGGTAATTGGCAGCCCTGCAAAATCAAATTAAAATTTGAGTGGCAAAGTGAAGTGGGTGCTTCTTCGCATGTGCATAGCTGCTAGCAATAAGGGTTTTACAGGCCAGACTAGGCCTTTGGTTACAGCTGTGGAACTGCAACACCTGCAGTCTATTCCCTTAGTGATGCCTGTGCTACCCCCTTGCTGTCAGTGGGTTTAGACGGGTGAACTTGACTGGTGCTTAGTAAACAATTCTGCCATGGATGGAATAGAGTCCAGCTCCCTGTCCCTTAGCTGCATTGGCTGTGGAGAGCCAAGCGGAGTAAAAGCAAGCAACACATTTTGTCACTAGAGTCAAGCTCTGCTTCTGAATACACAGAAGGAGCAGATGTCTTGAGTCCAAGAGCCAGATTGCTACTCTCACTTAGTGGTTTTATTCTGGATAACTCCATTGACTTCAGGGTAGTTATTCCTGATTTACATTACAGTAAAATCATAATTGGGCCCAGAAAGTTTTTAGAATCAATCCACGTAGAATCTCCCTGGGCCTCCATTTTTTTCCCCTTCTGTAAAAGGCTGCTAAAATGATCAGGGAGGGTTGAGAGTGTAACTATGTAATGACTAAAGTCTTTTGAGCTCCTTGGATGGAAGTGGCTATAGAAGTACAATATTTTTAATGTGCATCCTCATGGTGAGTATGAAGCAAAAGTGTTACCAAAATTGAACTTTTTGTTGCCAAATTTGAAAAAGCATATTGGTATTTTGCATTTATAAAAAACCAGTGTGCTCTCTAAGTATCTAATGATGGCCTTGCTTGCTAAAGCTGATGGTGAAGATTGGACAGCTCAACCGCTTATACAGAAGGAGAGCTTGGTTCATTGCCCATAGAAATCAGTGGAATGACTCCCATTGACTGCAGTGGGCCTTTAATCAGGCGCTGCAAAAATCAAATATCTTGATGGTCTGACATGGATGTCAGTCACTGAGCAGGGGATGCTGAGAGTTTGCATGATCTTAGGTGTAGAGTAGATTCAGGGCATGTGTATTATGGAAATGGCATGCCCATAACATCTGAACAAACCACAAAGCAGCATATCCTCTTGTGGAAATCAAGGCAGGATGGCTTCAAGGGAAGTCTCCATTAGTTGCCCTGGAGTTTGTATAGACACCTCCACCTATGTAGTATCTGTCCCGTCAGTGCTTCGAAACAAGATGGCTGCCTCTGGGTCCTAATGGAGAAGTTGTGAATGTTTTGACAGCAGCAACCTGACTGGGCTGACGGCTGAGAAACAAGTTAACTGGGTACTAGTATTTGAAGTCCTAACTGCTAAGGATGGAGAAGAATTAGTTTGAAATGTTACAAAAGGCTAAAAGTAGAAGTAACTGTACGTGTGAAGCTGATTGGGAAGAATTTCCCAGTGGTGAGATCTGTTGGACTCAAGAGTAGTTTCCCAAGGGAATTGTGCGAAGTCCCTGGGTTTGAGATGTTTAATGCTAGGCTGAATGGAACACTGGAGAATGTACTTTAGGGAATAACTCTGCATTGGCCAGGAGGCTAGAGATGGACTACATGCTGTAAAGGTCTTCCCCATCTAACTTCTGTGTTTCTGTCACAGGTGAACAAATTTATCCCCCTCCCCTGCCCCAAAAAAGCTGAAATCTGCCTGGAAATGAACAGAGAAGATACTATGGTTAGAGAATACAGAAATTCCCAGAGGCTGCCATCAAGAAATTCACCAGTACTATAGACCGAATGAAATATTACAAAATGATAGTGGTTGAAAGGCTATAATCCTGGGCATTCCCTTTTGGGTTGAGTGGATTTATTTTTCTGAATACTATTGTGGCGTTACCAGATCAGAACATGAACACAAGGGCTCTCCAGCCATCCGATTTCTACAAGGGTCCCAATGGGAAGATCCAATCTGAAGAATGGACTGGCCATCTGTATATAGCATCAGCTGCAGACTTCAGGGAAGAAGTGGTGTCATCCTGCTTTATTAGCAGAAAGCTCCCTTTTTGGTAGACCTTCACCTGACACTGACTTGCAGAAGAAGGGGCTAGCCAAAACAGACTTTTCAGGAAGAGAACATTGCTGCTGCCCTAATGTATCCAGCAATGCTTGGGCGAACCTACTGAAATAGGTTCCTGGCAAAACTCTTGAAGTCAATGGGACCAGGATTTGTTGTCAGGTTGATTGTCTGTTAGGAACTAAGCTGATACAGATGTCCCTTTGGGTGGTGGTGGGAATAGTCACTTAGGTGACAGTTAGTAGACTCCGCTGTGAAGCTGAGGGAATTTCCTGGAGAGCAGAGTTTCCCAATCTGGAGTCCATGGAGCCCCTCCAGATGGTCTGCATAAAATGGCAAAGCAACTCTTGGTTTGCAAGCAGCGGCACTTTCTGCCAATTGTCACCCAGTCCAGGATTTCTCAGCAGTGCCAATGTCTCTTTCTAATCCATTTAATATAAAAAAATAAAACACCTCTATCTTGCATGGTGTCTTCATGCCTCTGTTGCTGGTTCCTTTCGTGCAAAATCATCAGTGGGCAAACTCACAAACACCAAAATTCAAGAGGGAGAAATAAATAAAGGATAGAACAAACTGCAAAGTGACAGAGGAGGGCTGCAGACAACTGAGGGGGATGTGGTACTAACAGATGGAAAATCCTACCTCCAGAGACAGGAAACCAACCACACAGACACACATGGGAGGATGTCACCAAACAGCCCCACCCATTGCACTGAGAAGTTCATTTCAGTCTTGTCTAGTAGTATCCTGATGTGACTGTCATGTATCCAGCAATCTGTCAGGGAGGTGTGAAATCTGGAACGAGAGGCTGGGGAAGGAGTGGTCAACAAAAGCATCTGTCTTCTGAGTAATTATACTGAGCTCTCTTCATTTGTAGTGTAACCCACATGTAGGTTGTGAGGTATTTCATGGTGGTGGGTAAGTGTCATTATCCCTGTTTCAAAGATGGGGGAGAAATGAAGGTTGAGTGAAAAGTCACATAGCGAGCCAGTGAAAAGCTGGGGGAAGAGGTCAGTCTTCTGGCTCACAGTTCTGTGTGGGGTCCACAGAGTGAGTGAGTGTAATTTTTTTCTTTTTAGAACTACTGTAGTGATCCGACTAGTGGATGAGTAGCTGTCAATACAGCCCTTTATTCTGGATTAAATTCACTTTTAAAATCCACATTGGGTACCAAAGCTGTTTTAGTATAGACAAGCCCTTAAACAGAAGGCGTTGCTGCTTAATTATATTGGTAAGTTAAGCAGCAAACTCCCTAATGTGGACACAGTTCTATTACAGTAGGAAAGTGCTTATCCTCATACAGGAAGGGGAATAAACCATACAGATACAGCACATGTTAGACCAGAATAACTGCACTGGTAAACCATCCCCCTAACTGACCTATACTAGTATAATTTTGCTAGTGTAGACTAGGCCTTGGTAACCACTTATGCACTGCACACTTGTTACTGTAGGTACTGATTGTTATCATTTGCTAGTAACTGAAACTTGTTATAAACAAACTTAGATCCTCCCACCTGGCCACGCCAATGTGTTAAATGTTTTACCATTCTTCCTGGTGGATTTCTTGCCTGGTCGTGAATGACACATCTTGCTTTTTAAAGGAAATTTGGACACTTCTGTCTCGAATTTTTTATGTGAAACTTGCATAGTATGAGAGCAAGGTCTCTGGCAAGTGATGGGTTTTTCAACCCTTACCTGTAAGTTTTGTCTCAGGGATGTCTCCAGTGACTGGTCTTCGATAAGTAGCTATGTAAAAAAGACGCCCAATTCTCTCTTGAAAATCTATCTACTTTATTTAGGTGCTTAAATGTGGGCCAGGCTGCAGGTGCAGAGCCCTCCTGAGAATTCCAGCCTGCGTGGCCAGACTTTCGAAAACTCCGCATGCTGAATGCTGAGCTGTAGAAAACTTGGCTCTTGTTTAGGTGGCTAAATGGGGACTGATTCCTTCTGAAAATCTGCCTATCACGAACAGTGTCCCAGCTGACACAGGCATGTCCCTGCAGCTTTCCTCAGCAGTTCTCAGACAGCCCACGCACTGTGCACATATCTACATTGCTGATCTCTGGTCAGTTGGTTCTCTTGGCTTGGCTGAGCTAGCTGGCCTCCAGTTTGAAAGAGCTGCAGTCTTTGGAGATGTGATTGTTGCTCTGGTTTGGTGCAAATGGGGGATCCTAGAGATCGGGGACAAAAGTGACGGGAGACTACAGCTAAAAAAAGCTTCTAAAACTTGGCTGGTTTTCTCACCCCGCCCCCATGCTCTCCCAAAAAATCTGAGGAAAGCAATGAGTGAGGAAGATAATCTGTGCCATGGCCCTTGCTCTGAGTAGGCTCCCAGCTCCAGCCTTGAGCATGAGAAACAACCCAGCTTCTGCCTCAGCATTACAGTCCTCATGCACTCTGACCTCGTTGCTGGGTTCCCAGTCACAGCCCCATGGACTCGCCACCCCCATGACTTGACACAGCAGCCTCTGGTTTGCTGTCAGCCCCTGGACCCTGCCGGATGTGGGGCAGCCATGTACGCTGCAGCTGAGCTCCCAGCCTGGAACAATGGAGCCATTGAAGGCTGGAGCCAAGGGTTAGACTCTGACTGCCCGGGCTGTGGGCTGCGGATGAGAACAGCTGAAGCCTGCTTGTTCTGTCCTGACCAAATTACAGCCCAAAATAGGAGCCTGGTGGAGATTCTCGGGCTGGGCTGCTTCAGCTGAAGGCCTGGTCTTGTTTGTTTGCTGGTTTTTTTTTCCAGAGTATTTATGGATCTAAGGTGGGGCGGGGGACTGAGCTGTTGCGTGTATTCTTTTAATGTTAAAGCGCACTGCTTATTTTTTTCTCTAACTAGGAGGCTGACGCTTCTCTGGGAACTCTCTGCCCATGCTCCGGGCCCATGAAGGCCTGTGAGGGAGTGTGCCCAGCAATGTCTGCTCGCCTTCCAGGGCTGGGGACAGAATTGCCTCTACATCTGAGCTGCAGATGGGCACCCTATGGGGGAGAGCGGAACTGGGCAAGGCTGCTGTGGAGGGAGGTCCTACAAGGAGAGGTTAATCTGGGAGTGTTTATGCTTCATCACTTCTGTCCCATTGGTTGAGATGCACCATTTATATTTGGTGTCTGCTACATTTGGTAGCATGAACAACTCAGGAGTCTGTCTTGCCACTCAACCTGGCTAACAAGCAAGCCTCAAACCACCCTGGGTACCTCTGTGTTCCCCCCTTCCCTTGTGCTCATTCCTTCTGTGTAAAGGGACTTGTCCAGTGGATGGGGGATTAGACTGTGACTTGGGAGACCTGGCTTCATTTCTTGCCTCTGCAACTAACCTACTATGTAGCCTTGTCCAAGTCACTTAATCTCTTTGTGCCTCTTTCCCCTCCAACCTGTTCTGTCTTGCCTGTCTAGATTGTTTTGGGGGCAGGGACTCTCTACAATGGTTTGTACTGTCTAGTGTAGTGAGAGCCCAATTTCTATTTGGGGCTGTGGGGGCAGGCGTCTAGCTGCTACTCTGATACAAAGACCAGGCAGTGAGCCACAAGAGACCCCAGATCTCCTGAGTCCCAGTGCTGTGCTGTGCCGTGCCGGAACCACAGAACCAAGTTCAGGGATTCTGCTATTCTCTCCCCTTCCTAAGGGGATATGGAGACTGTATGTTTTGGATCACCCTCTGGTAGAACATTATCCAGGGTAACTCTTCTTTCAACCCTCCCTCAGGGTTCCTAATCTCACACTAAAAGTGAAAGATTTTTAAGATCAGATATAAGATGCTGATGGGGCAGCTTCCCATGCTTTTCTCTTTGAATGCCTTTAAAAATTAATTGAGGAAAACATGTGGCTAGCAACTGTTCCTTGGTGCATGTGACACCAGGCTCCAGCAGTTCCTGTGCCCCGTAGCAAGCCTGAAGCTGGTGCCTGCATATGGCTGACCTGATCCCAGTTGTGCCCTTTGGCCTGATTGCAGGCTGTGTGCTGGCTGTGCCTGTCGGCAGGTAGGTTTGATGGCTTTTATGCCCAGGGGCCGGGTTGATGCCATCTCTAGCCTTTATTTTTTTCAGCATGTCTAACGGGTTCCAGGCTTGGAGAGTGTGTGTTTGGGTCTTTTGGGCAGCTCTTTGTGCACCTGTAACTCACCTATGTGTGTGTGTAACCCATCTAATGGCTGATACACAGGAAAGGATAAGAGTCTACTACAGCTATTGGAACATAGCATCGCTCCAGTGGCAGATGCTGGTGGTTTTTAGAGCTGAAAGTCCTGCGTTCAAACCCAGTGATGACCCAAGCAGAGAAGGGGGATTAGTTATCGATTGTATAGGGGAAAGCCCTCTGCCTTTGTCCCTTCTGTTGCTCTCCTGTCTAACAGTTACACAACTTTTTTGGTGGGTTAACAGGATGTTAACCTGTGTCTTGAAGTGTTGGTCTGCTTTGCAGTTGCAATATCTATTGTATCTGACCACGTTTAGTTTATTCTGGGGATATGTGGTGACACCTTATGAAAAGTGCCATTGGAAATCTGATGAGGGTGTTGGGTGTGTTTAATTTACCTGTGTTAACTAGGTGTTTATAACGAATCTTTGCACAGCTCCTGGAGCTCATTGGTGAGCTGGACACTTGATAAATCTAGGCTTGGATTTTCAAAGGATATTGGGAACCCAATTTCTTTCGAAGTTCAATGACTTGGGTACCCAACTCTCCATGGCTTTGAAAAATCTCATCCCTAGATAACATGGGGAATGGGATTGGCAGGGAAACTCCTTCACTGTGGTGGGGGAAGTGAATAGTGAAGGCTGGTGCAGGGATATCTGCTGCCCTAGGACCAGGTGCTTATAACTGAAAGGACACCGGAAGTCTGAGCAATGTCTTTCGTAGCATCTTCTGTACTGGAGCTACCTGAAAGGAGAGGCAAGAAAGAGTGATGCTGGGTGGGCCATACTGCAGCTTGGCTAAGCCGTGGGAGATGCCTCCTGGAAAATGGAGAGGAGTGCCCTGTCGTCTCTCAAACTGTCATCTCAGGCCTCTTCAACAGCCTCCATTAACATCTACTCTGGGTGTCTGAAAAGGGACCTCGATTATCACTTCAAAAGGTTTTCTCTCCCCCCACCCCACTCTCCTGCTGGTAATAGCTCATCTTAAGTGATCACTCTCCTTACAATGTATATTTTTTTCATGGTCTGTGTGTATATATAAAATCTCCTCACTGTACTTTCCGCTTTATGCCTCCGACGAAGTGAGCTGTAGCTCACGAAAGCTTATGCTCAAATGGTTAGTCTCTAAGGTGCCACAAGTCCTCCTTTTCTTTTTTTGAAAAGGGACTGAGATCTGTCTCCATCAGAACTTGATGGCCTCCCTCAGGGCTGCTGTGCTGTGAAGATGAGTGAACAGGGGCAAAGTGTAGGAAAGTTTTGGTTACTGGCAGTAAAAGGAACGTGTAGCTGTTTGATTTGATTTGAGACTCAGGAAGGCACAAGCATTAGCTGTGGAGCCTCAGGATAAGGGGCCTGTTAGCTCCTAGGGATGACGTTAATCTACCAATTAACATATCCCACACCTCATTCCCCATGTGTCATTCTGATCACTGACTCAGGACTCCTGTGATGCTTTCAATACTCCCATTTCCGCACATGGGCCAGTGTTTTCACAGCTGGGTGACTACAGTTAGGCCCCTAAATCCTTATTTAGAGTAGCTAGTTACAATCAAAGTGGCGGATTTTTGAAGACACTGAACATCTGTAAAAAGAAAAGGAGTACTTGTGGCACCTTAGAGACTAACCAATTTATTTGAGCATGAGCTTTCGTGGGCTACAGCTCACTTCATCAGATGCATACCGTGGAAACTGCAGCAGACTTTATATATACACAGAGAATATGAAACAATACCTCCTCCCACCCCACTGTCCTCATCAGATGCATACCGTGGAAACTGCAGCAGACTTTATATATACACAGAGAATATGAAACAATACCTCCTCCCACCCCACTGTCCTGCTGCAGGACAGTGGGGTGGGAGGAGGTATTGTTTCATATTCTCTGTGTATATATAAAGTCTGCTGCAGTTTCCACGGTATGCATCTGATGAAGTGAGCTGTAGCTCACGAAAGCTCATGCTCAAATAAATTGGTTAGTCTCTAAGGTGCCACAAGTACTCCTTTTCTTTTTGCGAATACAGACTAACACGGCTGTTCCTCTGAAACCTGAACATCTGTAGTTCCCTTTGACTCTGAAAATCACACCTGTGACATTAAGTGCCTACGCAAGGCTTTAGGAACCTAACTTTGGATCTCAAGTTTGGAAACTTTGGCCTGAATCTGATTCTGACCAAACTTTTGCAGGTGTAAATCAGGTGCAATACCACTGATAGCACTAGCGTACAACTGTGAGCTCTGGTTTGGCCCACTAACTGCACTGGCTCACATTTTGCACTCAGATCTGTGTGTGCAGCTCCTAGTGAAATCTGTGTAAAATCTCCCAAGCACATCCAAGGATAAGATTTGTCCTGTTCTGTTCACATACTGCAAAAGAACCAAAGGGTTAATGCCTGACTTCTTTGGGACTACAAGAGCCATGGGTCCCCTTCGCTTCCACAGATAAAGTGCAAAGTAGAGCAAGACAAAGCCTTGCAACAGAATCCTTCCAGTATCCCCACAGATCTCCTTGTGTGCTGCAAAATGCACTGTTGCAGCTGGCTAGCAAGGAACCAGTTTGGAAAAGAAGTGCCTGATGTAACATGCAGCTCCAGATTAAAGGGTTTGTGTGTGCTGGAGTTGGGTAAAACGTTTCGATTTGCCCCTTCCCCACCTTCTAGTTGTAGTTTTCTGGTCTGTTTGGAGCTGCTCCTACCTTTCTGGGTGTCTTAGTGTTCTATCCCCGCCCCCCTGTTGTGGCTGAGCACTCTGATTGGCTGGTGTTTCTATGGTTACCGCAGCTCCTGGGGGCCCAGGAAGAGCAGTTGGATGGTGGAGCTGGCAGCATCAGCAGCCTGACACATGTCCCTCTGGATCGTCCAGGAGGAACTTGACTGTGTGTGTGTCAGAGCAGGAGACAAAGAAAGGAGGAGAGTGAGAGAGAGCACGAGAAGGCAAACCTAGTGTGTACTGGGTACCAGGGTTGCCCCCAACAGGTTATCCTCTGAACAGGCTTTTACCAAAAAAAAAAAGAATTTTTGTCTAATGCTGGGCTAACCGAGACATCTGACAGGCTTCGTTCCTGCTGCAACCGAGACCCAAACAAACCGAGCCTTAAATATTACACAAGTCTGACTATTCCTGAGCCAGTCTGGTTTGTCCAGCTGCTTCTGCTCCAGCTCTCCTTCTCTGGGGTTCTTTGCTCTTCAGGGAGTGTTCATCTTAATGTGATTTCAAGCATCTTTTTATTTAAAAAAAAAACCTAGAAGTGCGGATGATACTTAGCAATTTTCTAGTGTATGATCAGCCCCATTTGTAAGCAGGTCTCAGTCTAGCCTCTGACTTCACTGGCAGTTTTGCACCCGTGACTAATTTTGCAGATGTTTGCCCTTGCAATTTGTTGCAGGTGCAAGTGACAGGATCGAGCTGTCTAGATCTGCATGATTTGCAGGTGCTGTTGCCTGGTTAATGGTAAATCCTGTTACTTGCATCCTGAGTTAATTGTGGCCCACCAGGATATGGGTGTAACAAATAGTGTTTGCAAAATTAGAGGCAGCCTTTTGAAATTGAGACTTTTTTTTTTTAAAAAGCCCTTTGCAAGTTGTAGCTCATTAGTCTTCCCCAAACCCCGTGAGACAGGGAGGTGCCTGTGGTGGTGGGCTCTCCAGAAGTGCGAGCACAGTAATAAGCATCTTCATGCTTGTTTTTGTGGATGGGGGAGTAATGTGGGGATCTCACAGGAATGGGGGTGGAAGTGGCTGGCCTAAGGGCCTTGACTCTCACCGGCTCAGGTACCATAGAGGGAGCAGAAACCTCCATCTTCCCAGGTGAAGAGAACCCTTGGCATAGGGAGTCCCCAGCAGGTGGAGGTGTCAGGGATGTGGTGCCCAGGGGCTGTCGCTATGTCTGCCTTGGAGAAGAAAGAATACAGCTGCTTGGCTAGACACAGGTAAAGGGACTTCTAGCCAGCATTGCAATCTGAGAAGCAATGAATCCCAATAGCATTAGGAGGCTGGGTACTATTACTCTCCCATATACCTGTTGAAGAAACCTCAGCACTTACTAACAGGCCGCACAGGAGGGCCAGCAAGACTATATCGTTCTCCTGAGCTGAGTTTGAAAGTTCCCCAGCATACACTGGCCCTGGGTTGTGTAGTGCTCTGGGCCTGGTGCGGTACTGCATCGCTCGAGGGGAGCGGGATTGCACCTCTGGAGGCAGGCAAGGTCCATCCCCACACACACCCACCCCCAGTGCAGCTGGGTGTCCTGGTGTCCCTTAAGGTGACCAGCATGCTCGGCCCCTGTGCCTGGCCAGCTCTGTGGAACACTGGCTATGTCTAGAGGGATAAAAACCCAAGGGTGGCCCAGGTCAGCTGACGGGGGGGGGCTCATAGGGCTTGCGCTCCAGGGCTGAAAAATCTGTGCAGACATTCAGGCTCAGGCTGGGACCCTGCGAGGGAGGAGGGTCCCAGAGCCTGGGCTCCAGCCCGAGCCTGAGCGTCGACAGTGATTTTTCCTAAGCTCCACAAACCTGAGTCTGCTGACCTAGGCTGTGCTGCAGCTGTGCCACAGGCCTCTTATCCTTGTGTAGACATGGATGTGGCCCTTCTTCCCCCACTGTCCCTGCCTCTCTTGCCCCATTTTTTCTGGGAGGTAGGAGTCCTTCCTGGCCCAGGGACTGCGCCTGTGCTTTGTGACAATGCGTGGGCAGAAGGCTTTACACCCCCCACCGCACGCAGGGACGAGGCAGTGAACCAATGTCAATATGGAAAAGCGGCTGGGTTGGGTGACTAGACCTCAGGGCTTCCTGGCAACGTCGTCGGCCTGCAGTAAAACCAGTGTTCTGACCTAGCGTGAGTCAGTCGTGCCCTTCCGGCTCACCCCTTCCTTGCTCTTCAGTCTCCACTTGCAGCCTGCGTTCTGGCCCTATATTTATGCTTTGTACCAGGCTGAGGACTGATCTGCCCCAGGGGCCAGGAAAAAAAAGTTTACGTGGCTGTGAATTACAAGAGCCAGTTTTAGTCAGTCTACCCTGGTTTTGTGGGGTTGTAGGTGGGTTTTTAAGAGGGCTTTATAAGGAAAATAGCATCCCGCTGTGGTGATGAGTTCAGCACTACCTGAACGCCCTGGGTCAGGTACCAGCATGCACTGAACAGCATCTCTCAAACTTCATTGCACCGCGACCCCCTTCTGACAACAAATTACTACATGGCCCCAGGAGGGGGGTCAAAGCCTGAGCCCCGCCACCCCAGGTGGAGGTGTGTGTGTGTGGGGGGGTCCCAAAGCCCAAGGGCTTCGGCTTCAAGCAGGGGCCCTGTAACCTGAGCCCCACTGCCCAGGGCTGAAGCCCTCAGGCGTTAGCTTTGGCCCCCAGCAGTGGGGGTTGGGCTTCAGCCCTGGGCCCCAGGAAACCTCATCCCTGGCAACTCCATTAAAATGGGATTGCAACCCACTTTGGGGTCCCAACCCACAGTTTGAGAACCTCTGCACTAGAATCCATGTGAAACCTGGGCTGGATTCTCTGGGCTTGGTGTCTCTGGTTCCTGATTCCTGGTTGAGACTCTGAAGGGGGCAAGCGAAGGGCATTCCAGCTGCCTATTATGTCGTTTTGCATGCTTGGTGCTGTACAAAACATAAGCCCAGCAGCCTTGCAAAATTGTCATGAAAGTTCACCGGAACGGGTACCAAAAGCACTTACCCATCCTTTGGGAAAGCAAACGGTCTTTTTACTAGTCAATCAAAAGAAAATGATTCCCTCTGGTTTTGCAAATTCTATGCCCCTAATCAAGAGCATTTCCCCTCTTTTCCCTGCCCGCCCACTGCTGGCGTACAAACCTCCAGGGTGGTGATTGAACTGAATGCAAAGCTAGCCCCCCAAGTCAAGAGATTAACAAAGGTTTACAAAGGCTGTGGCAATCGCACTTTATGAAGAATGGAGCTGTTACCAGAGAAATAACACAGCCGTGTAGACTTCCTGTAGTGGGGGCGGATATACAGATTGGACCTTCCATAGGAAAAAGCTGCAATGACCCATTATCATATTAGCACTTTGTGTGTGTATATGTATATACAAATAAATTATAAAAACACTTTCAGGGTGGTGTGTTCTTTGGTGTGGGGACTGTTTGTACAGCACCTAGTACAATGCAGCTCTCATCCTGCTTGTGGCCTCTGCTCTGGTGATTTATAAAATGTCCTAGCACCTTTCATGTGACGCTCTCATTGCTCTTTACGAACACTAAGCCCCCTAGTTTCTGTGCGGTGGGTAAGGATGCCACACGTGACAAGGAGGGACGCAGTGACTTGGGGAAGGTCCCACAGAAAGACAGTCCAGAAGTCCTGACTCCTAGCTCATGGGACTAACCACTAGCCAGGCACGTTCTGGTGCTAGGGAGTGGGCAAGCGTCCAGGAATTCCAAGAGCCAGGCTTTCCCTGCACGTAGTGCTGGTGGGAACATACCTGTGTACCCTGTCGGCTGCAAGTGGGTCAGAGGACTGAGTCTGAGTGGGTTCCCTGTCGCTGCTCTAGTCCCCTGAGAGTGCAGCTTGAGCCCCTAGCTTTGAGTCACCTTCCTGGGCCTTGGACTGCTGGGACTTGCAGTGGGAGAAATGATGTTTATCCTTCCCTGTTTCTCTGTCCTCAGGCAGATTAAAGCCCGACAGGAAAGGGCGGATGCAGCTCCTCTTAGACAAGTCTCTGCAGGTGGGATGGGAGCCGCTTGGCGTATGCACCTGAGCCACCTGGCCTCTCTGCTGCATTAACCCTTTCATGCACGCAGCCAAGGTCTTGCCTTGCTGCAGCTGTGCAGCTTTCCAGGTGGATTTAAGCAGCTGGTCAAATGCGGGGGGGGGGGTGGTGGTACCTGGGGCTCCTGGTAATGGATCTATAAGACCCTGTACAGGAAGAGGGAACAGTATTGCTGTGATTTATAAAGTATCCCCTTCCTCTCGATGCACTCTAAGGGGGTGCAGCTCTGTGCCACACTCAGGAGACGCCGCTGGCTAAATGTACCAATCTGTCCCTTGGGGCTTTAAAGGCCAACAAGGACCGCTTGACATCAGCTTACTTTTGTATAGGTAGCTATGGGAAAGAAAACAGGAGAGGGCCCCGTGTGGAAACCATAGGTCTAATACTTGGCTTTCCTGTGCCTTGTGCTGACGTTTACACTAGTGCAAAGTGGGTGCAAGTGTTAGCAGTTCGTTTTTTATGTTCACTTTGCACTGGTATAAGACTCAAGATGCAGGGCTCAGAATCAGGCCCCATGAACATATTCTTGCTACCTTGTCTTGTGTCTTGTACTACAGTCTGGGCACAGAGCTGGCATGCCATGTAGAGAGGGCATGACCAGGACACCCCTACTCTATCCAGGGACCTCAAGAGTGTTCCTTGCCCGCCCAGCCCAATGGGCCATGCACAGAGGGCTTCATTTGAAAATGTCCAAACCTGGGCCTAGATCTGAATTTTGCAAATGGCTTCTAACAGGCTGAAACCCAGATCAGTCCCCTTTTGATGGTGGGGTGACCTAACATTCAAATCTGAGTCTCTAGTTTAGAGAGCACCCAGGTTTCTTGGGATTACTGCTGCTGCAGAGATCCTTAGGCAGGTGAAATTGGGCATTCAGAGTCTCTGGTCTTCAGAACTGGGCTCCCATTAGAGCTGCTTTAAATTCTTCCAATGAAAAGTTTTTGCTTGAAAAATGTCCTTTACACAAAAATCATGAAATATTTTGGAAATATTTCATTTGTCATGATTTTGAAAATTTCTTTTTATTATGGAGATGCTCTAAACATTGTTTAATTGAGAGCCTAATTTTTGGTACGCGAATTGATCTGCTTTCAGTAGCTTAAGTGAAAATATTTGGTGGGGGATAAAAATGGGTCTGTTTTGATCCTGCCAAGGGGGAAAACATTGAAAAATAAATAAAAACATCCCTCTCCCCCCCCACAGCCAAAAAAAAAAAAACCACTCCGCTCTAGCAGCTAGGCTGGGAGTATTCTACTGTTGGTAAAACCATGTGGATTTGTGTTAAAAGTTCAGGACTGTTGCTAACCTCTACAGTCCTGTCTCTCTAAACGGCCTTATAGCTGTGTTGCTCTGCTGTTCCCGAGGTACCTAATGGAAGCCCAGGAGTGTGGATCCAAAGCTGAACACACACAGGCCTAGGGGCACTTCTAAGGCTACGGCTCAGATTTTTCCCTCTGCTTTTTCTTTAGGCTCCCCGTCAGGCTGTTTGGTTGGGTTTTTTTGGTAAATATTTAATCCTCCTGAAGGCAGAGCCTTGTGCAAAGAGAAGCACGGTGGAAATCGATGGCTAGTGCAAGCGAGCGTCCCAAGGCTGATTCAATGTGGGGATGACTTTGAATAGACTTGTTGCCTTTGACTGGAGAAAGTTCCCCTTCCAGGGAGAAGTAGCCTGCAGACAGTAACTCCCGCGAAGAGGGGCCTGTCTGATGCTGGGGCAGACTTTTAACACTCTGCCCTGGTTGGGCTTGATCCCGCAGATGCAGACCATTTTGTACTAATACTGGCTGAACAGTGCTGAGCCAACAGTGAGAGTCCTGGGGCTAAGGGAGCATGTCCACCACACCACATGATGGATTCTTCCTACCCAAGGCTGCTCTGGAAACATTTTATTTTTGATTGGATTTTTAGGGGGTGACAGATCATCCAGCACACAGTGTAGTAATTCAGCACATCCCTTGTCCCTGAGATGCTGTCCTACAAATGCAAGTCTAGCATGCCACTGTTCATCCTGTACCTAGGCTCCAGGGATGGGGCTTCACTCCACGGCTTTCACAGTAGCCCCTTTCCTCGGCCATAGCTATAAAAAGAGCCTCTGTCTGTTAGGCCTTGTTTTCACAGGGAAATTTACTGTCTGGTTGGCTAGGACATGAGTGGGGTTTATCCAGGAGCAGCTGCCATGATGCTAAACACCATTTATCCCTGTCTACACTGACCGCGAAACACCACGGTAGCAACCGTGATTCCTCCAGGTCATGTTCTGATGTGACCAAATTGTCTAGTGGAGCCCTTCTAGGCATCAAATAACTTGAACTTTTCCTTGCTTAAAGGAAAGCACCCCTGGAAAGCACACCCTGGAAAGCAGCCATGTGCACCGGGATGACTCCAGCTCAGACTCTGGTGGTGGATTGGCAGGGGCAAACCAGGGAACGGCGGGAGTGGCACATCCTTGCTTTCTGCTGCACCAGCATCAGGGCAGATCCCGAAGGGCTGTGGCCTCCTTGCCTATCGAATGCCACCCGGCTTCAGCTGCAGGATACCAGAATGGCCCTTGTGCCAGGTTTCATTGGCCGCTTTCTCCTCAGCCTTAGCCAAACCTGTGGCCCTGTCAGCTGCACGGGCCCTGTAAAGGCACGCCTCATGAGAACATACCACCTCAGATGGCCTAACACAAAACAAATAAAGGAGACCAGTATTTCGCAGTCTGAAGATCTCTTCTCCCCCTTCCGCACTAGTTGCCAGGGCCAGGAAAGGGGGAGACTTATGGTGAATCCAAGCAAGTGGCAGGGGTGTAGTGATGGATGGTGTGTCACAGCCTTGGAGGAAAAAGTGGGGGCCTCTTTTTAGGCAGCTCTGAATGCAGAGGAAAGCTGTAGGGGGGCCTCTCACCTTAGAGCCTTGTTTGTTGTAGAGTGAGTTACACCAGTGCAGAGTTGGTGTAAATCAGGATGGTAGTGTTCTGGTCTCTCTGCACTGGTGCAAATGCCTCTAGCCTCTCAGGGTATGTCTATGCTGCCATTAGACACTTGCAGCTGGCCTTGGGCTGTGGGGCTTGACGTCTGGGCTCGGACTGGAGCCCGAACTCTGGGACCCTCCCACCTCGTGGGGTCCTAAAGCCTGGGCACCAGCCTGATCCTGAGTGTCTACAATGCAATTAAACAGCCCATTCGCCCGAGCCGAAGTAACTGCAGTGTTGACATGCTGTCAGATCCCAGAGCTCCTAGGCATTGCGGGAGATGCTCAAACACCACCACTGGGCCAAGATCATCACCTCCTATAAATTGATGCTGCTCCATTGAGTTCGGCGGAGCTATGCTGCTTTAGACATACTGATCTGGCCCACAGAAATGTTTGGAACAAGCTAGGGTCCATTAGTAGGCCGGGGTCCTATAAAGCTCCCCTGTGTGAGACAGGAGCCATTTTCCCAAGATTAGTGTGGGGCAGCCCATCAGTGTGTGGGCCAAAGGTATGATTATGAACCACACATTTCTCCCCTTTCCATTTGGGGTAAAATTCAGGCCGCTCCTCCCCAGGGCCAAAAGTCTGTCAGCTGTTCTTGGGGGGACCGGGGCTGCTTCCCACTTATGCAGTGGTCTGTGCAATGCACAGACCTTTTGTCATGGAGAATCCCAAAGATTCAGCCCGTCTGTGCTTCCATTCCTTATCCCTTGATGTCTTTGCACGAGGGCCCAGGTGTGGGGGAAGAGGCTGTGGAACTGTTTTATGCTTTAGTTCCCTGCTTTCTAGGCACAAAACAGCCGTTCCGTTCCCAGAGCAGTTCTAGCTTGGTAGAGATGAGCCACACCCTGTGCTCTCTCATGGAGACTTCGCCTATTCTTTTGATTGGCAGGGCCTGATCCAAAGGCCCAGAGTCAAGCAGCTTTGAATCATGTCCCAGGTGCACGTCTCGCTTTGTGCGTATGGAAACACGACAGGAATCCTGGTGACGATGATGGGATATAAAACAACCGCAGCATTAGTTTGTAGCCGTGTAAACTGCACCGTGGATAAATGCACAGGCAGATTTGAATGCACGGCAGTTTAAATGCAGCAAGAATGATTCAATGCTTGCTCATTTCACAGATTTTAGTTGTATGTTTCCTGTGCAACATCTTGAAAATGTAGTCCTGAAGGCACGTTCTCTGTGCAAAGAAAAATATTTCGTATTACTGTCCAGAGGCCTTAGTCAGGATTGGGCCCCTATTGGGATAGGTGCTGGACAAACATAACAATACACTGTTCTTGCCCTGAAGAGCTGAATCTAAAGAGTATGGAAGAGTTGCTTCCCTGTTTTCTTTATCTGTTTGAAAGGTATGGTTACAGGGAGTGAGGAAAGCAAGGGAGAATGATGTTGGGAGGAAAAGGGAGAGGAACTTGGCTATATTGACACTACGGTCAGAGAGATGACTGCAGCATGTGTAGACAGACTCAAGCTAGCTTTGATCTAGCTAGAGCAAGTACCAACAGCAGTGAAGCTGTGGCAACAGGGGCTGTATAATCCCTCCCAGGGCTCTGGGGATTTACCCAAAGGGTGAGCCCATGCTGTGTGGTTGGAGCTAGCTAGATCAAAGCCAACTCGGGTATGTCTACACATGTTGCAGTCTGCCATGTCGTTATACCCTTTTGAGGTTTCGGCTCCAATTCCATTCCTATTTAAGTCAATGGGAGTCTTTCCTTTACTGATTTCAAACTCTTGCATGTCACATTGGGTTTATTTGCAAAGAGCGTGGTCCTGCTCATGCTGACTAAAGTGGGTATTTTGCCACTGACTTCTGAGGAAGCTGGGCTAGATCAGGGGAGAAGGATAGCTCAGTGGTTTGAGCATTGGCCTGCTAAACCCAGGGTTGTGAGTTCAATCCTTGAGGAGGCCATTTAGGGATCTGAGGCAAAAATTGGGGATTGGTCCTGCTTTGAGCAGGGGGTTGGACTTAGATGACCTCCTGAGGTCCTTCCAACCCTGATATTCTATGAAAGCATCCCCCCAGATATGACATGGGCAGTAAGTAGCTAATGGTATGAATGGTTACTGCACATTCTTAACAGGCCAAGTCCTGGGCTCTTCTGACTCAGCCTTTGATCTCACTGGAGTTTACAGGTTCAAAGTTCTGTCTGGGGGCCGAGTAAGGGATCAATCTGAGCAGTCTCCACTCCTGCTCAGTTCAATGGGAGCGCATGGTGCTCAGAATTGGACCCTAAGAGTGTCTGTATTCAGTCTGACTGGAGCTTGCCAGCGGCAGGGCTCTGGGATTTGACCTGCTGTCTGTCATATACTGGGTACGGATCCGTTTTGAGCCAGTTAGGTCAAGTTTTGGAATGTATTGTAAGAACACTTCATATACCCTAACATCCCTCTGTAGCCAACAGCTGGGCTGTGCAGGTCTGCATGGGATGGGCGGGGCTGGGAGAGAGAGAAATTGACCCAAGTGACCCCCCCCCAAAAAAAGGGTAGCCAAGCAACCCCCTTGGGAGCTGGATGCCTGCTTCCCCAAGCTCACCAACTTCAGGCGATTTGTGGGGGAAGCTTTTCTGTTTTTTAATGCAAACATTTTGGGGCTGTGTGTGTGTGTGTGGCGGGGGAGGGGGGGCTGTCAATCAATGCCATTGCTGAAGCCAGGGTGTGATCAATAGCGTCCTCACTGCGCTTGTCTTTGCACATATTCTTCTCCCTTCCCCTGACCCTGCTTAGAAATCTCAGGGCAACGCCTCCTAGATAGGAAGATTTAGTCTCTCTGCTTCTTCCCCCTCCTGCCCCACTTCCAGTCTCACTCCCCGCCTCCTCCCCTCTGCTTCTGGCCTGCTGTCTCCTGTGTTTCAGTTGTTATAAATAAAGCTCTAGGCACTGATTTGGGTCTACGATGACACCTTGTGTTATTAGACAGCACAGGACGGACTTCGCCAGGCGGGAGCCTGCTCTCTCTTTCCTGCTGTATTGCTGATTGCCTGCAAGAAGCCTCGTTCGCAGCAGTGGGGTGGATGGGAGCAGATGTTTCTGCTTCCCGGCCGTTGCCTGAGTGCTGTTCAGAGTGTGGGGTCCCGGGGGCGCTTGCTGAGAGACACTAGCTCGTGTGGGTTTTAGTCACTTCTTTAAAAAATGATAATAAAAGGGAGGGAGGCGGGAACTGCTGTGGGCAGGTAGATTTGGGCTCAGGATTGGGAAGGGGGGAGTGCAGTACTCAGGGCACTGGGCCCAACTCGGCATTGTCCTGTGGCCTCTTTTCCCACACGGCTGGTCTGGTGCAAAGCAGCCGCAGGTCAGGCGTAAGCCTCCCTCCATCCCATGGAATAGCCCAGGCTCGGGGCCTCTCTGTGCCCTCGCGGAGCAGACTCCCCTGGCCCTGTGCTGGCCTCAGCAGCAGTGCCAGGTGACGGGGGCATTCTAAGGGGGGTGAGTGGGGGCAGGGCAGGGCTGGGTATCTTGGGGGTGGGTGCGAAGGGGCTGTGGCAGTGGCCGAACTGTGCTCTGGCACCCTTGAAAAGAGGCAGAGGAGCTATTTCAAGCAGTGAGGTACGTTAGTCTGCCCTCGGCGCCGAGAGCTGCACTTGTCCCCCCAGCCCTTGAACCGGGAGCGTGCAAGCTGCCTCCTCTCTCTGGCCCTGTGCTGACTCCGCCCCAATATCTGTCTGTGAGGAACCTGTCTGTCCTTCCGAAGTCTGCTAGTGCTGGGCGGGTCTGCCACGTGCGTGAGCTTGGTACCACAAAACACTCTGGGTTCAGCTGCTAAAGTAGTTTCCCTGACTTTCAGTGGTCAACCCTCTTCTCCATGGCGTGGGTGTTCTAGTAAATAAGCTTTACCCCCCAACGCAATGAACTTTGTACCCACGAGTTGGGAGGGGGCCTGGCATTGGGACATGAAAGCTGCCATAGGGCGATCCAAGCTCTTGACTCGCAGCAATGAATGCAGCCCCCAGCCCAGGGAGGCAGATTAGCACCATCCCCAGTCTGCAGCTGGAGAAGCTGACATATGGAGAAGGAAAGGGGATTGCCCTGAGCAGCAGAGTTGAGAATCGAATCTAGGCTTGGGCAGGGTGTGCCGAGGGGCAGGGCAGGATTTCATCCTGCAAGGCCTGACTCCTTGTTCTGGGGCTGTCTAACCACTGGACAGCACTCCCTTCCTGTCTGCCTATTGTGCTCATTGTGTGCATTGACGGGGCGGTGTCCGAAGCATCCTTCCTTGCTCGCTTATCCTGTCTCTCTACAAGTCAGCTCCTCTGCTTAAAAACCCTTTTGAAGGGGGGAGGGGGGGGAAGCTATGGGAAGTCTGGAAGTCTAGCAATGAAGAGTTCACATGCATCACTCTAGCCAGGGGACACCCATGGGGCCTGCTCTTGCTTCAGGTTATGGTCATGTGCTCTTAAGAAACCAAGTCTGGGTTATGGCCGTACGCACATGCTCATGCAGAGATGATGGATGCCATCCCCCCACCTTCTTTCTCTAACTCTTCTTGGTTTCAAGGGGACGGGCGGGTGGTGAGAGCTCTTTAGCAAACGAGGAAGATGGGAGCTCTGTGCTGCGAGTGAAAAATGGGTGAAAGGGAAGCACCTGATGAAAGGGGTGTGCGTGTGCTCTTGTAGGGAGTGTTGCGAGGTGAGGAATGGCATGTTTTGGGGGCACGTGCCTCAAACTGCCATGTGAAGCTTACTCTGCACCGACCTATACCCTGAACCCAGTATTAGGTTGGAGGAGTCGCTACTGCTGGTCCAGACTATTTCCATTGTCCAAGTGGGTCAGTACTGCTATAACTAGGGCCCTACCCAATTCACGGCCCACTTTGGTCAATTTCACGGTCATAGGATTTTAAAAAATCGTTTGTTTCATGATTTCAACTATTTAAATCTGAAATTTTACAGTGTTGTAGTTGTAGGGGTCCAGACCCAAAAAGGGGGGGGGGGGGAGACAAGGTGATTGTAGGGGGGGTTGTGGTACTGCTACCCTTACTTCAGCGCTGCTGCTGGCGGTGGCCCTGCCTTCAGAGCCGGGCAGCTGGAGGGCGGCAGCTGCTGGCCGGGAGCCCAGCTCTGAAGGCGGAGCAGCGCTGAAGTCGGGATGGCCTGGTCTGGTGTTGCTAACAGCCGCTGCTCTCTGGCTGCCCCGCTCAGAAGGCAGCGCAGGGGTAAGGGTGGCAATACCGTGCCCCCCCCCCCCAAATAACCTTGCGACCCTCCTGCAAATCCCTTTTGGGTCAGGATCCCCAATTTGAGAAATGCCGGTCTCCCCCCCCGTGAAATCTGTATAATATAGGATTAAAAACACACACACACAAAACCAGATTTCACTGGGGGAGACTGGATTGCACGGTCCATGATGTGTTTTTTCATGGCGCTGAATTTGGTAGGGCCCTAGCTATAACCAAGGTTCTGCTGAGGTTTCTATGATGACTCCTTTTTTTCCCCATGGGTTTCAAACTCCAGGCCAAATTCCCTCCAGGCTGAAACATGGCAGGTCTTAGCCCACGTACTGAATTATTTGCTTGACTGCGTTAAAAACCGAAAGCAATGTGCACTGTGATTGGTTCAGCTGTTCTGCGGATTTGGAGTGCGTTTTCCAAGCTGGGCCTGCAGTTCGGTGGCCATGCCGTTTTCTGCTCCATGGGGTGCTCAGGTTAGGCATGTCTCTGTGTTTCTTGCCACCCACGCCAGCGGGGGCTGGGCGAGCTGTGCAGTTGGGGTTTGGAGGCTGGATCTTTGGTGACCTCCTCTGCTCAACCCGGAGGTCGCATTAATGTGCTTTGGAGAGAGCCCTGCCTGGCTCTGAGGCTGGCTGGGTGTGTTGTCCTGTTGTGCAGGCTTTGAGGGTCTGATTGAAAGGAGGAATGGGTGTCTCTTCCCTCCATTGTCAGACTTTTCAGTGCTTGGGGTCCTCAGATGATTTTGCTTTTGTTGTTACCCTTTGGTGGAGGTGGTTCAGTGGCTTCTATGAAATGAGTTTCTTGGACCTCAGTCCTGGTTCCAACAGTAGGTCCCTGCATCGGAGACCACAGTCACAACTGATAACTCTTGGAGGCCATATTGGCAAAGAATGTCAACGACCAAATGACCCATGGACTCTAAACCATCAAGCTGGTAATTTTCACCAGCACTAAATTTAAGTTTAATTTTTGTTTTTTTTTATTAAAGGACTTTTTAAAACTAGGGTTTTGGCAGGTACATAGTCCTTAATGCAGACTAATCATAGTAGTTTTCTAATAATAATAATCATAATAATAATGAATAATTAGCAAAGTTATTGTGAATTTCCAGTTCTTGTGCACACTATTTAAACTTTCAAAAGTTTAGAAAGCACTAAATGTGGCAAAGTGACCTCCATGGAGTTGTGCCCTCTTACGCCAGCTCTGGATTTGGATTGTCAGGGTGTAACTGAAGGCAGCGTATACCCCTTAATATATTATGTGGCTGGCATTTCTCTGCAGAGGCATGTGCTGCCTCATTCCCAAAGGCTGTTGTGCTGAATGGGCCACTGAAAATAGAGATCCAGGTCCATGAAAATTTCCTTGTGTGCAGAGATTTGCAAACTTCTCTCCATGGAGATCATTTAATCATGTGATTTCCTCTCCTCCCCCCCCCCCAAATCATTGCATGTGGTTTTTAGTGGCATGTTCGCTCATTGTTTAGTGGCACTTACCTTTCTGGGAAGCTATGAATGCCTCCTGTCTGTGGCAATTTGCATTGTGAAGTCCATGTTACTTTATAAGGTAAATAATCCTAAATATACACTGAAATCCCAACGTTCTGTGCATTAATAAAGTAATAGAGATGTTTAACATACGCTGCTGTTTCAGAGCCCTGGGCCCACTTTAGCAGCTGTAACAAGAGTGAATGAATCCTTTCCTACTTCTATTTATACACATAGAATATCAAATATTACTGAGTTTTTGCTTGTTAATGCTTGCCAAAGGGGTTAAGAGGAATAAGAGGGGCTTTTGCAAATATATCAAGGGAAAGAGGAAAAGTAGGTCCATTAATAAATGAGGAAGCTGAAATCAGTGATGATGAAGTGGCTAAGTTGCTAACCTGTGTGTGTGTGTGTGTGTGTGTGTGTGTTTAAAAATTGATTTCTATCAAGGAAAACAATAAAGAAAAGCAGCATAGACAATTAGGATACCTGGTCAAATGAAACCACTGCCTCCCCAAAAAAAGCAACAGGTAAGGGAATTCACAGGAAAAATGGATTTTTGGACCTGATCCATGCTCATTGATAAGAACGGCCATATTGGGTCAGACCAAAGGTCTATCTAGCCCAGTGTCCTGTCTTCTGACAGTGGCCAATGCCAGGTGCCCCAGAGGGAATGAACAGAACAGGTAATTAAGTGATCTATCCCTCGTCGCCCATTTACAACTTCTGGCAAACAGAGGCTAGGGACACCATTCCTGGCTAATAGCCATGGATGGACCTATCTTCCATGAATTTATCTAGTTCTTTTTTGAACCCTGTTATGGTCTTGGCCTTCACAACCTCCTCTGGCAAAGAGTTCCATGGGTTGACTGTGTGTTGCGTGAAGAAATACTTCCTTTGTTTGTTTTAAACTTGCTGCCTATTAGTTTCGTTTGATGACTCCTAGTTATTGTGTTGACAAGTAAATAACACTTCCTTATTTACTTTCTCCACATCAGTCATGATTTTATAGATCTCTATCATATTCCCCCCTTCGTCGTCTCTTTTTCCAAGCTGAAAAGTCCCAGTCTTATTAATCTCTCCTCCATATGAAAGCCGTTCCATACCCCTAATCATTTTTGTTGCTCTTTTCCAATTCCAATATATCTTTTTTGAAATGGGGCGACCACGTCTGCATGCAGTATTTAAGATGTGGGTATATCATGGATTTATACAGAGGCAATATGATATTTTCTGTGTTATCTATCCCTTTCTTAATGATTTTTTTAACATTGTTTGCTTTTTTTTTTTTACTGCTGCTGCACATTGAGTGGATATTTTCAGAGAACGATCCACAATGACTCCAAGATCTTTCTTCAGTGATAACAGCTAATTTAGAGTGTAAAATTTTATATGTATAGTTGGGATTATGTTTTCCAATGTGCATTACTTTGCATTATTAACACTGAATTTCATCTGCCATTTTTTTGCCCAGTCACCCAGTTTTGAGAGATCCTTTTGTAGCTCTTTGCAGTCTGCCTGGGACTTGACTACCTTGAGTAGTTTTGTATCATCCGCAAATTTTGCCACCTCACTGTTTACGCCTTTTTCTAGATCATTTATGACTATGTTGAATAGGACTGGTCCCAGTACAGACCCCTGCGGACACCACTATTTATTTCTCTCCATTCTGAAAACTGACCATTTATTCCTACCTTTTGTTTCCTATCTTTTAACCAGTTACCAGTTCATGAGAGGGCCTTCCCTCTTTTCCATGACAGCTTACTTTGCTTAAGAGCCTTTGATAATGGACCTTTCTGACAATCAAAGGCTTTCTGAAAATCTAAGTACACTATATCCACTGGATCCCCCTTGTCCACATGCTTGTTGACTCCCAAAAGAATTCTAGTAGACTGGTGAGGCATGATTTCCCTTTACAAAAGCCATGTTGACTCTTCCCCAACAAATTATGTTCATCTATGTGTCTGACAATTCTTTACTATAGTTTCAACCAGTTTTCCTGGTACTGAAGTCAGGTTTACCAGCCTGTAATTGCCAGGATCACTTCTGGAGCCATTTTAAAAAATTGGCATCACATTAGCTGTCCTTTGGTACAGAAAATGATTTAAGTGATAGGTTATAAACTACAGTTATTAGTTCTGCAATTTCACATCTGAGTTCCTTCAGAACTCTTGGGTGAATCCCATCTGGTCCTGGTGACTTATTACTGTTTATTTTATCAATTTGTTCCAAAAATTCCTCTAATGAGACCTCAATCTGGGACAGTTTCTCAGATTTGTCACCTAAAAAGAATGGCTCAGGTTTCGGTATCTCCTTCACATCCTCAGCTGTGAAGACTGATGCAAAGAATTAATTTAGTTTCTCCACAGTGATGGTGAGGGAAAGACTCCCATTGAATTCAGTGGGTGTGTATCAGACTGTGTATACCTGTCCGTAGGTGTGGGTGGTGCACACCCATCACATGTTGTAAGGGAATTAGCTAGTGAACTGACTCATGGGAATTGTTCTTGAGTATTGAGAAAACAGGCAGCTAGTACCAGTGGTCCAGGGATAGGAAAAAATGCAAAATATGGTACCAATGTTTATAAAATAAAAACAGTCCTGGTAATTACCACCTACCAAATGTAACTTCTCTCCCTAGTAAAATAATGGAATAATTATTGAGAGAGAATCTGTAAGCACACAAGCCTGTAAGCAAAGGATGCGCTAAAGTTGAACACATGCTTATGTACCCTTCTGAATTGGTGCCCAGAAATAATGGGAGCATGAGCAGCAAAGAGTCGTACCAGGAGCATGTCATGACAGACAAACTTGAAAGCTCTTTGGATGAAATTGGTAGTCAAAGGGAACACGTGGGCAGAATACTGTATATTGGAACTGTAGTAACACAATTGATACAGTGCTTCATGGTATCTTATAAATAGATTTTCTTACATGGCTTGAAACCTAGTTGTAAGTGAAAGGCCTTGATAAGCGGACTTGTTCTGAACTGTGGGGAGATATCCAGAAGGTTGTCAAAGGGACGGGTTGTAGGCACAGTTGTATTTAGTGGCCCAGATCCTCCACTGGTGTAAATCAATGTGACTACATTGTCTTGAGTGGAGTGACCTCAATTTATGTCAGTTGAGGATTTGGCCCAGTATTTTGTTCATCTCTCCCCCCCCCCCCCCCCGACCCCCTTCCGGATCATTAATTCTGTGCTAATTAAATGCACAGAGAAAAGTTAAAAGTATGGAGAGGAAATAACCACCTGAGTGGTAACCTGGAAAATTGTAAACGGATGCAGCTGAAACAGAGATCCAGTGGGAAGGAGATACTTGGCAAGCAGTAGAGGCAGACACCTAGGAGGTATAGAGAATGGAAAAAATAGGCACGAATTTGTGCAGTGACATTGGTCAGAATAGTACTACACAGCCTGAGATTCCTTTGAAGTCCGCGACAAAACTCCCATTGGCTTCAATGAGAACAGGGTCTGCCCTGTGTGTGTGTGTGCGTGTGAAGGCGATCACCCCTCTTTCTATACTGCTAGTAAGAATGCACTTAGCATACTGTACCCAGTTCCATACTGCACGGTACAGTATGGAACTGGGGCACCATCGTGCCATTCAAACGTAAACCTACTGGGATGGGAATTGGAGAAGAGAACCAAAATGATCAAGAGCCAGGGGGGATACACTTAGAAGGAAAGATTAAAAGAGCGAAGGCCCCGGATTCTGCAGTGTCATTCCCATGGGTGTATGGGATCAGATCCCAAGATTCAGGTCCAAGGGTGCATAACTTGGCTCAATGATGACTAGTGGAGAACATTGGTAACCATCTGCAGGTATTTGAAAGGGGTAAGCACTAGGGAGGGAGAGGTAGCATTAGGGTGTCCTAAAATAATTTAAATATGGTAGGGACAATGGGATTAAACTGAGTGAGGGAAAACTGAGATCGAATATCGGGCAAAAAACTCTAACAGCAAGGAATAGTCTCCCAAGCAAAATGATGGAAACTTCATTGCTTCAGTCATTTATAACTGGGACTGTACAAAGTATGTGAAGTGTTCTGTATAACCGGGAAACGAATGGATGGACATATGTCTTTTTCCCATCTCTAACCACCGATTCGTTTTTCTAAATTTGCTTGGCAATAATGGAAGCTGTCAGTGTAGTTCTCATTGGAAAATTGGAAATGTGACAGTGACTGCATTCTTTCGGCTCTCCCTTCATTGGTTTTTAAAGGTGTGGAAAATCATATGTATATGAACGTATACATGTTTTCACAGCCTTGCCAAATGCTAAGGGTCTAATCCTGTAGTCCTTGTTTATCCAGGCAAAACTCCCACTGAGTTTCCTAGTTTCTGTTAGAGGAGAAGGATAGTCTGGATTGGGACTCTGGAGACCTAGGTTCAGTTCCTAGCTGTGCTACTGTTAGGGAACAACTCCCTGTGGAACCGTGGGCAAGTCACTTAATCTTTGTGCCCCAGTTCTTTAGCTATAAAATGTATTGTTATCCCCATCCTTTCTCTAACCCTTTGTCTTGTCATCTTGGGGCCTCATCCAATGCTCGCTGAAGTTGATCAGAAGACTCCCATTGATGTTAATGGGCGTTGGGTTGGGCCGTTAGGTAGTGAAATACATTGCCTGTCCTGAAGAGTGTACCATGAGTAAGTACAGTACCTAGGACAATGGAACCCTGATCTCGGTTGGGGCATCTAGACATTAACTTTTGCTATTACTATTTCTAGCTGAATGGAAGCAACCTGTTAAAAACATTTAAGGTGGTTGGATACATTTCATTTGAGTGTTACACATTATTTGATTTGTTACAGACTTCCAGGAGGAGAACCATTCATGCAATGTTTGTAGACCTCACTGCAATTGTGAGACCATTTAGAGATATTCCTGCCCTTTCATGTTTTTTACATATATGGCAAAAGGTCTTTAAAAACATGAAATGAGGCCCGTTTCTTCATTAGAGATAATCGTGGAAGGCGGAAAGTCATGTTAGGATAACCCCTCATTTGCTGTTTTTTTTCCACACAGTAGTCTCATTGCTTTTTCTTTTCCATTAAAAAACAAAACAAAACAACCCCCCTCCAAAAAAAAAAAAAAAAAAAAAGAAAAGTGGAAGTTCAATGCAAAAAACCCTTCATTCAAGGATTGAAAAGCAACCTCAACCTTAACTCTGCCCCTTGTATGTATTAATGGAGGGCAAATACTCCCCCTTGCAACAGAACTGGTGCGCTTCAACTGAAAAGATGAGGTGTACTGGGATTTTGGGATGCTGTGCTTATTTTTATTGGGAATTTGGCCCAGGGAGATAACTTTGTCTCATGCTGAATTGTTTACAAAGAGTACTGCTAATTGCAAAATCAAGTTGCAGCAAATTTCCGATCATCTGGCATGCCATGATCTCTTAATTGCAGACCGGTAGTGGTGCTACATAGTTGGATGAGACTATGGGAGTCTCTTGATGTTGGGATAGTCTGATAATCTTGATATCTTTCAGTTATAACCAGGGATATTTTTGGGACTCATTTGTCATGTTCTCAAAAACCCCCAAAGTTGGGGCCCAGTCCTGCAGACCTTACTGATGTGAATGAGAGGCGTTGTAGGTACAGTACTGGGCCCTTTCTCTTGTCTAGGATCTCATAGATTTTCTTAGAAGAAAACAAAGTGATATTGGAGAAATGTGGATTATTATTTGCATTTGTGGTAGCATCTAGGAGCCCAGTCATGACCCAGGACCCCACTATGCTAGGGGCTGTACAAACACAGATTGTAAACTCTTTGGGAGGAGGGCCCATCTTTTGGTTCCAAGTATGAGCTAAAAGACTGACAGAGAAGCACAAAGAAACAATGAGCTGGGGACCTATTTTAGTATTTGTAACTAAACTCTGCGGAAGTTCAGATCCAGTTCTAGAGCCAGTTTCCGCTAGCAGAAACACCAAGTTCAACACCAACTGAAGTTTGAGTGGTTTGGGGCATAGGGCATGGGACCTGGATTCCCTTGCTAGCTTTGCCATTGACTTCGTGTGACCCTGGATAAGTCCCTTCACTTCTGCCTCAATTTTCCCTTTAGGAAATTAGGGATAATTAAACCTCCTTGGTAGAGCATCTGGAGAGCACCACTGCTCCCAGATAATGGAGTCACTCCTGTATCTCATGTATGAAGGTTGAGTCCCCAGCGATGACTCATGACACCTGGATGAATAGCAACAGGTATTATTTATTAGCATCCTGTGCTTAACCTAGTCATATCTGTGAAGCTGCTAGGCTAATCCATGGGAAAGAGCCTCTTCCATTTGACATGGAATGTTTAGGATTTCTCCATCCCACTTGTTAAAGAACGTTCTTTAATTTCATGACCCCAGAGCCTGGCAGTCTAACCAGGGCTCAGGACTTCAGTGTGCTGGATGCCATGTGCACAGGTAGTGAAAAGACCGTCCCTGCCCCAAAGAATGTAGTCATCTTTCCTCTATTTTCCCCTTGTGTTGTGCTGCTCTGCTCCAGGCATCACCACTGAACTTTCGCTTTCTCCTGTTCTTTTGGCAGAATTGGTGGGAGTCTCGTTATGGACTATGTTCATTTTCTGCCTTCCCTTGGGACTCCATCTGGCTCTGTTTGTACAGTGCTGACTTCTCCATGGTGCTAACTTGGGGTCAGGAGCCACAAACCTTTGTCTTCAAGGCTGCTGGAACCCCTTTAGCTTGGTAGGGATGGGGTATGGATCAGTAGTCCATGCTGGGAAACCGGAATCGACACCCTCCACTTTGGGTGTTGGGCGAGTCCCTTCACTGCTCTGTGCCTCAGTTTACCTAGCTTTAAAATGGGGATAATGATGCTTATAGACCCTCAAGGGCTGTTGTGAGAATTGAGTGATTAATGCATGTGAAGTGCTTTGAGATCCTTAAATGAAAGGGCAAAGGATTATTAGCTGAGCATCCTCCTTCCCATGTCACTTCCTACTAGGAGTAGTCAGTGCCTCCCTTTGCTCCTGCGTTCAAATTAGACCAGGTGTTGGTGCCTTGCATTCTAGTTGCTGCTTGCTTGGGCCTTAAGCCACTGCCCAGTGAAGTCAGTAGCACCATTCCCTTGACTTTGTGGGCTCAATCCAGTCCTTGTCTCTCAACTATGCTTCAGTGGGTCAATATTGTCCCGTGGCCATAGAGCTGTAGTGGCTCTAAGCCATAGCAGCTATACCACAATAGCTCCAAGCGTGGGGACACGGATTCTAGAACGAGTGCTTTATCTATCTGAATTAGCCCAATCCACTTCCAAAGGAGTCATTCCGTTCCAAATTCACACCACGCCTTACTCCGGAGTAGCTTGCATCTTTAGACAAGTCCTTAGTAGCCTGTGGTTTTGTTTTTTGTTTTTTTTAACTCCACTTTCCTGGTCTCTCTCCTGGATTGCACAGCACCATACCCTGAGCAGTGGGGGCAGAGATGAGTCTATCGGCCAGTGTGGGTTGCAGTCAGATGCTATCGACACTGACCAGTCAGGCTAGAAGGGGGGATTCTCTCTACTCTTTGCTTGGCCAGATGCTGTGGTTTTTGCAACCGTGTAAATCTGCTGATGCCCAGTGCTGTAGTCCCCTCCTCCGGCTGCACAGACTGTACCCTGCAGTGGCGATCCCCACCTTGCACACCGGCTGTAGGTTGGTGCACGGTGTGCCAGGTGTGCAGAACTCATGGGAATGCAAATATCTTAACCCCAGCCTTGGGCTGATACCTGGGTACAGAGGGAAGGTCCAGTCCCAGCACAAGCAAACATTACCAGACCGTAGTGGAGGTTACTGTCCTCTCTCTCTCTGCTTCCCCCTTTCCTCCTTTGTGCACCTCTTCCTTCTCTTTGTCCTCATTCTCTGTTTCTCTGCTTTGTTCCTTATTTCAATGTCTCCGTTCTCCCCTCTATCTGAATGCTTTTTCTTCTCAGCCTTGTGGCTTATGCTCCTGGCTCCGTTTGTCCCTTGCTCTCCTCCACTCTTGAAAGGAAGCTCAAAATGAATCTCCTGGTCAGTTCAAACAAAACTCTGTGGGCTAGGTTCATGGCCGAAATCCATGGAGCTGCTGTACCAGTATCCTTAGTGCCCCATACCATGCATCTCAATGCACTTTGCTAACTTTTGTTGATATTTGGTGTCTTTTCTTACAGCATCGACACCTAGAGTTGTGATTACATAAGTCTCATATCTTTTTTTTTTTTTTTTTTTAGTGAAAGCTGAGATTCTAGCCATCCTGGTTAGAGAGACATGACCCTTCGACTCAAAAAACCAAAGGTGAATAAAATGAACCAGATGCATATTACTTAAAAAAAACAAACAAACAAAAAAACACCACCCCTCATGATTGGCTTAGAAATCTCTTGATTTTTGTTTTGGGGTGTGTGTGTGTGTGGGGGGCCCTTACTCAGAATTTTTGAATACTGGGGGTTGATAATATTGTGCTAAATAGGAAAAATCCAGAGCTCGAGCGATTTTCCCCCCTCCATTTCTTCGCTTTTCGTGTGTGTGGTGTCCACCAGTTCCCATCTCTACTCCTCTCCTGGCTCTCTCACTCCTCTTTACTCTCTTTCTCCTCCTCCTCTTTATTCTCTTTCCTTTTCCCAGCTCTTTTCCTTCCAGCAGTCACTCCAGCCATAGGGAAGAACGTGCCATTTGAAGAGGGCCATATCGGGGTGCAGTGTATGTTGCGGAAGCCTTGGTGGCAGATGGGAGAATAAAGACCATGTCCAGAAAATAGGCCTGGTGGTGCCACCCTTACGTTTTTGCTCAGCAGCATTCCTGCTAAAGCCAACAGGGCAACTGGCCTGAGGAAGCACTCATGTGTGAGAGTAAGGGCCCAGGGAAAACTCTACTCACATAGGTGAGGATACTCACTCATGGTTTGTTTCACTCTCTAAAATGCCCATTGTCTTGGTGTGTAGGCACTAGATGCTTCAGCTGATCCTCGTATCATTGCAGTCTTCCTGTGACCATCTTGTCTACCTCTTCCAAGGGCACCTTGTCTCTCTGGAGAATGGTTATGGGGCGAGCTCTCCCTAGCTAGCCTCATCTTTATGTAAGCAATTACAAATCTTGGGCTGCAACCTCAGCTGGTGTAAATCGGTGCAGTCCACTGAAGCACATAGAGCTTTGCTGATTTACACCAGATGAGCTTCTGGTCCCTTCCGGAGGGTGTGCAGAGAGAATGCATGTGCAGACGATATCCAGAAGTCCTCAGGCAAGTATCTCGTTCCTGTGGTTGGGGTTTTTTTTGGTTTCCCCCTCCCCCCCCCACTTGGGTTTTCCATTTTATCCAGCCTCTTGGCTGGGGAAGGAAAATTTCCCCCACAGGCCTGTGTCTGAAAGGAGCCGGGCACCACAGTTTTTCCCCTTGCATGGAGAGCCGCGAAGGGCTCCCGACAGGAGCCCAGTGCTGCTTTGTAGTTTGCCGCTCAGCCCTGCTCCAGCCTGGGCGAGAGAAGAGCTGGCTGGAGTGCTGGGGAAACCAGAGGCAGCAGCAAAGATGGAACAAACAGAATTTTTTTTTGCATCTAGAGGGGGAAGCACAGAGCTAAAAATAAAACGGGAAGATCAGTATCTGTCAGGCTGACAGCTGATTGGCTCTTTGGAAATGCATATAATTACCAGGCTGTAGGTAGACATTTGCATGGAGCGAATAGCAAGCTACTGAGACAAGGTTACGCTCTAACCTTTAAGTCCTGAATCTTCTGGAAAACTAAGACAGAACTGCAGGAAATTAACTTAAATTAATAGAGTAGCTGTGATTGTGTCACATGTTCCCTCGGTGCATGTCCCTTATCTGCATGCAGCTTGTTTCTGTTGCTTCACCCCAGCTCCTGTCATGGGGAGACACTTTGGGAGGGTGCAATGTGGGGGTGCAACTGCATCTCCTCCCATGCTTTTGGGATTCGCCTCGACTGGGTAACTGGGATGCTGCTCTCTGTGGTCCATGCCTCCTGGCATCCTTAGAAGGATGGAGAAATCTTCTGCGAGACTGCAAACTTTTGAGCGAAAGGCCTATCCTGATCTGAGGGTGGTTGGGTTATTTAATTGCAGGCAAATCCCATTCGCTTGCCTCTGCAATTCCTGCAAGGAAGGATGGTGCAGTCATGGTGAGCCTAAATGAACATCTTCTCACGTGCTAGGTGGGCCTCCGATGAAAGCACAATGGGAGCGTAAAACATTGCTAATAATAATTCCCACCATGGTGTAGATGTTCGTCAGTGCTAAGATTGGAAGCTCATTGGGGCAGGGACTCTTGCGCTGTCTGTGTACGCTGCCTAGCATCACAGGGCCACCATTTTGGCTGGGAGTTCTAGGGAAAGTTGTGGTATTTGTATTACAATAGTGTGAGATCACCATTATACCCCCCAGGAACTTCCCGATACTCTCAACCCTCAGTGTTTTCCTTATTGACTAAAACACCCCTCATTCCCGCTCCTCCCTCCCCCCCCAACCCCAGTCATGCTCTAGAATGTTGGCAGCCCCACAGTTGCAACAGAGACCCCAAATGGGTGAGTCCATTTTGTAATGGACCAATGTCTGTTGGTGAGAGAGACCCGTTTTGAGCTTGCACAGAGCTCTTCTTCAGGTAGCCATCGGCTGCAGTGCCAATGGGAGAGATTGTGAAATGCCCTGGGCTCATGCTGATGACACTCAACTATACATCTCATTCTCAGCTGATGCAGCCTCTGCCATGTGGAATGCCTACAAGAAATCAACTCTTGATGAAGAGTAGCTGGCTCTGGCTGAACCCAGGCAAGACCAAAGTGCTGCTGGTTGGAGAAGGGGAAAGCTTTGAAGAACCAGCCAGGAGGTTGTCTCCACCTTCCCTTGAAGGCACTATTTGTCAGAGGTGCGAAGCCTCAGGGTCCTGTTTGATTCCTCACTCAGCATGGATGACCAGGTAGCATCAGTTTCCCAGAATGCCTTCTGTCACCTGTAGTTGGCTAGGAAATTCATCTCTTCCTTCTGCATGAGGACCTGTTCATAGGAATCCATGCGCTTGTCATCTCCAGGCTGGATCACTGTAACTCAGTGTGTCTAATGGGAAAATGATACACAGGCTTCCGCTGGTACAGAATGTGCTGCCTGCCTTCTCCCTAGCTTAGAGCACTGCGGACACATCAGGCCTGTGTTCAAGTCCCTCCCCTGGTTCCCAGTCAGCTTCTGAAGCCAATTTAAGGGTTTGGCCCTAATTTTTAAAGCAATTCATGTCTCGAGCCCCAGCTGCATTACCCTGTGTTTTGAACTATGAACCATCACAACCTCTGTGTTCCCCTGTGGTGATGCAGATCACTAAGCCTTGATAAAGCACGTGAGCTGGAAATAAAGCATCTTGCTAAAGGAATCTAGCAGAAGGACAGTCCAGTGGCTAGGGTGTTAACCTAGAATTCTGGAGATCCAGGTTCAATTCCCTTCTCCTGTGTGACGTTGAGCAAATCACTTAGTTTCTCTCTGTGCTGCAGTTTCCTATATGTAGAATGGGGCTAATAGTGTTTCCCTGCCTCACAGGCAACTACGAGATGCTCAGATTTTATGGTAATGGGGGGTCATATAAGGCTGACTATGGAACAGTTTTTTTGAGAGGAGATGAGGTGAATCCAGAGTCTGTGACCCTCTTAAGAAAACACTGCAAAACCTTCCTAGTCAAAAGGCATTTCTAGCATAAGACTAGCACTCACAACACTGACACTCCCTTCTACCCCAGAATCCACCCCCTGCAAATCTAATCCACCCAAAACAATCAGACCAAGCAGACTTTTGACCCCAAAAAGGGACACATCCCAGAGACTCCATGAGGTCTGTGCAGGACTTTACCACTGGCCTTACGTGGAAGGCACTCTGATTCTGCGGTGATGGTACAGCGCCCTAAGAGAGATGGATGACTGCACCGTTTGAATGCCCCGGCTGTTGTTTTTCATGTCCCTGCGGGGTGAGGAAGAGCTTGTTACAGTGCTGATGGATTGTCCCACATGCTTAACCAACGCTTGTGTGTGCCAGCCAGTTACCTGCACAACTCTTGGCTGGTTTTATAGCAAACTCCAGTTTGGCTTGGGTTCAGCCAGCCTTTTCAGTGAACTCTATGGCTTGGTTGTGAGCCAGGCTGGGGCTGCTTTTGAGTCCTTGGGTCAAAGCCACGTGAAAGTTGCAGGTTCGTCTGGCTTTTATATGTAAACCACCCTCCCTTTTCCTTCGTGCATTTCCCCTTCATCCCAATGGCAGTGTTTGTGGGACTCCAAACAAGCCGGAGGACTGAGTCACCCCAAGGAAGCCTTCCCCTTGCCAGGAGTGGTTCAGGAAGGCATCGTGTAAAATTAACGAGATCACGGCAAATGACAGTAGCGCCCATGTTTACATCTCTGAGAGGAGCCTTTGGGTACAACAGCCTCTTAACGCACCCATGGAGAGTCTGAATGGGAGTGAGTTGTATTGATTGTGGTGAACTGAATGTGTAAGCCAGGGGTAGGCAACCTATGGCACGCGAGCTGATTTTCAGTGGTACTCACACTGCCCGGGTCCTGGCCACCGGTCCGGGAGGGCTCTGCATTTTAATTTAATTTTAAATGAAGCTTCTTAAACATTTTAAAAACCTTATTTATTTTTACATACATACAACAATTTATTTTTCTAAACTTATAGAAAGACACCTAAAAATGTTAAAATGTATTCCTCTCACGTGAAACCTTAAATTAGAGTGACTAAATGAAGACTCTGCACACCACTTCTGAAAGGTTGCTGACCCCTGGTGTAAGCAGAGGCGAGATTGGATCTCCGGGGATTTCCTCATTTTCTTGCCTTATGCATCCTGTGTTTTAGCCACTCCCTTTTTGATTGTATTCCCAATGGAGTTGGTCAGCATGGCTCATGGATCTGCCAGAGGCACACGCTTAGCTGTCAGGGGCTCCACACGTTGCTTTCTCTGCTCTCCTCCTCGCTACCGACACTGTGAGTTGAACCAGAATGTGAACACTGGTCTCTCACTTGGGAGTTCAGGGCAGTGCTACAGGCCACCCCAGAGCAGCTTTGTAAAGGGGAGGTGGAAAGGCTGCAGGAGAGTTGGCTGCGGTACACCGCTTCAGTGATGAGCCTTCGTGAGGTGGTAATAGGGCGAAGATCTAGTCTCAGAGTCTATGTGCAAGGGGATACAGTGGGTCCTCATGGGCCATGTCTAGCTTTGGATTTGAAGTGTGATGGGCCAGCCTACATCTTAAATCAACACTAATTTAGCATATGCTAGAGTACAATGTGCCTTGCCTTGGCTAGAGTTTTTGGAGGTCTTAGCATGTGTAGACGTACCTGAGCCAGCTTTGATTGACTTAGCGTGAATAACACCACCACCCGTGAAATCCTAGCAGTTTGAGTTTATGCCCAGGGTCCCGGGCAGGCTTGTACAGCCCATGCTGCTGTTGCTTCACTGCTAGCGTTCAGGCTAGCTAGGTCAAAACCAGCTTGGGTATGTCTACACATGGTGGCATCACACCTCCTGATTGCAACGTAGACGTTCCCATCTACGCTGCAATAAAAACCTCTGGCACTGAATCTTAGCTGGGGTCAGATTGACTCTGGCTGCGGGGCTAAAAATTGCAGTGTCGATGTTTGGCCTCAGGCTGGACTCTGAGCACCCCTCCCCGCCCCCTCCGTGGGGTTTCGGAGCCCAGGCTCCAGCCCAAGCACGAATGTCTGCAGTTTTTAGCCCCGCAGCCCAAGCCCCATGAGCCGGAGTCAGCTGACCCAGGCCAGAGGTAGCCGTGCCTCGTGTCTCTTGTTGCCGTGTAGACGTACCCTTAGACGGAGCGAGCTGACTCGCACAACTTTAAATCCTTGTCTAGACAGCCCTTAGAGGGGAATGCTGTGAATGTGGAGTTTAGTTTGTCTGAGCTGCTTCCTTGTTCACACGTTTCAACTTGCATGCAACAATATATCTTTCTTTAAAGAAATTAATACAAATGAAGGAAATACATTCCATATGATTTTGTATTTGTAACTCCTTTGCGGTGGTCAGAGGCTTAGCACAGACCTCATTAATGTAGCTATGCCCATATGAACATGGTATCACCTCATTAACTTCCATACTGGTCACCAGTCCATAGTCACTTCCATGCTGTTGATGTCATTTCTGTGTCTACAAGTAATATCTGAGTGAAACCCCCAGTGACTTCAATGGAGCTGCCTCACATGGAGAGACTAATCTGGCCCAGTTGCTGTCAGTTCATTATTTAGTGATTAGGTATTTTGTACCAGATTCTTCATGGAGTTATGTTGACTTACACCTGTGGAGAATATGGGCGGTTTTAGAGCAATAAAAAATTGATCCGAGAGAAATCTGGAAAATACTCTTACTTTGGCTTCACTTTGAAGAGTGATCCCCGTATTTGGGGTCGGGAAGGAATTTTCCTCCAGGGCAAATTGGCAGAGGCCCTGGAGGTTTTTCGCCTTCCTCTGTAGCATGGGGCACGGGTCACTTGCTGGAGGATTCTCTGCTCCTTGAAGTCTTTAAACCACGATTTGAGGACTTCAATAGCTCAGACATAGGTGAGAGGTTTATCGCAGGAGTGGGTGGGTGAGATTCTGTCGCTTGCATTGTGCAGGAGGTCGGACTAGATGATCATAATGGTCCCTTCTGACCTTAATATCTATGAATCTGAGAGAGACTGCTAGATGTACGGTGCCTAGCACGGTGGAAGCCTGATCTGGCTGACCTCTAGACACCACTGTGGTGTAAATGTTGATAAGATGAAAAACATTAAACCCTCTTCTTACCAATGTTACAGATAACATCTTAAAACAGAAAGATTAAAAACATCAGTTAACTTTTGCATTTTTCTCTAATCCATCCATTTTTCTTTGTTTTCTGTAGAGCTCAGTCATTGGAGTATCTCCAGGTGGACAATGAAAATAATTAGTCAGTTTCTCAAAAGTGTTTTTTTATAGTTACTAGTCAATTTCACTTTCAGGTTCCCATGTTCTATCATAATGCTGCAGTTATTATTGCTAACTTTTCAGGGGCGTGGTTGCTTATTTTAAACATATGACTATCTTTAGAATTAAAAAAAAAAGTTTTGTGGAAACATTTCTGTTGGTCTTGCATTTGATTAATTTATTTATAAAATGGTCCGATCCTATATGATATACTAATCTTAATTTCATAAAACCTAAATTTTGAGCCAGCTTTGATCTGAATAAACTGTGAATCTGGGTTTAAATACTGCTTGTGTGATATGAGGACTCCTGTTGGGCCTGATTTTGATCACTCTTACACCAGTGTACATCAAGTATAACCACATTTTGATGTCAGTGGTTCAGATCTTCAGTTGGTGTCAATCAGTGCAGCTCTCTTGAAGTCTATGGAGCTTTGCCAGTGTACACAAGCTGAGGATCTGGCCCCAAAAAATTACAAAGTGCGAGAGCAAAATCAGCCCCAGGGAGTTCAGTTAGGTTATTTGCATGAGGAAGGCAAGTTGGTGAAAAACAAATGAAGTTCACACTCTCTGGTTTAAATCCTAAATGAGAGACGTTCGAATCCTAGAACCATAGGGTTAGAAAGGACTGCAAGGGTCATCTAGTCCAGTGGTTCTCAAACTAGGGCCACCGGTTGTTCAGGGAAAGCCCCTGGCGGGCTGGGTCAGTTTGTTTACCTGCCGCATCCGCAGGTTCGGCTGATCATGGCTCCTACTGGCCGCGGTTCACCACTCCAGGCCAATGGCGGCAGGAAGGGCAGCCAGCACATCCCTCGGCCCACACCCCTTCCCACAGCCCCTTCATCCTCCAGGTATTTGCAAATTGAATGTTTTATACATTGCTCTAGTAGCTTCCCGGGTATCAAGGTCAGACTGACTAGTCTATAGTTCCCTGGCTCCTCCTTTTCTTCCCTTTTCAAAGATGGGCACAATGTTAGACCTTCTCCAATCTTCCGGAACCTCTCCTGTCATCCATGAGTTTGCAAAACTTCTTGCCAGTGGCTCTGAGATTTCTTCAGCTAATTCCTTCAGCATCCTGGGGGGAATAGCATCAGGCCCTCCTGACTTGAATTCATTCAAATTAGTCAAAGATCTGATGTATTCTTTATTTATCCAGATCTACATCTTTCTCTTTATTGTCCATGATAGTATGTGACTGGACGACTAGCAGTGTTACTTTTTTTGAAGCAAAGGCACTGGGCAGCTCTGTCTTCTAATCTTCTGTTACCAGCTCACCTTCTCCATTGAGCAGCAGACCCACACCATCTCTGGTCTTTCTCTTTTGTCTGATATATGTGTAGAACCCCGTCTTGTTGTCTGTAACATTTTCTTGCCAGTTGTAACAAGAAATGAGTTTTGTCTGATTTTTGTCACTACACGCTTGTGCTGTTTCCATGTATACTACTTTGGTGACATGCCCCTCCTTCCATTTCCTGTATGTATCCCTTTGGGTTTTTAGATGGCTAAAAATCTCCTTGTGCAGCCACTTTGGTCTCCTGTGGCTCCTCTTATGTTGCATTGAATAGCTCGATATTGAGCCTCTAATATTACATCTTTTAGGAACTGCTAGCCCCCTTGGACTCCTTTTCTTCCTATTTGGTCTCTCCATGGGACCTTGCCTACTGTTTCTCTGAGTTGATTGAAATCTGCCTTTTTTGAAGTCCAGTGTCCTTGTTTTACTGTTCTCATGTCCTCCTTTCCTTAGGATCTTGAATTCTATCAGATCATGATCACTTCCTCCCAAGTTCCTAACCACCTTCACATTCGCAACTAATTCATCCCTGTGGGTCCAAACCTGATCCAAAATGGATGACCTCCATCCAGTAGCCCAAAGGACCTTTCACAGCCATCGTTAAGCCATTCAGCACCAGCATGTCATGTGGATGACTGAAAGTGGGGAGCACATTGCCCTTCCCTGAATGTTTTTAGTTTAGTCAAATGTATTTGAACGGCACTTGGTTGCTGCCCTTTAACGAGGAAAGGAACATTGGCCTGCAGAAAGCTCCTGAAGGCTTCGCTACTGTTGGCCATGTAGGCTAGTAGTTAGAGGCATGTGCCTCTGCTCCAAGGCAAGGAAATCACAGCCAAGCCCTTGAGCTGATTTCTGTATCCTGTGCTTGGAGAATAGAGCACAAGACGATTCTGGTTGAGTGAACAGAGGGGAGATGCCCCAAGCAGGAGACTGAGCACCCTGGCCTACTGGAAATGAGTGACTGGAACGACCCCAGAGGCTAACAGAAACCAAAGGAAAAATTCAGGAATTGTCTTCAAATAAACTGGCACCAGTTTTAATACACTCGGTTTTGTTCGACTGGTGTAAACCCCTGTGTGGACGGACGTGACTTCATTTTGTCTTTTTAGGCCTGCTCTAAATGCAGTCATACAGATAGGTATAAAACCACACCTTTAGTATTGTTTTGTTAAATTGGAGCAACTTCATCTGTAGGCTCTCTTGTATTGTTTTAAACCTGGCTTAAACTGATATAAGCAAGCCAATGCAGAAGTTGCACTGATTTAACTAAGCTAACTTAAATTTATCTTGTTCTCTGTGTAGGTAAGACCTTATTTTGGTTTAGCTTAAACCTGTTCCTAATCAATTTAAGCTAAACTGAAATAAGCCTGGTTTAAACCAGAATACATGTGTCCACACAACCTTTTGCATCAGTTTAACTAAATCAATTTAAAACCATACAGTTAAACTGATACAACTCTGCATAAATCCAGAGTAAGTCCGTTTAAGTCACTGGAGTTGGACTTAAATTTACACCTGTGTAACTGAGATCAGAATTTGACCTTAAGGGATTTACCCTTCACAAACGAGCTGAAATTTACAACAGAATGTACTCCCAATTCTCAGGTTCAGTATCATGGATGAAGGAAGCTAGCATAACAATCCCATTTGTTTAGCACAGCATAAACATGAGGACTGGGTGCAAATTGTCATTACACCCATAGGCCTGGTCTACATTAGAAAATTATGTCAGTTTAACTACGTATGTTTGGGGTGTGAAAAATCTACACCCCTGAGCGGTGTAGTTAAATTAACCTAAGTCCCTATGTAGACAGCGCTAGGTTCTGTCAACCTAGCTACCACCTCTTAGAGGTGGATGACTTTTATGTTGATGGGAGAATCCCTCCTGTCCAGAGGTGGCAGGAGCATGTCGGGTCAGGTGCCCCCCCCCCCCCCCCCTCAATTTGCTGCTTAGCTTGTACTGAGCGTGTTCACAAGGATGGAGTGTGTTCAGTAACGCTGCTGAAGCTGGCTGCCCTCACTTGGCCCCCCCGCCAGGGTCGTCTCTGTGCCCGCCGGTGTGGGAGTGTCCACACAGAAGCACTACAATGGGGCAGCTGCAGTGCTATAGCATTTTACGTGTAGACAAGCCTTAGTCAGCCGCTTTTCACAGACACATCGACCGGTTCATATCCCTCAGTAAGGGCTGAAAGCTGTCAGGATTGTTTGGGCCCTTGGATGCTGGGACAGAAAATCAAAGAAACGAGGACTTTGTGCTTGGACAAACCCTGAAAGCGACCAGGATTTAACTAAAGATGTGGCTCAAAATTTATTTTATGAAACCAAAGCAAAAGACTTCATGAGCCATCTTAAATCAGTATAAAGTTAACTTCTGTTGATTTTAGTTTGTCAGTTAGGAGCCGGTTTAAGCTAAACTGCATTAAGCTGCTTTTAAACCAAAAAGTGTCTACACTTTTCTTAATTTTTTTAAGGCCCAAAGGGACCATTGTGATCATCTAGACTGACCTCCTGCATTAAACAAGCCGTAGGACTTCCCTGAATTAATTCCTGTTTGAGCTAGAGCATCTGTCTTAGAATCTTGTTTTTAAAATGTCTGGTGATAGACAATCCATCGTTTCCCTTGGTAAGTTGTTCTAATGGTTAATCACCCTCACTGTTAAAATGTGCACCTTAAATCTAATCTGAATTTGTCTAGCTTCAACTTCCAGCTATTGGATCATGTTATCCCTTTCTCTGCTAGACTGAAAAGCTCTCGGTCAAGTTTCTGGTCCCCTTCTGTGTCCTCCTAGATGGTGATCATAGACAGTAACTTTCTGTGTTAGAGTCAAGGAGCTCTGTCGCTGTAAGGCAGGTTTTCCAGTTCTTTAATCATTCTTGTGGCTCTTCTCTGACCCTTCTCCAATTTATCATCCTCCTTCTTGAATTGTAGACCTCTGAACTGGACAGCGTATTCCAGCAGTGGTTAGCCCAATGCCCAAATACAGAGGTAATATAACCTCCCTACCCCTTCTTGATATCCCTTGTTTATATATCCAAGGATCACATTAGCCCGTTTAGTCGCATCATTCTGGTAGCTTGTGTTCAGCTGACAACCCACCACAATTTAAGTGAACCCAGTGCAGCATGTGTACATATATGTACCAGACCTAAAGAGTTAGGGGTTTGTGTTGTTAATAGGGGCCCATTTCTGCAGTCTTTCCTCAGGAAGAACTCCTCCTGGCTCTCTTTTGTCTACAATAATAACGCAGGGTTGTAACATTGGCAGCCTCCTAAAGGGCGAAATTCAGCCCTGTGGAGAGAACCAGCCCAAGGGCTATGCCCCACATAGATCCCTCCCTATTTCCAGGGCTCCAATGGGACATCACTTTTGTGCTGGCCCTCTGCCCGGGGGGAGTTTCACCCAAGGAATGGAGTTGCTACAGGATAATTGGAAGTCTCTGAGGACCGATCTGTGCGTGGCAAATGGCCTTCTGAATTACCCAAAATCAGCATGCTCGCGAAGGGACCAGGAATAGGAGCTTGAATGTAACAAGTCAGCAGCAACCTCAAGGGTGGTGGTTTTTTTTTAAAAGGTCTAATTTGTGTGCTTCTAAAGGCTGTTTAAATTTTGTGTCTTATCAGTTGAAGCAAGCTGTGTCCCCTGCCCAACCCCATCTTATGTGAATCTGGATTTATTTTCTCTGGACCCAATTGTCCCCAACCATGGAAGGAGTAGGGGAAAGAAAACTTTCCTCCCAGAGATTCCACAGATCTTTTTAGTGGGAGTTTGTTCATTTCACCATGAAGCAGAGAGTCCTGACCCCAGCCCCTGCCAATTCACAGTGAGCCATGATCATCTGTGTGGAAGGTCATTGCCTGGGGCCCCTTCCACCCCCTAGCCAGCAATTCCTCTGTAAAGGACTTTCAAGCAGAGAGGGGTGCTCTGTGCTGACTCAGTTTGCATTTGCTGCTGGTGGCTGGGAGGGGGTGGGTACTGTGCCCTCCTCATCAGCAGGCTGGGACCCACTGTCAGGGTTGAGAAGGGTGCGGGGAGCTCTGCGCAGATCTCAGGGGAGGATTGTGCCCAAAGCGATGGTGAGGGGGAAGGGGCATGGAGTCAATAGATTAAGTTCTGCCCTTGATTGTGCCCAGGCTGCCCTACTGAAATCAATGGGGTTTCATGGGATATAGGCAGAATTACTCCTCCCCCCAGCATACACCACGACAGTATGCAGATTCCATGGGCATCAGTTGCGCCCATGCAGCCCCCTTGTCTCACTGGCTAACCAAGGGCAGAATTTGACCCCTTGTGTTCATATGCAGCGGGAAAGCTGTGGCGGTGAAGGGGTTAAAGCTTCCCAGCTCTTCAGCCTCGCTGCTGCAGAGTGGTGCTGTCCCCCCCCTTGGTGGGGCGGCTGTGCTCCGAGGTTTGCCTGGAATGCGTGTAATGCGGACACAGGCTAGGAGAGGCAGGGCGGCTGGCCGCCGAATGGCTTCTGCCTGATGCTCATGTTGAGCAATTGCTGTGCAGGAGGCTGGTTCCTGTAACGTGCTGTCTCTGGTGTGTCCCAGCCCTGGCTGTTTCCTCGAGCGTTAAGCGCTCAGCACAGCGGAAGGGCTGGGCTGCGGGACTCACTCGGCTGCTGAAAGCTCAAGCTCTGTGGGTGGTGGAAGCAGAGTCCCTGCTGGCTTGGGCCAGGAGGGAAGGAAGCCAGCTGCTGTGCCAGATCCGAGCCCCCAGCCCATCAGTTGTCAGATGGGAGAGGAGCATGTGTGGCTAATGCTCTGGTGGGGGCAAAACTCTGCTTCCTCTGATTTCAATGGTTGCTCCAGCTCGGCTTTAGTTGCTTGTGAGGTTCCAATGAGAGGCGGGTGCTTGACTCTGCTCTGGGACTGTGCGTCGTCCTGGGCGGTCTCCTCTCTTGTGCCTTGTCTGCAGCTAGATGTTTTCCTAGTGCTGTGTTGCCCTTGGTGCCGACGGGTGGGGATTTGAGTGTTGGCAAGGCACTGGGGGTCCTCCAGTGTGTTCGCTATGGCATTGTCTAGACTAGCTGTTCTCTAAGCAGATCTATGTGACAAGGTGGCTGAAATTCTGGTGGCTTCCGGCAGCCTGTCTACATTAGGACTCCCACTCATGGTAGCAACGGCGTGAGAATCGACCGTCAACACAGCGGTGCAGTGCTGAGCTCAGTGGTGGAGAGACTGCAATATGGGACTGGGAACTGTGGCCCATCAAGCCAAACGCAGGAGGCCTGGCCATAGCAATAACCCCCCAGAGATGCAGATTCTGCAGAATGTGAGATTTTATTATTTTAAAAATATCCTAGCCCTTGTGGTTGCAAAATATAATCATTTTGGAACATGACCAGGAATTACTGATACCCTGAAACAAAAGCGCGGAGAAGTCCGAGCTACCTCTGTCCCTCTCAAAGGGGCGTGAACGCTTTTGTATGATGGTGTGTTAAGAGCTAGATTTTGCTAATGTTAGTTCGGCGCCTCTTTTGTTCATGCACCTGCTGCAGTTGTGTGTGTTCAGCCCTTCGTGCACACCGTTATCTAATTCAAGCAAAAGTCACCAATCGTCTTTTCTCACAGAGTTGTCCTGGATGCAACTGTAACTTACTGACTAAGGATTTGATTTTCAAAAGCACTGAGCACTGGCCTCACTCTTTCCGTTGAAACCTGTGGTCCAACTCCCGTCCTAAAAGTTTAGTTCCTGTGTACGGGCCCTATACTACCCTTGTTCTTTGTGCAAGCCTCCCATCTGACTTCAGCAGGAGCTCTTCTGCAGACTAGGGATAGCATACGGGCCTAACTCTGTAGTCCCAGCTCATAATTAAAAATGTCTCAGCTGTCCGTGCAGAATGAGATCGACACCCCAGCTCAGACAGCAGGGTGCAGGTGCTGTTGAAATACTAGGAGATTGTGGTGGTGACTGGGTTGCAATAGAGTGTATTATGGCCCTATCATTTGGTCAGGTAATGGATGAGCTTCTCAGCCGAAGAATTTCTGTCTCCTGATCTACCCAAAATTGATGAATCAAGTTGTTGACCTTTTGATTTTGTCACGCTTTCAGACTGCTGGCCAAAAAACGGTTAATCAAACAAAGGAAAACCTATATATAAAATATAAGTAAGTGTGTGTGTGTTTCTTAGATTGTGATGATGATGTCATAACTTGGGTTAATAAGAAAGTAAAGTTAGAAAGTTAGAACCCATTTAAATGAAGGACATTTCAGTCCCAGTGGTGGTAGTCTAGATAGACCATCTTTACTTCCCATGTCTGGATGATGAGCTAACTAATCTCTTTAGGTGTGATCTCGTATCAACAAAATCTCTAATGATTTTACACCTCACCAATGCCAATTCTTCTAAACATTGCGTTTTTCTGTTGCACTTTTTTTTTCTAGTTAAACTCCACCATAGCAATCTGGGAGTTGCCTCTAGCAAGGATCTGTTCCATTTCTGAATGGTATTCTACATGTTGCTTCTTGTAAATCCTTGCCAGTTGCCCTTTGAATGAGAGTCATTATTTTAAAGGGTTAATCAGAATATAATACTAGCAATCAATATTATTATGGTAGCTCCCACTGGGGAGCGGGAATGTGTTGTGCTGGGCGCTGTATAAACACGAGAGAGAGCCCAGATGGGCTTTACAGTCTAAGGGTATGCCTACACTTCAAGCTGGACCATGCCTGCTCTGATAAAGGCAGCATGCTAAAAGCAGAGTGTAGCGGTAGATGGGAGGGGCTTGCTACCGAGTACATGCCTAGGGACTTAGACGGACATATACGCGGGCCGGTTAGCGCCCCCCCCAGCCACTTTGGCACTGCAGCTATGCTCTATTTTTAGCATGCTGACTTGATCAGAGCTAGCCACGGGTATGTCTCCTCAAACTGGAATTTACCCCTCCAGCTCGCCATGTAGACATACGCTATAAACCACAAACAAGTGAAGGGTAGGGAATGAGGTTACAGCATACAAGCAAATGAATAGGGTGAAGATTTGGCCCAGCTTTGTTCCGTTACATGTAGTGTAGTTTTTTTGTGGGGCTAGAGGTAGGGAGTATGTTGGTTTTGCTCTGGAAGTCCCTGGTTCAGTCCCCACTGTGTTCGCCAAAATGGCGGCCATCACACGGCTTGGCAGCCTAAAGAAAGGAGGTCAGTTTCTGGATGTGACGTCTTGGTCAGCCCTATGGAGTGGGGGCCTTGCACTGCTAAGTAGCACTCCACTGGTAGGCAGTTTGATGGATCACAAGATGACTATGAGTCACCAATGTGATGCAGCTGCAAAAAAGGCTAATGTAATCAGAATGCATCAGGCGAGGTATTTCCAGTAGAGACAGGGAAGTGTTAGTACCATTATACAAGGCACTGGTGAGACCTCATCTGGAATACTGTGTGCACAATCCTGGTCTCCCATGTTTAAGAAAGATGAATTCAAACTGGAACAGGTGCAGAAAAGGGCTACTACTAGGATGATCAGAGGAATGGAAAACCTAACTTAGGAGAGGAGACTCCAAGCCCTTGGCTGTTTAGCCTAGCCATATGAAAGCTGAGGGAAGATATAATTGCTCTCTCTAAATACATCAGAGGGCTAAATACCAGGGAGGAAGCAGAGTTATTTAAGTTAAGCATCAATGTGGACACATGAACAAATGGATATAAACTGTCCATCAACAAGTTTAGGCTTGAAATTAGATGAAGGCATCAGAGGAGTGAAGTTCTGGAGCAGCCTTCCACAGGGAGCAGTGGGGGCAAAAAACCTAACTGGCTTCAAGACTGAGCGTGATAAATTTATGGAGCGGGTGGTATAATGAGCCTGCCTACAATGGCATGTAGCCGATCTGCGACTGCTAGCGGCAAATGTCTCCAAAGGCCAGTGATGGGACACTACTAGATGGGGAGGGCTGTGAGTTACAGGTGCCTGGCTGGTGGGTCTTGCTCACATGCTCAGGGCTAACTGATCTCCAGATTTGAGATCAGAAGGAATTTCCCCCCGAGTCAGATTGGCAGATGCCCTGTTTTTTGTGTGGGTTTTTTTCCCCTTCCTCTGCAGCATGGGGCATGGGTCACTTGCAGATTTGAACTAGTGTAAAGGGTGGGTTCTCTGTAACCTGAAGTCTTTAAATCATGATCTGAGGACTTCAGTAACTCGGCCATAGGTGAGGGGACTGTCACAGGACTGGGTGGGTGAGGTTCTGTGTCCTGCAATGTGCAGGAGGTCAGAACTAGATGATCAGGATGGTCCCTTCTGGCCTTAAAGTCTGAGAGCCTATAATTTAGGAGGAGGATTGTTTGGCTGAAATGGGACCTCCTGTCCTATCCTTGAGTGAAGGAGGATGGTTGTGGTTCGGGTGGAGAGCAGAGAATGGAGGATTCTTGATAGAGTGAGAATTAGAGTGGAAACGTCAGTGGGGATTCTTAGGATCAAAATTCCTATTCTATGATGAGCCTGTGACAGATAGTATGTGAAACAAGATGGCAGGTCCTCATTCAGTTCCTAAGTGACCTGTGGCACAGAAACCAGCATCACACATGGCCTTTGACTGGCACTCTTGTTGGAAGGCTCTGTAGAAGGATGAAGGACTGAACAATCTGTGGAGATTTGATCCGTTTTTTTTGCGCGCACACACGGACACGCATATGCGTCTGCACACACGATGGCTGGTGCAAGGATGCTTGGATGGCTGCTGCCCACGCTTCACTTCAGTCTCTGAACTGTCAATCCAGTTCCTTTCACCTCACTTAATAGTTTTTAAAGGGCACCTCATGCTGCCTCTTACGCATAGGGAGACACGACACCATTAATGTTTGCAATGTGGTTGTAGCCATGCTGGCCCCAGGAGAAGAGCTCTGTGTAGCTCAGAAGTTTGTCTTTTACCAGCAGAAGTTGGTCCAATAAGATATTACCTCACCCGCCTTGTCTCTCGAGGATGCTACTGAGTCCCCGTTACTTGGTATCTGTTGTGAGACTTCTCTGAAGATTGCAGACTGGGGGAGGGGATAGTGAATATTTTCACTTTTCAGGTGATTATCCAAAGTCACTTGCTCTAATCTCATGGGAATTTGTCAGGACTTTTGAGGATGGATAGTAGCCTTCTGCATGTTCCTGCCTTTCAGAGGAACATTTGCAGAAAAATCAAAGCTTTAGGAATGATTCACGGATTCTAAGGCTAGAAGGGGGACTACTGTGCTCTAGTCTGACCTCCTGCATGCCACTGGCCACAGAACTCCCCCAAAATAGTGATGCAAAGCAGTGGTTACTGACAAGTGTCCATTGCCAGCAAAAGTGTGTGTGGATCACACATACATGATGCAAAGCTCATGCATGCATGATGCAAGTGTGTCCAGAACTAGCCATGTTCCTCAGAAATTCTTTGTCGTACACCCTGAATAACAAATCTTTGCATGCCTTATATCTTCCATGTGTGACCCTTGTTTTTCTGTCACTATGGGTGTGTAGGCAAAACTTGACACACATGTTGAAAGCCATTTTTCAGCAGTGAGTAAATATATATCTCATCCAAAATGGTTATGCAGAACCAGACCATCTGTCCCAAATATCCCCCACAGGTGCAGATGAGAAATATTCATTGTATCCTGCATCTTCACTCCCTGAATATTGCTTTTATCTTTGCAATTCCTTGAGTGTCAGAAAATTGTTACTGATCTTGCAGTCTTTACACATGTGAACGTGCATACCTTGAAGTCCTTAGATTTGCCTGCATAAGGATTGGAAAATCTGGTCCATCACATAACAGCTAACATGCCCAGGAAGTATTTGTTCTGCCCTATTGTATTTATTTGTTCTGTTGGTTGTAATGTCCTGACCTTAGGACATCCAGAACATCTCTTGAGCAGGACTTTGGAACAACATGAGAGACTCCAGAGAACCCATCACAAATGAGACACTGAACCCAGGGAGAGAACTTTGTGAGGTTAGTGTGTGGTTATTCATGTTGCTCAGACACAATCAATACAGACAGTAGGGCCTGGTCCAGAACCCACAGAAGGCAGTGGAAAGACTCCCATTGATTTTTTGGATCAAGCCCATGTTCATGATCCTCACTATCAAGGCTGTGTCTTGATTTGTGGAGTTCCCAGGGACAGAGGACTGCCCAATCCAAGGTGTCAAATTTGTTCCTTTTTCCATATTAGAAGAGTTAACTTCTGGTGGAGCTGCAAAATGACTTTGGATTCTTCAATGTCTGGGTGGTGGTTTCTCCAGCAAAATTCAGCTCAAGTGTGGCATCTGCTTTTCAGTGAGGTTCCTGCCTCTCAACTCCTCGTGAGCTTGGCTAAGGCACAAGGAGATGGAGTCACTTGTCTGAAATCACGCAGCGCATTAGTGGCTGAGGTGGGATTAGAATACAGGCTCCTTCTGGTTGTCAGACCACATGACCCCTGTTGCTCATGACCCCTGTTGCTTGGAGTGCGTGGTGGCTGTGTGGAAACCCATGGTGCAACACGCCCCTGGTATGAGGAGGAGTCTGGAGCTTGGTGCCTGGGGCTTAGCTCTTTCCTACGCAGTAACCTTTGCACAGAAGCCCTTTTGAGTGAAGGCAGAAGGATGGATCATCCCCGAAAGATCGAACGCGTTCCCAATCAGGAACCTTTCTGGCTCTGCTTTTTCATTCCGTTGCAGGTTTTTCCCCTTTAAGAAACCAGAAGATTGATTCCCTGGCAGGGCGCATTGCCGAGGCGAGCCATGTCCAAATGGTTTGCACGTCTGCATTTTTTACTGCTCTCGTTTAATATGTATGCAAATGCAGCGTCGCCTGTCCTCGCTCTGTGTGGGTTTGCACAGTCAGGAGTGGATTCCCATTAAAGTTCCCCATCTCCTGCTCTGCTCTACATTCAAGGAGACTGCCTTTGAAACACTGATAGATGGAGGTGCAAGGAAAAAAGAGATAAATGAGGGATTTTTGTAATTTCTTTGGTGGGGAAGGTGGAGGCGAAAAGGGTTGAAAACCAGAGCAGGGAGGTTTAAATATATGCAAAATTGTTTATTGTGGAGGAAGCGGGGACCCAACTCTGAGAGTTGGTGGGGGGAGAGGTATATTTTGTATGCGGTTCCACTTTCAGAGCATTGTAGCTGGAGGTTAGGGAAAAATCCCAGCGCTGGCAATAATCTTGTGTTAGCGGAAATATTCGGCTTTTCTTCTGATAAATAGACACGTGCTGTATCTGACGTCTGGTGTTTCAGCCATGGAAAGAGATGCTGGCTGCTTTCAGAAAATAACGGACACTTGGTCATCCCTGAAAAGGGGCAGTTTGCTGCTGCTTTAACCTTTTAAAAGCCATACTTTTCCCAAGGCACCTCTTAAATTGCCCCTGCAAAATTTTCATGCACATGCACAAGGCTTCCTTTGCACAAGCAAATTGGACACTCCAATGATGTGCAAAATTTAAGACTCCTGTGGAAATTCAGCTGAAAAGGGCAGTTTTTCCCTTCCAAGTTTCATCTTTTTTTCCCTAAGTTGCTCTTACGAAATTTGGAAAAATGGATGCAGCTACCTTGCAGGACTCATTTTGAGCAGGTGGTATGCCTGGGACACAGAAGTGTTAGGGGTCCATCCCTATGGAGCAGTGCTGGTTATTCATAGGAAGCCATGAATGCAGGTGTGAGCCCAGTGAGTGTATGCTGGGAAAAAAATGTAGGGAGTTAGCGAGCATCTGTGTAGATGGTCTTACAATGCAGACATTGGGGAAAGCTTTCAAAACCACCTAAGTGTCATTGACTTCCAATGAGACTGAAGTTCCCAAATGGCCAAGGGCCAGATTTTTAAGGGTAGTTTGATGCCTAAAGATGCAGATGGTCTCCTAGTGTGACTTTCAATTTACATCTTTAGGCACCTAAATACCTTTAAAAACCTGGTCCTAAATCACTTTGGGGGAAATGCAATTTAGGCTCCTAAATCACATAGGCATTTAAAAAATTCTTACTTTTGACCATCTAAGCCCATAGTTTTGTACCTTATGGTAAAGTCTCGGTGACTTGATCTAAAGAGCTCCCAATAACCATTACCCAAACTCCTCCCTGCGTTACAGACCCAGAGGAAGAACAGTAGGGTCTGTGCTCTTTTTATCCTCGCTGCCGCCGTGTGCGTCCAGGAAATATTATCCCCATATTACAAATGGGGGATGGAGCTACGGAGTGATTAAGGGGCAGATTTTCGAGTGCTCGGCACCCACAGTCTGGGCCAGATTCTCAGCAGTGCCCAGCTCCTAGGGCAACACTTGGGAAAATCTGGCCCTAAGAGCTCAGCACCCAACATGCTGATCTCTAATGAAAACCTGGCCTACGTTATCTCCCTGCTCATCTGGGCAAAGCTCTGTCCTAGGCACCCTCAACATGTTTGAGTGGGTAGTAGAGGCTGTGCGGCAGTCAGTCCCCAGAGGTGATTCTGGCAGACTGACTTCTCCCCAGGTGCCCTCGGGGGGAGAGATAGCTCAGTGGTTTGAGCATTGGCCTGCTAAACCCAGGGTTGTGAGCTCAATCCTTGAGGGGGCCATTTAGGGATCTGGGGCAAAAATTGGGGACTGGCCCTGCTTTGAGCCAGGGGTTGGACTAGATGACCTCCTGAGGTCCCTTCCAACCCTGATATTCTATGATCTATGCATTGCACACCGGTATACCCACTGCCTGGGCCACTCCTCCACACCTGGCTAGATGCAATGTGGAGCAGATCTATGGCCACGGCCCTGCCCCTCCCTACCTCCTTTCAGGCACCTAGCATCTCTCAGGAGTGCTAGCACTACTTGAGGAGGGAGCAGGGGTTATTCTTCCCCTCTCGATTCTGGGCTGTCCCTGGGCCAGGGCACACATTGTGGGTGTGGCATTCCTTGTGCCCTGACTCCTCCTGTGCACTTGCAAATCTGACCTTTTTGTTGGCTAACGTTCATTGTATGTGCTCATTACAGGGTCTTTGCCTGAGAGTTCAGTACTTACATGGCTTCGATCTCGTCTGCACTGGGACTGCTATACCAGCAGAGGAATACTGGTGTACTACGCGGGCAAAGTGGTCCTAGCGTGGCCAGAGCCGAAGTGGTACAGTAAAACCACCCCTCCTGGGTGAAACAAGCCATCATGGTAAAAGCACGGCATTGCTGGTGTAGCCACAGCAGCAGAGGGGGCTTCTGCTGGCCCCGCTGGGTGGATCAGGGATCTCACCTCTTTATACCCACGGCCAATATAGCTACACTGGCATAAGACTGGAATGTAGATCTGGCCTTAGACTGAAATGAAAAGCAGTTTCCCCTGGTGCAGAGAGGTAATACCTCAGGCTGGACATGTGATGAGCAGTTGTTTCCACATTTGAAAAGAAATCCAGGAGACCACACTAAATCTCCTACAGTCACTTTGGCCTCAATGTTCAAAAGTGATTAGTGGTTTTTGGAGGCCCAACTTGAGATACTGGTGAAGTGCAGAGCCCCTGCCTCTGACAATCCTCCCCCGTGGTGTCTGGGGGGGGGGGGGGGGGGGGCGGGATGGGAGGCAGGGTTTGCTGCCTTTATCATTTCCTTGAAAGCCTGAAACTAACTTGCAGGTTCTTGTTCGAGTCCTTCCTTCCCCACCTCCACTTCCAGAACAGGTTCTCTCTGATTTCTCAGATGGGAGCAGTCCCTGGCCGAGGAGCCCAATTGGCCACTTGCTTGTTCCTTGCCATTTTCTTTCTTCATAGGGGTTGGAGTCTGTTGTGTCTGGTGGGTTTCCACAGCCTTTGCTCGCATGCATAGGGCCAAATTTGGAGCTGGCATAAGCAGGCACAGCTCCATCGTGCCGGGCTAAATACGTTCCTTGTTTGCTGGGAAATGAATACCCTTGTGCTGCAGTGTCCTCACCATGGTGAATTCAAGTAGCTTGGCTTTTTGTATTACTACTCATCATGTTTGTGATGATAGGGCCGAAGGGCCAACCAGGAATGGGGTCCCTTGTGCTAGGTGCTGTACGCAGGAGCAGACAGTCCCTGCCCAAAGAGCACAGCGTTGAGGACAGGCGCAGGGTGGGGGTAGGGGTAAAATACCAGCATAGTGAACCATGTGATGACCGCAAGTGTCATGTTAATGTCATGATTTTTTGGGGGGAGTAGGGGTGAGTTTAGTTAGGAGGGGATCTGCTAAATGGAAAGAAAAGTGAATGGAGAGCGGACACTGAGGGGGACAGGGCAGCTTATGATCATGCCATGCTAAGCGCCCCAATAACTCACATCCTCAATGGGTGAGTAGATCCTTGACCTTTCTCTCCTTCCATGATCCTTAAATTGTCCTCTCCGTAGCTAAGGAGCTGCTTTGGCTAGGTTTGATGTATATGTCACCCAACAGATGTCCGGGTAGTTAAGGTGCCCCATGAGTACAAGTATCTTTGATAGTCAGTTCAGGAATCTTCCTCCCCGACCCCCCGGTTCTCTTCCCCCCCCCCCCAAGTCCTGCGGGGTCTATAGCAAATGCCTGTTGTGGACTGTCCTTTTCTCCCCACTACTTTGTCAGTACCCACAGTGCTCCACCACTACCCTCTTCAGCATCAAATTCTATTTCTCTGGGCTCATAAATACTTTGGACATGCAGCCACGTAAAGGAATGGCAAGCAGATCCATTCGAACTCTCGCGTTCCTTACACTGCCATCACCATGGTATCGAGCTGCCATGTACCAGCATGGAACAAAACCACAAATAATAGCAAACCCAAGGCCAGCTAGCTTACCTCCTCCATTCCTATGGTTAAATCACAACATGCCCTTTCTCCCATTGGTATATCATCATGACTATCAATGCAGGGTCCAGAGAATTTTTCTCTCCCTGCTCTGAGCCATGTATAAGTTGATCCTCTTTTCTCCATTGATCTGTATCTCCAACATCTCTTCTTCTACCCTGGGCAGCCCATTGCAGTGTACAATTCCTCCCAGTCTTCTCTTCCCCCATTCATTGGCTCCCTGCTTGTTTGCTGGTTCTTCTGTCTTTCTGTAGGTTATCCGGAAGCCCTTTTTGTTATCTAGCTCCTAGCTTTCCCCCTCTCTCCAGAGTGAGAGCCCATGTTTCCATTCCGTGTATCATGAGAAGAGATCAGAAGCTTTTAATTAGACAAGGAGCTGTCTGTTCTGTTCCCAACACTGTTTGCTCTTCCAGACTGGATTCTTCTTGCCATCTCATTCCTCATCAACATTGCTGCTGGGCTGGCAGACATGCAGCCATATGCTCAATGAGACCTGGCATACTTGCTTTGTGCATGAAGGCATGGGTACAGAAGGAGATGTCTGCAGCCCTTGTCAATCCGTGCACGGCTGTGCGTGCAGGCAGAGGAGAGGGCAGCCATAGTCCTTGCACTGGGACACGTGCTGTGTGTGCGTGAGACAGTAGCAGCCCTGAATGTGTCCTGCAGTTTCCTGGAACATGAGGACATAGGGCCGGTCCCAGACCTCTAATTTGTGATGGGACTGGAGCATTTGGAGATGGTAGCAACCCTCTACAGTCCTTCCACAGATTGGGGTGTGTGAAGACTAGAGTAGGTGGGTAGGAGGGGAGTATAGTCCCTGCGCTGCTATGTGAGTAGGAGCCAAGTACAACCTCTACCTTTTATGCTGGGTAGGAGAGTCCATGGGGTGCAGAAGAGGTGAATGGGTATAGGGGAAGGTGGTAGGATCCCTATACCCTCTCTTCACCGGTGTGTGTCCCCTGAGTGGGTGCAAGAGGAGATGCGCTGCAGAGGGTCCTAGATGTGGATGGGAAGAGGTGGGATGCAGTCCCTGCAGGGATGCCTGTAACCTAGATGTGGATGGGAGGAGTTGGGATGCAGTCCCTGCAGCGATGCCTGTAACCTAGATGTAGATGGGAGGAGGTGGGATGCCGTCCCTGCAGGGATGCTTGTAACCTAGATGTGGATGGGAGGAGGTGGGATGCTGTCCCTGCAGGGATGCCTGTATCCTAGATGGCTGCACAAGAGGATGGAAGGAGTCCTTGCCACATCTAAGATTTTTCCACACTGTGTGGAGAAGGGTAAGCAACCCTCCTCGGTCACCTTCCCCTGCCAAAAGAACCAACCAAACAACCCACCCAAGGGAGGTCGCTCTGTTTGCATTAACTGAATCTGGGTGGTTAAGGGGCCTTCTTCCAAACACAAGGTGAGAGGGTGACAGCAGCTATGTCACGTTTCAGCATCATTCGATTTTGGGCCCCTGGGAAGCCCCTTAGTCAGTTTCACCTTCACTCTGCCCTTCAAGGCTGGCTTCTCTGGAGCCTCTCATTGGTGGTTTCATGTGTGCGCGGGGGCATGCAGGGGAGTTTGGAATCCTTGTTTAAAACTGTAACCCAAATCCTTGGAGGAAGTCCGCCCTTTCTGCGGATGGCAGTGATGGGAGGATCTTCGAAGCAGCTCCAGCTCCGGCACCACGTCCGTAACGCCGCCCAACCACCGCGCCAGCCTCTTTGTAGCTTCCTAACAAGAGAGGAGGGTGGGGAGAAATATACAGATGAATAATTTATGACAGAGATGCAAAGTGGGTTTGCAAACTCTCCCTATATAAATAATGATTTTCACTAGTTATCGCCCCTTTCTTCTTTCTGTTTCTCCCCGCCGCCTCCTTTCAGAAGCCCATCCGCCTCGCAAACCGTCGCGATTCCACTTGTTCTCTTGATTATCCTTCTCCTCTGTCTGTCTCTCTCGCTCTCTCTTTTCACATGATCTGAGCCCTGATGCCAACTGTTCCCGGGGAAAAAAATACAACAACAACTGAAAAAAAAAAAAAAATCCAGGGGGAAAAAAAAAAGAAAGCCTTTGAAGCCTCTGAAGGGTAAAGGTCGTTTCCCTAGTAACGGCGCGGGGATTGGCGGAGGCTCAGAAGGCCCTTCGTTCTTGTAGCTGTGCTGAGTGATTAATGAGCCATCGCTGGGCTGTGAGGACAGAGCCCAGGCTGGGGAGCCAGCCTGCTCTGCTGCTGCCCAACGGTTCCCCCCTTTCTATTTGTGCTTCCCCCTCCATCATTTCGCTCTGCTTCCCCTCCTCTCTCCCACGCCCCACTTTCCCCCTGTTGCTTCTCCACACGCAGTCCCTCTGCTGCCGAAAAGCAGCGGTTCTCTCCCAGTGCTCCGGGCGCGGGGGCCTGCGGAAAACTTCCTCTAAGTTTTAACTCTCGGCTTCCTGCTGTCCCCGCCTCCGGTGGTGCAGAACCATCCCTGTGCCGGCTTCCCTCTCCACAGACTAGGGACAAGGATATTGGGCTTGATTCCGTTTTAGCCACACGCCAGCCTCGGCTCCACCAGTGAAGCGGTTCTGGCCCAGTCCTTGGTCTTAGACACTCAATATTCACTTTGCCCACTAGCCCGGGGATCAGTCCTTTTGAGCGGGTCAGTAGCGTTCATGTGTCCGTCGTTGGCCTGATGGCAAAGGGTGGGCCAGTAGATTTTGATCCAGGCTGGTGTGTTTCAGCCAGGCTCAGTCCTCGCTAAAGCTGAGCGTGGCTCTCCTTGAGGGACTGAGCTGCCATTACCCAGCCAGGGATTTCGTTACAGGGCTCGGGTAGCTTGTTCCTGTGTATTTTTTAAGTGTCCCCGCATCTGTGACTGAAATGCCTCAGATCCACCTCAGTATCCCATTGCCTGGATCTCTGACCCTGACCCAAGTTGGCCCTTGCTCAGCCAAAGCTCCAGTTAACCTCCACAAGGTAAGGGCCATCGGCTCATGCTCACCGGCTCTATTTTGTGCAGTACTGAGCGCCTCACTTCTTGTTTGCTTCAGGCCAGATCCTGAGAAGGGCTGAGACCCCTATCAGGAGGGACTGACTGTGCAAGGTGCTGGATGCCCTTTGCTCTGGGAGATGTCATTCAGCCACTTGCAAGAGGCACTTGGCACTTTGCGGGGTGGGTCCCTTAATGGGAGTTGAGGGTGCCCAGCACTGGCTATCAGATCAGGTCCATAACCTGTGAAGCCTTTGGGCTCTGAGACAAAGGGTGCTGTGTGTACTGTTTCATTGTTCCAGAGTGTGCCTCAGTCAGGGATCTCAAGGCAATTCAGCAGAGACTTGACTTATTCACAAGGCCCGGGCTGTAGAAGGGTGCCCTCATTTTCCACATGGGGCAACTGAGCCACTGAGATTTAGGCCAATGTTTTTCAAAAGTGGTCACTGGTTTTGAGGTGCCTTGATTGTCTTTTTTAAGACAAAATCAGTGGGATTTTCACAAGTTCTCAGCTCCGGCCTCCCTCGGCTCCCACTCCCAGCAGCAACACAAGGCCAGTGCTCATTACCTTTGGAAATGCCACCTTGAGGCACCTCAAATCATTAGCCACTTTTGAAAACTTTTTGCCCTCAGTGACTTTCCTAAGGTCCCCTTCTGGTCAATGGGAGAGCTGGGCGCGGAACCCTGGCGTCTTGACTCCCTCTTCCCATGGTTGACTTTCGAGCCACATTCCGCGCCAGTGTAACTATCGTTACTATTTGTTGTATTATTCACCTATTTTTGAGACTCGCTAGCCATGTTTCGGGCTAGCAGAGGAGGGAGAAGGTGCAATGGCAATTGCCCCCACCAGCCCTGGCCTTTTTCCCAGCAAAATTTGCCCCTTCACTGGAAATTCACCCACATTCTACAATACAAACCGAACCAAACCTCTCTGGGATTCCTGTCTCCTCTGCAAACAATGATGGTAACAAACAAGTTTAAAATCTCCCCCCTAAGAATAGCCCAACCAGACCGCGCACAGCCTCCTGGAGTCTGTGCCCGGATCAGATGTGCTGCCAGCTAGGCAGCTATTTATAATACGCAGCGTTCCCTTTTCAGTTGTAGTGACTCCAGCCCTCTGCTTTCTCACTCAGCAGCTCCTCTTGAAGCCCGTAGCTCTAATCCAGGGACTGTTCCCCATTCTCCTGAAATCTCCTAATCAACCCTCTTGGATGTAAGGGAGCCAGAGTCTTTCTCATTCTTCAAAGTTTTTCTTGTCCCCCGTCGGCTCCAGGAGCATGGGAAAGGCAATGGCTTTGCCAAATGGCTGCAGGGATATGCAGCCACTGTGCAGAACGCTGGCCCCCATTCTTTGCACCCCGCAGCCAGGATCCTCCAGGTGCAGCTGGACAGTCATGGGGAAATCAGACCTTCACTTGGTGAAGGGAGGCTTGCCATAGCTCCCGCCTCACTGGGGCGTATCTACATGATCCTTTGAAGTCCATGGGTTGCCAGACTCAGGCTCTGATGGAAGGAGAGATGTAGAACTGGGGGGCGGGGACTGAGATATCCTTGAGACGAGGCAGACATAGTGTGAAGATAGTGCTGAGAAGAGGGGTGATCTGGAGGCGTGTGGTAAAGAACATGTGTGGTGATGGAGGGGTCCCCATGAGGAAAGGAAGAACACGGAGGTTTACACTGGGGGCTATGGAGGAGAGAAGCTTTCCTGTCTGCCTGTGATAAGCCAGGTTGTTCCCTCAGTGGAGGGAGTCAGCATTCTATGTTTAAAGGGCTTTGCTGGCTCCCACTCCTAGGGTCTGACGCTCATCCTTTCAGGATGCTGTTGATGTCCCGGGAACCATGAGCGGCACTGTGACATCTGTGGCAGTGCGACAGGGGTTTGTTCTGTCTCCTCGACAGCAGGCCTCAAGTCACTTGGGCTGTGCTGCTCAGTGCCAGGTGATCCAAAGAATTAGATGGGCCCAGTTGCCTATGGGCCATTGCCTCTCTGTACTTGTGATGGGTGGGTGGATGGGAGTCTATTGGAAAAGGGTTTCACTGCAGATGTGAGGCCTGATTCTAAGAAGTGCCGAACGCCTTAACTCGCAGGATCAGACCCTTAAGCCCACGCTTTCTCTGCAGCTTTGCTCTTTACTCCTTTGTGCTCTCAGGCTGAACACAGATGCGAACCTCCTTGGCTGAGCCAGTCCTGTTTAGGTTATTCGTTTGTGGATTAATGCCTACCTGGCACTTTGGCATGGGAGGAGGAGGAGGAGAGGTTGGGTGACCTAGCTTGCATGTGCAAGGTGCTTTGCAGCCAAGATCCTTGCTCTGAACAGCTCGCAGTCCAAAGGCCCAGGTCTGCCTCGTAAGTAGTTCCCATTGGAACTAGTGATTCTGCTCTGCATAAGTGAGGGTGGCAGAATCCGGCCTCAAACTAACAGGTGAGGGGTGAGGAAGACGTTGCAAGGGAAGCCAAATGTTACAGCGGCGTTGGAGCGTGCGTCGGGTTAGCACCATGGCTTTTGTTTAGATCGTTTCACTGTATTTGTTCTCCTCTATTCACACTTCTCTGAGGGGAGGGTTAGGGTTTATAGGCCTTTTGGAAGCGCAGAAAATGCCAGCCTGAAAGTTCTTCTAATACAAATCCTGCTCTTTGGGGAGTTAATTGGGCCCTCTGCCTTCTTACCTTGATGAATAACCAGAGCCATCAACGTAACCAGATATTGCATGGAAGGGTTGCGTGTGGCTGGATGATGACCGGGAAACGTTGTTGACTCTAATCTGTTAGCATTTGACATTACAATACTCACACTCCCCTAGCGTCCTGCATGCAGGGATCTCAAAGCACTTTGCTGAAATCAATAAAGAACAGCCTCATAACACCTCTGGAGGCAAATATGATTTATCCTCATTTTACAGATGGGGAAACTGAGGTACAGAGACGTTAAACGACTTGCCCAAGATCACTCAGTGGGACAGTGGCAGAGTCAGGATGAGAACCCAGGATTCCTAACTCAGTCCTGTGGTGTAAATGCTAGGCGTGCTCCCTACGGCCATTAATTATGGAGGTAGTCAAATGGGCAGTACGCTGGCCAAGACTGGAAGGCAAATGCAGTAACAGGGCACTCGGTGCCTTCTCCTCTTGAGACAGGAATACAGATCCCAATCAGTGAAAGTGCAAGTGCAAGTGAAAGAGTGGTGGTTTTGTCTTAGTCCATCACAAAACCACCACAGAATTTGGCACAGTTAGCAGGCTCTGATCAAGAGCCTCAGGACTGGCCTGGCAGGAAGGAGCAGGTGAGGACTGGGGTGCATTGATAAAACGGTATGGCACCCACTCAGAGGGCAAGGGGCGATGGCAGTGAAATCTATTAAAAGCCCATCTCATCATGGTAATGTTAATTTATTACTAGGGTACAGTACACTGGAAAAGCCCAACCTGTCTGAATCAAGCTGTGCCGCTCTCTAGAACATTTGGTTCAGGTTCAGGAGATTAGAGCTGAAATGTTCCTGTGTATAGGGTGGGTCCGAACCTGCCATTGTCACATGAACAGTTCAAACCTAATTATAAATAATATGAAGAGTCAGGAACACCAGGGTGAGAGGGTAATGCAGAATCTTCTGACTGTCCCTCTGAAATCCACTGGCCTTAGAAGTGCAATGAATTGTGTGGGTCTCAGCTTAATCTTTATTCATGTGAATAAACAACACTCTCTTTATTCTCTGCTCCAAATAGGCTCATTACTGGGAGAGCAGGGTTCATTGCCAGCCAGGACAGAGATGCATTGGCAGAAATATTCTAGTTCCAGATTGGTGGGTGGGGGACAGTGGCTGGGGATTGAATCGCAAGAGCCTGGTGTATCAGCAAAGCTGCTTGCAATCTGTGCACTTCAAATCGAGGGAGACGGGATTCCATCCCCAAATCTCTCCCTGGGCAATAACTCAGGATGCCATCCATGTGCCAAGTGGGAGGTGCCTCTGCAGAAAACATCTGGGCACCCAAGAGGGGTTTCTGCCCATGGCACTTGCATGAAGCTTCCATGCTGGGTGCTGTGAGCTGTCGAAGGGAACCATGGGAGTATCCCAGCCTGGGGGCGATCTCTGCATATGAAAGCAGATTGTGCCCTAGGTGCTTGACAGAATCCTTGCTCTGTTATTGGCTCTGTCCAGGGAGAGGCTTGGAGGCCCCGTTGCTGAGCAGATGCAGAAGGAGTTAGCCAAAGACCCCTCAAAACCCATCCTCATTCCCCTAGTCCCTTCTCAACCCTCCATCCACTCTTCTGAACTTTCTCCCTCTACTCCTGCTTCCTTGCTCTTCCTTCTTGCTCTCTCCCTCCATCTCCTGCTCTCACTTTCTTCCTCTCTCTGCCCCCCCCCTTTCTCTTCTGTGGGGCATTGATTTTTCCATCCGTCAGCGAAACGCCTGAGGAAAATGAAAGTGCATCTGTGTGATCGATCAGTAGAACTTTGCAGCCTTGGGTCAGGAAGGATTTGAGTCAGGCACTCCCCTGGCATATAATTACCCCCAGGCTCTCATGCACAAGGCTTTCCAGCATACCTGTGACGAGCAGAGTTCCCACTGAGCTCTAGGGGGCTGGGATGAGGCAGCCCCATGTGGATTACCTTGGAGAACTAATCTGTGTTGTGAATTGATGCGGGGTGTGTGTGTGTGTGTGTGTGTGTGTGCGTGTGTGTTGGTGCTTGTTTATTGAGTGGCGCGTCGACAAGTGGATGGGATTTTGTGTGTGTGCACATGTGCACTGAGTGTTGTACTCCCAAAACTACACACCCACAGTTGCAGGCACCAGTCCACCCCCCCCTTCACACGCACCGAAGGGAGTTTAGTCAGTGGAAGTTGGGTGCCCAGGGTCCTATGCCATTTTGAATGTCCCATTGCGAGCGAGCATCAGTTGGGGTGGGGAGGGGGCACTGTGCATATGTAGCAGTTTGTTAGCAGAGGGGAGTCACTTTTTTTAAAAGTCAGCATTTGCCACCAGTTCCCACCCAGGGGTCTCTGAGATCCCACTGCTTACCCCCTCCCCAACAGTGTCAGTGTAGGAAATAACTGAGGGAATTCCTCCTACCATGCTGCAGTATCTCTTTGCAAACATTGACTCCTTCCTGCCAACCCCTGCATGTTGCTCTTTGAGTAAGAGTGTGACATTGAGAGTGTGTGGGTGGGGGTGGGGGGATGGACTGGTGCCTGCATTTGTGAGTGTGTAGTTTTTGTGAGTATGTGTAGGCAACACTCAGTGGATATAATTCTGTAGATGCACCTCATTCTGTGTGTAGGTGCCTTCTATGCCATTGTGTTTCTCTGTGTACACAAGACATTTTGTGACTTATTGTCAGCACATGCGCCCCACTGTGTGTGCTTGTCGTTCTGCACATGTGCAACCCAGTTGTGTGGCTGCAGTGTCATTGTGTGGGTGCATCATTCTCTGGGAGAGGTTATTCCTAGAGCTCTCCCCCATTTACTGGCCAGTTCACCACCTCTAAACCCTGAGGGACAAAGCAGCCCTTGAAGGGCTACAGCCTTCACCTTTACTGTATTACAGGAGTCGTCGTAGCAAGAAGTTGGTTCTAGCTACACTTAGCCAGAGGAGACAATTTCAGGATGAGGTTGCAAATTTCCCCTGCTTTGTTCTGAATTATCCATAATTCAGCCCCCCACCCTCTAGCCTAGCCCTGATTTTCCATGAATTTCATCCAGCTCATGCAACAGGCTAAATGCAGCTGTTCTATGCAAGGTAGTGTAAGATTCATGTCAGTAAACTGGATCTGAGGGTGTAACACTCTGGCCCAGGCATATGTGCACCCATTTAAGGCGGGATGGTGTCTTTTCGCTATCCCCGGCTCTCTCTTGCTTCATGCGGTCCCAGGAGGAATGCATTCTCACTTTTGTTTCCCCACTTTGGTTACATAGGGGGCCCAGAAACAACAGCTCACAGGTGGAATGACTTACACTAAGGTTCCACTCTGTCTTCCACTTTGGTTTGTACCTTTTTCTGGCTTCCTGGTGCGTCAGTTAAACCAACACATAGTTCCTCATGCCAAGGTACTGACCTGTCCCTTGCTGTCCCTTGCATGTCTCCTCTTCATATGGCCTGGTGTGTTTGTTACTGTCTTGCACTTCGAACCTTCAGCCTGGGGAATGCTGCTGGGGTAGGTAAGCTCATGTCCCCTTAACTATGCTCACCGACTTTCATGCTGGACAGGTAACTGGGCATAGTCTGAAAAGATGACTTGAGGACTTCAGTAACTCAGCCAGAGGTTAGGGGTCTATTGCAGGAGAGGGTGGGTGAGGTTCTGTGGCCTGTGATGTGCAGGTGGTCAGACTCGATCATGAAGTTTCCTTCTGACCTTAAAGTCTGAATCTGACACTTAGAGCCCATGTCCACAGAAAAACAGCAGCAATGCGAGAAAGTAGGGTAACTAACTTTCTCTTCCTTTCCTACCAGTTGAGACCTCTCAGTCTGAAGAACTGGTAGAGAAGGGAGGCGAAGAACAGGTAATTGACTCCTGCTTTCTGCAGTGGTGCTACGGTGTTTTTGTAGAGCCAGGCCAGACCTGTAAGAGTTACAGGTGTGCTGACACCAGTTAGAGAAGCGCTGGGAGAGTAGCATAGAGGTGCCGGCTGTGGCTCCATGGCGGAGGCTGAGCTGAGTTGATAGATCTTACTGATAATATCGCATAATGAAAACAGCTGATGCAGCTGTGTCCTGGTTTTGCTTGAAATATTTATTTTATACTAATAACTTGCCCTCTATGCCTTGAATCCTTTTGGGGAAAATAGCCGTCTTGGGACAGATCCCCTGGTGGTGGAAATCGGTGTAACTCCCTTAACGTCAATGGAGCTACGCTTCTTTAAGGGTGCTCTGCTGACTGACACCAGCGGGGGATCCGGCCTTGTGTTTATTCCTGCCAATTAAAACATTTTTTGCAAACTTTAGCCCCTTAATCATAGAATCATCATAGAATCATGGAATATCAGGGTTGGAAGGGACCTCAGGAGGTCATCTAGTCCAACCCCCTGCTCAAAGCAGGACTAATCTCCAACTAAATCATTAATGTTTCTGCCTGAGTGGTTAGAGCAGTGGGCTGGGAGACAGGACTCCTGGGTTCTAGCTGCGGCTTTGTCACTTACTCCGTGTGATCTCGGCCAAGTGTTGGCTTTTGCCTCAGTTTCCCTGTCTGTAACGTGGCGATAACACTGCCCTGCCTCAAGGGGATGTTGGGGCTCAACTAATTAAATGTGCTGTTCTAGCATAGTTCTTATTCCGTGCCCATAGCTATGGTATCTGAGCACTTCGGAGCACCTTTCCTAGGATCCTAGAGACACAGAGCCAGATGTAGACACTGACTCTGGAGCGCTGAAAATTGGTCTGAGTATTAATTTAATTTGGGAAAATATCTTTGAAAATAACAGAAAAGCCTCCCCTAATGAGTTTTTAATTTTTCATCAATAAGATGCAAGCAGATGCTAAAGGCACGACATTGCTGGCATTCGGCTGCTGAGTGTATTAAAGCCGGCAAATAGAGGGTATTAAACCTTAAGGGGCCTGTTCAGGGCCAGACTCTGAACTAATTTAAGCTGGTGTAAGTGGAGCCACTCCAGATTTACACTAGTGAGATCAGAATCTCATTCTCTGTGTTGTAGCAGGTTTTACATGTGGTTGCGGGCAATTCAGGAGAGAAGCGGTTAATGGTAGCCAAAAAATTCAACCCCAAAAGCACCGATCACCAGCAATAACCATGGTTTAAAGTGCATGGAGAATTCCCTTGCTGGCGTCTGGAGCTGATTTCTGTTAGCTGGTTGATGTGTGGCTGGCTGGCTGGCTCGGTGCAGTTACTGCAAAGCCCAAGTTCTGGGGGATTGATAACACCAAAGTTGGGACTGGAGTCCGGGCTGGAGCTGGAAGCCTCCCTCTTCTGTCGCTTGAAAGAGGAGCTGCAGCTGGAGGAATGAATGCATAGCAACTGGGGGGCGGGGGAAAGTGGGGGAGCCAGGAATATGGAGGGGAGGAGAAGGGACTGATGCTTGCGCTGCTGCATGTAAATCAGAGAGAGCTGTCTGTGCATGTCGGCTTCTTTCACTAGAGGTTGCTCACTTTCACTTCTTAGCTGACTTCAGTAGTGTTCAGCCCATTTGACAGAGTGTGTGTGTGTGTGTGTGTTGGGAGCAAAGAGGAGACCTAAGGATGGTTCAGCTGATATGGCATTGACCAGTGTCTTTCAATAACAGCACGCCCCTAATGGACTGGGTGTATATCAGCGGCAGAAAGCATGCCCCTCCTCTGCTGCACAGCTGCCTTTCTGCTAATGCTCATCTAATTAAACAGCAGCCTGGAGAGGCTGAAACCAGGGCAGCAGGAGAGCAAAGATTTTTATCCAATAGATTCCTGTCTCCAGCCCAGGAACCAGAAGAAAAACCCCTTTCATATCGCCAGATCAATAAGCAGGTGGTATTTCCTCCACCTCTCCCTCTTTTCTTTAACCTTCTCCAGTGCTCTTTCCCTGCTCCTATATTTTCTTAAAATACTGTCTCTGGGATGGGGCTGTGATCCAGACCCAGTGGATTTCCAGACCTCCAGCTGGCTGCGTCCCCTGAGCCAGACACCTGCTAAATGTTCGAGTAATAAGTGGGAAGCCCAACAGGAACTGGGAGCTCTGACCTTGCAGCAGAGAGCAGGGAGATTAAATCTTGGAGGAGCCGTTTTCTTGCTTGATATTACTTATCCCCCATCTGTCACTGACTTGCTCAGCTGTGCATCTGGGTGCAGATGGGTATGAGTGCTTCTGAGCATCAGTGCCCTGGGCAAACCTTGGTACCCAACTGTTCTGCATTTCCTAGGGAGGTGGAGATGGGGGTTGCATCTGACTCTCCTGACCAATTTCTCTTTTTCTCTGGGCCGACTCTTGCTCCCGCTGAAATCAATGGCGATCCCCTATTGACTGAAATGGAGCAGGATCAGAGCTATTCCTCTGCATCCCTTAACAGAGGAGACTTTCAACCATGGATGGCCGAACAAGATATCCAGATGCTGCAAATGGATATTGGGAGCTGCTCGCAATTGTGTAAATTTCCATTTCAGGTGCCTAAATGCTGAGATGGGATCTGGATGTCCTGTTCCGCGTGTGTTCAAAAATTGGGGCTGCTGAGCCAGACCCTTGGCTGGTGTAAATCAGCAAAGCTCCATTGATTTCAGTGGAACAATGTTGGCTTACACCCATGTAGCATCTGGTACACAGTACATCCATAGATAGTCAGTTCCTGGTCCCATGCACACCTACTGAACTCAGTGGGTCTGTACAGGTGCAAATAAGGGCAGAATTTGGTCTGTAATGTTTGTATCAGGCTTTTTTATTCACTCGAAGGTTTAAAAGAAGTAGCATTTTATCTCCTCCTGCATCCAAGTCTCCATATGAGATGCATATCTCATGTTGCTGCAAGGGCAGGAACTTCATTCTTCTCCCAAGGTGCCCTTCTGAAAGTTTGCCTCCAGAATGTTAGCACTGGGAAAAATTATGATGGAAAAGCACTGTCCATCTCGTCCTCACCCATTCCTGATGTGGTGAAGATTCCTAGTCTGCAGAAGCAGTGCTCACTATCTGCAAGAGGGTCTACAGTAAATGACTCATAGGGCTGGTAAAACAAGGATTCTAGAACTCTGGCCTTGTATATCGTGTTCTGCGTACACTGGTGATAAGAAGATGATGTGGGATGTAGCTCAATGAAGCCTGAAATGATGGCAAGGGAAAATAATAGGTGTGGTCATGATATTTCACATGGAAGGTGATTGCTTAGGGTCATTGCCCATCACCCTCCCCAGTCTTTCTATGTTGTACCAAACTGTCCAGACACTTCTGCTGCTTAGATGGTCAACTTCTCCAGCCTCGGGGGAGGGGGGGGGGCTCTTGAATGTCAAGATATGTCTGTACTTGAATCATGAGTTCTGTTTTAACCTGTTAGCTAACATGACTGTAAATTCTAGTGTGGACAGGAATAAATATTTAAATATATTGTACCCTGGAATAAATATTTGTCCTGTCTGATTGATTGTGTTAGTTCACATAGGTTAACCAACAGTCATTTAAAAACACAACTCAGTATCCAACTGCAGCCAGACCCATATATCTTGAAAGAGTTGAGCCAGTCCCAGTTGTGTCCTTGTTGATGGGAAGTGCTCTTGAGATCTCTTCTGTCAGGACCATGGTCGTTGCCCAGTCACCTGTTCCATGGTGGTGATAGCTGTTTAAACTGCTATTGTGTGAAACTGCCACCGGAGTAAGGACAGATGATCAATAAGGGGCTGAGAGCCCAAGGCGATAGGCACTGTATAAGCACCTACAGTATATGCAAAAATAATTAGATGCAGAAAGGTGGTATTAGAGTCCCCCACAAAGGATGTAAATAGCAGGTTGTGTTTCAAAGACATGAGTAGGCGCGTGGGGTAGATCCTCTTCTAGTGGCTCTTGCCTCCCTGGTATTTTAGTCTGTGCTGGGGGTATCTGATCTGGTGAGTGAGCACTAATGAGGTGCTATAATCGACTTGGGGGGGAAAGGGAGGGTGGGGAAATCATGAATATTTCATTGACATTTTTCAAAATGGGAAACCTCACTGAAATTTTGAAAAATTCCAACTCGCCCAAATAGTCCGTAAGGGGAATCGGGGTGTGTGTGTGAATGACCCATGTTAGGATTCTTAGGAAGAAAATGTGATCTCTACATGTATGTAAAATCTCCACAGAAATGCCTCAGTTTCCTGTGCTATTTATTCAAGCAAAAATTATGAATAAGAATGAATTGAAAAAGAGAAGCTGACTGGGTGCATTCAAACAAATACAACTCATCTAGCTGATGGTGGTTGTCAGATGAGACTTTTGGGCCTTGGTTCTAGGTGGGATTGTGGTCATGCAATACATTGATTATTATGGTGGCACCTGAGAACCCCATTCAAAGATCAAAGTAATGTTGTTCTAGTCACTGTCCGGATAAGTAACAAACAGTCCCTGCTGCAGAGAGCTTATGACCTAGGAGGAAGGAAGGCTGGTCTCTAGGTTAGCTGCTCCCTGTTTCTTCCTCTGCATCTTTGCATTCACACATGTGGCCAGGTTTGTAACTCTGTTCCTGCCCTGGCATCCTAAAGCCATTGGTCAAAGTCTCAGCCCCATCCTGCACGCTGCTGAATCTGGTAGGAGTTGAGGGTGCTCCGCAACTTGAAGAAGCGGACCATGTGGGACGAAGGGAAGGTCCTAAATCATCAGTCTGTGCTAAGGGAGGTCCAGAGCAGCCAAACTTTTTTTCTTTTCTTTTTTTTTAATGCTCGCTCTGTCCTAGCCTCGGATCAGCCAGGAAAAATCCTTCAGGGTGACCCCAGCTGAGTCTGACGGTTGCAATCATTCCACAGCAGCAATCCATGGTAGTCAGCAGAGAAAAATCTCTTCCACCCCCGCCCTGCTTCCTGGTCACTATTTTGATCGCATTCCTTATGAGTGGGGCTGCAGATGTGGTCTCCTTATCTTGGAAGGTCTGAGTCAGTTTTTCCCTGGTGTGAGTGACTCTTATAACAAGGCAGCTGAGGGCTGGGAGAGGAATAAATAGATCCTAAAACATGCAGCGTATGTCTTTCATTGTGGACAAGGTCCTGGGTAGGACACACGTACCCTTGGGGTGGCATTCATATACTTGGGGAAACATACACGGTGGCCATATAAATACAGGAGGGAGAGGACCCACCTGGCTGGGGCCTCATGCATTGTATATAAACAGACGAGATACTCCTACGTACACCTGTGGAAGTCAGTGGAACCAGAACTAAATCATAGCTAAGATCAGAATCTGGCCCATGCTGTGGGTACCAATGGCCCAGATGTATTTACACATGGACTCTGAGATAAATTCAGATGAATGCATCTGCCAGTCACTGTCCAGGTACCTTAGGGCACAGCATTGTTCTAGAGGATGGCGATTGTTAGCCCAGAGCAAGGTTGGTAGGTGAAATAGTCTGACACATCTAGGTCTCCAAGTGTGCCTACTGTATGCTCGGACTCTCCTGCTGTTTGTTTGGGGCTTGGCCTGGTTTAGAGTCTAGGCCCTGGGGCCTACCTTATAGCTTCATAGTTTCCAAGGTCAGAAGGGACCATTGTGATCATGTAATCTGACCTCTGGCCAGTGTTATACAGGAGAACTTCCCAATATAATTCCTAGAGCAGATCCTTTAGAGAAACATCCAATTTCTGGGTTTGTGATACGTTTCATGCTTGATCCTGTAGAAGAGTCAGGTTCAGACTCCTGCTGTCTCTTTCCTTCTCTGTGGTGGGCATGTGGTGAAGATGGTGCTAAGGAAGATCATTTCAGCCCCACTGGCTTGAGAGTAGTCATGGGGTTGTGAGACCTGTGTGTGGGGAACTGGGAGGTTATAATAAGGGGGCAGTGACACCTTCATGGAGGCTCCAGGTTTCATGAGTTAAGCCAGGTTCCTCCTGAAAAGAAGGGCCCAATCTGGTTGGGGTGAGGGAAGTGTCCATTCAAGGTAACATTGCCAATCAAAAGTAGTTAAAAATCATGACATTTTAAACGTAATTTGCCTTCCGGTGTTGGAGGCTTGGAGCCTTGCGAGTTCATGTGACCTGACTTTTCTCCATAAACACAAAAGCTGGAAAGTTAGGTTTGGGGGATTTTTTTTTTAAATGAAAGTAGATCACACAATCACCTGACTCCAGGAGCTGGTGCTTTTAAGAAAAACACCAAATATTGTGAGTCTGGTGATTAAAATCACAAGAGTTGGTGATGATGGGGTGGGGGGGGCACATTTGCTTAGTGGTGGAGTGGGTGAAACCAAGGACAAAGAAACGGAGAGGAAGACCTCAGCCCTAAGGTGTCTGGCCTAGAGCTTGGGATGTTCACACTGAACCTCACACCAACCCACTGGCCTGAGCCTCAGCTTTGGAGATGGATGTGTCTGGTGAATCTCCCAGCTACTAGCCCGCTTCCTTTGCTCCCCTTCACCAGACCCTATATGCTATCTCATGTACTAGGGGGCGGTTTCATGGGTCTTGTTGCAGGGAGGAGGGGCAGGCGCAGCGTGTATTCCCATTGGGTGTTGTGGATTTGCTTCTAACCCCTGTGCAAGCTTCAGGGTTGGAACTAGACCTGTGTGCAAGCTCATCCCTTCAGTGCGGTTCATCCTCTCAGACTCCAGCCTGCTCCGAGTAGGCATTGAATTTTCCATGCCACAGAGCACAGTGTGTGGACTGATAGCCTGCCCAATAACGGGCAGTTCTCTGCGCTGGCATAGGGAGGGCCGGGCGTAGGAGACGGGAGCATGTGTAAGCCAGGGGCGGCTAGAATTGGCCACAGATCTGCCTGAGTTGGAGGAGCTTGTATAGCATCTTTTGATCGCTCAGCCGCTAGGAGCCAGGGCTCGGGAGATGGTCGCCATAGCAACAGCTGCCACTCAATCCCCATCTCGGATGTAAATTAGTTACAATATTATTAGTGTGCAGAATTTCAAGAGGCCAGAGCTTCGGAAGAGACTTTCCAAATTCATTACAGGAGTGTCTGAGGCCTGGGCTGTGGAGCGCTGAGGGCAATAGGCCCCATCCCCTTTTGGTCACGGTGAGCCGAGCCCAGTGTGCCCAGACCTAATTGGAGCCAAAGCAATGGGGTGTTAGCTGAACCCAGTCTGATTGCAGCAGATGGGAGCGGCGCAGGTGCAGGATTGCATGGCCCAGTCGGATGGGAGGGGGGGAGCTGGTGGGGCTAGAGAGCATGCATGCCTCATATTAGGGCAGGGCTTGTCTTGCTGCTTCCTTGGAAGTTTGGAACAGTGCAATTTTTTTCCTGGCCTTCCTCCAGGGACTACCAACAATGCGTTGCTGAGTGGAGGCGGGGCTTCTAATAAAGGTGGAGCCGGGACCCTGACCCTCCTCTGACCTGTGCTGGTTTGACATGGTGTAAACACCATTGATTTCCCTAGAGTTACTCCTGATTTTTCAGTGGTGTAAGCGAGTGGAGGGCCAGGCACTGTGTTTGGAGATACTTTGGAGTGGTGTCTCAAGACAGGAGGGGCCTGATTCTGATCGCAGTTACACCAGTGTAATCCCAGACCAATTACATTGAAGCGAATTAGAGGAGAATTAAGCCTGAAGTTTCCGAATATAGGGAGTGCCTCTTGCAGAGGTTTCATTTCAGGCTCTGGACCAGATGCTACGCTGGTGTAAATTGGTATAGCTCAGTTGAAGACCATGGATCCATGTTGGGTGACCAGATGTCCCGATTTTATCAGGACAGTCCCGATATTTGGGGCTTTTTCTTATAGGTGCTTATTAATCTCCACCCCCTGTCCAGGTTTTTCACACTTGCTATCTGGTCACCCTAGATCCATGCCAATTTAAACCAGCACTGAGGATCTGTCCCTCTCTCATTTAAATTACCACTCGGCAAACATGGTGGGAAATGGGTGGCAAGTATAGCTAACTGCTAAACAAATCCCAGGAAGAAGTCAGTGGAGCTACACCAGTTTACACCAACTGAGAGCCTTGGCCCTTTTATCACTTGGTTTTTGAGTTATTTGCCAAGAAAAATAAACAATTTTATTGATTTCGTTAGTGCTTCACTATATTTTCCACCACGTTTGCAGTGGAATGCGTTATGGCTGGGCAAGGGTCAGACTGAGCAATGCCAATGTACAGCAGCTGAAAGTTGAAGTCCGTGCATGCTGATTTACACGGCCTAACGTGGATAGCCTCCGCATCAGTTCAAGTGTTACCGTGTAGCCTGTAACCCATCTTACTCATCCTTCTTCCCTTCCCACTGTTTAACAGTCAGTCCATTTTAAACAGGTTTGTTTTCCCTTGATCCCTTTGTCCTTCCCGCACCAGCAAGGCGTCTTTGTCTCTCTCCTTGAGAAGGGTACTCTTCTACAGGCATTCTGTGCAATGGGCAGGCAAATCTCGTGCTTCCTTTCTCTTTAAGAAAATATCCTGGTGAGAGTTTGGTGCTGGTAAAAGGTGTCGGCTCGAGAGCCCGGGAGGTGAAGCCCTCTGATTATCTGCACAACATACCCAGCCAAAGCAGCTGCTGCCTCCCCAGGAGGGAGCTCCTTAAATCAAGACACTGAGGGTTGATAGTGAGGTGCATAACCATGAGCTTTATTGATCACGTCTGCACTGCAGGAGTATTCACCCGGCACTCTGTAAAGTCCGAGATCCCACAAGCGTGCACTGTGCTCTTTTAAAATTGGGAAGGATGCTTTGGAGTCTGTCTTCTCCTATTTCAGAGTCTTGGTTTGGAGTATGGAGGATTTATTCTCCGGATATTACAGTAGTGACCGAGCAAGCTACCCCATCCCACCCATATGCTTCAACCCTACCTTGGAGATAATGAAAGAGTAGATCACTCTTCGTTCTTCATCCAATTCTTGGCCTCTTTCATGAGAAAACCGAGAGGGAGCCATTGGTGGTGGTGGTGTGGATACGTTTTCATTGGGAACTGGGCTGATTATTATAATTAATAATTTCTATTACAGTAGCATTCAGAGGCTCCAATCAGGATTGAGCCCCGTTTGCAGTAGGTTCTGCACTGCTATAGAACAAAAGGCAGTCTCTGCCCCAAAGAGCTTGCACGCTAAATAGAAGACCAATGAGCAGCAAGAAAGAAGACATAAAAACAGTAGCCAATATGAATAGACTTGCATGTGACAGGGAACATGTAGCTTGAGTGTCCTTGAAATATTAGAGAGATTCACTAGGGCCGGCTGGAAATTTCTGTTTTGTGAAAAATGTCTAGGTTTGGGTGTTAGGTTTTGTTCCAATGTGGAACAAAGCAGAGACCTTTCAAACGTTTTAAAAAAAACCAGAGTAAAAGAGGGACAGGCCCCTCCAATGGCCCTATCCCAGTATAGCCAAAAGCCTGATAGCAAGGACACTCACCAGGGAAGTGGGGGAGATGGGTTCAAATCCATGGTCTGCCTGATTCAGAGCTGGGACTTGAACGTGGACAGGCCCGGATTAACCAATGTGGTGGCTCAGTGCATTTGCATGGGGCCCTCATTTTAGGGGGCCCCTGACCACTGCATAAACAAACAGAACCCAAAACTGAGGGGTGCTATGACCCTGAACGCCAGGTCATATCACTCACTCAAACTTGGCCCAGCGGCACCTCCGTCATGGCAGAGGTGCGGCTGGGCTAAACCCAAGCAGCGTGAATGCGGGACAGGTGATGGGAGCGAGTGGAGCTGGGTGGTAGAGACAGGAGCCGAGCACTGAGCTGGGAGTGGACAGTAGCCAGGAAGGTTGTGGGGGATGTTGGGGGTGGGTGGGGAACAGGATGTATGTCAGGGCTACTGGGATGTGTGGGGAGGCTTTCAGGATAAGTGGGGGTTGCTGAGGGTTGCCAGGATATATGTGGAGTGGGAAGGGCATTTGGGGGTCTATATGGGATGGGGTATGTATGGGGAGGGGGTGCTTTAAGGAAGGTGGGAGACCCCCTTTCCATAGTGTCCAGGGCCTCAAAATTCTTTGATCTGGGCTTACACCAGGGTCTCCCACATTCCAGGTGAGTGCCCTAACCACCAAGCTGTTGAGTCAATTTCTCTGGTTTTGACCAAAAATTTCATTCTGCACCTGAGAAACTTTCCCAACAAACGTTTTGTTGAAAGCAATGTGACGTTTCCACAAAGCTTTGGTTTTGACAAACCGGCATTTTCTGACCCGAAAAAAGGGGGATTGTTGAAATCCTCTTCGTGGAGTAGTTGTATTCTGCACTGGGGGTGAATTCAGAGCTGGTGAAATACAAACACCAAACTTGTGTTAGGTTTGTGCTGATTTTACTTGGTTGAAATTGGTGACTTTCCTGCCACTGTTTGCGGGGAGGTGAATCAAGGAATATTGCTTCAACTTGCTCTATAAATAGGCTTGGAAGGATTAGATTTTTATTGGCAAATGTTGAAAAAAGTTGATTTTGCCGTACAGACATAAACGGACGAAAAAATATTTCCATCGCTAATAATAAAAATTTACAGATAGGTAAAGTAAGAAAAATGCTGCTTGATTAAGCACTGGAGTTTGTTTTAAGAATATTTACTTTGTATATTTTGATGTGATGGTGACACGTTGTGTTTGAACGGTTAGAAAGCTTTAACATTTTGAATCTGTGTTTACTGTTAAATGATTGTCCGATTCCTCCTCCCATTGTCTGTCCATCCTAGAATGTCCCGCAATTGTGAAAATTTAAATCTCTACAAATAGGGGGAAACCCCGCCTGTAATTTCACCCAACTGTGAAAATATAAATCCATACAAATAGAAAACATACTTAAACATAAACATTAATATTATCCATTGAAATTACGGGGGTGGAGGGGGAAGCATTCTGCCAGGGTTAGCTGTAAGTGGCTGATGCAGAGTCCATCGAAATCAATGGAGCTGGAACAAGCCATAATTTATTTTCTATGGTCAGTAGATCCGTTTGGGCCCACTTGTAAATATAAATGATGTATTTATTTTGAAATGAGCATCTTCATTTTCATAGTATTCCTGCCATCATGATGCTTCGGGCATTTGTAGCGCTTTGTTTTTCCCTCAATGCACTGTAGAAACATTGATTGACTAATCCGACTAACAGCTTTTTATCCACAAGCCTAATAATATGAAGTATTGCTCTAATGTGGTGAAAATGAGCAATGTGGCCCTGGTGGTACCCTCAGCTGCACCCATGAAATCCGGCTGAAGTAAACAGGGTTGCAGTTGTTTGTCTGAGGGAAGAACGTGGCTTGTAGTATGACCGGGGAAGTAATGTGCTTATATCACATACGCAGTCATTTCTGATAACTGTGGAATACGTCCCCTCTAGCACTGCGGCCATGTAACATATTGGGAAGCTGTGGGATGAATTTCTTTTGTTGTGTACCTTTGCACTTGCTCTCTGCCCCCTCATCCCTCTCCGCTGGTTTGAAGTTCTGAACCAGAGACTGGCAACCCAAGGTCTGGGGAGGTTCTGCAGGCCTCCCAAACTGATTTTTGAGTTTGCAAAACTTGAGTTTAGGAGCCTTTTTCCTTGGAATTTTAACCCATTTAATTACATTTAAAAAAAAACCAAACCCACAATTTTTGTAGCTAGCTGGGAGCTTGTGTTAGGGATAGACTGGATCCGAGGCTAGTACAGGTGGGCACTGCATAGAGAGTACAGTACTGTACTTGACTAGTCCAGTCCATGACTTCACAGTTCAGGCCAGGATTTAGGGAGGCCCCTGTGCAGAGCCAGTGCTGCCTACTGTCTGTGTTAATTTGGGGTATGTCTACACTGCAATTAGACACCCTGGCTGTCCTGCGCCAGCTGACTCGGGCTCGTGGGGCTCCGACTAAGGGGCTGTTGAACTGCAGTGTAGACGTTCTCGCTCGAGCTCTGGAACCCCTCGCAGGGTCCTAGAGCCCGGGCTCCAGCTGGATCCTGAACGTCTACACCGCAATTAAAAAGTCCTAGAGCCCGAACCCTGCAAGCCCAAGTTAGCTGATATGGGCCAGCCATGGGGTTTTTAATCGTTGTGTAGACATAGCCTTAGAGAGCCACACGGTCGGTCTGACAGCAACTTCAATTAAGAATCCTCGTTATATTAATTACAGCCCATGAGAGTATGGGTAGTTATTCACAGCTGTGGCAGGAAGCCATGTAGGAGGGAGCTGGGAAAGATTTTAGTCGGTAGCTCTGCAGTGCAGTAGAGGGAAAATGTCGCTTTCAGCATAATACTCTTTACCTTGTTCTAATAAAGTTCCTCCTTCGGAGTTAGAAGAAAGGGGCTCTCGGTGATTCTCCACCATTGGCACATGATGCCTCTGGGTCCAGTCTCTTCTCTACTGCTAGGGATGCTGCAAGGACCATCATGGTTATCCAAAGCTCACTTAGCATATGCTGAAGTCCCATGAAAGTCAATGGAATTTAAGTACATGCTTGAATTTAAGCCCACACTTAAGTGCATTCTTGAATCAGGGCCTTAAATACGACACTGAGTGTTAATCTCTCTTTCAGGTTTTTCTTTATCAAATAAAATTCCAGGAAAACATTGGCCTGATTCTGATCTCATTTATACCCATTTAATTCCATTGATTTCAGTGGGGTTACTTCCAATTTACACCACTGTTAAATCAGAATCAGGTTTTTCCTCTTATCTTGCTATCTCTTCCCACCTTAGACTAAAGAACCCGGCTAAAGGAATCATCTCTCAAACTGCTGTAGAAGGGAAGCCACTTAAACCAATACTAGGTGAAGAATTAATTTCCCTGTCCTAATCACTCTGCCTCAGACCAAACCAGAAACGCAGAGCACTCTCTTTCTCCCTCTCCCCATCTATTTTCTTTATCCTTTCCTTCCCTGTCTCAGGTCAGCCTCCGCTCTTCCCTAGGGCAACCCCCTCTCTTTGTACCAACATCCCACTATGCACATGGGGGAAACATTTGGCCCAGATATTTTATTTCAGATCAGCATAAAACTGACCCTGCCCCTTCCATGAGACGTGTCCCTGAGCAGCAGAACCATCCTTGCTGCGGGTGTTCTTGGGAGACCCCCTTCGCGCATCTTGGCCTTGTGCACCAGCCGCTCGTAGCCCTACTGCAGCCACACATCCGGACGATCAAGCCTCGCTGGGAAGCTGAAGCCTGCAATCGCTGAGAACACGGCAACAGCAGCCTGTCCTTTTCCACACGTCAGTATTTTTAGCTCCGCTGTGCATTAGCGTGCAGGAGCTCACACTCTGAAGCCTGGCTGAGGTTTTATCTGTTGTGACAGCCCTTAGGGCTGTAGTCAGACTCGCGCTCTCTCTCGGAGTGCAGATCGTATTCTTCCCTGTGGATCCTGTGTGTGGCTGGATAGAGGGGAGGGGATGGGATCTCCTCTCAGCTGGGGGGACCTTCCTGGCCTGGGGTTGAGATCCCTATTGCATTTCCCTTCTTTCTCTTCTGTTGTAGAGGCTCTGGTGGCTCAAGCTAATGTTCCAGGGCTGGGTGTTGGCTTGCCAGCTGTGTTGTGTCCTGAATGGCAGGAAACTGCATGGTCCTCCTGATTCCCAGAAGGACATGCTGATTGAAAGTCATTCAGATAACAGGATCGTAAAAATGAGAGATGGGAAAGATTAGCCAAGATTAGGTCTTCCCTTCCCTACCTCCCAGTTGAGCCCTGGCAGGTTGTATTTGTACCCACCAGCTCACCGTCTCCATCCTTTACTACAACAGTGACTCGTCTCGTTCTTTGTGCTCATTTCCCAAGCTCCTTGTGTCGGCACAGACACCGGTGCGTTCATGTTTTCTGTTCCAGAGCAACTCCAGCTTTCATCTTAGGGCATTTCTACACTGCAATTAAAAACCTGTGCCAGGTGACTTGGGCAAAGAGGCTGTTTAATTGCAGTGTAGATGTTTATGCTCACTCAGGCTGGAGCCTGGGCTCTAGGACTGTGCGAGTTGGGCGGGCCTGAACATCCCCTCCACAATTAAACAGCCCGTTAGTCCGAACTCGAGTCAGGTGGCGTGGGCTAGTTGCAGTGTAAACATTCATAAGTGTGTCTGTGGGATGCACATGCTGGGTTATTAGGGTGAAGTGGCATTTCCCTCCCTGCCCCATTCAAGCCCTGCTGGTTTTGAACCCAGAAGGTTTTCCCACTAAGTGGAAGCTGTATCACCTACTCCCTTGTCACTGAGAAGATTTCAATACTCAGTGAATCCACCCTCCTCCTCCGGTAGCCTACAGCACCCATCACTCGGTCTCTGGTGTCAGTCTCCTTTGAGCTTGAGGATGTCTGAGCAGAACATCTATGTTGCTTCTGTCTTCTGTTCTTTTCCCAGGTCCCCAAGGCCAGTCTTGATTACAGAGAAGCTCCTTCTCCGGTGGCCATTGCTCCCATGGGGGTTACAACCAATGGGAATTCCCCAGAGTGTTACATGGTGTGGTAGCCAGCCCTCCTCCTCGTCTCCTTTGTTCCAATTCCAAGGGTGCAGCAGAGCATCCTGTTTTCTTTACCTGGGTCACTGCTATCTTGCTCCTGACTGTGGAATCCATAACTAGGATTACTCATCTCTCCTCTCCTCCTGCTGGTTCCTTTCAGAGCTCGCCCTCTGATCACTGGCTGCACTCCTCACTCTCAAAATCCCTATGCAAGAATCAAGTTTAAATAGCACCAGACAATCCAATGAGACTTCATTGGCAAGATAAGCTAGACCACTGTTGCCAAAATGACAGATACCCGAGGAGACCCTCTCCTTGCAGAGGTGGGGGAGATCTACCCGGGACAGAGCTACACACTGTTTGGGGGTTTTGTTCCCTAAGTTAATTTATCAGCAGTGTCCATGCCTGGTCTGGTGGCAAGTTGCTACATTGTGCAATGCCATCTCTGCCATCTTTCCTTTCTCCCAGAATCAGGAGTAGCTTTTTCTCATCGCTTTTTGTTAAGTCTCTTATGATTTGGGCGAGGAGTTGAGAGTGCCTTTCTGTTTTGATCTCTCCTCTGTCGCACTGGCTGCGTGGTCACTCTTCTCTGGGTTTAGAATGCACTTTGTGCTATCCACTCTCCAACTCTAACGTTATGGTCACTGATAACTCTCTGTCCTGCTTCTCCTGAGACTTCCAATCTGTCTCCTAAGCCACATTCCTCAGAGACTTTCTGCAGTTCTCCCTTTCTCTTGCCTGGGGTTTCAACCTGCCTCTTCTCTTCCATTTGTTCTCTAGATGGTTTGACTTCCTGTATTTCTGTGGGACTTCAGCAGCTGATCAAACCATCTCCAGCTTTTCCTCCAGAACAGAGTACAGCTTGCGCTTTGTGCGTACCTAGCCACCGTTATCTCCATTAATAAACAGGAGCACTGAGCTTGTCCACAGCAGATTCCCTGGGGTCCTCCCTGAGCCTCCTTCATAGCAGTTCTTACTTGCTTCAGGAACTCTTTTTGCTCATTGAAACCTCTTAGTGTTGAGGCGGTTCTGGTGTTCATGGAGCTCCCTTTGTGTGCAGTTTCTTGCCCACTAGCAACTTTTGGAATGTGTGCATTTATTAACTCCCAGCTCAGCTAGTCAGGATCTTGTCTTCACCACTCAGCACCTACCTCCCACTCAGATCAATCTCCTTTGTTGTTGGGAATCCCCTTTTCCCAAGCAACTGCTGGCCTTTCAGAGCTCAGATGCTCAATACAGAGGTGGTGGTGGCATCTCACTGATTTAGTGGTTCCATTGCAAACACTGTTAATCCCAGTTCCCCTTCCCTCCTGGTATTAAAGTCTTCCTTACCACAGCATCCCCTTGTCATTCAAGGCAAAGGACAACATGGGAGAAGTCCCAGTTCTAGCCATCGCTCCTTCACATGGGATTCACTGACTAATTGTTTCTGCTGCTGCAAAGCTCAGGGGGATCATAACAGCTTGGAGGAGTTTGGAACATGTCCCTAATTTTAGGGGTTACCCTCCCGATCTTCCCGTATGCAGGGTATCACCTTCTTCACCTCACGCTCTGTCACAGAGGCTCTTTTGCCAAAACTTGGGGACAATTACGGACCTTGGATACATTCTTCCCAAACTTTCACCCCATTACCGGAGCATCTGAGAGAGTCACCATCTTTTAATGTTTCTATCCTCACCCTTGTCAGGTAGGGCGGTGTTATCTCCATGTGTAAAACACTGATACTAGCAGTCCTATCTTACTGAGGCACAGGGAGACTAAATGACTTGCCCACGGTCTCTCAGGAAGCCTGTGGTGGATCAGGGAATCAAACCTGTATTACCCAAGTCCCAGCCTAGTGCCCTAACCCCTGCGGTATGTGTGTGTGTCTTTTGTTACAACCTCTCTGAATCCACTTGCAGGCAAAGATCTCACCATGGAAGGTGTTGAACATCCGTCTTGAGGCAAACATGGTCACTTGGGCCTACAGGGGCTCTCCCACTGGTTTGTCTTTCCATTTTCATCAGCAGCCGGTTTTGCTGCATCAGTTATTATCCATTGGTCTCTATTCTCTCTCACTAATTCTTTCCTCCTTGCAACATGGCCAGCCCGTTGCTATGATCTTCAGGTTGCTGTAGAACCATAGACAAGGGAATAAGGGAACAAGAATAGAGATTTCAGAGATGCCTGCCACCGGACCAGGAATGGACACTGCTGAAAAATGAACTTGGGGAATAAAAACCATAGACAACAAAGCCCGTTGCCCAGTTCTTGAATGTCATGTGTTTTCCTGAATCACTCCAGTGGTGTTTCCCGTGGCAAATGTATTCAGTTGTGTAACTGATCCTCTTATAGTCCCCCCCCCTTTACTATTATTTATTTGTACTATAGCAGCACTTAGAGACCCCTACCAGAGCTCGGGACAATGTACAAATCCATAGTAAGACGTGGTCCTTCCCCTGAAGATCTTACAATTTAAGTAGCAGAAGGAAGCATTATTGCATCCATTTCACAGGCGTGGAGAATCACACCTGCTAATCTGGGCCTTACTCAGGTGCCTGAATGGTAGCTAAACACTCATGAAAATCTGGTGCCCATGTGGCTTGCCCCAAGTCACATAGGAATCCTGCAGAAGAGCTAGGAATTGAACATAAATCTCCTGTATCCCCCAGTCCAGAGACTTAACCAAAAAGCCGTCTTTCCACTTTAGAGTCTGATTTTAGTTTCATAGTTTCATGATATTTCCATAATTCCTTACTTTTTTTAATCTGTTCTTTTTTCACCTCTCCATCGGGTACAGATAGTTATTGTATCCCCTTCATCATATGTTCTTAATGTTTAAGATTCCCTTCACCATGTCACTCTCACACCCCAAAGAGTAAAGGAAACAGTCATCTGCTGTCAGACGTCCCTGCCCCAAAGCACCTACAGGTTTGAGTGCTGCTTTGAATGTGAAGAGATTGTTTCAGGGAAGTTCTGTGACCTGGGTTATGACCAGTTGGTCACAGTGGTCCTTTCCGACTCTAGGCATCTGTAAGAGTAGATGTTTTGTTATTTAGGGGCTTCCCTCCGAAATACAGAACTTTTCTTCAGCCGTCACACAGCTCAGAGCTTATGGGCTTTCGTGCCACTTCCCTTTCCCCCATTCTTTGATCATTTGCTGACTGCCCTGCCCAACCCCCTCCTGTAAAGGAAATCTGAAGCTAGCTGTCTGTGATATTCCAGACTTTTTCTGTCTCTTCCAGGATGTGCTCAGCTATTCTGCAGGCCAGGACTGAATTCTCACCTGGAGTAAATCCTGGGCTTAATGTTTACAAATACACTGATTTTTAAATCAAGGAAAGGATCTGTCCTCTTGCAATGGCAGGAGAGAAGGAGACCTGGAAACTGAGATGGGAGCATGGGCGGTTTAAGCTGACCTTGCTCGAAACATCTCAACTCCAGGCCCCTGGCAGCTGCTTTCCACTGTTAGACTAAATATAGATAGTGAACGCTGAGAGGAAGGGGCGCTGCCGGGGGGGGGGGGGCCTCAGGGAAAGGCTTTATGGGGTTAAACAGCTGTGTTTGTGGAGGGCTTTCTTTTGCATGTTCAAGTGGGAAGAAGCCATTCGGCAAATTGTGCACTTTCCTTTCTGCCATGCCATCCCAGACGGGCTGCAGTGACGGACAGTTCTGGGGTGTTTTGGTGGGGAGTTGACACGCAGCTGTTGAAGAAAATATAGATGTGCCAGTAGAAAATGATGATTTGGCACATTTCTATCGTCAGCTGCTGCCTGAGGCGTATGTTGTTACTTATTGGTATGACAAGAGCACATAGGGGGTTCATTGTGCGGGGAGCTGTACATGTCCCTGCTCCAAAGAGCTGACAATCTGAGTAGATAAGACAGATAAAAGGTGGGAGAAAGTATTAGAATCCCTGTGTTTCAGGGAGGGAACTGAGGCGCACAGAGAGAGGAGTTTGTCTACATTTGAAACGCTACAGCTGCAGTGCTTCAGCGTAGACACGCTCTATGTCAATGGGAGAGGTTCTCCGTCAGACAAAGCGAATCCACCTCCCCAAGAGGGGCTAGATAGGCCAATGGAAGAATTCTTGCTCTGTCTACACTGAGGTTAGGTCAGTGTAGCTACGTCTCTCGAGGGTGTGGATTTTTCACAGACATAGCTATGCCGATGTAAGTTCCCATTTTAGGCCTGCCCTAAGTGATTTGCCCAAGGTTACCCAGGAAACCTGTGGCAGATCCAGGATTTGAACCTAGGTCTCCTCAATCCCAGTCCAGTGCTTTAATACTGGTCCTTCCTGCACAAAGTTCGCTGGAATCCATTACCCGCCCCCCCCGCCCCCCCCCCCGCGAGTTGGAAAGCATCTGTGACTGAATGGGAGCAGCAAGCTCCTGTCTAGAATCTGATGTTGATTAGACTCCAGGAAATACTGGGGTCTTCACAACAAGTACAGCCCAAAAGTTTTGCCACCCTTGGAGGCAAATTGTGAAAGTTAGGTTGGAGGGCTGGAGTTGTACCCACTTCCTGCAGGGCTGGGCTGGGCTTCACATTTTCAGAGAACCCCTGGAAGTGTACCTGTGTTATTTGCAGGTGCAGGGCCCTCCAGCTCAGGTGTGGAAATGAGCACTCACCTGCATTGTGCATGCAAATGTGAGCTCAAGCTGGTGCACTCCGAGGCTCTGGTGCTGGGGGCCCCGTAAGCCCCTCAGTAGCTGGTTCCTTTAAATACTGGTTTGTCTTTGCACAGCATTTCCTTTCAGAGTCCCATCATTTACAAGCACAGCAGGTTCAGAGCCTGGTAGCTTCCAAGTCTTTGTCCGAGCCACTGCAGTCAGTGCTGCCAGAAAGCTAAAAGGCTGCAGCGATTCAGTGCTGAGAACAGATTAGCTGAGTATTAAAACCAAAGAGTTATCAGGGAGCGTGTCCCTGAGTACGCCCTTTCCTTGGTGCATAGCTGATGGCTGGTGACCCTGAACTGGAAAGCCAGGCCCAAATCTCATGCCGCACCTCAGATAAGTACCCAACCCCGCTTCCCAATGTTGTTTTGTTCTCCTCACCAGTTCCTGCTGCTGGCTGGAAGCACCAAAATACCATGTGTAGCAGGCCATTTTCCTCATTTTCCTGGTCTGGCCCAAAGCAGGAAGCCATGGATATCTCCGGAGGCCAAGCCCTTTTGCTGAACGGTGGTAGGAGTTGGGGCTTCATGGGTCAGTTTCCTGTCTGGAGGAGATCTGGGTGGGGTGGTGTCAGGTAGTCCGGCCTTTTTGGTGCCATCCGTTTGTCTACAAGATGTGCACAAGTCCCAGGTCCTGGTACATAGGTGGTAACAACCTGCACATAGGCAGCTCCCTCTTGCAGAAACCTCAGGCCCCCTTCCCCCAGAGCTAGCTGCTTGGGGCTTTCTCTAGGACTCTCACACAAAACTCAGAGATCTACCGCTTCAGCCAACCCTGTTCCTCTTGTTCTGCCTTAAGCCCTGCACTTCCACCCGGGAAACCCCTAGACCAAGGTTCTCATCTGATGACCTGGTCTGGACAGGTGAACTCTTACTTTGTGCAGCCTAGACACAGCGTGGCTTAACCTACTCAGTGCCCTCAAGGACTCTCTGGGTGATTACTTCATGGCATTTTCAACTCTTTCCGTGGAGACTTCCACCCTGACTGCTTATACATCAGTAACCCCCGATGTGCAAACCATTAGCCCCTTTTGCCATGCCATTGCAGTTGGGATTTACAGTAGGCTGGATCAAGGCCCCATTTTGCTAGTTGCCGTACACATGGTAAGGGGCAGACCTGGCTCTGGAGAGTTGAAATGAAGTGGTGTTTATCCCCACTTCAGAGACAAAGAATTGAGTGATTAAAGGTCTTTAGGTGACCAACAATGCAGATCGGCGCCTAGTGTGATGATTAAAAAGCACCAATCTGCATCTTTAGGTGCCCTTAAAAACGTTGTGCAATCTGGCTCTGAGCGACTTGTGAAAGATCACATGGGAAGCGCAGAGGTGGGAAATGAATCCACATCTCTTGAGGCCCAATCCAGTGCTGTGACCCTGGACCATCCCTTCTCTCGAAATCTCTCTGGGTCTCGCCAATCTGGGCAAGATAGTGCTCGTACATGGGGCTTTTGGGCAAGGTGGGGCTTAGCAATCCCGGGGTCCAGATCCTGAGAGGGAAAGAGCACCTGCAGTGTCCTGAATAGTGCCTGACAAGCATAGGCCCCGATCCTGCAATGAGCTCTGTGTAGATGGACCCCTGCACTGGTGCAAAGCCCATCGATTTTAGGTGTGTGTTGTGTTAGAAATCCCCACCTCCATCCCTGTAGTCTCATTTACTTGAGCTTCTTATGTCCCTGGAAATTCCTCCACAGAAATGGGGCTTTATCTGATCCCTTCTTTTCTTCCCCTCATTTCCTCTTTTGTTTTCATTCTCTTTCTCTTTGCTCCCCTCATCCCTCTTGTGCATGTCTCCCTCTTCCCCGCCCCCAAGATCGGTAGTTGCATCTGCTCTGCAAGTGGAACCTAATTCTTCCTCCAGCCCTTTTCCATAGTGAATGTTGCAGTCCTGGCTGGGGCTGTCTCTCTAGAACAGATGCTTTTCTGCAGTCAGTGGGTTGGCATCCAAGACCTATCCAAGGCCCCTAGTTCATGTGTGCATTTGTGTCAAGGAGAAAGAGCTGGGAGACAAACAGAGGGGATTGGAGAGAGTGTTCAGAAGTGAAAATGCAGAACGGGGCAGAAAGAGAGATGGAATTGGGAGGAGAAAGGGATGTAGAAAATAAAAGGAAGGAAGAGAAGACAGAAAGTTAGAGCAGGCAGGAGAGAGAGAAAAAGGAGGAGGCCTTCTCTATGCAAACTTGTACCAATTTAAATTGGTTTAGTTAAACTGGTGCAAACCCCTGTGTAGACACTTGTATTTCAGTTTGAATGGCTTGTTTCAGATGTGTCAACCTGTCCCTAATAGACTGGAGAAAAATTGACAGAAGGCTGCTTTAAAGCATGTGCTTTTGCACCAGTTTAAAATCCAGGGTCTCTGCGCACAGAGAAACCCTGTGATGGGGCGGGGAGAGAGACTTTTATTGAGCAGGGCTTTGTGTTCCTTCTGTTGTTCCTTCAGACCTCTCTCCCCCTGCGGTGGTTTAAGATCTGAACTTGGAACAAGTTTGGACTGGGGGGGGGGGGGCTGGAATGTTGAGTTGGTGGAATTTCTTGTTCCTTTTGATTCTTCCTCCTCCATCCCTCTCCTCTCTGCTGCAGATGTCTGCTATTAAAAAAAAAAAAATCCACAAATAATGTGGCCGCGTTTCTTGAAGGCTCTTCCTGCTGCAGATGTGAAATGTGCAACAGGGTCAGATTAACCCAGCCTCTAATTTCAAGCCACAACCCTTAAAAGGCACCTAAAACTGTTCCAGCCCAGATCTGGGCATGATGAATTGGTTTAGCAGTGCTCAGGCGATACATGGAGAGGCACCAGCACCAGGCTTGGTATAGCATGACACTAGGCAAGAAAGGAAAAATCTGCCTTGTTTGAATCCCTTGATCTCAGTAGTAAAAATCCCACTGACTGCAACAAGGCTAGGATGTCACCCTGGCTCTTTTAAAGCTGGGGTTTTCTAAGGGAGATAGGTACCAAATTCCTTTTTTTTTTTTTTCTTTTCTTTTTCTTAGTGGGATTTGGGTGCCTACCTCCTTTTAGGTTATTTTGAAAATCCCAATTTAAGGCTTTACTGCCCTGTTGGTTGTTCTTTTGTCAAGCTAGAGCCTGGCCATATCCATATATATATATATATATATATATATATATATATATATATATATCTATATCTATATCTATATATATATATCTTCCAATTTCAAAGCAAATGGGTTCCTCTTTTGTCCAATAACGATGAAGAGCGTGGAGCTGGGGCCTACCATTTTTGATGCTGGATATTGTGCCCGTCCTCTGAGGTCCTCACTGCTGACAGGTTGAGCTGGTTTTCCTGCCGCCGACACACAGCTCTCCTTGCAGTCCGTGGGAGCACCAGGTATGCCAGGTGTGTTCAGACACACACAAGTACTGTTTATCGGCTGCCTCTGGAAATGTGCTTGGCCTGGTTTTCTGGTGTCACCAGGTGTGTCCTGCTCTTCCATCCAAACTGAGGCTGGGCCCGTCATCCTCCTTTCTAGCCTCTCTCTCTCCAGCCTGCTCTACCACCATTTTGTTCTCTCCCTGTCAGTTCACTCAAGCACATAAATAATTGTGGTCAGAATAGTTCTGGTCCAGCTTGTTTCTTGAAAGCGAATGTTAGTGCTGCTGGGTTGTCACCCCAGATGCCGAAGGCCTCTTTGCGTGGCCATAGAGAAGGTACGCTATGGCATCCTGGCTCCGGTGAGCACCACCGTGTCTAAGTGGAGGAGATATCTCTCACTGCCCTTCCATCGGGCCTCAATCCTGACTCACCCCTCGGGGCGAAGGCGGGAATTCAGCCTCCATGGTCCATTCGGTCCTTGGCCTCGGGCTGCCGACATGGGGGTTGAGTGTTGCGTGTGGTGGTGGTTTAGTGATATGGGCTTAGTTGGAGACCACCAAACTCATAGGCCACTGAACAGCCATCCTAGCACTAACCTGCAAGTGGCTAAATAGCTCCAGTGTTTGTATGACGAGACAGAGCATCTTGCCTCCATAGCCAGTTCCATTTGTGAGTGAGAATCGTGTGTGGAAATAAGCCAGTGGTCTCAGCCCAATAGGCAAGTGTCCACATTGCTCTGGGATTATGGTGCTTAACTACCCCCACCACTGGCAGCCTCTGCACAGGGGTGCTGGATCCTTCATAAAAGTGGAGAGCCACAGGGCCCTGCCCTCTCCGTGGCTCCGCCCCTGCCCTCCTCTTCTTCCTCAGGCCCCTCCCCCCGGCCAGGCCGGAACTCCCGGAAGTTGGAGCCTGACTGGGGTTGCTGTGGGGAGCCCCAGACCCTCCACCTGACCTGGGCAATGCACCTTGGGGTGCGGGGACATGGGCAAAGGACTGCTCTTGGGCTCCCTGCCCAGGTCAGGTGGAGGGTCTGGGGCTCCCCAGAGCTGCCTGGGCTCTTACCTCGGCCCGGCTTCTGGCCTGGGTTTAGGGTGGGGACCTCGAGTGGAAGAGGAGGATCAGGAGGTCGGGGTCTGTCCTGAAAAGTGGACTGGCTAGGCCCTCCCACTTTGACCTCCCACTTTCAAATGGCCCACCTGGTCTTCCTGGTTCCGGCACCCCTGCTTCTGCACCAAGGTGCTAGACAAAAGGACCCAGAGGGACTGAACCGTTCTCCTCTGACTTCTCATGGATGGGGCTTTGGAGTATTCGCCGCGCCCCATACTGTGCCTGTTCTGCAGGGACAGAGAGGGCTCTTTGACTCTCTTTGCACATGGGGTAGATGATGACAGAAGGTGCAAGGCAGTGTCCACTAGGCCCCAAACCTTAAGCACTGCCAAGTTTTCTCTGGTTGCCAAAACCGTCTGACTGGTGCCAACGGTCCCTTCCTGGCAGAGCCTGAGGCAGAGCACGTTAACCCTTCCAATTCCATTCCCAAAGGCCGACTTGGTGCCACCCTATGGGTGAAGATTCTCTCCACCCTGGTGACATTTGCCCTGGGGCTGAATGTCCAGAGGTACCAAAGGTTTAATATTTCCCAATATGAAAAGTTAAAGACACGGAGCTGTGGAAGGATCTGGGTTCAAAGCACTGTTTTCTCCAGCTGCTGAGCATCCTCAACCAGCTAATTTATTCTGGAGAAGCAACTCTCTTGCCTTTCTCTCTCCACCCCCGGCCCTGTACCTTCCCAGCTTAAACCTGAAAAGGGGAGTCCCCCGGGGACACTGGGTCTGGCTGGAGGGATCCCGGGCTGCAAACAATGCCAGTAAATAACGCTTCCCTGTCAATGCCATCAAAAGGGAAATGGTGACCGTGTTTTTCAATGTGCGCCCTGTAAATCTCCGCTTGGCACAGAAAAAACAGGGGTGAGTTGGGGCGGGGGGCACTAAAGACCTTTCACTCTTGATTTTTCTTTAATTGCAATAAAGGCAGGGGGCTGAAAAAGTCGAGCGGGAGAAGGGAAAAGAGCAGAAACTTGGGGAGAGGAGGCTGGGGGGGGGGGGGGAGAAAAAAATAAAACCAAGGAGAGGAGCAAAAAGACGGGAAGCAAACCTCCTTGAGCTAACACGGTTGCCATGGCGACGTGGCAGCGAGGAACAGGAAACAGCAGAAAATAGAATCGCATTCTGCTGAGGCCTGCAGGAGCCGTGATGAGCGCAGCCCCCTCCTTCCCCGCCCGCGGGAGACTGTTACCACAGAGACCCCGATGAAAGGCCGCCCCACTCCCTCTCCCGTCCTCTGCCGGCTCCTCGTTAAATCCCGCCGCCCGCTGCACCTTTTGCAGGTAGTGGGGACGGCAAAGAGGAATTGGCACGGGAGAGACGGGGAGTGGGGTTCCTGCCAGCGGCACGCCGGGCTTCCAGCCCCTGGCTCCCTTACCCGGTTTTTAAAAATTGTTTGTCGTTGAGCAGCAGCAGCCGAGGTGGCAGTTTGCACCGGGGAATGTTTATTTGCAGTCACGAAAGACGCTGGCAAAAACTTGAGCGCGTGGCAGGCCCTTTCCTGGGCTGGGGGCAGGGTGGAGGGGTCCGATCTTGGCCTCTCACTGCTCCCACGCCCTGCACGGCCAGCTGAGGCCCTGCAGGAAATATTGGTGGCCTCTCTTAAAAGAAAGTGACTGGTCGCTCCCAGTCGTAACCCACTGGGGATGGCTTGATCGGAGCCCAAGCCCGAAGGTCCATCCTGCCACAGAAAGATGGATTTAGGGCTAATTTCAAGCCACGCTGCGGGTGGATTTAGCCCCAGTGGGTTGAATTGCTCCCCTTTCCTCCCTTCCTGATGTCTTCCTGTCAAATTCTACTGCAAAAGGCCCATCCTGTGTGGTTCTGAATGCACTCCGCTCTCATCCGCTTCAGTGGGAGGTGGGGGAATGTGGCACCTCCTAAAATTGGTCCCCCAGTCAGGAGTTTGTTTGTCAGCATGCAGTGGGCCACTCACGGTCCCAGTACTTCAGGATCAGGTCCCTGGCCAGGGGAGTCTGGAGGCAGTAGGGCACTGCATCAGTGTGTCTGCCTGCAGACTCAGCCCCGCATTGGCAAATGACAGCCCCACTTTTGCACAAGTAGAGGAGGCTCTAAACATAGAGGATGGGTTATTGTTCATGGGGAGGGGATAGGGCTAGGGGGCAGGCAGTGCAGGCAGACTCCATACGGAGGCGTTTGGTCATGTGGCCGGGGAATCATTGATCAGTACAGGCTAGTAGATCCAAGGCTACTTGGACCTGCAGGTCTAAATCCTTTGTACAGGAAGATGTGTGGAGGTACCAACTGCTGATCATACCTGTGGGCTGTGATAGGGGTAGTGGAAATGCTATGCCATTGCTCCTCTCTAAGCCACCAGATTGAGAGGAGGATTCCTTCCCCCCCCTTTCCAAGCCCTGTCACACCCTGTAAATAAAACTAATGTCGTTGGGATTTGTCCTTGAGAGGTGTGGACTACTCCCATTCAGTTAAATGGGTGTTAACTCTGAAGCAGAATGATGAATCATAGCCAATGTGGCTAATTCTCTCATCTGTTATGGGTGGAGATGAGGAGAGTACCACCACTCTCCCCCAGTCTGGGCCTAGGTCCTGACAGCTTGTTTTTCTGTGAGAGTTGATATCAGTTATAGACTGTCTGAGAATTATAAGCTCCTTGATGCCAGGGAGTTGCTTTGTTGTGAGACACAAAGCAAATCAGAGGCTTAGGAACTGCTAATGGGATACAGAGCCTTTCACTTCTAGGTAACCAGCTCAGAGAGGGTCCAGGTGGTTGGAGACCAGACATTTTCTCCATTTGAGTAAGGGATACATATGGTTTTGTGGCTACAGTGGTAGTTTTGTTACTGTACATCCTACGTTTTGCAGTTCTAGCATCTGCTCCATGTGATATTTCTCCAAGTCATGAGAGGTGATGCACAATTTTAGGAGAAAAAGGGGTTTTGGCTTCGTTTACTAATTTATAATTTTTTTTCAAATGGAAGAATGGTGCCTAATACCCAAAATAAATAGTTCCCTCTTCCTTGCTGTGAGTCTCATTCCAATACGGACAGTGGTGTAAAGTAGGAGTTCCTGTTGAAGCCAGTAGAGTCATACAGGTGTAAACCTAGAGTAAGGGAGAAGAGAAACAAAAGGCCATGTGTACACAATGAAGAGGAAACTGACCTGATGCTCCTGGGGCTCCCTGATGTGGAGGATCTTCCACCTCCACCTCCTCTCCTGATGGTTCTACCCCACAAAGCAGCTTCGCAGATGCACTGTTACCAAAACCCCTGGTTTTTATTGAGCTTCTCAGGCTATTTGATGTTTTCCTTAAAGCCTCAGCTCCTGGGTTCATGATTTTGATGAGAAGCTCCGCTCCCGTTTTAAAAATAAAAAGTAGCTTTTTGAGCCTTCATGGTTGTGGGGGGGAGGAATGGAAAACGTGAACCCGAAAGGCTCAAAATACCACACAGCAAACAGAAAGACATTTCATTAGTTTTTTTTTTTTTTTTAATCTCATGATTTTCAAGCAAATTTCATGATTTTTTTTTTAGGGCTTGATTCATGATTTTTTGGATGTGTGGGGTTGTCAATGTTAGGGACGGGGAACTATTTTTGTTTTATCTTAGCTGTCTTATCTCTTCATTTCTCCTCTATCCTTACTCCTTTCTCGCCCTTGCAGTAACTGCTAGCGCTTTGTGTGTGGGAGTTTGTCTGTGTGATCACAGATATGTGCATATGTCTTGTTGGCTCTGTGTGTGTGTGTGTGTGTGTTTGCATTATGTACGTGCAAGTATTTGCAGAGCGTGCTTCTGTGCATGTGTGTGGATCCATGAGTCTCCTTCTGAAGGGAGCCCCATGGAATTCTACCCCCTCCTAGGTCTTGAGGAGGTTATAACCTAGAAGGCTACTGCTCCCATTTCTCAAGCTCTTCTCTGCTTGTATGCCCATTTACAACATCAGGTTGTGGTCTTTAATAACTCATGCTGAAGTTTGGTATCCAGATGGCCCAGTTAATAGGGCTCGAAGTAGTAAATCTCCATTATTGTTGCCAGTTTCACTGTTCCTTCCTGTGTCTCTGACCATTCCCTTGCAGCGTTTTGTGGAGGGAGGACTCCGTGGGCTGTAATCACATGGATAGTGCTGATAAAATTCACCCACATTATACCCCGACTGCTTGTGGCCCAATGTCAGGACCAAGTCTCTTTTGCACAGCAATCTGATTGCTACTGCGGGACTGATGATAGCTATTGGGTTTGGCTGGCTTCCACTCTCACCCATTGGGCACAAAAAAGTCCAGATTCTCTCACTGTTTGCACACTCAAGCATGAAGAATGATACTGGCACATCTCGGGGGAGAGAAGCATAGTCAGCACCAGAGAACTGTCGGACAGCAAGCGTGTGCTTGGGTGTGAGTCTGTGTGTGCATGGGCATCTATTTGTAGGTGCATGGAAGGGGGCATGCATATGTGTGTGTGTGTATATGCATGCAAGTATGTGGGGCTCAGGTGTGAGTCTGCACATATGTATGTGCATGAGTGTGTCTCTATGCATGTGTCTGCTCACATCTGCGTGTGTGTGTGTGGAAGTGTGTATAACCATGCTCATGTTTACATGCTTGTGAATGCGTCTGAGGGCTTGCGTTTGTGTCTGGGGGGAATGTGCATGGTGAAGAAGGATTGTGTGGCAACATGCATGTTATGGCATGGTGACTGTGCTTGCTTTCTGTAGCTGTGCTTTCCTGTGCATGTGTGAGATGAATGTGTGTGTATATTGGTGAAAAAGTCTGTGCACGCTTGAGTGTGAATGGGCATACCTTTTCATGTTTCTGTGAGATCAGTGTCTGTGAGTGGGTAAGTTAGATACATGTTAATATGCGTCTGTGTGTGTGTGTATCTGTGTACAAGTCATGCCTCTGGATGGGTGGGTGTATTCATGGGATTGTGTATCTGTGTGTGTGTGTGCATTTACATGGCCAGACAGATGCTACACTCTCTACTCAATTCACTTCTGTTCTTTTCCCCGCAGAGCTCTCCTGCAGCTCAGCTCCCTTTGCAGTGACAATGCTATTAAACTTTAGCAACAGCATTTTCCATAGCCCAGCGTCAGAGCAGCATTGTATCAAAGGGTCCTTAATAAAGCACCCAAGAAGTTGGCACTGTTCTTGATGCCATTGAGGACAGCGTTGAGAGTGCCAGATGTGGCTTGTAGCTTAGGATAAGAGGCGCTGAGAAAGACACCCCTGCCCTATCAGATAGAGACATCTCTTGATTCCAGCTAGTGGGGAGGTCTCCTGGGGAGTCAGGGGTCTTCTGACTTATTCTCCAGAGCAGCAGCTCTCGAACTTTCATTGTGGGAACCACATCTTCACAGAGAGGCTGCTGCCTCTTGGGCACTTCCTCCTTCTGCTCACGTTGGCGGTGCCACCTTCCCGCTCCTGTTCACCATCGTGTAAACATCCATGTGTCAACCACAGCGATTGCTCACATGGAAAGGTAACACAAACGGGCATTCAGGCCATTCTGATCGTTCTGGGCTGGCCTTTGAAGGTGGCTTCTCTTCCGTAGTGGTGTCTCCTAGCACAAGCAGATGGGAAGGTGGCTCCCCCTTATCTCCAGCAGGCTTTTCAGATACCAGGCTCTTCCTTTCAAAGGAGAGCCTGGATATCTTTAGACACAGCTGTAAGCAAAGAGGCAGAGCCATCGCTGTGTGATCTACTTGCTCCTGTGAATCGCCCTATGAAAGCCAACCAGTGCTGCTTTCCCTGGTTCATAATCTTAGGATTGTCCACAGGTCAGGAGTCCCAAATTCCAGGGGTATCTCTTTAAAAAGGTAAAACACCCCTTCTCAAAGGAGATGGGCATCATTATAGGGGATATGGTATCACAAAGACTGGGCAGGGGCAGTTCTGTGCTATAGCTGTACATCAGTAGAGGAAGAACGAGGTTGTTTAAGATTAAAAACAGCCTTGGAGCTGTGGCAAAACAGATTAGAATTAGCCAGTTCTATTAATGCACCTCCTTTTATGGTCTTTTCTCCCAGCCTCCAGAAGATAATTGGTCTCTCACGGTGGGGGAAGGGGCAAAGGTCATGGGGAATTAAACACATCCCCCAGTGTCTGTGCTGCTTTCATTGTAACTAGGTGGGGAATTGTTACCTGAAAGCCGTCTGTAAGGGGAGTGTGTGTCCTTTTGGAGTAAAAGAGTTGCATATGGTTTCAAGTGGATGCAGAATTCTCCTTTCATATTTTTTTCATAGTGTTTCTGTGCACCATTAAACAGCTGCCGTGTTCCACCCAAGTGGTGGTTGCCTTTCAGTGGTGGGTGGGTAGTTTGTATGTCCGTTTGTTTAGCTGTGATGAAAAGAGCTCGATAAAGGGCAGGTGTTATTCTTTACTGGCATTCTATGGTGCCCTATTTTATCAGATTTCTGTTTCCATGATTCGGTCTCTGTCTGATATGCACCACCTTCATCAGGTCCGAGCCCTCTTCTTGGGAATTGTCAGTGTTGAAATTAGCACAGTCTCTTCTTCCATGGACTGGGCATATTGCCTTCTTAATGATCTCAGTGCTCTGAGTTTGGCTTTGTTCCTGTCACTGCACTGTATATTCCTGGCACTATGCGCCTAGGCAGAACCTCGCTACTTCTGCCCCTGGTTACCTTCCTATCTCCCCACAGAAATGTGCCTTCACTAATGCAGAGGTGGGGCTTCCAGTTTTCAAAGAACACAGTACTGGGAGTCAAGCACTTCAGTGTTCCAGCCTTTTGGCAAGTCACTTAATTATGTGCCTCAGTTCCCCATCTGTAAGCGGGGATCATAGATAACATTTACTTCCTCCCAGAGTATTGTGCCAACCCACTGACTGCTTGAAAGCACCTTGGAGATGGCAAAGTGCTATCTAAGGGCTAAATAGTAAGTGCCCAATAACTGGGGATTGAAAAATATCTGGAGGACACAAACACTATGTAAGGAGAATAATTATTTAAAGTGGTTCAGGGGTGCTATGGGTGATGAAACAAGAAAAGGGAGATGCAGTATGAAAAATCTTCCAGATACCATGCTTAATGCTACCGTACTTTATAAATACTGATGGACAGGTGGGTGGAGGAATGGATGGATAAAATAATATATTAAATTATGGAAAAGTCTCCTAGGAGAAGTGGTAAAAGTCCCCTCACCTGTGACCTTTGAAACTAGACTGGGGAAAACATTAAGAGCGTAGGAATTGCCATACTGGACTAACTCAGTGATCTGTCTAGTCCAGCATCCTACCATTAACAGAGGTCAGCACTAGATGCTTCAGAGAAGGGGTAAATGTTCCAAATAGACAATTAAGCAATACGACTCATGGGGAGCGCGTCTTCCTAAGTCAGTGGTTGATGTCTATTCTGAAGCGTGAGGGTTCATATCTACCATGTAGGATTTATGGAAAAATTACTACAGGGAACGTTTCAGGCTGACCTGGGGGAGGGGGCTGGATGACCTCCTTTTCCATTTAGGAGTCTGTATTTAAAAACTGGCTAAATTTCATGCCTGGTAGAACAGACTGTACTTCATGCCATGACACATTGGATTTGAGAGATTCTGCCCTCTGTCTTTTTAAATAAATACATAAATAAAAATAGGCCCACTTATAAATAAAGGATTTTGTGATGTTAAGAATCTAGATCAGAAACGGTAGTTTATGTAAAACCCACATATAATACACCAAAGGCAGCATATGACAGATGAGACATGTAAAGTTTCTGTCTGAGCTTTCTCTCCTTCAGAGGGATGGTTGAAAGATGTGTTGAAAGGACACTGGGAGATCAAGGGTTGTGAGCGTAAGGAGCAAGGCCATGGGTTGACATGGTCCTTTTTGGTGTTCAGCTTATTTTCCCTCAAGTGCTTGTGGGTGATTAGAAGAACAGAACGTGGTTCCCCTTGTGTCCCCGCCTGCTGGAAAGGAGCTGGCTGGGGGCTGGCCCATGCTAGGCTACCTGGTACAGTGACTGTGGAGAGCCAGGAAAGCAGGAATGAGTGGCCTTGGAGACTGTTTTACAGTGTTTGCGCTGTAAAGGCTTTAGTATCCTAGGAGTCCATAGAATGACCAAGCACCTTCAGAGACTCCTGGTGTTCTCAGAATCTCCTAGTATCTCCTACCCTCTCCCAGGGCATTTGGATATTTGAGTCTCTGAGTCTAGCATTTCCCTTTGGTGCTGAGACTCCTTAGTCATGACGGTCGATCAGAACCCCATTGCTGTGTCCAAGTGGTTCATGTTACTCCTTGCAATGTGCATGAACCTGCACTTGTCTACACTGACTGTCATCTGCTATCATGTTGCCTGGTCACCTAGTTCCATTAGGTCCCTCTAGAGTTCCTCATGGTCTTCACTAGCTTTGGCTGCCATGTATCACTTTGTTGTGCTACTTTATTACTCGCTCCCTTTTCCAGATCCTTAATAAATACATTAAATATCACCGATTCTAGTGCTGATCCTTGGCGCACCCTGCTGTTACCCTTCTTCCAGTGCTGAGAATTCCTACTCTTCTTGTTTTCTATCTTTTAACCGGTTTCTGATACATGACAGTATTTTACCTCTCACCCAATACTCCTCCTCTGGTTTTCTTAATAGCCTCTCTCGAGGGACTTTATCGAAGACTTTAGGAAAATCCAAATAAATTATATCTACTGATTCTCCTTGGTCCATTATTCTGTTGATTCCCTCAAAGACCTTCTAACAGACTGGACAGACATGTTTTGCCTTTACAGAAGCCAGGCTGACTTGTCCCAATCACATTATGTCTATTGTTTAAATAATTTTCCTGTACTCAACTACTGCTCTGTAATTGCCAAGATCACCCCTTGCGAGGTTTATAACATTGGCTTTCTTGGGTATAGTAGCTGGTTGTAATGACTAGTTACGTATTTCTGGTCTCAGGGACCATCTTCTTTTAAGAGGCGTTATTAACCCAAATCCCAAGTGGGGATGACTTCTGTGGGAGTTTTGCCTGAGTAAAAGTTGAGCTAGGATCTCAGGAAGCAGCCTGTAGATTGAGACATGTTCCCTGCATAGAAGAATTGGGAATGCAAATTTCAGGATAAAGCTGTGTCTGAAATAATCTGTGCACCAAAAACTCCATGTTGGTTTGGAACAGAAACGCATGGCTTTGTTCGTTCTCTCTCTCTCTCCTGGTTTAGTTAGCTCAGCCCTTGGTCTTGTGTTGTTTTAGCCAAGGCAATGGGAGTTCTTCTCTGACCCGGCTGCTGGTGGTTGTGTGGTGTGAGGAAGAGAGAAGTGAGAGAAACCAGCTGGCGAGGGGTTAATCGGTTCTATTGCAATTGTGTCATCTCTTTGGGGACCTCTCGCTCATTTTGTGAGCAACCGCTGAAAGACGAGGCGCGGGGGCTCTTTCTTATTCAGCTGCACGCAGCTTCAGAAGCACTGGACAGCAGCACAGCTGTGCTCAGCCAGCTTGGCCTTGCAGATGGATGGAGAAAAGGATTTGTGTGTGTGTGTGCGCGCGTGTGTGTGTCTCTGAAACCTAATTGTCTGCTGTCTAATCCGTCAGCCAGGGGGACAGCTTGCACGAGCCCCTTCCAGGCAGGCTGATAAATGCAGCTCTGCCAGGCCTCTTTGCAATGGAGTTTGGTTTAATTGCTATTGCTACGTGCACGTCCGCCTTTGCATGTGTTGGGGCACCACCCTCAGGGAAGTGCACAAGCAATTCCCCCCCAACCCCGAAGGTCCCAGGGTGGCACTCCTGGCTCCTGTAGCTTTCCCAGAGCTCCTGTAGCTTTTCCAGAGCTTTACCAGGTGCTGATGTCAGGTTTGCACTGCGGGTCGTGTCATGAAGTTGGTGTTAAAGGATGGACTTTTCAAAGGTACCGGGCAGCCGCAGGTCCTGTTGGCTTCGGTGGGATTTGTGGGGACTTAGTACCTCAGGAAATCAGGCCATAAATACGCTGCGCTTTTGGATGTGAGGGTTGCCTTGTGGGGGCCCGATAATAGCCGCATTCACTGTGCAGCATGTGGTGACATCCAGTGATGATGTGTGCTGACCGCATTGATCTTCAGTGGGCTTTGGATGGGGCCCCAGCTGCACACGTGCTAGGTTTGGGGTGACCTCTCCATTAGTTGAGTGGCCAATGGCGAGGTCAAGAATACAGTGCATGGTGTTTGCACGGGGTGCTGCGTGATGGTATCATCAGTGATTGCTTAGTGCACGGTGATACTGGGTGTCACGTCTGATCACATCAAGTTCGGGGTAAATGGCAGAGTTTTCAAGAAGTTGCAAGTCCCCAAATAGAGGGATCCGAGTAGAAATAACACTTTGCCTATGTGTTATCCCTTTCATCCAGGGATCTCAAAGGGCTTTATAAGCAATTGTTTACTAAGCTTCACAAGTTCTTTGCGAGGGATATATATCCATCACTGAAATGCAGTCACCTCTGGGGTGGTACATAGTAGCTTTTACAATAACTATACCTAACATTTTAGGACAGAAAGTTCATAAGAATCTCATCTCTGGCTGGAACTGCTGTGAGATTCTCGGGAGGCAAAATGTGGTTACCTATGTGGGAGTTTGGCTAGGTCTGCTAAAACTCCCCAACTCAGATGAAGATTATTATTCAGAATGTAATGATCCTAAGTGTTCAGGCTCTGGGTTTTTGGTTCCATCTGAAAGATGGGTCCTCCAATGGCATAGTGTCCACTAGCACCATGCTGGGCCTTGGTTCAGGACTGATTTGAGAAGTAGCACCTGAATCTCCTTCCAAATATAAACCCAGCCTGACCCTCCTATGCTTGTGAAATCTGAGTGTATCTCTTCTCAAGTTGGCCCAGCTCCTAGAGAAGAGGTAGGAGACAGAACCCAAAGGAGTAAAAATGTGTTGTCCAATCTAAGCCAGCAGATTTGGGTAAATGGGCAATAGGCAGAACTCTCAGGAGGAAGACAGGCTGTTGGCAGTAATAGAAATGCTGTAATTATTTGCAACACCCCGTAAGAGGGAAGCCTCTACTCTCCTCTTAATGAGCTGAGTGGGGATTGATGTCCATGGCCTATAATTCCCACTAATGCTGACAGGAATGTGGGGTAGGGGAGAGCATGTCCAGGGAGCGCTACTCCCCTTGTTAAAGCAAATGGGTACCTGAATTAATACCGGGGCAGGTGGTGGTGTCAGAGGAATTGGGGACTGCAGGGGCATGAGACCCACGGGCTGAAAGATTTATTTTTTGTGTGGGAGGAGGCGTTGGATGGTTGTTAGGCAGCAGTGGTTTCAAAGCAGGGTGCTATAACAGGGCAGGGGCTGGCATCACAACTAGCACAGGACTGAAACTGCAGGAGGGGAGGTGACTGGAGGTTAGGGATCGCAGAATGGGGGCTGAGGGAGAGACAGGGCCAGTCCCCCCACCCCCAAGGTGTTAGAGATTTCCATCCCATTTGGCTGCCTAAAGCAAGCTCTCCCCCATCCCCATCTGCTCTCTCCTTCCCCTTTCTCTTGTCAGATGCTGCTGCCCAGCCCGTGGTGCCTGAGCCTTCTCTCACTGGGGCAGCGCCCCCTGCACAGGGGGCTGTTTCCAGCAGGATAAACCCACCCCATCTTTTCTGTAGCCTCACTGTTCTCTCTCTCTCTCTCTTTCCCCTCCTCCTCTGTTTGTTTTCTTCACCCTCCCTTTCGCCCACTCCTGTTCCTCCTCTTCCTTCTCCTCCTCCCCTTGCCTCTCTCTCTCTATCCTCTTATCTCACCCCCCTTGTTTTTCTCCTCTGTCTGTCCAGCTGATTTGCATGCATGCTGCGTTGAAGTGGCTCAGCTGGATCTAATGCCTCCTGCCGTGAGCAGAGGAGCCCGAGCTGGACTCAGCTTGGACCTTCGCCGCCCTGTTAGAGTGACTCGTGGGGCACGGATGTACCCATTACTCTTCCTCTCCAGCTTTCGCTACCCGTCTCGCCCACAGACGCTGGTGTGAGGAAGAGGGAAGCGTTGCGGGTGTCCAGGTCCAGGTTCTGCCACTGCTCCCACGCTGTGGAGAGCTGTGTTTGGGGGAGCTTGGGGCTTAGAGCCAGTGAACGAGGCTGGGGAGCCAGGCTGGGCTGGCCGCCTGCCCCACCCGTCTGCAGCAGGGGGGTTACTACGGTGGCTCAGAGCTCTGTGCCAGCTGCTGGCCAGAGCTCTGCTCTATGTTGTTGACCCTGCCGGGGAGGGTCTCTCTGCACAAGGGAGTCTGGGGGCCCCAAGAGGATTTTGGAGCTGACACCACAGGAGGAAATCCTGGCTCCTGACAGCCCTTGTTCTTTGATCCTGCCTCCCCTTCCTTTCCCCTCCCTTCCGCTTTATGCCCCCTTCTTCCTTTGCTATCCCACCTGCTGTGCTTGCCTCCCTTCCTTTCCTCCTTTAGCCTCTGCTCCCAGCTCTCCTCTTCCTCCTTTCCCTCATGCCATCCACCGTCCCCCTTCCCTCTATCCCTTTACTCTCATTTTCCTCCCTTACTCCCCCTGTACCTTCCACCCCCATGCTCTGTCCTGTTCCCCCCCGACCCTTCCCCTACCGCCTCTCTCCACCAAACCCCTCCCCTGCTGCCTCCCCCTTCAGTGACCTGCTCCTGATGCCCCAAGGCAGGTGGGGTCTACTCCCCAGAGGGCTGATCGCCGCACTCCCAACACTGCAGGGGCAGGCTTAGGAGGAGTGAATAGGTGGGTGGGAATCCAGAGGTCCAGGGTGCTGGGAGTCAGGTCGGCCTGACTACATCTCTGAGGGGAGTGCCACACGCATTAAGGGCCAGATCTTCCGGAGTCCCCACTACAGCTGGCCTGATAATTTTGGTGCTATAAGTTCCCTGAGTGAGCTTTGTCGTTAAATTTTTGGCATTCCCAGCAGGGAATATAACCCTCTGTTAGAAGCCCAGGCCTATCATTCTGCCATCAGATACATGTCCTCTGCTCTGGTTGTGGTCAGGAGGTCAAGAGGAACTATCCTCTGCCGCTGCACGTTGCAAGGTCGCTGCTGGGTTTAGCGCTGTTCCAACCCATCCGCCCGCCCTGCAGAGAGCTGAGATCGAAGTCCCAGCTCCATCTGCTGATGTTCTAATCACTTGAGTTTCCTTTCTGCTGATTTGCATTTCCATGAGAGGAAGATGTCCTGATTAATATCCCTTCAGAGGCTCCTGCCTTTCTAATTGGAAAGTGGTCTTAACCTTTCATGCAAGTGGATGGTATGTTTCCTGCCTGCTGGAAAATCCCAGGAAGGTCATCAGTAGCCAGCACTGTGCTAGTGTTGGGGATACTTGGGACGGGTTGGGAGGTTCAGCTCCTGTCCTGCAAATCCGTGCCCCTATCCGTCTGATCTCCATAGGTACATATTCGTTACTGTGGTACAGCTGACGTCTAGGAGAGACGTGGTCATCTCCGTCAGAGCATGTGGTCTTCACTGAAGTCAAGAAAGGATACCAAACACAGCAGAAGCTAACTCAAGCCTACCCTGTCAATAAGGGCCTAATTCCTTCCCAGTCCCAAAAGACACACCTCATGTTTGCAGCCCAGAATGGGCAGGCTGACTTAAGGAAAGTTAGTGTTGTTTCATGTTCTCAGGTCCCAAATACTTTTGTCACCAATCACGTCTCCTTCTGAAATTTTATTTCCTTCTGGACAGACTGGAAAAAGGGCAGCTCAGAAATCGAGGGCCACAGAGAGCTTGACTACCAGGGTCAGGCAGGTAGTCTGTGACACAGCTGGGAGTTGAACCCAGGTCCCTCGAGTCCTCGCCTAGTGCCTTAAGTGTGTAACTCCTCCCTCTTGCTGAGTATCCTTCCTCTCACCCTTCATGATGCTGTTTGCGCACCAACCTGTTCCAGCACTCATGCTCCATTACTGAGGTTAGAATTGTAGGACTGGAAGGGACCGCAAGAGGTCATCTAGTCCAGTCCCCTGCAATCATGGCAGGACTAAATATTATCTAGACCAGTGGCTCTTAACCTTTCCAGACTATGGTACCCTTTTCAAGAGTCTGATTTGTCACATACCCCCCAAGTTTCACCTCAATTAAAAACTTATAAAATCAGACATAAAAATACAAACGTGTCACAGCACACTATTACTGAACAATGGCTTGCTTTCTCATTTGTACCATATAATTATAAAATAAATCAATTGGAATATAAATATTGTACTTGCATTTCAGTGTATAGTATACAGAGCAGTATAAACAAATCCTTTTCTATGAAATTTTAGTTTGTGCTGACTTCGCTAATGCTTTTTATGTAGCCCGTTGTAAAACTAGGCAAATTTCTAGATGAATTGATGTACCCCCTGCAAGACCTCTGAGTACCCCAAGGGTACTTGTACCCCTGGTTGAGAACAACTGATCTAGACCATCCCTGACAGGTGTTTGTCTAACTTGCTCTAAAAGTCTCCAGTGATGGAGATTCCACAACCTCCATGGGCAATTTATTCCAGAGTTTAAGCACCCTGACAGGAAGTTTTTCCTAATGACTAAACAGCCCTTGCTGCAATTTAAGGCCATTGCTTCATGTCCTATCCTCTGAGGTTAAGGAGCCCAATTTTTCTCCCTCTTCCTTATAACAACATTTGATGTACTTGAAAACTGTTATCATGTCCTCCTAGGTCTTCTCTTCTCCAGACTAAACAAACCCAATTTTTTCAATTTTCCTTCATAGGTCATGTTTTCTAGATCTTTAATAATTTTTCTTGCTCTTCTCTGGATTTTCTCCAATCTGTCTACATCTTTCCTGAAATGTGGTGCCCAGAATGGGACACAATACTCCAGTTGAGGACTAATCAGCACAGAGTAGATCGGAAGAAGTACTTCTTGTGTCTTGCTTACTGTACTCCTGCTAATACATCCCAGAATGATGTTTGCTTTTTTTGCAACAGAGTCACACTGGTGACTCGTATGTAGCTTGTGATCCACTATAATCCTCAGATCTTTCTGCAGTACTCCTTCCTAGGCAGTCATTTCCCATTTTGTATGTATACAATTGATCCTTCGTAAGCAGAGTACTTTGCATTTGTCTTTATTGAAGTTCATCCTATTCACTTCCGATCATTTCTCCAGTTTGTCCAGATCATTTTGAATTTTAATCCTATCCTCCAAAGTACTTGCAACGCCTACCACCTTGGTATTGTCCGCAGACTTTACAGGTGTACTCTCTCTGCCATTATCTAATTCATTGATGAAGATATTGAACAGAACCGGACCCAGAACTGATCCCTGTGGGACCCCACTCGTTATGCCCTTCCAGCTTGCCTGTGAACCACTGTGAACAGTTTTCCAACCAGTTATGCACCCACCTTATAGTAGCTCCATCTAGGTTGTATTTCTAGGGTTGCCAACTTGGTAATATTTAAAAACTGGACACTACAGCTGGAATGCTGGAACCTCCCCTGCGCCGCTTCTTCCCCTGAGGCTGTATCCCCGTACACTCCTCTTCCCCCTCCCCTCCGTCACTAGCTGCTTTTCTGCCCTCCCCACCCCTCGCCCAGGTCAGGAGGGACTCGCCTGCAGAGCCGTGCCTGGAAGCTTGCAGCACCAGACACAGATAGGCGGCCCGGCTGAGTAAGGGCTGGTGCAGATGATCCTTAACCTCCCTACCTCCCCCACCCGCAGTAACCGGACTTTGGGTGTCTTCTAGTCAGTAGATCTGACTGGACGCTGTCAGGTCCCCCTTTTGACTGGACTTTCCGGTCAAAAACCAGGCACCTGGCCACACTGTGTGTTTCCTCTTTTGTTTGAGAAAGTCATGTGAGATCGTATCAAAAGCCTTTCTAAAGTCAAGATCTACCATCTCTGGGCTCCATGGGGGGAACTTCAGTGGAAATCCTCAAGGGTTTCAGGATCTGAAACAGGTGTCCCAGCATGGTCCTTTGGACAGGATGAGAGCTAGTGCCCACCCTCTGCAGCATTACTGAGCATGAATAATCCAATGCCTGCAGCTTTCTGATTAACACGAGTAAGATTTTCCATCTCTAGCTGCATGTCCCCAGGTGCTTGGGCTTGCAGGGAACATTCTGCATGGAAAACGGACATTTCTGGGACCTTGACTACTGCAGCCTCCTCCTTTGTGGCCTCCTGAAGTCTCACAACACATCACTCCCCCTTTGGGATCCCTTCCCTTGCTCTTTCTGCATCAGGTTCAAATTCATTTTCTTTGCCTTAAGTCTGCGCTCCGCTCTGCCATAGTCTGCCTGTTTCCCTCTGCCGCCCTTTCTTCCCTTGCTTCTCCTCTTCCCTAACTGCTCGCTAACTCCTCACTTTCCTTCAGGTCACCCATGACACTCACAGCAGGATCTCGCTCTCCAGCATCTTTTTCTTTCTTCAGATCCTTCTATAGGGCCCACTCCTTGCATAGATTTCTCTTGCCCTGAACACTCCTCTGCACCTGAACGGTTGTACGTGCTACTTGTCAGAGCCAGCCGACAAGCTGTATGAACCTGGAATCTTGTCTTTGCACGGTGCTTTGTGCATTTGTGCTCCTGGGGGATGCAGACATCTCTGCTCCCACCTGGGGTGATAGGTTGGCTGCTGCTGGTGCCCACCTTTTCGGAGTGGTGATGGCTTTTGATGGTGGCAGCGTTGATACTGGGCCCAGAAGCAGCATCCCAAATAAGCCCTGGAATGGAAAAGCATCCACATATTGGAGCTCAAAGGTAGGACCTTACCTATCCAAGAAGGACTCTAACTTAATGACTACATGCCAGGCACAGTAGTGGAGGAGAAGAACGTTCTGCTCTGCAGGAGATTTCAGTGGTTCAATTTGCAGGTGGGATATGTCTGTACTGAAGCTGGAGGTGTAATTTCCAGCTCAGGCAGACATACCTGCGCTAGCTCTGATCTAGCTAGGGCGCTAAGAAAGTAGCTTAGTTGCAGCATCAGACTCACAAGTGGTGGGAGGGACTAGCAGCCCTGACGCAATCCCATCGGAAACTCTAGGTATGTAGTTGGGGCGGCTAGCCCATTCCATTGACCAGGTAACTGCAGCTATGCTGCTATTTTTAGCACTAGCTCGTTCAGAGAATTACAACTTCCAGCTCCAGTGCAGATGTGCCCTACGGCTGGAATTTTCCAAGGAGACCAAGGGAATTAGGTTCCTCTGAGAATCCCAGCCATGGGGTCTTCGGAAGCCCATAACTTCCGTCATGGGGCAAGGCTCCAGGAAGATCCACATTGTTTCTGCTCCTTTCCTGCTGAGGGAGGGTTTTGTTGGAACACGCTGGTGCCCAGGTGCTGGTGCAGGACATGGGGATGTACTGATGGTGCTTAGGGACAATGACTTGGCAAATGCTGCTGGGCTGTGATGTGCAGCAGGAGGAATTCCTCCCTTCCCAGCCTTTCATGGTTCCCTTTCAGTGTGAGCTCTGCCAAGGTCATGCTGCCATTCAGGGAAGGAAGGGCCTGAGGACTCGGACTCAGATTCGGATGAGTAGGCTGGAGCTATATCTCAGCATAGCTGTGGGGTCTACATGGCTAATTCCACCCCATTCTCCCTCTCGTTCATTTTGTAATGAACACATAAGCCATTAACTTCAAGGGTACCAGGACTTGACCTGATTGCTGGCCACGGCGAGGGGGCTCTGTGGTACAGCTTCTGCTGAGCATCTTGCTCTGGGGGAGCAGACCGGTGGGCAATACTGTTTTTAAGGCAAGGGTTGCATTCTGCTTTCCATTACCATGACGTCAGCGGAGTTACTCCACATTTCCACTGATGTAACTGGGACCAGGAGCTGCCCCCATAGCCAGAGACCTGCTGGAGTTGCTCTGGTGGGACTTGGTGATGGGTAGCCGGGGCAGAGAGAATATTTTCACTTTGACTCAGAAGGTTTGACTGTCTTTGTGGCCCTTTGGCCAGTTAGTGGCTGGATCAGGAATAGAACTGAGGAGTCCTGAATCCCACTCCCACCAGTAGGCAGCATTGCCTGCTTGATAGCCATCCTTGCAATTAATCACTTTCTGTTGAAAACAAAGGGCCTGGTTTTTCAGAGGCATTGAGCACCAGCTCCACTGACTTCTGGAGTCTGGCCCCCAGTGGCTTCCTCCCTCTATGGCCACCAGATGTGGCCTCTTGTGTGTTTCATTACCCCTGACCACACATTGCGTCTCCGAGCACACACTGCACACAGGGCTCTCACAGGTCGTCATCTCCAACTGCGGCAGGGTTGGTGTGATACCTCCACGGTGCCTTTTCACAGCACATAGCGCAAGGCTGACCAAGCGGGTCTGCATGGTCACAGGTGGGTGGGTGATGCTGTTAAATTGCAGGCATCCCCTGACCCTGTTGCTGCCACGTACTCTGCGGCCTTTTGCTCTCCTTCCCTCTTGTGCATGTCATGTAGAGTAAGCAAATGCCCAGGTAACAGGCTCTGAGGCTCTCAGCAAAACAGACCTATCTCTAGCTGGTCCGCTTGCTGTTGGTGTGGTAATACCCCACCTGCCTCACACTACTCACTATCACACTGAACCAAGGCAAAGTCTGTGGGAGACGTGCCGACTTAGACAAGGGCTGAATTTGACCTGTTCACTTCCTCTGCAAGCTTTGCAATGCTACACCTCTCTCCATTGCTTGGAGGCTGCCAGGTTCCCCAACCAACTGCCCTGTGCCACTGTCCCTTTTTGAAGGAGCTTGTAGAGTACATCTGCCCCTCTCTTTGTATGACAAGGGTTAACAATTCCATGGGTGCAGCTCTAGATGGAGCCTGGTTCTGGAGCTAGGTGCAGGTTGATTTCGCTGTTGCATATCTGGGGCTGGTGAGGTCTCCGGTGTTTTGTTATGAATCCTGCTTGTCTCCCAGGCATTCTTTACCTCCTCTTCTGGCTGACTTTGACTCTCTCTCTCTCTCTCTGTTTCTGAGGTTAGGGAGGTGCTTTTTTTTTTTTTTTTTTTTAATTTTGGTATTTAAACTGGTTTAGCGGCAGCAGCAGTGAGCGTTCCTGATAAACAGCCTGGGAGATCCAGAGAATAATCTCTCAGCTTGGTGACGGCAGAGGCGCATATCAGAGCTGCTGGCAGCCACGCAAAAAGCTGCCCTCATCCCCAGCATGCTCTATCAGCCCAGGGAGGGGGGGAAATCGCCTCAGCCCTTAATCACGGAATTTGAAATCCCAGCTAGCCTGCACCGTTCATTTCCACAGGCTCACAGGGCTGGTTTCAGCCTTAAAAAGAAAGGAAGATAATTTCCTAACCTTTCTCCCCTGAGCATTTCACTCTGCCTGAGGTGGGGTTGTGAGGGGGGTGCCATCTGGGGGGAGTGATTTGCATAGAAGTACCCCCCAAGGAGATTTGCTGTGTGCTGTACCCCCTGTGGTGAGCTTTACCAAGAGGCTTACTCGGGGGGTGGGGGAATAAGCTCCTGAAAGGGGAGCAGGGTTTGGGGACAGGACCAGGCCTGAGTGGTGTGATTGATCGGCGGGGGGATGCCTGGTGGGCAGCATTGTCTCTGGGGTGGGTCCGTTAGTGCTCCCTGTCTTGCCAGTGCCCATTGCTGCTATTCAGGCATCCAGCTGCCCTCATCTGTGATAGGGCCTCCTACCCTGGCAATGGAAAGACATGCTCCATTTTTACACTTCCCTCATAGAGGAGCCAGCTCTCCAAGCCCCCCTGGCTTGCTGAAGTAACCTACACAAATGCCCATATCGCTGAGGGGGAGAATGGAGGGGAATCAGCTCAGCGCCCCGTAATGCGGAGAGGACCAGATTCCTCCCTGACGTAGCCCCCTTGCCTTTGGCCCATCACGTCTCTCTGCTGAAAGATCTCCGATACAGTGAGAGGCGCCTGGAGAGCGCTACCTGGCTGAACCTGTGAGAGGCAGCAGCTGAGGGGGGAGCGGTGTCTAACAGGGCCGTGACGTTGTATACGTTTGGATGGGGTTAGGGTAGAGAGATCCCTCCTGGGAATGGCAATGTGAGGGGTGAGCGTACAGGGACTCGGCCTCTGGCTTTGTTAGACTGACCTTGGTGGGATTAGCCCTTTCCATAGCACCCTTGCGTGGCTTGGGAGTCAGTCTGGCAGTGGCTTCCACTTGTCCTCTCCTTGTCTGCAGATTCAGGAACTTGAGGTGCTTTATGCTGACGTCTCCATCCATGGGAGATGTCCCTGCCTTGGGCCATAGCCTGCAACCAATGCCCCAGAGGCAACCTTGAGCAGCCGAGATCCAGGGCAGCTCCCTCCCCGCCGTAGCTGCCCATCGGGGGCTCCCTTTCGTACCTCCTTGAAGGAAACACTGGGTGTCAGTCTTCTGCTTGTGATCCGAGCTATTCAGCCCTCTTTGCCAGGAGTACTTCACAGACTACTGTGCCTGACTCCCTGCGTGTCTCGCCTCATCCTTTGCTCTCATGTTCACAGCCCTGCTGTTGGAAGGTCGTAATTCCCACCTGGAAGCATGCAGAGGGAACCCTAGTTGTCCAGCATTGCTTATAACCCTTGTGTGGTGGCTGCAATCTTAGCTCTGGAGGTTCCCAGTTCAATCCACACTGTGTCAGCTAAGATGGCAGCCATCACACAAGGGTTATAAGCCATGCAGGAAAAACACCAGAGTAATGCTCTTTTTAGCTTGGTATCTTGCCCTGACAGTGGCCAATGGCAGAGAATGGCTTAAAACCCCATAGAAGGCCTGATTGTGCAATACTGTACCATGAGAAGGTGCAATTTCTTCCTGACTTCCTCTGGGTGGTCAGCTTTCACCTGGAATATGGGATTGGTGACCCTTATCATCTTTACTCTAGCTAGTGTACAGATTCTCTTCTTAATGTTATCAATGTCTAATAGCTTACTTGACTTTTACCAAGTTAACTGCCTCAGTAATAGCCTGTGCAGACAAATTCTACAGATCAATCATAGGTTTTGTGTTTAAAAAAAAAAACACAACCCAAAGCAAACCCCCCCTCCCACTGTATATCTTTATTAAATGTGTTACCTTTTTACTCTCATTGAGTTCCTAGGTCTTCCTGTATTGGGGGAAGGTGTAAATATATGCATCCTGACTGGCCGCCTCTTTACTCCTCATCATTTGGGTTTAGTACATGGAAAATGTTGAACAAACCATTTCATTTGTTCCTTGCAGTGCAGCAGGAATTTGTTCTTTTAAACTGGATCTGTTCCTATAACAGGTCGTTTTGGTTTAGGATCACTTCACTCTACAAGGTACAGTGTTTCTGTACACTTTACTCAGGAATCACTCCCAGTGAAATCAACAGGCGTTGACCATTGCCCAGTGAAATCAATGCAAGTGCCAAACAGAAATACACCCATCTCCTTCTGCGTGTGCCTTCTTCCTTGTGTCAGATGGAGAGTCAGCTGCAGCTTGAAAGAAAGGACAGGCAAGATAGTAGGCCTGATTCTCCTCTCACTCAGGCCAGCATACATTGGGAGTAACTCTACTGAAGTGTTGTGGGAGCAGAACTCTTGGCTTCCTAGCAGCCTTATCTCCCTCTGGCTCCAGCTCTGTTTTCAGTTGGTTTGTGTCATGGGTCTAACTTTAGATGGGAAGCACCTTGGGTCAGGGAATGGGTCTTTTTCTGCACCATACACACATAAGGCATCTCACCGTTGCTACTCTCCAATGTCTTCCACCTTCATTCTCCAGTGATGGATCCTGAAATCTCAGAAGAGGTTAGAGGGAGTTAGCAGCTGGACAATCTTATGAAAAGGAGAGCAGGCAGCTATCACAGTTCAGGGCAACTGCACCTGTATTTCCCCACTTGTAGTCCACCAAGGGCACCCACTCAAGGTTCCTGGCTCCTGAGCCGTTCTTAAGGTGAAAGCATCACAGAGAAAACACATTAAAAACAACAATAAAAGAGCCTACACGCCTGCTAAGAAGCTTACCATACATCACTCAACTCCAACCTCAGTCTGGTAAGTGTGAGTCCTTCAAAACCCACAACTGGGTTGTCCCTGGGGTTACAAGTTCATAATAGTCTCAGAACCAGAACCTAGACTGGGCAGATCAGCTGGTTTCTTTATACAGCTTGGACCTTTTAAGCTCTGATCTTCAACCTCTAGGAACAGGTAATCAGCAGACAATCACGCTTTCCACAGGGCATAGCTTCAAAAGGCTGGTTTTTTTTTTTTTTGCATAGCCAGAAGTAGGGTATTTATATTAACTTCTCCCTAGGTGTTCCCCAGAAAATCCACTTCACACTTCTTGTCCCAAAAGTCCATCTTGTCTGACACACTTTCAATACAGTACTTTGAACTCTCAGGCCTCTCATCACATCTCTCTGCTGGAGAGGTTACGTACAATCCCAGTCCACAGTAATACACAAACTTTGCATTTAATACAATGTTGGTTTTTTCAGGAATACTGCAGGAAATTGCCACGTCTGTCACACGGGTGTTGGTCAGAATTGGGACTCTTTTTGAGTGGAAGATAGTTTCCCACTCAAAACACTCCTATTTTTGAGCAAAAATGTTCAGATGTTGCATATTGAGATGAAAAACCTCATTCAGATGAAGGCCGTTTTCACACTATAACCAATTGCATTCAAAATGTCACCTGCTTCAGTGCCACGCTGCGATTTGGACAAAATTTTGCAAACTATGGAAATATTTAGGTGGCTAAATGGCCTGAAATAAAATGATGCAACCTACTGACCAGTGGTTACACTTGCATTTCATAAAATGGTTTCAGAGTAGCAGCCGTGTTAGTCTGTATTTGCAAAAAGAACAGGAGTACTTGTAGCACCTTAGAGACCAACAAATTTATTTGAGCATAAGCTTTCGTGAGCTACAGCATCCGATGAAGTGAGCTGTAGCTCACGAAAGCTTATGCTCAAATACATTTGTTAGTCTGTAAGCTGCCACACGTACTCATTTTCTTATTTCATAAAATGTTTCCTTTGCAACGCACGTGCGCTGCTGTTGGGTTAGATTATGATACCTTTATTTGTGTAAAGTAGTACATTACTCCTCAAGCAGTCCCATGGGTAAAGCACCCATTGTAAAAGGATGACCGTCTATCTAGGGTGTGGTATATCTCTGATTTGTGCTTCGTTTACATGTCAGGTTCCATCAGTCCTTCCATCTTTCCCATCCTGCCTATACCTTTCACCACCCCTTCCCGCACACGTGTGCTTTTGTCTCTCTACACCAGGAGTGGCCAACCTGAGCCTGAGAAGGAGCCAGAATTTACCATTGTACATTGCCAAAGAGCTGCAGTAAGACGTCAGCAGCCCCCCTTCAGCTTCTCCACCCCCACTCCCAGTGCCTCCCACCCACTGGCAGCCCCACTGATCAGCACCTCTCCCTCCCTCCCCACATCTCCCGATCAGCTGTTTCATGGCGTGCAGGAGGCTGTGGGGAGAGGAGCTAGGGCACTGCAGGCTCAGGGGGAGGGGATGGGAAGGGGTGGAGTGGGGACAGGGCCCATGGCAGAGCCAGGGGTAGAGCAGTGAGCACCCCGCCGGCACATTGGAAAGTTGGCGCCTGTAGCTCCAGCCCCGGAGTCGGTGCCTAGACAAGGAGCCGCATATTAATTTCTGAAGAGCTGCATGTGGCTCCGGAGCCCCAGGTTGGCCACCCCTGTTCTACACCATCACAGACATCAGCAAGGCAAGAGACAGTGTTGTTTTGTTTTAAATACCAGTTGAATCATTTCCAAGGTATTTCAGGAATGGCTGTTGAACTGAGAGGCGCGGGACAGAGACACGGAACTGGATCCTCGGCGGGTATTGCTCAGTGTAGCTCCATTGAAGTCCGTTCATGGCGTTTTGGGTTACGTACTCCCTAGTCATTATTGCAGACCTCTCTTACTTCCTAATTGATTCTGCACAAACTTTTCAACAACTCCCTTCCTTCTCTCCCCCCCACCCCCGCATCCTTATTTCCAATCTAAAAATATGCCGTTTTATAGACTTGGTTTCTTTTTTTCCCCTTCATTGCCTCATTTGCATACATTTACATAGCACACAGGTTTCTGGGATGAGAGGAGGAGCAGAAAAGTGCGTCCTTTATTCCCTTTTCTCTAAGTAGAATTGTATTTATTTATTTAAATTCACTGCTCTCTCTGCTGCGCGGTTGCTGAGAAGGGTTTGTTTCTCTCCACGTTTCTGCTAGATTCTGCTGCTCAGGGAGGGGCAGGGCAAGGAAGGGTTGCACACGCTCGAGTAACTTGAGCCAGTTCTTTATCCCAGGGACAAACAAAGTGCAGGCAGGTGCAGTTGCAGACTCTTCCCCCGCCCCCGCCCCCCCCCCCCCCCCGGCGTGTTTGCTGCTCTTGCACATACACTTCTACCCATCAGTTTTAAAAAAAAAAAACCCAAACACTTTTAGCAATTGCTATTAACAAGTCCCCCCTTCACCCCCCCAGAAAAAAGATTCCCCATTGGCAGTCAGAACTAATGATTCTTTCTTGGTTAGAGAATAAAGTTGTTTTGAGGGGTGGGGTGGGTTTTCAGAGAGATTTTTCTGGTTTACTTGTCAAATCAAAAATACAAACCACTTGCCTTTCCCTCAAAAATCTGGGCAGCTGGAACTCCTGACTCCCAGCGGCAATTCTCACTTAAAAGGCTGCTTCCAACACAGGGCTCCAGTTCAGCCCTGGTGTCAACCCGTTGGCTGCTATGGAATTGCCAGCAGCGTGCATGGCCCAATGAAACTGAAAGCAATTCCCCACCTGAGTTACTGTTCACAGGTTGCAGTACAGCCGTACAAGGAAAAGAATGTTTAAAAGTCCACTGTTTTAGCTTTTGAGGCAGCTGGTTTCCTTTCCTTTATGCTTCTCTCCATTTGGGACAAAGGGTTTGCTAGTTGGTTCAGTTTCACCTTTGTTTTTAGTCAGTTTCCCTACCTGGTTCTCAGGATGGACTAGCCCAATGCTCTCATCCGTTGGATTCACAGTGCTTCAGGGGGAAGTTTAAAGGAAGAGAAGGGCTTTCCTGGATGGCAGTAAAACGTTTCCATTCAGAGTGGGTTTTGTGTAACCCCAGGGTTGGACCTAAACTAATTGGGTGAAATCTTGCTTCTATTGAAGTTAGTGGCAGTTTGGCATTGACTTGAGTGGGGCCAGGATTTTACCTCTCATATAGACTTGCGCGTAAGCAGGAACGTTTCTGTGAAGGGAGGCGGAGGGTATGTCCACCCTTCAAGTGCTCCAGTGACACAGCTGCAGATGTGTAGACATCAGCGGAGACACTGTCTACGCCAACAGGAAGGGTTCTCCTGTCTGCATAGGTAATCCACCTCCCCGAGGGTTGGTAGTTAATAGAATTCTTCTGTCAACCTAGCACCGTCTACACCAAGGTTTAGGCTGGGATAGCTACATCACTCGGGTGTGGATTTTTCACATCCCTGACAGACATAGGTATGTCGATATAAGTTCCCAGCCTAGACCAGCCTTAAGTTAATGTTACTTATGCACCGAGGAACCAGAAGATGTTAGAAAAGGTAAGTTAAAGTAAGAAGGCGTCGCTTGACCTTTCACCTTCTTTCTGCTCCTTGTCTGAGTTAGACTGTTATAGACTCCCGTAGGACTTGTCTCCGCACACAGCTGCGCTGGTTTAATTTAAGGGGTGGCTTTAAATCAATTTAATTAAACTAGCGCAAAAGGCTGCGTGGACACTCTTAAGCTAAACCAAAATAAACACGGTTTGGACTAAGTCTGCTAGCAGCAGGTGTAATGTAAACCAGAATAAACGACTAGGGCCTGGTCTACCCTGAAAGGTTACATTGGCATAGCTACATCACCCCTGACGACGTAGCTATGCTGACATAATCCCTAGGGCAAGTCTACACACAAAATTAAGTCAACCTAAGTTATGTCGACATACAGCCACTACAGCAATTAAAAGGCATTTGCACGTCCACACTGTGCTACATGTGTGGGCGGTGCACGTTCTCACCAGGAGCGCTTGTATCTATTGTACTGTGACCGTGGGGCATTGTGGGATGGCTTCTGAAAGGCAGCAACAGTCACTATAAGCAACACAGTATCTGCACTGATCCTACATCGACCTACGCCCTATGCCTTTCGTGGAGGTGGTGTTATTAAGTTGGTGTAGTAGGCACGTTACATCAGTGGGAGTGACGTTTCATTGTAGACGCTTACAGAGTTAGGTCGACGTAAGCTGCCTTACCTCAACCTAATTCAGTAGTGTAGACCAGGACCTAGTGTAGATACAACTATGTTGATGGAAGAGGGCTGACAGCCCCTGCAGTTATTAGATCGCTTGTCTGTGTGCACACTTGGCTTCTTGTGTCGGCAGTGTGCGTCATAGAATCATAGAATATAAGGGTTGGAAGGGACCCCAGAAGGTCATCTAGTCCAACCCCCTGCTCGAAGCAGGACCAATTCCCAGTTAAATCATCCCAGCCAGGGCTTTGTCAAGCCTGACCTTAAAAACCTCTAAGGAAGGAGATTCTACCACCTCCCTAGGTAACGCATTCCAGTGTTTCACCACCCTCTTAGTGAAAAAGTTTTTCCTAATATCCAATCTAAACCTCCCCCACTGCAGCTTGAGACCATTACTCCTCGTTCTGTCATCTGATACCATTGAGAACAGTCTAGAGCCATCCTCTTTGGAACCCCCTTTCAGGTAGTTGAAAGCAGCTATCAAATCCCCCCTCATTCTTCTTTTCTGCAGGCTAAACAATCCCAGCTCCCTCAGCCTCTCCTCATAACTCATGTGTTCCAGACCCCTAATCATTTTTGTTGCCCTTCGCTGGACTCTCTCCAATTTATCCACATCCTTCTTGAAGTGTGGGGCCCAAAACTGGACACAGTACTCCAGATGAGGCCTCACTAATGTCGAATAGAGGGGAACGATCACGTCCCTCGATCTGCTCGCTATGCCCCTACTTATACATCCCAAAATGCCATTGGCCTTCTTGGCAACAAGGGCACACTGCTGACTCATATCCAGCTTCTCGTCCACTGTCACCCCTAGGTCCTTTTCCGCAGAACTGCTGCCTAGCCATTCGGTCCCTAGTCTGTAGCTGTGCATTGGGTTCTTCCGTCCTAAGTGCAGGACCCTGCACTTATCCTTATTGAACCTCATCAGATTTCTTTTGGCCCAATCCTCCAATTTGTCTAGGTCCTTCTGTATCCTATCCCTCCCCTCCAGGGTATCTACCACTCCTCCCAGTTTAGTATCATCCGCAAATTTGCTGAGAGTGCAATCCACACCATCCTCACCAGGAACGCTTGTATTCATTGTATTGTGAGTGTGGGGCATTGTGGATCAGCTCTTGAAAGCCGGTAACAGTTGACATAGGCAATGCAGTGTCAACCTAACTACATTGATTGTGACTCTACGCCGCTCGGGGTGTTACTAAATCGGTGCAGAGGGGCACTTACGTCGGCAGGAGCCAAATTTAAGTGAAGACACTTCCACAGCAAGGGCGATGCAAGGCAGCTTACATTAACCTGACAGAGTAGTGTAGACCAGACCCATGTTTGTGTGTAGCTGTTAAATATCAGTGGAGTGGCTCTAAGGGGGCCTTGTCTCCACTACAAAATGTTTGCTAGTATAGCTATACCAGCAGACCCTCCTAGTGTAGATGCAGTTTATACCAGCATAAAACTGATTCTGCTCCACTCTTTACACCAGTTTCTTAAGAAACATTAAGCTACACTAGAAAATGCTTTTTTATGTCAGTGTAAGTGCATCTACATGAAGGCTTATATTGGCATAACTATGTTGGTAAAAAAATAACACCTCTAACTGAGGTAGGTCAGTCTGAGTTTTAGGTGTAGACCTGCCTACACTGAGCCCTGGTCTAATTTACTCAACACCTGTGAACTTTGTCTCTTGAATTCTAGTCCCATCTGGTTCTGTGGCCTTGGGCAAGTCCCGTAATCCCTCTGCTGCAGTTTTCCTAACTGTAAAATGGAATTAATGATATGTGCCTAATTTACTGGGCTGCAGTAAGGATTAATTAGATATAAGTAGGGCCCTACCAAATTCACAGCCATGAAAAACATGTCACGGACCATGAAATCGAGTTTCCCGATTAGATACACGTGAAATCTAGTTTTTTGTATGCTTTTACCCTATACTATACAGATTTAATGGGGGAGACCAGTGTTGCTCAAATTGGGGGTCCTGACCCAAAAGGGAGTTGCAGGGGGGTCACAAGGTTATTTTAGGGGGGGGTTGCGATATTGCCACCCTTACTTCTGCGCTGCCTTCCGAGCTGGGCAGTTGGAGAGTGGTGGCTGCTGACAGAGGGCCCAGCTCTGCAGGCAGCAGCGCAGAAGGAAGGGTGGCAACACCAGACCAGGCCACGCTTACATCTGCGCTGCTGCTGGCGGCGGCTCTGCCTTCGGCGCTGGGTGTCCGGCCAACAGCCGCTGCTCTCTGGCTGCCCAGCTCGGAAGGCAGCTCTGCCGCCAGCAGCAGCACAGAAGTAAGGGTAGGAGTACCGCAACCCCCCCTACAATCACCTTGTGACCTTCTCCCCCCCACCCCCCACAACTCCCTGTTGGGTCAGGACTCCTACACTTAAAACACCGTGACATTTCAGATTTAAAGAGCTGAAATCATGACATTTATGATTTTTAAAATTCTATGACTGTGAAATTGACCAAAATGGGCTGTGAATTGGGTAGGGCCCTAGCTATAAGTGCTGCGTATTACATCAGCTTTTGGGGGATTGCTTTATGTGTGGATTGGTGTATATCTGAGTGGGCAATGTAAATGATGGTATCACTTGAATTTGGGTTTCCCCCTAGGATGAAATGGAGAAGAGAAACCTGCATGTACTCCTGAATCTGGAGAGTAAACTTTCCCCAGAGAAGATGGGATAAGGAGGATGACCAGAGGCTGCTAGTCTCAGGTAGCAGCGGAGGTAAGTGAGTACTCCACCATGTCAATGTGGCTCTTTAAGAAACTAGTGCTGTCTCAGACTTTTGATTGGCCGCCTTGGAAGAAATATGGACTTGGGCATTGTGGTGGATGAGATGGGTGATGATCGCTAGGGGATCAGGCAGTTGTTACTATATGCTACGTACTTTGCAGAACTTAACTGGTCAGACCGTCAGCTGGTGTCTAATGGGCACGGGTCCCCTGATTTCAATAGTCATTTTACACCAGCTGAGGATCTGAACCCTAGACAATGCTGCTCCTGTGAGAGGTGAGGCATGACAAATGAATACAAGCAAAACCGAGCGGAGAGGGGACAGCACAAGCAACAGGAACTTGTGGCTGTTTAGAAAGTTTTGCACCCATTGTAGGTTTTTTTATTTTTATATTAACTTTCTTTGTACTAAATGTTGTGCTCTGGTAATAGAGGCAACTTCGCAAACTGCTGACTTTTATTAAAGGTTGAACCCAACGGAGGAAGGTGATGGGCCAACTCCAGCTCATGTTGATTTCAGTGGAACTCCAGCCACTAACCTCCCCATGCCTGTTGCACATGCACACAACTGATGCAAGACTGGATAGAATCAACGAGGAACGGTTATTGCCATGATGGTACTGGGCCTGAACTGCAAAACCTGGATTGGTACCAAAAAGGCTTTCCAGATCTGGGTTCAGTTCAAAGACCAGGGCCATTTAAATTAAGATCTGGGCTTAGGTTTCAAATGCTGCCAAAGCCCAGAGCAAACCTGTAGAGTGTCTGTCTCCTACACCCCAGCTGCCTGGGTATATTGAAGGAGACCTAGAGGGGATGGACTATCTTGGTTTCCAATAGTTTGACTCCTGCACTAATGCTCTGTAAATTGTTCTCCTGCATGGGGACAGAACTCTCTCTTTGCCCCCATACCCTTCTCTTTTAGAGAAACTTTCCAACCAGTATGGCTCAGAGGAGGCTGTTTATCTCCAGCTTGCCTGTTCCTCCCCTCCTCCCCCGCCCTGTCTCCCCTACTTCCTCATTCCCACCACAGCAGGGTTGAGCAAGAGCCGGATGGAGCCCTCCTCTGGCTCAGGGTGAGGCTGAGGGGGCCTTGGAATCCAAGTTCCGTTTTTCATACACACAAACAGGCTGTGATGAAACTCCTTCTCTGGGGCTGTTTAGTTGCAGCATCCACACGCAGGGCACACTGGAATTAATCATCCTCGCTGGAGACCTGCTGCAGAAAGCTTTAACTGTGGAAAGGGCTTTTTGAAATCTCAAAGCAGTGAAGATCCCCGTAAGGGCGTGATCCAAAGCCCAAGGAAAGATACCTAATGACTTCAGTGGGCTTTGGTTCAGACCCTAGGGCTGGGATTTTTGGGAAGTCCCAGGCCCTGTAAAAAGGGGGCCAGATTTTCTGTAGAGCTCAGTACATAGGGTCATATTTCAAAGGATCTCCGTGTAAGTGGTCTCAGTGCCACTAGGTGGGACAGAACATCACACCCAGGAGGTGTGTGCGTTACATCAGCACCCATCACGCACTGAACGTGCCTCAAAGGGAGCTACTTCGTGCTGAGCACGTCTGCAGACCTAGCCGTTATTTGGGTTCCTGAATGGGAACATGAATGCTTTTGTAATCCTGGCCCCACGTTTTCTAGCAGCAATAACTAGCTCGTGTCCTGGTGAAATATCTACTAGTAACGTTTCCCATCTTTAAAAGAACAGGAGGACTTGTGGCACCTTAGAGACTAACCAATTTATTTGAACATGAGCTTTCGTGAGCTACAGCTCACTTCCTCGGATGCATAAAAGTGGCCGTAGCTCACGAAAGCTCATGTTCAAATAAATTGGTTAGTCTGTAAGGTGCCACAAGTACTCCTTTTCTTTTTGTGAATACAGACTAACACGGCTGTTCCTCAGTTTCCCATCTTTTTGTTTCAATGGGTAGAAAGCAGAAAAATAGCCTGAGGCAGGAGGGCTGGACCTGGATCCAGATCCTGAAGTTTTAGTGCTTTGATCCAGGATTTTGCTTTGATCCATCAAGAGAAAAGGATCAATTGCAAACTTTGGATTGGGTCCAAAATTCCCCAAAGTTTGGAGAGGTTCAGATCTAGTAATCTGTGACTCCAAGTACTGACGTGGGACCCATCACTGTAGTTATCTGAGTGCTTAGGGGGTTGGTTCTGGCCCATCTCTAATAGAAAGGGGCATGGCAAGAAAAGATCAGCAATTTTCCCAGGTTGCCATAATAAGCGTGTCTCTCCCCTGCTTATATTTTCCCTGGTGGATCTGGTACATCCCTCTAGTGGATGTGGCATATTCCTTAGTTTTCCAAACGGCTTCTCGTTGTTGTGTATTTGCATGGCGGTAGTGCCTAGGACCTCATTGCACGAGGTGCTGAACAAACACGGTAATGCTGATGCAGGGCTTTTGAGCTCTAAAACACAAACGCTCAATATTATGAGCTAGTTTCTGCTCTCCTTTCTCCCCTGCAAATTTGGAGTGAGGTCACGGGAGCCACGTCCTGTTCCCAACCAAATCCAGGACAAAACTGCCATCATCTTCACTGCCGCCTAGAGGTGGCCTTTTTCTCCAGCTTGCCTGCCAAGTTGGAAGACCCTTACGCAATGTCACTGTTAAGACTGGGTCAACTGTTTGTTCTTCAGTCTGAAAACTCCCAGTCCTTACGGACCCCTGTGCTATCATAGTGCTTCTACATCCTCTGATCTCATTCACTTGCTCTTACGCCTGTTTCCAACCTGAGCGCATGCGTGCACACACGCTCGCTCGCTCTCTCCCCCCTGTGCCACCCCCCTGTACTATTAACAGTTGTTGAAAGCACGAGGCCAAATTCTGCCTCCAGTTGCACCTGTGCAATCCGTCTGGACTCGGTGAGATTTCGCAGGGTGAATCTGGAGCCAGAGTTTAGCCCTGGACCCCAGAGTTAGTGGAATTGTTACAATCCATCCCTTGGGGATCATGCAGTGTGTTGCTAGCATGGCATTGTCCCTCCCGTTGAACCTGGTCAAGGGAAGGAAGGGCCAAGGGAAGGAAGAAGGCCTATTTCAGCCAGAGCTGTTCTCCGCTCCCCACCCTGCAAGGGCAGGATGCCATGGTGGTTTCTCTTTCAAAGGATTTTTTTTTTTTTTCCTTTTTTGCTCCTAGCTATGAGCCTGCCCTGGGTACATCTTATAAAAGTGAACCAGTTCTGGGCTGCCTAGTTAGCCAACAGAAATGTGGCTGACAGTCCGGGGGAGTGCTCGAGCCGGTTAGCTAATGTAGCTAGCAGCACAGATACTGTACCCAGACTCCTCAATGGCGGACAGTCATTTGGGATCTGATCCAAAGCCAAATGGGTGTGTTGGTCTTGTTCCTTGTCTAGCAGGCCCCATAGGGTTTGTGCTCTCTGCCTGGTTGCGGACCCCAGAGGTGGCTGCCTTTCTTTCGGTGTTGTTCTGCGGGCAGAGTTTCTGACGCACTTTGGGACCTTTCAGGTTATTCTTGAGCTGAGTCCAGAGAGATGCTGAGCGCCACCATTTCCCATTGAGTTCAGTGGGAGCTGCACACAGGCAGCAGGTGTGCAGCACCATTCGGGATATGTCTCATTCTTCAATTATTTTGCACTTTTCTTTCTGCCTAGTCCGTTTCTCCCTCCCCTCCCTCTCTCTCGTGTTCCCTGCCCAACGTTCCCTCTTTGCTCCTGTCTCTTTTTAGTGTTTTCTTTTCTCCTCTCTCCCTTGTTTTTCATGTCTTCTCTCTGCTTTATTCTGCTCAGAGCACAATGTAACCCCAGTGTACGTTCGCCCCTTTATCCATTTGTGGAATAGTCACAAACCCATCGCAATTTCCTCAAACTTACTCGCTGTTCAAAATTATTCAGTACGTTATTTTATTAATCTTTATAGCTCTCCAGACTGGTCACCCACAGATCTCTGCCATTGGCTCTCTGAGCTGGGTTGGTGAGTTGTGATTGGTCTCAGAAAGGTCACCTGGGACTGTTTGCGTTCCGATTGGGTGGGTGCCCAAGCACTTTTGGCATGTGCATTATAATGAAAAATTCACAGCTCCATTGCATAAGCCTTACTCAGTTGGGGAGCAGCAGTCCCTTTGACACCAATGGATCTACTCATGTGAGTAAGAGCAGGCTAACATGAGTAAGAGGAGCACAATCTAGACCTCAGTTCCCATGCATAAGCAAGTCTACAACCTTGAAATTTGCTGTCTGCAAGCGGTTGTGTCTGCAAAACCTGGCTCTCCCGAGCGTTCCTCGGAAGCCTCAATGAACCCGCTAGAAAATTGGAGAGAATATGCACAGGGCGGCACTTGCATTATTTGTTCTGTTCCAGAGAAAGAGCCTGACTCAACCCTGGTGTAACTCTGCTGAGATCAATAGTTAGAGCTAGAGTCATCCCAGCGAAGTCGGGGGAATTAGGGTCACCGTCCTCCCTGGTGTAACTGAGTCAATGGAGTTAGGGACAGATCCATCCAGGGTGACACATGGTGAGCTCGGGCCAAATCCTGACTCTGGCCCATTGAGTACCAGTTGGGAGGTGGCGGTGGGGGGGGCAGTGATTGAATCCCAGCTCCAGAGCCCCTTGCCTTGGATGGAAATGGCCCCAGCAAGATTTCTTAGGGCTCAGTGGCCAATGGCGTCGTCCCCTCTGTGGCGACCTCTGGCCGCATGTCTGGAAGATTTGAGGTTGGGGGGGCAGGCTCTCACTAGCTGGCAGGCAAGATTGCATGCGGCTGCTTTTAACGACTCTGGAAAACCTTCAGCACCTGTCCTGCCCCACCCCCAGTTCTTGCAAGCCCCCCGAAATGCATTCTTCTTCGCAGTTGCTTTTATTTGTAACCTCCACTCGCCTCGCCTCTCTCCCGCTCCCTCCCTCCCTCTCTCTGGGGGGAAAAAAGGTCATTGCGCAAATGATTAGTCAGAGCTCAGTTGCTGTAGCAACCAGCTGCTGTAACTGGGACAGGCATGCATCGAGGACAACAGAGAGGTCGACCATCAGCGAGTGCTGGGGAGCTGAAAGCCTTTGTATTTGCTTTCAAGAGCCGGCAAGCCAGGCAGCGCAGAGCCCCCTGCTCCACGCTGTGAGCAGGGATGCTCCTTGGGCCTGGAACGTCACAGAGAAGCCTTGGCAGCCTGTTTAATTTTAAAATAATAATAATTAATAAAATAATTCTCTTCCCCCCCCACCCCCCTTTGCTTCAGTCTCTGTGTTTCCAAAGGAGCCATTGCGACCCTGATGTTCTCCCACTTCTGTGGGCTCCGCCGGCTTTGTCTTCCCAACCCCGACCTTCACTAGTGGTGCCTTCTCTTTCCCCGTCCTCCTCCTCCTGGACTGGCGCAAGCTGCCTTGTGCCCACAGCTTGTCTTGTCCAGGAGGGAATCTCTTCCCCGTGCAGATCAGTGGACGCGGATGGAATCTGGGACTCCTTCCCCCTCCATGCTCCCTGATGCAGTGTGGGCCTCTGCTCTGGATGATTGTTTTTTTTCCTTCCTGCAGCTTTCTGAGTTGGTGATCTGCGAACATCTCTCGAAGGAGGGGCGTAGGGAATCAGTGTCTTCTCTCAGCATCTTCCTTATGCAGTGTGAACTCCAGGTCCTCCGGATCTTGGCAGAGTAATGGGTGCTTACCCTCCTGGCCTGGTTAATTTCCATCTCCGGCCTGACACCTTATATGTTCCCCCAGCAGTTTCAGCTTGGATGTGATTCTTCTTTACTTCCTGTCCTAAACCCTTTTGTGGGCGTTGCTGTGCAGCGTGAGCTGCTGCCCGCTACCACAGGGGTGGTGGCTTTACATTGGTGGGTGGTGCAGTGTCTCTTAGTTAAGAAGGGACGGGGGGTGGTTGTAATGGCTGTGGAGGTGGATTCTTTGTCCAGGAGGCTGGTGGATGCAAACCGACCCTGTGGTTCGCTCTAACTGCCCGACTAATCCAGTCTGTGCTGCCTGGAATCCCCGCATGTGGCCTCCCGAAGTCAGAGCCGGAACTAAGCAGGCAAGGAAGGCACTACGTTACATGGCTAAGTACCAACAGCTCCCACTGGCTTCAAATGGAGCTGTGGGTGCCCCACGTCTCTGAAAATCAGGTCCTGTGTAAAGTGATTCCCTCCCTCACAGGCCCCTGAAGTTACACCGTTAAAGTCAATGACGGCTTTGCCACTGGCTTTAATGGGCTGTGGGTCAGACCCATGTTGCTTCGGGATCCTTTTGGATGAAAGGCGTTCCATAGACTGCACTGATTTATCGTAGCTATTGGAGGGGTTCTGCCTGGAAAGGCTGCAGCAGGGCTTGTTAATGTGTTTGAAAGATGCCTGCGCCAGCTGGACAGGGTGTCAGGGATCTTGCTCCACTCCAAACCCTGCAGTTTGCTGTCTCTCTTCTGCAGTCCCCCAAGGATCCTTCTGCAATCCCCCAAGGATTGGTGCATGGGGAGATTTTTCCCTAGGAGAGCCAGTCACTAACTCTCTGTGCCATCTCTCCCTGCAGGTTAAACTGCTCCCATCAGACATGTTGTCACAAATGTCTAAGGGTCCCCTGTTGTGCTCAGGCAGCATTAGACTAGTGTCCACCAAAACATTTGGGCCAGAGAGGCTGTGGGCCCAGTGCTGACATAGAGCAGTGATATAGGAAGGGTTGAGTAGGGAAAAGGCCAACCTGATGATTGAGTGCCCCACACCCTACAGAATCAGACCCCACGTCAGCCAGCCCTACATTGGGTTGAAGGATCCAATCTCCAGGGTAAAGATTTAAGAAACCGTTCTCTAAGGGGGAAAGATGTGGTGGGTATTGAAACTGTGGTGTTGGACTGGCATCTGCTATGGCAGTCCAGAGCGCAGATGCTAAGGTGAGGACAGCCACATGGCCTGTCTCTTACTCTCCACGTACAGCACTTGGCTCAATGCAGCCCTAATGGCATTTGGGGCATCTAAGCCCGTCTGTTATACAAATAATAGTAATACCTAGATGGAGAAATCCTATAACCTTTGGATTGTAAAGGTTTTATCTATGGGACCTAAGCATTCAAGATGATCCTATGGGTCTTAATGCCAGCTTTGCCCCTGATGTGCCACACGTGCCCTTGAACAGGTAACTTAACCCCCCAGAGCCTCAGTTTCCCTATGTGTGTCATGGGGATTATACTTACCTACCTCTAGAGCAGGGTTGGGAGGATGAGTTCACTGATGTTTGCAAAGTGTTGAGATCCTTGGAAGGAAGGTACTAGAGAAGAGCAAAGTGTTATGTTACCTCAGTATGATGATGCTGTGAATACTGTTAGGGAGAAGGCCAACTGAACATGTGTGGAGTTGGGATAGGTGAGTAGCTTCAGGTTGGGTTTCCCGAGGTCTCGCTGCTCTAGACCGACATCTGAACACTCATCTGGGAAGCTGAATGCCTAGGTTCCTAGCCACAGGAAATGATTTAACTGGAGCTCTGTGGGAGCAATAAGATCAGACTGTTCTGTTTTGGTTTAGAAACTGTCCCAAGTGCCCTGCAAATGGAGTATCCCGTAAATGTCAGAAGAAGGGAGAGATCACTATGATATAACAGAAGCATGTTTCGTCCCCATATTGTAGCCACTAAGGTAGAAGGGAGTGTCTAGTGTGACTGAAAAGTTCTAACTTCTTTATTTTGGTAGTTTTATTTGATTTATTTATTATATTGATGATCATTACAGTGTTGCCAACTCTTATGATTTATATCGTGAGTCGCACAATATTCAATGCTTTTCTTAAAGCCCCAGCTCCGGGAGTCATGTGATTAGGTGAAAATCTCAGCTTTCATTAAAAAAAGATTACATTTCTAGATCTGGTTGTGGAGAAAAGCTTGAAAGCATGGCCTGAGTGTCGCCTAAAGGCTTAAAAGCCAGAAGGCAAATGCAAAATAACCCAATATTTATTATTTTTTAAATTCTTATGATTTGGGGTAGGGGGGCGGTTGGCTCATGGTTTCTGAATGCTCAGGGCTGGCCATACTGTTGTTACTTATTTACATTGATTAAAATTGTGTGTTCCTTCATATGCACTCAGGAAAACAAGCAGTTTCAGATTTGGTAGTTGACTAATAATATTTCAGGCTAAAGCAAATGACAAAGCATGAGTGAAAATCAGGTCTCCACAAGAGAGAAGAAAACCCACAATGACTCACCCTGAAACAATGTGAAACACAAAATGGTGCTCTCCTCCTAGCTTCGCCCAGCAAACCGAATGACCTCTCCTTTCGGTTACATTGCTTCACGCACCACAATGTATGTATTATTCATTCTGCTGTTCTACCTTTCTCTACGCTGCCCCCCACCGGAGAAGGATTCCCCAAGTGCTTTACAAGCTACCAATCGGTACATGTGGGTCCTCTGACATGCAGCCAACTCTGCGGTGGAGCACAGCTATCATAAAATGCATACCGGGCTGCATGAGAGCAACGGGGGGGATTGGAAATTTTGACCAAAGGCACTGGGGCAAACGGCTCGTAGGAAGAGTGGTCTGGGAGTCCTGCTCTCCATACAGAGCAGACCGGCATTCTCTTTTTAAGGTCGGAGCTGAAAGGCCTTTGCTGTCCAGTAAACTGCATGGAAGGCGATGCCTCTAGCTCAGGGACACAAAGAGATGCAGCAGCCATGTCAGGATTTGACCCTGTGGGCTCCAGGGAATGTCATAATTTCAAACCTCAGGCCTAGCCTGTGCAGCCATCCCCTCCATCAATGAGATACAGCATATTTCCAGCCAGCCATCTTTCATACACTGCTCAGCCTTAAGCAGCACTGCTGAACGCCTCGGAGGCCAGGCCCTTGGGAGCGACCATCTCGAAAGTTTGCCTGGCCAGATCCCCTGCAATAGGGTTGCCAATTTTGCATGGGCGTATTCCTGGAGGTTTTATCGCATGACGTAATCTTGAATTGAAGATTAATCTTTGATTCCTGGAGACTCGAGGACAATCCTGGAAGGTTAGCAACCCTACCCTGTAAGCACACCTATTGGGCACAGTGAGTAGACACACTTGGAACAGGAAAAATAGATCAAGCCAATCCCGCAAATCCAGTAAACTCAGCCCATTCCCAGCCCAAGCAGACGTGGTGATGAACACTTCCTGGGCGAGAGGAGGTTCAGGCAGTGCTAGAAGTGGAGGGTTGGTTTTTATTACAAACCGCAGTCAGTAAAGACTAAGGGGGAGATGAGCCAGCTGTGACAGTCTGGGGGATATGCCCGCATCTGCGCACAAGTTCCATTGTTTAGTGACCACCATGTTGTATTTCATTCTCAGTTTTGAATGTAGCCTATAGTGTGGCTTTGAGCCTTCATTTTGTAGCTGGAACTTGACGCTTACTGGAGAGACTAGATAAGGTGTGTCTTCACTGCGCATTTAACTCAGGCCCTTACCTGAGTGTTAGCCCACCCCCCTACCATCCACAGAGAAAAACCTTTTACCTGGTCTTGGAGGTGCTTTAAGCTCAGGCTAGCTGGCCTGGCTGAGGGCGTGGGTAAGAGTCCAGGCTGCCCTTTAACTTGGGCTGGAACCTTCCCATGTTGCAATGAGAACACAGGCTAAATCACACAAGTGCTGATTTGTCCTCCAGTGACTTCTCACAATTTCCCCCTAAAGAACAGAGAAGTTCTACCACAATTATCAGGAAAGAATCCTAGAGCATCTCAGCCTAAAGAACCATGGGATTATGTCGCCAAACACGCGTGCGTGAGTGCAGAACTGGGGAGGACACAGTAGTGCGGGTATGGCTTTGCAGTGGGACTCCCACACGGGTGAGACTGACCGGGGTGCTCAGACCCAAGTGCTGATTACATGTCTAACTAGGCAGGGAAGATCCCATGAGTGATCAAAGGCCATCAGTGTTGAATGGCTGTACCCCAGTAGGCAATGGGTTTGATACTGGCAGAGCCATTGACTTGGAAGGACTCTGCCCCGATGCTGGTTGGAGTCTGGAAATTCCACAGTGGAAGTGCAGGGACAGGAAAGGTGTCAGAGGTTGTTTCAAAGAGAAATGCGCTCTGAGCAAAGGGGAAGCCATTCTGCTGCAGGACTCGGACCAAACCCAGGGTGAGGGCACGGAGGGGAAGGTGTGCTGGAGCCTGCTGTTTTCCTAAGGTCTGTAACTGGTGCTGTTCAAGAGGAAGTGTGTTCACAGGTGCTGGGGGTGCTGCTGCACCCCCTGGCTTGAAGTGGTTTCCTTTGTATACAGGGTTTACAGTTTTGGTTGAATGGCTCTCACACCTCCACTACAAAAATTGTTCCAGCAGCCTGAGTGTGTTTGTGGTTAAGAAATTGCTTTGTTAGAGTCAGGTGAGATTTAGGGGTTGGATCTGGTCCCAACAGTCTGGGGTCTGCCCAGAGAGCAGGATGAGGGTAGTTTTGGGGACGGTCCATGATTCCGACATACAGAGCACACCCAGAAAGGGAACCCGGTTCTCTCCCTCTCTGTTTATTGCATAGTTGAATAGAGCAACATGTTCCCAGCCTAGAGGACTATAAGTAGAATGTGTTTTGTGCACTGAGCAGACCCTTTGCAATACTAGTGTGCCTGCTTACCTGGCTAAATTTTTCTGCTTCTTCCCAGAGCAGTGGCATCTGAAAGAGTGGGGTGCATGCCCATCTATCTGTGTGTGCCTACACTTCATGCTTTACTCTTTCCCATCCAGTAATGATCCAGACTGGATGCTGTCTAGACACAACATGAAGCCTCTTAGCCTTTCCAAAGGCTCTTCATTTCCCAGTGTGGCTCCCCACAGCAGACATGCACTGATTTGATTCCATTCTGGGCACAATGCAGGATGACACTGTTGATTCAGGAAGCCCTATCCAATTGGGGTCCTGTGCACCTCTCTTCTTGGCTTTTACCCCAGCCATTGACATGAATTGGGGCCACTAAGGCTTTCAGTCCCGACATCTGAGCGCTGGGGATGGAGCTTTTTCAGTGCTGGCTCTGAAATAACATTTCTTAGTGTGGCCGAGCCTCCCTTTGCCAACCTTCATGGGACACGGAAAAGATTCTCAGGAGTCTGCAGAGGTCGAGAGTTTGTTGGGCACACGGAGATGGTCTTGTCGGACTTTAAAAGAAGTGTTCTCATGCAAGCGTCTGGTGCATTAGGTAGATGCGTCATGTAAATTACAGTAAACAAACCACACCAGCCTGAGGCCTTCCTTTTAAAATTCCCCCATTAACTAGTCTGCATTCCCCAGAAGAACCCCACTTGTGAATATCTGACAGTAATTCACATCGAAACCAGAAAGTGAGTTTTCGCCTGGGGGTCTGGTTCCATCCTACAAGGCTTTCCAGCCCGAAGAGAAAAGCATAAGACCTTTCTCTACCCTTTAAAGCCTCCCTTAGCTGGCCCCATCCTGGTGTTTAAAATTCCATCTTGCTGCGCTGGTTCTGCTCTGAACGTCAGTAGGGTTTCTGGCAGGAGCTGGGTTTTGGCTGCATCGCTAATGGCTCACATGGAGCTGGTGTGACACCTTTATAAATGTTATGGTTTTGGAGAACAGGAACTGACTTCCTGCAACCTCTTGCACGTTACAGATTAATTGCCACATTCACAGTCATGTGCCACCTCCCTTAGGCTTGGATTGAGGGGCCTTCCTGCTGCTACTTTGCTCTGGCTGGGATCAGATGATTCCCTTAGCTGACTTGCGTCAAGGGAAATCCACCACAGAATGAATGTGGGAGCCAGTCTCAGAATAAGGATTCTTGTTACCGTTGCTAAGGGTTTTGGTTTAGCTCCTATCTTAGCCATAAGGCTATGAGCATCCGCCCAACAACCAGGGTGAAGTTTATCAAAAACATTCTACCGCCACAGCAAGGTGGTGTAAATGGGGGTGATTCCCCTTAGAAAACATCTTCGGAGAGCGAAGAAGGAGGGCCATTCAGACATTCCACTGGCCAGAGGCCATAGTCACGCTTATCCGGATGAGTTCCCCATCAGAGACTTTGTGGAAGAAAGTGTTTTGTGCACTGAGCAGACCCTTTGCAATACTAGTGTGCTGATTACATGTGGTCCCAAAGGGAAAGAGTTCACCTTCTCTGCAAACTGGGGATGCCACTGGAAAGCTGGTGGGGACCACTGGAAAACAAGGAAGATGAATCCCTATGGAGACCTGTTCGTGCTTTCCTAATATATTAGTGATTGGGTGCCTAAGTCTTACCAGAAATGCCTGGAGTGAAATCCTGACCCCACTTAAGTCAATGGGCTTTTTGCCACTGAGTTCAATAGAGCCAGGATTTCACCCCTGCTGTCTCAGCAGAGAGCGGGCTTGCAGTCCAGTTGGCCCTAAAATGAAGCTGGTGTTACCGCAGGGCTTGAGCTTACAAGCCAAATGCTCTCTTGTAGAGGTGTAACCCCATTGTGTTGCTAGGGGTGCACTAACATAACTGAGAACAGAATTTGGCCCTGTCTCGGGGACTAGGGCTATGCTGAGAAGGCTGGTTTCTGAAGAAGTAAGAACATGACCCTGTCCACACTGGACTATATCCTGTCTGCAGTGGAATTTGTTTGAGTACAAAATTAAAACTAAGTAAATGCTGCATAAGGGCTTCAGGGTTTGGCCATTTCTGTTAGTCTTCTTTAAAGAAAACCTTTCTGTTTTATATGGAGTTTGCCTCTTCCTGGTTTCTCATTTTTTATGATTTTTCCCACTCGTGCCATTTAAAGACTTCTTATTGGGTCTCGGCACGAACTCGGCGGCCAAGCTTGCTTTGGTTAATTTCAAATGTTGCCTACATAAATTGGTGAAGGAACTATTTGTTTTATAGCCGTAAGAATGAGAAACCAAGGGAGTGATCTAGCTTTCACAGCCCTTTCTGGGCCTAAACTGTTGCGTAGGGCTCCTTTGTGCCATCAGGCAGTTGCCATGTGATGGTTAAAATAATTTCTGTTGTAAAGCATGTTTGGATCCTTAAGGTTGAAGATGCCATTTGGGATTAGACCAAGTCTCTAGGACACAGGCCATAGTATGGGGTAAGGCATTGCTGGAAGCATCCCAAACTGACAGCTGGCGTGGGTAGGTATAACTCCCCTGCGAGAGCTGTACCTGATTACACGAGTGGTGAATTCGACCCAAATCTCTAACAATAGCAAGGGGGGTGGTGGAATCAAGCATCAAAATGGCATGAGGGGAATGACGCAAGGAAGGTGAAATATCAAAGGGAGAGAGGAAGTGCATAGCAGGAGAAAGGGAAACAGATGAGAGAACAGCAGGAAGTGACCTCACGGAGCCGGGAGGGGGTGGAGAATCCAACAGCGGAGATGAAAGGGAAATAGGAACAGGATACAGATGGGACAGGCAGTGCTGGGAGTGTCGGCTAACGAGTGCTGCTGCCCTCATGTTCCAGCTGTCTATGCTTGCAACGGAGTTTGGGTCCTGCTGTTATACTCACATGCAGGCTCAGCGCTGTCCTTATATCTTGCAAACAATAGGCTGGATTGAGCCCAGGGCGATGCCCGCTCCTGCCAACGTAACCTCAGGTGCAGGGCTCCCGTCCATGGTAAGGCTGCCTGTTGGGGAGGCCATGGCAGCCGCAAACACCCCTGCTTGGGAATGGACTGATGCAGTTCATCACCTCTGCAATGGGACCCCTGTTGTGGCTCTGCTTCCTCTCCCCTGAAGTTTCTGTCGCCCTCCCTCTGAGTGATTCCGTCCTAGAGGACATGGGGCCAGGTTGGTGCACGGGCTCCTTGCCCCAGCCAGCAAGAGTGGATCTGACCCTATCGTTTTCCGGCTTCCAGACTCCCTTGGGCTCCTTCTCAGTTCTAACTCTGACTATGGGAGCTAGCTGGGCCTGTGTCCCCTTCTTGCCATCTTCTGGATGAGAACTATCCAGAGCTGACTTTAATGCGTAATGAGCGGAGTTCTAACTGGGACCCCAGGTGATTGTCAGGTGTCAAAGGCATTGGAGAAAATGCATTGGATGGAGCAGAGATGCGTGTGGAACAGGCCATCCTAACCCCCTTGAAAGTGACATCTGGAACAATCACTCCTGAGGAGAAGACTGGGCTGCTGCCTCCTTCCTGCCATCAGTTTTCCTTGCCGATCCAATAGCCCATGAGGAACTAAGCCTGATGTGGTTATCGGCAGCTCAGGTTCACTGCAGATCAGACATTTCTGCTGACAATTTGTGCATTATAGAACCATCTTCCCAGCGCCGGGGTGGGGGGGTGTTTAAAGAAAGCTTGGGGGGGACGCGGTACTTAAAACCTTCCATTGCACAGAGCAAGGACTAATAGGATTCGTGTCCTGAAAACTGAGGCTACCTATTGAGAGGAAGCACAACTGAATCCAGCTGGAGATGCTTCCCTGAAGTGCTCTTACCTCAGCCCATGGAAGAGAGACTCCCCTAAGTTGTTGGACTTTTATTCCCATGAAGAGGTGTTTTTAGTTGAAAACCAGCCTTTTAAAAAACAAAAACCAACAAAACTTTTAATGAAAAATTCTCAGCAGCAGGGAGTTTTTCTACTTTTTCACAAAACAGCCCATGATCTTTTTAAATCAATATTTTTTTCTCCAAATTTTATGGGCATTTTTTATTTCCCCAAAAAGCCCCTGCAAAAATAGAAACCACTAGTTTTCAAAATTATTTCCCTGTTTTCCAGCCACCTCAGGTTTGCACTAAGCGTTTGATGCAAGAGAGCTTTGAAAACAGGGGTCTTTCTCTCCAAAGGGAAAGATTTTTCATTTCCAATATTGAGTTCACAAGATCATCTTTCCCATTTGGAGCTCTGAGGTCTCACGAAAATGTTTCCATCCAAAAGCCAATGCCTGCAGGGGCTCCTGGTGCCTTCTCCAGCAATGGACCGGGACTGGGAGAATATTCAGAAATAGTCCCTTAGGCTTCACCTGAACCTGTGCCCAAACAGAGATGAATATAGGCGTGTACAAGCATGGGTGTTGATCCATGTATGGGACAGGGTGGTAAGGTTGGCAGTTTTTCTAGTGGTTTGAGCAGGGAACTAGAATTCACTGCTCCTGGATTCCGTTCACAGCTCTGCCACAGCCTTGGTGTGTGTCATAGAATATCAGGGTTGGAAGGGACCTCAGGAGGTCATCTAGTCCAACCCCCTGCTCAAAGCAGGACCAATCCCCAGCTAAATCATCCCAGCCAGGGCTTTGTCAAGCCTGACCTTAAAAACTTCTAAGGAAGGAGATTCCACCACCTCCCTAGGTAACGCATTCCAGTGTTTCACCAACCTCCTAGTGAAAAAGTTTTTCCTAATATCCAACCTAAATCTCCCCCACTGCAACTTGAGACTTTTACTCCTTGTCCTGTCATCTGCTACCACTGAGAATAGTCTAGATCCATCCTCTTTGGAACCCTCTTTCAGGTAGCTGAAAGCAGCTATCAAATCCCCCCCTCATTCTTCTCTTCCGTAGACTAAACATCCCCAATTCCCTCAGCCTCTCCTCATAACTCGTGTGTTCCAGTCCCCTAATCATTTTTGTTGCCCTCCGCTGGACTCTTTCCAATTTTTCCACATCCTTCTTGTAGTGTGGGGCCCAAAACTGGACACCGTACTCCAGATGAGGCCTCACCAGTGTCGAATAGAGGGGAACGATCACGTCCCTCGATCTGCTGGCAATGCCCCTACTTATACATCCCAAAATGCCATGTCCTTGGGTGAGGCATTTAAGATCGTTGTGCCACCATTAGCCCATTGGGATAAAGGGATCATCGTCACCTACCTCTCCAGGCTTAATTAATGAGTGTCTTTAGAGTGCTTGGAGAGCCTCCGTGAAGCTGTGAGAGTATGATTCACCACTGGAAGTCACTTTATCGATCTAAGGGGCAGTTGTTTCCTCTATAAACTAAAAAGACCCCAGTCACTCTGGCCAACGTTTTCAAAAGCGGGCACTGGTTTATAGATGCTGGGTGCCTACACCAGCTGAAGTCAATGGAAGCTGGGGGTGCTCCGGTCCAGTTAGACGCCGAGTGTCCTAAATTGAGGACCCAAAATCAGGGGCCACTTTTGAAAATGTTGGCCAACCTTTACACTTTTCGCCCTAATGTGCTGCAGGATCAGAGTCATCCTGTACTGGATTTTCTAATTTTAAGCCCCAGCTTCAGATGCAGCTTTCTCATCCAAAAGCCAGTAGTAGCAGCAAGCCAATAGCTTTTGGTGCCAAAGACGGTCAATCAGTTATGGAGGCGTTAAAACAGAATGATTTCAGGATAGAGGCTGAGAATAGCTTCTTTCATCCTGAAGAACTGCACTCCACTGGGCTTTGCAGATTTTGGCCCCAAACCTGAAAGCCAAGTTATAGTCTTTCCAAGGAGCTCCCGTTAGAGTTGATGGGGCTATGCCGCCATTTACAGCCACTCATATTGACTTCGGTGGGAGCTCCTTGCACTGGGAGGCTTGTAGGCCTTGTGTTTGTATGTGTATCTGTAGTTATAGCGCATAGAAGCTACTGTATCGATCCCTCTTCCAAAACCATACTATAAATATCACTGTGTGATATACATTTACTTTGTGCTGCCCATGTGGATGCCTTTCTAGCTCCACCCATACAAATCAGGACAAAGCAGAGAAAGCAGAAAAAGTGAACCAACAATAACAACCCGAAAATGGCCTGAACAAAGTATGTGCTGGAGTGGGGAGTTTATTGTCTCAGCTGTATGGTGTGTTACTTAGCTGTGACTCCACTAGTGAGTAATAAAATCACCCCAGACTCATTGGCCCCCCAACCCAAAATCTCTGTACCACATCTGCCTCCTCTCACACTCGGGCTGAACATACTCTCATGTCATCCGCCACTGAACTGCAGCTACCTCTGGGGTGGGACACAGCAGTTGCCTGACAGTGCACAGCAACAGCTTAAGACTTGGAGTAAAGAACATTCCAAATCCATTTGAAATGCACATTTCCAAGCTGGAATTTGGCCAGAGAGCCGTGGTTAGCATCTTTATTTTGCAAACAGTGTCAGGGGGCTTTAAAATACCCGGTGTGATCAGGAGCCCAGGTTGATATTAATCCAAAAGCATGCAGCAGAGTGCCCCCTATTCTGTGCTGGGGGATTGGTTCAGTTCTGAATCCAAGAGAAGAGTGGCACCTATGCTACTTTCCATCTGCTACTGGCCTAGCTTGGCCCTCTGCGAGGGGACAAACAAGACTGTAGCCCATGGTGTTATGATGCTTGTATAAAGTGTTGTGGGGTGGAGTGCTTGTGATTATGGAGATTGGATTATGGAGCAAACCCCAGATCCAAGCCCCCCTGGCCTTGGGCTGTTTGAAGTCTGTGAGTTGTGCGGCTTGGGGCTCTCTCTGCTCTGACTCATTTGAAGTTCACCTATTGTGTTTTATGTCTGTTTCTTTCCTGCCCGTCCTGTCCTCTGGCTGGGACTGTCCTCCCCCTGGGCCCTGCCTCATCAGTCAGCCCGGCCTTCTCTCCCACTCTTCCTGGGCTCTTGGATTTCAGTGTGGCGAGTTCTGCTTGAGGGACAATACAAAGGGAAAGGGAGGTGCCTAATCTCCATGATGTTGCAATGAGCCAACTTTACGTGATGACCTCATGATGTAAACCATGTGACTTTATGGGGCCCCCTCTCATAGGACAAATGCTCAAAGGCATCCACTCTAAGCCTCAGCAGCTCCTGCGCTGGTCAGCTTTCTTCCCTGTCATGGGCGGCTACCCGGCTTCAACGCCCCGCCTCACCTGTGTCCCAGGCACTTGTATGTGACCCCGTGAAACTCAGAAAGCCATGTCTGCTCCCCTGCGCCAAGCTTGACTCAATAGGCTGGATTGAATCCTCCCTCTAGGAGGCTAAATGCCACCTGGGGCTTAAGACACCTCCGTTGTACCGCACAAAGCCCATACCAAAGCCTGGCACGCCCCGCCTGGCTCTCTGAGTCCATGCTGGTTTGGCTGTTTTCACCCAGTGCACGCCCATGGAGAGGGCTGGGATTTACCCCAGGGACTTACCCCCGGGAGACGAGAGCCGCTCCTGGGAGGGATGGGCCAGCACTTAGTTTTGCTGAACCCCTGGCAGGTGTTAGGAGAACACGCACTGAGGATTTTAGTTCAGTAGAGTTTGTGCCCCTCCGGCGATGAAGAAACTCAAGAGGCATTTTCCCCCGCTACTACTTCTCCTCTGGAGTCAGGGCACTGGTGGTGGGGTCCAGGGAGGAGCCTGCTTCCTGAATTGTCTTTATAAAAGCTTCCTCTGTGACTCAGAGGCCTTCCAGCCCGCGTTCCCCACCCCTTGCCAGCTATGGAGCCTTGAATAATTGATACACTGATAAATAATAGAACTTGTATTTGCTCCTTCTCTTTTCTCTGCCTCTTCCTCTGCTCTGTGTGTGTGTGTGTGTGTGTTTCCAGCCCGGCTGTGCTGTGTGTGTGTGTGTGTGTGTGTTTCCAGCCCGGCTGTGCTCTCTGTGTGTGTGTGTGTGTGTGCGTGTGTTTCCAGCCCGGCTGTGCTCTCTGTGTGTGTGTGTTTCCAGCCCGGCTGTGCTCTGTGTGTGTGTGTGTGTGTGTGTGTGTCTGTGTTTCCAGCCCGGCTCTGCTCTCTGTGTGTGTGTGTGTGTGTGTGTTTCCAGCCCGGCTGTGCTCTCTGTGTGTGTGTGTGTGTGTGTTTCCAGCCCGGCTGTGCTCTGTGTGTGTGTGTGTGTGTGTGTTTCCAGCCCGGCTCTGCTCTGTATGTGTGTGTGTGTGTGTTTCCAGCCCGGCTCTGGTGGGTGGGGTGTGTGTGTGTGTCTGTTTCCAGCCCGGCTGTGCTGTGTGTGTGTGTGTGTGTGTGTTTCCAGCCCGGCTGTGCTCTGTGTGTGTGTGTGTGTGTGTGCGCGTGTGTTTCCAGCCCGGCTGTGCTCTCTGTGTGTGTGTGTTTCCAGCCCGGCTGTGCTCTGTGTGTGTGTGTGTGTGTGTGTGTGTCTGTGTCTGTGTTTCCAGCCCGGCTGTGCTCTCTGTGTGTGTGTGTGTGTTTCCAGCCCGGCTGTGCTCTGTGTGTGTGTGTGTGTGTGTTTCCAGCCCGGCTGTGCTCTGTGTGTGTGTGTGTGTGTGTTTCCAGCCCGGCTGTGCTCTGTGTGTGTGTGTGTGTGTGTTTCCAGCCCGGCTCTGGTGGGTGGGGTGTGTGTGTGTGTGTGTGTTTCCAGCCCGGCTCTGGTGGGTGGGGTGTGTGTGTGTGTGTTTCCAGCCCGGCTGTGCTCTCTCTCTGTGTGTGTGTGTCTTTCCAGCCCGGCTGTTCTGTGTGTGTGTGTGTTTCCAGCCTGGCTGTGCTCTGTGTGTGTGTGTGTTTCCAGCCTGGCTGTGCTCTGTGTGTGTGTGTGTGTGTTTCCAGCCCGGCTGTGCTCTGTGTGTGTGTGTGTGTGTGTGTTTCCAGCCCGGCTGTGCTGTGTGTGTGTGTGTGTGTGTGTGTTTCCAGCCCGGCTGTGCTCTGTGTGTGTGTGTGTGTGTGTGTGCGTGTGTTTCCAGCCCGGCTGTGCTCTCTGTGTGTGTGTGTTTCCAGCCCGGCTGTGCTCTGTGTGTGTGTGTGTGTGTGTGTGTCTGTGTTTCCAGCCCGGCTGTGCTCTCTGTGTGTGTGTGTGTGTGTGTCTGTGTTTCCAGCCCGGCTGTGCTCTCTGTGTGTGTGTGTGTGTGTGTTTCCAGCCCGGCTGTGCTCTCTCTGTGTGTGTGTGTGTGTGTTTCCAGCCCGGCTCTGCTCTGTATGTGTGTGTGTGTGTGTGTGTTTCCAGCCCGGCTCTGCTCTGTATGTGTGTGTGTGTGTGTTTCCAGCCCGGCTCTGGTGGGTGGGGTGTGTGTGTGTGTATGTTTCCAGCCCGGCTCTGGTGGGTGGGGTGTGTGTGTGTGTGTTTCCAGCCCGGCTGTGCTCTCTGTGTGTGTGTGTGTGTCTTTCCAGCCTGGCTGTGCTCTGTGTGTGTGTGTGTTTCCAGCCTGGCTGTGCTCTGTGTGTGTGTGTGTTTCCAGCCTGGCTGTGCTCTGTGTGTGTGTGTGTGTGTGTTTCCAGCCCGGCTGTGCTCTGTGTGTGTGTGTGTGTGTGTTTCCAGCCCGGCTGTGCTCTGTGTATGTGTGTGTGTGTGTGTGTTTCCAGCCCGGCTCTGCTCTGTATGTGTGTGTGTGTGTGTTTCCAGCCCGGCTCTGGTGGGTGGGGTGTGTGTGTGTGTGTGTGTTTCCAGCCCGGCTCTGGTGGGTGGGGTGTGTGTGTGTATGTGTGTTTCCAGCCCGGCTGTGCTCTGTGTGTGTGTGTGTGTGTGTCTTTCCAGCCCAGCTGTTCTCTGTGTGAGTGTGTGTGTGTTTCCAGCCCGGCTGTGCTCTGTGTGTGTGTGTGTTTCCAGCCCGTCTGTGCTCTGTGTGTGTGTGTGTGTTTGTGTGTGTTTCCAGCTCGGCTGTGCTCTCTGTGTGTGTGTGTTTCCAGCCCGGCTCTGGTGGGTAGGGTGTGTGTGTGTGTGTGTGTTTCCGGCCCAGCTGTGCTCTGTGTGTGTGTGTGTGTGTCTTTCCAGCCCGGCTGTGCTCTGTGTGTGTGTGTGTGTGTGTGTGTGTTTCCAGCCCGGCTCTGGTGGGTGGGGTGTGTGTCTGTGTGTTTGCAACCCAGCTGTGCTCTGTGTGTGTGTGTGTGTGTGTGTGTGTGTGTTTCCAGCCCTGCTCTGGTGGGTGGGGTGTGTGTGTGTGTGTCTTTCCAGCCCGGCTGTGCTCTCTGTGTGTGTATGTGTGTCTCTTTCCAGCCCGGCTGTGCTCTGTGTGTGTGTGTGTGTGTGTGTTTCCAGCCCGGCTGTGCTCTGTGTGTGTGTGTGTGTGTGTGTGTGTTTCCAGCCCGGCAGTGCTCTGTGTGTGTGTGTGTTTGCAGCCCGGCTGTGCTCTGTGTGTGTGTGTGTGTGTTTGCAGCCCGGCTGTGCTATGTGTGTGTGTGTGTGTTTGCAGCCCGGCTGTGCTCTGTGTGTGTGTGTGTGTGTGTGTTTGCAGCCCGGCTGTGCTCTGTGTGTATATGTGTGTGTGTTTGCAGCCCAGCTGTGCTCTGTGTGTGTGTGTGTGTGTGTGTGTTTGCAACCCGGCTGTGCTCTGTGTGTGTGTGTGTGTGCGTGTTTGCAGCCCGGCTGTGCTCTGTGTGTGTGTGTGTGTGTGCGCGTTTCCAGCCCGGCTGTGCTCTGTGTGTGTGTGTGTGCGCGTTTCCAGCCCGGCTGTGCTCTGTGTGTGTGTGTTTCCAGCCCGGCTGTGCTCTGTGTGTGTGTGTGTTGTGTTTCCAGCCCGGCTGTGCTCTGTGTGTGTGTGTGTGTGTGTGTGTGTTTCCAGCCCGGCTGTGCTCTGTGTGTGTGTGTGTGTGTGTTTCCAGCCCGGCTGTGCTCTGTGTGTGTGTGTGTGTGTGTTTCCAGCCCGGCTGTGCTCTGTGTGTGTGTGTGTGTGTGTTTCCAGCCCGGCTGTGCTCTGTGTGTGTGTGTGTGTGTGTTTCCAGCCCGGCTCTGGTGGGTGGGGTGTGTGTGTGTGTGTGTGTTTCCAGCCCGGCTCTGGTGGGTGGGGTGTGTGTGTGTGTGTTTCCAGCCCGGCTGTGCTCTCTCTGTGTGTGTGTGTGTCTTTCCAGCCCGGCTGTTCTGTGTGTGTGTGTGTTTCCAGCCTGGCTGTGCTCTGTGTGTGTGTGTGTGTGTTTCCAGCCCGGCTGTGCTCTGTGTGTGTGTGTGTGTGTGTGTTTCCAGCCCGGCTGTGCTGTGTGTGTGTGTGTGTGTGTGTGTTTCCAGCCCGGCTGTGCTCTGTGTGTGTGTGTGTGTGTGTGTGCGTGTGTTTCCAGCCCGGCTGTGCTCTCTGTGTGTGTGTGTTTCCAGCCCGGCTGTGCTCTGTGTGTGTGTGTGTGTGTGTGTGTCTGTGTTTCCAGCCCGGCTGTGCTCTCTGTGTGTGTGTGTGTGTGTGTCTGTGTTTCCAGCCCGGCTGTGCTCTCTGTGTGTGTGTGTGTGTGTGTTTCCAGCCCGGCTGTGCTCTCTCTGTGTGTGTGTGTGTGTGTTTCCAGCCCGGCTCTGCTCTGTATGTGTGTGTGTGTGTGTGTTTCCAGCCCGGCTCTGCTCTGTATGTGTGTGTGTGTGTGTTTCCAGCCCGGCTCTGGTGGGTGGGGTGTGTGTGTGTGTGTGTTTCCAGCCCGGCTCTGGTGGGTGGGGTGTGTGTGTGTGTGTTTCCAGCCCGGCTGTGCTCTCTGTGTGTGTGTGTGTGTCTTTCCAGCCTGGCTGTGCTCTGTGTGTGTGTGTGTTTCCAGCCTGGCTGTGCTCTGTGTGTGTGTGTGTTTCCAGCCTGGCTGTGCTCTGTGTGTGTGTGTGTGTGTGTTTCCAGCCCGGCTGTGCTCTGTGTGTGTGTGTGTGTGTGTGTTTCCAGCCCGGCTGTGCTCTGTGTATGTGTGTGTGTGTGTGTGTTTCCAGCCCGGCTCTGCTCTGTATGTGTGTGTGTGTGTGTTTCCAGCCCGGCTCTGGTGGGTGGGGTGTGTGTGTGTGTGTGTGTTTCCAGCCCGGCTCTGGTGGGTGGGGTGTGTGTGTGTATGTGTGTTTCCAGCCCGGCTGTGCTCTGTGTGTGTGTGTGTGTGTGTCTTTCCAGCCCAGCTGTTCTCTGTGTGAGTGTGTGTGTGTTTCCAGCCCGGCTGTGCTCTGTGTGTGTGTGTGTGTTTCCAGCCCGTCTGTGCTCTGTGTGTGTGTGTGTGTTTGTGTGTGTTTCCAGCTCGGCTGTGCTCTCTGTGTGTGTGTGTTTCCAGCCCGGCTCTGGTGGGTAGGGTGTGTGTGTGTGTGTGTGTTTCCGGCCCAGCTGTGCTCTGTGTGTGTGTGTGTGTGTCTTTCCAGCCCGGCTGTGCTCTGTGTGTGTGTGTGTGTGTGTGTGTGTTTCCAGCCCGGCTCTGGTGGGTGGGGTGTGTGTCTGTGTGTTTGCAACCCAGCTGTGCTCTGTGTGTGTGTGTGTGTGTGTGTGTGTGTTTCCAGCCCTGCTCTGGTGGGTGGGGTGTGTGTGTGTGTGTCTTTCCAGCCCGGCTGTGCTCTCTGTGTGTGTATGTGTGTCTCTTTCCAGCCCGGCTGTGCTCTGTGTGTGTGTGTGTGTGTGTGTTTCCAGCCCGGCTGTGCTCTGTGTGTGTGTGTGTGTGTGTGTGTGTTTCCAGCCCGGCAGTGCTCTGTGTGTGTGTGTGTTTGCAGCCCGGCTGTGCTCTGTGTGTGTGTGTGTGTGTTTGCAGCCCGGCTGTGCTATGTGTGTGTGTGTGTGTTTGCAGCCCGGCTGTGCTCTGTGTGTGTGTGTGTGTGTGTGTTTGCAGCCCGGCTGTGCTCTGTGTGTATATGTGTGTGTGTTTGCAGCCCAGCTGTGCTCTGTGTGTGTGTGTGTGTGTGTGTTTGCAACCCGGCTGTGCTCTGTGTGTGTGTGTGTGTGCGTGTTTGCAGCCCGGCTGTGCTCTGTGTGTGTGTGTGTGTGTGCGCGTTTCCAGCCCGGCTGTGCTCTGTGTGTGTGTGTGTGCGCGTTTCCAGCCCGGCTGTGCTCTGTGTGTGTGTGTTTCCAGCCCGGCTGTGCTCTGTGTGTGTGTGTGTTGTGTTTCCAGCCCGGCTGTGCTCTGTGTGTGTGTGTGTGTGTGTTTCCAGCCCGGCTGTGCTCTGTGTGTGTGTGTGTGTGTGTGTGTGTGTGTGTGTGTTTCCAGCCCGGCTGTGCTATGTGTGTGTGTTTGTGTGTTTCCAGCCCGGCTGTGCTCTGTGTGTGTGTGTGTGTGTGTGTTTCCAGCCTGGCTGTGCTCTGTGTGTGTGTGTGTGTGTGTGTGTGTGTGTTTCCAGCCCGGCTCTGCTCTGTATGTGTGTGTGTGTGTGTGTTTCCAGCCCGGCTCTGGTGGGTGGGGTGTGTGTGTGTGTGTGTTTCCAGCCCAGCTGTGCTCTGTGTGTGTGTGTGTGTCTTTCCAGCCCGGCTGTGCTCTCTGTGTGTGTGTGTGTGTGTGTTTCCAGCCCGGCTCTGGTGGGTGGGGTGTGTGTCTGTGTGTTTGCAACACAGCTGTGCTCTGTGTGTGTGTCTTTCCAGCCCGGCTCTGCTCTGTGTGTGTGTGTGTTTGCAGCCCGGCTGTGCTCTGTGTGTGTGTGTGTGTGTTTGCAGCCCGGCTGTGCTCTGTGTGTGTGTGTGTGTGTGTGTGTTTGCAGCCCGGCTGTGCTCTCTGTGTGTGTGTGTGTGTGTGTGTGTGTGTGTGTTTGCAGCCCGGCTGTGCTCTGTGTGTGTGTGTGTGTGTGTGTTTGCAGCCCGGCTGTGCTCTCTGTGTGTGTGTGTGTGTGTGTGTGTGTGTTTGCAGCACGGCTGTGCTCAGTGTGTGTGTGTGTGTGTGTGTGTGTGTTTGCAGTCCGGCTGTGCTCTGTGTGTGTGTGTGTGTGTGTTTGTAGCCCGGCTGTGCTCTGTGTGCGTGTGTGTGTGTGTGTTTCCAGCCCGGCTGCGCTCTGTGTGTGTGTGTTTCCAGCCCGGCTGCGCTCTGTGTGTGTGTGTGTGTGTGTGTTTCCAGCCCGGCTGCGCTCTGTGTGTGTGTGTGTGTTTCCAGCCCGGCTGCGCTCTGTGTGTGTGTGTGTGTGTGTTTGCAGCCCGGCTGCGCTCTGTGTGTGTGTGTGTGTGTGTGTGTTTGCAGCCCGGCTGCGCTCTGTGTGTGTGTGTGTGTGTTTGCAGCCCGGCTGTGCTCTCTGTGTGTGTGTGTGTGTCTGTGTGTCTGTGTGTGTTTGCAGCCCGGCTGTGCTCTGTGTGTGTGTGTTTCCAGCCCAGCTGCGCTGTCTGTGTGTGTGTTTCCAGCCCGGCTGCGTTCTGTGTGTTTGTGTGTGTGTTTGTTTCCAGCGCGGCTGTGCTCTATATGTGTGTTTGTTTGTGTGTGTGTGTTTCCAGCCCGGCTGTCCTCTGTGTGTGTGTGTGTATGTGTGTGTGTGTTTGCAGCCCGGCTGTGCTCTGTGTGTGTGTGTGTGTGTGTGTGTGTTTGCAGCCCGGCTGTGCTCTGTGTGTGTGTGTGTGTGTGTGTGTGTGTTTGCAGCCCGGCTGTGCTCTGTGTGTGTGTGTGTGTGTGTGCGCGTTTGCAGCCCGGCTGTGCTCTGTGTGTGTGTGTGTGTGTGTGCGCGCGTTTGCAGCCCGGCTGTGCTCTCTGTGTGTGTGTGTGTGTTTCCAGCCCGGCTGTGCTCTGTGTGTGTGTGTGTGTTTCCAGCCCGGCTGTGCTCTGTGTGTGTGTGTGTGTGTGTGTGCGTTTCCGCCCGGCTGTGCTCTGTGTGTGTGTGTGTGTGTGTGTGTTTCCAGCCCGCCTGTGCTCTCTGTGTGTTTGTGTGTGTGTGTTTCCGCCCGGCTGTGCTCTCTGTGTGTGTCTGTGTGTGTGTGTTTGCAGCCCGGCTGTGCTTTGTGTGTGTGTGTGTGTGTGTGATTGCAGCCCAGCTGTGCTCTCTGTGTGTGTGTGTGTGTGTGTTTGCAGCCCGGCTGTGCTCTCTGTGTGTGTGTGTGTGCGTTTCCGCCCGGCTGTGCTCTCTCTGTCTGTGTGTGTTTGCAGCCCGGCTGTGCTCTGTGTGTGTGTGTGTGTGTGTGTTTGCAGCCCGGCTGTGCTCTGTGTGTGTGTTTGTGTGTGTGTGTGTGTTTGCAGCCCGGCTGTGCTCTGTGTGTGTGTGTGTGTGTGTTTCCAGCCCGGCTGTGCTCTGTGTGTGTGTGTGTGTGTGTGTTTCCAGCCCGGCTGTGCTCTGTGTGTGTGTGTGTGTGTGTGTGTGTGTTTGCAGCCCGGCCGTGCTCTGTGTGTGTGTGTGTGTGTGTGTGTGTGTGTTTCCACCCCGGCTGTGCTCTCTCTTTGTGTGTGTGTGTGTTTGTGTTTGTTTCCAGCCCGGCTGTGCTCTCTCTTTGTGTGTGTGTGTGTGTTTCAAGCCTGGCTGTGCTATGTGTGTTTGTGTGTGTGTGTTTCCAGCCCGTCTGTGCTCTCTGTGTGTGTGTGTGTGTTTCCAACCTGTCTGTGCTTTGCGTTTGTGTGTGTGTGTTTCCAGCCTGGCTGTGGTCTGTGTGTGTGTGTGTTTGCAGCGCGGCTGTGCTCTGTGTGCCTGTGTGTGTGTGTGTTTCCAGCCCGGCTGTGCTCTGTGTGCCTGTGTGTGTGTGTGTTTCCAGCCCGGCTGTGCTTTGTGTTTGTGTGTGTGTGTGTTTGCAGCGTGGCTGTGCTCTGTGTGTGTGTGTGTGTGTGTGTGTTTCCAGACCGGTTGTGCTCTGTTTGTGTGTGTTTGCAGCGCGGCTGTGCTCTGTTTGTGTGTGTTTGCAGCACGGCTGTGCTCTGTGTGTGTGTGTGTGTGTGTTTCCAGCCCGGCTGTGCTCTCTGTGTGTGTGTGTGTGTGTTTCCAGCCCGGCTGTGCTCTGTGTGTGTGTGTGTGTGTGTTTGCAGCTCGGCTGTGCTTTCTGGGTGTGTGTGTGTGTGTGTTTCCAGCCCGGCTGTGCTCTCTGTGTGTGTGTGTGTGTGTGTTTCCAGCCCGGCTCTGGTGGGTGGGGTGTGTGTCTGTGTGTTTGCAACACAGCTGTGCTCTGTGTGTGTGTGTTTCCAGCCCGGCTCTGGTGGGTGGTGTGTGTGTGTGTGTGTGTGTGTCTTTCCAGCCCGGCTCTGCTCTGTGTGTGTGTGTGTTTGCAGCCCGGCTGTGCTCTGTGTGTGTGTGTGTGTGTTTGCAGCCCGGCTGTGCTCTGTGTGTGTGTGTGTGTGTGTGTGTGTTTGCAGCCCGGCTGTGCTCTCTGTGTGTGTGTGTGTGTGTGTGTGTGTGTGTTTGCAGCCCGGCTGTGCTCTGTGTGTGTGTGTGTGTGTGTGTTTCCAGCCCGGCTGTGCTCTCTGTGTGTGTGTGTGTGTCTTTCCAGGCCGGCTGTGCTCTGTGTGTTTGTGTGTGTGTGTGTGTTTGCAGCCCGGCTGTGCTCTGTGTGTGTCTGTGTGTGTGCGTGTGTGCGCGTTTCCAGCCCGGCTGTGCTTTCTGTGTGTGTGTGCGCGCGTTTGCAGCCCGGCTGTGCTCTGTGTGTGTGTGTGTGTGTTTGCAGCCCGGCTGTGCTCTGTGTGTGTGTGTTTGTGTGTGTGTGTGTTTCCGTCCGGCTGTGCTCTGTGTGTGTGTGTGTGTGTGTGTTTGTGTGTGCTTCCAGCCCGGCTGTGCTCTGTGTGCGTGTGTGTGTATGTGTGTTTCCAGCCCGGCTGCGCTCTGTGTGTGTGTGTGTGTGTTTCCAGCCCGGCTGCACTCTGTGTGTGTGTGTGTGTGTGTGTGTGTTTCCATTCTGGCAGCGCTCTGTGTGTGTGTGTGTGTGTGTGTTTGCAGCCCGGCTGTGCTCTGTGTGTGTGTGTGTGTGTGTGTGTGTCTGTTTCCAGCCCGACTGCGCTCTGTGTGTGTGTGTGTGTTTCCAGCCCGGCTGCGCTCTGTGTGTGTGTGTGTGTTTGCAGCCCGGCTGTGCTCTGTGTGTGTGTGTGTGTGTGTGTGTTTCCAGCCCAGCTGTGCTCTGTGTGTGTGTGTGTGTTTCCGCCCGACTGTGCTCTGTGTGTGTGTGTGTTAGCAGCCCGGCTTTGCTCTCTGTGTGTGTGTGTTTGCAGCACGGCTGTGCTCAGTGTGTGTGTGTGTGTGTGTGTGTGTGTGTTTGCAGTCCGGCTGTGCTCTGTGTGTGTGTGTGTGTGTGTTTGTAGCCCGGCTGTGCTCTGTGTGCGTGTGTGTGTGTGTGTTTCCAGCCCGGCTGCGCTCTGTGTGTGTGTGTTTCCAGCCCGGCTGCGCTCTGTGTGTGTGTGTGTGTGTGTGTGTGTTTCCAGCCCGGCTGCGCTCTGTGTGTGTGTGTGTGTTTCCAGCCCGGCTGCGCTCTGTGTGTGTGTGTGTGTGTGTTTGCAGCCCGGCTGCGCTCTGTGTGTGTGTGTGTGTGTGTGTGTTTGCAGCCCGGCTGCGCTCTGTGTGTGTGTGTGTGTGTTTGCAGCCCGGCTGTGCTCTCTGTGTGTGTGTGTGTGTCTGTGTGTCTGTGTGTGTTTGCAGCCCGGCTGTGCTCTGTGTGTGTGTGTTTCCAGCCCAGCTGCGCTGTCTGTGTGTGTGTTTCCAGCCCGGCTGCGTTCTGTGTGTTTGTGTGTGTGTTTGTTTCCAGCGCGGCTGTGCTCTATATGTGTGTTTGTTTGTGTGTGTGTGTTTCCAGCCCGGCTGTCCTCTGTGTGTGTGTGTGTATGTGTGTGTGTGTTTGCAGCCCGGCTGTGCTCTGTGTGTGTGTGTGTGTGTGTGTTTGCAGCCCGGCTGTGCTCTGTGTGTGTGTGTGTGTGTGTGTGTGTGTTTGCAGCCCGGCTGTGCTCTGTGTGTGTGTGTGTGTGTGTGCGCGTTTGCAGCCCGGCTGTGCTCTGTGTGTGTGTGTGTGTGTGTGCGCGCGTTTGCAGCCCGGCTGTGCTCTCTGTGTGTGTGTGTGTGTTTCCAGCCCGGCTGTGCTCTGTGTGTGTGTGTGTGTTTCCAGCCCGGCTGTGCTCTGTGTGTGTGTGTGTGTGTGTGCGTTTCCGCCCGGCTGTGCTCTGTGTGTGTGTGTGTGTGTGTGTGTGCGTTTCCGCCCGGCTGTGCTCTGTGTGTGTGTGTGTGTGTGTGTTTCCAGCCCGCCTGTGCTCTCTGTGTGTTTGTGTGTGTGTGTTTCCGCCCGGCTGTGCTCTCTGTGTGTGTCTGTGTGTGTGTGTTTGCAGCCCGGCTGTGCTTTGTGTGTGTGTGTGTGTGTGTGATTGCAGCCCAGCTGTGCTCTCTGTGTGTGTGTGTGTGTGTGTTTGCAGCCCGGCTGTGCTCTCTGTGTGTGTGTGTGTGCGTTTCCGCCCGGCTGTGCTCTCTCTGTCTGTGTGTGTTTGCAGCCCGGCTGTGCTCTGTGTGTGTGTGTGTGTGTGTGTTTGCAGCCCGGCTGTGCTCTGTGTGTGTGTTTGTGTGTGTGTGTGTGTTTGCAGCCCGGCTGTGCTCTGTGTGTGTGTGTGTGTGTGTGTTTCCAGCCCGGCTGTGCTCTGTGTGTGTGTGTGTGTGTGTGTGTGTGTGTGTGTTTGCAGCCCGGCCGTGCTCTGTGTGTGTGTGTGTGTGTGTGTGTTTCCACCCCGGCTGTGCTCTCTCTTTGTGTGTGTGTGTGTTTGTGTTTGTTTCCAGCCCGGCTGTGCTCTCTCTTTGTGTGTGTGTGTGTGTTTCAAGCCTGGCTGTGCTATGTGTGTTTGTGTGTGTGTGTTTCCAGCCCGTCTGTGCTCTCTCTGTGTGTGTGTGTGTGTTTCCAACCTGTCTGTGCTTTGCGTTTGTGTGTGTGTGTTTCCAGCCTGGCTGTGGTCTGTGTGTGTGTGTGTTTGCAGCGCGGCTGTGCTCTGTGTGCCTGTGTGTGTGTGTGTTTCCAGCCCGGCTGTGCTCTGTGTGCCTGTGTGTGTGTGTGTTTCCAGCCCGGCTGTGCTTTGTGTTTGTGTGTGTGTGTGTTTGCAGCGTGGCTGTGCTCTGTGTGTGTGTGTGTGTGTGTGTGTGTTTCCAGCCCGGTTGTGCTCTGTTTGTGTGTGTTTGCAGCGCGGCTGTGCTCTGTTTGTGTGTGTTTGCAGCACGGCTGTGCTCTGTGTGTGTGTGTGTGTGTGTGTTTCCAGCCCGGCTGTGCTCTCTGTGTGTGTGTGTGTGTGTTTCCAGCCCGGCTGTGCTCTGTGTGTGTGTGTGTGTGTGTTTGCAGCTCGGCTGTGCTTTCTGGGTGTGTGTGTGTGTGTGTTTCCAGCCCGTCTGCGCTCTGGGTGTGTGTGTGTGTGTGTGTGTGTTTCCAGCCCGGCTGTGCTCTCTCTTTGTGTGTGTGTGTGTTTGTGTTTGTTTCCAGCGCGGCTGTGCTCTCTCTTTGTCTGTGTGTGTGTTTCAAGCCTGGCTGTGCTCTGTGTGTTTTGTGTGTGTGTTTCCAGCGCGGCTGTGCTCTCTGTGTGTGTTTGTTTGTGTGTGTGTGTTTCCAGCCCGTCTGCGCTCTGTGTGTGTGTGTGTGTGTTTCCAACCTGTCTGTGCTTTGCGTTTGTGTGTGTGTGTGTGTTTGCAGCCCGGCTGTGCTCTCTGTGTGTGTGTGTGTGTGTGCGTGTTTGCAGTCCGGCTGTGCTCTGTGTGTGTGTGTGTGTGTGTGTGTGTTTCCAGCCCGGCTGTGCTCTCTGTGTGTGTGTGTGTGTGTGTGTGTGTTTCCAGCCCGGCTCTGGTGGGTGGGGTGTGTGTCTCTGTGTGTTTCCAGCCCGGCTGTGCTCTCTCTGTGTGTGTGTGTGTCTTTCCAGCCCGGCTGTTCTCTGTGTGTGTGTGTGTGTTTGTGTGTGTGTTTCCAGCCCGGCTGTGCTCTGTGTGTGTGTGTGTTTCCAGCCCGGCTGTGCTCTGTGTGTGTGTGTGTGTGTGTTTCCAGCTCGGCTGTGCTCTCTGTGTGTGTGTGTTTCCAGCCCGGCTCTGGTGGGTGGGGTGTGTGTGTGTGTGTGTTTCCGGCCCAGCTGTGCTCTGTGTGTGTGTGTGTGTGTCTTTCCAGCCCGGCTGTGCTCTCTGTCTGTGTGTGTGTGTGTGTTTCCAGCCCGGCTCTGGTGGGTGGGGTGTGTGTCTGTGTGTTTGCAACCCAGCTGTGCTCTGTGTGTGTGTGTGTGTGTGTGTGTGTTTCCAGCCCTGGTCTGGTGGGTGGGGTGTGTGTGTGTGTGTGTGTGTGTGTGTCTTTCCAGCCCGGCTGTGCTCTCTGTGTGTGTATGTGTGTGTCTTTCCAGCCCGGCTCTCCTCTGTGTGTGTGTGTGTGTGTGTGTGTGTGTGTTTCCAGCCCGGCAGTGCTCTGTGTGAGTGTGTGTTTGCAGCCCGGCTGTGCTCTGTGTGTGTGTGTGTGTTTGCAGCCCGGCAGTGCTATGTGTGTGTGTGTGTGTGTTTGCAGCCCGGCTGTGCTCTGTGTGTGTGTGTGTGTGCGTCTTTGCAGCCCGGCTGTGCTCTGTGTGTGTGTGTGTGTGCGTGTTTCCAGCCCGGCTGTGCTCTGTGTGTGTGTGAGTTGTGTTTCCAGCCCGGCTGTGCTCTGTGTGTGTGTGTGTGTGTTTCCAGCCCGGCTGTGCTCTGTGTG